>NC_134540.1:139033993-140334911 GCF_050624435.1 Tenrec ecaudatus | reverse complement strand
TCATTGGCTCTCTCCAGATGGACAGCCTAGACTCCATCGCTACACTCTTAATCCTTAAATTGACACCAGATTAGGTGACTACCACAGTCTTTAACCTATGTGGATTGCTATAGAGGAAAACTGCTAGTTCCCTCCGTATGAAACTCTACCTGACAAAACACCAATAACAGAAAACTCTACAATTTTCTCTTTTCCTTAGTTCATGGACTGTTTGCTGACCTTTAGGCATGTTTTCTAGTCGAGACTGTTGGGGCACTAAGCCCTGGCCCCAAAGCCTATTTTTGGTATTCCCTGGGGACTTCGTTGCTCTGTTCCCTTACAAAACCTATGATTTTCAGTACACTTCTGAGCAAGCACCTGCAGCTTTATTTATGTGACCAGAACATGGTGATATATTTCTAGATGTTGGTTTGGCACCCTTGATAGTGAATAAGACAAAAGTTAGAATCCAAAAGCTACTTGTGTATTGTTGTGTCCCAGCCAATGATGGCTAACAGTGACAATGTGGCATAGATTAGAACTTCCCTGTGATCTAATCTTTACAGACGCAAGTCACCAGATCTTTTCTCTTGCAGAGAGGCTGATGCGTTCAAAGTGTTGATCTTGTAGCCGAACCTAACCCTGCTGGAAGAAATTATGAAATCATACTGAACAGAACTTTTCAAAAGGCAGCATGAAAAGACTAAGTAAACCATTTTTCCTTTTCCTTTCTCTTTTTTTCCTTCCAAACTATTTTATTAGAACCTAATCCAGACATTGTCCTATTCCATAGTTCAATCATATCAAGCAGTGTTGTACAGTCATTACCACAATTGGTTTCAAAACATTTCCTTCCTTCTGTACTCCTTGATACCAGCTCCCAACAATACACCCAACTCCCCTTCTGTACATCCCTCTCTCCCTAAGAACCCAAATTCTAATTATTGTCTCTATAGATTTGTGCATCCTGGGTTTCGTATACCAAAAAAAAAATGAAAGAAAATACATAACATAGATGGACAAAGTAAAGTGTTATAAATAAATGTACAAAGAATTCCAGTTAGATAATGAAAAATGAAGAACATTCTCAGAATATTTAAAAAGAAAGAACTCATTAAAAATTCAAGACACAAGTTATAACATTGAAAGGTTCTATGAGGAAATATTGAATGATGATGAGAAAGCATCAAAATAAGGTGGAAGGAATACACAGTAACTGTGTTATGACATAATCTCATGTCAGTTTGAGGGTATTAAGAGTGAAGGGGTGGAGTTTAGTCTATCAATCAAGTCTCAGCTTGATAACCTCATTTGGAGGCTCAAGGGTGATAAATAGCTCACTGGTGACCAGGCCACTTTCTCTCTCTTCTTCACATTCCTGTTGACAAGTCACATGGAGCCACACTGATGGCAGCCAAAGCGCTGGAGCTAGAGGACCTAAATGGAGATGCTTCCACCACCACTGGATCCACAAGACTATCCACCCACCAACCTGTGATCTTCCTGTATTTGGTACCATTACAAGTGCTGCATGAGTTGGAAGAGGAATTAA
Organism: Tenrec ecaudatus; assembly: GCF_050624435.1. Taxonomy (NCBI): domain Eukaryota; kingdom Metazoa; phylum Chordata; class Mammalia; order Afrosoricida; family Tenrecidae; genus Tenrec; species Tenrec ecaudatus. The sequence continues at coordinate 140,333,380 of NC_134540.1, read as the reverse complement.
AGGACTACTATTGGACATATGGGCTAATATCTAAGTTATGGGCTTGATCTGGACTGGACTGGGATGTTTTCTCAATATGCAATTGCTCTTTGATATAAAGCTCTCTCATATGAATGTCACGTATGAATGTCCTTGGATATGTTTCTCAGCCAACCTGATCTAACATAGTCACTATAGTAAAAAGACCTAGTCGACATTTCATCGTTTCTGGAGGTAGCATATGAGCAAGAACAAATTGGACTGAAGGAATGAGTCCAAGCTCCATTGAAAGAGCATTAGCCAAGAAAGTTAATGAAACATTGAAAGTACTTAATCAGCTAAGGAAAATTGGAAGACAGCTACTTGGCCAAGCGACAGGAAGAGATCCATATTTGTACCCATTTCAAAGAAAAGTGTCCTAACAGAATGAGCAAATTATAGAATAATATCATTCTTATCATATGCAAGTAAAATATTGCTGAATATCCTACAAAAAAGTGGTTTCAGTGGTACATTGAGAGGGAACTGCCAAAGGTTCACACGGGATTCTGAAGCAGATATGGAACATAGAATATCATTGCTGATTTCAGCTGGAACGTGGCTCAAATCAGAGGCCAAAAATATGTTTACTTGTGTCTTATTGACTATGCCAAGGGATTCAACTGTGTGAATCACAATAAACTATCGATAGCCTTGAGATAAATGTCAATTCCATTACACTTCATGGTGCTCATTGAGAAGCTGTACATAGAGTAAGAGGCATTTGTGCAAACGGAACAAGGGAATATTGCATGGACTAAACTCAGGAAAGCTGTGCAACAGGGTTGTGTCTACTCACCATATTTATTCAATCTGTATGGTTAGCAAAACATCAAAGTAGCTAGACTACATAAAGAAGAATTTTGCAATGAGATTGGTGGAAGGTTTGCTAATGAGATTGGTGGAAGGTTTGTCAAGGATTTTGTCTTTCTTGGCTCCACAATCAATACTCATGCAAGCATCAGACAAGAGATCAAATCATGCATTTCATTGCATTAGATAAATCTGCTGCACAAGACCTTTTTAAAGTGCCAGTAGCATGGATATTATTTTGAAAACTACATTGCACCTGTCCCCAAACCTTGGTATATTCAATTGACTCATCTGAATGTGAAAGTTGGGCATTGAATAAGGAAAACAGAAGAATAACTGATGCTTTTGAATTACGGTACTGATGAAGAATATTGAAAGTACCAGGTATTTCCAAAAATATATACAAATCTGTTTTGGAAGAAGTACAGCCAGAATGCTGCGGAGGGGCAGGGATGGTGAGTGTGACTTTGTCCCAAGTGCTATGGACATGCTGTCAGAAGAGATCATTCCCTGGGGCAGGATATTATGCTTGGTAGAGGGACAGAGAAAAATAGGAAGGTCTTCAACAAAAGGTACTGCCACATTGGTTGTAGCACTGCGACCAGTAATAGGAACAATTGAGAGGATGGCACAGGACTTGGCGGTGTTTCATTGTGTTGTACATAGACTTGCTATGAGTCACACCAACTCATGCCACCAAACAACAAAATTGACTCTCTTGATATAGCAGCAGTATACATCTAGATGCCATATTAGATTATGTAATCTCACTTAATCTCATCTATGTAATTTAGATTCAGAGTGACTCCATATAGTGTTTCTAAGATGATCTTCATGGGAGTGAATGGCCTCATCGTTCTTCTGGAAGAGAGGCTGGTAAGTTTTTACCTCCACCCTGGGGGTTAGAAGTGCAATGCTTAAACAACAATGCTACCAGGGTTGATTAGATCCTATATTTTGTGTGTGTTGGGGAAAGTTATAAAGTATAAACACAACCAGAGAGCATATTTATCTGTAAAATTATATTCAACAAGTAATAAATGGATGAAGATGATTTTGAACAGCTCTCTCCAGAGAGCTCGAAGGAGCCCGGCAGGGCAGTAGTGACGTACTCTGCTCTTAAGCAAAAGATGATGGTTTGTGCCCACCCAGCAGCTCTCTAGGAGATTTGCTGATTTGCTTTCATAAAGATTTCAGTAAGAAAACCCTATGGAGTAGTTCTGTTCTGGTGCACAAAGCATAAAGTACTGCTAATTTACCACAAAGATTTATTTCAAATTAATAATTCAGGGGGACAATTTTAAAAGAGGTGAGAAAGCATGCATTAATCACTGCAATAGGGAAACTTAAAGTCTGCAAAGAGGAATTTTCAATGACAACATGAGGATTTGGAAGTCTCTTTTTGTCTCTTATTTGCAATGGCTCATTTGAGGGTGAAAAATGAGGTAAAGGTCATAATCTATTTGTCATAAGTGGTCATATGATCATGACAGTCTGTCATTAGAACATCTGTAATTTTTTCTATAGGGGGGAATATGACTGTAAAGATACCTCTCTAATTAGTAAGCATTTCCTTCTGTTAGTAATCTTTACATGGTAGATTTTTAATGGTTTGGTTTGTTCATTCTTGAAAACCTGCTCTCTGAAAGAGTTTAGAGCTGGCCTACCTTGTCCCCTAAAATCATTCCTTCCTCCTTGTCTCTTAAGGAGCCCTCTTGGTGAAGGGGCAATATATTGGGCTGCTAACCTTGAAGTCAACAGTTTGAACCTACCAATTACCGTGAAACAAAGATGAGGCTACATACAGGCTCCTGTAAATATTTCAAAGTCTTGGAAACCCGAAGGGAGATTTTTACCCTGTTCTGTAGGCTTGGTGACTCAAAATCAACTTAATGACAAGGAGTTTGGCTTTGTCTCTGGCACATGATGTCACTAAAAATCATAGTCTTCTCAATGGCATGAGCAACAAAAACAAAAAGAAAGTATGGATTTTACATGTCTCTACTAAACTGTGCAATAACTACTTCTCATGAACTCTAAGACGAATGACCAAACATATAGCTACTGTCAGTTGTTGGAGCATGTTAAACTTTTCAAATTTGATTTTAAAATATATTTTGATTCCTCTTTTTAATTGCTTGATATTTGCTCACTTTCACCTTTGATAAAAGAATTGGTATTTTCCCTTAAGGCCAAGTTCTAAGTGTGTATTTTGGAAGTCAACCATAGTGCTGACATTTAATTTTATAAAGATAGTCCTGTTATCTAACATCTGCTTCAGTATGCTCTCAGTACATACTCAAATTGCGGGAGGAAAAAAATATTTTTCACAACTTTAGTCAAACTTGCCAGTTGAAATTCAAGGACAAAGGGAAGTTTTGGAGTGAAAAATAAAAGTATCCATTTTCCGATATTGCTGATAGATTCAGAATGTGATCAGAACATTTCTCCGTAGCTCCGCTTCAAGGCCACTTTCCAACTCCAGGTAAGCTTTTGTAAGGGCAGGTGAGTTTGTTCTTATTCTCTAACCATGTTTTTTATTCACTGGTTCAATAGATGAACTATATGATTAAACTTGTTCTTATGTGTCCACCAATAGCATGCTTGTTTGAATTAGGTGTTAAAATATTAATGCCCGAGAGAAAGATGTGTTAGCTGCCATGCAAAACGTCGCAAGGACTAAAAATGCACAGTGACACAATCTTTTTATTTATTTTTTCTAAATTAATCTTTAGTGATTCTGGGTTTGCTAATGGTACTTCATGTATCATCTTACAAGAGCAAAAATTTTTCAAACATTTCTACATATTAAAGAAACATCTCATTCTCTATTTTCTCATCTGTTTGTAGGGATATATATATATATATATATATATATATATATATATATATATTTCCCCCACTGCTTTTGATGTTGATTAGGCTTACCAAAACTGTATATTATTTTCCTTAAAAAAAGCATAATTTACTACTGGTGTCAAATAGTACTGGGATCAAATGTAGGATTTAATATTTATCAAACTTCCATTTCATCATAAGTGAAGAGTGTTATGGTTTAAAAAATGACATTATGCAATTTAAATTACATTTAAGTACCCCACAGATAATTTCATTGCACTTTTTTGTGTTCAGTGTTTTCTTAAAAATGTTAATTTATCATACTTTACAAATATTAATTTTAAAGCAGAATACATGGTAATCAGTTTCAGAAGACCCTGCTTATATTGTGTCTAAGATGATTATTTCCCAGTTGTGTAATGATCTCTAATGAAAATCAAACATCACAAGGACATGGCAACATAATGAAATTTCAACAAGAAATAAAACTTGCAAAATAAGTATAAAAGGGATATTCATTCCTTTTTTAGGGATGGAGGTGGGGGAATGAACCTGACTCAGATTAAGGCCTTCAATGCAGATTAATAGGGTAATTATATAATCTTTACATAGTATATGTCTACTTTTTATACTGAGTTGGCATGTATTCTGATTATTTGCATCAGCAAAGCTGATAAAGAAGTATATTGAAAATTTCTGAAAAATGTTATTTTACTTTTAGCCTTACAACAAGTGCATGTGTAGCTTCAGTATTGGGATCATTCAAAATTATTTTTATTATTATTTTTTGCTACTCCTTTTTTTAAAAAAACAAAACAAAACATTTTATTGGGGGCTCTTACAGCTCATCACAATTCATGCATCAATTGAATCAGGCATGTTTGTACATATGTTGCCTTCATTCTCTTCTAGACACTTAATTTCAATTGAGCCCTCAGAACCAGCTGTCTTTTTTTTTCTCCCCCTTCTTCCCACCTTTAAAATTATTTTAAAGGAAAAATCTGTATATTTCCCCTGTGCATATTAATAAATTAAAATGCTTTATATTTACATTAAAGAGTACAAGTTTAAAGGCAAAACATGAAATTTATTTTTTAGAATTGCATATAGAGGATTTTCATTTATTGACTAACTCTATTGTAATGAATCAGGAACAACTGGAGATATACTAGGCCGTAGACTCTTCTATAGACCCAACCATAATAGAGTTAGGTCTAGGATCTAGTTTATATCCAGTTGTTCGTGATTTTTTCCAGTTAACATAATACATACAGTTATTCACTATTTATTCCATTAGTATTGTTCAGATAGATTATCATCCAGGAGAGAATGGCGAGACTTTCTATGAAGTGTTACAGTCTCTGAAACACACAGAGGCACGTCAACTCTGTCCTATGGCGTATCTGTGAGGCAGAACCAACGCAGTGGTGGTGAGTATACTATGGTCACGTAAGTAACCATAATAACACTCTTTCCATATGGAATAAACATTAAAGTATGAACCTACATACTTCAATGTAGTAGCCTACAGTGTAACCTAATCTTAACTAACAGGTGGCCTACAGGGTAACCTGATCTTAACTAACAGGATATATTAATGAAGGCAGATATTAGTCAGATTAGGATGCTGGATATGGCTCTTAGGTGATTTATTTATTATTTGAGTCTCTTTCTTGTATTCTCAGAGAATATACTTGCCGAGTCAGGCCAGGCCCCTGATGTTTAAGGATTTCCAGCATTCTCTCTATTTGATGAAGCATCTCAATTTGTCATTTGGTCAGTTCTGTGAGCCTTATCTTGAACTGAATCCTTAAGTGACATTTGAACTTCTTCCTACAGTACCAATGATCCTTGATCATATGATACTCCTAAATTGGTTAAAAACCAAGTAGTTTATTTTTGTGCATTTGCCATTTGTTTCTTATTCTTCTGTTCATCTTATTTTGATGCTTCTGAATGAGCCAATGTTTTGCCCGAACAGTCCTTCAACCATACAACTCGAGACTTATTTGTTTCTTTTCACTCTTTTCCCTTAGGAAATGTGCTCTTCCATTCCAATTTTCTAGCTCAATTGCATTGCACTTTAAATCATAATACCTGCCTTTGAAATAGTCAATTTGGCTCTTTTTCATAATTTCTCCTATTAGCTTTACATACTTTGTACTTAAGAGAAAGTTAAGTAGTGTCTCTTCTGACATCCATTTAAGACTTTACCTTCTTATGTGTATTTTCCAATCCGATTAGACTTAGCATTGCTTTCAGTATATTTGGGTCCAGTCAAATTTATAAACAAATCAGAAAACTAATTCTTAAGATTTTATTTCTTTGGAACTAGTCTCATACCAAATGGCTTAGGCTGGGTCCTCTAGAAGAGAAAAAATCACACACACACACACACACACACGTGCACATGTGTGCTTTTGCAGATCATGTGCATGCATGTGATGAGTATGTCTGTATCTTTCAAGAAAATAACCCATGAAGTTGTGGTTGGTGAGTTTCAGATCCCTGGGTCAAATGCCAGCCTGGAGGCTTCTTCTTACCCATGTGATTGTATGGGCTTATGGACCTTAAACAGGTAGGTACGACTCAGGTTGCCTCTTTAAGTCCCAAAAGCTGAGGCTAGAGGATGATACATTAGACGCATGGTGGAGAAAGAACAAGCTTTGCTAGAACATACATATATATTGGAGACAAACAGCACCTTCAAGGAAACCGTTTGACTTTCAACTGATTAGCGACCAGAAATGTACAACGATTACAGTATAGCAAAGTAATTCTTTCAATACCTGAAACATCGTTGAAAATCAGATTCTTCTCATGTTTATCGGTAACGCTAAACATCACAGCATCGATGAGGTCAAAACTAAAAATTGACCTCATTATACTTCTTGTCGTCTTATTCACAAGACTTAGTTAAATACCAATGAGTCGATTGACCATATTTGTCCACAGTTTCTGTCTGTGATGCTAATCAAAGTGTTCATAAAAGTATCTTTTTCCAGAGCAAAGAGTAACTATGCATAAGACTCAATATAAGAAATTATTGTTCCGCAAGCTTACTCCTGTAATGGAATGCATTGCTTATACTTGAGTTCTCACCCCATCCCTGTCACTCCTTTGTGACTTGGAAGCAAGGGGAAAGAGGCAAGATGTGCACACTTGTTGGCCTTCTGTAATATTGTTCATGTCTCTCAAACAGCATCTATAGAACTGTGGGAAGCTATTAGGTTAACAGGAAAAGTGTTAGATTCATCACAGTTCTCACTAGAGCAAACTGTGAAAGACTTCTGTGTACATCAATGAAGGTCACTGTTATCTAGCATTAGGGAATCAGCTTTGTTTCTTTGACATCTCAGTTAAACCTGAAAATTGCGTCCACTCATATATCCTTATGCATTATGACTGTAATCCACTTATTGCTTTCCCTATTAGGAATTGAGCATAAAACGGAAACCTGTATTGGCTATAAATAACATTGCATTGGGTAAATCTGCTGCACAAGATCTCTTTCAAGTACTGTAAAGCAAGGATGTTTCTTTGAGAACTAAGTGTGCCTGACCTTTCCTATGGTATTTTCAATCGCCTCCTATGCATGTGAAAAATTGGACACTGAATTAAAAGACTAATGTATTTGAAATATGGTGCTGTCGAAGAATGTTGAAAGTACCATGTTCTGGGAAAAAGAATCCAAAAACAAACAAACAAACAAACAATAAGCCTGTACTGGAAACAGTACAGCAAGAATGCTACTTGGAGGCAAGGATGGTGAGCCTTCATGTCACATGGTTGGGATGCTGTCAAGGGAGACCTGTCCCTAGAGAAGGCTATTATGCTTAGTAAAGTAGAAAGGCAGTGAAAAACAGACCCTCAACTAGATTGATTGACATAGTGTTCACAACGATGGACTCAAATATAAGAATAATTTTTGGGATGACACAGGGCCGGGCAGTGTTTTGTTCTGTTGTGCATGGAGTCACTAGAGCCAAGCCTACTCTAGGGCTCCTAACGACGACAACACAGATTCAGGCATTTTAGTAACTTAGTTACTATTTCTCAGATCTTTGGCTGCATTATCTATCGCAGATGGCTCTCTGTTAAGAGAAGCGATCTTTCAGTTTTTACATAAAACTTTCTAAATATCACATTATCCGTTGAATTATTTGGGTAATCTGACCTTTTCAATGTATGTTTCTGTGTTTTTACAGCATGTTAACGCAAGTTAAGAAAACCTGGAGACACCATTCTCCTGATATTTAGCAATACACTGATACTGCACTAATCTGCAATTTTTTCCTCCTTAGCTCAATTCAGCTTGGGTATGAATAATAATCATTGTTACACGACCTGATGGGAAGCGCGGATAATTTGCTTATCCACTGAATGATATCAATTATTGGCTAAACTCTTAGCACTTCAGACTGCATGGCAATCTGTAAGATGGTTGTAGCTCGAGAAAGACCTGCATAATAACGAGATATGGGCGTTGGCATTTAGAAGCTTGTCTAATGTATAGGAAAAAATTTCCAGGGTTATTGACAGGACAGTGTCAGCATATTCTACTTCCAGAAAGACCCTCCACATGAACACTGTCAGATTATTTGTTTGTCTCAGGCACAGCTCAACTGTAAAAGGGACTCAAATACTTCTGAAAGTGAAAAATGAAGACAATTTAAAAAAATCAATTTTGCTTATTTGATTTAGTCGTATTCACTTTAAAACTCTGCTTAGATCAATGTTTTTATTGTAACATGGTATTGAGTTATAAGCAAACAACATTTTAGAACAGTAATTTGTAAAAGAATGTTCACTGAGACTTCAGATGAAGAACAATGAACTATAAAAAGACTGGTATGAACTTCTTTAGAAGGCTTCTAAATATGTGAGGTTGTTTACAGTAAATAAACTATAAAAACACCAGGTGGTTTAACTCTAAAACTCATTAAATTGAAGTTGTCAATTAGTAGGAAGTGTTTCATTTTATGGGCATTAAGAGCAACAATGATAAGAAAGTAATTTGAAACTGTAGGATCCCATGATTCCTAAAGAGGGGAATCAACCCACACTTTACATTAGGAGTAAAAAAACTAAGGCTAATAACTATTGCACTGAGTTAAAATTTTGGTGAATTCTCTTATGTATGAAGACAGACATGTTGTAATTTAGTGAATCCATGAAGCCAAAAAATATAATGCCAAATAGAAAGCAGATATATGATTTTTCATATTAATTGAGTCGTATTGGGAAATTTACAATTGGGAATAATTTCTTTCCTGCCAAATAATTCTGTGTGAAACACAAATAGTGTAATGTTACAAATACAAAGTTTAAAGATTCAGAGATTATTTTGTAAAACTTTAAAAATAATCCACATGGTGGAACACAAAACATCTTTTAATTTATTATCATTATATTTTAATTATATTATTTAAATGAGACAGGAAGCGTGATATTATTCTCAAGTTGTACTAGCTTAATTAATTTAGCTTGTTCTTCATTTTAATGTGCATTCTTGTACCATAATACTTTCATTGTTTTAAAAAAGAAATGAATAAGGAAATTCTAAAATATGAAGAAAATACTTTAACATAAAGATCACCTAGTTCATGAATTATATATTACATATACGAAATTTCTTTAAAAACCATTTCTTTCTTTTTTCAATTGGGCATTTTAATGCTGTGGAGAAGTGGGTCCTGTATTTGAGGTCAAAATATTCATTTTTTTCTTTAATTTTAACAGTTTTCATGACATACAATTCACATATCATACAGTTTAATAGTATACCACCACAATCAATTTTGAAACATTTTTTCCTTTATTCTACTCATTATTATTAGCTCTCCATTTTCCCCAAATCTTCCCTGTCATCACTCCAAGAAATGATTAGTCCAGTTACTGTCTCTGTAGATTTACATATCCTGGATTTCATATAAAGGAAAAAAGACCCTCAAGTGCAAACATAAAATACTAAAGCTAGCACAGATAATAGAACGTAATCAAAACTCAAACAACTTTAAAATGAGAACAAATGATCAGGTGTTTATTTTAGCCTGATTGCATATGCATTCGTTTCCTGTGTAATGCATTCTCTGATAGCAAGGCAATGCACATTCTTGATCAAAATCAGAGGGTAAATGGACTTGAGGCTTTCACTGTAATCTACAGTCCTCTGCATGCTGGGTGCTCAGTATATAAGTTCTAACAGCATACCGTCATCTCGTCTTCTATGCCATTATTTACCATTTTGGATCACATACACATGTGTGCTTCTCCTGCGTGGACTAGCTTTCACCTCACTTAGATGGCCGCTTGTTTTAGGGTAACCCTTTAAGGCTCAAGGTCCTATTCTTTCTGATGGCCAGGAACCATCTGATTACTTCATCACCCTTTGCTATATCTTTAGTGATTTCTTATGGAAGCCAAGAATTCAGTAGGACCGTGTAAATGAGGGATGACAGAGGTAGATGTAAGATATGGGAAAAAAAATCATCTGTAACTTATCAAGGGTTCATGGAGAAGTGTGGGTGGGAGAGGAAGGGGAAGAAATGGGGAACAGATATCAGGGGCTCAAGTGGGAAGAGAATGCTTTGAAAATGATGATGGCGGCATATGTACAAATGTGCTTGACACACTGGAGCAATGTATGGATTGTGATAAGAGATGTAAGAGCCCCCAATAAAAGTATTTTTAAAAAAGAAATAATATTTCTTAGATAAGGGATATGATTAAAATCCATGTATTATGGTTTATATAGAGATATATAATTGGTTCATTTTAGAGATATTATAATCCGTTCACTGGGGAACATTATAAACCATCCCTATGGCATTGATGGCCAATGTTACAGAATATCAAATAATATTTAGAAAATAAAATATACATATACAGGACAACTTTTTAGGCCAAAATAAATGGATGGTTGACCTCTACACATAAAAAACCCAAGTAACCTTTACTTTACCAATCATTGTATCTTTTGCCAAGGACTAGTCTCTATTGATAGGAGAAAGATTGGACTTTATTCTCCTGTAGAATAGAGCTTCAGGACAGGGACAGTGTCATTTAGTACTCATTGACTTGTTAGCAGTGATTTTTTTTTTTTATTATTGTTTGGGGGTTTGAGTCTCCAATGATGACTTGTGCAGAGTACATGAGACAAAGGCTCACCATTCTTTCTTCCAAGGAGCATTCTGACCGTACTTCTCCCAAAACAGACTTGTTTGTTCTCTGGCAGTCCATAGTACTCTGAATATCTTCACCAGCACCAACATTCAATTCATCTATTCATTTTTGGAATTATTTATTAAATATATAACGTTCATATGCATATAAGTCAATAACATGTAAAATACCAAACTACCATGGTTTCCATCAGGTGTTCTTTAGTCCTCAAACTAATACCTTTGTCCTTCAAAACAAGAGGTCTTGTTCAGCAGATTTACCCAATGCAAGTCAGTATTTGATTTTCAATTTTCCTAGATCCATAGTTTGTATCTTAGGTAATAATGAGCTTAAATGGTTTGATATTGATCATTTTGAATCAGAAATCATATGATTTGCTGTGCTGAGGAGAGCACAGTCGAGAGGAATGGTGTGGCAAGCACTGTCAGAAAGGACACTGTAAAATCAATCAGGAAGTACAACGCTGCCTGTGATAGGATTATATCTGCTTGCCTTTGAGGAAATCTAATCAATTTATGTATTGATGAAATTTATGCACCAACAACAAATACTAGTGATGAAGAAATTAAAAATTGCTTCAGTCAAAAATCCATCAAACATGCACTCAAGAGGCACTGACAATTATTAGAGATTGGAATGAAAAATTTGGGAACAAAGAGGAAGGAACGGCAATATGGAAAATACGGACTTGGTGAGAGAAATGAAATGGAGATCACATGACAGAATTTTGCCAAACCAATGATTTGTTCATAGTAAACACCTTCTTTCAACAACCCAAAATGTACATGGACCTCACCAGATGGAATACAATGAAATAAAATTGAGTACGTTGATGGGAAGAGTCAAGGGAGAAACTCAATATCATGAGTCAAAACCAGGTGAGGGCTGTCAATTGCTCAAAGACAGTCAATTGTAAGTTCAGGATAAAGCTGAAGGAAATGAAAAGAAATCCACAAGAATCAATATATGACCATGAGCCTATCCCTCCTGAATTTCAAAAACATCTCAAGAACAAATTTGACACATTGACTACTAATGAGAGAAGACCTGATGAGCTGTGGGAGGACACCAAGACCATAATTTATGAAGAAAGCAAAGGGCCATTGAGACGATAGGAAAGAAAGAAAAGATCAAAGGGGCATAGGAACAATTGTGAGGATGGTGCAAGACCTGGCAGTATTTCGCTCTGTTGTACATAAGGTCGCTATGAGTCAGAACCAGGTCGCTGTGAGTCAGAATCAGGTCCTTGTCCCCTAGCAACAACATTCTTTGTACATCCCAATTTACAATTATTAATCGATGTGTGTTGTTCTTTAGTCTTATTTTGAGTTGTGCCCATAAGCACATTGAGATTGCTAAAGTGTTACTTCATACCATTCTTTTCTACTCTACTTTGAGAAAGCAGTTATCCCTTAGTTATATTGTAAAAGTCTTGGGGCCTGAGAGATTCACCTTTTGGCCCCATATCTGACAATGTTCTGCTGCTGTTCATGAAGGTTACAACATCTGATAATGTTCTTCTGCTGTTCACAAGGTTTGCAATGGCTAACCTCCAGAAATGTACACGTTCTTTCTTCTTTGTAGTCTGGCCTTAGCTTGGAAGCTCTGGTGAAACCTGTTCACCTAGGGAAACCCTGTTGGCATCTGAAACATGAGCAATAGAGCAGAATTAAAGCCACCAAAGTACAACAAACTCACCGATAATTGGGGTGAGATTTATTTTGGTTAAGTGCTGCCAGACCGATTCCAACTCAGGGAATCGAGGTAAACAGAATGAAACACAGCTAAGTCCTGTGAGACTTTGATAATTGTTCTTTATATTTGAGCCCATTATTGCCACCTCTGTATCAATCTGTATAGTAATGGGGCTTCCTCATTTTGCCCCTATAATTTACCAAGAATGATGTCCTTTTCCAGGGACTAGCCTCTCTTGATGTGTTCAAAGAACATGCAATTTACAACATCTCACCATCCTCGGTTCTAAGCAGCCTTCTGGATGTTTCATCCAAGACACAGTTGCTAGTTCTTTTGGCAGTCCAAGGTAATTTCAGTAGTCTTGGTCAGCACCATAATTCAAATGCATTGGTTCTTCTTCAGTCTTCCTTATGCAATGACCATCTTTTATGTATATATAAGGTGACAGGCTTGGACCCTGTGCACTTTAGCCCTTGAAGCAAAATCCTTGTTGTTTGATATATTGACTGCTGCTTCCATGAGCACTGATTGTGAATCTAAGCAAGATGAAATCCTTGAAAATGTCAATATTTTCTCAATTTATCATGATATTTTCTATTGATCTAGTTGTGAGGTTCTGAGTTTTCTTCACTCAATTTTAATCCATTAAATTACATTTTAATGCCTATGAAGGCTGCAAAGCTTGGACTACATCAGCAAGTGCTTCCAGCCCTCCTCACTTTGGGCTGGTAAGGCTCTGTTATCTGCATGTCACAGGCTGTTAAGCCTATCTCCAATCCAGACACTGCATACTTCTTCATACAAATTACCGTCTCTGATTATTTCCTTGGCACACATATTGAACAAGTATGGTGAGATGATACACCGATGTCCACCCCTCTTGATTTTAAAGACTGCAGTTCTGCTGTCTCTTGTTTCAAGTACAGTTTTCACCTGAGCACAATGAAATGCTATGTAATCCCCATTCTTCTCAAGGCTATCAATAGAACCACAAAGTTGAATGCCTTTGCATAGCCAATAGTACACAAGTAAATATTTTTCTCCTATTCGTTGCCTTCAGCCCAAATCTAGCTGACACCAGTAGGGATATGCTTTGTTCCAATCCTCTTCTTTATCTGACCTGACTTTGTGGTTGCTGCCTATCAATGTAGTGCTATAGACACGATTGAATGATCTTCGTGCTTGCATGCACTACTTATGACATTGTTAACATAATTTGAACATTCTATTAGGTCACTGTTATTTGGAATGAGCTTAAATATGGGTCTCTTCTACTCAGTTGGTCCAGCAGCTGTTTTCCTAGTTTCCTGGCATCGACAAGTCAGTACTTCCAGGACTTCTTCCTCAGCTTGTGGAAACATTTCGATTGGTATTTCATCAAGTCCTCGAGCCTTGCTTTTTGGCCAAGGCCTTTCTTGCAGCTTGGATTTCTTCTTTCAGCACTATTATTATTGATCATATGCTACCTCTTGAAAGGGTAGAATCTTGGTGAGTTCTTCTTGGTCCAGTAAATCAGTTTGTTCTTTACACCTTCTCTTGATGCTTCATGTAGCATTCAAGATTTTCCCCACAGAATCTTTCAATTATGGAACTTGGGGCATAAATTTGGCCTTGAGTTCATTTAATTTAAGATACGATTAGTAAGTTCTCCCTTTTTAGTTTTTCCAATCCTAGATCTTTGTATATTTCATTATAACTTTATTTTGTCTTCTAAAGGTTTCCTTTGAAATTTTCTGTTGTGCTCTTCTGCTTCTTCATTTCTTCCATTTGCTTTAGTTATTCTGCGATTTTTAGTCTCCTCTGACATCCACTTGGGAAACTACGCAGGCAGTTCTTTCCTGTCCTGTAAGGTTGCTATGGGTGAGAATGGACTCTGTGGCAGTGAGTTTGAGATTTTTTTTTGAGATGAGGCAATTCAAAATATCACTGCTTGGATCAGGCACATTTCAGTCCTTCAAGTTTTGTCTTTGCTCTTTAATATTTCAAAGTGATCTTGTACAGCAGATTTAGTCACTGGAACGTGTTGTTTGATCTCTTGCTTGCTCTTTTCATAAGCGTTGACTGTGGATCTAAGCAAGATGAAACCCTTGATAATTTTAATCATTTATTTATCATGATGTTATCTAACTGTGATGTTTGTTCAGTTGTGTGGATTTTCGTTGTCTTTACATTGAAAGGTAATGTATATTGAAGGCTATCATTCTTGGACTTCGTCAGCAAGTTCTTCAAACTCTCCCCACCTTCAGTAAGCAAGCTGTGTCTTCTGCATATTCCAGAATGTTAATATACCTTCCTTTAATTCTGAACTTACAATTTGACGCCTGTGTATTTCATCAGAACTCCAAATGTATGATCTCCTTTCCTAGTGCTAAAGAAAGGTGCTTGCAATCTTTTTTCTTGCAAAATTTAGTCATGCGATCTTCAGCTTCATTTATATCACCAGGGCAATACTTTCCAACTACTCTTCCTCTTGGCTTCCAACCTTTGCATTCCAATCACCAATAATTATCCATCATGTTGATTGCAGGTCTGTTCAATTTCAGAATGAAGAAGTTGGTAAAATTCTTCAATTTCTTCATCACTAGCTTTATTAGTTGGTGTATAAATCTGAGTAATGTTTGCATTGGCTGTGTTTGTTTGTATGTAGACATTGTTGCATCATAGACAGAATTATACTTCAAGGCAGATCTTGAAATGTCCTTTCGGACAATGAATGTCATGCCATTCCTCCTGAGTGTCATTTCAAGTATTGTAAGCCATATGCTTGCCTGATTCAAAGTGACCATTCCCAGCTCATTTCAGCTCATTAATGCCAGGGATATTGATCATTATGTGTTCCATGAATTTTTAACAGCTTCTAATTTTCTTAATTTCATATTTTATACATTCCAAATTCCCACTCTTAATAGATGTTAGCTGCTGTTTCTTGTCATTTTGAGTCATGCCTTATTAGCAAATTAAGTTCCCAAAGGCTTTATACCCCTATTCCCATGGTCACATCTATTGTGACATGGCAGCCCTTCCCCGGTCCTATTTTTGAGTGTCTTCTGACCTGAGTGGTCATCCTATGGCACTCTTCCTGATCATGTTCTGCTGCCTTTAATGAAGTTATCATTCTCTGAAAATGATGTTCATGAGGGTTCCCACGGCTAATTCCTTTGAGGTGGTCAACCTAGTCTTTCTCTGTTGTTAGTCTGGGGGTTCTATTGAAACCTGTACACTTTGGGCAACCTTGCTAGAATTGGAAATATCAGTGACATAGTTTTCAGTATCACAGTAACACACAAGTCATCCCAGAAGAAGCTCACGGACAAATAGTGGGATATTCATAGTTTTATGATTTAATTGATATTTCTGTTATCTAAATGTACCTTAAACTTTTAATACACTTTGATTTGTTTAAAAGTGGAAAAAACAATAAATAAAAAGTACTTTTACTTTGAATAATTGTAGACTTGTGTGCAGCTATAAGAAAAATATGTCTGAGAAAGCCTGTGTCCCACTGGTAATATCATAAGAATTTATTAGAGAACCAAATCTAGGGTATTAATGTTGACATCAAGATACAGAACATTTACATCACAAAGTTTTTCAGACTGTCCTTAGATAGCCATACATGTACCCATCACCAGGGTCCTCTCAGCAAGCCCTGGTAACCACCAATATGTCCACAAAGAAGGTGAACATATTCAAGAATATCCCATACATATTAGTACATAAGAGCCACATTGGAATGTGCTATGGATTAATTTGTGTCCTTCAACACATATGTATATTTTAAATTCTAACCCCTGGTACCTTGCTGCTTGATACCTGAATATTTGAAAATAAGGTCTCTGAAGAGATTATCTATTAAGTTATCAAAAAGGCATATTAGAGTAAGTTGTATCTAAAAACAATTGAAGTGATGTCCTTTAAAGAGAGAAAAGAGACACAAAATACTACAGCCATAGGCGGGACAGTGAAGATGGAGACAGAGTACAGTGATCTACCAGGCAAGTAACATGAAAGATCATTGATAGTCATCCAAAGCTAAGATTGAGGCATTGAAGAGATTCTCCCTCAGAGTCCTCAGAAGATTTCAGCACAGCAGACATCTAATGATGGACTCTCGGTGTTCGGAATTGTGAAGTAACACATTTTTATTTTAAGAATCACTCAAATTTAGGTATTTTATTACCATGCTCTTCAATAACTAGGACTGATAGTATTAATGTTTTTTGCCTTAAAAATCAAAAATGATTTAATAAACTAGTGAGAAGTAGTCAATTCTATTTGTCCCCATTCTTAGTAATGTTTCCGTTTCACTCTTTTCTGAGCTTCTTGTGTATTCTCTCATCTTCTCAATCTCAGATTCTAGTAGAAAATATTCTGTTGTCTCCGGCATTTCTTAAACCCCATTCCTTTTATTGGATCCCCATTTTTTCAGATCAAAATACCTTTTTTGATCCCAATAACCCATAGATTCACTCTTCTATTGAGCCCAACTAGAGAATCCTGTAAGATCATTCAGGCAAGGAAGTGTTGGACTTTTAATATCTAGGCTGGTGGTTGAAATCCATCTGGTCTGGGAGATTTTGATCATTTCAGACAGAGATCTTGCACTTTCTATGCTGACCTAAAGCCAGCAGTGGGGTTCATCCAGTTCCCACAAGTTGGGCAGAACCCCTACCTAACTGTTGGTTGTTAAAATGGCACTTGTAACCAGATTTCTCGCTAAGGTGGGTGGCTGGGTAGCCACTCAAAGTGAAAATTACACATTTACATCCCTGACTCTTTTTTTAACATTCATCTGCAGAACAGCAGGATCTAAGCTCCTGTAGTAATGTTCATTCTGTTCATAGGTATAAAAAATTAGGCACACTATTCTTGTAATATTTATTTATCCATTGCATAAAACCTGTTGTACTTTTGGTGAAATATTACATTTTGATTACCTTGCATTTGTTACTTCTGTAAACAAATAACGTAAAGAGAAAAAGTGACAAACAACCACAGGGTGACAAGCTCTCATTTGTTTCAGCTTTGTGTTACACCCCAAATTCCCTGAGAGATATTTTCAGTGAATTATGCAATTCCCGAAGTATTCAAAGAGCTAAAAAAATGTTACCAGAGCAATTACTGCAAGTTCAGCAGCAGCAAAAAGGGTTTTTTCAAAGAGGAACATAATATGTTCAGAGAAGAGAAGTCTCCTGTTTCCAATATATCAACCACAATTACTATTGTCTAATCGGGCCACTTCTAGAGCAATGGGTTCCTACTCTAGGAGTGAAGAGATGGTTAAGGATAAATCACACCGCCAATGTTGCTTATAGAGTGAAGACTAGGGCAAGTGAGAACATCAATCAAGACACAATATGGAAAAACCAGTTTTATTGTTATCTTGTCAGGTGTTATTTAACTTTTTCCCATTAATATTTCAAAATGTTCTTTTCACATAATTCATTTTATATACCTTTTGAATTGCTCATATTTAAGTATTAACTATATGAAGTAATACACTACCTTTTAGTATATAATTTTTTTATACTTAAATGGTTGTTAGGGCAGCAAAACAGTTGTTATTTGAATCCTACAACTGCACAAAGTTTGATAGTATGCACCAATTTGCCTGTATTTCTATTACATGATACAACTTATCTGGTTTTCAAAAAAGAATTACAATGCATGTCAAAATCAAAGAAAAAACCCTATAATGAAACAAAGAAATTGTGAGAAACAATCTAACATATATCAAACATAACAGACAGTATCATTAAATAGAAATAATTGTTAATAACGCTAATAAAAAGGAGGGAGCATGGAAAAGCAAATGAGAATGTATCAAAAGGAAGTGTCAGAATTATAAAATAAATATAGAATGTATTTTTTGGAGTAGACAATTGAATGGACAGAGATAAAGAAAAAAAGTAGTAAACCTGAAAACAGGTCAGTAGAAACTTACCAGGATAACAGGCAAAGAGTGGAAAAACAGTATCCAATAATTGTGGGGCAGCAAAAGGTATAAAATACATATATTTGTAATGCTATAAGGAGAAGAAGGCAAAAATACGGAAGGAAATAAATTTTAGTGATAATGGATCAGAAATTTATGTTAGATTCCAAACTTAAGATCAAGTGAATTCAAAAAACAGCAAGGTTTTTTTTTTTAAAGCAACATTTCAAATATAATAGTCATACTGAAAAAAAGATAAGAGACAGGTTCATTTATGTCTCTTAATCTTTAAAATAAGAATGATAAGGATTATACTAATTTATCATGCCTGAAATTTTGCAAGCAAAAGCAATTGTACAGAAATGCTTTATGTTCAAATTAAACAAACCAAAACTACCCACCTAGACTTTGTTAGTTGTGGTTAGGTGCCTTGAGTCGGTTCTAAATGTCAGCGATCCTTTGTACAAGAGTTCTTATATTTGAACCCATTGATGACGTCACTTGGTCAATCCATCTTGTTGAAGGTCTTTTCCACTGCCCAGCTCCTTTACCAAGAAGGGTGTCTTTTTTTCAGGAACTCCTGACAACATGTTCAAAGTACGTGAGACAAAATCCTGCTGTCCTTGTCACTAGAATGGAGACTCTGCACCATGAATTGTCTTTTTAAATAAAAGAAAAATAAAAACTCTCTTATATCAACAAAAATAAAGGGAAATAATTGCCAGCAGAACTTCCTCAAAGAAAAGGTTTTTTTTTTTAAAGTTCTCCAGGGGAAAAAAGGAAAGTTACGTAGGTCAGAAACTGATTTACATACAGAAATGAAGAACATTGGACGGAAAGCATAGGTAGAACTCTGGGTTTCACAGAACCAGATTACCTAATTTTACTTATGATTTGCTGATTAAGAGCACTCATTGTTTCACATGACAAATGTCTTTGAAGTGGTGTTATACATAAATCCAAATATTCTTTCTAATAAATAATAATGAAGGGGAAAAATCCATATTTTTTTAGATAAATTGCTTTAAGTAAAAATAACTGTCAGAAACCATTAACAACCTTATAACAATACCAAGATGATGCTCCTGTCCTCCCCATGCTGTGCAAACCTTTTCCCTTTTAATAACACCAAGATGAGTTGGCAGACAGATGGGAGAAAAATGTTGTGTAATTTGGTACTTTTTTTTGAAGAATCACTTAGAAGGAGAAGAGATATGATAAAAGCTATGGTTTCAGAGACCCTCACTGGTTTCCTTTGTTCTGCTATCAGGGAAAGATATGCTTGCTTTTTATTTTATTTTTCTTTTTGGTTTTTCCATTTGAATAAACCCTGGTTGTACTATAATGAATTTGTAATAAAAAGAATATATTTTCATATATTTAAATATATTGCCTACATCTGATTCTGTACTTTTTTCCCTCAATATTAGGAGAAATAGAATAATAATTGTGGCTGAAGATTGTTGAATTCTTTAAAAGTTTTCTTTGCTCTATTTGTAATATAAAATTAGCTTAATTTCATTTTTATTTTTCATATCTGAAGCACAATTTTCATTACTACTTTATTTTATTTTCTATATAAATTCCAGAAAGCTTGAGGATTTTCATATATTTTAAATAAGTTCACAAATATTTTCAAAATTCAAAGAATCAAAATAATTTGAGTAGCACACCATCATATCTAACATATTATATTGCGATCATAATGCTCACTGAAAATAATTTTAGTTAATATTTTAAATATTAAATTAAAGGGATTTAAGATTTAGTAATACATTTGAGAAGAAATGCTTAAATCTCAATTATGGTAAAATTGTTTTTTTAAATTGATTTATTTCATATAAGTAGATAATAATTAATATTATTTTAAACCTATAAACCCGTCTTAATATAGGAATTTAATGTTTTGTGTTTTATAATAATTCATAATTGCTCTCATAGTCATCACACAAAACCATAATCAATTAATTTTGGTTTAAAAATAATACCACAAAATCATTAACATTAAGATGAAGCACTAGTCTTAAAAGAGGTAAAAATTTGCAAAAGAATTTTATTGCAATAATAGCTGGATAAGTAAAGTACTTTAGAAATATTAGTGTCAGCAAATATAAACACACCTAAAGAATCCTATATCACATTTCACAAAATTAAATTTCAAATGGCTTTTTTCACTGCAGGTTAGTAAACAGTGACTTCTAAAAATAACACAAAAATATTCTAAAAATAACTTATTCTTTTTTTGTGTGAAATCTGTATCAAGTCTACCTCAAGTCAGCTTCTTTCCTTATGATTTACTCTTTTTTTATGAAAGTCTCAGAATTCTGTATTTCTGTGAGTATATGTGTGTATTTTTTCTCCACTTCTTATTGGTGTTAGTAAGGTAATAATAAGAGTAAGAGATATTTCTTTGAAAAACACCATCTTGTCAGGGAACAGTTATGCATTGAATTGCTAACTGCAAGGTCAACTTTCAAAATCACCAGCAGCTCCAAGAAAAAAGATGAGTTGTAGTCTCAGAAATTCAAAGGACAGTTCTACCTTGTCCTACAGCGTCATTATGAGTTGTCATCTATATTATGGCACTGAATTTGATTTGGATATTTTATCCTTTGTATGGTTCATATACATGATTTAAAAATAAAATAAAATTGACCTCGTCTTATTAATAGCTGTGGTGGTGAGTTACTCTGGGTAAACTAGAGAAGCACTGGGAGTGGCATCATGTTTCAAAGCTTTCTTGGCAGGTATGGTCTATACCCATCTAAAGATCAAATTTTAATGGCTGAAAGCAAGTGGGCTTACAAGTGTTCTATTTTCATACTTCTCAATAAACATTTCTACAAATCATTATATTGATAATAAGCAGAAGAAACCAGTTTAAACAAACAATCAGATACTAAACTCAATTCTTGAAACAGTCAATTTCAATCCTTATTTTGTTTATCTAAATCCTTATCTAAACTATTCAATTTATGCAAAGTTATGGGATTAGGTCTCTGAATCATTAAACCAGATCCAGGCTTTCTGTCAGGCATTTGGGCCTTCTGTCAGCCATTTTTCTTAAGCAGCATGGTTTCTGAGAAATTCAAATAGTGATTTCTACCCCTGAACTCAAAATATGCATCAATCACATTCACTTCTGCCATTTTAAACAGGAATAACCAAAGACTACACCAAACAAAAATAAATAAAACTTTAACTTCCCACATTCTTTCCAGAAAATAATGGAGTAAACAATGTGGCTTTAGCTGACCTCTGGTTAGCCAAAGAAGACACACTACCATGGGGGAGAGGTTAAACAAGCATTCACCCTCCATCTTTATGAGTTGTTTCTACAGTACCCCACTCCCAGTACCCTAAACATTATTCTGGGTAGACTAGAGAAACAAATCCACAGAAACACATATGTATATAAGAGACCATTTTATATAAAAGGTAAGTGTATATTAAGAAAGCATCCCAAGCCAGTCAATTCCAAGTCCATAAGTTAGACAATAGCCCATAAATCTGCCAACGATCTGATCTACAAAGTCCTCCTCAAACTTGCAAAACACATGCAATGGTGCCCACTATAGGAGGAAAGCCGAGTCAGTGAGCATGTAAGCATTTCAGTGCTGGCTGGGGTCTCCAGGTGGCTGCTCCAGCACTCAGTGCTGCATCAGGGTAGGTTCATGTGGCTTCTCAGGGATGTCTTTCAGGAAGTGAGCCTTGCAAGCTGAAGCAGGGAACTGGCTAAGGCAGCTGCACCCTGGTCTGACCATCAAAAAACAAGAGACCAGAGAACAAGAAAGATGAGGTTCATGGAGCCATTCATCTCACCACCCATCAATTAATCCCACTTGTGTTTATCGTCCAGGTTGGCACAGTAAACCTTAACTATCACAGGTGGGTTCCCAAGACTCAGTTCTCCATGGGAACTTATGAACCAAACGTGTAACGTCTTCTACTTATTCTTCAAAGTAGGGAAACTATATCTTTTTAAAATACAGAGAAAAATGTTTATTAAAACTACTGTTTATTATATGTGATTTCGATAAATGCAGAGGTACATAGAAAGGTAAAATATGTAAACTGTTTAAACTTCATCTCAACATATTTGGTAGATTGCAAGAATTCCTCCTGTTTTCTGAGTACAAATCACAAGTTTCAAGAAATACCTGCACATGTTAAAAAGACTAAAAGATTTAAAAGATCTATTTTCTATACAAATGGACTCAATTGTGCGACATTCTTTCAAAACTGTGCATTTTTTTATCATTGCTTTTACCTTTAGAAAATGAAACAACCATTGACAAATTTTATTTTTTAGGAAAATAGAATTCTCATTCTAGCTAATGATTTGAATAACTTTCATCCTCAGATAATTAGGCAAGTTTGAAGGAAATGTATTATCTTGGAGGTAGAAATAAAGTGAATTTAAAGAATAAATAAAGATCACAGAATACAGGAGAACAATGGTGTTGCGTGAGAGGCAAAAACATGTGTGGGGGTTAATGTTTGATATAATGCTCATAAAGAGACGTTTTGTTAGCATTAACATGGTCATCATTGCTTCTAATAATCCCTGTTTAGTGAAAATGGTTAATATACTCCACCTTTAATGAAAAGAATAAAAGTTCAAGCTACCCAGAGGTGTCACAGAAGAAAATCTGATGGGTTTTTGAAATTTACATGTTGAGAATCCTATGATGTGCAGTGCTATTCTGACACACATGAGATTGTCATAAGTCAGAACTGACTTAATGGCAATGGATAATAAATTACTCCTTGGAGGCTTGTTAATTTAAAATAAAAACAAAAATCCTGTGATATAATTAATCAAACCAAAAATTATAGTCAGATGATATTCCTGTACTTAAACTCAAGCCTCACTACCAGAGTCAATGCCAACTCAGATCTTCATATACAGTAAAATAATATCATTGGGACAGACCCATTTATATTGAAATATGGCTGTCAGTGATGAAAAATGTTGGGCTAGGGGTTAGAGATCAGACCAAGCAGTTTGGTTGGCAGTAATTTTGTTTTCTATAGTCTAGTTCTTCCTAAATTTTACCTTCAACCACATCCAAATACACACCAGAATGTCTACAAAATTGACACTTACTCATTGGACTAATCCATATTCCTAAGTCTTTATTAAGAGTGAGATAAAATAACATTAAATTCATTGGGCTTTTTTATAACATACTTAGATGTTTGACCACCTGGAGACTATTGATGATAGTATGACATCAGATCAGTAATATTTTCATTCGAATTGAGCAAATAATGAAAATTTGCTTTACAATCTATTTCAGAATCTATAATTTAAGAAATTACACCAATTTTAGGAAATAATAGAAGCAAACCTAACTTGTTTATACAATGCACAAAGTGACTTTTATGTCAACTTCTAAGTCCTAATGAAATGAAAACCTATTAAATATTCACAAAGAAAATATTATTTATCTTTCAAAGCCATTTTGTATCAGTATATAGATGGGTGATTCATTTTTCCAAGACCATTGTGTGTCAATATAAACAAAAAAAATCATTTGGATTTTTAATTATTGAGTAGCCAACTATAGAATATACCTTTAATTCACATTTGCAAGTTCAAATCAGAGCTGGAGACATTACAAACAAGTCCAAGAGTGTCAGACCTTGAGTATATGCCCCTGAATTTATAGACCATCTCTTGATTTTGTTCGAAGCATTGCACACTAAATGATGGAAGAGAGGAGCAACTTTGGGATCAAATCAAACACAACATACATGAAGAAAGAAAAAGTTGCAGATTAGAGATATTCCTGACATCTACCTCACAGGGGTTACAAGTGATTCTTTCTGCACCTCTTGAAATATGAATTCTAACACCACTAGTTTGAACATGAAGATCACATGAAATTGGACAATCATGACAAAGACTGGAATCTCATTAGCTGGGCAAAATAGAGGCTTCCTTCAGAATGAAGACCTCACATGATATGTCTTCATATAATTATAAATTATATAAAAATGCATTCTGGAGAATACAGAGAATATTTGTATTCTGTTGTATTCTAAACCCTGATACTTGGTGTTAGATGGGGAAAGCAAATTCTCACTTTAGATTATTACAATTATAAGCTTGACTTTCAGAAAATCATTTGAAGTTCCTGCCACATGAACTGGAGTGTCATAAACTTCTCCAGTCACCCCCCGCCAAGAAGTAACCATTTAAACAATGTGAGCATTTACTAGTCTATACTCCCCCGGAGAGCCCAATGATGGATGACCTTTCTCTTCCTCCTTATTCCCTCCTCACTGCTTCCTAATCCCAGACTGCACCCAGCTAAGGCTGTGCAGTTAGGAAAAATGAAGCCACTGGTCATCCTATGCCCTTTCTTCTGTAGGTTTCCAATGTAGACCTGAATTAAGAGGACAAGGAAGGAAACCTCCATTGAATGATATTTTCAGATTCCATTATTATCATTTAATTACAGTATTGATATTAATAAGTGTCTTAAACTTATATGACACTCACCCAAGACAGTATACCTAATTCCCATTAAACAAAGATCGGCTTCTACCTGTATTCATGTTGCACTTGTTATAATTTTATAATACATATATTTCATAAAAGATAAACATTTAAACTCTATATATACATGGTTATATGTCTACAGTATTTTTGCAAATTTTACATATCAAACTTATACATACATATCTTATTTATTTTATAGAACAATATGAGAGAAAAAAACTACCATCTTAATGGCATTATAACAGAAAAAAGTAACTCACTGCCTTCCATTCATACTGACACTATAGGGCAGGTAGAACTGCCTCTGTGAGATTCCAAGATTTTAGGTCCTTAGAAGAACAGAAAGCCCTGTCTTCCTCCCACAGAACAGCTGCTGGTTTAGTATTGCTAACCATGCAGTTAGCAGATCAGCGAGTGACCGCCGCACCACCACGTTGGCATAAATATTTTAAATACTTGACCACTAGCTGAAAAGCTGACAGTTTAAGCTCCCCATGATGCACCTTTGAAGCTGGGTGTGTCTATCTGCTTCAGAACGGTCAAGCCTTGAAAAATCCTATGCAGCCCCAATCTGTTCTGTCCACAGTCCACTCTGGGGTATCCATGAGTTACAGTTGACAGGATGGCCCTGAACAGCAGTAGCAGAGCAACAATGCTATTAAGGAATCCAGGGTGGACGATACCTTCAGGACCAAGGGTGTGAGTGGCGATACTGGGAGGGTAGAGGGTGAGTGGTTGGAAAGGGGGAACCGATTACAAGGATCTACATGTGACCTCCTCCCTGGGGGACGGACAACAGAAAGGGGGGTGAAGGGAGACGCCGGATAGGGCAAGATATGACAAAATAATAATTTATAAATTATCAAGGGCTCATGAGGGAGGGGGGAGCAGGGAGGAAGGGGGAAAATAGGACTTGATACAGAGGGCTTAAGTGGAGAGCAAATGCTTTGAAAATGATTAGAGCAAAGAATGTACAGATGTGCTTTATACAATTGATGTATGTATGGATTGTGATGAGTCCCTAATGAAATGTTTAAAAAAAAAAAAGAAATCCGATCGACCAGCATGGGCTTGCTTACTCATGTGGAGAACTTCTAGATGTTTCTAGTGGAGGATTTTCCTGCTAACCAAGTTGACTACAACCAGAACTCTCAGGTTTACTTTACTATTAAAATTTAAATAAATGGGTCTTTATTTGCTAACAGGATACTAATGTTCTGTTTAAAAATCAAATATGGACTTACAAAAATATACCAGTTTTAAAACGATTGTTTTTATATTAAGGGACATTTATATACTCAAGGATTTCATTTTTCACTGTCTGCACATATAACATGGTGTATTACAAGGGGCAAATACGCTGCAAAACTCACTTTAAGTTGTTGAAATAAAGATGTCCCTTGGGGACCCAGATGTGTCTGACCCAATTTTCAATTACATTTTATGCATGTGAAAACATTGAATAAGGCCAATGAACAGGGAAAACCAAAGAAGAATTGATGGCTTTGAATTATGGCATTGTAAAAGAATATTAAATTTATCATGAGCTGCAGGGGGAAAAATGAACAACGCTATCTTGGGATAAGTGTAGTCAGAATTCTCCTTAGAAATGAAGATGGAAAGAATGCAGCTTAAGTCCTCTGGACATGTTATCAGAAGGTGATATTCCCTGGAGGAGAAGATAAAGCTTGAGAAAGTAAGGGGTCAGGGAAAAAGAAGACACTCCTCGTTGACATGGATTGACATAACTACTAGGATCAAACATAACAACATCAGTGAGGGGGACAAAGGACGTGGCAACTTTTTCTTCTGTTGCACATAGAGCATCTAGGAGTCCGTAATTACTCATAGAGCCATTACAATAAACATCAATACTTAACAATGATAAAATGAAATATAAATAAGCAACAATGTATGAATTATTAGTTGTACATTAGTTGAATTTCTATTTCCTCACGACTTCTAAATAGTTGAATGTAGCATGTAATTATATAGCATACTTTCATTAAAAATTCATTTATTTTTGACAATACATTTCTGTTTGTGTTAGGAACATGGATATATTTTACTTCAAAATTTTAAAAATTATCTTTGTGTCTCCTAGAAATTTCACACTATTTCTCAGATTATAACTTTACTCTTACCCTGAAAAAAATTCTATGTGATTTTAGCAACCAACAAAATCTTGGTATATTTGTATTTAAAGATACATTGGGATAGTGTAATTATTTATTTTTTCTTTACCCAAATTAATTTTTCAGGTTAAATAGATAAAGTCTTTTCCATTTAAAATATGCTGTCCTCCTCTTTTCTTTTTTTACATTTTATTAGGGACTCATACAACTCTTATCACCATCCATACATTAAAAAAAAAAAGAAAAGAGGAGAAAAAAATGATTAGGGCAAAGACTGTACAGATGTGCTTTATACAATTGATGTATGTATATGTATGAACTGTGATAAGAATTGTATGAGCCCCTAATAAATTGTTAAAATTAAAAAAATATGCTGTCCAATTTTGCTTTTACTTTCTAATGTAAAAATATAGAAAACTTTTTGGAAAGACTCTCCTCCACAAGGCTTCTCCTTATGCACACAGCAGGGTTTATCCCATGTAGACATAGCCCCTGGTGTGTTCAATTACCCTATTGAAGAAAAAAAATGACTTCACAGCCTGAAACCTAGAGACAAACCACAGAGATTGGAAAGACAGAGCTAAAATGGAGAAAGGACAGTCTCTCTCTCTCTCTCTCTCTCTCTCTCTCTCTCTCTCTCTCTCTCTCTCTCTCTCTTCTGTTCAGCATGACTGGGAATTTATGCATACATTCCTATACTTTTGCTGTATTGTTTCCTTTCCCTTCTTGAATTACATATAAAACTTACATAGAACATAAGAGGTTAAGGTGAAGTTTTTGGTTCATAAATGCTGGCAGAATGCAATTTATTTTATCTGACAACATTTGTCCTGAGTCGAGCTACCACAGGAGGAAAAGAGAAAATTTAGTTATCTCTTTCTTTTTATTCTCTTTTAGCTTTTAACATTTTATTCCTTTGCATTCTAATATCTTTACATTTGTGCTGAGAAAGACTTCATAAGAAATCATTTACATAGGTCCTCCTTGATGTACATCATTGCTTGGCAAACCTTAAGACCAAACCTAAAGATACAATCATTGAAGTGGAATGATATTTTTCAACATTAATCACAATTACTTCCTGTGGTGTATGTTTGTTAGTTACTATGTAGGTGATAACTGCATACATGTATATATATGTATATATATGTGTGTGTGTGTATACATCCCCCAACAGCAATAACAATCAAATCGATTGCCATCAAATTGATTCATATCAGCCCCCAATAAGGCAGAATGTAACTGGCCTTTTCTTGCTTCTGAGAATTTAAATCTTTACATGAGCAGACAACCCCCTCCATCTATCATTCATCTGTCCATTCATTTCTCTCTCTCTCTCTCTCTCTTTCCCTATCTATTGTACCAAAGCTTGAATTCTGAGTACCCCTGTTTGTAAAAGGCTATGGATGCAGTGGCAGTCCCAAATCCATTTTTCCAGGTCCCCAACTGTATTAAGCTGCCATTGAATTCTTTCTGATCACTAGTCAAGGATGATGGCGTGCTGGTGCTGCAGTGCATATGCCTTGGGTCGTGATCTGCAAGGCAACAGTTTGAAACCACCAGCTGCACCTTAAGGGAAGGATGTGGCTTTCTACTCCTTTATAGCGCCTCAGAAACCCACAGGGGCAGTTCCACATGAGTCTGAATTGATTTGATGAAAGGAGGTGTTTTTTGTTTTTTTTGTAGATTATTTTGCTGTGAGTGCCTTGGAAAGTAAATTACCTCCACCCCTCTATTGCCAGCCCAGGGAAGGGCAATCTCTTTCTCTCTAGAGCCTTGCCTGGGTGGGCCCTTATCAGAGCTCACCATACTGGAGACAGTAGTGAGGGTCCCATGAGTCATGCCCTACCAGTCTTGCCTGACTGCCTTGGTCCGAAGGCCCTGGACCAATCCTGTAAGCCCTTCTATTTAACACTATAGGTGTCCCACTTACGGTCCTGTTCCTGCTTCTGTAGGTCCATCTATAATTGTGATGTGTTGATCTGCCACCAATCAAGTGTTTATGACAGTTCCCTTTGTTCCATGCTCTATTAAGCTAGTTTCCTACTGTAAATCTTCAGCTACTATTGTAACCTCATGCTAAAGTGTTTCCTCATCTGAATGAAACGTCTGTGTCTTTGTGTTGTCTTTGTCTTTCAAGACTTAATGTTCTCCTCAAATTACATTTGAGATGGGGTCTCTTTGGTACTGTAAACCTCTATCTATGTGATTCAAATAATTTATTAACCAGTTTGCTGCCCTAATAATAGTTTTAATATAAAATTATGCATACCTAAAGGTAGTGTATTGTTTCATATAATTAACACTTAAGTTAGAACAATGAACGAGGTACACAAATAGGTTTTATAAGAAAGTATTTAAAGTATTAATGAAAAATATTAAATAATACTTGATAAAAACAGTAAAATTGTCATTTAAGATATTTCCACATTGATTCTTGATTGAGGTGCCCACTTGCAATGTCTTCACTTGGTCTCAGCCTCTTTGTCTGTGTGGTTTATTCTGAACCAACTTTTCACTGTCAGATCCCATTCCCTTGGAGGAAGGTCAATTAGAAAAGTCATTATGTTTGCCATATTAGAAAGACATGACTTTTCTTCTCTGAACATATTGTGTTCATCTTTGAAAATCCACTGTTTCCTTCTGCTGAACTTAAATCTTGTTCTGGCAATGTTTTCCGCTCTTTGAACACTTGGAGGAACTGCATAATTCAACATAATATATCTCAGGCGATTTTGGGCATAACACAAAGCTGAAATGAATGGCAGCATGTCACCCTCTGAGGTTTTGGGTTTTTTTTTTTTTGACTTTTACTCTTGATGCTCAATGTTTGTTTACTTAAGTATCAAATGCAAGGACATTTAAAATACAGTATTTCCATTTAAGAAATGAATAAATGCATTTTGCAAGCATATTGCATCTAATTGTTTATGCCCATGTCAGAATAAGCATTACCGCGGGAGCTCAGCTGTGCTGTTGGCAGATGAACGCTAAAAAAGGGTGAGGAATGTAACTTTGTGATTACCGCATGGAGCAGCAGCAGCCCACCCGAGAGAGAACCTGATGACAGGGGGTTTTAACAACTGATTCACTGAACTCGACAAGAAATTGGGATGGGTTCTGCTGAACTGGTGCTAACAGACTGAATCCCAGCACTCTATCTGTCTGTCTATCTGTTGGGCCAACATGGCCAATGAACACATATGAGATTAGTTGAAAGGCGGAGAGATATATGACTCAGCGAGCCTCACCTCTCTCTCTTGCTCTTTGATCATCAGTTGAGTGTGCAGTTGCCTTGCTTGTTCTTTGTCTCCATTTGCAAGCTACACTACCTGTGGGACACCTAACCCATGGACTATGTCACTGTTACTTGAGGTTCCTTCAAGACCAGCTTCGCCACGCTACTGGAAGCTACATCTCTTGAGCTGGGGACTGTTGGACCCTGTCATCTGGCTGACTGTTGGTGACCTGCTTGCTGTTTGCTGCTTGTGGCCAGATAGCCTGAATTGCTCCACTGAGGACTATTCCGTGGCCCGTAAGGCTTGAAGGACTGCCAGTGTACTAGCTGTCTCATTGAAATTAGTTGCACTGAGCCATTTGTACTGCTTTATTGATTAATTAACTGTTTATTTCCTATGTTATCTCTTTAAATATATATAAAATCATCAGCGCCTTGGTTTTGTTTCTCTAGAGAACCCTATCTAACGCATTATCTATCTATATATCTATCATCTATAGATCAATCATCTATTAGATGCTGCAGAGCCCTGTTGGCGTATTGGTGATGAGTTGGGCTTCTAACCCACAAAGTCAGCAGTTGGACATCATTAGCTGCTCCATCGGAGCAAGATGGGACTAGCTACTACTCTAAAGACTTAAGGTCTTAGAAACCCACAGGGGAAGTTCTATCCTGTCTGACAGGGTCGCTATGAACATATATTGACTTGATGGCAGTGAGTGAGATATCTATCTATCTATCTATCTATCTATCTATCTATCTATCTATCTATCTATCTATCATCTTGATCATCTATCAATATCAGTTCATGTTTTTCAGTAAATATTATCCTGTCAGACCTTTTTTTTTTTTTTCAAATATAGCAGGGGAAAAACTTTCACAATAAAGCTTCTGAACAATAATTATAATCTCTCAGTGATTAGAATTGTAAATAAGTCAAATAGAATAACTATTCTTGCAATGCTTTAAGATGTCAATGTAGCATTTAATTCTATGTCGTTTTTATATTATACCACATGCATGTTAAAAAAATTTAAGTATCTTTCAAAAATATGTCCTTACTCTATCATCACAAATCTCCTCCTTTTACATTTGTATTGTAGTATTTTCATTTAATCCAATTCCGTTATATTCCTTTTATGAGAATCTGTCTTCTGTACTTCTGGGCAGTGATGATTTATGCTAAACACACTTTTTATCAAAACATCAAGAAATATATGAAGAATTACAGAAAATACAGATATGAGTGGAAGAACCCAGAATTGTAAAAGTGAAAAGACAATTAGTTGCTCCTATGCAAAATCTAAGTGGAATAACTAGAAGATAAACTAAATTAAACTGTGTATGATGTGGGTAATTTACTAATGTGACCTTAGTTAGCGGTTTAACAGGATTGTAATAGTCATACTGCACAATATCAACATATAGTTCCTGTACGGAATCAAACACAATCAACAAAACAACAGAGAATTTAGGAATTTGGACATATTATCTAGATACAGGAATATAAGTGCAAAAGCCTACACACTGACTCATAAAATCTCTGAGAAATAAATATACTTTTGAAAGATTTTAAGGGAAGCTGTACAGTGTCATGTAAGCTAAGGGAGAAGTGAGGAAGGTAAACTTTTAGAGGTCAAATCTGGCCATAGCTCCAAGTGAGAAGTTCTGAGATGGCTGTCTGGAGAGAAGTAACTTGCTATTGTGGGAAAACCAGCAAGATGTCTCTCTCAATGTTCAAGCAATACATAGATGTGACCGAAGCGATCATATGCTGTAAAATAAAAAAGGTTCACTACAATTTTTTAAATCATATGTTGCCTGAAAAATTATTTTTACTATTAGTAAATTTTCAAAGTTATATCACTCAAAATTTATTCTAAAAAATAAACCTCTGTGTGAGTTTGAGTAGACTAGAGAAACAAATTCATAAACACACATATGTATATAAGGGAGAGATTTATATACAAGAGCAATTGAACATTGAGAAAACATCCCAACCCAGTCCAGTCCCAGGCCATAAGTCTGATATTAGACCATATCTCTGGTACCAATCTCTAAACTCCTCTTCAGACTCAAGAAACACATGCAACGAAGCCAAATGCAGGACAATCACAAGCCAATGGGTAGAAAGTCTTTGGGTCCAGTGGCATTGTAAGCATCCCAGTGATGGAAGTGGTCTTTCTGTGGCTTCTCTGGCTTTTGAGGTCTGGTTGCATCCATGTGGCTTGTCTTCAGCAATGTCTCCCAGGGAGTGGCACAGAGAGGGAGGTGTCTTCTGCCTCCAAAGGGGAAGTACTAGATTTCCCAGAATTCTCAGGAGCAGGCCATGCTCACACAGAAGTCTCACTGGCTATCTCCAGATTGACAGTCTAGACTCCGCCCCTACACTCTTAATCCTTAAATTGACACCAGATTAGGTGACAACCACAACTTCCTTTTGAATATAAAAATAACAGATTCCCCAAGAATAGATGCTTTAAATAAACTTCTGTGACACTAAAGACTCCATGTTCACTTCAGCGTTATTTTTCCTCCTTTTTTAGCCACTCAAACTAATATGTAGACCTGAGGGTAAGGAATCTGGGGTGGTTTATTACCCCATGAGTCAGTTTTAATGTTAATTTATTTTTTTCATGTTAAATCTTCTAATTTTTTGTTTCCTCTCCAGTCCCTTCCTTCTCCCTCCTCATAGTCATCCAAGTCTTTTCTGTCAGTGTATAAACCACATTTCCTTTTTTTTCTTATGACAATGGTGATAATGTTTTCGAAGATTGACCAAGTTTGCTAATCAAAGTGTTCTCTAGTTGTCTGCGTCTTGCAGTGCTGAGATTTAACATTTTTTTTATTGATGTGTAAAATTCCATAGTATGAATGTACTAGTGCTTATTGATTCATTCCTCTACATTTGGGAGTTTGGGCTGTTTCCATGTTTTTGTTATTGTGTAAATTGCTGTGATAACCATGGCTGTACACCTGTCTGCTCATATTACATTCTTAACCTCTTTTGGGTACGTACTCAGTACAGAGATTGCTGGATCATAGGCTACTTGGATTTGCATCTCTTTAAGGAAAATGGCACACTGACTTCCAGAATGATTGCACCCGTCTACAATCCCAACAGCAGCATGAAAGCATTTTTCTCCCTCCACATCCCCTGCAGCATTTATTACTTTATTTTTATTGAATTTTGCTCAAAGTGTTGATGCAAGCTGATAGCACATTGTTGTTTTAATTTGTATTTTCATATTTCTAATAATCGTGAAAATTTCTTCATTGGGTGTTGGCTTCCAGTAGGTGGCCTTTGGTAAATTGTCTTTCATGTCTTATGCCAAATTTTGATGGATTGATTTGCATCTTTTTTTGTTAAGATGTAGTTTTCTATAGAGTTTGGAGATTAGACCTTTATCCGATGTATTATTGCGGAATATTTTTTCCCCAATCTTTGATTCTCTGTTGACTCTTTATTTTTAATCATCTTATTGGGGGTTCATATAGCTCTTATCACAATACAAATACACATCCATTGTGTCAAGCACATTTGGACATTTGTTACCATTATCATTTTCAAAACATTTTCTTTCTATTTGAGCTATTGATATCAGCTCCTCATTTTCCCCTCCCTTCCTCATGAATCCTTGATAATTTATAAATTATTATTATCTTTTCATTTCTTACACTGACCGATGTCTCCTTTCACCCACTGGGAGGGGGTTATATGTAGATCACTGTGATAGGTTTTCCCTTTCTCCTCCTACCCCCTCCCCCACCTTCCCCTTCCTCTCCTGTTATTGCTACTCTCAATATGGGTGCTGAGGGGTTTATAGGTCCTAGATTCCCTGTGTTTCCAGTTCTTATCTGTATCTGTGTACATTCTCTTGCCTAGACAGATCTGTAAGCTAGAATTGGGTCATGATAGTGGGGGGAAGGAAGCATTAAAGAACTAGAGGAAAGTTGTATGTTTCAACAGTGCTGTTCTTCACCTTGACTGACTCATCTCTTCCTTGTGAAGCTTCTGTAAGGGGCTGTCCAGTTGTCTGCAGATAGGCTTTGGGTCTTTACTCCATGCTCCCCCTTATTCACACTGATATTATTTTTTTGTTCTGGGTCTTAGATGCCTGATACCTGATGCCATTAATATCTCATGATTACACAGGCTGGTGCGCTTTTTTTTCATGTGGACTTTGTTGCCTCTCAGCTACATGGCTGTTTATTTATCTTCAAGTCTTTGAGACCCCAGAAGCTATATGCTTTGATAGCCTGGCACCATCAGCTTTCTTCACCACATTTGGTTACGCACCCATTTTCTCTTCAGCAATCATATTGGGAAGCTAAGCATCATGGAATGCCAAGTTACTAGAACAAAGTTGAGGGATTACTTAAGTAGAGTCACAATGTCTGTCTGCTAGCTTAACACTTCACATAAAATATATGTACATAGATGTAGTTCCTTATCATTATATATAAATATATTTACATATGTATGTGCCTGTACTTAGGAGCTCTATAAGTGCCCTTTGCATGCTAGTTCTTTCCTCTATTTCCTTTTACTTCCTCTTGTTCCACTATCATGTTCAGCCTTCATTTGGG
Organism: Tenrec ecaudatus; assembly: GCF_050624435.1. Classification (NCBI taxonomy): domain Eukaryota; kingdom Metazoa; phylum Chordata; class Mammalia; order Afrosoricida; family Tenrecidae; genus Tenrec; species Tenrec ecaudatus. The sequence goes on along the minus strand of NC_134540.1, from coordinate 140,298,422 downwards.
CTTCAGTAATTTATCTTGATTACATTGCCCTTGATCAAATCCCAGAATGCATCCTATGCCCTCCTTACCATCAATTTTAGATCACTTGTTTTTCCCTTGTCCCTGGGTTTGTTAACACCCACTTCCTTTCCCCCACCTCCCCTTCTCCTGTGTCCCCCTGGATCTCAGTTGACACTATTGATGAAGTATTTTTTGTGCATGGATGTCTTATTTTTGGTAAGTCCCAGTTATTTATTTTGACTTCTATTCTGTGGATATTTTTCATCATGTTTGGTAGTGTATACCTTGTAGTAGAGTCCTTAAGTTTATCCCTATTTCTTTCATTGATGGTCTTATTAATTGTAAGATTTATATTTAAGTCTCTGAGCCATCTTGAGTTTGTTTTTGTACATGGTGTGAGGTATGAGTTCATTATTTTGAAGGTGAGATCCAGTTTTTCTAGCACAATTTGTTGAAAAGGGTGTCTCTCACCCATTTAATATGTTTTATTTCATCATCAAAATTAGATGTCTATATCTATATGGTTATATTTCTAAGTTTCCAAGTCTAATTCATTGGTCTCCATATCTATCATTGTATCTGTACCAGACTGTTTTAATTGCTGTGGCTATATAGTAGATTTTACACCCTGGAAGTGAAAGGCCTCCTGCTTTGTTTTTATTTATTTGGCAAAATGTTTTACTTACCCTAGGTTTCTTTCATTCCAATGTAATTGGTAATTAGTCTTCCATTTCTTGAGAAGTTAGTGGTGAGATTTGAATGAGAATTGAATATGTAAACTGATTTGGTAATATTGACCTTTTCACAATATTTACGGTAATCAGCCCATCCTGGAGCATAGTAATTTGTACCATTTGTGGGAGTTATTTCAGTATGGTGAATGAGTATTTTGTGCTTTTCTTTGTATAAATCTTTTGATTCTTTGGTAAGATTTATTGCTAACTGTTTTATCGTATGTGTAGTTATTATAATTGGTATTTTTCTTCTAGTATCTTTTACTATATCATCATCCTTCATATTTGATAATCCAACTGATTTATGTATCTTGATCTTATAACCTGCTATGTTACCAAAATTTTCAATTGAATCTTGGGGTCTTCTATATATAGAAATATGTCATCTGCAAATGAAGGATGTTTATTTTTTCTGGGTCTATGTGAATACCTTTAACTATTTTTTTTATTTCTTATGGCTTTAGCTAAATCTCCCGCAACTATATTAAATAAAATTGGTGATAAAGGCACCTTACTTAATTCTTGGTCGAATAGGAAGTTATTTCAATTTCTCTCCATTAATTGAGATGCAGTCTATTAGTTTCACAAAATGGTTTTATTATGTTGAGAAATGTCCCTTCTATTCCTGCTCTGTTGACTATTTTATCAGGCATGGATGTTGAATTTTAGCAAATGCCCTTTCTGCATCAATTGATACAATCATAGGTCCTTTCTCTTTGTTTATGTAGTGAATTACATTGATTTTTTTCTAATGCTAAACTATCTTTGCATATTTAGTATGAATAACATTTGATCATGATCTGTGTATGTGTTTAATTTTTTTGATACTCAGTTGAATTCTTTTATTTCATTCATTTATCTATTTATTTAATTTATTTTTTTCAGTTGAAATTCTATTAGCTAGTACTTTACAGAAGATCTTGGCACCTACACTTGTAATTTCAGTTCTGGTTATATCTTTGCCTGGTTTAAGTATCAGAATGTTAGTTACTTCTAAAAATGAATTTATGTTTCATCGTTGCTACAATGCCCCCTGACTGACTCGTCTCCTCCCCACAACCCTTCAGTAAGGGGTTGTCCAGTTGTCTACAGATGGGTTTTGAATCTCTACACTGCACTCACCGTAATTTACAATGATATGATTTTTTGTTCTTTGATTCCTGATACCTGATCCTTTCGATACCTCGTGGTCACACAGGCCGGTGTGCTTCTTTCATGTGGGCTTTGTTGCTTCTCAGCTAGAGGGTTGCTTGTTTATCCTCAAGACTTTAAGACCCCAGATGCTATATCTTTTGATACCCAGGCACCATCACCTTTCTTCATCACATTTGCTTGTGCACACATTTGTCTTCAGTGATCATATTGGGAAATGTGCTTGACACAATGGATGTATGTATGGATTAGGACAAGAATTGTATGAACCACCAATAAAATGAAAATAAATAAATAAAAATTAAAATGAATTTGGTAATATATTGTTCATTTGCATATTGTGAAGTAGTGTGTATAAAATTAGTGCGTTTTCTAGATACTTAGCAAAGTTACCCAGTGAGACCATCTAGACCAGGACTTTTGATGTTAGGATTTCTTTATGACTAGATTTATTTCTTCACTTGTTGAGATCTTCCACATCATTCTGTGGTAATTTAGGTAAATAATGCATTTCTAGAAATTTATCTATTTCATCTAGATTTTCTGTTTGGTTAGAATACAATTTTTCATGAAACGATGTGACCACATTTTAAAATCTCATTTGGTTCTGTAATAATATCATGCATTTCATTTCATATTCACAGAATTCATTTTTATCATTCATTTCCTTTGTTCTGTTTGCTAGTAGTTAATCAATTTTGTAAATCTTTTCCAGAAACCATCTTCTTGTCTTGTTTTTTGTATCGTTTTAAACATATTCTGACTCATTTATTTCCGCTCAACCCTTTACCCTTTATTTGCTTTTAGTATCTGATGGCTTGTTTTACTGCATTTTTACAGGTGTTGTAGCTGATGTGATAACATATTTGATGAAATTTTTTCTTTCTTATTGATGTGGGCACATATAACCTGCCCTCTAAGCCATGCCAAGATATTTATATGTTGTATTTTCATTTTCATTTGTTTCATGCACTCTTTTGATTTTGTTCTTTATTTGATCAAATGTTCTTTATTTCCTCAAAGTGGTTCTTGAGTAAAATGTTACTCAATTTCCATGCATTTGGTTTTTTGGAGTTGATCTTTCTATGCTCGGTTTCTAATTTTACAGCACTATGATCTGAAAAGATGACTTATGCCCTCATGTTGTAGTGATTATGCATTGGGCTGCAATCCTCATGGTCGGCGGTTCAGAACCACCCACAGCTCCTCAGGAGGTAGACTGGGCTTTTTACTTCCATATACAGTTACAATCTCAAACCCACAGGGGGGCGCTATGCGTCAGCATTGATTCAATGGCAGTGAGTGTGGTTTGGCTAGATGATCTCATTGATTGTGTTATTTAATGTTTTTGAAAAATTTTTGTTGATTTTCTTTCTAGTAGATTGATCTTTATTTCAGAGTGATGTATATAAATCTAATATTATTATGTTATGATCTACTTGTATCATTTCTATAAGAAATTGATTAATATATTTTGATGGTCTTTCCTTTGGTTGTGGTTTCTTGTTAAATTGAAGCTTTCAGAATTATATAGTGATCTTCTTTGTTTCTCATTCTTATTAACTTTGAAGTCTATTTTGTCTGAGATTAATATTGCTACTCCTGGTTTTTTTGACTGCTGTAAGTGTGATATATATATTTTCCATCCTTTTATTTTTAGTCTATGCTTATTTTTGTATCAAAGTGTTTTTCTTGTGAGCAGCCTATTAAAGTTTTGTGTTTTTTCATCCATTATGCAAGTCTTGGCCTTTAAAAATTTTATGAAAATATCATTTTATAGCTCTTATAACAATCCATGCATCAATTATATCAAGAATATTTGTATGCTTATGCATCATTATTTTCTAAACATTACTTTATTTTTATTTTTTATTTTTCTTTCTTTTTTTTAACCCTAACCCTAACCCTTAAACATTACTTTCTATTGAGCCCTCGGTATCAGCTCCTCTTTCACCCCTCCTTCTGCCTCCTCTTGTCTTTGCATTTTAACTGTTGAATTCAGTCTGTTTACATTCAGTGTTGCTATTAATAAATATAAAAAATCATATTAAATACATTTTAAAATATTTTGAAATAAAACTGTATACTCTTAATATGAATATTAAACATTAATTCTTGCTACATTCAAGCATTCTCATGAGTTTCTCAGTCTATCAGTGTTACTAAGGCATTTTCCTTAAAATAAATTTAGGTTAAAAATCTACTTATTTTTCATTTTAAAATAATTGTCGAGAGTTTTCAAAAGTTTTTCAATTTTGTGTTGATAAAATTGAAAGGTTGATAAATGCCATTGAAACTTATCTGTAGTGCATAACATTCTAATTGAAATGATATTCTCCTTAATTATACTGAAAGTGACTTGTAAGTGCAGAATGAGTTCTATTAAATTGAGAATACCTCAATTTGATTTTTAATTAAATATATTTTAAAACTCCAATATTTTCACTGTTATGATTTTGTTTATTTATTTAACTTGCCCCCTTTCCTTTTTGAAAATATAAAATTTAAGTACAAAAAATCCTGAATGAAATAGTCACTTTCTATAAATCCTCTAATTCTCATGTAAAATCCTCATGCAAAAAGATTGTGATTAAAAAATCCATTTTGTTCCATTAAAATGTATGAATTTATTCAATAAATATATAAGTTCCTCCAATGATAAATATGTCAAAATTCAACCAGACCATGGTGAACTTGAATCACCTTAATATATAATTTGTTTAGATATTTCTTGCTTTTGTTTAAATGCAACTAAATAATTTTTGTATGTTTTTAATATTAGAAAGTCACAACAAAGTTTTAAGAATTGAGTTTTGAAATGTTAGTTGGGAAATCTAAGCAAAATTCAAACAAACAAGTTCAATAGTCAATTTGCTTTAAAAAGTTAAACACTATCAAAGGCTAATTCCTCAGTTTCACTTATTTAACATTTTGAATTAATAAGTTGTTGCAGGAATGCCCCAGAATTAAGTTATTTTCCTTGCCCAATTATTAATTAATGATAATGAGACAGGAAGCCAAATTTAGCACACAAGCAAAATAATTTATTGGAAAGAGAAGTACCTTGTAAGGTCTTGAGGATGACAGATGCCACGGTTTTTCAGAATAGGAAAAGGAGAGGTTATATGGGAGTTTATCATGAGCTCACTCATTGCTATGGAATCAATTTCAATTCATAGAACCGCTCCTGTGGGTTTCTGAGTCTGTAACTCTGTAGGAGTTGAAACCTTCATCCTTCTCTAGCAGAGCAACTAAGGACTGTGCTTAGCAGCCCAGTGAACTCTACAACACCAGGGCTCCCTTACTCGGGAACAGGTGGATAGGTCTGAGAAATAGGTCTACATGGGATATGGTAGCTGAGTGCACGCCAATGAACATTCAAATATTGAGTTCAAAGCAAAGGCCTCTGGATAAGCTGTCATAACTTAGCATGGAATGGTGGCTTGCACCAGGAAATGAATTCCTGAGGTTCAAGTTCTGTGCTCCACTGTTCTATGCTCTTGGATTCAACTCAAGGTCAAAGGTGTCTTGTTTGCTCCTGTTCCCACTAATCAGTTTAAGCTAGACAAATGAGTGATGCTCCAGAGCTAAGGTGTAGAATTAAAACATGTGATTCTTTCAAGGGAGAAAAACACACTATTCTTATAGTGAGGGGAGATGGGGAATAAAAAAATCACACACGATATTTTATTATGTTACAGTTCAAATGCCAACTGAAAGTTGTGTATAATTAAGTCCATACATATTTCTTAAAGAAATTCCTCAAAGATATCTGAACTTGAAAAGTTGTGGGGTGGGGATGGGTGGGTAAAGAATCCAGTATTTTTCTTAATCAATCTTAAAGTAGCTAAAAGAGAAAGTGAATACTTTCATGCTAACATAAACCATCCAGTGATCAGGTTCAATAAATATAAAGCTGTTAGATTGAGTCTATTAACCTTAATAACTTCAGTTTTCCATTAATTGATAGATTGTAATACTTTTGGTAAAATTCTGATTATAAATTCAGAAGCTGGAGGCACAGGGAATCCAGGGCACAGGGAATCCAGAATCAGAACCAGGGAGTGAGGGGCGATACTGGGAGAGTAGAGGGTGAGTGGTTTGGAAAGGGGGAACTGATTACAAGGATCTACATATGACCTCCTCCCTGGAGGATGGACAACAGAAAAGAGGGTGAAGGGAGATGCCGGATAGGGCAAGATATGACTAAATGATAATTTATAAATTATCAAGGGCTCATGTGGGACAGGGGAGCAGGCTGGGAGGGGGAAAAAAAGAGGATCTGATGCAAAGGGCTTAAGTGGAGAGCAAATGCTTTGAAAATAATTAGGGCAAAGAATGTACAGATGTGCTTCATACAACTGATGTATGCATATGCATGGATTGTGATAAGAGTTGCATGAGCCCCTAATAAAATATTTTTTAAAAATTCAATAAAGAATCTGAAGAATAAACATATTTACAAATATTTCAACTTCTGTTAGTTAAACTAACACATTCACAGATAATTCATCTATTGTGTTTAAAGAGACAGCATTAAAGTATTCTAATTAATTTTAAAAGATGCTCTATGTACACAAGCAAAATCCATAGTCGATTCTGACCTATAGCAACCCTATCTATGGTTTTCAAATCTTTACAGAAGCAGACAACATCATCTTTCTCCCAAGGAACATGGGAAAGCTGGTAGGTTTGATTCATGGATTTTGCTGTTAGTGTTGTAAGGATTACCCAATGATACTATGAGGGCTTCTGTTATTACGGAAGTTATATCACCACTGCTTCATGATAGATGACAAATGTTAACAAAAAATAGCATGCAGGTGTTGTTTTTCTCACAATTCTAGCATTGTCAAATGAATGGTAGTCCTTTTTCAATAGATTGCATTTTATTGATTTCATGTATTCAGTAATGACACAAATGTTTCCAGATAGATGACAAAATGATAACAAATAGCATTTTGTGCAAATGTTTCTCTTCTGCTATCTGTAACTAAAATGTAGAGCAATTATTTCATTAAAATGGATGATTTTTGTTAGCCCTTTGTGTAGAGCAAAAATAAAAGATTAACCATTGGTTAATATTAATTGATTACTTAAACCCTGTCTTCTCCCTTTAACTGAACTTGACTCATATCAGATATAAAGGTCTCTAGAATGAATTGTTAAAATTTTGGCTCTCCACCAACCTGAAACCATGACACCTTTGGAAATTAGAATTAAGAAAACCTAGAATCTTCTTCATGAAATCAAGAGGTATAGGTTTTGATATTGATTGCTCTTTCAAGAGGAAAGAAAAGTCGATTATCAACATTGGGTGAAAAGAACAGGCGAACAAAGTAATAAGAAGAATTAATTTGGGTCAGCAATCTTTGGGTTCATGGCTGAAAATTTCTTTGAAATAAAAACAAGATATAGATTTTGAATAACAAAATGAACACCATACAAACAATAATAAGGTAAACATCTTAAGAACATGAATGACACAACACCATTGCTGAGCATATGGAGTCATATTTTTCACAAAATTATTAAAATTTATTTTGCAACTATGTAGAAATAAAGCAATTCTGGCCACAAGATTTCTATGTCTTAAAATTGAAGAGGAAACACAAAACGAGGTATAACTGACTAGTCTCTCAAGTGGTAATCAGGAGCAATAATTTTAATATTCTCACAGAACAAAGGATACTGTTAACTATTTTTTAACTATCCATGTCCATTTTAAAAAAATAACGAATACTTCCATTACTACCCTATAAAATGAAAGAATTAGTTACATGAAGTATGTGCATAGCCAGGAAAAGAGAAGGCTTTCTCTTAGGTTTAGCTGTGTGTGGCACTCTCTAAGGTCTAACTGTGTGTGAGGACTCTGTCTGTTATACATTGCTATATAAAAGTATAGCAGAAAATTGAAATACAGTTCAAACCTACCCTTGCTTATGCTAATATAACTTCAGATCATTTTTGCATATAACTAAAGTGAATATCCGAATTTGAATTCTGAACAAGAAAGGACCTTGCGATATGGGAGAGAACTAACAATACAGCAAATAGTTTTTGATTTCTGTTATCTCAGAGAACCAGTATTAGCGCACGTTATAAATAGCCTGACTTTTGACAATTTGGGGGCTATCTATAAGCCTGAGAAAATCAGGAATAAACGATTGAGCTTTTTATTGATATGCACAAGTCTATACCATGTTGTCTATAGGGTGCATGTAAAGAGGGTAATGTAGAGATTAATTTCAGGTAAAAAAATCTTTGGGTTACGTATTGAATTATGTGTCCATCCCACCTCCCCCAACTTGCCAAATATATGTCAACTTGTTTTGGCCATGATTCTAAGTAATAAGTAGTATCCTATGTATCTATGTGTTGTAAACCCTCAACTCTATGATATTAATGAGGTAGGATTAGTGACAGTTATGTTAATGACATAGGATACAATCGATAAGGTCAGGTTATATCTTGAGCCAATATCTTTTCAGATATAAAAGGGATTAAACAAACTATCAGAGTTCAGAGTAACCTCCTATCACCAAGAAGGAAAAACTAGTACTGTAGTGTATCATTTGGACCCAGAGTTTCTGCTCTGGGAAACTCTTGGACCAGTGGAAGATTGAAGCAATGTGGGGTTTCCAGTTATTACAAGGGACTAGGAACTTCTAGAACTAACAGAGAGTGAGAAACTGGCCCCACAGTTGGATCCCTGAAATTGGACTTCTAGCCTACTGAACACATCTCTGTTAAAACTATCCATTTATGTTATTACTGGTATAGCAGCACTAGACAACTAACATATGTTAGAAAACTCTACCATTAGAAATAAGAAGTATGCTGAAACCCAAGTTTCCATTGGAAACTGGACAACCCTAGATTTGCATAACACAATCAACCGGAAATGGCATGGCATTCATTGTCCAAATGGACATTGCAAAATCCATCATGAAGTGCCATGCTGCCTGTGATAGGGTTATAGCTGTCTGCCTGCAAGGAAATCCAACCTACACAGCTATCGCTCAACTGTATGCACCGACCACATAAGCTAGTGATGAAGAAAGTGGAGCATTCTATCTACTTCCATCAGAAACTGACCAAACAGGTCATCAAGTTATGTTGAGAATTATTGCTGAAATGTTTAATCAAGGTAAAGCACTGGACACACTCCCTGGACTATGCCATGAAATTTACAAGACAGTTACTCGCCCCACTGACTGGAAGAGGTCCAGCGTTGTGTCCATTCCAAAGAAAGACTCCCCATAGAATGCACAAACTATAGGAGAATATTATTGCTATCATACGCAAACAAATGTTGCTGAAGATCACCCGATGAAGATTGTAACAATGCATGGGCAGGGAACTACCAGAAGTACAGGCCAAGTTTGAAAGAGGACATGGAGTAAGGAATGTCATTGCTAGTGTCTGATGGATCTTGGCTCAAGCAGCGAATACCAGAAAGATGTTTACTAGTGTGTGTGTGTGTGTGTGTGTGTGTGTGTGCCTTTTTACTATGCCAAAGCATTCCACTGTGCGGATCATTATACACTATGGATAACTTTGAGAAGAATGGGGATTCCAGAACACTTCGTGGTGCTCAGGAGGATCAAGAAGCAGATGTGCAACAGATCAAGGGCATATCACATGGTTTAATGAGGAGCTTATACCAAGGGCTCACATAAAAATCAAATGTTTTGAGAATGATGATGACAACAAATGTACAAATGTGCTTGACACAATGGATGGATGGATGGATGGATGGATTGTAATAAGAGTTGTATGGGCCCCCAATAAAATGATTTTAAAATAAATAAGTATATTAAATCAGGAAAAGTGTGAATCAGGGTTGTAACTTCTGACCATAATTGTCAAGCTGTGTGATGAACAAATCATCAGAGAAGCTGGGCTATATCAAGAAGAATGTGGCAACAGTATTGGAGGAAGGCTTATTAACAACTTGCAATATACTCGTGATTCGACCTTGCTTGCTGAAAGTGAGGAGGATTTAAAGTACTTGCTGATGAAGATCAAGGATTGTAGCCGTCATTATGGATTAAGGGTCAATGGCCTCACAACTAGATCAATAGATAAAATGATGATAAATGAAGAAAAAATTGAAATTGACAAGGATTTTGTCTTTCTTGGATCCACAATCAAAGCTCATGGACACAACAATCAAGAGATCAGAAGATGGGTTACATTACATAAATCTGTGGCACAAGGCCTTTTAGAGTATTAAAAAGACAAGAATGTTACTTGGAGGACTAAGATGCAACTGACTTAAGTCATGGTATTATCCATGGTCTTATATGCATGTGAGATTTGAGCATTGAATAAGGAAGACCAAATAAGAATTGATGCATGTGAGTTGGGGTGCTGGAGAAGAATAAGTAAAGTGCCATGGACTGCTAGTGGGACAAACCAATCTGTACGGGAAAAGGACAACCAGAATGCTCCCTAGAGGCAATACGTTGTTCTCCATACATTGGACAGGTTGTCAGGAAAGATCAATTCTTGTAAAATGACACCATGCTTTCTAAAATGGAGGGGCAGCGTAAGAGAGGCAGGCCCTCCCAGAGATTGATTGACACTGGGTACAACAATGGGCTCAGGCATAGGAACAATTGCAAGGGTGGTGCAGGACAATGAAGTGTTCTGTTCTGCTGTGCATTGGGTCACTGTGGGTTATAAGCAGCTCAATGGCACCTAGCAGCAGCAACACATTTGATTGTACTCGGTTCATTGTGAAAATAGGTCATTTAAAATATGAAGTATTCAGGGGTAAAACTATTAATCTATAGAATAAAACCCTGCTGAAAGACTGGGTAGAATACTAAGAGTGTAAAATGTGTCAGGTAAGGGATATTTATTCATTTATTTAAAATTTTAAACCTTAAGAAAAAATTAAAAGATGTTTAATAATAGCACTTCAATGTATGCAGGTACATTATTAATGCACAGGCAAATCATTTTACAAATATATTTAAGCTGTTCTACCAAATATATTTAAGTCATTCAAGTGTCAATATAAATAAGTGATCAAACTAATTTGTGCAGCTATCTAAATGTATTCATGTTAACAAGAAACAGAAATACTATGTATATGTGACTATTTTCCTTTCAAGGTCATCTAGTAGAGTAACATTATTTCTTCAAATAATTTAATTGTCACTGTAGACATAGACTTTATATTTTATTATTTAGATAGGATTCAGCATTAAAATATTACTGCTACATGCCAACAGGTGCTGTTGATTTTCTTTTCCCCCCAGTGGTACTTGCAGGAAGTCCTATTTAAATCATTGTCCTAGCAACAGAGGGAGCCATTGACATAGAACACGAAGTCAAGACTGTACAGTAGGACAATAAGCAGAACAAGGAGTCAATGAGCACAATTTGCTTCAATCCTGAAGCAGATTTACTTGAGATCTGAGGGATTGCATGAGGTCTAGGGGGCGTGTTGCATCGGGTCCTATAGGGATTGGGTAGTGAGATCCTATTTCTTGCCTAAGTCCTATTGGCCCTTATTCTTGCGTACTGATTAGTCCTTGTTCCAATGCCATAGTTGGGCTCATAATCATGGCTTGTACACATCGTTAACATGTGAGCCAGTGCTTAGATGAGTCTGATAAAATGGATCATGGGAGGCATTTTTGGATTGGTGATCCAGACCATATGCTAACCTTAAAATGACTGGTGAAATAGGCCATGTAAGTAGTTTAGTGAAGGTCACCCAGTCCTGCAGCTGCCCTGGACATAATGATGGCGATCAGGTGAGGCCGTTTGGCATAGGCCATCTAGACCTCTTGCTGATGCTGATAATTACCACAGTGCAATACAGTCCAGTCATGTCTGGCTCATAATGACCCTCTGCCTTTTTGGACTCCAAGGCTGTAAATCTTTACAGAAGTTGACTGCATCACCTTTTCCCAAAAAAAATGACTGGTGTGTGCTTTAGTATTTATATCTGTTTATTAAGTGTTTAGGGTGGGATCCAGCCCACATCCTGATGGGTCCTAAGCAACAGTTGTGTAATTAAAGAGAATAAATTAAGAGCCAGACACAAGTTTTGGGGTGTTCACCTCCTCCATAGTATCAGGAACCAGGAGAGAAAGAGAGAGAGAAATGGATTCTTACATGACCTTATATAGTCTAGGGGCATGAAACCTCCCTTAATTATAAGTAACTCCCTAGATAACAAAGTGGGCTGTACCTTCCCCCTGTCCCTGTGATCACTGGAGGAGTAACCTAGCACCAGTGCTGGGGCAGACACAGGGAGTAACTGTCCTCTGAGCAGAGAGAACAATTGCATCAGTCATGCTCCTCTAGATAAAGCTGCCACCTGATAGCAACAAGCATGTGCCTGTAAAAGCACCCTAACTCTAAGGTAGCACTATAATGGGAGGCATTGTGGAGATTGTCCTTAATTAAGAATGTGATTGGGACTCATTTCTAACTCACAAGTGTGAAGGCCTCCCTCCAGCCAGAACCCTGGCCTCTCAGGCTTCTTAAATATGAGAATAAAGAATTCACCAGCATACATTTTCTTTCCGTTCCTTTCCCACAGTTAAGTTTAAAGGAATGTAAAGCATTTGAGCTATAATGTTTTAAGGTAAAATTTTTCTACCTCTTGACACAGAAAGTTGTCTTGTGGAGACTGTCATTTTTCGAGGAAGTTAGAACTATCCTCTTCTGATTCATGCAAATATTATGTCAAAAGGAACATTTCCACCCAGATAAAGGTACAGAAGGTCCTATTGTGTCCTGACCACGGCAGGTGCTTAAGAAACCTTGAATAGAGCTGTCACAAAGACGGGAGCGGGAAAGTGGTCATGCAGACGAAGCAGCCTCCTGGAGAAATAGACCTTAATCATTTCTCTCCTTGTACTTTATAGTTCAATGTTTCAGAGTCCTTCTGGTTAAATTAGTTGTTTTGAAGGAAGTACATGGACAGGGTGATCTCTGTTAAAGGGTTGAGAATATCAGATGATTGATTCATAATCAGCATAATGGACTAAATTTTGCAGAGAAAAGCTGTATTTAGCAGTACTTGTGGCCAAAGATAATCACAATGTGTTGGGAAAATGAAAGGATGATTACTTGCACATGCACTGGGCTGCTGTGTTCATACATATCCAGCGTGTCCAGAAAATGATTTTGACCCATCCGATCATCATATCTGTCAAAGATGAGAATAAGTCTTTTTTCAAAAGTCAAGACCAATGAGTAAGAAAGCTAACTGGAACACAGAGAAGCAGCTGTGGTAAATGGATCAGATCCTATGTTTTCTCGCTCCCTCACATTTGGAAACGGGTTCACTTTAGTTGGATATGGAACAAACACTGTACTTTGCACAATTTAAGAGCAGTTTTTAAGATGTATTGAACTTCCTGTTAATAAGGATACATTGGGACAAAGAGGGAAATAAAGATGTATTACATAAAAGATAAAAAAAATTGCCTGTGTGCTGCTCTGGACTGGACTCTGAGAGTTACGCTATTTACCATTATTAAATCTTCTAAGTGGTCCATGGACAGTTACCTTCTAACTAGCTTGATTCAATCAGAATGAACTGCAAACTAAATTCTGCCACACATAATCATGTATGTAAATTGCAAACAATTACTGAAATAGTAATAGAACCTGTTTTGAAAACTGGAAGAAAATCCAAGTTATGTGACTTTTTAGACTCTTTAGAGAATTATTTAATAGCAGTTTATGGCTCACCCTCATGTTTCAGTCAAAAATGTTTATCAGTGTAGGACAATATTGACTGTTTAACTATCTGGGTTTTCATTCCCAGAGTCCTGAAATTTTTAAAAGCTAACTATGCATGATGGGTTAAAATAAATGCTTTATATAAGTCTCATAAAATATCATATTGAAATCAGGCTGAATAAGTTTGCAAGTAATGCACAACTTTACTATGTTATTGGAAAATACTTTCATTAAGCATGAGAAAGTTCTTTGGAGCAATGGCAGGGAAAGTTCCTGGCCGTGGCTGTTACCATTTGAAAAAATGAATGGGAATACAAAATAGTTGAAAATTCTAAGTGTGAAAGTATTTTTAAAATAACTGGCTCTTGTAAAATCTGATGAATTTGGATGTGTGAAAAAGTGAAAACAGGTATTCAACGTATCTGGGTAATAGTTAATTGCTTGGCTGAAAGGTGGTGCCTTCAGCAAAATTCTTTAGGGGTGCAAAACAAGTGATGCCTATATTTGTATGTAAGTGGAGATAATTGTATCAAGGAAATGATTTATATAGTTGTAGAGGCTCACAAGTTCTAAGGCTATTGGACAGATGCCAGGCTTATGGCTTCTTCTGACTCAGGTAGCTGCAGTGACTTATAAATTCAAGAGCAGCAGGCAAGCAATTCTGCACGATATTGGCTGCTGATGTGAAAAAAAAATCAAGAGTTGACTGATGGCAGGCTGTTCATTACTACCAGCATTAGCAGACAATAGGGCATGTTCAAGTTCAAAGAAGCAGAAATAAGAAGAAAAGTTAAATGAAGAAACCAGATTCAGCAAAAAGCAAGTAAGCTTCACTATTGCATATGCAAATATTGGAAGCAGGCCAAACCACTTAGGGAGCTCTCTTTCAATTGCTTCTGTTCTTCAAACTCTTCTAATCATGAAGTGTAGATTACAATGTCTCTGAACTTATCATTGAGTATGACAACATTGTAACTGCAAAAGCCACTAAGCATTGTGTTTCAGTCAACTCAACGCACAACTTTCCTCATCAGAGGTGCTTAATTAAGGTTTTTGGTGATTAAGCAAGCAGTACATTTACTGAAATTCATCATTTCCTGTAATATGCTGTATATTACTAAAGCTTTTTATGAGATGTGATTTCCAAACTAATTAATGAAACAATCGATTGATTCGTTATTTAATCCATTGCTATGCATTGTTCAATGAACTTCAGTGAATCCTTAGAAATGTTGCTGGGCAGAAAAGGGGGTAAAGGGAGACATCGGGCAGGGCAAGATATGACAAATAATAATTTATAAATTATCAAGGGCTCATGAGGGAGGGTGGAGCAGGTAGGGAGGGGGAAAAAAGAGGACCTGATGGAAAGGGCTTAAGTGGAGAGCAGATGCTTTGAGAAAGATGAGGGCAAAGAATGTACAGATGTGCTTTACACAATTGATGGATGTATGGAATGTGATAAGAGTAGTATGAGTCCCTAATAAAATATTTTTTTAAAAAAAGAAATGTTGCTGGGAAGATACATCACTTTGCACGAAAACAATGAGCCAAAAAACGTTAGAAGGAAAGTAACTATCCAACTTGTACATTGGTTGGTTGGTATTGCTTAAAATAGACCTAATGCGAAAAGAAAAAAATGAGCTTAGGCTTTGGAAGCATAACTCAAGCGTTGTATGAAAGACCCAATAGCTTCCAATTGTGCTGTGAAAGTATGCCTTGCCCAAACCAAACACAATCCCACTAATCTAAGAGTGACTGAATTGCCACACCAACTGAATCCTCAACACAGAACGGTGTCTCGTGTGAAAGTGTGGATGTTGACTGGGGAAAAAAATGGGGTTCTGAAACTTGGGATAGGGACATGTAGGCAACTAATCATAAATAACGGGCACTGAGCCCCTAAATTCCATTTGAGTTGTTTCAACCAACAGCATTACCTCTTTCATTTTAAGATATCAATACATGAACAGTGAAACCTTTGTCTCCTTCACCCACTCTTGCTGACATTGGCCCACTGTGAATTCTGAAATAGCACATGCTGTAGTATCTGGGGCATTGACTTAGACAAATGCCTTACAAAATATTGCTGAGTCTCAAGGAAATAGTCTCTCCACCCATTATTGCTTCTAGACATTTAGCTACATTTAAGTCTCAGTGAGTTTGAAAAGGTGAAGTCCAAATGGTAATATAAGAAGAGGTTCACCATACTCCTAGAGCACAGTTTTCAGAGAATATGTATGGGAATGTGTGTGGGATAATGGTGTAAGAAATTTAAGGTTGGGGCTCCGGTTCAAGATGACTGCCTGAGAACACAGAGAGTAAATCTCTACACTAACACTAAGGAGAAAGACATCAAAGAAATACAAGGTCATCAGCAATCATTATACATCTCCTGGCCTCCTTCATGGGCTACTTACATCACCCCACAAGACCCTGCCTCCCTACAATCCCTAAGAGCTGCATCAAGATATGGTGGGGACAACAGAAAATATTGGTCTCCATGACAAAAAGAAAAAGGTAGGCACAAACAAGTGAACAGCACCTAGATCCACAGGAATTTGCTGAAGATGAAAAGACTCTGGAGAGACCAGGAAAATAATTCAGAAAAAGTGTGATTGGTCATTTTCAACAGATTGAAAAAGAATTCAAGAGAACAACTGAAAGTTTAGGAAAACTAGACAATCTACAAGATAAACACCAAACAGAGACACAGAAGATGAACACTAAGATGACCGAATTACACAACACTGCAGATGAATGAGAGAATTGAAGCAATGGAAAGCTGAATCAGGAAGCTTGAAGATAAATCTTTTTACTTCAATCTATATGATGAACTATCAACAGAACGTGCAAAGGAGCCTGAAGAAAGTCAAAGAATTATGTTGGAAAGTATCAAGAGGAATGGCTTACATCATATTGGGTTCCAGAACAGGAAGAGACAAGATGATCCACAGAGAAAATATAATAAGAAATATTGAAATAAATTTACGTTAGCAACATAAAATAGGAAGAAATAATTATTCAAGAAGCTGAGAGAATCCCAAAAGATGTACTAAAAAAGAAAAAGAGCAGATTCTATTATAGTCCAATTCTCCAATATCAACGACCAGGAGAGTATTCTGATTGCTAATAGGGGGGTAAGGTGGGGGGAGAACAGACACATGTATAGGAAAACCAATAAGAATAAGAATTGGATGTTTTCAGCAAAAGCCATGTGAATAAGAAGCCAATTGAATGGCATATCTAAAACCCTAAAAGAAAGGAAAATGAAAACTAAAAACAGCCAAGCCAAAATATTATGCCTCTTAAAATGATCATTCACGTGAGAGGATTTCCAGACAAATAGAAATTAAAGGAATTTGTAAAAGTCAGACCAGCATTATAAAAAATATTAAGTAAGACACTGTGGACAAGAGCAGATAAATGTGAGTTCAACATACAAGATTTCTGCACACAAGACTCAACACATTAAAAAGTACACAAAACAGCACCATAATATAGGTAAAATAAAGAAACCAATAACACCACAAAACACACTTCAAGATGAAAGAAATAAACTCACACAGATCAATAACACCAAATGTGAATGAATTAAATACATTACATAAGAGACAGAGTGCAGGCTAGATAAGCAACCAAGACACATGAATTTGCAACTTACACCTTAGAAACATATATAAACATAGACACATACATGAACATACACACACATAAATAAACATATACCCACACATAAACATAGGCCCATACATAAACAAAGACCCATACATGAACATAGACCTCACATAAACAAACAGAGCCACATAAACATAGGCCCTCACATAAACATAAACCCACACATACACATCAACCCATATATAAACATAGACTAAAATTAAAAGCATGCAGAAAATGTATCAAGCAAATGACACCCCCTCAAAAGCAGCCATGACAATATTACTCCAGTAAACAGACTTCATGTCAAAGCCCATCATGAGAGACAAAGAACAAAGAAAAAAGGTACAACAGAACTAGAAGATATAACCATAATGAACACTACACTTCCAGGGAAAGACATTCAGATGGAATACATTCTAGAACTAAAGAAAGCTAATCAATGATAAGATGTGAAACCTCAGTGCACAAGTCTCAAAGAAGGACAAATCACGAGGAAGGAGACTCAATAAAAGAAACAGATGAATTAAACAATTCAATTACCCAACTTGATCTTCTAGATACATATAGACCAATACACACAATAACACAATTTATATATTTTTCAGTGTGTATAGAATATTATTTAGAATAGAACATGGGTTAAAATACAAATCTATCAATTAAATAATCATTTTTTAAAAACATTGAGATTTTACCATCGATTTTCTAAGACCCCAAGAGTTTTCTGAGACTATAAAATAAAAAATCAGTAAGAGGAAGAGCAAAGTTAAAAAAACACATATATTTAAACTGAACTGCACACTACTTAAATATTACTGAGTAATCAATAAGACGATGAAATAAAAATATTTCTTGAGACAAGTAAGAATGGCAATACAACATTTAAAAATATTTGGGACACACCAAAAGTAGTACTCCAAGTGCAAATTTTAGCAGTGAATACATACATGAAAAAGGAGAACCAAAGTCAGCACCTTAACACAGCATCTTTAAAAATAGAACAAGATGATACTAACGTATGCACAAATGTGATAGATAAAATTAGGATACAGATTGTTATAAGAGCTCTAAGATCCCCCAATAAATTGATAATGATAAAAAATAGAGCAGGAGAAGAAAAATAAACCTTTAACCACCAGGGAAAAAATAGATCATGAAGATCTGAGTAAATAAATGAATCATAAAACAGAAAACAAAGGAAAAATCAGCTTGAAAGAAGTTGAATCTTTGACAAAACAATTGATAATATTGATTAAAAACTATCAAACTTAACAAAGGAAAGAAAAGATACAACGATCAAGAACAAGAGTAGAAAATAATGACATCACAACAAATCCAAATGAAATTATAAATACGATATCAAAATGAAAGACTGTACTCCAACAAATTTGATAACTTAGAGGAAATAAAAAAATTCTAGAAATGCATTCTATACCATGCATCCAGAGAAGTGACACCAATTCTGCATAAACTACTCCAGAATGTAGAAAAGGCCGGCATCATCATGAGCTCATTAAAAAAAATAATTTTATTAGGGGCTCATTCGACTCTTATCAAAATCCATACATACATCAATTGTGTAAAGCATATTTGTACATTAATTGCCCTCATCATTCTCAGAACATTTGCTCTCCACTTAAGCCCCTGGCATCAGGTTCTCATTTTGCCCTCCTCCCCACTCCCCTTCCCTTATGAACCCTTGATAATTTATAAATTATTATTTTGTCATATCTTTCCCTATCCGACATCTCCCTTCACCCACATTTCTGTTGTCTGTCCCCCCAGGGAGGAGGTCACATGTAGATCCTTGAAATCGGTTTCCCCTTTCCAACTATACCATTCCAGTATCGCCACTCACACCACTGGTCCTGATGGGATCATCTGTCCTGGATTCCCTGTGTTTCCAGTTTCTATCTGTACCAGTGTACATTCTCTGGTCTAGCCAGAGTAGCAAGGTAGGATTCAGATCATGATAGTGGGAGTGGGGTGGGAAGGAAGCACTTAGGAACTAGAAGAAAGCTGTATTTTTTATCGTTGCTACATCGCACCCTGACTGCCTTGACTCCTCCCCAAGACCCTTATGTAAGGGGATGTCCAGTGGCCTACAAATGGGCTTTGGATCTCCACTCCACACTGCCCCACTCATTCTCTATGGTAAGAAGTTTTTGTTCTGATCATGCCTGATACCTGATGCCTTTGACATTTTGTGATCTCATAGGCTGGTGTGCTTCTTCCATGTGGGAATTTTTGCTCCCAAGCTAGATAGCCACTTGTTTACCTTCAAGCCTTTAAGACCCCAGACACTATATCTTTTGTACGCCAGGCACCACCAGCTTTCTTCACCACATTTGCTTGTTCACCCTCTTTGTCTTCAGCACTTGTGTTGGGAAGGTGAGCATCATAGAATGCCAATTTAATAGAATAAAATATTCTTGCATTGAGGGAGCATATGTACATATGTACATGTCTTTATCTAGACCACTATGAATGCCCTTTGCCTTCCATCTCTTTCCTCTATTTCCTTTGACTTTCCTCCTGTCCCACTATCATGCTCAGTCCACACCAGGGTTTCAGCAATTCCTCTTGGTTACATTACCCTTGATCATGCCCTACCAGGCCCTCCACACCCTCCTCACCACCGATTAGGATCACTTGCTGTTCCCTTGTCCCTGGGTTTGTTAACACCACTTCCTTTCCCCCCAACTCCCCCTCTCCCATGTCCCGTTGTTTTCTCCTCCAGATTGTCCATCCAGTCTATCTTATTTAGACATACCTGCCGAGATAATAACATGCACAAAAGCAAGACAGAGCAAATCCAAGCAACAATATACAACAAAACAACAACAACAAGCCAGTGACAACAAAACAAAACACAGAAAGAAAGAAAAGCTTGTAGTTAGTTCAAAGATTGTTTGTTGGCCTTTAGGAGTGTGTTCCAGTCCAGTCTGTTGGGGCACCACACCCTGATCCCAACTTCCACCTTCAGTATTCCCTGGGGATCTCGCCAATCCATTCCCTTGCTGTTCTGTTTCACCCTCTTAATGTTTTTCATCGGTGTGGCGGGATCAGACCGGGTACAATTCCCTCACTGTGTCTCTGGTGCTGTCCCCTATAGGGCCACAGGTCAGTGAGGGGCATCATGTCTCATAGTGGGGCCGGCCACTTGGTCCTCCCTGTGGACTGGCTGCTCCAATGGGAAAATCGTCCTCACGGCCTGGTGGGCCAGGATGTACTCCACTGTCTCCTCCTCCCACTTCATCCCCTCCCATGTTCTCCAATCAGAGCTCGTTTTACAAAGTGCTACCCAAACCAGGTAACGACACTACCAAGATAAAAAAAAAACTACAAAGGAATCATTAACTTAGATGCAAGCATTTCCAACAAAACAAACAAACAAACAAACAAAATCATATTGTTGAGAACAAGTGGGGTCAGAGCAGAGATCCAAAGGCCATCTGTAGAAAACAGGACATCTGGTCACAGAGGGGTCACAGGAAAGGGATGAGTTAACTGCGTGTTGTAAAGCCCTGATGAAACACACAATATTCCTCTGGTTCCTTGAGTCTTCTTCACCCCTCACTATTATGACGCCACTACTGCAGGTTAGACTGGAGCATATGCACAGGTACAGATAAGAGATAAAAGCTCACGGAATACAGGACAGGAATAAGATTAGTGATACCAGAAGGGTAGTGGGAAGGTGGTGAGAGGAAGGAAGGCAGGGACAACCAATCACAATGATCGACACATAACCCCATACACACCCCTCCAGGGGGATGAACAACAGAAATAGTGGGGGACGGGAGACAGCAGTCAATATAAGATATTAAAATAATAATAATTTATATTTTATCAAAGGGTCATGACGTGGAGGGGAGCTGATACCAAGGGCTCAATAGCAATTCTTTGTCTAGCAAAGAATGATGGCAACATATGTACAAATATTCTCGATATAATTGATTGTTATAAAAACTGTAAGAGCCCCAATAAAATGATTTTAATTAAAAATTGTTAATTATCATCAAAATATTGTCCAAGGAATTCAACAGGGTTAAGTGGGATTCAAAACAGGAACACAAAATTGTTGAACATGAGAATAACAGTTATTGTAATCCACCACATAAGTAAAACAAAGGATAAGGACTATATTATCATATCAATAATGCAGGAAAAGCATTTGGTAATATTAAGAAAGAAACACCTTTCCGATAAATAAGACTTAGGAAAATAGGATTAGAAGGGACATTTCTTAGCACAATAAAGGCCATGTATAAAAAAACCAATGGCCAATACCTTACTCAATGGAGAAAAACTGAAAGCATTATCGTTACAAATGGGAACCAGAGAAGGGTGCACATTATAACTACTCTTATTTAACATGGTCCTGGAAGTGTTAACAAGAGCAATTGGACAAGATATGAAATCATCGGAAAACAGATAGCAAAGAACATGACTTTATTTGAAGAAAGTCCCAAAGACTTCAAAAACGTCCTCGGAATAGTGGAGAGATTCAGCAACAGAGAAGGATATAATATCAGCATAAGAAATCATTTCAAATTCTGTATTCCTAAAGAGAGTTCTGGAAAAGAAATCAAGAAAACAATGCTACTTAAAATGCTATTGTGGTTACCAGGTGCCATCAAGCTGGTTCTGAATTACGTTGACCCTATAAACAATGGGTCTATAGAATAAGCTATATATGTGGTTACTTTAGTCTTCCAAATTATTCAGGGACTGAAGTAAAGATGTTGATTGTTACTGGTTTATCACATGACTAGGTAGAGCAGAGGACCTCAAGCAAAGAGAATATAGAGCACATTAGTGCCTTGACTTGCTGAGGTCTTAAAGCAAAGGGATATTTTACCAGAAGCTAGCAGAGTGTCCTACAAAAATAGTTGATACCTATATCTTTTTATTTAGTGTTCTCTGATTGACCCCCAGCTTCTAATATCCATTGCAAGGACTGAGCAGAACTCATGGGTAAAGTCCACGACTATAGGGTTTATGAAGGAAGTTAAGAAGTTGTGATGCCAGTGAGAAATACTCAGGGTAGACTTGCTTATCAAGACAATGTTCTTTCCACGTTCTTTCAACTGGTTACTTTAAAGAACTTTCAGGTCTGGAAATACATACCCAAAGCAACACATCACTCCACTGGAAGCCTCAGCCTGAAGTAATTCAATCCAAGCTCCGTGGGTCAGCAAACCTAATTTCCCCAATACGTTTCCAGAGATATTTAATTCCAAAAACATTCCTCCTGCATGCAAGCACCCAGATTTACTTACTTCACTGGTTGCGAAGTTCACCTCTGTGTTCCATACTCTGGCTTTTTGTTGTGTTGCTGCTCCTCTGATGGTCTAGTTGTCATGTAGATCCAGGAGGTTCACTGCCCAGGACTCTTGGGCTCCATTCCTAGCTCTTGCTGGTAATGAGATCCCTCCTCCTGCTTCTCAGAGGGTTCCTTTCATAGGCAGAGATGGCACTCCAGGGAAGTCTGTTCATAGTCACTCACAGGTGAATCCAATCAGTACCTTCTCCCACCATCTTTCGACACCCATACAGGAAAAGATGTTTGATGGGAGTTAGAGAATTTAGCTCAAAAACTACATTAAATAATCCATTACCTCTACAATCTGTTCTCATAAAACTTCATGAAATATTTTGGAGTTGGTAAGCAAATTTCATGAATGAAACTACAGAGAGATTTTTGTTCATTGATTTGGGGACCAGATTTCAGTTTAGGAAAACCATTAAACACAACAAACTTTTTAGGTTAAAGATGTAAATAAGTGTTTTGTTCTGTTTTTATAAATGGTGGTTTTCATATGAAGTGGGTTAGCCCTTAAATCTTTTTAAAATTTTCTTTAAGATATAGAAGCTCTAGTAGTGTAATGGTAATTCATTGAGTTGTTAACCACAAGTCCAGCAGTTTGAAACCAGTCACTCCCCAAAAGAAAGACAGGCTTTCTGTTCTCATAAAGAGTTAGTCTCAGAAACTCACAGGGGTCACTTTAACTTGTTCTGTAGGGCTGTTAAGAGTCAGAATCCCCTGAATGGCAGTGAGTTAGAGTTTTGAGTAGGATTTTCCAAAGGACAATTCGATCTATTTTCTACGTTTGCACTGGTAAAGACTTGCTGTAATTCTGGGTTCTCCCCTTGCCTCCTGTTGTGGGTCCTAGCAGCTCAGTTGTGACAGGTAACCCAGCTTTGAGAAAGTTCTTGGTCCGAAGGTAGCTGGCAAGGGTCCTCCCCACAGCCAAGATGCCCAGAAGGAAGGTCAGTTTGGCATAAGGAGCAATGAAGGAGGACTCCAAGTGGAGATGGGCAAGTTTGTCAGCGAAACCTGTACCTGAACAAGTGGAGAGGAAGGCAACCAAGGCAGCAGGAAAGGAGAACTCTTAGGACAAAAAAGAGCAAGCAAAAGGGCAAAGAGGAGCAGAGGGAAAACAGGCTGACCAAGAAACTAAAGAAAAAATCCCTGCTGAAAACGGAGAAACAAAAAACAAGGAGAACGCTCTGATGAAGCAGGAGGCCAAGGAACTGAGTCTTATTAACATGTGTCTACCAGGTCTTCTCAGTGGGCCCTGCTATCTCCCTTCTTGTACATTCTCAAGGCATATTTATATCAACTATTTTGTAAAACAAAATTTTTAGTAGCTCTAGGAACATTTTTCAGGAGGAAATCCCCCATCATCCTTTTGGCTTGTCTTTTATTTTTTTGGGGGGGAGGGTCAGGTCGGATAAATACTTTTATTAAATTAAAAGATGAAACCATTTACTGGCTGTTTTTTTTTTTAATTACCAGAAAATAGTGAGTGGGTGTTGAATCGTGGGAATATTTGTCTGGAGTGTCACCATACATTCCATTGGGATGCGGTGGGGGGAGTTTTGTATCCCTCATACAAAACATACTTCATGGCAATTTGGAATCACTGTCATATATGCCTTGGACATTTAAAATTTTGTTTCCATGTTTGGTTTTCTTTATTTGTTTGTTTGATTTTATTATAACTGCTCTGAAAACCATTCTATCATGGCTTTCTCGTCAGGACTGTGAGCATTCTGTCACCCCTTTGGTCATGGTAGTCTAGTTTTCTTGATAACTTTGTTATGTGCAGTGAAAGGTTGAACATTTGAGTATGTGTGTGACATTAAATTGTGAATTAATGGGACATATGATGGAACAGCTTATCAACATTTGAAGATAATGGAACCTGATAAACTTAAAAAAATTGTCACCTAATTTAAAGAGGGAAAGTCATTGGAATTTAGAAAGGAATTAAATCTACATGTAATTTTAGGATTTTGGTAAGCATATTCAGAATTGTGTAGAAGTTGTTCAAAATGTCTCTGTACTGACCTCAAAACAACCAATAAAATGCCAGTTACAAATAAAAATAATGCTGAAATTCTAAGGTATATGGAATGTTTTTCACAACCGATAATTTGTATATTACTATGTAGGACATGTAGGACATTCAATGTTACTTAATTGATTATGTTTTTGATTATGATACAATGGAAATTATAGGATACAAGAGTTTCATTGGATTAGGGTTTTCAGATTACAATTAAATTTCTGGTAAGTGCTATATATTTTCTAACAATTTGCTTAATATATATTTTTTAGAATTTGGTTGTGTGGCTGATTGGTTATAATATTATGGAGCTAATCTTTGATGTTATGATATTAATTTCTGATAAATTGTGATAATTATTTGAAAAAGTATGTTTTATTTTTGCTACACAGAACTATGGTAGGAAAACCATGCCCCCCAAAAGATTTACTATTTTTCTGGTCAACTTCTAAAATGACTATAGAACAAATCAAGAATAAGGAATTTATGATGCATTTATTGTAGTACAACCTTATCTTAATCATTGCACTCTGAATACATCAAAGGGGAAGTTTGAAAAACATTTGAGACAGCCCTTAAATTATATGTATGAAATGAACTTCACAAATATTCCATTTATAATTTTGGATAATATAAGTAACTGTGAAAACATTTAATCTTGGCTTTATCTTAGAAGTAGATTTATGAAATCCTCAATGAGGAGAAATTGTACAAAATAATTATGCAACTATTGGTAGACATTTGGTTCAATATCATATTAGTGAGCATGCCTATGATTATTGAACACAAGTATTAATATGCCATCATCTTAAAGAAATATTTTTAATTTTGAAAAGCATGAGTATATTTATAGTTCTGCATTATATATGTAAAATGTCCACATATTTATATGATAGACACACATGAATACTAAAATTGCTATGCAGAAAGAATACTAATATATTCCTTTTTATCTATGTTTCTAAGTAGAAAATCTTTGGAAGACAACACAAGAAACTGATAACTGCTATTTCCAAAGTGTGGAGCTAGATCACCAGGTTAGAGGAGTTAGAAGTACACTTGCTTTTAGCATTTGATCCTTTAGTATCTTAGTATTTTAGATCATGAGTGTATGTCTTGACTAGTATTTTTTAATCGTTTAGTCAAAAAGCAAGAAAAGTAGAATCTCGAGGGCATTCTTATAAAAAACAAACTCTTCAGAAGTCAAAAGCCTATAATCAATTCTGAGTTTCTAGTAGTGTAAATAAACAGTTGATAGTGACTAATACATGTCTAACAATTCCAAGCTGTTTGGTTATTGTTAATAAACATACACACAAAACTGGTGTTTTCAACTAAGATGATTACGTTTGAAGGGAAATAACGATGGCATCATTTCTTTCAATTCATGTATTCGGAAAGTATGAATTCCTTTGATTATGTCTTAGGGGAAACAGTAGTATGTTACTACCATGTACACATGGTTTAAATGGTTTAGGATAATATTTCAATAAATTACCTTAATGAAAAATTACTCACTCAATGGTTAAAAGCTTTTTCCTTCTCTGACTCTAATTCTAGATTTAATATTACAGAATACAATTTTACTAAAGCATGTCATTCCTTTGAACATATTTAATAAACAAATGTGCTTAGGACCATGATCAAAATTCTTATGACTAGTTAACAATCTTATATTTCAAATTACTGTTCCAAAATACTAAAAAATAGCTAGATTTATAGATAGTGAAATTATTTTGATTATAATTGGAAAAATAGAGAAACAATTTCATCTAAGTTAGTATGTTGTATTAAGTGCACTGTTTTATAATCAGAAACATAATCATAGCATTTAGGCTACAAACATTTTCAACACAGTTGGACAGCACCAGGACCTGGAAAATAATAGATATCCTACAAGGAAACTAAAGATAATTATTGGTAATTGGAACTGAATCTATTAAAAAAAAAGAATCAATGATTTTAAAATGGACTTAACCACATGTATGTGTTTGTATTTTGATAAATGATGGATTTTTAAGATCCTGTAAATAATGTATTTATGCTCGTGGGAAGTTATTGAGTTGTCATTAATTAGTCTTTCAATTGTTAAATATTAGATAACAATGATATAGCAGTACTCTTTTTGCAAGAGGATTATAGATTTATTTATTTATTTATTTATTTTGCTATGTACTCCCTCATTCAATCTAGGCCTGCCACAAAGACAGCCAGAAAGCGCAGGGACTTTGTATTCTTTCGCATCCTAGTGCAAACCAGAAGAACAATGGTCAATTGTCCCAGGTCTATCAGAGGATGCTCAAGGATTATAGATTTAAAAAAAGAAACTCTCCTCTTTTTTTCCCTACTGATGGAGTTTCTTCCCTGAAAAATAATAACAGTAAGAGAATTAATTTATCATTGTGAAAAAAAATCACTTGGTAAAATCTTCAATTTGTGTGACTAATAAAATCATATAACTTTTTTCCTGTAAAATTATTTTAGCAATTAAATACTTGAGTTAGATGTTCTCAGTCTTTATTAATATAAGCCATACGGTTTCTAACTTTCAGCTTTCATCATAAAAGAATAATGTAAATAGTTTTCCAGATATATAAGTGAAACTGTGTTAATTTTTAGAGCAACAATTCCATTAGCTTGTCCTAGTTTGTCCAAGCCATTGATTAAGTATTATCAGTTCATTAAACAGCATATAGTTTAGAATACTTAATTAGAAAAAGTAGACATGTTCACAAAGACAAATTCTACTGTATTATTACTAAGGTTAAATGATGTATAGTCATTTAGTTCATGTATATAGTCAATCTATAGTTAATGTTCTTTTACATTCATGTGGTTGATATTTAAGTTTAGTGTCTCTCTCTAAGGAAAGTTTGTGTGCTCATAAGAACAGCATGTGTATATATAAATTATTTCAAAGTTGCTTTTTATGGGGGTAGAAAGGGAGCCAATTGGACAAGTAAAACTACCTTGATGTGTGGCATGTGAATTACATCTCTCGGATGTATCCTATGCATATATTGAAAAACAAAGGTAAATAAATGTCTGTGTTTTATTATGAACATTAGTTATCATTGCAAATATTCAGGCAGATGACTGCAAACAATAATCTACTTGGCTTAAGAATACTACACATGATAATGATCAATGCATTATTAAAATGAAAAAACAAACAAACTCATTATCATAACATTGATTCTAACTCATATAGTAAAATGAGAGAAAATAAAATCAACGTGCATATAGATCACTTAATTTTTAGTATGTTTTTAATGATTTTATTAGTATTAGCTACCTGGAAGATTTCAGTGATCTGCTACTAGATGAATATAGGTGTGTTAGACTGGGTTGACTAGAGAAACAAATTCAGAGACTCTCATGTATGTATAAAAAAGAGCTTTGTATCAGAGTAATTGGACATTAAGAAAACAACCCAGCCCAGTCCAGATCAAGTCCATGAGTTCAATATTAGCTCATAAATCTATAGTAGCCCACAAATCCTTCTTCAGACTCATGCTGTCACATGCCATGGTACAAAATGCAGGAAGATGGACAGGCTGGTTGGTGCAAGTCTTGCGGATCCAATGGAATTATGTCAGCGCTGGCATAAGTCTCATCATGGCTTTTCCAGCTCTCTGAGTTTGGCTCTTCAACAGGAAGGTAAATCAGAGAGAGAGAGAGAGAGAGAGAGAGAGAGAGAGAGAGAGAGAGAGAGAGAGCTCTTGCAGGTCTCAGCAAATCTCACCTGGCTTATCAACAGGAAGAGCAAGGCAGTGAGAGAGAGGAAGTTCTCAGAATCCTCTTGAGAAGGTCATGCCTAGAAGGAGGCATCATCAGACTGTGACCTGATTGACTGGCTAGACTCCACCCCATTCACTCCTAATACCCTCAAGTTGACACAAGATTATATAAATACCACAATAGTAAACAGGTGAAGTGGCAAATGGGAGGATTTAGAATTAGTAGGATATAATTCTAAATATCTAGTATCAGAACTCTGAGAGTTTAGCTTATGAAACTGTTTAGCATATATGCTAATAATGGTTTTCTCTTAATTCACTTATATTTTTATTTTGTTTTCAAGGGCTTTTGTATATTTCTAATTTAAAAGATCAAGTTATATTTTCCAACAATTTTGGGTTTTCTGGGTACATTATTTTGCTCAGAAAATTAAGCTACCTTTTATTTCTAGTTTATAAATGGCTAACATGCAATTCCCAGCGCAACATGTAACCCACTATGATACCAGGGCTCAACACAGGATATACACCCGCCTGCCCCCCAAATCAGCATGCCATATCATAATCAAACATTCCAGTATCAGAGGGAAAGAAGGAATCCTGAAAGCAACTTAGGAAAAAGGATAAAAAGTACTTCAAGGGTAAACTAATAACACTAAGTTCATTGTTCAGCCCAAACCAAGAAGGCAATGGAGCAACATACATAAACAAACTCTGAAAAAAAGTAAATTCCAATCAAGAATCTCACATCCTGTAAATTTAACCCTCAAATAAGAGGGAGAAATAAGGCAATGTCCAGGTGTGGAGAAATTCAAGTAATTAAAAACAAACAAAAAAACCCAAAAAACAAGACAAGATTTACAAACAAACAAACAAAAAATCCCAAGGGGGAGATCTCAACAACAAACAGTCAACAACAGGAGTACACACCTACCTGAGGTTAACATACAAGCCACCACCACCCGGAACTCAACTCGCTGAAAGCAGCTTTCAAAGTAAAACAAGCTCACAACACCAAAAATAAGAAACCAAAAATATCATTCCATAAGAGGAAAATTATATAGTAAATAGAGTGAATAAGCCAGCCACAAAGCATTCGAATACAGAATAAGTAAATGAACATTCAAGAGATTACAATGTGCTTTAAACTTAAGTTGGAATAATAAATAACCTCAAAAAAATGGAAAAAAATCTCTCATCAAACTAAGAGACAATGGCTGCACAAAGGTCTCAAACATAGGCGAAGAATACATCTTTACAGGGCAGATAGATGGACATTTCTTCCTCAGAAGGGCTGATGGGTTTTACCCACTGGGCTTTTCACTTTCAGTCTGATGTTTACCCAGAGCTTTTCATTGAAATCAAATCTTTTTTTTCCTTTTGTCATCTTCAAAGGGATTTGTTAGTCAATTTTCTTTGCTCTAACTCCAGAAATCCAAAATTAATGGCAGTTAATTGGTACGGGGTAGCCAGTAAAACACACACACACAAATTAAAAATATATATGAATACAGCATTTGATACAAAAAGTTAGATTACAATTTTAAATGTCCAACATCTGCTTTAACAATCTTTAGTGAAGAGGTGATGCCTCTACTTAATAGTGGCTGATTTTTCATTGCACTGAAAGGAGTGTTTTAGCATCTGAGATTGTCCTATGTTGTCTCCAGATCACTGAAGTTTGATTCCAGAGCATTATCACAATGTCCAAAAATAAAAAATGCCCCAGGAATTAATAAAGATTAGAATAAATATTGGGGGTATCAGATGTTTAAACAATCTTCTATAATCTGTAAGGGTCTTGATTCATGGATCTGTTACAATATTATTTTTGCGGTCATTGAGACACACAGTGAAGGCATGAATGAGAGATGGACTGGTCGCAGAGGATTTCTACAACTATGAACTTTCAGAAGGATTGCCTCTTTGGGAGGCTTTCAGGGGTTTGATTCATCAACCTTTGGGCTAGTGGTTCAGTGTTACATTGCTTGTGCTTCCCTGGGGCTCTTTCCGAATTCTGACATAAAATTCTGCATGGAAAATATCTTAATCAAAGAAAGAACTGAATGTTTTTTTCTTAAAAAATAAAAGAGGTACTGTTTAGAAGGAAATAGGTAATTTTACAATATTTACAAAAGAGACTAACTAAGCATTCTGCCACCACTGATAATTCCATTTCCTTATTAAGGGACTCGTAAGCATAAGGGAATGTGTCTCTTAAAACTGTGTATATTTATTTTGTGTGTATTTGGAGTGAGGGAAGTAGAGAGAATTGTGCTATGTGCCTCAGCAAAATTAAAATGGGATTTCACTTGTCTGAAGTCTTTTAAAAAGTATTTATTTCCCAAGACTACAGGTAATTAGGTGATAACAAAACCCACTTTTGTCCTATAGTGGATTTACTTCAGCAGTAAAGACCACCAGCATGTGTTATCTTTCACACGTGTACTGTTGTTGACTACCAGATTCATTAGTGAGTGTCCAGAGTGGCCTCAGAATCATCATCTGCTCATTTTTATGCTAATTTTTGTTTTCTTTTTAATGTAAGCGGTAAGATAATAACATTGGGACTGGAGTCATCGGAAGGCAATTTGTCTTGTTAATAAAAAAGTTTGATTTATTTTTAAGAAAAGAAGGAAAAATTTGGGTGTTGAATACCAAAAGAAATTCCCAATGGTGTTGAAGTAGATTCAATAAAGAATTGTAATAAGTGCAATATCCAGGTTAAATTACACCACACAGTCTGTCTATCTAATTTTATAGTTAAGGCAAATTGAACTACAAGCAGGAATAGTAGGATTATAATACTAGGAATAATAAGAATGTAATCCTAGAAGTCTGGTATGTTTATGATGTGAAAGTGGACATTCTAATGCCTTTCCGGACAGTTATCTCATCCTGTGCTTTGAGAAATAACCTTGAGATCTTGCAAATTGAAGCAAAGTAAAAAAACTTTTAAGTTGCAACCTGCTCCTTTATAATGTGGCCTTGAAATAATGAAAGGTCAAGGCTAGTGATCATCTATCTCCATAATTTCACCAACAATTGACAAATACAATTTAGAGCATGTCAAAAAAAATGAAATTGATCTTGTTCTTTGTGAAAATTGTATCTATCTATTTAGATTTGTCTACTATGGCACAATATTTACTATGATAAAAATCCATTCACATTCATCAGAAAGAGGAAAAATTTTCTAGTTTGTAAATGTTTGATTCAATTACAGCACATAATCCCATTTAAGTGATACATCTCTCAGATAATTAAGAAATAATTGAATAATGTATTATTATACTTTACATTCACTACATGCAGCTGTATTTTTGAATCATAGTTTAAAAATATAAATTGTTTAGAATTTTTCAATATTGGAAAACCATTAGCATACTTTAGTTTCTGTACAAGCCAATGTTAACACTTGTAACTTTCTAGTTATTAAATATATAATTATAACTGATTTTATTTTTTGTTATTTTCTATTGGATCTCCCAACTGTGAAGCACAGGAGGTGTTGATGCATAATGATAATCACTGATGCAAGTGAATATAGGGAATATAGGGGCCGAGGTGGATGGTAGGAGGGAAAGGGGAATTCAGGAGTAAATAATGAAGGGGGGTGAGCATTAGAACAGATTGTAATTGCATAACTCATCTGAAAGGGGATGTAGCAATGGGGTGTGGTGGTGCTGGTAGAATGCTCTAAAATTGATGTAGTACAATTCTCCTTGCTATGATTGAATGACTGAATTATTGACTTGCATGATATGTAAACTATGTGCTGATTAAGCTATTGGAGAAAATAATAATTGAAAGTGGGTTCCTAAAATAATTGGGTTCCTGTGAAAATAAGAATTGCACATTTTAGGACTTAAATGAAATATTGGTACTTCATTATAAAAAAATTGAAGGTACATTTTAAACAAAGAAACATTATTAGTAAGTATGATTAGCAGGGCAATCAAGTTGGAGAATGGTGTACAGATAAGCATTTTGCTAGTTCTTAAAATAACTATAGTTTTCCAAGCATACCTATAATAATCAAATTTCATATTAAGTATATGTAATACATGACTGGACAGTATTTTCCTGGTTACTTTATTAAAGCTTTTATGGGGATTGTTTCTGAGAGAAGACAAATATTCAAACTTATTAATCTCCATTCCCATTTATCACTCCTTGATAATACATAATAACATATATTGGTGTTTCTCTTTTCCTACAGGTAAAAAGAAAGTCAACTGGGTTTTAACTATAATTTTATTTCATCATTGGAATTGTGCAATTAGCATTTCTAACAACAATTCATGAATATTAAGTTAAACTAATGATCTAGAATGACTGATGCTTAACTGATATTCCTCTTTGTATTTTGCATCCAAATATAATAATTAGTAAAACCATACAGTTATTTGTTGAGAACACTTTAACCCACATTGCACACTAAGGACTGTGAACACTGTGCAAGGTCGTGCATTTCTCATTATGCAAGAAAGTATGCATGTACATGTGACTGCGTCAATATGTATGTGTTTATGTACATCCCTTCATGTATCAGCATACTTAAAGCATACTGTCACTAGTTCCTTACTAACTGTCATATATGTATCCATATAAAGGTATTTTTTAAAGAGAGAATAATAAAATGTAAGAAGCGTTGGTGGTGTAGTGAGTTACAGTTTGAACTATTGACTGCATAGTCTGCGGTTTGAATCCATCAACCAATGCATGAGAGAAAGATAGGCTTTCTGCTTCCAAGGATGTCCAGGCTAAGAAATCCACGACGGCAGCTCTAGTCTATTCAGCAGGGACACTGAGTTCCACTCTGAGTGGAAGCGCCTCATGCCATTGCAGGGTTTTGTTTGTTTGTTCATAGTAAATGCATTTATATCATATTCCCTTCAAAGCAGAGGGATTTTCAATGAAATATTTTGTTAATGGAATGCAATAAGAAAGGAATATGAAATCCCTTAATGAAAAAGATGGTTTATTATTTTAAGACTTATATTATTAAGGTCTATTTCATTTTGAGAATAGCATTGTCACTTTTTCCCAAGTTCTGCTGGTATTTTCCTACATGTTATTGGACATATACTGCTATCACATTATTATAGATGTACCAGAATATTTATATTTGTTTTTGAAAGAGACTTTTATTGGAATGCTTTATTTCACCTACCTTGCAACCCTGATATTGATATTGCATATTCAGATTTTGTTTTGTTCCCCAAACTCCAAGAACATTTGAAGGACACAATTGGCATCCTTTAAGGATGACAAACCTACTATCTGATGTTCTGTAAATCAAGAATTCTTTGGAGGACGGTTAAAGAGAAGGAGGCACTATTTTCAGTTATAAACAGACATCAAGGGAGGCAATGTGGAGAAGCAACAGTGTCACATTTTGATGTTTTTATTTAATAAAGGCACTCTGATGTGCACCAAATGATACTATGAGAGGCAGAGGAAAGGTGGGGGGAGAAGGGGAAGACAGTGGGAACCAATCGTAATAATTGACATATACCCTTCCCTCATCTGAGTGGGGGGGGGGGCAACAACAGCAATGTGGGTGATGGGAGACAGTGGGAAGTGTAAGATATGAAAGTAATAATAATTTATAAAGGGTTCATGATGGCAGGGGGAGGGAGGAAGGAAAATAGAGGAGCTGATATCGAGGGTTCAAGTGGAACGAAAATGTTTTGAAAATGATGATGGCGACATATGTACAAATGTGCTTGATACCATTGATGTATGGGTTTTCATAAAAGCTGTAAGAAGCTCCAATATAATGATTTAAAAAAAAAGAAAAGAAGTTAGCTACATTGACATGAGCATATAATAAGATCCATGAGAGAGAGGGTCTAGGAGCCCCACCAGACCCCAAACCTCACATATTTGAGTCTACCCAGCTCAAGTAGCAGACATAAGGATGTAAAGTCTTCAGAATCTACCTGTCCCAACCTTCAGCCACCGTGTGAATACAACTTCATAAGAGACCTCAAGAGAGAATGGTCCATAGAGCCCCAGCAACTTCAAGATTGGAAAGCAAAATAAGTTACTAATATTGTTATAAGCCATTGTTTAGGGGAGACTTGCCACCCAGCCATAGGTGACACGAGCACTGTCCTAGTTTTTACTAGGCTCAGTAACTCCTGGTCATATGAGGACACGGGTCACTGAATTATTCCCTCATTCATGCCTTCAACAAATACAGATTGAGCCCTTCTTTCTGCCAGATGTCCTTGCACGCCTTCTAAAGGCTAATGTGTCTACAGTGCAGTGAATGTGGCAGCAAGGGACCAAAGAGGAGGCTGAAGAGGCCAGTGGGCCACAGCATGCTGTGCTGGGTAAGCCATGCCAATGATAACAGACTTTTTACTGAATCCCAGGGGAAGGCACTGATGAGTATCTCAGCAAAATAATTCATGAGTAAAAATAGGATAGGCTTTGTTGCAATAACAAATAAACCTTAAAATCTTGGTGACTTTTCACAGCAAGCGTTTATTTTTCTCTTTAAAATAAAAAAGTTTTGTAATAAAATATCAAACTATTCTTGATAATCATTTATCTAAAATGTTTTTCTCTTTCCCATATGAAAAAAATAACCTCAATGTGCTTGCAGAATTGTCTACTTCAATCATAATTACCTCTGAAGTGTCTTGAATCGTGTTTACGTGTAATGGATTTTAAAGAGGAAATTTTGGGATAAGTGGAAATCTGTCCATATAATAGAAAATTATTGGCCATCCACTGTATTTTGGAAAGGTATGGTTCTGAGCAAAAGGCAAAGTTACAAAAGAACAACAAAAATTGTTCCCAATGTACCCTTTAGTGGATCTCTGTCACATACATGTCCACTTTTACTTGTATGTAGCATTAGATGTGGGTATAACAGAAATATATAGTAGGTTGCTTCAGAAAGTTTGTAGAACAGTAGAAAGAAAAGGTAATGAAATATTTCTACAAATCTTTGAAGCCCTTTCATGTATCATATTACATACATCTCATAAT
Organism: Tenrec ecaudatus; assembly: GCF_050624435.1. Classification (NCBI taxonomy): domain Eukaryota; kingdom Metazoa; phylum Chordata; class Mammalia; order Afrosoricida; family Tenrecidae; genus Tenrec; species Tenrec ecaudatus. The sequence goes on along the minus strand of NC_134540.1, from coordinate 140,263,055 downwards.
GTATATGCTTTTTGCTCGGCTATAACACTCTTGCACACTTTTCCTCCTGGAACTTGGTTTTTTGAAGACGGTATTGTCCATTAGATTGTAATTCAGACACAAATTCTTCCCTAACTACATTGATGCCGTTAAAATGTATTGCTGTAGATCAAGCCCCATATGTGTGAAGACCTTTCCATCACCCCTTGGTTTTATATTGAAGATGTGGCTGCTTTGGGCTATGGATCACTGTAAATGGGATGGAAAACTTACTCAACTCACACTGCTTGCCAATATTCAACTCTGGCTCACAAAGACCCTGTGGAAAGAGTGGAGCTGCCCCTGTGGATCTCTGAAACTATAACTATTTATGGGAACAGAAAACCTCATCTTACTATCGCTGAGTGGTTGGTGGTTTCATGCGGCTGATCTCAAATTAGCAGCCTACTATGTAACTCATGAAGCTAATAGAACTTGGTTTTTAGACTTAGATTTGTAAACTGACATTTATTTGTTGCTCTTTGGACTAAGAATACCAGGATCAAAGTTTGCGTTTACCTACAGTGTAATAAAAGGTCTTGGAGAGCAGAAATGATAGACCCAGTTTAGTTTTTTGTCTTGTTATACAAACAATCTGCTGAGTGACCTATCACCTGGCAACTGTGCATGAGAGGACCCAGCAAAAACTTTTTGAGAAGAGTCACAAAATTGCCCGAGACTCATATGGCAAATAAAATGACCCTTGTCTCAAATCAGTTTATAATAGCATTTCATTACAATAAAGTCTGGTGTATACACTTTTGATGTACTCTAAAATGGATTTTTTAAAAATGTTTTATTAGGGGCTCATACAACTCTTATCACAATCCATACATATACATACATCAATTGTATAAAGCACATCCATACATTCCCCGCCCCAATCATTCTCAAAGCATTTGCTCTCCACTTAAGCCCTTTGCATCAGGTCCTCTTTTTTTTCCCCCCTCCCTCCCCGCTCCCCCCTCCCTCGTGTGCCCTTTGTAATTTATACATCGTTATTTTGTCATATCTTGCTCTATCCGGAGTCTCCCTTCCCCCCCTTCTCTGCCATCCCTCTCCCAGGGAGGAGGTCACAAGTGGATCCCTGTAATCAGTTCCCCCTTTCCAACCCACTCACCCTACACTCTCCCAGCATTGTCCCTCACACCCTTTGTCCTCAAGGTATCATCCACCCTGGATTCCCTGTGCCTCCAGCCCTCATATGTACCAGTGTACAACCTCTGCCCTATCCAGCCCTGCAAGGTAGAATTTGGATCATGGTAGTTGGGGGGAGGAAGCATCCAGGATCTGGGGGAAAGCTGTGCTCTTCGTCGGTACTACCTTGCACCCTGACTGACCCATCTCCTCTCCTAAACCCCTCTATGAGGGGATCTCCAGTGCCGACACTTGGGCCTTGGGTCTCCACTCTGCACTTCCCCCTTCATTCAATGTGGTATATATATATATATATATATATATATATATATATATATATATATATATATATATATATACATACATATACATATATATATATATACACACACACACACACATATTCTTTTTTTTTTTTTGCATGATGCCTTATACCTAGTCCCTTTGTCACCTCGTGATTGCACTGGCTGGTGTGCTTCTTCCATGTGGGCTTTGTTGCTTCTGAGCTAGATGGCCGCTTGTTTATCTTCAAGCCTTTAAGACCCCAGACACTATCTCTTTTGATAGCTGGGCACCATCAGCTTTCTTCGCCACATTTGCTTATGCACCCATTTGTCTTCAGCGATCCTATCATGGAGGTGTGCAGCCAATGATATGATGATTTTTTGTTCTTTGATGCCTGATAACTGATCCCTTTGGGATCACTCGCTCACTCAGGCTGTTGTGTTCTTCCATGTGGGCTTTGTTGCTTCTGGGCTAGATGGCCGCTTGTTTATCTTCAAGCCTTTAAGACCCCAGTCACTATCTCTTTTGATAGCCGGGCACCATCAGCTTTCTTCACCACATTTACTTGTTCACCCACTTTGGCTTCAGCAGTTGTGTCGGAAGAGTGAGCATCATAGAGTACCAATTTAATAAGCGAAAGTATTCATGCATTGAGGGAGTGCTTGAGTAGAGGCCCAAGGTCCTTCCGCCACCTGAATTAAAATGGATTTTTTTAGTGTAATTCTCAGCCTGTGAACCTAGACATAACATGCTGGAGCAGTTATACAACTATTTGTCAATTTGAGAGGATTAAGAGTGAAGGGGTGAAATCTAGCCTGTCAATGAGGTCATAGCCAATGAGGGCTCTGTGTGGCCATGGCCTTCCCCTTAGAAATCTGGGAATTCTGGAACTTCTCCTTGGAGGCAAGAGACTCTCTCTCTCTTCAACCCTACCTTCTCCCCACCTCCCTCCCTGGCTCACTCTTTGGGAGACATTGCAGCTGATAAGATACATGGAACTACTTTAGTGCCTTGAGATGGAGGGACCACATGGAGATCCCAGCTATTGCTGAGATGCCTTTATTGCCACTGGATCCACATGATTTTTCATCCACTCGTCTGTGATCTTCCTGCATTTGGCATCATTGCATGTGTTGCATGAGTCTGAAGTGAATTTATAGATTGATACTGGACATATGGGCTAATATCAGACTTATGGACTTGATCTGGACTGGGCTAGGATGTTTTCTCAATATTCAATTGCTCTTGTATATAAAAGTCCTTCTTATATGCATATGAGTTTCTCCCTGGATTTGTGCCTGTGTTCTACCAGACTAATACACATGCCAAAAAATACCAATTCTTTCTAGATATTTTATACTATGAAAGATTTTTCAAAATCAAGACTCAATGAATATAACAGTCTTTTGCTACCATCATGTCGGTCCTGACTCAGTGACTCTATAGGACAGGATAAAACTGCCCCAATGGGTTTCTGCATCTGTAACTTTCCACTTGACCTTAGCCAAAAGGTGGCGAAGCATGAGACTGCAACTCATTACAGGACTAGAAAGGTTTGACTTTCTCCTGCAGAGCAGCTGGTGGCTTTGAACTGCAGACCTGGCTGATATCAGTCGAATGCATAACCACCATGCCAAAAGGCCTCCAAATATGCAGGCTTGCTAATATGCACCGAAAAATAATGAGTAATCACCTTTTTTGTTTTGTATGTACTCAAAGGACATCTTTTCATACTTGTATTAACAGACAGCTTTGAAGCAGTATTGTAGTTCAGCAGGTTTAAATTATAGCAGGCAAGTTTTGCTTATGTATTCCTTAATGAGAACACATCACTATTCTGCATTTTGGCAGCATAATTAATTATACTCATTTCCTCCTTCTATTGACTATACTTTAGCTTTGTTGAAAACACACATGCCTGTCTTGTGTGTGTGTGTGTGTGTGTGTGTGTGTGTGTGAAAATACTCATTTTTTGAGCACACTGAAACAATTAGTTAATTCTCAGAGGGAATTCTAATTCTGATCACCGAAACAAAAAACCTCACTGCCATCGAGTCAATTCTGATTCACAGCTGTCTTTAAACACAGGACAGAATTGCCTCTGTGAGTTTCTGAGACCGTAACTGTTTACGGGGAAGTAAGCCAGGTCTTTCTCCTGCTGGGTCATTGGTGGTTTCCAACTGGATACCATGGGGACCGTACCCCAGCGCCTCACCATTACACAACCAGTTCTGATTAAACATGCACAAATGTGCATATTTATCTTTTTCTTATTACTGGTAAATAGAAGCTGTATATATTTCCATAAATTTTAAATCTTAAGCTTACAACAGTGTGATTTACTGATAATGGTACATCTTGTCCTTGTGTGATTGAACTCTTGAAGTGTATCCCAACCAAACTTTTGGGGGAAAACACACGGTTTGGAGTTTTTTTCATTCCCCAGATAAGAATGATGCGTTTGGTTGGCATATAACAATCTTTGCAATCCTTAATGACAAATGTTTTTTAAAATGTTTACCTATATGCTTGCTTGCTTTCTTATAAAATGTCTTATATTTCAATGTAAAATTTTGCATTTATTCTTTCACATTAAATATAAGAATTTTATCACTTATCCCATGCATTTCCCTCTTCACACTTGAATCATCTTTTTATCTTTGCATTATTTCTTATGTTGCCTATGGTTTAAAGTTGAAAATCAACACTTAAATATTATGTTGCATCTCAGTCAACTGGAAACAGAATTCCAAGCTTGTCATGATTGTAAGATTCCTTCCCAATCTCAGTCAGCAATGCTTTCACTGTAGTATTGCCAAGTTATTAAGAGTTATTTGCTGAACCACTATAAACATGTTTTTCTATTTTATGCCACTGGATTGATTAAACACTTATGAAATAATACAAATTGTTATTGAAATATTGTCTCTAGAAAATTATGCTTAATGATGTGCCAAGTAATTTGAATATTATATTAAATTTTATGCAGCAATTATTCTCATTCCTTGGGCTTAAATATGACTGTCTCTAGTGTCAAGGGAAATGTTTTATTTCTATTCTAAGCCCTAATCTTTAAAATCACAGCACCCCATACTTTATTTTCTTCCCTGTTTAGACTCTGGCATTTAAACATATTTTTTTATTCTGTACTTTCAGTTTGATTTTTTTCTTTTCACTCCCATAGTTTTCTTACCCCGCATCCATATATCTTGTCATTTCCAAATATCTTATTTTCTAGAAACCTCCCTTTAGAAGTATGTGCATGACTTGAACGAAAGCCTAACTAGGTTATTCATGTTAGAATTTATGCCATTCTCTAAGTCTGGAGTAATGTCTCACGATCTGCACGCCTTATTTATTTATTTTTCATCTTGCTGAAATGTAGACAGGTACATGGAGGCTACCTTCTTCTGTTTCCTCCCTCCCTCCCTCCTCCTGTTCTTCTTCCTGTCTCCTGTCCTTTATTTGCTAAAATAAAACAAACAAAAACAAAACCCTTTTCTGCTATTACAGTCAATCAGTGATTTGTCTAAGGGTGAAATAATAGAGAATGGCTAGAAAATGACTTCTCTCATATATTTAGAATTGATTGTCCAGGTGCTCTAATGGTTTGTGGTGCCTCTGAGAAGCCTCATGCCAGCTTGATTCCCATTTTATTGAATATTTTCTGCTTGCTTGTTTTATACTGCCCACCCTCTTTCTACTTTAAGGATATGTTTTTATTGCTTGAATCACTTATTTCTTGTGAAAGGATACAGTATTTTTTTTAAAACTTATGGTATTCTCCTCAACTCAAAATGAGTTCTTTCAGATTTTCCAAAAGCCCTGGCTGAATAGTGCTACCCTTTGGGTTGCTAACTGCAAGGCCAGCAATGTGAAACCCCCAGCCACTCCCCAGGAGAAAGACGCGGCTTTCTCCTCCCGTAAAGAGTCGCAGTATCAGAAACCCAGTGGGGGCAGTTCTACCCTGCCCTATGCGGTTTACTACAAGTCGGCATCACCAGATGGCAGAGTTTGGGATTTTTGCTTGTTTTCCGAATGATTCAAGTAGATGCCATCTGTTCTTTCAGTCACTACTGAATCACATATATTTTTCTATCTATAGACATGTTATTAGATAGATTGATTGGTGTTGATATTTGCAGGGTATTTATAAAGGGAATTGGGTTGTTTATTTAGGCTGTTCCACTTTTACGATGCAACCATGCAATTCAGGGAAGCTCATTGTACTTCCATTTTTTCCCTTACTGTTTCAATTGGCACATGTGATTCTCCTCTTCCCATTGATTTGGTGCTGTTGATATGGCACAAGGAAGACAATGCATATCATGGAGCTGATCTCTCCATCAGACTTTTAAGCAAGATTGAAGCTAAGGAAATGATTTTATGTAACAAATCGTAACTGGGGATGAGTCTTGAATTTTCCGATCTGATCCAAAGAGCGCAGTCCAATCCAAGCAATGGCTTCTAAGGTTTACTCCTGGGTCAGTTAATTCAAGGCAGAGATCTCAGCTCACTATTTTTTGGATCCCCATGGGATAATCTTTATGGATTTTTCTCTTAGCATGCAGGATGACTATGAAGGCTTAATATGATGAAGTATTTTTGCTGTGTCTTGTTTTTCTGGTGACAATGACATTTTTTAATTAAATACTTTTATTGGGGGCTCTTACAACTCTTATCACAATCCATGTATTCATCCATTGTGTCAAGCACACTTGTACATATGTTGCCATCATCGTTTTCAAAGCATTTTCTTTCTACTTGAGCCCTTTATATCAGCTCCTCATTTCCCTCCTTTCTCTCCCGCCCTTCCTCCCTTATGAAGCCTGGATAAATTACAAAGTATTATTTTCATATCTTACAACCTCCACTGTCTTCCTTCACCCACTTTTCTGTTGTTCATCCCCGTGGAGGGGGTTGTATGTCAATCCTTGCGATCAATTTCCCCTTTCTCCCCCCAATTTCCCCTTACCCTCCTGGTATCTCTATTCTTATTATTGATCCTGAGAGGTTTATCTGTCCTGGATTCCTCGAGTTGTGGGCTCTTATCTGTAGCAGTGTACATGTTCTTGTTCAGTCAGATTTGTAAGGTAGAATTGGGGTCATGATAGTGGGAGGGGGAGCATTAAAGAACTAGAGGGAAGTTGTGTGCTTCATGGGTGCTAGACTGCACCCTGACTGGTTGGTCTCTTCCTCTTGACTCTTCTGTAAGGGGATGTCCAATTGTTTACAGATGGGCTTTGGGTCTCTGCTCTGCACTCCCCCTCATTTGCAATGATATGATTTTTTGTTCTGAATTTTTGATGCCTGATATCTGATCCTAACGACACCTCATAATCACATACACTATTGTGCTTCTTCCATGTAGACTTTGTTGCTTTTCAGATAGAAGCCTGATCGTTTATCTTCAAGCTTTAAGACCCCAGACACTATATCTTTGAGAGTCGGGCACCATCAGCTTTCCTCACCACATTTGCTTATGCACCCATGTGTCTTCAGTGATCATGTTGGGAAAATGAACATCATAGAATGCTGAATTATTAGAACAAAGTGTTCTTGAATTGAAGGAGTACTTGAGTTGAGGCCCAATGTCCATCGGCTACCTTAATCGTTAACATATACATATAAGTACATAGATATATTTCCCTATTGTTGTATATAAATATATTTGCATATGGACATGCCTGTATTTAGACGTTTATAAATGTCCTTTGCCTCCTAGTTCTTTCCTCTATATTCTTTTACTTTCCTCTCGTCCCACTCTCATGTTCGGCCTTCATTTGGGATTCAGTTATTTCCTCACTGTTACATTGCTCTTGATTAAGCCCCAGTAGGCATCTTACACCCTTCTCTCCATTGATTTTAATTTACTTGATTTTCCTTTCTTCCTGGGTTGGTTGACACCACCTCCTTCTTATCTCCCACCTCCCCTTCTCCCAAGTCTCCCTGAACTGTCAGTTCTGTTGTTTTCTTCTCCAAATTGCCTATCTCTCCTATTTTATCTAGATTGACATACAAAGATATTAATAAGTGCAAAAATGAGGCAAAGCCAAACAAAACAACAAAGGAAGACAAAACCAACCAAAAACAAGCAAACAAACAGAAATAAGAACAACAACCACAAAACAACAGAAATAAAGCCAATGACAAAAAAAGGAAAAACCTATAAATACCATATATACTCATGTATAAGCCAATTTTTCAGCACATTTTTAATGCAGTTTTGTGGTAACATTAGGTGCCTTGGGTTGGCTTATACTCGAGTATACATGGTAATTCCAGGTCTGTTTTTTGACCTTTACGAGTTTTTTCCAGTCGTCTGATGGGGTCCCACACTCTGTTCCTAAATTCTATTTTTGATATTCCCTGGGAACTTCATTGTTTTGCTCCCCTTGCTGCCCTGTTGCATGCCCTTAGTGTTTTGCCTCAGTGTGATGGGGTCAGATCAGACACAATATGTCTCCAGTGTTGTCCCCCTTAGCACTATGGTTCAGTGAGGGACATCGTGTCTTGTGGTGGGGCCGGCGCTATGGTCCTCTCTGTGCATTGTCTGCTCTGAGCAGGTATATCGTCCTCAGAGCTTGGTGGGCCAGTATGCGTTCCACTCACTCTCCTTCCTGTGTGCTCTGATCAGATGCGCCCCTCTCCCCAAGCTGTAACTTCAGTGTTGTCCTCTGAAGTGCATTCCTCTGGGTGGGGTAGGGAGGGCACATAGTTGGGGTTGGGGCCGGCCCTTCAGACTTATCTATTTGTTCCCTGCTACATGCCAGTATGTCATATTCATGTCTTGGTACAGCAGGTTGAAGCCTGATGTCTCCCTTTCCTGAGGAGATATAAACAACGCCTTCCCTTTGGGTGGGTTAGTGCCCTGCTCCCCACTACCCACGGCTTTCTTTGTTCTTCTCTTTTATTTCCCCTCTTATTTAGTTGGCTGTCATATGTCCCTGCATTGGGTTTGGGCCCTGCGATAGTACTTGGACCTCACCCAAGGGATGTATGTATATGGTAGCTTTTCCCCTATGCTCACCCCTTTTTTTTTAAAGTCTGCTTCAGTGAACTCATGTTGTACTTGTCTTTTTATACTTGGCTTACTTGACTTAGCATGATTTCCTCCATTTCTTCCCATGCAGCAATGTGCTTCATGTGTTCACCACTGCATTTTAGGGATGCGTAGTACTCCATTGTGTGTATATATCACAGTTTTATTGATTCCTTCTTCTGTTGATGGAAATTTGGGTTGTTTCCAACTCCTTGCCATTGTGAACTGTGCTGCAATGAACACTGGATCACAGATGTCTGGCTGTGGTTTGTTTCTTGCCTCTTCTGGGTATTTGTCCAGTAGGGGGATTGCTGGGTCATATGGTAGCTCAATTTCCACATGTTTTAGACATTGCCAAATCAATTTCCATAATGACTGTACAGACATTCATGTACACCAGCAGTGGAAGAGAGTTTCTATCTCACCACAGCCCCTCCAACACTTGTTACTTTCTGAATTTTTGAATTGGGCTATCTTTGAGGGTGTTACCTGGTATCTCACAATTGTTTTAATTTGTATCTCTCTTATGGCTAATGATCAGGAAAATTTTCTCATGTTTATTGGCCATTCAAATTTCTGGCCTTGTGAGTAGGAAAATCATGGGAGCTGAAACATGAGTCAAATAGCCAGTGGAGTGTAATTTGTTCTGTATGGTATTGCTTTATTTTTAGTATGATATAAAATCCTCTTCATATGGTTAGAAATAGCTTCTATGGCATTTATATCTTTAAATCTACGTATATTAAAAGTTTTTTGTTTGTGTTTTGGCAAATATTTTTTGAGTATATGTTTTTCTACTTTTTTATTTTTCTCTAAAATGTGAATTCCTTTTTTAATTTCTGAACTTTTCTTTTACTTTTTATTATATTACCTAGCATATATTTTTAACAATTTAAATTATAAAAATAATTATAACTATTAAAAATCATTATTAAAATATCTCTGTATATTGATTATGGCTAAATTTAATAGATTTTTTACTGCTAATCTATTTTTTAATTGTTCTTCCAAAATTATCCTTGTTTCCACCTTCTTTACTTTTTCAACATTTTTTTCTGCTTCATTTTTTGTTTGATATTGTTATTATTTATGTCCTTTAATGATTATGGTCCTCTTATATTTATAGTTTTTCTTAAAATTTATAGAAAGCCTGAGGTTATTGATGCTAGGGAAATTCTTTATTTTCTTCTTTTCTTGACATTGGGTAAGGGAATCTTTTACCAGCCAAATCATTCCTCTTGATGGTTCCATTTACTGGGAATTTTCCGGCATGACACACATAAAGCAATTGAGAAAATTCACTTCCACCTTCAAATATTATCATTCTGTTGGCTGTGAATACTACCTATCGAATGCTACAAGTGATAGAATCTGTAGGTCTTACTTGTAGGCGTCATATTAGCCTTTTTGATAGATAATGAAGTCGCAGTATTGTCCACATGGTCTTAATTCTAGGAGAGGACAACATGGGTTGGATCGTGTTTAGTACATTGTTTTCACATTGATACGGACTCAGAGAAAATCTGGAGGACAAAGTACTGCCCCGTAGGGTTTTCAATGAGAATTCTTATGGAAATAGACTAGCACAAAATTCTCCCATAGAGCAGCTAGTTGGTTAGCAACTTAGTTCAAAAACTAAAGCATCAGTGCTCCTGTCAGAGTGGGAAAGACTCTTGTTATATAGACTCTACATTTCTTCCTTTAGTTTTAACATCGTTTTTATTCACAACCCAATCCCAGTCTCCCATTGGTCCCAGGCTCTCTTTTGGGTCCTCTTGAGCAGATTTTTCTTTCCTTTTCAGAAGTAATATTATTTTCTAGAATGTTTCTCTAATTTTGTTGCTTGTTTATATTTCTTTACCTAGTTCAGTGCTCATCTTTTCCTTATACCCATTTAATGTGAAATTATCGATCATTCTGTGTTGATTTTTTTGGCTTCTGTACCTTTATTTCAGTAGTGTTAAGGAAAGTGCAGATGGGAAAGGAGTCTGCCCGATATGACATATTGAACCTCAACCTTACACTGAATTTCAATAACCTCTCACATTGCTTTTTATTGCATAGCACTGAAAGAAATTAATTACCTACTCAACAATTGATTGCTTGAATAATTCAGTAATGCATTCTAATTCGTCAAATTTAGCCTAAAAATCCAAAGAACAATAAACAAAAGCTTTTGCATTCTTTAACACTCTCTCAGAAATTCAACAGCTGCACATTCTAGCTTTTGAAGAATTTTGTTTTACTTTTGAGGAAGGATTATTAATCTATATGTTTACATAGTCACTTAATAAAATATATTTTGATTATACACAATGATGAAGCACAGCAAATACATAAGGTTCTCAATATTCCTCCAATTATTAGTCTACCCAAGTAGACTATTATCTCTCCTAGAAATAGATTTCAAGATAAAGGAATTAATTCTAGGTCTTTATCTCTGGTTTAGCCCCCAATTCGATTTCTAGTAAATACAAGTTCCTTGAATGTCTCTAAACACAGCACAGACGTGCAAAAATACCAACAATTCTAAACTCAACTATGCCTTGCCTCCATTGAAAATCATACTTGTGTATTTTTAAAGCCTAGTACCACACTCTTTTCATTACATTTTAAACCTTGAAGAAAATAGATTATCTTATTCATATTTAACGATTCTATGCCTAAGGCAGGAGCCTTGGTGACTTAGTGGTCCACGCATTGGGCTCCAATGCCCATGGTCAGCAGTTGCAATGATCAGCAACTCTGTGGAAGAAGGACTGGGCTTTCTACTCCCATAAAGAGAGTTTCAGAACCCCAGAGGGGGTCACTATTAGTCAGTGTGGACTTGATGGCAGTGAGTTTGGTTTGGTTGGATGCATGGTACATAGAAAGTTATCGATAGATGTTTAATGGATAAATTCATCTGACAGTGATTTTAATATCTTCTTGCATTGTAGCAATTACATTTGCATATATCCATAATCAAACTCAAATCCTACTGCCATCTAATTGATTTTTAACTCATAATGACCCTTAGCTAAGGATTACAGGGCTGGAAATCTTTATGGAGCAGACATCCTTCCCTAGCCCATAAAATAGCTGGTGGGTTTAAACCACCTAGGTTGCTGATAACAATCAAACCTTTCCCATCAGCACAACCAGAACTCCTTATGTTAATTATAACTGTGCTAAATTGGAAATCATTGACTATGATATTTCCCCTAGTTTAGCACTAAAAACTAAATTATTAAGAGTTAGATACACACATTGCTAAGCTTCTGGCAACAACAAGTGACCAGTCTGAATAAAGCTATAAACAAATGTTTTATCAGTTGGGAAATAAATAGCATTTAAATGGTAATCTATTAAGTGTTAATATTAAACAAATATCTACTTAAGGGAATCAGCATGGATGTTAGTGACAGGTATGTAGGAGGGGGGAGGTAAACAAAGCTATCTTTTAATGATCAGGGAACTGCCACCATTAAACTTGCCAGACACAACCCAATGGATTAAAAGATATAGGAGGAAAAAAGTTATTACTAGCAAAAAGAATAGTGAGGCTTCAAAGAGAATGAAAGAAAGGGGAATTTTATCTGATCTAGTTAATATGTCAGCCATGAGAAACAGAACAATAAAATTAATAATGGTTCTCTGATAATACAGGAGCAAGCTGAATGATGAATCTGATAGAATGGTGTCTAGTAAACCTGAAAATGTTGGGCCTGATAACAGTAAAACTATAGAGAGTGTGCCTGAAAGCCAAACAAATGAAAAAAGTGAAATAACAATGGGTACCGTGCTGGTGAATTAGGTAATGCTGAGAGCCTTATCTTTAGGAAAAATGAAAGAATAATGAATGAGCTGAATTTGTTCACAGTGAATATGAGCTGAATTGGGTGGGGGGTGGGAGTGGGGTGGAGTCTCTTGCTTGTTGATGCTGCATGCTATTAACCGACATGTGAAAGCGGTCATTTAAAAGTTTTAAAGCAACAACAGCTTTAAAATCATCCCTGTAATCATGGCCTAGAAACCACCTACTGTGTTACAGTGCAGTCCAGGCACTCCAGGGGTAAATGTAACAGGACTGGAGATAGTATAACTGCACTTGTGGTAGCATATTTATGTAGTTATCTCATAGAATCCCAATTTATTTCCCTTGTGTTGACCTTACCTTGAGATAGACTTTCTGAAAATCTATTCCAGGAGATTTCGTATATTACAGAGCATGAGAGTCAACATTGTCCAGGCTTGATCTATCAATACACATCAACGGTCTCCAGGAGTCCATCCTTCTGAAATCATATGAGAACGTCTTTGAAGCCTTAGTGTTAAATTAACGAACTAAAATATTGGGGGAAAGTTTTGAGAATTGTAGGTAATACCTTGTATTCTTGCCATCCACGCCGTTCCCTGTTATCTTGTGAGTATAAAAAGGCCAGTGCACCTTAAGTTTCTCTTTTATCTGCTACAAATTTCATTTGTTGTATGTAACACTCCCGAAAATTTCACAAACCTAATGCTAATTTTATATAACTTCCTATAAAAATGGAAAATTCCACATTTTGGTGTCTTCGGTTCCTAGGCCTCAGTGATTGCTACTTTTTAATTGTCTATAACTTCACTGTAGTTATCAACAACACCCCCCAAAATAATAACAGCAACACCAGAAACAGACATAGACTAGAGAGCCCTTGAACATGGGAACATCATTGAACAGTAGCGTTAATAGACCATAGGTAAACATTTTTGCTGATGATTGGTATATATACAAGAACCCCCCCAAATTTAATATATATATTTAGAAGAGAATATGGAAGAAGAGACATCATTGTCTGGGTTCACTAACAAATCGAAACCAGTGATGTTTATATATGTGAATAAAAAGAGAAATTTATATCAAGGGAATGTCTCACAGAGTTGTAGAATCAATGACCCAAACCTTGACCCTATAGTTAGAGCGAGTTTGGAAGAGCTAGGTTCTTATTCTGGTAGTGAGCATGCGCCGGTGTACAAAAATATTCTTTATGGTTTGGTTGGAGCAGAGCAAGCCGCTGAGAACGGGGAGAAAGTTAGTGATGGGAATATGTGAAGCATTACATTAGGGTTGTGTGAAATACCCAACAAAACCTTAGTTCTTCTGTATTTCAATAGGGTGACTACAGACTAATAATTTCTAATTGAACTTCTCTTTGCTAAATTCATAAAATTGAATCCTGAGGACCCAAAGTTTCTAGCTGGAAAAAAATCACGGAGGTGGTAAATTATTTCTATTCACAGAAATAAAACTCATTAACTTCCTTCTAATATATATATATATATATATATATATATATCTCCTAGAAAAAAATATATCCTAAAAATTGGGCCAAATCTGTTCCATGGAAAATATATAGTATACAATTATGTCTAAGCTCATATAAGATAGAAGTATTATTCTACATGAAGAATTCATCATCCCACCAGAGTAAAAACTTGATGAAAATTTATTTTGATTTAGAAAATTAGGAAAAATAGTCAGGAAAGGAGAAAGAAAGGGAATAATCTGGCCCTTATTTACTCTAGTTCTAAACAGAAAATTCTTTATAGTACCATATTGTACTCTGAAGTTCACAATAAAGATGAGCACAGATCTCAGTGGCATACTTAGAGGTGTTGGCCATTAATTCATTGATTTAAAAGTGATTTGCTAAGACGAGTAAGACCTCACAACATCTATTGCTGTCATGTGAATACCAGTGGGGGTTGGTAAAATAGAGTCTGAAAGCCTCTTAACTACTGTAAAATTGCTAATTGAACATAAGCTTGTTGACAGAGCATGCAGAACAAAGGTTTTATTCAGATTTATTTTTATAATATTTAATTATTCAACTGCAAACAATTTTCACAAATATATTTAGAAATATAGAATGAGAATGATTGTAATGTTCTTTATACTTCTTTTGTATTTATCAAAACCTCAAGCAAACTACAAAGCCATTGCAAGTATACAGTTCCCTCTATCATTGGATAGGGGAAGGAGCAATTTATATTCGTGGATTTGTTGGATACATATTATTAAGCTTTCTAGGTTACAATTCATGGACTTACAGAATGTGTCATTCATAGCCATGTTATCCCACCCAGCACCACCTCTCATCAGGGGACTCACTTCACAGCAGTTACAGTGTGCCAATAGCCCACACTCAAGTAACCCAGTGGCCTTACCTTATTCCCCATCAACTTGAAGCAGGTGGCTTGACAGTGTGATGGAAAGGACTTACAAAGTCACGTGGTGCCAGCTAGGTGGCAACCCCTTACAGGCACTGTTCTCAAGGCAGGATATGCTCTAAACCAGCAGCCGATATAGCGTGTTGTTCCTTTAATAGCCAGGGTCCAAGGATCCAGAAATCAGTCGTTGCAAATCACAGTGACCCCAGTCACTGTCGATCCCACTGAACTACTCGCAGCATTTTTGCATCCTGTTCTTGGCCACTTACCCTCTTCAGGTCTGAACATCTTCTTGCCCTCGCATTGCCCTCAGGGAAATATGCCTACCAGAGGTAAATCCCTGATTCCAAACAGCTAAGAATTCCTCCGGGCCATATTGGTTTCCTCGTGCCTCTGGAAGGAAACTCTGCTATGCAGTTAATTATTCTTGTTCTGGTTATTTGCTTTTGGGTTGATTTTTTTATTGTTTATTTTTTCCTTTTCCTTTTTTAACATTTTATTAGGGGCTCATACAACTCTTATCACAATCCACACATATACATACATCAATTGTATAAAGCACATCCGTACATTCTTTTCCCTAATCACTCTCAAAGCATTTGCTCTCCACTTAAGCCCTCTGCATCAGGTCCTCTTTTTTTTCCCCTCCCTCCCCGCTGCCCCCTCCCTCATGAGCCCTTGATAATCCACAGATTATTATTTTGTCATATCTTGCTCTATCCGGAGTCTCGCTTCCCCCCCTTCTCTGCCATCCATCTCCCATGTGGATCCTTTCAATCAGTTTCCCCTTTCCAACCCACTCACCCTCCACTCTCCCAGCCTCGCCCCTCACACCTCTGGTCCTGAAGGTATTGTCCACCCTGGATTCCCTGTGCCTCCAGCTGCCATATGCACCAGTGTAAAACCTCTGCCCTATCCAGTCCTGCAAGGTAGAATTTGGATCATGGTAGTTGGTGGGAGGAAGCATCCAGGATCTGGGGGAAAGCTGTGTTCTTCATCGGTACTACCCTGACTGACCCGTCTCCTCTCCTAAACCCCTCTGTGAGGGGATCTCCAGTGGTCGACGCTTGGGCCTCGGGTCTCCACTCTGCACTTCCCCCTTCATTCACTATGGTATACACACACACACACACACACACATATACATACACACATATATAGTCTTTTTTTTTTTTTTGCATGATGCCTTATACCTGGTCCTTTTGGAACCTCGTGATCGCACCGGCTGGTGTGCTTCTTCCATGTGGGCTTGATTTTTGACACATAGGGTCCTTATAGGTTAGAGTCCAACTACCTCAGGAATTCTTACCTTAAAATCTTTACAGAATCAGGCTGCTACAATTTTTTTAACAACACTGGGCTTAACTGATTTAAAATTGTGTAAATAATTTTTGGAGTATGAACTTCTATTTTTGTATACGTATATAAGTGTCACGGATTTTGCGTCTTTATAAAATCCAGCCAAGCATGTGTCCCGTAAAGTTTCCAAGGCAGCAAGTCTTTGGCGAAGCATACTGACGCATTTTTCTCTGCAGAGCAGCTGATGGTTTGAATCACTGCCTTACAGCTAACAACACTGTGTGTTAACCATTGCACCACTGGACTTCTTGGATTAAGGTTAAATTTACAGCAATGGTTAAACTATATGATAATTTAAAGCTTACATAGTATTAATATTATTTTTCATGAGATTCTATTTTTCTTCTTCCAGTTGAACTGTATCACCAGGTCTGATTCATCTTTTTCTGAAATCTTTATTGAATACATACTAGCATTTGAATCCTAACTATAATCTCTTTTAATAATCAGACATATACAAATATTCCAACAAACTAGGTTCATGAATTTTAAGTATTTAACCATATTCTGTCCTTAAATTAAAACATAAAAACACACAGAGAATGTGCTACTCTCATTTTCTCTATACACTAAAATGGTCATGGAAATTACCCTACTATTTTTATTATTTCTAGAGGTTATTTGTCAGTATAAATCACATTCTTCATTTAAGAATGAAATACATTCATTGTTGTTGTTAATATTGGAAAACCCAAATATCAGACTTTCATATTCCATCAAACTGTGGCTTATTCTGAGAGTAGGGGATGTCTCATAAAATGTCCTCTTCACCTGCTCACCCTCCCGACACAATCACAGACGACAAAATGGGTGCAGATGCAAATGTGGTGGAAAAGGCAGATGGTACCCAGGTATTAAAATATATGGCATCTGGGGTCTTAAAGGCTTGAAGTGAAACAAGCCGCCATCTAGCAGAGAAATAACAAGCACACCATCCTGTGAGAGCATGAGGTGTCATCAGAGCCAGGTAACAGGCATTAGAAGACCCTTAACAATTGAACAAACAATCATATGGTTAAGAACAAGGGGGATCAGAGCAGAGACTCAAAGTCCATCTGTAGACAATGGAACATCCCCACAGAGGGGTCACAGGAAAGGGATGAGTCAACCAGGGTGCAGTAAAGCACCAATGAAACACACTATTCCTATGGTTCCTTGAGGCTTCCTCATCCCCTTACTCCCCACCCCCACCAGGACCCCAGTGATGCCTTAGAAACCCACAGCTTGTAATTCTCCTCCTTCCACATAAGTGCTGGGTCAGAACTGATTTGATCACAGGGAGCGAGAAGGTGTGTTATAAGAGTTATAGTAACGAGATAGATCCCAGGATAACATGGTCAGGAAAAGATTTCTGAAGGATGTGGTGTACATTAAACTCTACTCCATTAAGGAACCATGGTGGCATGCCGAGTTGGGGTGACGCAACTGTCTTCAATGTTGGTTGTTCAATCCCAGGGGCTGCTCCATGAGAGACGTCTGAGGCTGTCTGCCCCTTCAAAGGTGAGCCTCAGAAATCTATGTGTGGATGAGAGTGTGTCATCTGCTCTATAACAGAATTAAGGTAGGCAAATGCTGAGGTCAAAAGTAGGTTAAGAGAGGAAACAATATAGGTATATATTTTAATATAATTATAATCATCAAAGGAGTGGGATATCTTTTAGAAATACATTCTGAATGGTTTGAACTCTAATGTTGTAATCAAAAGTAATGTTGGTATGGTAGAAACTGAGGAGATAATCCAAACATTCTAAAGAATGTTCTAGAAGCCTCACTGTGACATGTGTATTCTATGTTGCACCACAGGGGCAGTTTTACCTGATCCTATAGGGTTGCTATGAGTTGGCATTTACTCAATATGATGAGGGATTGTTTTTAATTCTATTTCCTAATTTTAGGAAGATTGAAGAAAACAAACTCTTTCTTTTCTTTTTTTCATTTTTTTCCAACCAAGTTTTATTTCCTTTTGCTAGAAATCATTCTTTATTGACTAAATCACCAAGGATTAATTTTTAGCATAAGATTTAACACCAGAATAACCACCAAGGCCTGGGCTCTGAGGATTGTTCTGTCTCTCTTGGTCCTTCTTGGGGTGGTTTAGAGGAAGAAACATCATTAACTGAGATCAAATCAAATATTTCCAACTTCACCTTCTCCAGACAGTGGACAAGCTGCACAATTCTTCCCAAGGAATGATCCCGTACCTTTGACTGAGTGTTGCTTTCTGTCATTGACAGAATGAGCAGAGTAGTGAAGCAGTGGTGAGTGGAAGTCCATGCTGCTGAGTCCTTATATAATCTCCATCCTGGCTATCATGGCCATTTCCCCCACAGGTCCAAAGGAAAATAACAGGAATGGTGGGAAAGAACATGTCACTTATCCCTTGGTTGTTAAAATATACCTCTGCCAAGGTAACACTTTAGAGAAAATTCATATGAAGCACAAATAGCTTCAATATGGTTGGCCATTCAGAGAGGCCTATCGACATACCTCTTCTCCACATCTCCTTATCGCTCGTTTTCAAAGCATGCGCCTTCTAAGTCCTTGATCATCCAGCCAAACCACTGACCACAGTGCATGAATCAGTATACAGTCACACTCTAGCCTCTCTCCTTCCAAGTAAACCATACAACCAAATACACTAAATAAAGTATGTACAGTGAGAGGTTTTCTCTTCATGACGGTCCTTCAGGGAGGGCCCAGAAAGGGGCTGAGGTGCTACTGCTCTCCGCTGTCCAGTGTACCTGCCGATTGTGCAGAGCCATCAGTAGACTAGTCCTCAGTCCACTGATCTTAAGGAAATTCCCATGAGGCCATAGGTGAAGGAGACGGAAGGTACCATGGCTGGAATGGAGTCCATAGGTATTTGGGCCACTTCTCAAGAAAGCTTGCTTTTAGGTTTAGGTGATAGTCTAGTTAATCTCCTATAAACCATTTCCATTTAGTGACAGAGTGCCATTGCTCTCCAACTTTATAATGTGATATTATGACATGGTAGCTCAGACAACCCTAGTTCATGTTGAGCAGCTCAGATCCCATGGTGACTTGGTGGTGCTTGGTGAGGCACTGGGTCTCCACTAAGGTCTAGTAATAGGCCAAACATGTTTCTCAAAAGGAGATAGTCATCTTTGTGAATCACAATAGGGTCTGTTAAAGATCCCAAACTGCACCTCTGTCTGCCATGAAAGCTTCAAGTCCCATTGAATCAACTGGATCTTAAATAACAAGTGGCAGAGGCATCTGCCCTGGAAACTCAAACTTTGGCCAGGCTTTCTCTTATTTTGTGTCCCATACAGAAGTAGCAGCATTTTGAGTCACTTGATAAATAGGTCCGAACCCCATAACTAACTGAGGTCCACTCAGCTTGCCACCTTTTTGGTTGTGGGAGGATCCAGGTGCAAGGACTTGTGCCTCGTTTTAATGGGAATACTCTGACACGCCCAATCGAACAATACTCCTGAATTTTTGTTAGGTTAATTTCTCACTCTCTGCCACACAGATGTTTTTACCAATAAGTCTGAACTCATTGATATTATTTCTTTACAAAGTCCAATCAGCATAATGTCAATAATGTATTTGATCAGTGTGACATATCATGTAAGGGAAAATAAACCAGATCCCTACAGACTAAATTTTGACATACTACAAAAGAGTTGACATAATTTTGAATGAGTTTGGTGAAAATGTATTTCTACCCTTTTTAAGATAACACCTACCTATTTTCAGTCCTTCAAAACAGGAATAGAGAAAAAAAAAGCATTGGCCAGATCAATAGCTGCATACCGGGTATCAGGAGAAATATTACTTTTCTCAGGCAATGAAACCACCTATGGAACAGCAGCTGCAAGTGGACTCACATCTGGTTAACTTCTCCTCTGTTGTGCTAGTCCAGGTTGATTAGAGATACAAATCCAGAAACACTCATATGTGTATGACAGAGAGCTTTATAAAAAAGAGCCACTGTCATAAACTAGTGTGGCAAAGAAAGCTGATGGTGCCCGGCTATCAAAAGATATAGCTTCTGGGGTCTTAAAGACTTGAAGATAAACAAGTGGCCATATAGTTGAGAAGCAACAAAGCCCAAATAGAAGAAGCACACCAGCCTGTGTGATCATGAGGTTTTGATGGGATCAGGTATCAGGCATCTAAGACCTAGAACAAAATCAACCCAATGTGAATTGGCAGGGGTGGTGGTAAAGGGGTGTGTGTAATGGAGTGGAGACCCAAAGCCCATATGTAGACAATTGTGCATCCCCCTCACTGAAGGGTCACAAGGAAAAGATTAGCCAGTCAGGTACAGTATCGTACCAGTGAAACACACAACTTTCCTCTAGTTCTTTGGTGCTTCCTTCCCCCCACTACCATGAGCTCAATTCTACCTTACAAATCGTATTAGAGCAGAACATGTACACTACTACAAATAAGAGCCCACAATACAGAGAATCCAGGGATAGATAAACCCCTCAGGGTCAACAATGAGAATAGAGATATGGGGAGGATTAGGGCAGAAAGAGGGAATCAATCTCAAGGATCAACATATAACCACCTTCCAAGGGGATGAATGGCAGAAAGGTGGGTGAAGGATGACAGAGGATTATGTAAGATATGAAAATAATTGTCTATAATTTATCAAGGGTTCAGGAGGGGGACAGGCAGGAGAGGAAGGGGGAAAATGAGGAGTTGATATCAAGGGCTCAACTAGAAAGAAAATGCTTTGAAAATCATGATGGCAACTTATGTACAAATGAGCTTGACACACTGGATGAATGTATGGATTGTGATAAGAGATGCAAGAGCCCCCCAAAAAAGTATTTAATAATTTTAAAAAGAGCAACTGTATATTGAGAAAACATCCCAGCCCAATCCAAATCAAGTCCATAAGTCTGATATTAGCCCATATGTCTGATACTAGTCCATAAGCTCTTCTTTGACTTACATAGTACATTCAATGATGCCAAATGCAGGAAGCTCACAGGTCAGTGGGTGGGAAGTCCTGTGGGTCCAATGGTGGTAGAAGCTGGATGCCATCAGCATGGCTCCATCAGGCTTGCCAACAGGAATGTGTAGCAAAGAGAGAGTGCTTCCTGCCTCCAGGGAGGAAGAAAGGGAGTTTCCGGAATCCATATGAGAAGGCCACATCCACAAGGAATGTATCAGGATGTGACCTGATTGACAGGTTAGCCTCCACCCCTCTACTCTTAATATCATTCACGTTGACATGAGATTATGTAACTACCACAACTGTCATTCTCCAAAATGCATGCTTTTTGCATACGCCAAATAATAAAGTTAAATAATGATGTGGAGGAAATCACTACCCCTTCATCCTTCAAGTTTGTGATGGTGGTACTAATCCCTGCCATCCCTCCAGGAATGTGGTATTGCTTTTGGTTTACTATTTTCTTAGCTAGAGGTAGTTCTATTGGCTTCCACTTGCCCTTTCCTGCAATAATTGTTCTTATTTCACCTCACAGGAATCCGATAGGGAATTCTGCCAGTTTCTGAGTATTTCTCTTGCAATGACGCATTCTGAGACTGGAGCGATTACTATAGGATGGATTCAGAGAACTACCAGGCCCACTGTGAGCTGAATCCGAGAGAATTGGGAGCTAACCCTTCATTCAAGACTCGGCCGCCAGATGTCCTCACTAAGACTGGCGGACCTCCAAATCACTCTGGGTCTTCTCAAATTAGTGGCCTTTCAAGTCGGAGTCTAGCAATCCTCGAAAAGTCTGATTATTTTCTATTACTCAATGAACAGACACTTGGGTAAGAGACCATAGAGACCTCTCAGGAGCCTCATAACAAAGATTAACAATGTGAAACCCTGGTGGCATAGTAGGTTCCTTCCTACAAAGACCTTGGCATCCCATATATCCAAGGGGGTTAGGTCTGTATACTGGACCAAACATGGGAATTGATTGGTGGTTAGTGATTCTATTCTGGTAATTCTAGTTAGTTTCTTTCTCATATGATTCACACGTCTTTTGCTTTTACAGATCAAGTAAATATTTAATGTACTTCACATCCATTTTACTCTAAAGGAAACGTTGCCTAAGTGGTCAATGGCTATAAATTCATACAAGTCAAATTATTCTGATTACTGCTTTGACTCTGCTGTCCATTAAGATAACCACACCCACCTTATCTCTGTTAAGTGCTGTCCTTTGCCCTCTAAACCCTGGTACCTAATCAGCCTTAATTGTTACTTACTATTTTGTGTTAAAGCTTTATCCTGATAAATCTATTCTACCAATGCAGTTTTCTGGTAGGTTAAAAAAAAAAAGAAGAAGCTTTGGATATCTTCTTCTCCCTTATACCCAGGTTGGTCTACAATTTCAATTTGACTTGTTGTAGGCTATCTAGCAACTTGGGCTTCAGCCAACCAACCAAATTAACTATTGGATCCTCTCCTAACCTCTCCATCTGAAACATTGAATGAATGTCTGCTTCCTAGGCCCATAACAACAAACTAAAACAAATCCAAACTTTCATTCATTGCTTTATCTTACTATACCCTTAATATCCATTACAACATATATTCCAGAAATTTCTGTCTGGACATATTAGAAATCTCTAGTAGATCTTTAGGAGTATAGCACACCTCTTCCTGGTTAACTCTATGGACTTGTCCTTTAGGTATTTATTGTGACTTCACAGATACCGAGTGGCATACTGGTTAAGAGTTGGGTTGGGATCCTTGCTACGGTTAGCAATTTTCAGAAAACCAGTGGCAATACTGGCAGGGTGGAAGGAGGGTAGTGCAGAAAGGGAGAACCGATTACAAGGATCTACATATGACCTCCCTCCTGGGGGATGGACAACAGAAAAGTGGGTGAAGGGAGACATTGTACAGTGCAAGAGAAGACAAAATAATAACTTATAAATTATCAAGGGTTCATGTGGTAGCAGGGATGGAGGGGGAAAATGAGGAGCTGATGCCAAGGGTTTAAGTGGAGAGCAAATGTTTTTCGAATGATGAGGGCAGAGAATGTACAAATGTGCTTTATACAATTGATGTTTGTATGGATTGTGATAAGAGTTTTATGAGTCCCCAATAAATGATTTTTTTAAGAAAAGAAACTATCAGAAGTTCTTGGGAGAAGATGGGGCTTTCTACTCCCATCAACAATTACATTCTTGGACACTAACAGGGACAGTCCTACTGTCTTATGAACTGGCTAGGAGTTGACATTGACTCAATGACTTTGAGCTTACTTTTGGTAAATCTAATTATAGGTCAAGAAGCAACCATTAATGGTGAGGGTGTTGCCTGTGGACTCTCAGCATTACTTTGTAAATCGTGTGCCTCAGGCAATGCTCAAAGTATGACAACAGATGCCATATCAGCATGTATGGTTCAATTATTCTCCTCAGTTGTGGACGGAGGTGACAGTGGTTTTACTGATAGTGGATTCATCTCTTCATATAGCAGTGGTGCTGGTGGTGGTAGCTGGATTGGAACTCAATGTCCCCATATTCCATTTTTCCTTATCCCAAGTTTCAGGGTCCCTTCTCTCCAATTAATGCCTTGTCTTTAACATCAGATACCACTCTATGTTGAGAATTTCCAGTAGTTGGCACAGGAATTCAGCTACTTCTATGATGAGACTCTTGCTTTAGTTCTTGGCAATAACAGCTCTGTTAGAAGAGACAAGGCTTTCTCTCATGGCACAAGTGGAAGCTTTTAAGTCTTTTAGGTGGCATTTGATGAGTGAGGTAGTTAAAGTTTATTGTGCAACCTGGCCAATAAACACATGGGTTAATTGAAGGGTGGAGAGATAAATGGCTTGGTAAGCCTCGCCTTTCTAGTGCGCAGGTCTCTTGCTTTGTGATGGTTGATCAGGGTGCAGCTGACTTAGCCAGTTCCTTGCTTCAGCTTACAAGGCTCACTTCCTGCAAGACATCCCAGACGAGAAGATTCATGGAACTACCCCAATGCAGCCCTGGGTACTGGAGCAGCCATGTGGAGACCTCTGCCAGTGCTGAGATGCTTACAAGCTCACTGATTCAGCTTTCCCCTCGCAGTTGGCAGCATTGCATGTGTTTTGTGAGATGGAGGAGAACTTTGTGGATTAGTGTCAGACATATAGGCTAATGTTGGACTTGTGGGCTTGAGCAACACTGGGTTGGAATGTTTTCTTAATGTGCACTTATCCTTTATATAAAACTCTCCCTTTTACATGAGTTTCTTGGATTTGTTTCTCTAATGCACCCAGACTAACACATTATAGTACCAGGAGTGGGGTCCCTGAAATTTTTAATTGTTCTCTTTTCTTTATCACTTTGTCTATTGTAAGTAGTATCAGCCAACCAGCTTCTCTGTTTTTCTCATCCTGACAAAATTGCTGAAAAATATCAAACACATTATCACCAAGAGCTTCACTTCCCATAATACTACTTCTAATGGTGGTGCTATTTTGGATTTTAACAGCCACCTTATGCCATGAGTAACAGCATCTTCCTCCAGTTCCCCCTAAGGTGACACATTTATCCACACTAACAGAAACCGAGACAGCAATCTTAGTGCCTTTAGGTCTGATGAGACAGAAGAACCAGTTTTAAAAAGTTCTCTTAATGATTTTATTTCTTTAGAATTGTTCCTGGTAACAAAGATGTGAGGTTGAATTGAGAAGCAAAATCAGTGACTCATATATGCATATGAAAAAGATGTTTATACTATGAAAAACAGTTCAGACAGGTGCAGAAGTGGTTTTTTCACATGCTGTGCTGAGGATTTTCGACTTGCCTGGCTGCCTAGAGCTAGGAGGTCTCAATGGCAAGAGATCAGAGGCCAATAGAGGTAGAAATAGGTAGGCAGTCTCAGTGTTATGGCAGGCCAAGGTAGATTTCAGGATCATCAGGCAAAATTGTGGGAAGCAGGCATATGTATCAAGAGATGAGAAACCGTATCCACTCCGGCATAAAGGAAAGAAAGCAAATGGAATTAGTTCTGTGCAGCATCTCTTTAATAGATATCAGAAAAGACTCAGCTACAAGGAGCTATCATCACTCTGTGACCTGCACCTTATTGGGGTGGTTTACTACCCAAACTTGGAAATCCTGGCCAGGCCAACTTAACGCAAAACCTAATGATCACAATGACAGTTCTACCCTGTCCCATAGTATCTCCATGACTCGGATTATACAAAATATATACTACTATCATTCATTTTCACGTGGTAAGAGCAAAATATACAAAATGGATGTAACTTGTCATGTTAATTCATTTTAAGTATGTATAAGGCTTGCATCCCGGGAATTGGTGCTCACGTTTTTGGCTCTTCTTAATCTGTATTTTAAGATGCATCAATTTTATGATGTAATACTTTGCAAAGCTAATTCATATTGGCAGCATATGGTGCTTTGGTTAAATTTTCTCTCTCCCAAATATGAGTTGAACTCCTAAGCCCTATGCTAATGGTTATATTCTTTTACCCTAAATACTGTGGTCCCTAATTCCAATGACGGAAAACTAGTATTTAACCCACACAGTGTGAAAATGATGTTATAAATAGTATTACTAATAACTCAGAGGTGAATTTTCTGAGGCAAGTTTAGTATCTCTTAGGGACTATTTTTCTTGGGATTTAAACTTCTAAAAATGCGTAATAACAATGTGTATTTATTTACTAATTACTTGAAGTTATTATTTTTGTGGTCAATGTGTGTTCTTTTTAGATTAATTCTGTTCAGTACATTTTTAATTTTATTTATTTGTTCTTAATTATTTTTTCTGAGTATTTAAATCATTTACATAGTTCCTAAGTTAAAATATATCTTGGAAAAGAAGAACAAACTAGAGGACTTATAGTTTAAAATTATTTAATTGTACTACGAAGTTACAGAGATCAAAACACTTTGGTTTTAGTATAAATCAATGGAATAAAAATGAGAGTCCAGAAGCAAGTCTCATGCTACTATCATTTTGTTTTTACAAAGGAGACAAAATTGAATGGGTAATGAAGAGGTTTCTATGAATGATTCTGGGATGAAGAATCTATATGCAACTATATGAAGAAACTATATGGAAAATTAACATTAATCATTGACCTGAACTAACATGTAAAGCAGTAAAGACCTTAAAAGAAAATCTAGGAGTAAATCATGTCTTTAAGGTACACAAACCTTCCTAGACATAATGCCCAAACTGCATAATTCAAAAGAAAAATACAGAAAAATTAGAATTTATTTATATGTTATAAATTTGATAAGAACATCTAACCAGAATATTTTCATATGTAGGTTGTTGTTAGGTGCCATTCAGTTTGAGTCTCACTTGTACTACCCTATGCATAGATAGATAGATAGATAGGTTCCCCCTGTCTCCCCAATAGTACATTTCACTTACGTTTTTTCCTGTTATCCAAACCTTACTTCTTTCCAAGTTTTATACTAACAGTATTGCTTACAATGCACTTTTAATTTATTTTTCTCAACATTTTTTTGGCAAAAAATTGAAATAAAAAGAGTATTGATTGTTATTCTCCCCCTCCAGCTACATAACACTAGGTAGTCTTCAAAGAGCTCTTTTTCAGTCTCCTTTCTGATCATTCTGCAATGCTCCCATCCCCCACACCGATATATCTTGTTAATCATTACTTATCAGTTACCCAGAGGACGTTTGAATGGTATCATGTTACTCAGTAGAGTAAAAACAAGTTAATCATTTGTTGGATTTGCCTTATACTGATGGCCATTTTATTAATTTCTAGTCTCTGAATTTTGGTCTCTGATTCATTCTTGTGAATCAGCAAGTACACACGTTACCTAATATATGTAAAGGCATACCTTCAGGATTGTTTACTACAGCATGATTTCAGGGTTGCTTATAAGTGCCTCTGAAACTTTGTTAGCTTCTGATACACTATACTATGTTGAATTTGTTTCATGTTTCTTTCTAAACAGCAATGCTCTTATTTCTGTGTATATGCATTCACAGAATATATTGTGAAACTTTTGGAAATAGCTAATTTGGTAAGTGGAAAATGGTGCCAAATTGTAGTTTTAATTTAAATTTTAAAAACATAACTTTTGAGCACTTTCCATATAGTAATAAAAATTGCATTTCTTTAATATAAAATTTTACTGTTTGACAACATTTTAAGATTGTACCAGTAGCCCCTCACCCTATCTCCCCTCATGAGTGTGAGAGACCTCTGGATCTTTCCATCTTTCTATTGTATTAGGTTGAAAAAAATACTGGTTGTTGTTGCGGTTGCTATTCCTCATTGGTTAGGCTACTTGAAAGTAGATTGCAATTGGTAGGTTTGACCAAATTAGATGAACTCTGGAGTGGAACTCCACTGGCAACTCCCAACGGCAGAACTGAAGGCAGACGTCAGAAGGACACATTCAAGCTGGGCTGAAGAGTAGGTCTCCATGAGGCAACCTACTAACTAGGACATCATAGAACACATGGCATGAGGCTTTTACCTGTTCACAGTAGTTCCTGGCCAGTAGTCACAAATAAATTGGAGTTTCACTCCCACTATAGCAACAACACCCTGACTTAGCTTGGCCTCCAGACTCTGACTAATATGGCCAACAGCTATGATCTGAGCAGATAGCAGTGTTTGCCCCTTTAAATAAGCTCAGTGTGTTGTAATAACATAAAGATAGATTGCACACACACACACACACACACACACATATATATATATATACTCTTTATTTTTCCCTGATTAAATTTAAAATAATTTAATTAGTAAAAATAATTTATTTTATTAATTGTGTTAGTCTGGGTACTTTAGAGAAAAAAATCCACAGGACTCATGTATAAGAGAGAATTTTATATAAAGGTTAAGTGCGCATCAAGAAAACATTCCAACGCAGTGCAACCCAAGCCCACAAGTCCAACGTTAACCATATGTCCAACACCAATCCACAAAGTCCTCCTCAATCTCACAAAACAGATGCAATGATGCGGACTGCAGGAGGAAAGCTGATTCAGTGAATCTGTAAGCATCTCAGCACTGTTCCAGCACCTAGGGCTGCATCAGGGTAGGTCCATGGGGCTTCTCCTCAGGGACGTCTTGCAGGAAGTGAGCCATGCAAGCTGAAGCAGGGAACTAGCTAGGGCAGCTGCACCCTGGTCCAACCATCAGAAAGCAAGAGACCTTAGAACTAGAAAGGTGAGGCTCACTGAGCCATTTGTCTCTCAACCCTTCAATTAACCCCACATGTGTTTATCAGCCAGGTTGGCACAATAAACTTTAAATAACTCATTAGTTTATTAATTGTGTTGTGTATATGTATGTTTGTTCTTGCATATATAGGTGTTTGTGCTTCCAAAGGGGCACAGTGATTTTGCATGTCAAGCTTTTAATGTACACTTTTTCCATGCATACTTCATCATCACTATACTTTATATTATCTTTCCAGTTCTAGATTTCATATTGGTATCCTGTTTGGACATCATATCTATATCTTTTATAATCAAAGTTCAAAAATGATGCTTTAATATCTACTGTGACTAGTCAGGAATGACTGGGTGGGACAAATAGGTGATGTTTTTGATTAAAATTATGGAGGTTTGAGAAAGGTAACTTAGAAGAAAAGTCTGGAAATACTTTCTCCAAAGATCAGTTACTGAAAATCTTAAGAAGCACAGTTATAATAAGACATAATTGAGGGTTGCAAAAGTCAGAAATGACTGTTGTGATTTTTAAAAATGTTCTCAAATATTCCTTTTTGAACTTAGTTATATATTTCCTTGTATCATCTCTTGGCCATAGTCTATATATCAGTAGGAGACTGGGGCAGGTTTTAATATTCTGAGTAAAAAGTTTGCAGAAGATTCCTAACAAAAGCACCTGCTCCAATTTTGAGCCTCCATATGAATTTGACCCCACGGAATTATTTCTGATCATCAACTGGCAAAGTGAATAGCTTCAACCTCAGACAGTGGATGGTATAAGATAGGAAAATAATAAGGACAACTTATCATGTATCAAGGGGTCATGAAGGTGGGAGGGTGGGGGAGAGAGGGAAAAAGAGGAACTGATATCAAGGGCTCAAGTAGAATGAAATGTTTTGAAAACAATGATGGCAACATATGTACAAAGTACTTTGTACAATTGATGTATGGATTGTTATAAGAGCTATAAGAGCCCCCAATGAAATGATATAGAATAAAATTATTATATATAATGAAATTATTATACATAGTAAAATTATAATATATAGTAAAATTAAGTAAAATTATAATATATAGTACAATTATAATATATAGTACAGTTATAATATATAGTACAATTATATATATGAATAGCTTCACTCTGAGGCAGAGTGTGTTTTGTGTTTGAAAGTGAATTACTACCACTCTTCTAGCCCTCCCCCACCCCAACTCCACCCATGGAGGGGCAGTCTTTCTCAAAGACTTCCCAGGCTGTGTTCTGCATGGACATTGGAGTTGTAGGGTCATAAGGTCATGTCATGACTCATCCTGACTGCCAACACCAGAGCAGCCCAAACCCATCTTGTAAGTTATTCTGCCTAGCATAATATACTTTCCCCAATCCTAGTCACATTCCTGGCTGTAATCATTAGGCCAGCTACCAATCATAATTTGGTGACAGTTACCCTTGTAAAAATAACCTATATAAGCAGATCCTTGAACACTATAAGATAAATAATGGAAGATGGGCTTCAGAGGTATACCCCATTTACCCGCCCCCGCACCCCCCCTAAAAAAAATGGAGTGTGAGTCTCCAGGAGATGGTAGTCTGATGAATCCTGGAGAATTGTAGACATAGATCATTGTTTCCTGTGATTACTGAAAAACCTGGCTCTTCTTTTCTTTCTTTTGGTCCCATTGTTTAGAGTATCGATTGATTCCTGTGATCACACTATAAAACCTGTTCTTTTGTCACAGAGTTTAGGGCACATACCTTGATTGATTTTTCCTGGATGTTTGATGCAGTTTGGAGGCAGTTAACATCATGGTTTCCTTGTTTCATGCTTGCAGACGTGAACTTAGATCTTCTTGAATCAATCTGGTCATGAGTAGATATTTCACTAAAGACATCATTACAGTTAGCTACGACTGAATTGGCCCACAGCTCATGGAGAAGCCTTGTGAGGCAAAGTAGAACTGACTCAGAAAGTTTCTTTGGCTTTTATGTTTAAGAAATCTTAGCTGTGTCTTTTTTTTCTGCCTGCCACCAGCTGAATTTTAACAGTCAACCTTCTGGTTAACAACCAGTTGTATATTGCTTGTACCATCCAGACTCTTTAATAAGAATATTAAAAATCACATCATGAAAAAAAAACACCAACATCCACAATCGTTACCTAATGCAAATAAAAACAACAATAGTATCTCAGTCCATACTAAATAAAACAGTAAGAACACCAAATACTGGATGTGGATATGTAGAACCTGGATCATGTGTCAATTGCCTATGGAGGTATCAAATGTTCAATTACTCTAGAAAACTATTTGATGCTTTCTTACAATGCTAAGCACACAACTTTCATACCATCTGACAATAGTGCTTATGCAATGTGTATGATTTGGCCTACCTGCCTTGAGTAAACCAGGTGCCATGACAGGTGCAGAGGTTGGTGGAGGGGAGAGGAGTGAAAGCTTGATGGAATATTGATATTTAATGAGAGACTGGATCCAGTCCAACAAAGAACTGCTTCCCAAATGGAGGAAGGTGGGAATGCCGCTTTCCATGCTGCTGATCAGTAGGTGTCATACACAACGGATCAGTTTATCTTCCTTTTCCACTGGGACTCAAAAGAGTAAGTTTCATCTTAGAAACTTTTTAAAACCACTTTTTTTTCCTTCTGCCTTAAGATTACTAAGTCATTGGTCATTGCAATTCTTACTACTAAATAAACAAGAATAAATCATACCCAGATTATACAAATCTTAATAATTATGAACCCATTTTCACTTAATTTTAATATGAATTATCTAATTCTTCTTTACTTAAACCATTTCAGTAAAAGTTACCTTTACCTTCCAAAAGAAAACAAATAAAAGAAATTTAAGTTCTTTTTCCACAAACTCCAACCCAAATCTCAAAGCCAGCCTACAAATATGTGGAGGCTAAATTACCCAATAACCCCGGTGTGATATCAGTAGCCTGAATGATAATCACTGTTACCTGGAGACCTAAGAGAACAAAACAGCAACAATAATAAAAGCATGCATGACAATGAACACCTAATCTTGATCTGCAATTCCTAAAAACTGAAAACAATCTAGATGTCCTACAGTAAGTAAAAGATGAAACAAACCGTAGTTCACTTCAAACATAAAGTCATGTTCAGTGATATAAAGGAATAAATTACTGAGGAAATTGAGTAAATTTGGGGGATATTTTGCTGAGGAAAAAAAACCAATTCCAAGAGATTAAATATTATATTATTACATTTATTTAACAATCTTAAAAACTGCAAATAACTTAGAAATGGAGATTACTGTGTTATTTGCATTATCTGGTGTCAATGTGGGACTTGACAGGATTAAGAGTGAAGGTGTGGCATCTAGTCTGTCAATTGGGTCTTAGTCAATGAGGTCTCTGTGTGGGCATGTCCTTCTCCTGAGGATTCTGGGAACTCTGGTATTTCCTCCTGGGATGCGGGAGACACCTTCTCTCTTTGCTCACTCCCTTGGAGACACTCTTTCTGCTCACTCCCTGCAAGACATCCCTGAGGAGAAGGAATACATCCCTGAGGAGAAGCCACATTGACCTACCCTGATGTAGCCCAGAACCACGAATCTGGAGAAACCATGTGGAGACCCCTGCCAGTGCTGAGATGTTTACAATGCCACTGGATCTACAAGACTTCCCACCCACTGGCCTTTCAGCTTCCTGCATTTGGCATCACTGCATATGTTTCGTGAGTCTTAAAAGCACTTTCTAGATTGGTATTGGACAAATGGGCTAATATCAGATTTAGGGACTTGATTTGGACTTGGAGGGGATGTTTTCTCAATATTCAACTGCTTATATATAAAGCTCTTTCTTATACACATATGAATGTGTCTATGAATTTGTTTCTCTAGTCTACCCAGACGGATACAATTAGTGGTTGCTAGAGTACAGTGATAAAGCATATGACCAGCAGTTATGACTATCAGAGCTACAAGATGTAAGTAAAATGGTCCTTAACTTGATTATATTATTCATCGATATATTTTTGTCAACATTTTGATTTACAGTAATAGTTG
Source organism: Tenrec ecaudatus (assembly GCF_050624435.1). Classification (NCBI taxonomy): domain Eukaryota; kingdom Metazoa; phylum Chordata; class Mammalia; order Afrosoricida; family Tenrecidae; genus Tenrec; species Tenrec ecaudatus. Next base: position 140,230,836 of record NC_134540.1, on the reverse strand, counting down.
AAATAATGAGAATGCTTTTGTTGAAGATTCATTCTGATAAAGTAAAAAGAAAGTACTCAATGGTCTTTAATTTTAGGTGTAATTTATCATCAGTATTTATTAATACCAAGGTGCTTCATAAAGTTTGTGGAAAATTTTGTCTTTCTTTTTTTAATCATTTTGTTTGGGGCTCATATAGCCCTTATCAAAATCCATACATATATCCATTGGGTAAAGCATATTTGTACATATGTTGTCATCATATAATTTTCAAAACATTTTCTTTATACTGGAGCGCTTAGTATCAGCTCCTTATTTTTCCCTCCTCCCCACCCTTCCTCCCTCTTGCACCCTTAATAATTTATTAATTTATAAATGTAATAATTTATTAATTTACATGTCTTATACTGACCAATATCTCCCTTTACCCACTTTTCATTCCCCTGGGAGGGGCTTATATGTAGATCATTGTGATTGGTTCCCCCTCTCTCTCCATACCTTCCCCTTACTATCCTAGTATCACTACTCTTATTATTGGTCCTAAGGGTTTTACCTCTCCTGGATTTGCTGTGTTTTTCTAGCTCTTTTCTGTACCAGTGTATATGCTCTAGTCTAGAGGTTTTGTAAGGTAGAATTGGGGTCATGATAGCAGAAACAACTGAGGAAGTCTGAACTGACAACTTGAGCATTGTGAGAAATCTTCAAAAGAGCCAGGTGAGCAGTATCCAGAATCATTACCCACAGAAATTGTAAAATAAAAAAGAAAGAAAAATATTAGTGTTTCTAATTGCGAGGTTTGGGTATAGTTCATTATTTAATAATAGGTAACAAATGCGATCAGTAATTTTGAAATAAATCGTTCATGGAAAATAAAATATGGGATTATGCTACTTAAACTATGATAATTTATTTGTTCACTGACCTCAATTTTGCTCACTAATACCCCTGAGGCAGATGTAGAGATAATTTACATCTATTTAAAATATTCAAATATATCTATAAATCAGTAGCCAAGAAATGGCAATTCAACTTTATAAGTATATAACATCATTTTAACAGTTTTTTCTACCTATACATTTTTCATATCCTGTTATATAAGAGGATAGAATGGAATATACAATCCTGGTTAAAAAAATAGTGCTTCTTTCATTATTAAAACATAGATAGTTCCAAGGAAAGAGATATGTTTATTTCTTGGTTTTAATAATAACTCAATTATGTAATATTTGGAAGAATTTTCTTATTTGCTTTGGTAGTCACCTAATCTGGTGTTAAGGATTAAAAGTGTAGGGGTGGAGTCTAGGCAGTCAATCTGGAACTAGCCAATGAGACTTCTGTGTGGGCATGGCCTTCTGAGAATTCTGGGAAATCTGGTGCTTCCTCCTTGGAGGCTGAAGGCACCTCTCCTTCTGCTACTCCCTGGGAGACATTGCAGGAACAAGACACAGAAATTGGAGAAGCCACAGAGAGACCCTGCCAGCACCGAGATGCTTACATTACTGCTGGACCCAAATACTTTCTACCCACTGGCGTGAAATCGCCCTGCATTTGGCTTCATTGCATGTGTTTCAAGAGTCCGATGAGGACGTTAAAGATTGGTAGCAAACGTATGGGCTAATATAAGACTTATGGTCTGGTACTGGACTGGTTTGGGAAGTTTTCTCAATTTTCAATTACTCTTGTATATAACCCTCCTCCTTATATACATATTCATGTTTATGAGTTTGTTTCACTAGTCTACCAGACTAACATATTTGTACAAAATTTGTATGTGCTATTATTTCTCAAGCTAAATAAAATAGAATTCTAAGCAAAAATATATTCATATTTATGTAAATTATGGATGAATAATATTTATTATTAAGTTTATATGCCTAAAGATCCTCTAGGAACCCTGGTGGTGCATTGGCTTAGTGTTGGACTATTGATTTAAAAGTTGGTTGCTTTAACCCACCAGCTACTTTGCAGAATGATGAGCCAACCTGCTCCTATAGATTAGACTCAAAAACACTACGGAGAACCACTCCTTCAAAGAACGTCACTATAAATCAGACATTACTCAAAAGAAATGGGTTTGGTTTGTATTTAAGCATTCATTATATTTTCATTATAAATAATCAGTCTTCCTGGAATTAATACAGATTGGAAAATTAATCTTTCAGTGAGAAAATGCAATAATATGTATTAAAAAAAACAATTGTGTTCCACAGGTGTGATCTCTGTAGATTAACAAAGGAATGCAACCATGGACATTCTCTTAAATTGTTCATAAAAAGATCAATCTGAACTTTTTAAACATGACATGAATCTAATTGCCCATTACAAATCACCAGAACAATTATACTTTATTGATTGAATCACTCCTGTAAGTTGATGAATAATCAACGTGCATATTCAGTTTGCTATACCTATTGAATCTAATCAACTAATTAAGTTTTTAAGAATCCAATGCATTTAAGCTCAGTACCTAATAACTAACTAGATATTTTAAATTGAACGATTGCTTGAATAAATTCACTTTTTTCTGTTGTCCAAGCTTATTTTTTTGTAGTTTTAGCTGTATAGGGAAAAGAAAAAGCAAAGTAGGTAGGAGAAAAACAAAAGTATATGGAAAAATAAATATAGTGTTTTTGTAATTGTGACTACAATCAATACGAAATTTAGCTATGAAAGAAACAATTTGAAATGATTAATTGTAGTGTTTTACACTATTATTGCAATTACATATGGTACTTAATGGAATCATTTCATGCTCCCTATTTAGATCTCTACTGAATGTGACATTATTAGAAAGAATATTCTATCAAACATATATCCTGCATAATCTACCATGGATTTTTTATGTAATAAAAGTATTTTATTAATTATTTTCACTTCTTGATTTTATATTTTTATGTATTAGTTAACAGTCTCTGTCTACTAACATGTAATTTTTTTACAAAGCAGAAACTGTGTTAATTTTATTTTTTCTATCATGAATGTATGGCTTTTAATAAGAGTTTTATAAATATTTTTGCCAGGAATGAAAAAAAATCTTGAAAAATGATCTCATCCTTTGGACTGTATAGCCTGCCCATTTTATTGACATTGAATATTATCTTCATTGTGATCTCACTGTTTAATTTTGCACCTGGGACATAATGAGAACTGGTTGAAATTATGTTGATTGAGCAAATGAATGTGTAACTGAATAAATTTATTTTTTCTTCCTATCTCCTACAACGAGTGCCTGAATTCTTGGGAAAGGTTACAACATGTAAAAGCCTAAAAGATATGTTTCTTTAAAAAAAAGTTTTTTAAAGCTCTGTGAAACAGAATCGTAGGACTGCTGATGGAGAAAAATTAAACTATTATAGATCAGAACACACCACAACGACACAGGGGCAGAGAGAGCAGCTTATGCACATTTTGACATGTAGTTACATGCTATAGCAGCTACTGAACTGATGGTAAAGAACGACATATGCCCTGTAGTATATATACTAATGGAGAATAAGAGCCAGAACAACAACAACAACAAAACAAATACATACAGAAAAATAATGGCTCCAGGTGGTTGGTGCCCATTATGGTATCTAAAAGGATATAAGAGACACTCCTGGGCAACCGTGTTGGCAAGACATGTTTACAGAGCCTGATTAACCTCTACCCCAGACACAGACATAGAAGGATAAAAGTATTTGTTAATCTGCCAGGAATGTATAATTTTTCTCTAGACTATTGATATCAGAATGCACACAGGTGACACGCATACATTACAGGAAGGAAAAGAAACAAGGCAAGAAGTTTAAGGAATCTGATACGTACAAAATACAAACTTTGATTGTTCTCTATTCATTTTAAGGAATATTTGAAAGCACCAAAGACTAATGAATGGTAGAGCCTTCATTGAGAAGAGATTTTTTTTTCAGTGTTAGTACAAGCTATTACTTCTTACCTCTGCTCTGTGAACAGCTTATTACTGATCATATTAGGAATTTTAAGAGTAAATGTTCATCTAAACTCCATATATTGTTGTGAATATAGATATGGAAAATTTAACCTTATAGGTAATAAATTGTATAAGCACCAGGTATTGTCTGGTTTTATGGAAGGCACACTAACCTTACTGGTAAAGCGGGAGAAAAAGGTACCAAGAAGGTTTTTGATAAATGTAACATTAAAGCTGAAATTGAAGGATTAGTAGAAGTTAGCTGGAGAAATCGGGAAAAGTTGTGAAGAATTCCCCAATTGCTTATGATTTGGATTTAAACAATGCATACAAAAGGAAAAGTGAAAGTTTATAAACATTTCTACACTGTACAATGAGAGTAGTTATGATTAGTGGATTGCAGGTAGCCAGATGTGGAGTCATATTTTACATATTGCTGTATTATATAATTTATATTTTACTCTATCAACATCACCCCCAAATAGCTATGTAATTGCCAACAGATTAAACTATATTCTATTAAGATCTTGAATGACAAGAAAGGAAACGGTATACACACACACGAGTGGGTAACCACCTACCCCCCACCCACCAATGGAATTTTTTCAGAGCTTTGTATTAATTAATTTATTTATTTATTTATTTATGTTTTTACAAACAATATTATCACCTTGAAAGTACGCTCCATCACACTTAATACATTTGTCTAATCTATGGTTCCATTCTTGGAAACATTTTTCAAACTTACCTGTTTGGATGGCTGACAGCACCTCCCTTGTTTGTTTTTTTTTATCACCTTTTCTATGTCATCAAAGTTCTGTCCTTATTGTCCCTTTTCATTCATGGAAACAAAACAAAAGTTGCATGGAGTAAGGTCAGGTGAGTAAGGTTCATGGGGGCAAGAGAGGCACACTGTATTTTGTCAAAAACTGGCACATTGAGATGACTGCATGAGTGGGTGTTCTGTCCTGGTGGCAAAATGAATCCCCATCAGCCACAAATCAGCCTTTTGGTCACACACTGTTATGCTATCTATTCAGAACCTCGTAGAAATCTTGATTAGCAAGCGGCCTGGTGGAATGAACTCTAAATGCATTGACATTTTCATCTGTTTGGGAAGATGATGGATGTCCAGAAACACGTTTGTCAATTGACATTTCGCTGTTATTGAAAAAAAAGAAAACCACTGATACACTTGAGCTTTTTCCCTGGTAAGCTGTGTTCATCATCACAAAAATTACTTTGGCATACTTCCTGAGCAGGAAACAAAATTTTATAGCCACGCATTGATCTCTTAAATGGCCAACACACAAAAAAGCGAAGTTTGAGCCAAACTGCTTTCACTAAAAAGTTCATAATGACAAGAGAGAACTTTCGCAGGCAACAACGCTGGGTGGTGCATTAACTCATAGCAAGTTGTTGGATGCAAGATGAATACTATGAACGCTCTGGACAACAGAGCTTTGTATCTGTTTTTTGGTGGGGCACCCCTTCATATGTGTATATATAACAAACACACACATATATTCTTCTTATCAGAAATCCTTCTAGCTATATTAGAACTGCTGTGCTCCCCAAATTTCAAATCTCAATCCCATTTTCCTATTTTTGAAGTTGCAATGTAAAGTTAGCTTCTTGTTATCCCTAAAATTCATAACTCATCATTTCTTAGTTTCTTTGCCTTATCTGCAAAAGAAATGTCTTATCATTTATGTGTCCTTCAACAACCAACATCCACAGCCTATTGTTGGTTATTTGTCATGCCATTTTCATAATGATGTAATAGTGTTAAGTAAAATCTTTATCAGTATGAAAAGCTGCTTCTGTAAGTGATGTTCTCTAATGTTTGTTGGAGGTTTAATATGTTTTATCAAATATTTTATTTTTCATTATTCCAATTTTTACTCTATAAGTAGATTTGTTGCCATGTGCATTGGTTATCATATGAACATCTAAATTTGGTAGCAATTTTTTTAACCCAACCTCATCTTTCAAAACTGCATTAACTTTCCCAAATACTACCGTTCACCCCAGAAATAGCAATCTATTTGAGGTTTTTCAAACACACACATTATATTCCATTCACGCCTTTGCACAGTTGTTCATGAGATTACCTGTGTCGGAAATATTTTCATGCTGTGGCTTCTACCATTGAGAACATCAAATCATCAATTCAAATGTAATTCTGTAATCAACTCTGCTAGCAGCATTTGCTGAATATCTGTCGAGTTCCCAATTACGGTGCATTGAATTCCAATTATACTCTTTTATATGATTATGTACATCTATGAGAATTCTCACAAGGTGGGACTAAAATGGTTATGCGTAAGTAAAAAAAAGAAATAAGCAAGGGTAATTTATGTCAAATTACAGAGCACAGTGTTACCTAGAACAGTGCCATTGAAATTGTTAAAATAGAATATGGAAGAGTTGGCGATTTTCTTAGCCTGAATGACCAGATGTCTCTTACCACTTTATAGATTCAGGGACATTAAGCAGGCTAAGCAAAAAAAAAAAAAAAAAGACATTTTCTCCCTTTAGAAACTACCAAAAGCTTTCCATATTCTGGATACTAGATGAAGATAATTATCTCAGAGAAAGAAAGAAAAAACAAACAAAGAAACAACAACAAATGACCAAAGTTGGGTATATGCTTGTTCCACACTTTGCTAAAAAGTGAAATGATAAATGAAAAAACTTAGTAGTCAGTGTATGCTACAAGTGAGACTTACTGAATTGAGAAGAAAGATCTGAGAGTCTAGGTAGACCAAAGTGACTAGAGTTCTGTGTTAGGTTGGATTGATTATTGGGGGAAAATCCAGTGACACTCATATATGTTCAAGAGAGAGCATTATATTTAGAAGCAATTATGTATCAGTAGAACATCCCAGTCCAATTCAACTCCGGTTCATAAGTATGATACCATTCAGAATCACGCAGGCACATGCAATGATAAAGAATGTAGGAAAATCAGAATGTGGGGACAAAGTATTATGGATCCAATGGTGGTGGATGCATCACAAGGGCTCACAGTAGGTCTTGGTTTGGCTTGTCAATAGGAAGGTGAAGGCAGAGAGAGAGGGAGAGGTGCCCTACACCCTCTTTATAAGAAGACCACACCCACAAGGAGTCACATCATGCCACAGTCTGATTGACAGGCTAGACTACACCCCTACACTTTAAACTATCGAGTTGGCATGAAATTATGTAACTACCACAATCTGACACAAAAGATAACCTCAGATAAGAGAACTGCACAGAGAGAAATTTGGAATTCTTCAGTGGGTTCTACTCCAGTGTTTGGCTACCTTCCCAATAGTTCATATGAGTGAGGAAACAAAGCAGAGCCACGGAAAGTACTCTTTGAAAGCATTTAGGGTAAGAGTGTCCAATATTTGTGCCAGAGATGATGTGGTAATTACATAACCTGGTATCAGTTTGGGACTTGAGAGGATTAAGAGTGAAGGGAGTGAGTCCAGTCTATCAGATTACAGCCAATGAGACCTCTGTGTGAGCGTGACCTTCTCTTGAGAACTCTGGGAACTACTGGATTTTCATGTTTGGAGACAGGAGACAATTCTCTGTCTCTGCTCACTCCCTTGGAGACACTCTACTGACAAAGCACATGGCACTATGCTGATAGACCTCCCTGCCCTGGACACTAGAGACCACTGCCACTGCTGAGATGCTTACAACACAGCTGGATTCAAAGACTTCCCACCCGCAGGCCTGTGAATGTCCTGCATTCGGCATCATTGCATGTGTTTCATGAGTCTGAAGAGGACTTTATAGATTGGTATCAGGCATATGGGATAATATTGGACTTATGGGCTTGGACTGGACTGGATTGGTATGCTTTCTTAATGTACAATTACTCTTTATATAAAACATTCTCATGGATTTGTTTCTCTAGATTACCGAACTAACACAAATGTACAGTATCATCCACCACTTGAAAACATCAAGACTCATGGTATGTTGGGTAGTATCAGACAGAAATTTAAGACCCAAAGAGATAATACTTTTAGCAAGTAACTAAGCTAAATCATAGGACACGCTAAAAATAATTATAGTTCTAGAAAATGTTTAACAAATGTGAACTGGTAGAAAACTTGTACAGAGTAAGGACACTAAGGCATTATATTATTATATTCCATAAGTTCTAAAAGATAAACAGAGGGTAAACAAGCGACCATCTAGTTTAGAAGCAACAAAGCCCACATTGAAGAAGCACACCAGCCTGTGTGATGACGAGGTGACAAAGGGATCAGTTAACCAGCATCAAAGAACAAAAACTCATATCATTGTGTGGTCATCTTACCATCTTACTGATACGATGACTGAAGACAAATGGGTGCATAAGCAAATGTGGCGAAGAAAGCTGATGTTGCCCGGCTATCAAAGGATAAAGAATCTGGGGTCTTAAAGGCTTGAAGGTAAACAAGCGGCCATCTAGTTCAGAAGCAACAAAGCACACATGGAAGAAGCACCCAGCCTGTGCTATCACGAGGTGTCGAAGGGATCAGGTATCAGGAATCATCAGAACAAAACAATCTTATCATAGTGAAGGAGGTGGGGAGTGTAGAGTGGAGACCCAAAGCCCATTTGTAGGACAGTGGACATCCACTTACAAAAAGGTCTCAGGGAGGAGATGAAAAATACAACTTTCCTCTAGTTCCTAAATACTTCCTCCGCACCCACCCCCCACATTATCATGATCCCAATTCTACCTTGCAGTACTGGCTAAACCAGAGGATGTATACTGGTATAGATAGGAACTGGAAACACAGGGAATCCAGGGCGGATGATCCCTTCAGGACCAGTGGTGTGAGTGGTGATACTGGGAGAGTAGAGGGAGGGTGGGTTGGAAAGGGGGAACCAATTATAAGGGTCTACATGTGACCTCCTCTCTGGGGGACAGACAACAGAAAAGTGGGTGAAGGGAGATATCAGAGAGGGCAAGATATGACAAAATAATAATTAATAAATTACCAAGGGTTCATGAGGGAGGGGGAACTGGGACGGAGGGGAAAAATGAGGACCTGATGCCAGGGGCTTAAGTGGAGAGCAAATGTTTTGAGACTGATGAGGGAAATGAATGTAAAAATGTGCTTTACACAATTGATGTACATATGGATTGTGATAAGAGCTGTATGAGCCCATAATAAAATGATTAAAAAAAGATAAATAGAGGCATTATGTATTATATATATTTAAGCTAACCATGCATACATAAATACGTAAAAATGTAACATGGATGAGGTTAGCAGCTGTTAAACATTAATAAATACCAAAATATCATTAATATCACATGTAAATAATATCTTTCCATAAAGATTAATGTAGTGCATGTGGCATAAGATTATAGGCAATAGTTGCATCCGTTCATTGATAGGGAGCTACCAGTGGTTCAAGATTTAGAGGATTGCATGAAACTAGAGATATCATGGCTGATATTAGATGGATCTTGACTGAAAGCAGAGAATACCAAAAAGATGTTTACTGGTATTTTACTTATTATGCCAAGGCATTTGACAGACTGTGTGGATCATAACAAACTGGATAACCTTGATACGGATGCACATTCTAGAACACTCCATTGTACTAATTCAGAACTTGTATTTAGAACAAGAGGCCGTTGTACGAACAGAACAATGGAATACTGCATGGATTCATATCAGGAAAGGTGTGTGTCAGGGTTGTAATTTTTGCTGTGTTTACTCAATCTGGATGCTGAGCAAGTAGTCAAAGAAACCGGATAATACGAAGAAGAATGTGGCATCAAGATTGGTGGAAGTCTTATTAACAACATGTGATATGCAGATGATACAATCTTGCTTGCTGATGGTGAGGAAATTATGAAGCTGATAAAGATCAAGGGTTGCAACTTTCAGTATGGTTTACAACTCAATGTAAAAAAGACCCAAATCCTCAGCCCTGAACTGAGCAGTAACACCATGTATGATTAATGGAGAAAAGGTTGAATTTGTCAAAGATTTGGTCTTGCTTGGATTCACAATCAGTGCTCATGGAGACAGTAGTCATGAGATCAAAAGATGTGTTGTATTAGGAAATGTTGCTGTAAAAGACCTCTTTAGAGTATTATAAAGAAAAAAATGTTATTTTGGTATTTTCAATAACTCATCCACATGTGAAAGTTGGATGTTGAATAAGGCAGACCAAAGGAAAAATATTTATTTAAAATTTGGTGCTAGAGAAGAATATTGGAAGTACCAAAGACTGCTTAAAGGACAAGCAAATTTGTTGTGGAAGAAGTACAGCCAGAGTTGGTGTTCCTTAGAGGCAAGGATGGCAAGACTTAGTGGTGCATACTGTGCGCATATTGTCATGAAAGAACACTCACTGCAGAAGGACGTCATGCTTGGTAAAGTTGAGGGCCAGTGAGAAGGAGGAAGACCCCAGGAGATGAGTTGTTGTGGTCTCCACAACAGGTGCAAGCACAGGATGACTTGCAAGGATGGCAGGGCACTGCGCAGTATTTCCTAGGGTTCCTCTGGGTTGGAGCCAATTGATGGCAATTACCAACTTGAAAACAGTGATCCATTTGTATATGGTGCATTACAGTTCTCTATTCTGTGCCTCTGGCTATAACACCAGTGTCTAGGGCATTCTCTATTATATGAATAGGCAGGATTAGGGTCGTGTTAAAATCCGACTTTAGAAGAGAGTGTGAATCAAGCCACAACCATTGTTCCCTTAGGAGCATCTTTCTACTTTATTAGGGTGTATAACTTAAGACAAAATCCTTCATATTCCTTGGGCACAGGGTCAATAAAGACAAAACACACCTTTTTCAAAGCCATTACTCAGTATAGAAGAGCCGTATGGGACACAGAGAAATCTCAGGACTACTTGGAAGAGAACACCGAAGATCTCTGTCAGAAGTCACACAGGCCACCACAACCGGAAACACCAGAAACTGTGGCATGGGAATTCAGAAGATTAGTGCCTAGAATTTGAGGTTTCGTCTTCTCCTTTGACCAAAACTGTGGAATTGTGGGACAGCTTTTCTGGCCTACGGAGGCAAAGCCCAAGGGGCCCCATGACTGAGAGGAACACTTTGACTGCTGGGTTAGGAAAGGTGTTGTTGCGGATAAGTGATTATATCCTTACTGTTTGTTGATCCTAACTGTGGTCACCTACTAACTTCCCTAATAAACCTCCTTATCTGTGAGTATTGTCTGTGAGGTATGTGTGACCGTAGCAATAAATGATTGAATTCAGCACATAACTGGAGTGCCCAGGGAGGAATGGTTGCCGTCAAAACAGAATTACATAGGATGTAGGTTGGAGGCATTTCTGACCCCTGCATCATGGCAATAGGGAAGCCAGAGGAGGTCACACCTTTACTGCAGTGTGACTCCCTTAAAATACTGTAAGAACAAGACTTAATGTTCAATTGCATGTCTATGTCTGAAGAGGGACTTGTGGACCTGGGTTTGACTGGGCTGCTATGTTTTCCTGATATATAATTACTTCTTGACATAAAGCTCTTTCTTACACATATCTGACTGTCACTGGATTTTTCTCTCTGGTCAACCTGGCCTAACACAGTGTGGTACTAGAGATTCCACTGCTGACATCAGAATGATGCGGACAGCAAGCAGAGAAGACCAGAAAGACGTTTACTTGTGTTTTCTTAACTATGGCAGACAACTTATTGTGTAGATCACAATGAACTACGGGTCATTTGGAAAAAAATGGGAGTTGAAGAACATTTCATGAAGCTCATGCCGAACCTGTGCATGGACCATGGGATAATCATTTGAACAGAACAAGAAAATAGGCATATTTTAAAATCAGGAGAGATGTACAGTTTCACCTTTGTACGATTTCATGATATTTATTCAATCTGTTCACTGACCAAATAATCCAAGAAGTTGGACTACATGAAGAAGTAGTCAGCATTAGGACTAGAGAAAGGTTTATTAAAATCCTACAATATGCCGATGACATAACCTTGATTGCTGAAAGCAAGGAGGATCTGAAGTGTTTGCTTATGAAGGTCAAAGACTGTAGGCGTCAGGATGGATTACGGCTCAACGTAAGGAAAACCAAAATTCTCAAAACTTGACCAACAGGTAACATCATGAAAAGTGAGAAAATACTAAAGTTGCCAAGAATATAATTTTCCTTAGATCCACAATCAAAGCTAATGGGAGCAGCAATCAAGAAATCAGTGACATATTGCCTTGAGAATATCTGCTGTACAAGACTTCTTTAAAGTATCGAAGAGTAACGATTTCACAAAGAGGACTAAGGTATGCCTAACTCAAGCCACAGTACCTTTAATTCACACAATGCACATGGAAGTTGGACATTGCAGAAGGAAGACCCAAGGTGTTTATTTGAATTATGTTGCTGCTAAGAAGAATATTGACAGTACTATGGATGGACTGCCAGAAAATCAAACCAGTATCTTGAAAGAAGTGCAGTATGAGATTTTGTTTCCTGTACTTATGGCATATTTTCAGGAGAGGTTAGTCCATGGAAAATATTGTTATGCTTCGCTCATTAGAATGTTAGCAAAACTGAGTAAGACCTTGATAAGATAGATTGGCAAAGTCACTGAAACTGTGATTCCCACCATAGCAACAATGGCGCTTGACCTGGCAGTGTTTAGTTCTCTTGTTTAAAGTGTGTATGCGACAGAGCTGACTCAACAGACTGGGCCTAACAACAACATATGATATCTAAGTATATATACAATTTTATTTTCAATGTAATATAATAAAGCTGAGAATAACTATATAATGTATAAATGAGAAACATATCAATAAATTATAAAGATCAGAAAAATGTTTGGGGAACCTATTATAAGTTTTATATATATATATATATATATATATATATATATATACACATTATGAGGAAGTACCTAAATTTAGGAAAGTAGCTATGCTGAGCTTTCATAATGTGTGTGTATATCTATCTATCTATCTATCTATCTATCTATCTATATATATATATACTTTGAGATTTGACTTTAAATTACATATATGTAATATTTCTTGAGACTTGACTTTAAAAAACTAAAAGTGTATATACAAACTCCAAATGAACTAACATAACAGTTAAATATGAATAAATTAAATAGGGATATAAAATTGACACATATAAATATTGTAATATTTTAAATAAAGAAGATAGCAGAAAATAATAGAACAAATAAAATAAGGGTCGAGAGAAAGACAGGAAAACTTTTATAGGTTTCAATTTACCCATATAAATAATCAGGATAAATATAAATTATCTATACCCAATTTAAACACAAAATCAGTAGCTTGAATTTTTTAAAAGCTGACCTAGCTGTATACTAATTACAAGAATTATACTTCAATTATAAATACATAAGTAGGTTGCCAATATAATTAAATAGCAAGTACACAATGCCAAACCTAATAGCAAAAGCTGAATTAGTTTTTGTACGTGTATTTTGTTGCAGAATTTAAAAATAGAAATATTAAGACTACATATTCTACTGATACCAAAAGAATAGGAAGAGAATGTTATGAACATCTTTATGTCAATGTATTCAGAAACTGTTACAAAGATAAATTCCTTCACATAAACATATTCTTGTATGTCATATAATAATTTTTTAATTATTCAACTTATTAAATATGTTCCCTATAATCAGTTATCAGGTATCAAAGAACAAAACATCATATCATTGTATGCTCACCTCCCTGACACGATAACTGAAGACAAATGGGTGCATAAGCAAATGTGGTGAAGAAATATGATGGTGCCTGGCTATCAAAAGATATAGCATCTGTGGTCTTAAAGGCTTGAAGATAAACAAGCTGTCATCTATCTCAGAAACAGTAACACCCACATGGAAGAAGCACACCAGTCTTTGTGACCACGAGGTGTCGAAGGTATCAGGTATCAGGCAACAAAGAACGAAAAATCATGTCATTGTGAATGGAGGGGAGTGCAGAGTGGGGACCCAGAGCTCATCTGTAGGTAGCTGGACACCCTCTTACTGAAGGATTGTAGGGAGGAGATGAGCCAGTCATGGTGCAGGGCAGCAACGATGAAACATACAACTTTCCTCTAGTTCTTAAATGCTTCCCACCCAACCCCCAATATCATGATTCCAATTCTACGTTACAAATCTGGATATAGCAGAGGATGTACCCTGGTATAGATAGGAACTGGAAACACAGGGAATCCAGGACAGATGACCCCTTTAGGACCAGTGGTGAGAGTGGCGATACTGGGAGGGTGGAGGAAGGTTGGGTAGAAAGAGGGAACCGATTACAAGGATTTACATATAACCTCCTCCCTGGGGAATGGACAACAAAAATATGGGTGAAGGGATATATTTGACAGTGTAATATATGACAAAATAATGCTAATTTATGAATTATGAAGTGTTCATGCAGGAGAGGGGAGCAGGAAGGGATGGGAAAAATGAGGAGCGATATTAAGGACTCAAGTAGAAAGCAATTATTTTGAGAATGATGATGGCAACAAATGTATGAATGTGCTTGACACAACAGAAGTCGGTATGGATTGTGATAAGAATTGTATGAGCCCCCAATAAAAATGATTTTTTAAAAATCAATCAATTCATCATATCAGCTACATAAAAAAGTAAGTGCTATCATTTCAATGAAGGATTAAAATATCAACTGGAAAAAATCTATATGTATTTTTGTGTATGTGAAAACTCAGTAAAATAGTGTTAGAAGGAGATTACCTTAATAAAGGATACTTTAAATAATATGTAATAATGAAAGCTTAAATTATTTTATTTAAAATCAGAAGACAACATATCTATCCTATTTACTTCTGTTTAATGTACTTCTGGAGTTTTTAGACATTGAAAAACACACACACACATTGGCTTCAAAAATTTGTGGGGAAAGTTCATAACCTTATAATAATATTTATCATGAACATTTTGAAGTTTCCTTATATATCTGGTTGTTAGGTGTCATGAACTTAGCCTTCTACTTGAGTGTCTGTTCACTGGAGAAAAGGAAATCAGACTTTTGGGATATTACTGAATATTAACTCTAAATTAAAACTAACTTGAGGAGTCTCCAAATGTCCCAGCCAGAGCAACTGCATATGAAACCCAAGTTATTAGTAGAGACTTAGCTCATGTTCATCTCACAGTCCCATGAACCCCCTGTAATGATTATTCCAATCAGTTCCAGAATACACATTTAGAAACTAGCAAGATCCTTACATTGGCTTCCTGGTAGGGCTATTTTAGTAGAACCTTTTCTACCTATGAAAATACCAAATCTAAAGCAATACTGTATTCTTGGAGGAATTGCAGGAATTAGTGCCACTATCAAATACTTGAAGTATGCAAAGGTGCTGATTCCCACCGTACTGCTCCCTAACTTGCTTGGTGGTGTTCCTGGTTACATCGTAGTTTACATGCTAGGCTGCTAATCAGGTCAGAGTTTGAACCAAGCAGATACTCCAAGTTAGAAAATATGAGGTGTGCTGGTCCTTGTAAGATTTATACCCTCAAAAAAAAATCACAAGAGAAGGTCTATCCTGTCTCATGGGGCACTATGACTTGTAATAATCTTGAGGCAGTGACTGAGATTGAGCGATGAGGTCTGTGGAAAGCACAGAGGAATTTGGAGAACTACGATGGGTGATGGAAAACTTAACTCCAAATGAAGCTGCTGCTTCAGCTGAGGTTTCATTGAGAAAAGTGGCATTTCTCCTACTACTGATAATCCTCTATGATCTGACTGATAACCTTATCTCAGCTGTAGTTTCAAAGGATCACATGAAGGAGTAACCAGGAAAGAATGCCCCTTTGCCATCTTCCTTCAGAGTTAAATCAACTCTCCATCAATATATCATACTTTAGTCAAGTGGGACTTTGATCCTCTTTCCCTTCCACAGAATG
Source organism: Tenrec ecaudatus (assembly GCF_050624435.1). NCBI lineage: Eukaryota > Metazoa > Chordata > Mammalia > Afrosoricida > Tenrecidae > Tenrec > Tenrec ecaudatus. The sequence continues at coordinate 140,215,018 of NC_134540.1, read as the reverse complement.
TAACTCAGGTCCATTGCATTGATGACTTACGCTGACCGGACCAGGTAAGGAAGTACTCTCAATGAGTCGAGACGAATGCTAACATATCTGTGTGCTAAGGATCAGAAAGTATCCCACCAAAATATCAGGTGCCTTCTACCTCAGTGAAATTCCTGGGGCATTTCAAGATGTTCTTACTAAAGTGAAAGATTATTTATTGCATCTGACTCTTCCCACGTCTAAAAGGAAGTCATAATGTCTCCTTTTTCAGGCGGGCCCCAATGAATTTTGTAGGTTACCTATATCCCACGTAGGTGTGCTCCGGTAGCCTATGTCCCAAGTGACTTGAAAAGCTGCTGAGTTTGAATGGGACCGAGAACAAGAGAAGGCCCTGCAACAGGTTCCGGTGACAGTGCAAGTGTTTCACCATATGATCCAGCTGATGGAGTGATAGTCCTTGGCTTATGCTTGATCTTCATTTGCTCTGTTTGACCTCCTTTCACTATGTTTAGTGGCTCTTTTTGTCATTCCCATTCTTAGGTTAGCATCCTTCTAATACTGTGTGACACCCATTAACAAAGCAATAGGAAAACATTACTCCCAAACAGGGACATGTTAGCAGTCTCAGAGTTAAAATTTCTGCCCAAAGTTTATACGAGTATAGTTAAATTACAAACAGAATAGCACATGATGGTGCTTTACTACATATTTCTATTATTATTATTTTTATTTTTTTAATTTTTATTTTTACAAACCCTTGTGTCGAGGGCTGACTTTCAATAGATCGCAGCGAGGGAGCTGCTCTGCTACGTACGAAACCCCGACCCAGAAGCAGGTCGTCTACGAATGGTTTAGCACCAGGCTCCCCACGAACGTGCGGTGCGTGACATATTTCTATTATTAGTACACTATTACTCCACTCTGTATTTCAGCATCACAATATCAGCAAATGTACCTGCCGTCCTCATGATTTATATAAATTGTTATGTATTTTAATAAAATAAAAGAACAGTAATTATAAACAGATATGTTTTTTTGCAAACCTAGTTTATAGAATGATATTATTTAAAAAACATATGAGTTTTAAATGAAAAGTAATCAAATATAATAAAAGTTTAAATTTTCTAAGTACCTGATATCCTAATTTTGCAATTGATGTTTTCAATTAATTTATTTATTTATTTTTTCCCAATGATATTGTAAGTTGTCTAATTATTCACATTTATGATGCAAATGCTTAGTTTCAGAAAGATCAAATGCGTGATAAAGCTTAGCATATTTTAAAGTGCACATTTATAAACTACTGTGCAAAATAGTCCACCTGATTAGAGAGGTCAAGATTAATAAATTCTGGCAAATTCATAATGCAGAATACAATGTAGACATTAAAATTCTATTAAGGATCGTAATAATTCTTTACTGATTGCTTACCCTTTGAACATTTTTATTCCAAGTGCTGCTTGATACCCATTTCATGATAATCCTGAGTGTGTAAACAGTGAAATGTGCTCCAGATGTTTAGTGAGGAAGATTTTTTTCATCTGTAGTGAATGTGTTTGCCTACATATAAAATTTCATTTTAAAATTGTCCCAAACTCTTTTGTTTCTAACAGTCGAAATCATATTTTACTTTTAACTTGTGGCTTATCTTGTACTGTTAATAAGAATTTATAATACGCTTAATTAGATAGTATCACCTATTTAAATAATGAAATATTATATTGTTCCTATATGTGTAGTGGTTGGTATCTCACTGAGAAAAATTCCAGAAAATAGATATATAACTTTTACTTTATGTATTTGTATATTGGTTCTGTGTTATGATGTGGTCTGCATGGTTGTCAGTTCAAAACCACCAGAAGTTCCATGGGAGAAAGACTGGACTGTCTACTCCTGTAAGCAGTTACCGGAGAAGGAGAAGAAATTCCCAAGAGGTTCCTGCAAGTCAGCGTTGACTCTGTGGCAATGAGCTGAGGAACAAATGGGAGCACATACAATAACTCCCATTATTCAGGTAAATGATGTCGAATAAAACACCGAGCACTGTTGTCGTATCCTAAGCACAATAAATTGGAGTCTATACTTACGTGTTTGTAGTGTCTTTGGAAGCCAATAACTTCATATGTTTGGAAGACAGCTTGCAGCATGGACATGCAGGTTTCAACTTCAGATCCAAGAATTCGAGGCTTAAATTATTTACCTTCTCTGGAAATGTAACTTTTATTATTGACAGTTATCACATTCATTCTCATAAACATATTGTGCTGAGCATCTTTTCTCACCAGATTTTTAAACTTTTCCAACTGTGACATTGAGAAGACCAATGCAAGTTTCAGCATCCTTTCTTGTATCCCCAACCTTTTGTCAGAAGCTTTCTCTTGCCTTCCTCACTTTACCTAACCTAATTGCCTTTTTATACCTCCTCTCTTTCTGAGATCCCAAATAAAGACAAGGCCCAATCCCCATTTGGTCTCGAGAGGATATTTAGGGGAAGCCTACTCTTTGGTTTCTAATTCCCCTTCCCCATGACCCTCTCTTCTTAGTATGTATGCACTCTCACACAACATGACTCTTCTACCCCACTTTTCTGCCAACCTATGCGAAGTTCCTCTTCCCCACATTAACCACGGAGGTGATTTGCACTTAGGTCACCGGGTTGTCTCATCTCTTCTGACACCATTCTTAAGCACAGAAAGCCACAGTTCACGGTCTAAACACCCTCAAGACTCAGGTCATGGGACTCTTCGTGTCCAAGGATGTCTTCAGCTCGATGCCATTGCTCTGGGGGGTTATGGAACTGGATGCATGATTGACAACTACTCAAAATTAAACTAAAACAAAATAAAGCTTAATGACCACAGCTAAGGAAGTAAACCAATCTTAATTATAACTCCAGTACAATGAAACTGTTGAATTCGAAGCCATTTTTATGAATAAATTTTCTTGGTTACCTCCTGGTCTCTTCTTTTTCGTCTTCTTTTTTAAAGTACTTTTATTGGGGGCTCTTACATCTGTAATCACAATCCATACATTCATCCAGTGTGTCAAGCACATTTGCACATATGCTGCCATCATCATTTTCAAAGCATTCTCTTCCCACTTGAGACCCTGATATCAGTTGCCCCTTTCTACCGCCCCCCCTTCCGCCACCTACCCTCCCCAATGAACCCTTAATAAGTTATAGATTGTTATTTTCATGTCTTACATCCTCCTCCATCACCCCTGACTCCACTTTTCCATTTTGCATCCCCCTGGGAAGGGGTTATATGTTGATCCTTGTGATCAATTCCCCCTTTCTAACCCCACCTTCCCCTAATCCTCTTGGTATCTCTTTTCTCATTGTTGACCTTGACAGGTTTGACTATCCTGGATTCCCTGTGTTATGGGTTCTTATCTGGAGCAGTATGCATGCTCTGGTGTAATCCGATTTGTAAGGTAGACTTGAGGTCATAATAATGGGGGGAAGAAATCACGAAATAACTAGAGGAATGTTGTGAGTTTCATCAGTAATGTACTGCACCCTGACTGGCTCATCTCTTCCCTGTGACCCCTCTGTGAGGAAATGTCCATTGTCTACAGATGGGCATTGGGTCTCCACTCCATGTACCCTTCCCCCTTCACATTGGGTATGATTTTCTTCTGGGTCTTAATGTCTGACACCTGATGTCATTGACGCCTCATGATCACACAGGCTGGTGTGCTTCTTCCATGTTGGCTTTGTTGCTTCTCAGCTAGATGGTCCCTTGTTTATCTTCAAGTCTTTAAGTCCCCATACACTGTATCTTTTGATAGTAGGGCATCAGCTTTCTACACCACATTTGCTCATGCACCCATTTTTGTCTTCAGCAATCCTGTTGGGAAGGTGAGTCTCACGGAATGCCGGATTCTTGTCTATTCTTTAACAATTTCAGTGTTAAGCATTTTTACCCTAAAAAATAACCTCAAACCTGATATATTAACCTCAAACCAGACTCCTTTATCAACCAAGTCTAGTTTTTAAATTAACGTCATAATGAGAATTGTGGCATTTATCCAAAAATTTCATGTATGAAAATTTTATTATTCTTGGACCATAAAGCTAATTCATGTTATCATTGTTGTTAGGTGTCCTCAAGCTGGTTGTGACTCATAACCACCCCATGTGAAACAGCAAACGGCTGCCCCGTCCTCACAACTGTGGTTGTGTTTGAGCCTATTGTTGAAGCCACTGTGCCCATTCATCTCATTGAGAGTCTTCCTCTTTATGCTGATCACCATCTTCTCAAAGCATACTTTCCTCAACGACCACTCCCTGATAACATTGCTGTAGTAAAACTAGGCAAAGACATTAAGGAACATTCTGGATGCCCACCTTCCAAGACAGGCTTGTTTGTACTTTAAATATTCTTCACCAGCATTATAATTTAAGTGTATCAATACTTCTTTGGTCTTCTTTATTGTATATTCAGCTTTTACATCTTTGTGAGAAGATTGAAACTACCATGACTTCAATCAGGTGCGCCTTAATCCTCAAAGTCACATCTAGGTAGTAATATACATCTCTTCATTTATTGTCTGTTGTGTCCATCAATATTGATTATAGATCCAAACAAGATTATATTCATGACAAATTCATATAAAATGTCAATTTTTATCTATCTATTGAGACCATATACTCTAACATCACAATTATAAATATGATAATTTACAAAATACCTTAATTTTACTAAAGAGAGATCATATAGTATGAAACTTCAGGCAAGCAGGAGTAGAGGAACAAGTATTGCAAAATGAGTGTTTTAACATTTTAAAATTATATAAGAAAGGAGGGCAGGTAGAATTCTGGGACACAGAGAGAAAGATTGATTTGTCAAAGAGAATGGAGTAAAATCAAGAGAAATTATATAATGAAATGCAACAGAAGGGAAGATTTTAGGGAGGAAAGAAGTCAAATTGCAGGTATCAGGCATCAAGGTACAAAATAATCATATCATTGCAAATGTGGATAAGTGCAGAGTGGAGATTCAAGCCCAATGGTACCCAGCCAGACACCCCTTATTGAAGGGTTGTGAGGAGGATATGAGCCAGTCAGGATACAAGGAATCAACGATGAAACATATAACTTTCCTCTAGTTCTTGAATGCTTCCTCCCCCCCCCCCACAATCCCTACTATCATGATCCCAATTCTACCTTACAAATCTGGCTAGACCAGAGGATGTACACGGGTACAGATAGCAACAGAAACACAGGGAATCCAGGACAGATGACTCCTTCAGGACCAGTTGTGATAGTGGCGATGCCTGGAGGGTGGAGAGAATGTGGGGTAGAAAGGGGGAACTGATTATAAGAATCTGCATATAGCCTCCTCCCTGGTGGCTGGACAGCAGAGAAGAAGACGGGGGGAGATGTCAGACAGTGTAATATATGGAAAAATAATAATAATTTATGAATGATGAAGGGTTCATGGGTAGGGGGCAGTGGGGAGGGAGGGGTAAAATGAGCAGCAGATATTAAGGGCTCAAGTAGAAGCAAATGTTTTGAGAATGATGAAATGATGATGGCAACAAATGTACATATGTTCTTGATACAATGGATATATGTATGGATTGTGATAAGAATTGCACAAGCCCCAATAAAATGATTAAAAAATGGGAAGTCAAATAGAATGTTTTCTAAGTTACTAAGCAAAGTGAGGACACAAATGTGTACTTGTGAAAGTTTTCTACAATTTTCACAAGTGCTCTTTTGTTAGAATCATCGAGGTGACCACAGGCAAAGGGAGTTTGAAAAATAAATATTTAGAAACAGTAGATGGATAAAGTTTATTTTTTAAAATTTAACAATGCAGGGAACCAGGTATGAAGAAGGTTATTGTTATTGTTTGAATACTTGAAAAATGTTACACATCGATTATTTAACTCTAATGCAGTGTGGGAAAATAATGTGTAAGAAGAGAGGTTATCTAAAAATATATTGGGGAGCAGGCACTATGATGAAATGAACAAGTAGCATGCTTGGCTTTGGGTAGACGTAGAGCATCTTTCCTTGTGTCAAGAGGGAATAAAAAGAAGGTAGGCAGAGACTTTGTGTCCAAGTCTGAAATACTTTTGATTTATCATTTCTCAAAAGTTTTGGACACAAAATCATAAGCTAATGTGAGGGTGGAGGGCGGGATACGGGAAGTACAAAGGGCAGGAAAAAAGTAAAATATTCTTACACCGTGCTGGAAAACAAAACCCTCTAAAAAGAGGAGCATATATGTAGAAAAACCAAACACACCGCCATAAAGTCTTCTTCTTCTTTTTTTAACTAACCCTAACCCTAACTCTTCTTTTTTTCCCCCTAACTCTAACCCTAACCCTGAAGTCTTCTTACTTATAGAAACCTTCCCTAAGATTTCTTAGTCGGTTAATCGTTATGGAAGTAGACAGCCTCTTGTCTTTCCCACTAAGCAGATCGTGTGTTTGAACTTTCAGCTTTGTGGTTAGGAGCCTCATGCTTAATGAACAGTGAAAGGTAGAGCCTATTAAATGAAAGCTTGGTGAAGTGGGAACCAAATCTCATCATGAGGACTGATAAAATGATATTACAGGATTTTATAAGAGGTTTGGGATGAAAGAAGAAGTTTCATTCTAAGTAAAATGGCATTTATTTTCAGTTCTGGAAAAGTAACCTGGAAGCAATTGGACAGCTTTAATCTTGGACTTCCAAGCCATACCTGAGAATTTGTGCCTATGAATAGAGGGTGAACCGACTATAAAAGACTCAATATAAACTGTAAAAGACTTGATAACAATCAAGTTTAGAAGACATAGTTTGGTTTATCATCAGAACTGGCCAACAAAACTCCAAACAGGAAGACTTACTGAGTGTTCTGAATGGGAAGACCACCTGCTCTTATCCCAGACTTTGAAGAGATTCACTCCTGACTGCCCCCTTGCTGAGAGTTAGCATTTCCATTTCAGATACATTGCCTCAGAATCTGCTCTTTAGACATTTATGAAAACATAAGAATCAGCTGAGGATCTTGTGGATTTATTTAGTGTTACCTTTCAGAATGAACCCCGCAGTGGGACCTACTTTTCCAGGATTGGATGACTCGCAGAAAAGTGATATAGTCGGAGGGGATTCGCTGGAGGCTTAACCCTTGTATGGACTCTGCAAATGCATTGTGGTCTTCCACGGTCAGCCATAGGCTCCTGCAAACCAGGTGTCCCGTCCTCCACCCCCAGCCCAACACGCATACCAAATGTTTGGAAAGGTTTCCTTACGTAAGATTCTAGGGAACGTCCACTGGGCGAGCAAAGGGGTTCTGTGAAATATAGTCCCAAGACGTTGTCATGGACTCTACACTTGCTGTGGCCAAATTTCCTTTGCTCCCCTGCCCCGTCTCAGTTTCACAAATGCTATTTTATTCACCAGGAGGAGAATTTATTCTATTTTCCCAAGAATCTGAGATATGCACAACCTTTGGTTTATTCACATTTTAATGTTAAAGCTGAGATATGTGGAATGCCTTGAGGGACAGAGGATGACTGAGTTTTGCTCTCGTTTCTACTGACTATGGGCGATTCCATTTGTGTCAGGCTGTCAGGATGGGCGAGATTCCTATGTCTGGTCAAGAGAGGAAATACTTCATTCAGAGGATCGTGTGAACACAGTACGGCCAAACTACATCTCAGCAGGACCCTGGAGCATTTCGTTTTGTATCTTTCTCGACAGCTATACGTTTGAGAGTGAGCCTTCCTAATGAAACGATTAAATGTTTGACCACCAACAGAAAGAATAATAGTTCAAATACCCCTGCTAGCCCACAGGAGAAAGATGGGTCAGTATGCTTTCCTAAATAGTACAGGCTTAGAAACCTCATGGGTTTGTTTTATGCGAATAATGTCTTTTGATATTATCGGCATCTGTACTTGGATGTTCTAATTTCTAATTATTACAACATGATTATGGATTTATTTTTTAATACTCTGTCTATAAGAATTGAAATGCATATTCTGCAACTAGTCTTGTGTCCTCGCAAAAAGGAAAAGTGCACATGTGTCATGTCAGTGTGGACTTGGGCATGATGGGACACATTGTGTTCACTTTTAAGCACTCCACTTGCCATGGTTTCTCGTACATAACGGCAAAGGTGGGGGGCGCGGGTTAGCCTACTGTTAATCAAAATAGTAGAAATATAACATAATTTAAGGTTTACTTCGGTAAAACTCCAAAATATAACTGTCCTCTCCCTTGCTATATAAACTGCCTTTTTGCTTAATAAGAGAGATCACCTAACTCAGGAAGGAGGGAAGCAAGGCAATGTAGATAAACCACGGCACCTGAGACCTCGGAGGATGGCGGAGGTCTGACAACTCGAAGAGTAAAGGAGATCTCTACCGCTGGTCTGGTAGTCCTCCGTGGATGAAGATTGTTTCCTGTTGAGCCTGCTCATGTTGTGCGGGATCATGTAATCATCGTGAAACCTGCTCATCATCTGCTGGCCCAGTGAAAAATAAGCTTGCTTGTTTTCTGTCCCATAATTTAAGACATTTAACTGACTTGATTTTCACTGAATCTTTTAAGCAATTTGGAGGTAGCAAATCCCAGTTTCCTTACGCCTGGATCTTGCAGAAATAAACTTAGAGTTTCTTGAATCAACTTGGTTTCTCTCTTTATTTAGCGGAACTAGTTGACAGGAGATCCCGGACTGACCCTTGTTTCTCAGCAAGATTCTGGGTTACTTTTAACACAGTATATACTTACTTCTATACAGGATTCTTCATGTCATCACCTATCCAAGTACTAGAACTGACTCCTTCAACTCATTTAATGACGTAAAATATGTATAATCATACATTTGCATTTTAACAACATTGTGATGTGAGTGCAATACATTTTATGGAGTATGTATTTTATTCCATAGGTACTAAATCAATTGGGATTTGATGATAACAATAGCTACAAAACAGTAACAAACACATTGTTAGGAGAGAAGAGAAAGATGGAAATGATGCTCTAATTAAGTGGTTCTCAGTCTTCCTAATGCTGCGACCCTTTAATTCAGTTCCTCATGTTGTGGTGATCCCCCAACCATACAATTGTTTTCGTTTCTACTTCATAACTGAAATTTTGCTACGGTTATGAATCTGGTGATCCCTGTGAAAAGGTTGTTCGGCCCCAAAGGGGTCACGACCCACATGTTGAGAACAACTGCTCTAATTTATTCCTCCAGCAATGAACCCATTGAAAAATAAAGAAACAGTGATTTTTTTTAATAAAAAAGCAAAGGCTGATAATTGTTAATGTCCCTGGTGCTGCCGAGTTGGGGTGGGGTTAGAAGCCTGGGAGCGGAGGAGCAAGGTGGACACAGAAATGGGGAGAACCTACCTGGCACACTCCCCTCATCACAGACATTTTTGGATGGGGATGGGCGAGATCCCACAGGGAACACAGAAATGGAGTTAATCAAAGGAACTGTAGTCCCCCCCCTTTTTTATTTTAAACACAGTTCAGCTTGGTCATGAGCATTCATGGGAAACAAAATTATATTTGAGTCCAGAGACTTTGTGGTGCTTTTAAAGATTTCTATTGAATTTCACTGTGGTACCAACTAGGCGTTAGAACCAGGAGTAACTGAAGGACATCCAGGGAAGAAATATTTTTGACAAGTAACAGAGAGGGAAAATTATTGGCGAGCTTCCCACAGTGGGACATAGTAGCAGAGCCCATGCAGGGGTGACTATGAGTTATAAAGCCCCCCCACCTTTGCCATGGGGCAGTCGAGTCCCACCACCACATCGCCAGTCTGCTAAGTCCTCACCCTACCCAGACCTACATAGGTATACTGAATTCCAGAGGTCAGGCATCCAGCACCTCTGAATCAGCACTGAAAATAGAAACAAAAGTAAGTGTAAGAGTGCCCTCTCGTGGTCGGAAGAATAAAATGCCAAGTCCACTTCCTCCAGATTGAGGTGGGTTCCTAAGAGATCCTTGTGGCATTCTCTGAGCTGCATGCGTGTGGAGACACGCTGCTGCTGCTGCTGCTGCTGCTGCTGCTGCTACTGCTCTGGGAGAGCAGATGATGGGTGCAGACTCGTTTATTTCAATTGGCACCTATATGTTTGACCACCAGAACCTCCAATGAGAAAATTAGTTCTCGTTGGAAAAGCAAACAGAGCCAAGTGAAAATATTATATTCCTTTAACATGAGGATTCAATTATCATATGGGTTAAATGAATAAATATAACATGAGAATCATTAGAATACCGGATATTATGATAACTATAGAGGTATAGCAACAATTTTCCTAGAAGCAATCAGAGGGAACATTTCAACATAAGTGAAGAATCAACCTTGCAAATACAGGAAGCTCCAAGGACCCTCATTAGAAGACACCCCCAAAAATCAACTCCATAGAATATCCTAATGAAATTGCTGAAAACCAAAGACAAAGAGAGGATTCTGAACATGTGACCAAAATTCAGTGTTACTTAATTAGAATTTTTCAAAGAACTCAAATTTATCACCAGAAACTCTGGAGACCAGAAGACAATGGCATGACACATATAAAATACTGACTGGACATCAACATAACAAAAGACAAGAATCATATGATCACATTGATAGAAACAGAAAAGGAATTTGATAACCTTCAAAACCCATTCTTGATCAAAGCATTCACAAATCAAATTAAAGGGGAAATTTGTAATCCCAAACAAGGCACTGTATGAAATACCAAGAGCCAACATCTGGCTCAATGAGGGAAAATGGGAGTCATTCTTGCAAAGAGACTTATTCTTACAGATAAAGCTGTCTTCCTTAACTGGAAGTCTTGGAGATCTTAGAAAACACAAAGAAATAAAAGAATACAGAGTGGCAAAGAAGAAGCACAACTGTCAGTATTTGCAGATAAGCTATTATATGAGGGGGATACCAAAAAAATCCAAAGCCCTGGAATTGTGCTGGGTGGAGTTGAACTTTTGTAGTCCACATTTTTCCGCTAAGCGAGCATCCAGCACCTCATTCTGAGTGTGTCACTTGGGAATGTCCTCTCTGGTCATAGTGAAATTTTTTGTGAAAGTAGTTTCATTTGAAGCTCGATTATTGGGATGGCCAATTTAAGAGAACAGCGTGTGGCTGTGGAATTTTGTTTCCTGCTCATGAGAAAAAGCTGCATAACCGGTTGTGATGTTGCCCTGAGCTTAGAGGACAGCACTGTGGGGGAAACTCAAGTGTATCAATGGGTTTCTCCTGTCATTTCTATCAAACTGTTGATGGATGACAAACCTCATTCTGGGCATCTGTTATTTTCCTGAAAGGATGGAAATGTCAACTCATAGTGGACTTGGAGTTCATTCCACCAGGTCAGACTGTTCATCAAACTTTCTATTTAGAGGTTCTGAAAAGATTGCTTAACGGTGTGCAACAAAAAAGCCTGATTTATGGCAGATTAGGGAATCATTTTGCTACCACAACAATGCAACTACTCACCCAGCCACCTCAGTGCACCAGTTTTGGGCAAAAATCAGAATCCCAATTGTGCTCACATGACCTCGTGCCTTGAGACTTCTTTTGTTTCTTCTAGTGAAGAAGGACACGAAAGGACAATGATTTGACGTTATAGAAGAGGGGATGAGGAAAAAAAATGAGAGAGCTGCTGTCAGCCATCCAAACAGATGAGTTTGAAAAATGTTTCCAAGAATGGTATTACAGATTTGACAAGTGCATTAAATATAATAGAGACTACATTGAAGGTGCTAAGGTTGTTTTGTAATAAATAGATAGATAGATAGATAGATAGATACATATATACATACATAGCTTTGGGGGAACATTTTTGGTTTTTTTTTCGGAGGTACCTCCTCATACACAGTAAAACCCCAAGACTCATCAACAGCAACAAAAATTCTTTGAAACAATAGAGAAATTGGGCCCCATGATTGGAGACAGGATTAATATGCAAAAATCAGTTATATTCCTGTACGCTAACAAAGAGAGCTCTAAAAAATAAAGAAAAAACAACACCGTTTAAAATTATCACACGCAAAAATGAAACTCCAGGGAATGAAACGAAACAAGCAAGCAAAGGCTTGCACTTAGAAAACTAAAGAATAGCACTGGTACAAGAAATTGAACCAGACTGTCACAAATGGAAAACTTTTTCCATGTCCACGAGCAGGAAGACAATGCAAAGCAATCAACAAATCCAGGGTAATTCTAAGACAGATCCCATCCAGGTCTTAAAACAATGAAAATGATCAAGCATGTACCTTGTAACCCTTTACAAGGATCTACATGTGACCTCCTCCCTCCCTGGGGGACAAATAACAGAAAAGTGGATGAAGGCAGATGCCAGACAGGGCAAGATATGACAAAATAAAAATTAATAAATTATCAAGAGTTCATGAGGGAGGGGGAGCAGGGAGGGAGGGGGAAAATGAGGAGCTGATGCCAAGGGCTTAAGCGGAGAGCAAATGTTTTGAGGATGATGAGGGCAATGAATGTACAAATGTGCTTTACACAATTGATGTATGTATGGATTGTGATAAGAGTTGCATGTGCCCTAATAAAAAGATTAAAAAACAAAGTTAAAAAAAGCAAACAAGCGATCAAACACAAAACCCAATTACTCTCAGCACTATCTCCTTGCCCACCAGGTTTGATAGTTGGTTGCAATGGTCAGCGATAATTAACATACTATACCGTTATAGGCTGTATTAGGAAAAGCAGAAGCATTCAGTTCAGGGCCAGAAATCTTCTGAGGCCATTGTCAGAACTGTCATGGTGATTTTGGCTTTCTGTAGAGAGTTGTGATCCATACTAAAGGCTGGTTTTCATCAACAAGCGCTTTAAGATTTCATTGATTTCCTCATACTACAGATTCTTATTAAGCCTTTGTTCACCCCAAAGCCACTCTTTCTTAGTTTATTTTCTCAGTTTATAGATTGAGAAATGTAGTGAAATGATACAACCACGATGCCCACTTTTCATGATTTTATTATTTTTTAATTTTATTAGTATGATTTTTAATCATTTTATTAGGGGCTCTTACAACTCTTATCACAATCCATACATACATCAATTTTATAAAACATTTTTGTACATTCATTACCCTCATCATTCTCAAAACATTGGCTCTCCACTTAAGCCCCTGGCATCAGCTCCTCATTTTTCCCCTCCCACCCCCATGAACCCTTGGCCTTGATCCTTTATAACTTATTATTATTTTTCATATTTTACACTGTCCGATGTCTCCCTTCACCCACTTTTCTGTTGTCCATCCCCCAGGGAGGAGGTTACACGTAGATCCTTGTAATTGTTGCCCCTTTCCAGCCCACCTTCCCTCCACCCTCCCGGTATCGCCACTCTCATGATTTTAAATTGCACAGTATGCCTTTGTTCTGTTGAAACGGTCCCCTCTTGGCCTCTGTACATGTCCCACATGAGTACAATCAATTTTTCTGGAATTCCATTTTTCTTAATGTTATCCATAGTTTGCTATGATCCATGCAGACAAGTGATTTTTCCTAGCCAGCAAACCCTAAGTAAACACCCACGTATATAGTTAAAATGTATGTTTTGAAGGAATATTGGCATGGACTACGTTGACGGTTGTGTGCATGTCTTTCATACGATGTTTAACATCATTTCTAATCAACATCATATTTTACAGCTACAGATTCTTCTTCATTTCCAACTTTCACATCGCAATCACCAGTGCATGTGTCCTACATGTTTGGTCACCTCCCACCTTCAACAGGTGCTAGAAATCTTTGATTTCTTAATTTTTACCAGGAGTGGTTTCTGGGTAAATTTGATTTGCTCAGAAGCCCAAGCACAAGAGCAGAAAGGAGCGTGGGAGAGCAAGGGCATTCCGCTGTCCAAAGACTAACCGCCTTTTAACTTTAACCCCAAACTAAACTCACTGCTATGGAGTCAAGGCTGACTCATCGGGGCCCCTTGTGAGTTCTGAGACTCTAACTGTTTAGTGAAGTAAAAAGCCCAGTCTTTCTCCCTCTGATCTGTTGGCAGTTTGAATTAGTGATCATGGGGGTCACAGCACAACACGTAACCACTGTACCACTAGGACTTCCGTATAGATAATGGCTAAATATCAGATATACTGTGTCCACTGTTTAATCTGAAAGGAGACTTCCACCTTTGATTTTGCTCTTTAAAAATTATGGACTACATTGATAAATGAAACATTTAGACTAAAAATAAATATTTATAATTTTCTTCATTACATGCATAGCACTTGCATTTTTAAAACTTTAATATGATGACATCATCTAAAATAGTCTTTTAAATACTTAAAATTTTGATCTAATTTAACAAGTACTAAAGGAATGCATCCATGAAGGAAATATATTCTAAACTACAGTGTTTTTAAAGAGATGCTATTTTTTCAATAGAAAAGAAAGTTTTTTGTGATATTATTAAATATCACAGATATACAACATTTTGAAATATTTACAGAGAAAACTGTTACAAAATTATTAATTTCACATCATAAGTACTGATAGTTCTTAGATTAGGGCTTACAATTAAGTGCATGCTTAAAATCTATCCATATATCTAAAGTTTTATATAACCCTATCCCACTTTAGTTAAACTGGAGTATTCTTTTTTTTATTTTAACGGTTTTGTTGAACCTTAATTCACATACCATATATGTCATGAGCTTAAATATATTAGAAAGGGGTGTGCAATAATCCACACCAAAATTAATTTTACACCATTTCTTTTATTCTTGTACTTATTGTTAAGAGATCTATATTTCTTTCTAAACAGCTTCCCCCGCTGCCATAGTCCAAAGAAACTACTTAATTTAGTTATTATCTCTATAGATTTACCTATACTGGATTCAATAAAAAGAAAATCATACAAAAACAAAAATAAATACAACAACAACAAAAATGCAGAAAACTTCAATTATGAAAGGCAGCAAATAATATTGACAGGAACAAATTTAAAAAAGTCAAAAGTAAAAGCATAATAATAATAAGGTATTAAAATTATAACCTAATGATACCTGTATTCAGAATCCCTACTGGCAGAGTGGTAACCCATTGGCTTGATAACTGTAAGTTCAATAGTTCAAAGCCACCATCCAATCCAAGGGAGTAAGGTGAGGCTTTTACTTCTACAGAGACTGACAGTTTGAGAAACCCATGGGGGGCAGTTCTATCTTTTCCTATAGGGTGGCTATGAGTCAGAGATAACTCAGTGGCAGGAAGTTTTCTCCATAATCCACTTCCCAATGCACTCTGCCAGAGGTCAAGGCTATTCAGACATTGATGAATGATCAGAGGGTATTCACTGGAGGCTTGAGCTGTATGGGAACTCTAAACATGGAATTTGGGCTTTCACTGTCAATCAGCGTTTTGCAAACTGGGTGCTCATAATTTAAGGTCCAACACACCTCTCTCCATTAGTCTTGGGTTTTACTATTTACAACCTTGGCTACGCAGACGGGTGTGCTTTTTCCATGTGGATGGAGCTGGCACTTTACTTAGATGGCTCCTTGTTTAAGACCCTAGATGCTTTTATTTCTGATAGCTGGTCACTATTTTATTTATTCGCCATACTTTGTTATAGCACCCGTATCTGAAGTGTTGCCTTCATGATGGTAAATACGGAGCAGGGCCACATCATATGCTATTATTGTTATTAAACTAGGGCTTAAAGTTCGTGCACACTTAAAATCTATTGACATAGCTAAAGTTTTTATATATATATATATTCCCATCCCACATTAGTTGCAGCATTATCAGCGTTTTGAGAGAGAATAATGGTAATGTCAATGGGGCCTTTAGTAATTCTAATAATAGTATCACTAAACTAGCCAATGGTATAGAATATAAAGAACTATTGAGAGAAGGGGAGTATTCTTATACAGGGAAAGCTTTTAGATAAAAATACGTTGGATTTTTACTTACACATATTTAAAAGTTTAAAAAAACAAAGTGTTCTTGCACTGAGAGAGTACTTGAGAGGAGGCCCAATATCCATCTGCTGCCTTAATCCTAATCCTATAGATATATACACATAGAGCTATTCCCCCATTATCATATATAAACATATTTACATATGTACATGCCTGTATTTAGACCTCTATAAATACCCTTTGTCTCCTAGTTCTTTCCTCTATTTCCTTTTGCTTTCCTCCTGTCCCACTATCATGTTCAGCCTTCATTTGGGTTTCAGTAATTCCTCTTGGTTACATTGCCCTTGACCAAGTCCTATCAGGCCATTAATCTTGGATCACTTGTTGTTCCCTTGTCCCTGGGTTTGTTAAAACCCACTTCCTTTCCCCCCAGCCTCCCTTCTCCATGTCCCCCTGGAACCGTTGGCTCTGTCATTTTCTCCTCAGATTGTTTATTCAGCCTATCTTATCTTGATAGATCTGCAGAGATAATGATACACACCAAAAACAAGACAGAGCAAAACAAAGCAACAAAAGAAAACAAAACAACAACAAAAACCAAGGACAAAAATGAAAAGCCTGTAAACAGCTCAAGGTCTGTTTGCTGACCTGTAGGAGTGTTTTCCGGTAGAGTCTGATGGGGTACTACGCCCTGGCCCCACAGTCTAATTTTGGTATTCCCTGGGACTTCTTTGCTCTCATCCCCTTGCTGTTCTGTGGCACACCCTTGGCGTTTCACCTCAGCGTGGTGGGGTCAGATCAGGTGCAATTCCCACACTGTGTCCTATCTTTGCACTTCTAAAGGTGGTGTTTCTTAAAAGAATTCTGCACTCTTTGATTTTTACCACATCAAAAATGTCAAGGGACTTAAATTGTGCTTCTTTGAATTGTTCCCTGATTTTGAGGAATAAAAAGTCTGAAGGGCAAAATTAGGGCTGTATGGACTTCCAATAGTATTTTATTAGGACCTTATTTGTTGCCCTCAAGGAATGCGGAGACACATTGTTTTGTTGGGGGGGGGGGATATTTGTCCCCATTCCTGGTACTTTTTTCCCAAAGCAATTTTCAGCTTTCTTAATTATTTTCATAATTATCCCTGTGGTATTTAAATTGCTTAAACATGGTTCTTCAATTCAGGTGTACCTCACACCAAATGATAGGGAGGGGTGATAGCAATTTCTTTTTTAAGAATTAATACTGGACTAGTTCGAAGGCGTGAAAATTGAAATGTCCAAATATCCAACTCTTCCAAGATGCTCCTTTATTTTATTCCCATTTCCCACCCAACTCTTCCCTCGAGTATATTCCCTCTCATCCATGGGCTCTGCTTTTCACTGCCCCATACCAAAGAAATCTTGAGGACATGTCTCACACGGTGCTGGGTGCTGTTCAGTCCCAAACCTGAGGGTTCAGCAGGACCCAGCTCCAGAAGTCAAAAATATTCAAGAGTCTCAGCAGGTCTTGCATCTACCCACGCTCGATCAGGAAAACAGAGGTCTGGCTTTCAAGGTGAGGGGCTGTGTATAGAAGTGTGTGATGACACTTTTATACCTCTTAGGAAAACAAAGGGCGTGGCCTGATTCCCACCCAGTACTAAAGCGGGCTCCTCAAGGCCCTCCAGTAAACAAAGGATGTGGCTCAGCCCACACCCTCTACCAAGGTCAGGTCTCAAACTCACCCCTCTCAAGTCCATCAGCATAGTAGAGAATGCTCTCTAAGACAGAAGCGTAGCCTCAGGCATAGAGAGTCCAGGCAATACTATTTTATATAAGGAAACATGGCTAGAAGGGTCACAATTTACCATAATTCAGATGGGACCATTGGTAGCAGGGGGGTGTGAAACAGTAATAGAAGGGATTGGTCGGTTTTACCACTTCTCTGGGTAGGAGAGTCCTCTCAAAAACAGGAATGGAGGATTCTTTAACCATCATGAAATAAGAGCTACTGGTGGAACATATGTAAGAGCCCTGTCTCAGGTGGTGGAGGCAGCAGAGGCAACAGAGATCACAGAAATCAGTCTTGGGTTGATAAGTAATTGGATTCTCCTTGATCCTACTGAAACAGGAGTCAGACAAGAGCCTCATGCCATTCCCTCAAGCTCCAGTGATTGTCCTGTGGCTTTGTAGCAACCTTTTCAAGAGGAGCTTGTTACGATCATAAGAAAAGTAGCCATAATATTTTGAGATAGTAGAGCAGATACCCTAAAAAAACACTTTTGAATGGACCATTTTTAAGACATCTTCTGGAGACTAAACCAAAAGAAACCCATTGGCCTCTAATGGATTCCAACTCAGAATGAACCCATAGGTCAGAAGTAGGATTGCTCCCTAGGGTGTCTGAGTTGTAACTATGGGAACAGACAATCCCATTTTATTCCCACTGAGATGGTGGTTTCAATTGCTGATCTTACCATTAACACCCCAACTTGTAAGCAATGATGACTCCAGGGATCCTTTAAAAAGACTGACAAATGTATTCACTGATAACTTTTCTGAAGCCATCCACTGATCACAGAGATTTGTTTTAAAAATGTTATGTAGATAAACCAGCAAGTCCATGTTGTTCTTGGTATGTGCCATCGAGCCGGTCCCAACCCATAGCAACCCTATGCTCAATCAAACAAAGTAATTCACGGTCCTGTGCCATCCTCACAATTGTTCTTATGCTTGAGACCATTGATGCAGCCACTTGGTCAATCCATTCAAATGAGGAACTTCCTCTTTTTTTTTTTGCTGTCCTTCCACTTGACCAAACATGACGTCCTTCTCCAGAAACTGGTCTCTCCTGAAAATATGTCCAAAGGAAGTAAGAAGAAGTCTTGCCATTGCTGCCTCAAGGAGCCCTTCCTGTACTTCTTCCAATACAAATTAGAGTGTCCTTTTAGCAGGGAATAGTAGTTGCATTACTCTTCTCCAGCACCACACTTCAAATGCATCACTTCTTCTACAGTCTTCTTGATTCAGTGACCAATAGTCAAATACATATGCAAATGGATATGCAAATGAATATGCATATGATACAGTGGAGAATATTATGGCTTGGATCAAGCATACCTGAGCCCTCAAAGAAACATCCTTGCTCTTCAAAACTCAAGAGTCTGGTGCAGCAGATTTCTCAAATGCAATGTGTCTTTTTATCTCTTGATTGCTTCTTCCATGAGCATTGACTATGGGATCCTTGACATAGTCAATCTTTTCTCCATTTATGATGATGGAGCAAAATACTTGACAAATTCAATCTTTTCTCCATTTATGATGATGTCATTACCTATTGGTCCAGTTGTGAGAATTTCGCTCTTCCTTACATTGAGTTGTAATCTATACTGAGGGCTACAACCCTTTCTCTTAGTCAACAAGTGCTTCAGGTCTTTCTCACTTTCAACAAGCAAGGTTGTGTCATCTACATATCTCAAGTTGTTAAGAAGCCTTCCCCCAATCCTGATACCACATTCTTCTTCACATAATCCAGCTTCTCTGAATATTTGCTCAGCATATAGATTGAATAAATAGGGTAAGAAGATTGAATAAAATATGGTGACACAAACACTTCCTGATTTTAAACCATGCAGTATTCCTTTGTTCTGTTTACACAACTGTCTCTCCATACATTCACTGGTTCCACATGATAAAAATGAAGTGTTTTGAAACTCCCTTTTTTCTCTCAAGGTTATCTGCAGGTTATTAAGGCCTACACAGTAAAGTGCCTTCTCATAGTCAAAAAAATAAAAAAAACCACAAGAACATCTTTCTGGTAGTCTCTGCTATGAGCCAGTATACATCTGACATCATCAAGATGTCCCTTGTTCCATGTTCTCTTCTGAATCAGGCCCTGAACTTCCGGAAGTTCCTTGTCAATGCTGCAAACATTGTTGGATTATCTAAAGCAAAGTTTAGTTGGGTATGATTTCCATGATATTGCTGTATAGTTTGAGCATTCTACTGGGTCACCTTTATTTGAAATGGGCAGAAATATGGATCATTTCCCGTCAGTTGGCCAACTAGTTTTTCTTCCAAATTTTGTGGCATAGACAGAGTGAGTGCTTTCAGTGCCTTTTCAGTTTGCTGAAATATTTCAATGTGTTTTCCATCAATTCCTGGGCCCTTATTTTGGAGGATGCTTTCAATGCAGTTTGAACTTCTTCTTTCAGCAAAATTGGTTCTGGCTCATAGGCTCCCTCCTGAAATGATAGGCTGTCAACTAGTTCTTTTTGCTATCGTGACTCTCTGTATCCTTTCCATCTTCTCTTGATGTTTCCTCCATCATTCAGTATTTTGTCTGGAGCATCTCTTAAGATTGCATCTTGGGACTTCTTTTATTTTTCATGAGTTCTTTCAGTTTCAGATATGCTAAGTGTGTGACTTCCTTTGGATTTTTCTAATTTTAGGTCTTCACACTTTTTGTTATAGTATTTGGCTTTGTCTTCTAGGGTTGGTCTTTGAACTGCACAGCTCCATGACTTCATTCTGACCCCCACCTCCAATTTGCTTTAGTTACTCTACAATTAATAGCAAGTGTCAGAATCACTTCTGACATCTACTTTGACATTTCCTTCTTTTCTGTCTTTAATGACATTTTGCTTTCTTCATGAATGATAATCTTGATGTCCTCCCACAGCTCATCAGGTCTTCTGTCATTAGTTTTCAATGTGTGAAATCTGTTCTGATGTTCATCTCAGGTGGGAAAGACTCAAAGTCTTATTTTGGCTTTTAAAATTTTCTTCAGCTTTAACTTGAACTTATATATGAGCAACTGATGGACTTTTCCACAGCTATTCTTTTTTTTTGTTTAATGGGGGAGGAGGAGAGGGTAGGAGAATGAGGGGAGAAGGAAGGAGGACTGTGGGAGAGGTGATCGGAAGAGCCCTCAGCTGTTCTCTGGACTGGTTGGTTTCAGCTGCTGATATAAAGCTTCTCCATTTGGTCTTCCCACAGATGGAGTCAATTTGGTTCTGTGGATTCCCTCTGGGGAAGTCAATGTATAGAGTTGCCTCTCATGTTGCTGAAAAAGGTATTTGCTGCCAATAAGTCACTGGTTGTGTTAGGCACAGTTGACTAGAGAAAAAAATCCAGAGACACCATATGTGTGGAAGAGAGAGATTTTTATCAAAGAACAATTGGAGACTGAGAAAAAAATCCCAGCCTAGTCCAATATCAGTCCATATGTCCTATACTAGTTCATAAATTCATCTTTACACTCAGGCAGCACATTCAATACTGGATGCTGAATTCAGGAACATCACAGGATGGTGGGTGGAAAAAATCCAATGGTGGTCAATGAATCTCCAGGGTTCTGGCTGCCATCAGCATGGCTCCATGTGACTTGCCAACAGGAATGTGTAAGAGAGCGAGAGAGAGAGAGAGAGAGAGAGAGAGAGAGAGAGAGAGAGAGAGAGAGAGAGAGAGAGAGAGAGAGAATAAATCAAGAGACAGGAAATTCCCAGAATTCTCATGAGAAGGTCATGTCCACACAGAGGCATCATGGGCTGTGACCTGATTGACAGACTAGGCTCCGCCCCTTCACTCATAATACCCTCAAGTTGACATGAAAATTCTGTCATGCAATCTACAGGTTCATTCCTATCACAAGCCCATATTTTCAAATACCTGTTTCTTTTTCTTTGTTTCCAACTTTTGCATTCCAGTCCCAATAACTATCAACACATCTTGATTGAATGCATCCAACTCAAGTCATTAGCAGCATTCTTCAATTTCTCCATCACCAGCTTTTGTGGTTGGTGCATAAATTTGAATGATAGTTGTATTCATTGGATTTACTCAAAGGTGGATAGATATAATCTTATCACAAACAGCGGTGTGCTTCTTGATGGATTGAGCAAGATCCTTTCTGACAATGAATTGCTCTTGACTTGGGTTATTTCTGGCTAGTAATTCATATTATTTCTAATTCACAATGGCTAATAACAGTCCATCTCAGTTCACTAATGTCTAGAATATCAGTATTCACACATTTCATTTCAATTTTAACCAATTCCAATATTTCTCAATTCAGACTTTGCGCATTACAAGTTCCAATCGTTGGAAGATTTTTGCAGCTGTTTCTATTTACCCATTCTAGACAATATTTCCTACCTATGCATAAGGATGTCAGTGACTAAGCTCTCAGAAGTGGACAGCCTGGTCCTTGTTCCTAGCCTGTAAGCTCTGTTGAAAACTATTCATCTTGAGTGGCCCTGATTGTGTTTGTAACTGACAGTGGCATTAACATGTAGCATTAGTAATAATTATATACAAAGTATGTCAAGACATTATCTAGGTTATATCCAGATATCCCTTCTTCTAATATCTGTTATCAGATTCATACCCTTTATATCAATAATCATCTTTCCTGAAAAGTATGCTCTAGAAAATTTCCCATCGTGTAAAGTGGGTCTGGTTTGCAGCTGAATGCATAGTATAATGGTATCCAGCTCCCAGAAGTAGATGAATACTAAGAAATGATGCTAGTCAGCATTGATTCTCAAGACAGTGGTAAGAGGGAAAGAAAACCTTATGAATGGACAGAATTTTGAGCCAAATATCTTATTGCTCATTTTATAGGTAGGAAAGATGAGTGGAGGGTACTAATCTTGGGCTGTGATTCATAGATCATTTTAATGAGTGAGACTGGTTACAGTGTTGAGCTTCCATTATCTTTAATAGGGTAATTTGGATTTTGTTCCTGGGTTCTGAGAGATAACTCTAAACTCTCAGAATTTCCTGAATAATTCAGGTGGCTTTATCAGTTGGTGTCGAAATTAGACCTCATACCCTATGCTAATGAGTTATCGAGAGGCCAGAAAGACCACTTCCTGGTATCTACTGTCTTCAGGTGAAGTTAGCTGATTTAATCAATCATGTCTCTACATAATGAAACCCTTAAAAAACTGGTTATCCCCTTATTATAATTAACATTTTCCATACATATTCAGGGGATGATTAATTCACACATTTTAGAAGTGTTTTTTAAAAATTCTAAAGTTGAATTGTTGATATAAATGATAAATATGGAAAGAACTGTTGTTTATAATATTTTAAAATTCCAAAGGAACAGAAACCAGATATATATACATATATATATATACACAAGTATAAACTGGAGAGGAATTTATAAACTTTAAGTGCTAAATACATTTTTATTTTCACCATTCTTAAATATGCATCAATTTTTAGTGATATATACCTGTATATTAGTCTACAACTTTGTAATGAATTAATAGTAGAAAATAGGTATCCTAATATGCAATCATTAGAAAAAAAGAGGTGCTACTTGGTTTACATACTATTTTTACATAATAATCTATTTACAGAACTGCTAGTTTTAAGTGAGGGAAATGGCAGAATATTTTATGAAGTTTCTATCTAATATCCTATAGCTATTATGACTGAGAAAGCTAAGAGATTTTACAAAAATATCTTAGAAATATTATTTATTTAAAATTCATAGAATTAATTAAAATTTCTTCTAATCAAACTTTCAAATATTTGTCATTTATTCTCTCCAGGTTCTAGTTCTACAACATAATTAGTCTGATCCAATTAATGCAAAATATAATTTGTGGTGCTGGTAGAAATAATCAGTTCAATCCAAGAGCAGTATCCACAGATAACAAGTCAGCAATGTTCCAGATCATTGATCCTTCCAGGAAGACACAAGTGAAAGAAGAACAGGTTATGTAACATCATATATTATTAACAGTAGTATCTTCAGAGAAAGTTAAATGCAGAAATTAGTTAATGTGGTATAATAAAACCTCCTTATCACTTCTGAATATAATCAGATTAAAAATTGTAAAACATAGAAAAATAAATTGGCATCCACTCAATGGCTGTGAGACTTTTGTGCTTTTTTTTTGTGAGTATTCCTTAAAGTTCAACCAAATTTTATTTTCCATCATAAATCATTTCAAAAGTACATCAAGACTGCCCCAAAGAGCAAAATAGCTCATTAATCTTTACTCTAATTATGATTTAACCTAGGTTATTATAATTTCATTAATATGGAATACATTAACATCACAATGACAACCAGGATTGCTGTTGATATAATTACAGCCTTTGTTTTAAGCTTTTAAGCTTTTGCTTTGGGTTATCCTGATATCATGGAAAACGTGCTGTGAAATAGGCCACAGTCCTGATTAACTCTGTTTTGAATTATATTCTGGTGACCTAATGGGGCTTTCTTGATTTCATTTTTAATTTTAATCTAAGGCCAAATTTCATCCTAATCCTATAGAAAAGCTCTCTAAATTACTCCTCATACCATTTATTTCTCAGCTTTTCTCCATGGACTTTGAGTAAGAGATATCTTAGTACAAAGAAAAAATGTTTTAATCATTTAACTAGCATGTAAAAATTTATTAATTTTTAAATCAGATATGCATCATTTGTTTCTTCAAAAAAACTTTTGTAGGTAAAACGGGCATGAAAACATTTCTTGCAATATACAAATAAAAATGTACACATTTTCCAAAAGAAGAAATAGATTTCTTTTTTCATGTTGTGTTTTCTTTATTTCATCTTGTCTCTGTTTGCCTTGTTCCACTGAGCAGAGGAAGCTTGATGGTGTAGGGGCCATGCACTGAGCTGCAATACACATGGTGGGCAGTTCAAAACAAGCAGTGATTCTGTGCAGAAAGACAGGTACAGTCTCAGAAACCCACAGGTGGATTGCTATGACGTGTGTGTGTGTGTGTGTGTGTGTGTGCATTCCAATCAGCAGGAGACAGCAAAAATACTCACAGGGCATAGCCACGCTCATATGTCCTATAGCTCCATCCAATTCATACACTACCACCTGCTTCTTCAGCCCTCGATCAGTGATGTATTGTGACCACAGCCACACATGCATCACCATCAGCTGCTGCACACGAACAGAGAATGTACAACTGGTCACACACTGGAATCTTTATCACACCCATAAGCACCCTAAGAATACACCAACATGCAATGATCAATTAAATACAAATTCAATGGCCCATCTTTAAAGACTGGATTCATGAATGTTATTTCAAGGGGAAAAAAGTGAAACATTTAGAATTATTTTGGACAATGTGTCCCTAAAATTTTTCTTTTTTTATTACTAAGAACATTTTTTGAGGGGGCTGTCTCTTACAGTTCTTACAACAATCCATACATCAATTGCATCAAGCATATTTGTACATATGTTACCATCATCATATTCTAAGCATTTAGTCTCTATTTGGACCCTTGGTATCAGCTCCTCTCCCCCCCCTTTTTCCACTACTCTCCCACCCTTGATAAATTATAAATTGTTATTATTTTCATATTTTACACTGACCGCTGGCTGTGTCCCTTCACCCATGTTGCTGTTGTTCATCCCCTTGGGTGGAGGTGGGGAGGTGCTGTTCGTCCATCATTGTGATCGGTTTCCCCTTCCTGCCCTCACCCCCCTACCTTCTTCCTACCTTCTTGTTATTGCTTAATCCATTTCTGTTACTCAGGGGGTTTATCGGACCTGAATTCCATGGGTAATGAACTCATATCTTCACCAGTGTACATGCTCCGGTCTAGCCAGAATTGAAAGGCAGGACTGGGGTCATGATGGTAATGGGGGGTGAGGAAACCTCAAAGAAACAGAGGAATATCGTATTTATTGGTGCTATAATTGCACCCCGGTTAATTCATTCCCTTCCCTGTCACCCGTCTGTGAGTGGAGTCCTGTTATCTACAGATGAGCTAGTAATCTCTGCTCTGGCCCTACTCTTTCACAAAAATATGCTTCTTTTTGTTTTGGGTCTTCTGATGCCTGTTACCTGAACCGGTTGACACCTCATGATCACACAGGCTGGAGTGCTTCATTCCATGTCGGCTTGTTTCTTCGCTGCTAGATATCTGCTTGTTTAACTTCAAGACATTAAGACTCCAGACACTATATATTTTGATAGCCAGGCACCGTCAGCTTTCTTCACTTATTTTAGAAACCATCTTATTATAGTCTTTGGAAAGATGTTAATATAGTGTTTTTTTTAATGTTTAAACATTGATATTTACTTCTCACTTAAGGAGCTCCAAGAGAAGTTTCTTTCCGAAAGTTTGGTTGCATTGAATAGAAAAATTTCAGACAAATATTCTGCAGAAATTGTGAAAAATATAAACAAAGAAGGCTTTACTTTTTTGTTATTGTATTTTTCCATTCAAATCAGCCAATAAAATATGTGAGAGCATGAAAAATCGAGTTAGCAAGTAAACTCTGGGAGAAGTCTCCCAAGTCATTTCCATTATCCTTAATCCTTCACCTTCTAAGCCCCTGGGTCTATAAGTTCCAGACCTGGTACATGTGACAGGAAGGCACAAATGTAAAACATGGGCGAGCTCTAGAATCAAGATGGTAGACTAACCTTGGTCATGTGAGTTGGCTTACCCTTAAGTGTCTTTGGGCTCTCCATCAAGGGGACAATCCAGTATCCTTATCAGAAGGGAGTGGGCCCTACTTAGATGACTGACAACCTTCATGCAGATAAGCTTCAAGCAGTTGAACTCCAAGTGTATAGTCAATGATCATTTGTTTGAAAACAGAACGTTAGACTTGGCATTATTATGGGGGCAGGGATGGCCTTCATGGGGAACAACTTTTACTTAGGAGAATGTGAGTGGGACCTATCTCTAACCTACCAATGTCAAGATTTCCTCTGTGGGAGTCCTAGTCTCCAGAATCCTTAATGTATGAATGTTGACAGTTTGTCCTCATATACTCTCATCCCGGTTCTGTTTCCCACAAAGTTTTATTGGGTTTTTTTTGTAAGGCGTTAATTAACATTGTCCATTAGCATTTTAAAATTCTTTCTTATAATCTAGTTTTGTGTATCTCTTTTATTTTTCTTATTTAATTATTAAATGTATGAAATAATAAAATGGTTATATATATATATTTTAATACTTAAAATGGTCATGGAGGCAATGAACAAGCTGTTAAATTATATGAATTTCACCACTGGCTGGGACCCTAAAGGACATCTGCCTTCCTGTCTGGGTGAGTATACCTATGCATTTTTGAAAGGTTCACAACAAATATGATAAAGCAAAGATAATTAAATCGACCTCGTATTTATTTAATGTGCTTAACATATGCTAATGCATAGCAAAATTTGTTATCATTGCACTATTTTGGCTATGCTTTGCTTACATTTAAGATGATTCAAATTTAAAAGAAAATTTGACTGATAACTTTCGCGAAGTTTATTTATTTGACTTTGAAGATTGGTGGATGTCTTGAAGAAGCTGTTTGTCACCTGTCAAGTATTTCCTATGAAAGCAGGAACCACATTTCCCACTCTCAACATGTTTTAATAAGGATTTTTCATCTTGAGAGCACCTTCCAAGGAGAAATCAAGGAATTCCAAGACTCCTTATGGGAAAGCCATGCCCCCACAGAGACTTCATTGGCTGTAGCCTGATTGGCAGCCTAGATTCCAATTTTACACTCTTCATCCCCAAATTGACACCAGATTATGCAACTACCACACATAATTTGTCACATAAATAAAACAGAAGTTAAAACCCCACATGATTGTATAGCTTGACATGGAAATAAAACGTGACAACATAAAAAAACCCATTTCTGAATAAAGGCAAATTAGGAAAATCAGAATTGAAGGGGGATTTCTCAACAAAGCAGTCAAAACAGGACAGTATTGACAGAACAGCAGATAAGTAGACAAGGAAAGACAGTTAGTTAGTTTATTGTGCCAACCTGGCTGATAAACACAAGTGGGGTTAATTGAAGGGTGAAGAGATTAACAGCTCATGAGTCTTGCCTTTCTAGTTCTCAAGTCTCTTGCTTACTGATGGTCGGACCAGGGTCCAGCTGCCTTAGCCAGTTCCCTGCTTCAGCTAGCAAGGTTTACTTCTTGTGAGACATCCCTGACGAGAAGCCACATGGACCTACTCCGATGCAGCCCCGGGTGCTGGAGCAGCCATGTGGAGAACCCTGCCAGCACTGCCAGCACATTTGCTGACTCAGCTTTCCTCCTGCAGTTGGCATCATTAGTGTCTGTTTTGTGAGATGGAGGAGGACTTTGCGGATTGGTGTCAGACATATGGGTTAATGTTGGTCTTGTGGGTATGGGCAGCACTGGGTTGGGATGTTTTCTTGATAAGCACTTGACCTTTATATAAAACTCTCTCTTACACATATGAGTTTCTGTGGGCTTGTTTCTCTAAAGTACCCAGCCTAACACATAGACCAATGGAAAAGAACTGGAAACTCAGAGGAAATTCTATTCACCTATGAACAGCTAATCATTGACTAATAAATGGTGATGGCTAAACTGGATTCCATTTTCAGGAATATGAAATAGCATTCATTTATTATGCCATATACACAAAGAAATCAAAGATGAATTAAGGACCTACATATAAAACCTAGAACTATTAAGATCTTCAATGAAATAAATTTTAGGACACAAACGTGCTATGAAAGATAAATGAAAAAACACAAAGAGAAGACAAATCTGATG
This sequence comes from Tenrec ecaudatus, assembly GCF_050624435.1. NCBI lineage: Eukaryota > Metazoa > Chordata > Mammalia > Afrosoricida > Tenrecidae > Tenrec > Tenrec ecaudatus. The sequence continues at coordinate 140,186,664 of NC_134540.1, read as the reverse complement.
ACTTGGACCTCCTAGGAATTAGACACTTAAGTGTATAAAAATATTTCAACCAAAGAGTAAAACGAGAACCTATAGACTCTAGAACTATTGTCAGTTACATGTTGGACCACAGCCCAATCTCTGCTGTTCATAGAAAACTCCACATAATAACAACAAAAAGTACAAGTAATTCAAATAATTATAGGCAGAGAACATGAGCAGACTGTTCACCAAAGAAATGTCAAACGGCCAACAAACATATAAAGAAATTCTTGAAAGCACTAGCCATTAGAGATATTAAAATCTGAACAAGAACAAGGTATCATCTCACCCCACCATTAATAACAACGTTAAAAAAAGAACAGAAGGCAAATACTGGCAAGAATGTACAGTGAATGGAGCCCTTAGACACTGATTTTGGAATTGTAGCATTGTATCATGACTTTGAAGGTTAGACGGCACCTACCCCAACTCATGGTATTCCCAATATTCCCACATGCCTGTGAAAACGGAACAAGACTAAGGAGGATAGAAGAACTGATGTCTTTGAATTGTAGTTCTGAAGAAGAGTATTGAAAATACCATGGGCTGTCGAACAGACAAACAAATTCATCTTGGAAGAAGTACAGCCAATGTGCTCCTTAGAGGCAAGGATGGTGAGACTTTGCTGTAACATACTTTTGATATGTTATCATGAGAAACCGGTTCCTGGAGAAGGACATCATGCTTGGAAAAGTAGCAGTGGGGTGGGGTTGGGGAATACCTTCAATGAGATGGACTGACACGGTGGCCGCAATAATGAACTCAAACTTTGGAACAATTGTGAGGATGGTGCAGGACCAGGCAGTGTTTCATTCTGTTGTGAATAGGTTGAAAGAGATTTGGTGGCATTTAACAACACCAACACCAACATAAACATTGTGTTAAACAATATGGTGCTTACTTAAACATGTGAAAGTAGATATAGCATATGACTCAGCAATCTCATTACAAGACAAGTAGGTACAATGACACTCGTTTTCACTGCAGCACTAGTCACAGCAGCAAATTATGGAAACAACCTTAATGATTTCCATAGAGAAATGGATAAACATCTATGATATATACACAAAAATGGAATGTTATGAAATATGAATAAGTGACAACACATCTGTAAAATACTTCATAGCACTAAGGAACCTAAAAGACAGTATGTTCAATAAAATAAGCCAATCACAAAATGATAAATGTTACATAAGAATACTGCTGAGAGTCAGCAGAGATAGAGAAGGGAAGGTAAGTTACTGGGTAGAGTGCATGTATATGTTAATTTTCATGAAGAGGAAGGCAATTTATTGTAGATAGACATCAATAAATTATGATGGTGACAAAAGAAGAAAAATAAATACATTTATCAGTTATTAAAATAACTAAAAGTCATTGTGATATTTGGGTTATTTAGTTTTATCCAAGTACATGTTCAACTTTGAGGTACAATTAATCTTCTGCAAGTATAACTTTCAAAATATTAAAATGCAATAGTCCAGAAAGCACAATATTCAAAATAATTTTGGTTTTCATAATGTATGCAAAGATACAAGCAACATATTGAGCAATAATCAATGCAGCTTAAAATTCATTTGCCTACTTTTATATAAACTATTGAAATTCTAAATGAAACACATTCTTTCATAGAATGTAGCCTTTCATTTTATATTTCATTTGCAATTATCTAGAAGGGACAGTATATGCTGTCATTCTTCTATAGGTATGATGCATTGTCTGACACTCTGTTGTTTGTCTACATATGAAGGGGCTTACAAACAACAACTGGGGAAAACTTCCATTACCTTTCAGTCCTATTTTCCCATGAACATTTTGAAGTGACTTCATATGTTTTAACAAGATAGGTCATGAAAATAAAAATAATATATATGATATTAAATTATTCATATTTTTTATGTGAGTATTGTAGCCCATCAGTGTGCACTCATTCACATTGAACTAAGAAGTGATAGGTTAGGACAGGGTACAAAACAAACCCAAACTGTTGATACTCACACACACACACACACACACACACACACACACACGGTCAGGTGCTGTAGGGATAAACTGCCTGAGTTTAGATTTCAGATTCACCACTTATTATCTGTGTACCATATGATAATTTACGAAAACCTCTTCCCCACGTTCTTACTTCACGACTCTTTTCTTCACAAATACAGGGGAATTCTAATTGTCTGCATAAAAATAATTTATTTGGTTTAGAAGCCACTTTTCATTTCATTTGAAAATTTTACCTTTATAGTTCAAGCAGTTTCGATTTATCCTAGAGTGTCCATTTTATTCAGGTTTTACGGTTCCTGAAACTTATCATATTTAAAATAATACTTGTTTCAGATCTGAAAGTAAATCCCAACAATTCATACCCTTTTAAAATAAAAGTTGCAGATAGCATCAACATGCTCCCCCATTACAGATAAAACCAGACTCATTTCCATCAGATCAATTCTGATTCATAATAACCATATAAGACAGGGTAGAATTGCTCCTGGGAGTTTCCCGAGACTGTCACTGTAATGTCTCCCAGGGAGTGAGCCAAGAGAGAGTGTGTCTCCTCACCCCAAAGAAGAATACAGGAGTTCCCAGATCCTGACTGCAAAGAGGGAAACAGGAGTTCCCAGAATCCTCTGGAGAAGGCCATGCCAACACAGAGACCTCATTGACACGCTATACTCCACCCCTGCAGTCTTAATCCTCTCAAATTGACAAATGATTAGATAACTAGAGTATATGTTTGCAAAACAAAGAAGAGGGTGCAGACAAGGGTATGACACACCAAAGAGAAGACAGTTATGCTTCCTCTTTGATTCTGAATAGGCCCTAACAAAAATCACTCAGTGGCCAACATCAATCATTCATGCCACCTTCAAAGATTTTGAATGCGTCTACATTTTGACAGTTCCCCACTATGCAAACCCTACCTTCTTTGCATTAAAAAAACCCCCTCAAAAAACAAACAGTGCCAGCAAGTGGATTGCAACCCATAGCAACTGCCTAATAAGGTTTCCAAGGCTCGCCATGCCTACAGGAATAGACAGTGTCTTCTTTCTCGTGTCCATGGCTGGTGGGTTGGACCGCTGGTCTTTCAGTTAGCAGTTACACATTTGACCGCTACTCCACCAGAGCTCCACTTCTGGCTTCTACAACCTTTGGTGTTCGTTTCTGGGCTTGCCGTGGCTTGTAGAAGGATTCTGCCATGCTGTGTTCCTCCCATGGGTGGCCCAGGTTTCTAGGCCTATTCTCCTGGATGGCCGTGATCTCAGCAGCCAGGCCCGTGCAGAGAGAGAGCAGGAGAGCACTTCTACTTCTTGTTATCTCTTCCAGAAAAGAGGTGATGCAGCTTGCACCCCAGCAAATCTACCTGTAAAGTCGATTAGAGTTATGATCTGAGCATAGGTGTTTTAATCCACCCTAAGGCCATTACAATTGATTAGCAGATTATATCAGATAATATTATCGGGGATGATTGCATAAAGACCAAACCATGAAGAATCATATGCCACCCAGGTAGACACATATCTTGAGGAAACACAATGAGATGCATGGCAGACATCTATAATTAAAAGTGAGCGAAAGAAAAATATTTCTTTAGAATAGCATTTACAAATAAAACAAAACATTCCTTAAAGAGTGAAAACTTAATGTGCATTAGGCTGGGTGTCCAGAGAAACAAAACTAGTGACACCCATATATGGATAAGAAAGTAGTTTATTATCAGGAAAGAACTTTATATCAAGAAGTGGCCCAGCCAAGTCCAACTCAAGTTCATGGTTCAGATGTTAGGTAGAGACACTGAGAATCATACAGCGGCTAGGGAATGAAATAGTAAGGCAAAATGATTGGGAGATCACAGGTCTATTTTGGCAGGAATACGATAGGGTGCTGACAGCTCCCAGCGTCAACAGGACCAGTGAGTTCACATTCCAGAGCTAAGCGCTCAGTCCTGATGAGCAAGAAGGCCAAGTGAATGAGAGTGCTGAGTTATCGGTACCTTTCTTATACAAAGAGATTCACTCCCAAGGAAGCCTCACTGGGCTGTGGCCTGATTGATGGGTTGGACTCCACCCCTACCTTCACACAGGTATATCAAGTTGGCATAAAATTGAGCAATAATAAGATCCATGTATTATATATAACCAGAAGAGCTCAATATTCAGATAAAATAACTCCTCTATATTTTTTGAAAGACAGAAAATGAAAATTGTGTTAAATACTTGAACAGACACTTTACAGAAGAAGATGTAAAAATTCAATTCAATTAAAAAGAGTTATTAGCTTTGGTTTAACTCAAAAATGGGATGTATAGAGTTGCATTGCACTTGTGGTTTATCTTAGTGATTTTCAAATATTTTGCTGGCTAATATGCCATAATTTGTCAAACTCTTCTACAGTTGATGCATAATAGGCTTAACAGATTTTTACCTATTATGATAAAGAAGCCTTGACATTTCTTGAACATTCATTTACCAAGTATGTACACAGATAGCTTGGGGATTATTCCTCAGTGTGGATTTGCTATGTCATTAAGTGTTTTTATGGGGTTCCATATAAAATGAGCATATACAATGGAGTAGCCCCCTAAACCTGGAATTTTTTTTGTCAAGGCTATGCATTTATTCATTGTTTTACAAAACAACCTTACCACCTTCAAAGTACTCTTCATTACGCTTAATATATTTGTCAAATATGCTATTCCATTCTTGGATATGTTTTTCAAACTCCTCCGTTTGGATGGTGGACAGAACCTCTCTCATCTTTCCTCTCACCTCTTCTAGAGAGTCAAATTGCTGTTCTTTCATGTCCCTCTACATTCACAGAAACAAAAAAAAGTTACATGGAACGGTGAGTAAGGTGCATGGGGCAAGAGAGGCATGCTGTTTTTGCCCAAAACCGACACACTGAGATGGCTGCATGAGCAAGTGCATTGTCGTGGTGGTAAAATCAGCCCCCCATCTGCCACAAATCAGGCCTTTTCTGTCACACACTGTATGCTATCTTTTCAGAACCTCTAAATAGAAAGTTTGATTTACTATCTGACCTGTGCAATGAACTCCAAATGTACAATGAGTTGACATTGTTGCTCTTGTGGGAAGTTGATGGATGTTCAGAATGAAGTTGTCATTAATCAACATTTCACCTTTTAAAAAATGGGAAACCTACTCACACACTTGAATTTATTTCCAGAGTACTGACCTTGTAAGCTGTGTTCAACATCATAACCGTTTCTGTGACGTTTTCCTCTAGCAGGAAAAAAAATTTCACGAAATTTCATAAAAAGCGGGGTTTGAGTGAAACTGCTTTTACAAAAATAATTCGCTGGGACCAGAAATAACTTTCCTAGGAAACATCACTGGGTACACTAACTCAAAGCGATTTATTTAATGCTTGAGTAGTGGAGGAAAAAGCCTAGCAGAGGTTTATCATTTTTGGGGGGGGATGATGGGGTGGAGGGTACCCCCTCATATACTTAAAATAGAAAACCAGTAAAAATTATAAAAGCTCAGAACATTTTTATGTTGGTAACTATTTTAATGTTGCTTTTTTTCATAGATCAGATGAGAATATAATATCTTCCTACTATAAATTTTATGAGCCCTCATATAAAAGTGATTGCTTGAATTCAAGGCACAAAATATAACAAGTCAATCAATAAGAAGAAACTATCAGGTGTACTGTCCTATAATTACCCCCTCACATGTGCACCCTATCGCCACATCTTCTCTTAATCCAATAGGCAATGGTGGATACCACGTATGTGACTAAAAGGAAGATTATTGGCCTTTGGGGTATAAAGGAGGAAAAACCGTGCTCTGATGGCAGCGAGTCTGTAATAGCCGATTAGAAAATGGTCGCACATTCTGAGAATTGGGCGATGAGTCATGACCTTGCCCTCACCTTACATCATCTCCTTCTACTAGTCTTTCGGAGCACTGCTGCAAAGTGGGTGGTGAGTGGGGCTACTAGTCTCCCAATCGCCGTTTGACCCATCAGCCACTCTGAAGGAGAAGACCCGGGAAACCCCAGGAAGCATTGGTACTCTGCCCTGTCAGTTCCTAGAAATTCACCTTACTTAGGATAAAAAAATGCTAAAATACTTTACAAACATATAAATTATCTCATTTTTATAACTTTTATTTGTTTCCTAACTTTGAACATATATGTTAATTTTGTTTGTAATCTAGTGAAAAAATCTTACAAACTAAATCTCCTCACCTAGGAATAAGCCCAAAGGCGGTGTAAAAATATAGTAAATATGTGTATAAGAAATGTCAAGGCATCATCAACATAATAGGTGAAATCTGTTAACAGGCCCCATATTCATCAACAATAGAATGGTTTGACAAATTATGATACATTAAGCAGTAAAATGTTGGACCGTGACTAGAATGAACAACTGCAATGCAGATATAAATGAATCTCATTGTTAAGTCACAACTTACTCAATGACAGTGAGTTCATTTCTTTTGTTTTGTTCTGCTCTTCTTTTGTACATGCTCTTTGACACATGGCTGTTGTAACCAGTGAGTACATTAACCCCAAACAAAAGGATGCTGGGATACCTTGTTCCCAGTGCAAAGCGGACCAACATTAGGCTTGACTGTGATATCTCATCTTGATGTGGGATTCTAAATTTAGGGAAGCTTGGCTAATTATGATATCCCTCTATTTCTCAAAACTAGATCAATTTATTCCAAGCAAGATAAATATATATTTATTAATGTAATTTCAACAATATTTTGTTTGTGCTCTCTGCTCTAAATGTTCTTCACACTAAGAACTTGTGAATTTGGCGCATTGTAATTCTCTGTTAGAATTTTTATTTCCAAATACTTATAACTTCTGACATTTATCTGTTAAGTACTATGCATGGTTCTAAAAATATGGCAGTTTTTAAAATAACAACTTTATTGAGATATTTGCATTCCATATAAAACTCACTCTTTTATTTATTTTCAAGATTTTTTTTATTGTGAATTAGGTGAAGATTTATAAAGCAGATCAAAGTTTCACACTCAGCAGTTCATGCACATTCTTATTAAGCCCATTCACTGGCAATCACCTGAATGTACCATCATTTATCCCACTTACTCCCTATGTTTCCCGTTTTGATTTCTTCTGTTTTCTCAATCCACTAAATTTTGCCCCTGGGTAAATGCTGCCCTTTTGATTGTAAATGGTTGATTATTCTAACATGGGGATAGATTCAATTCCAGATCTGTCTAGGGTCTATAGATTTGAGGGCCCTACCAGTCTATCCAACCAGTAGGCTTGGCCGCTTTTAAAATTTTGGGTTCTGTGCCACATTTTTCCCACTCCATCTAGGACCTTCCAATGTGAGCCTTTTCAGAGAAGTTGGTAGTGGTACTGGGCATCACGCAGCTTCCCTCATCTCAGGGTTATGGAAACGGATGGGCATGCGGTGCGTTCGTTCACTGATTAATTGTTCCATGTGTCTTCTGGGTTTCGCCATGCTTCTTTCTTCTGGATGAGAAGACAGCAATAGCTGAACCTTAGATGACTGGCTACTTACACGCTTTTAAGTTCCCAGTCACTACTCATCCAATGAGCATGTAAAACTTAGTCTTTGTTAATTATTGCTCCACGCTATGGAGTTGGTTCGGACTCAGTTATTCCCAACTCGCAGTGAGCTTTTGTTCGCTGTGCTAGGCCAATTGACCTTGGTGCTCCCCAGACGATGCCTCGGAGCCCCAAGGGCCAGCAACTCATATCCTCAAAGTGTTGGATGTTGTGTAATTTTTCATAACTGTTCACACATTCTTGGATATATTTGCAGCCAAGCTAAGTACACATATAAAGACATCCTCCGTCACGCGTATGTATTTGTGGGTGTACAGCCACTCTTTCTCTCACACCTGTTCAGTGTGTGTGTCTATAACCCCACTACTGCCAGATTGTGTATGTAAAGGTATTCGTCTCTGCTGCCTCTTGAAAACCTTGAAAAACTACCAGAGTCTTTCTTTGCCTCCACCCTTTTTAACCCCCTCTTCTTGTATACTACCTTTTCTTCATCCACTGCTAAAGAAGAATGATGCATTACATTTTGTGTATGTCCCAAAGTTTATTTACCTCTTCTTCCTTTGCTGTGGATTTAGCTTTTTTCTATTTTTTGGCTCTTGTAAATTGTGCTGCAATGAACATGATGTGCATATACCCATTACTTCCATGGTTCTTATTTGTCTATGATATGTACCACGGAGAGGATGGGATTGCTGGGCCATATTCTAGGAGGAATTGCCACAGTGGTTGCAGTGGGGCAGGTCTCCACCCCCTCACCAGCATTTGTAACATGTGCTTTGTGCATGTGTGTGTGTGTATGGATTTTATTTTAATCATTTTATTGGGGGATCATACAATTCTTTTCACAATCCATACTTCCATCCATTGTATGTCAAGCACATTTGTACATTCGTTGCCCTCATCATTATCAAAATATTTGCTCTCCACTTAAGACCTTGGTATCAGCTTCTCATTTTTCCCCATCTCTCCCCTACTACCCACTCCCTCATGAACCCTTGATAATTTATAAATTATTATTATTTTGTCATGTCTTACACTGGCCGATGTCTCCCTTTACCCGCTTTTCTGTTGTCATCCTCCAGAGAGGATAATTGGTTCCCCCTTTCTACCCCACCCTCCCTCCACGCTCTGGTATCACCACTCTCACCACTGGTCCAGAAGGGATCATCTGCCCTGGATTCCCTGTGTTTCCAGTTCCTATCTGTACCAGTGTACACCCTCTGGTCTAGCCAGATTTGCAAGGTAGAATTGGGATCATGATAGTTGTGGGAGGAGGAAACATTTAGGAACTAGAGGAAAGTTGTATGTTTCATCATTGCTACACTGCACCCTGACTGGCTTGTCTCCTCTCTCAGACCCTTCTGTAAGGGGATGCCCAGTGCCTACAGATGCGTCTTGCGTCCCCAATCTGTACTCCCCATCATTCACAATGATTTGGTTTTTTGTTCTTTTGTGCTTGATACCTGATCCCTTTGGCACCTCGTGATCACACCACTAGTGTGCTTCTTCCTATTTGTGGGCTTTGTTGCTTCTAAGCTAGATGGTCACTTGTTTCCCTTCAATCCTTTAAGACCCCAAATGCTATGTCTTTTGATAGCCAGGCACCATCAACTTTCTTCACCATATTTTCTTATGCACACATTTGTCTTCAGTGATCTTGTTGTGAAGGTGTGGCTCACTGAATGAAATATGACAGTTTTCATATACCTTACAATAGTTTGTAAGCTAGACACATGATTAATATAATTCAAATTATATACTTATCATTTTCTTCAAGTACATTCTTTCTTCTATTACAACACATGGTCCATGTCCTAGACTTTGGTATAAGCAATGCTTTCTTAAAACACATTAATTATAAGCCTGATTGAAAATTTTGCAGTTTAAATGAGAGAAGGTGAGTGATGTTCAGACTTTTTCAGAAAAAATGTGCAAAAAATTATGGATGATAAAGAGAAATGAAAACATGTTACCTAAAGTTGTACTCACTGTGCAAGAAAACTCTACCAGTTCTCCAGTCTAATTTTATTTTAGAGATAATAGAAATAAACTTTTATATATTGTTCCAATTATAATTTTATTGTTGCAATAACTAAAATAAATTTTAAAATATTTCAATTTATGTGCCATTACTTAGATAATTTTATATATTTTATTTATTATAAATGAAATTTAAAATTAACTTAATTTAGTATTTTGTGATAACATACATAGACAATTATAAAATAAAGCCTAGTACTGCATTTCAATACAAAAGTTAAAAACATAGTTGAAGGAACAGTAGTTGGCAAATAAGATCTTGGTAATAGAAATGAAATTGGAGACAACATGATAGAATTTTACAAGACTAATAATTTCTTCATTGAAAATAGTTTTGTTCAAAACCATAAAAATTGACTATATATGTGGATTTCTCCAGATGAAATATACAAAACCAAGTTGATTACATTTGTGGGAGGAAATGACAGAGAAGCTCAATATCAGCAGCTGCAGCCAGCCAGTGTCTGATTGTGGAACAGACCATTAATTGCTCATATGCAAATTCCAGTTGAAGCTGAAGCAAACTAAAACTGCATGTGGCATTAAGGTACTTCACCTGAATTTCAAGAACATTTTCAAGAACAGATTTGTGATATTGAACATTATTCACAGAAGACCTGATGACCTGTGGGATGACATCAAAAACACCATACTTGAAGAATGCAATAGATCATTAAGAAGACAGAAAAGAAAAAAAAATCAAAGTGGATGTTAGAAGAAAGTGTGAAACTTTTTTCAATTCTAGAGTAACCAAGGAAAATGGAAGAAATCATGAAGTCCAAAAGCTGATTGGAAATTTTCATAGGGTAGCCTGAGAAGACAAAGTCAAAAATAGTGAAATGTGCCATGACCTGAGTTAGAAAACCAAAAACGGAAGAGCATGTGCAGCATAACTTTAATGGAAATAACTTTAAGCCGTGAGTTGTCTTACCAAAAGTTTCTATGGAGAAAATATTGCGCAATGCAGGGAGTGTCCAAGAAGATGGAAAGAATACACAAAACCCTGGGACCTACAAGAACTAGTCAACATTCCATCATTTCAAAAGATGATAATATGATCAGGAATCAATGGTACTGAAGAAAGAAGTCCATGCTGTGTTGAAAGAATTAACCAAAAATAAGACTCCAAGAATTGATGGAATACCAATTGTAGTGTTTCCAGCAGTAGAAGTACTCACTTGTCAAGTCCATGGACAAGACAGTTACTAGGACAACCGACTGGAAGTGGTCCGTATTGGTACCCACTCCAAAAGAAGGTGTTGCAACAGAATGCTAACACTATAGAACTATATCACTGAGAACATATGCCAAGTAGGAGTATGCTGAGCTCACCCACCAATGGTGGCAGCAGTCCATTACTAGGGAGGAGGTAGCAGAGTTTCTGGCCAGATTCAAAGGAGGGTGCTAAACAAGGATTAATAATGTTAGATCAGATGGTCTTGGCTGAAAGCAGAGAATACTAGAAACGTGTTTGCTTGTGTTTATTGAACTATGTAAAGGCATCTGACGACATTAACTATAACAAAGTATGGCTAACCTTAAAAAGAATAGAAATTTCAGAATACTTAGCTGTGCTCCTATAAATAGATCAAGAGGTAGTTCAGTGAACAGAGCATGAAAATATTGCATCGTCTTAATCAAGAAAGTCATGCATCAGGGTTGTATTCTCTCACAACATATATTCAATTTTTATGAAGAAAAATGTGGTGCCAGGATTGGAGGAAGGCTTATTAACAACCTGCAATATTCAAATGATACTTCCTTTCTTGCTATATGTGAGGAGGACTTAAAGCACTTGCTGAAATCAAGGACGGGCAGCCTTTAGTATGAATTACCATTCAATGTATAGAAAACAAATTCTCAAACTGGACCACTGTATATAAAACTCAAGTGAGTACAAACTAGACCAATAGGTCACATAATAATAAATGGAGCAAAAATCGAAGTTGTCACGGATTGTACCTTGCTCATATCTATAGCCAGTGCTCATGGAAGTAGGAGCCAAGAGATCAAGTGATAAGTTGCATTGAGTAAATGTTTACATGATATCTTTAAAGTATTGAAAAGAAATAATGCTACTCTGAGAACTAAGGTGCACCCTACCCAAGACATAGTATTTTCAATACTTTGTATGTGAGAATTGCACATTGAATCAGGAAGACGCATTTGCATTATGGTGCTGTTGAACATCAAAAACACCATGAACTACCTAAAGAACAAATAAGTCAGTCTTGTAATAAGTACAGTCATGGTGTCGTTGTTGTTGATATTTAGTTGTCTGTTCTTTCTTAATCATTTTATTGGGGGCTCATACAGCTCTTTTCACAATCTATACATACATCCATTGTGTCAAGCACATTTGTACATACGTTGCTATCACTATTTTCAAAACATTTTCTTTCTACTTGAGCCCTTGGTATCAGATCCTTTCCCCCTTCCCTCCCCTCCCTGTCTCATGAACCCTTGATAATTTCTAATGCTCTAAAAGAGTAGGGTGCTTTTCAAAAGCAAGGATGGTGAGATTTCAGAACACATCATTCCCTGGAGAAAGTCATCCTGTTTCATTAAGTAGAAGGGCAGTGGAAAACAGCACGCCCCTTGAAAAGATGGATTGACACAGTTGCTGCACTCGTGGGCTCAAGCAGAAGAACGATTTTGAGCATGGCAAAGGCTCGACATTGTTTGATTGTGTTCTACACTGCGGTTTTATGAGCCATCACCAACTCAAAGGCACCAGACAACCAGAAGAAAACATTAGCCTCATTCCCAAAATAGTCACAATTAATAATGAAATGAAAATAAACACTTTGTCTCACATACTTTACCCATGTTATCAGGAAAGACCAGTCCCTAGAGAAGAGCATCTTCCTCGGTAAGATGGAGAGGCAAGTGACGAAGAAGGCCCTCAAGAAACAAAATGGACGGACAACTTTACTCTTAACCATTAACAACTTTACTCTTAACAATTAACAACTTTATTCTTAACAATTAAAGTATACTCAGTCATTCACAAATATGTGCTCTGAATTTAATCCTACGTATTGGAAAATCCAGGAGATTTAGGCTTATGACTAGTGTTCACCCAGTGCTATGCCTCCCCTCATCAAGCCTCTGCCTGCTCTTAGACGTTGCCAGACCTTGTTTGTCTTTGCTAGACTAAGAAAAACAGCAAAATCAGATTATGTTCTTTTTCTTTTCTCGTGGGCAGTGAAGGCATCTTTTTTACACCCATAGAGATAAGACATTAGGGAAAAAAAAGGCATTTTAGTTTTCATAACATCTGTGTATAATATTTATTGAAAGTACATTGTGAAAATGGCAGTTCAGATAAACAAAACTATTAGGAACTTAGATGTGGAAATTGTTAATATTAGAAAGTGCACATTTAATTCTAAATTTTCCCCAATCAATTTATGAATGAGTAAAATCAAATCCAAATTAAATGAATTATTTTGGAAAACAACATCCTTTAGTAAACCCTCAACACGGTGTGGTATATGACTGTAATTACACAGAGATTATCTAAGTTTATGAAAGATAATAAAAAAGATGATGTAAGTTTATGAAACGGTTTGAGATTCTGTACATTTCTGTTACACTTTGAATGTGTGGTTTTGTTTTGTAATTAATTTCACAATTTAATTTGTGGGATGTATATCACATTTTTACCATGAGCAAGGGAAGGGTTATACATATTTTATAAAAATGAAGAGAATGTATGATATTCATTTTTGGCTATACAATATAACAAATGTATATATATATTTCCAATGTGCTACAGTAGATTTAAAAAATATGGTCACAAAATTAAAGAAAAATCATGCACTGGAGCTGTAAGATCCCCCAATAAAATGATTTTAAAAAAAAATCGTGCACTGGAAAATATAGTTATCTCATCCAATACATTTTGCATACTCATGTAAATATGATTTTGTATAGATAAAAGAAAATTTAGGTATTTCTTACATGTCAATAATTACATTTTATTAAATATTTTATAAATATTAAAATAATAAGGAAACAATAAAATGACTAAGTCATTATAAATCTCCTTTGTTAAGTAACATGAGAAAAAACCACAACAAACAAACAAAAAAACCAGCCCAAACAATTTAGTAATCTGAAAAGTTAATATATTATTTGTGTGTACTCTCTTCTGCACAATATTTTACCATAAGGGAATGAAAGGAAACAGTCATACATTTAAATAAGTATTTTGGTTTGCAATTTACTTCTAATTGTCCAAAATGCAGTTAAATACGGTTACCAGGTAGCATACCGAAAGTAGCAAATCAAATATTTTCGATAAGACCATGTACTAAAATTTCAAAAAGTCACACAGAAAAAGGAAGTAGCAGCAATTTAAATGCAGTTTGTTTTACTGAAGAATCCCTGACGGTGTACTGGTTACTTGTTAGGCCTCTAACTGTGAGATCAGCAGTTCAAAACCACCACCACTAGCCAATCTATCTCAGTGAGGGGCTTCCTATTTTTTACTGATACTCTATTTTACCCAACCTGATGTCCTTCTCCAGGGAGAATGATGGGCATTCTGCTCCCAGGAAGAGGCCCAGAAGCAGAGGAGCAGCGCTGCACTGTCTGAAGGGGTCACTAGGAGCTGGCCTTGACATGATGGCAAGGAGTTTGTTTTGTGCTTCGATAAAACATTTTATAAACATTTATAAAAATATCTGCACTGCTCTCTGAAAAACAATTAAAAGAAATATCCATTTTTATATTGTAAATATTAAAGAGTACTAGGTTTTTTAGTGAACTTATTCTACATACCAACTAGAGCTAATCATAATTATATAAGTAGCTGATTTAACTCTGCTATATTTCTTCTATGAGATACCCTATCCTTCTAACGAACATATATACGTGAGATATTGGACTCTTAAAAACATACTAGGAAAGATGATATTTTACCTCACTTCTTTCAACCATTATTTTCACTGCCTCCAAATTTGTTTACTTTGATTTTTACATTTTATTTATGAATAATACACTAAAAGAACTATATACTTATTAACTCAAATAATACAGAATTATCTGATTTTCTTTTCACTTTTCAACTCTATTTTATTTTTCATTGTGGATTTTAAAATTTGTATTAAATTGTCTATGAAATTATTTGATATTTTTCATACAAGTTGGTTCCAAAATAATATGAAAATGTATATAATTTATGAATATCTGCCAATGTTTGTCATTGCACAATGTAAAATATTAGTATCCCAGTTGCTTTTTTCAAGATGAAAATGTCATTTAAAAAACAAACTCACTGACATGAATTTGATTCCAACTCACAGCAAACTTATAGGACAGAATAGAACTACGGTTTTTGCTTTCTGGAGGTAGTGCATGTCTATAGGAGTAGACAGCCTCATGTTTTTCCTGGAGCAAGTGGGTTTGAACTGTTGGCCTTGTAATTAGCAGCCCGATACATTACCCAGAAAGACTCCTTCAAATGGCATACACTTGGTTATTCACAGGGAGACAGCTTGCGGTAATAAATACTTAATATGAAAAATAATGACATGACACCTTTTAGGTTCATATATTTGAGTTATATACTCTTTTATTAATTTTTAAAAGTTTTATTAGTCTTTCATCCACAGGTCATACAATTTGATAATTCAATCATGTCAAGAAGAGTTATATTTGTCACCATATTCAATTCTAGAACATTTTCTCTTACTTTTTAAAAATTTTTTTAAAACAATTTATTGGGGCTCATACAATTCTTTTCGAGTTATATACTCTTTATTGCATGAAAATATCTTCTTTGGTGCTCTCGTTACCAGAACCCTTCTAGCCTCTTCATCTAACTCTAAATGATTAGGAATATAATCAATGAAAATCAATGACTAATTATTCTACAAATTGGTAATATTAAATACCACTCATCTGCTCACTCCGAAATTTCCTCAATACTTGTAATTCTGCTTATATGAAAATGAATGCTTTTAATTAAAAACCACAACCCCCCAAAAAATGTTCCTAGTAGCTTAGCTTAATACAAAAGTGTCAACCTGGAAAACATTATTGATTGGTGGTGATGTTTACGGTGATGATGATGTTGTTAGTGCCAGAGGCTCAAGTGCCATCCCATTGCCACCTCAATCCACAAAGGAAAAACACTGCTGGGTCCTCACAAATTTTCCTTTGCGGATCCCCCATTGTGGCAGTGACTGTGTCAATCCATCTTAGTGAAGGCATTCCTCTTTTTTTCTGCTCCACTACTTAACCAAACATAATGTTCTTTCCCAGGAACTGGTCTCTCCTGACAACATGTCCATATGTGGGAGGAAATCTCAGCATCCTTGCCTCAAAGTAATACTCGGTCTGTACTTCTTACAACACAGATCAGTTTGTCCTTTTAGCAACCAATAGTACTTTCAACATTCTTCTCCAGCATCACAGTTTGAATGCATCCATTCTTCTTTACTGTACCTTATTCAATGTCAAACTTTCACATGTATAGGATGCAATGGAGAATACCAAGGCTTGAGACAGGTGCACCTTCATCTTCAAAATTACGTCCTTGCTCTCTAATATCTAAAGAGGTCTTGTGCAGCAGATTACCTTAACGCAAGCTTTAGATTTCTTGACTGCTGCTTCCATGAGCATTGATTATGGATCCAAGTAAGAGCAAATCTTTGACAGCTTCAATTCTTCTATGCTTCGCATCTAACTACAAATGTTCCTCCTGTCTCCGTTTAATACAAAAGCAAATAAAAAATACCACACTTATTGATTGTGGTTAGGTAGGTGTTATTTTTCCTAACATTCTACCTCATGTTACTGGTGGTATAGTGGTTACTCATTAGGCTGCAAGGTTAGCAGTTCAAAACCATCAGTCACTCCTCAGGAAAAAGATGAGGCTTTCTACTTCAAGAGTTACAGTCTCAGAAAGTCACAGAGTTTATCTAGTACGAGTTGGGAGTGACTTGATGACAACGATTTTGCTTTTTTTGTTTCAATTTTCATATGTTTATCTAAAGAGAGAATGAAAAGAAACGTGACCTAGAGGGATGTTTCTTTTTTTCATTTACAAAACAGTTTTTTAAAACATTTTATTAGGGGCTCATACAACTCTTATCACAATCCATACATATACATACATCAATTGTATAAAGCACATCCGCACATTCCCTGCCCCAATCATTCTCAAAGCATTTGCTCTCCACTTAAGCCCTTTGCATCAGGTCCTCTTTTTATTTTTTCCCCTCCCTCCCCGCTTCCCCCTCCCTCAAGTGCCCTTGGTAATTTATACATTGTTATTTTGTCATATCTTGCTCTATCCGGAGTCTCCCTTCCCCCCCTTCTCTGCCGTCCATCTCCCAGGGAGGAGGTCACATGTGGATCCTTGTAATCAGTTCACACTTTCCAACCCACTCACCCTCCACTTAAAAAACAGTTTTAAAAGACATAATCCACATATCATACAATTAGATCAATTATAATAAGAAGAGTTTTACGATCATCACCACAATCAATTTTAGAAACGTGTTCTTCTTCTTTGTACTGATATTAGTGGCTCATTTCCCCCCAACTTCCCCTGTCATACCTCCAATCAACCACTTACAAGAAACCAGCTACAGCCTCTAGAGATACACCCATCCTTGTTTTCATATACCAAAAACTTCTAAAAAAAACAACATAAAAGCAAAGAAACAAGAATGCCAACAATAATAACAAATAAAATAACGGATGGTTATAATTTATACATTTGTATTCTTGTACCTAGCATAATTAAAATTCTAGTCAGTTTGATTTTCACATTTGTGAATAATATAATTATTTTATACAAAACTATTCTTAGAACAATTGTAGATATATGAAACATGAAGATGTGTGCAAATAATTTGTACATGCTATGTATTTTGTTTACCCTATATTGTTAAAATAAACATGGTACTAGTAATTAACTCACGTTAATAAATTATTAATTAAATTCAAACATGTATCAGATATTTTTGATTTTACAAACTTTTTTTCCTCCTATCTTCCAGGATGACTTTCAGGATATCTCTCTCCTCTCAGCTGTCACCACACTTTCTTTTAGCTTCTCATGCCTGTGATATTTGCTCACAATTTTCTTGATGTTAAAACCCTTGACAATTTTAAGGAGTGCTGGTAGGTACTCTAAATATTATTCCTCACTTGAGATTTTTCTGATTCTTCTTCTCTATATACTTAGGTGAGATTAAAGATTTGGAATTAGGCCACATATGCAAATGCTATGCAATCATGCTTCACATTATCGACATGGCGTATCAATGTTGTTGACCATGATCACCTAGGTAGGTTGAAACTTTCAGGTTTTTCCACTGAGGAATGGAAGTTACAGTTCTTCCTCTTGGCTGCTACTACATTGAATTTTCTGAAAGGAAAACAATGTGTAGTGAGCATTTAAGGCATGGGTAATTGTTACATCTACTTGAAGGCAGAGTACAAAAATGAAATTATATGCATAAAACATTTGTCTTCTCTTCATTTATATGTTTACTTAATAATTTACTGATGTAAATATATCAGTACAAAATCACAGATATTTATTTTACATTTTGCATAATAAATATAACTTTTAACCCTTCAATAACCTAAGTATTGATCATTTGGAACTCTTTCCACTGCACCTGTATAGCTTTTATGTTCTGTAATAAATGTGATTTTAAATACCTTTTCTTACTTTCTAGCTCTACAAGGTTCTTTATGTCAGTTCCTGTGTGAGTTTTGTAATTTAAAATTTATTTATTTTAAAATTTGAACAGTTTTATTGAAACTTCATCCACATATACAATTCAATAGTTCAACTATATCAAGAAGTATTATGCAATCTTTAAGAGACATTGTTCAATTTTGGAGCATTTGCTTTCCCCCATGCTCATTGTTATTCATGTAATTTTGGGGGGCAATTTTGGCAAAATTATCCACAACAAAACATTCATTAATTCAACAAGTTTTATATGTCTAATTCAATGCCATTGATTATACTCTTAGTGTTCTACAATCTTTATATTTCTCTCTCCAAATTGCTCACCACCATTAAAATTAATTCATTGTCCCCTATGCAGGAACCCTTCCTCCTTTACCAATGGTCATCATTGGTCAATTTTTCTTCCTTTCAGTAGTTTTCTTGTTTTAATATCCCATGTCATACACTTCCATATTAAACCACTTCTAAAGAGAGTTGTGTATATGTCGCTACACTTAGCTCTAATGTTCCCTCCCTACTCCTGCATCCACTGATTGCCTTCAATTTCCTTGCCCATCACCTGCCCTCCTTCCATCAGTTATGGTCTCTATACCCTACTCCTTCTGTGCTTCCTAAACTGAGAGAACTAACAAAAACAATAAAAAACAAAAACAAAATCAACAGAGAGAAAAAACTAATAATAATATTAAGAAATAAAAATAAAGGGTAAGAATGAAAAAACCATGAACAATATTAAAAAAGCCAGAGAATAAATTCTTTCTTTGAATAATCAGGTAATATTTGAGCATAGAGCAAATTCAGGTTGGGTCAAGAGAGTGGTTAACTGACCAAGTATCACATTATACAATTCACCATAGCGATGTTTACAGTAATCTCTGCCTTATGGTAAAGCTGTTTCAGTCCCTCATTGGTGACTGGAGGGCATCTGCCAAAGGCCCAATCTGACTGTACACTCTGCAGATGGATTTTTATCGTCCTCCATAGCCTTCTACAAATTGAGTGTTCACAAATTAAGTTCTGATTCTTTCCTCTTAATCATATTTGGATTTTCTTCTTGTAATATTTGGATCACATAGGCTGGTGTGCTTCTTCTGTGTAGAGTTAGTTGATACCTCACTTAGATGGCTGCTTGTTTGAATACAAGACTATAGCCAGGCACCATCTGCTTTCTTCACCACACTTTGTTGTAGCACCATTATATTCAGTGATCTCTTTGTGAAGGCTAGTATTGAACAGGGCCATATTATAAGAACTAACTGTTCTTGGATTAGGGCTAGAATCTCATGCGAGTGCAGAATGACGCTGGTTTGCTTTGGTAGTTATATAATAACAAAAACAATAAACAAAAGCAGAACCAAGAAAAACGACCGCAACAAAAAGGAACAAAACACTAAAAAGGAACAAAAAAGGAAAAAAAAACGCTGTCAATCATTATGCAGTGGTTCTCAGCCTATGAGTCAGGAGCCCTTTGTGAGTCAAAGGACCCTTTCACAGGAGCCACCCCATTCAGAACAGTGGCAAAATTACAGTTATGAAGTAGCTATGAAGTAGCAAGGAAAATAATCTTATGGTTGGGGGTCCCCACAACTTGAGAAACTGTATTAAAAGGTCACAGCATTAGGAAAGTTGAGAACCACTGCCTTAGGGTATCAAGCAATTGCATTGATAACATCAATAATGTATCCAATGACATAGAATTTAAGGTATTGTTGATATTAGGAGTTTATTTGAGCATCATCCAACGGCGATATCATTTAAAATGAAAACAAAATCATTTTTAGTATAAGTGTGCTCCTTGCTTCCGTATTAGAAACCAGTCATTTCTCTATATAGCCTTTTTGTTTTGTTATTGGAAATTGATGTTTGAAAACAAGATCTGTGTGATATGTGTGTATGTGTATGCAGTCTATATATATATATATCTCACTTTCTTCTAGATAGTCTTATCTTTATTTTTAAACCAAACTCCTCTATACCAATCAGTCAATTCTGACTCACGATGATCCTATTCCAGTGTTTTCTAATTTTATCACATCACATTATATTTGGGAAAAGGAGACACTATTTTCTTTTCTTCTACTAATAAAGGAATAGTGCTTTTTGTCTGAAAGCTCATATGAGTTTATCTTAGATAATTATTTGACAATTGATTTTAATATTGCTGCTGGTCTTTTCAATTTTATTCTATATTTTTAATTTTTATATTATTATTTATTTATTTCTGTTTTGTTTTGCTTTTATTTTTATTGTTTCTGTTAGGTTTCCCAATTCATGAAGTACAGGAGCGGATGCAAAGACACAACGACTGAGGCAGCCGTATCAGGGATAGGAAGTCACAATGGTGAAGGGAATTAGTGAGCAAATAATGAATGTGAGGGGACATGTATATGCAACTATTTTAAAAGAGACTTAACTATAGAAGTGTGTGATATGGGAATTTTATCTTTTTACACTATTCGATAAATAAATAAATGGGGATATTTTCTTGTACATTAAAAAAATGGAAGTGACAGATTCCTGTTTAAGCCAACAAGGAGGTTTATACATGAGGAACAGTGTCCAAACACAATAATTCACGTAGGCAAAGCTATGTCTGCAGAGCTAAGACTTGTCTTAGACAGCTAAGGACATATGAAAGTGTCATATCTAGGTGAGTCTTATTTATTATTATGGAGCAATCTCAAAAGGAAGAGATTTGAACCAAAGTCCCACGACTGTCCATTCCACGCCCTTAGACAGCCAGCTTCCTCCTTCCCTCTCCCTACGGCATTGCAACTGTAAGTCCGAAGCGCTATATTAGTTTCTTTAATCTGCAAAAGGTGTATTTAAGGTAAATTTTGTTTCATTTGGTCGGTTTTCTGCCTCAGATCTTTCTGATGCGGTCTATGTAGTATGCTGTATGCCTTCTGAGGACACGGTCTATAAAGGTCAGGTAGCCTATAGCATGGGGTCTAGATATCCAAAGTATGTAAAGAAACTGAGTGAAACATGCCTGATTAGTTATATAGTACAGGTGCATCTCATCTTTGGGGAGTCAAAAAGGCAACACCAAGCGTTTTTTTTCAAGCGTGAGCACTCTTTATCTAAAAGAGAGCTGAGATCTTCTTTGAGATGATTTCCTCTTTCTCTTGGTCATGAATCTGTCCTGAGGTGCATTAAACACAAACATCGGCATGTCCCCTCAATAAGGATACGCGGGGCCTTGCTACATGGCAGGGGCTTTTGACCCTCTCCTCGTCCCACAATAATTAGTAATCCCAAACTGTCCTTTAAATTATCTTCAGCAAAATGTTAATACATATAATATTAATGATATTGTTCAAAAATTGTCATATGGTATTGATTCCCCTTTCTTTGGATGGAGCACAAATACGCCTCTCTTTCAGTTTGTTGACCTAGTAGGGGTCTTCAAAACCTTTTCAAAATAGATAAATGAGCATCTGCGGTGCTGTATTTGTTGGCTGAAACCTTTAAATTGCTCTCCTTTCAATTCCTGGAGACTTATTTTTGTCGATGGCTTCAGTTCAGTTACAAATTATTGGACATAATATAACAAGTGATAAGTTAAAATAAAAGTAATTTTGTAAAGAAAAATATGATTCCTTGAGATGATAAGTTTTCAAAGCAAGAGGAAATTTAGGAGCATGAATGGAGGACTCAAACATCCATGAACAGCGCAGGTACATAGAATCATTTACATATGAAAGTGCTTCAAGGATCAATGTAGGTTTTTACTTAGCTGTAATCAACAAATAATTACATCGTGAAAGTTTATCAAAGGAAAGTTTTGGCGAGATTAATTACAATTGCATAGAATAATACTTTCTGATGTTAAGTAAAAATTGGGTATGGGAATATATCATAACATTTTTAATAATACACTCAAGTTGAAATATTTAGACATTTTAAGCATTTAGCAATTTTCTGAGAGTAAGCCAGGAGGTTAGAAATTAGCATACTTCTTCAATGCTAGCTAATTTAGTTATTAATTTACATAATTTTCTTAATGCCAACCACTTTCTGAAACATTCAATTTCTTAATCTTTAATGATAATATAATGCCTTGATAATAATATAGTACTCTCTGCTTATGACAATTTTTTGAAATTATCGTATAATTTAGCTTTTTGCTTTTAGCAATCAAAGTTCCCATCATTTTTATGAGTGTCTATTATGCAAAAAAAGAAAGAAAACTCCCTAAAATCATGTTAAGGCTTTAAACTGAGTTAAGGCATTGATTGTATGAATGTATTTATATATCACCATGTCATCCCCAGAGTGCACATTTGTCAAGGAAACGGTGATATAATTAAAAGTATGATATAGAAAAGCAGTCTTGATGGCTCAGTGAGCTAAATGTTGGGCTGCTGATATCTTCCACATCGGCTGTTCAAACTCCCTGGCTGCTGCTTTGGAAAAAGAGGAGGCTGTCTGTTCCAATCAAGATTTAGAATCTCAGAAACCCCATGGGACAGTTCTACTCTGTCACATAAGATCCTTATGAGTTAGAAACGGCTCACACAGTAAGTCTTATAAAAACCAGTACAAGTGGCTAGGTCTTGCTTATATTTTTATCTGGATATTGGAAGATATTTGAAGACCCTGAGTTATCTGTGGATTTTCATTTACAGCTCTCTGATAAAACATTTTAACTACCACAGTTGAATATTTGTTAGAACAATCAATATGTAAAATCTACCAAGGTAAAATCATGGACAATGAATATGGAGATTAGAGAAGAATTGAAACATTTAGATTATCCTTTATCATTATCAAGTTTTCTCTTGATAAAGTATCTCTACATAATTATTATTTTATTATAGATTGCTTTTGAAAATAAGGTCTTGGTCATAGAAATGAAGCTGAAGATTTTTGAAGGCCAACTAACTCATTGCATGTCTTTTTCAACAACACAAAGGAAACTATACTGATAGGCAGGTACAGATAGAATACAAAGAATTCAAATAGATTGTATCTGTGGGGATTGTGGTATTGAAGTGGTTATGTGTTGAACTGTAAGACACAAGCGCAGTAATTCAAAATGACCAGTCACTCCTCAGGAGAAAGGTGAGGCTTTCTGGCTCTGTAGAGAGTTGTAGTCATGAAAAACCACAGGGGCAGTTCTGCTTTTCCTATAGGGTCGAATGAGTCAGAATAAATGCAATGGTTGTGAATATGTATATGAAGAGCCAATGTAGAAGCTCAATTTTCAACAGCTAAATCTGGCTAGATGCCTATTGTAAAGCAGACCATTAATTGCTCATCTGTAAGTTCAATGTGAAGCTGAAGAGCATTAAACCAACCCCATAAGAATGAAAGTACAACCTTGAGTATATCCTACCTTTTACCCTGGTAATTAAAAGTTTATGCCGTTACTCCTATTTTAGTATTGAAGATGAGAAGCATGCATTTCAAAGCGAAGAGTGAGGACAAAAGGCCTGCCTTGGGACAGAGCTTTACAATGGACTCCACAAACAGACTTATGACTCCAGGGCAGCATTATCAATTTAGAGAAAAACATCATTAACATAAACACACAAGTGCATTTTTGCCTAAGATGCAATGGTTACCAATGGTTGCATCAGATATTCATAAAAGTCAGCTGATGCACGTGGAACTATTTATAGGCTGTTTAAATTTGTCAAAGTGTATCTTTTTATATGTCTATCTTTATAAGATATGCAGGATAAACAATCTCAAGGAGAAAGCAATGGGACAACAGTCCTATGGTGCATGAGAGATGAGGAAATGGGAGAAAGAAAGTGGGATGCCAACAAACTCAGGGGAAAAAAAAACAAGAAATCTAAATTGATGGCGAGGAGGGTGTGGAATGCTTGTGGAGTTTAATCAATTGTAAATAAACCAAGAGAATTTACTGAGAGCCGAATGAAGAGTGAACATGACAGTGGGGAAGGAGGACAGTAAAAGGAAATAGGGGAAAGAGCTAGGAGGCAAAAACAACAGATAGAGGTATAAATATAAGCATGTACATATGTAAATATATTAATATATAAGGACAAAGGTAGTGATCAATGTACATATATTTATATCTTAAGTATTAAGGTAGCAGATGAATTTTAGAACTCTACTTAAATCTTCCCTCAACACAAGAACACTTTATTACAAGAACCTGGCACTGTTTGATACACATCTTCCCGACATGATCACTCAAGGCAAAATGGGTACATAAGCAAATGTAGTGAAGAAAGCTGATGATGCCTGGCTATTGAAAGATTTAGTGCCTGGGATCTTAAAGGCTTGAAGTTAAATAAGCAGCCATCTAGCAGGGAAGCAACAAAGAAAGCCCACGTAGAAGAACCATGCATGCGCCTGTGATCACAAAGTGTCAACGGGATCAGGTATAAGAAGATCAAAACCAAACAATTATATCAATGTGAAGGAGAGGGGGAGGAGTGGAGACCCCCAAGCCCATGTGTAGACATTTGGACATCACCTCACAGAAGGGTCACACAAAAGGGACAATTCAGTCAAGGTGTAGGTTAGCACCTGACAAAACGCACAACATTCCTCTGGTTCTTTAATGCTTCCTTCCCCCAACTATCATAAACCCAGTTCTGCCACATAAATCCTGCTAGACCAGAGTATGCACATTGGTACAGATAATAGTTTTCAACACAGGGAAGCGAGGACAGATAAACACCCCAGAAACAATGATGGGAATAGTGAAACAATGAGGGTAGGAGGAGGGTGGGCACAGGAAGGGGGATGAGGGAGAACCCATAGTAATGATGGATGTATAACCATCACCACTACCCCCAAGGGGAACAAACAACTGAATCGTGAGTGGAAGGATATAGTGGACGGTGTAAAATATGAAAAAATACTAATAATATGTAACTGATCGGGGGTACAGGAGGGTGGAAGAGTTGGGAGAGGGACAGGAAAGTAGGTCCTGATAATAAGGGTTCAGACAGAAAGATCATGTATTGAAAAGGATGATGGCAACGTATGTACAAGTTTGCTTGATTCAATGGGTTTATGGATTGTTATAATAACTGTAAGAGCTTCCAATAAAATGATATTTAAAAAAAACCATCAAAATAATGGGCTCAACCTTAAGAACAATTGTGATGGTAATAGAGGACTGGTCGGTGTTTAGTTCTCTCTTAGAACGGCTCTGAATCAGACTGGACTTGAAAGCAGCAACAACATACCTAATCTACTTTCTATATTCCTGTGCTTGATATCTTATTTTTATTACCAAGTAGTATTTGGTTAACAATATGTAAAAGTTATTTCCTTGATTTTTTACTTAATAACTACATGATTTTCCCCCAACTATAGTTTGTGTATTTCTGATACCTATTGCTTTTCAGTACATGCAACAAAATGCTATGGAAACATGCTAAGGGGAGTCAAATAAATGATTACTTTAAAATTTTTTGTTCTTTTAAGTTAATATGGTTGATCTTGCTAGTTCTTTCCTTTCCAACTCAGAGACATCAGTAATGAAGGCCTAGGATTACGTACTTCTGGTCTTGGGGTGGTATGAGTTTTTATTAGTGTGGACAAACTGATACCCTGAGCTTCTGATTTTATTCATATTTCTTTTTGTTGTGGCCAAGGAGAAACCAATTGTTGGGCCTTAGATGGTCACTTAAAGGTTTTAGTTCCCATCACTGCCAAACTATATACATGCCCCAAACCGGTACATGCATTTCCATTCAGTTTCCTACATCGTTCAGCGTGAATGTCTACCTATGTATTTACTCAGTCATCTTTGTTGCTGTTATTACTATTTCAGGATTGTGAATAAACACTTATTGAAAATGGTGTTTCCTTCTGCAGTGTACATGGCTTTAAACGATCCCATTACAGGGATGCTATTAAGAGTAAATAATCAAGCTAAAGCATAGAAATTCTAAATACCTTTACAGATAAGGGTTTTCTGAATTACTGTATAGAAATTTCTACCTCCTATCTGAACAACTTCCATAAAAATAAGAGTGGTGTCTGAGGTCCTAAAGGCTTGTATTCAAGAGTGGTGTCTGGGGTCTTAAAGGCTTGTATTCCGGCATGCCTTGAATTCATGAGATATCATCAAAATGAGATATCAACTAAGACCACGTCACAGAAGCACACCAGCTTGTGTGATCCAAAGATGGCAATAACCAAATGCAAATATGATGAAAGCAAAAGCATCAGGCCTTAAATGATGAACACCCAATGTGTAACAGGCTATAGGGAGGACACTGGGAGCCCCACATCTATTTGCAATGTATCTAGTTCGGTTACGCCTCTGGCAGAGCTCCTCTTGGCACTGGTGAGGGATGTGAGAAGATTTATTATCAAACAGAGAATATTGTAAACTTGATTAGGTTGCATCAAACCATAGTATAATATAGTTGGTCAGCTGTCCTTCCTCCTGACCCAAACTGAACTTGCTCTAGGCTCAAATATTTCTCACTTCTTCCATGACGGAAAAATCTTCTCTGACTTTCAGATAGTGTGATGGTCTTTTCTTTCTTACTCTTTATTTTTATCTTTATATTCATATTATTATTTTATTCTTGTTTTTTATTATTTCTTTCTGATTTTTATTATTTCTATTGGACTTCCCACATTTTGAAGGACAGAAAGACTATGTTTAGACACAATAACAAATGCAGTGGTTTATGGAGGACAATGGGAGGGAATGAGAGGGTTAGGGGACTTAAGGAGCAAACCATGAATGTGGGAGTGGGGAGGAAGCATTAGAACTGATTATGATTTTATATGTCCCACTCTCTTTAAAGGAAATTTAACTATGAAGATGTATGATCTGCAAATATTATATCAAGAAAACTACTAAAACAAAAAATGAACCAAATGACCAATGGTTGCAAGAGATGAAGGTGAAAATATTTTTCATTAGGGGCCGCTGATTTTATGTCTATGGTGGCCGAACAATTTGGAAAAAGAACATCAATAATAGTTGTACATCCTGAAGAGTATAATCAACGACAGTGAATTACACATGTAAAAATTTGTTTAATTTGAGAACGTTTTGTGTGTATATTTTACCACAATTAACAAATAATAATTACACAAATAACACCAAGCTCAAAGATAAATAAAATGTTCTAGAATTGATTGTGTTGCTGATTGTAGAAATATTCTTCATATGATTGAATTATTGAATTGCATGACATGTGGATGAAGTGCCAATAAAGCTGTTTTTTAAAAATAAGATTGCTCATGTTTGAATGGGATCTGTCACTTTCTAACTGCCTGAATAGCTACATTAGCTAAAGATTATGCCTCAGTTTTTAAAATGCGTTTATTGGGAATAATAAAATCCAACCTTACTCAGTTATTGTACAAATTAGATGCACTAATGTGGTAAATGCTTAGAAGTATGACCAGTATAATAAAATAAATACTAAATGTATTATTAACAACATTATTATTAAAATATAGCTATTTTCCACACTTATACAAATTGTAAGACCTTAAATAATATTTTATATATAAACTCGTCCTTTGGAAAAGTGTCAGCACATCATGCTTGGTAAAGAAGAGATGGCCAAAAAGAGTAAGGCCCTCCAGGAGAGGAACTGACACAGTGGTTATAAGACTGGCCTCAAACATAGGAACAACTGTGAGGATGGCGAGGACCTGGCAGGGTTCTGCTGTTAATAGGTTCTCTAGGAGATGAATATGAATTCGTGGCACTTAACAACAACATATCCAAGAAAATCTGCTACAACATGATCAACTAATATAACAACAAAGAAAATAAGTACTTATCGATATTTATTTTTATAATTTGGCTATATGGAATTTTAGGGGTCATTGGATGGTGGCAATCATTAATGCACCTCATTGTAAACCAAAGGTTTGGAGCTTCAGCTCTGACAGAAGCACCTCACAGAGAAGTCAAGCCCGTAGTCAAGCAATTTATTTTGGAAAAATCAGTCACTGAAAATCTCATGTAACATAGCTATACTATGACATGCAGTGAAGTGTCACTACTTATAATCAATCTGATAGCAACAAATAATGGTATATTGAGGATCAAACAATTCAGTAGTAGTTGAGTACAATCAGTCAGTAATGGAAAGAGTTCATTTAACTAGTGGATTTGTTCACTTAACGAGTGCATTTGTCTGAGAATAACACTAGGGACACATGGCAACCCAGTCTTAGATCCCAGCAAGGGAGCAGAGTAGGAGTGGAAAGATATGCAATATATAATAATATGGGAACGTGATCATGAGAGAAGAATTGATGTTAGATGATCAAGCAACAAGTAAATGGTGTTGTTGTTGCTGTGTTGTTAACACTGAGTCACCTCTGTCTTACAGGGACCCTAAATACAACAGAAAACAACACTGCCCTGTCTGGCATCCTGCTCACAATTGTTCCTGTGTGTGAGCCTGTTATTGCAGCCACCAGGCAATTAATCTCACCTTCTTCTACTCTAAAAATAATGAAACATTATGGATATGTGCTTTTTTTTCTTTGGTTTCCCAAAGGTCATTATGGAAAATAAATGATATTTATGAAATAACTTATGAAATAATTTATGAAATGAAATAAATTATGATACTGTCTAAACAAAGCTCTGAAAAGTTTTGTCAATTAA
The DNA here is from genome assembly GCF_050624435.1 of Tenrec ecaudatus. Classification (NCBI taxonomy): domain Eukaryota; kingdom Metazoa; phylum Chordata; class Mammalia; order Afrosoricida; family Tenrecidae; genus Tenrec; species Tenrec ecaudatus. The sequence goes on along the minus strand of NC_134540.1, from coordinate 140,157,748 downwards.
TTTATAAGTTGGCAGTAACACCTACCATAGAATAAAGAGAGATTGCACATGGTTTGATAAACATTAAAGAGAAACTGAGGTGTAGTATAATTGGGTTTATCTCAAAGCAGACATCTTGAGTTTGGTGGGTGTTAAACCAGTTTGGTAATGACTAGAAAAGTTGCCATTGAGTTGATTTTGGTTCAAAGAAATCCTAAAGAAAATAATAGAGTGTCTGCCTAGTGTTTCCTAGTACTCTTTATGGACACAAACTGCCACATTTTCATCCTACATAATGGATGGTGGAATTGAATTCCTAAACTTTGGAAGGGCTACAATATCAGAAATATCAAAAATGGATAGCTATAACAAACAAATATTTATTTTTACAGTTTAGGGAGCTAGGAACACCAGGATGCCAGCTTTGGAGGAAGGCTCCATTTCCCTCTATTGGTTCTAGCCAATATTCTTGTCTTTTTCCAACCACTGTGGGCCCAGGATTTCTTGGAGAGAGACAGGAAGCTCCTCCACAGGTGGATCCCAGATACAAAGGATACATTTTGTTCCTAGCTTCTACTTCTTGGTGATGGTAAGGTCTTTTTTCTTTATTAGCTTCTATTTTCTTGTATTGATTGTAAGATAAAAAGTGGCTCAGGGCATATCCCAGGAAAATACCTCTTTAGATCAGATCAGGGATGGGACTTGAATAGAAATGCTGCATTCAACCTAAGCTTCTTAGATCTGGATTGGCTAATCAAGCCAGATTAAATTATTGGGGATTGATCACATCATTACAAAATTGCCAAATCATGAGAATCATCATCGAGCAAAGTGAACATATATTTTTGGAGAACATAATTCAATTAATGACTTTACATTCTTTATCCCCCAAAATGAATGTACTTGCTGCATGTAAAAATTTCACCCTATCACTTGGTCTCAAAAAATTTAAATCAAATACAAGTCCAAATTCCACCATGGAACAAAAGTTGCATCTCTGAATCTAACTACAAGTGATCTGCTTCCAAAGAACAAAGGTAGACTAGGTATAAAGTAGTAATTCCATTACAAATGGAGAATTTGGAGGGAAAGAAGAGATAAGAGCAACTAAGCTAGTTAAGAAAGCCAGAAGAACAATTTACATTAGCTCTGAAACTCAGAAATAATCCTCTCTTCTCTGAAACTGTTCAGGCAACCACCCTGTCGTCAAACCTCTGGGTACTGGCCATGCTCTCTGCCTTGTAGTGGAGACTCCTTAGCCACGGTTTCACCCTCTAGGTCCACTGGAAGGACAACTCATGGATCAGACTGTTCTCCTTAGGGACAGCGGTTCAAAAGCACCGGCTGCACCGAAGTAGAATGATGAGGCTAATTCCTCACATAAAGACTTCCAGCCGCAGAAACCATGCAGGAAGTCCGCAGTTACTTGATGTCATTGAGCTTGGTTGGTTTAGGGAGCCCTTCCCTGAAGAGTTCAGGGTCAGTTCAATGAGCTCTATTTCCTCCAGTCAAAAGAACAGATTTGGCACCCTCCATGCTGCTCCAGAAGGAGGAGATGCGGTGTCGGTCATTATGGGGGGAAAACTTTCTCAGGACAAATTCCCTGCTCTTTTTAAAAAATGTTTTTTAAAATTATTTTATTGGGGGCTCATACAACTCTTATCACATTCCATACATCCATCCATTGTGTCAACTACTTTTGTCCATTTGTTGCCGTCATCATTCTCAAAATATTGGCTTTCTGCTTGAGCCCTTGGTATCATTTTTTTTATTTAATCATTTTATTAGGGGCTGATACAACTCTTATCACAATCTATACATACATCATCCCTGGTCTTTTTGTATCACCGATGAAGTTTTCAATTTTCTTTAAGAAAATCTATCAAAATGACTCCCTTGGAATAAATAAATAGATCGATAGATAAATGTTATAACCCTTTAAGCTGACCTGTTACCTTAAACTTAACTCACCCAGCAGATCCCTTCTGAAGTCACTTGTTTTGATGGGACCTCCTTTGGAAGGTGCCCTAACGAGACTAAAACAACTATATCACTGAGATAACTTGTCTTTACCCAGTAACGTATCACAGACTTGTTTAGACCCAATTAAAAAAAACACTTACATATATGAACAATACCTCTTTTACTTATAATCATATTGTATGTGTGTGCATGTAATTAGTATATATATATAATTACAGTCTTGTATCAATTAGTGTTTCATTCATATTTCACTGGATTCTTGAGTTCATGGGTTCCTGATAGAGCATCCACCCACCTTACATCATATCAACCACTGCATATCGCAAGTTCAGACAATACAGCAGTACTGTCATATTCTAAATTGGGGAAGACACTGAAGCACAGTAATACGTTTTAAATACTATCCTTAAAATCAGTTAATGGTGAACTTTCTTCTGTGAAACTAAGAAAATCATTTATAGCAAATGTGTTACCTGATAATGATAGATCAATTGACTTCAATGACTTAGTTTATATCAACTCAGTGATTTCCATCTAAAAAGGAGAGAAGAGTATAATAGTTATAAAATATGATTATATTCTCATTATGTAATTTAACAAATGGGTTGTTATATTTATTTTAAATTATAATTATAAGATGATATTGAGTTTTCAAAGCATTTAACCTGGTTTGAAATACTAATTATGAATTAAAATTCAAACACTTAAAAATCCATAGAAGTTCAGAAATGTTCAGATTAAAAAAAGATATGACCTATTATTTAGAGAGACAAATAGAGTTAGCCCTCATAAAAAGTACTACCATTCATTTTTCATATAAGAAATATGGGGAAATATATTCCATTTTATAGGTGGGAAATACATTTAAAAAGATAAATCAGAATAAATCAAGGTGTTAAGAATATTTCATAGAGGAGTGAATGTGATTTTTGGATAAATGAGTTGCAATACATAAGACAGTGAGAAGATGAAGTGACTCATTATTCTATTGTACATTGAAGCATTAGTCAGTCTTATAATAATCTTTTTCATGTACTAGTAGTGGAGGACAGATTAGTTATCATCTAAGGAGACCCTGAGCTGTCAGGAGAAATTCAATATAATGAGACTTTTTTTTTGCCTTTCCAAAGCAGACACATGTTTTTCAGTCTGAAGTGCTTACGGGGCATTCAAGGAAAGAAGAGAGTCTCCTCCAGGAAGAGCTGCAGGAAACTAACACACTCAGAATTGATCAAAGTTATCTAGAAGCCTGGTGAAATTTAAACTTAAATAAATAGTTACAGAATGAGAGCCATAAAAGAAAAACATCAAATAGACATCATAAAATGCACCATCACTCACATTCCTGATGACATTGACCGTTAGCATCAGGGGAAAAAGCCAAGGTCATTTAACTTCAATCCAAGAAAATCACTGGCCCATCAAGACACCATATAAATGTTCATATATCACCCAATTGCTGTATATCCAGCTTACATGGGGAAAATATTTCATGATAGCTAGTAACCGATTAGGCCCTTGATTACTAGATTTTCTGGTAATACTTTAAACCCAGAGAAGTTGGACTTCAATTTTCATTAAAAGAAATACATGTATGAAGTAAACATATATTTTCAATGTAGTTATAATGGTTATAAAAGACAGATTTCTACTGTTAAATGTTTTATTTGTAAATAATAATTTATTTTTAAATGTATTTTAAAACAGATTTTATAGCAATTTTTAAGTTCTAAATTAAGTAGAGGTTTATCTTAAAAATCATCAACTTTGCATTCAGGTGTCCACACACTAATCAACCCTGTCAGCAGTCCACCCAATTTCTGTTACCTGACCCCCTTCCTCCTTATACCCAAAGCAATGGCCACCACCATTCCAGTCTATCTCTCCCTCCTCTCCTTTCCTCTTTCCTGTCCTTAGTAAACTACAAAGTGTATTCCTTTTGGATTGAGAAACCATTTCATATAAGATCTGTACTTTGGAGATTAGCTAATTTCATTCAGCATTATGCTCTCCAGGTCTATGTCATGAGGGTCTTCAGGGTGTAGTCATTGCTTTTTGGTATAGAAATCCGTCATGTGTAAATCCCAGCATTGCACTCTCCATTCTTCTGCTGATGGACATTGAGGTCGTTTCCATCTTTCTGCTGCTGTGAGCAATGCTGCAGGGAACATGGAGGTTCTTTGCAATGATCATTCAATGAAAAGAGCATATCTGTTTTAGGCATGACTCTTTCTTCTTTAGCATATATAGATATATCTCCAGAAGAAGGATCATTGGATCATAGGGAATTTCTATTGCCAATTGTAGGAAGTCGTGCCATCTTGCATTCCACAATGGTGGAATGTATTCCTATGTCTGCCAGCAGTTTATGCGGGTTCTTATCACTCTATATCCTTTCTAGCATTTGTTATTTTCTATTTTGCTTTTTTAAAAAACGTTTCTGTCAATGCTGATATAAAGTGATAGTTTGTTCTTATTTTGATTTGTTATCACCAGGATGGGAATTTCTTCATATGAATTGTTTGTTGTCTGTGTGGGTATCATTCTTGGTGAACCACATGTTCATGTTCTCTCTGCAATGTTCAATTGTCCTATTTTCCTTTTCTTAACATGGTGTTGCATTTTTCTACATATTTTAGAGATGAGTCTCTGATATTTTGTGTCATTGTCAAAATTCCACCTCACCCCCACATATTCAGGAATTTTATTAAGTCTTTAGATGCACCCAAGTGTCTTCCTTTCAGTAGGTCCCAGTCATGGATTTTGTCACCTACCAGGTGCCTTTACCTCATTATATTTGATAACTTCTTGTCCTGTTCATTTTTTCCATATTGCTTTTCTGTACTCCTATTTATTTATTTCTACTCTAATATTTATGACTTCTTTTCTCCTGGTGATTGAAGGTTTGTTTCATTTTTCCCCTCTTGTTCCAGTGTTGATGCTGAGAAACATGTATTTTAAAACCAGGCCAAGGGCCTACCTTGTGCGAAAACAGCATTCTGTGCCATGGTGATTTACTTACTACAGCTCCTAACCATGGTCTTTATAATACCTTGGCATATTTACTCTCATCCTCATCAGATTAGGTAAAAAATAAATTAGAGGAAAATGCTGGTAGGAGCATGGAATTCATTTGTGAGAGATTGTTAGTATGGATAACTGCGATTGTTGAAAGTTGGACATACAAAGAAGAAAATGATTAATCAGTTTGGCCAAACTACTGGGTATAAAATAAATCATTCCAGATGGGCAAACTGGGAATATAACGAGCATCAAGGAATTGAGGTTGGAGCTTGAGATCCCTACACATTGAATTTATTTTATCCATCACCAGAAAGCTGTGAAATCATAAGAGTAGCCGAAGACTAGCAGTAGCAGAATCAAGAGCCAAAGTACAAGACAGAAAGATGGGTTTCTCAGACCCTGGAGCAAATAAAGCTAAGTGCATTCTGTCAGGAGGCTTGTTTTTAGAATTCGGTTCCTCTAGACCGTTCATTAGGGAGCTAGGTTTGCAGACCCACGCCTGAGTGCCTTTGAGCTGAAACTTATGATGAAACTATATGATCATTGGGCATTCTTTGGAAGCCCTAAAAAAGTCCATTTTGGGCTGGTGCCTGCAAAACAATTCATTAGCATAGCAAGGTTGGGTTTTCTATTCCTCCGTGAAACCATGATAAGAATTTCCCATGAGGCTTTAAGTTCTGGCAGAGAGAGAGAAAGCCATGGAACAGCAGTGGGGAACATAGCATGTTACTCCGCATCCTCAGGAAGCTTATGTGGACCTTCAGTTCCTGTTCAGCCTTGATCTTGCATACGCTTGCCTTCGTTATGTAGTACTGCTAGGAGAGCCATTGTAAGTAGGTAGGTGAAACAAAAAGAGATGCATCTTCTCACTGTTTCGGACTGCGGAAGTCTGACTTCAGGGTTCGAGCTACAGGACGTGGCGTTCTCTCTCTCAGCTCTGTCGGAGGTCTCTATTATTCAACATGCTTCTCCATTTCTCGGGCAGCTCCTCATTACTTTGCACCAACCTTTCCCCATTTCTGCATTTCAATCAAAATGCATCTTATAACAATCCTGCCATAAAAAAGTAGATTCATTTTCAAATTTTTTTTTTAAACATTTTATTAGGGGCTCATACAACACTTATCACAATCCATACATAGACATACATCAATTGTATAAAGCACATCTGTACATATTTTGCCCTAATCATTTTCTTTTTTTTTTTTTTTCTTCTTTTACATTTTATTAGGGACTCCAACAACTCTTACCACAATCCATACATATACATACATCAATTGTACAAAGCACACCCATACACTCCCTGTCCCAATCACTCTCAAGGCATTTGCTCTTCACCTAAGCCCCTTGCATCAGGTCCTCCTTTTTTTTTCCCCCCCTCCCTCCCTTTTCCCCCCTCCCTCATATGCCCTTGGTAATTTATACCTCGTTATTTTGTCATATCTTGCCCTATTCGGGGTCTCCCTTCCCCCCTTCTCTGCTGTCCCTCTCCCAGGGAAGAGGTCACATGTGGCTCCTTGTAAAGATTAGAATTTATAATGCACAATTATGGGAAACATGATTCAATACATCCCACATTTTTGCACGCCCCCTCCCAGAATCCATGTGCTTCTCACATGAACAGTATCTATCATATCATCCCCCAAATCACATCTCATCTCCATGTCCACAATCTCATCTTCTTAAAAGTCAATACAGGTAAGACTTTCGGCATGTACCACCCAGGGACAAAAAATCAGCCTACAACTTAGAACCTGTGAAACACACACTTTGAACGATCTGTTTCCAATGTGTAATGGTGGAACAGGCTCAAGGTAGACATTTTCCATACGCATGGGGAAAACTGGAGGGAAGCAAGGCATAAGGGGCTCCAAGGATATTCACATTGCTTCAGCTCTTGAGGCTTGGAAAGAATACTCTATTTTCAGATTCTGGATATTTGTCATGCTTTCTTGATTCGGGGTAAAGCAAGAACCCTTGGCCTTGGACCTCAGCACCACCCAGTAGGCCCAACTCTGTTCCCTTAGTTCCTAACCACCTCATTCTTCTACTTCATCTGAGTGGTGACTGCAGTCCACGGACCCCAGCAGCTTATGTTTTTCTGTCTCTTGGACACAGCAGCCAAGTCGTCTCTACTTGGGCACAGCAGCCAAGTCTTCTTCGCACATGTGAATGGTATTTCTAGAACCCAACTAGTGAAAATATGACTCTTGAACTTCAAATGCACTGCTGCTTTGTTGACACTGACCCCTAGACATCCTCTGTGGGGTCTCGGAAACTGTGGATCTTTACAGGAGCAGATCTTTTCCTCCTGCTCCTGGGGGGCAACTGGGAGTTGGCAGCACCAATGATGCCATCGGTGATCCAGCAATGCCGCCTGGGCTCCCCATTTCAACCCAGGCGGCAAAAACTCCTCAACTTTGAAATAAATGCAGGCAGTGCTCCTTCCAAAAGTTCCACTCCTCAGAAACCTTCCCTGGAGAAGGTCTCTCAGGTTTTTTTTCTTTTGGGGAGAAGCGGGATGGGGGTGGTGGAATATAGTTCCATATTTCTGCCTGCAGAATTACTAGAGACAGTGAGTGCTCTGTCTTTGTCGTTTGGATCTACATCAACAGTTTTGCTGTTGCGGTAGGTAGTAAGATCCATTGGACACAGGCCTCATCTCTAACAAAAATTTGTAGCCACAACCTTGGCTTTGGTTCTAGGACACATGTTCATAGTTTTCACAAAATGTAAGTTCTCTTTCAATTTGGATAGTACATTTTAAATATCTCCCCCCCCCTCTTATTTTATTATGAGCAGAAGGGAGAAACCACACAACCCCTTCAATATCTTATTTAGAAATCTGCTCAGTTAAACTTTGGTTTATTGCTTTCAAGTTTTATCTTCCACCAAACATTAAAAAAAAACAAAAAAAAACTTCCAGACAATTTATTTGCCACAGCATAAAAACAGTATTGCTGACTGTGTGTGTCTGCATCCTGAACATTTCTCACCTATGTGTAACTTATTAACTTCCTCCAAACTCCATAATCATGAGTTGCCTTTGTGAGTTCTGAGTGTCCATTGCAATGAATTATAGAATCAGGATTAAAAAAGTAGGGAATGTAGTTTGAGACAAAGCACACAGGCTGAGCAAATCCCTTAAGAAGCTACTTTTCTATTAGACCCTTCTTTGTTTGTGTGTGCGCCTGAGGAAACCTGTCTGCAGCGTTCCATAGATATCAAAGATAGTCCTGAGCCTCTTTTTCTTAGAGTAAGCCTTTGCAGGTATAAATTAGAAGCACAGTAGCAATACATTCTGGACTCCATTAATTTATGCAGTATCAGAAGCAAGATATTGATTGCTTCCACTCATGCAAACTATTTAGATTGATTTTTCAGCTACTGAAAGTGATTCTAACGATCCTTTCATTTGTGGCTCCAATCTTCTCTAGACTTGTTCCTTGCCATTTAAGTTTCTTTGGTGAAGACCTGGCCAGAGAACATGGTTACTGTCAATAGCCTGTCTCTCTTAAAACAATTCTACAAAGTGAAGAATCTGATTCAGTGGAGTCTCCAAAGTTACTGAATTTCAACACTATCTTCAAAGTTTCAAAATAATCGAGTGGCATTTAGAATATTCGGAAAAAAATGAAACTTCTTCAAAATCTAAATGGAGCAATTTATTAAAGTTACAGTGGTTTTAATTACAGTGAATTCCCCACCAATATTGAGTTTCACTGGAAAAATAAAGAATTTTCCTGTTATTGATGATGTATGTAAAGGATTGAAACCTCACTAGCTACCATCATGCAAATCCATGGAAAGTCCAATGCAGAGAACTAAAAACCAAGTCAAACTCAGAATGCAAAATCCTGTGCTCCGCAAATTAGAATTTTAAAGTAATTTCAAATAATAAAACTTGGGCCTTTTGTTTGAGAATATATGTAAAGTATTCTACATGAGAAAATATATTTAGATTGTTTACAGTTTACCAATATGTGGATACTTGCACAATGCTCTGATTTTAAGGTGTTAATTGAACCAGAATTAAACCTAACTCTTTACTCCCATGAATGTAACATCTTATTCCTGGGAAAACAGGCAACATAATCAGCAGCAGTTCAAAACTAGAAAAGATGCAGGAGCAAAAGTTTATATCTGTTACCTAATTACCTTGTCTTAATAGGTCTGTGCTGAGATGAGGTGATTTTACGATTCCAGCAGTGGATTATTGGAATCTGCATCATATGGTGGGTCCCGTCGCAACAGCTGCCATTTCAGTTATGTTCTCTTTATAAGAGAAAATCGGAACAGTCCTCTGGGCGCTGGCTTGCAGCTCTTGCATGCCAAATGCTTTCTCGTGCAACAGTAACAGTCCTTTAATTGTATCTGAGTGCAGAAAGTGCCGTTTAATGCTTTGCCTCAGTGCCACACTGACTCTCCCATATAGGCTGTGATTCATTTCCAGGATCGGGAACTGTCTAGTTGTCCTTTGGGAAATCATGCTGATTGAGTAAGTGATGGCAGAATGCTTGTAGAATCTTTTATTCAGGAAAGACGAGGGAGATGGGGTGTCTGAATCCATGATAGGTTGTGCGGCAAACAGCAAAGCAACATTGAGAGGGGAATGGAGGTGGGAAGCCTCCTTATTCAAGATGAAGGTTATAAATCTGATGCAATTATAAGGTAGGTTCCTCAGGAACGGGCCCACGTTTATTTGTACAGACTCCGTGGGGAGGGTTGCCTCTTCTGGCTGCATCGGTTTCATTCACGTCTTGTTCGTTGGACTTGGGTCAACAGTCTGCCACATGGCCTGTCACCCCTGGGATCGAACAGCAGCCTGCGACATTACCCGCACTCCTCACATTCCTCTGACTCTGCTACCACGAGCCTGACCTGCTCCTTAGATGCATCTGACTCTGGCTCCACCAACCTGTGGTCTCCCTGTTCCCAGGTGAACCTTCCTGAATCCTGCTTCATAAACTCTGTCAGCTAGTCAGATAACGTTTCCAGCTTAATATCTGACCCACAACTCTGAGCTACATTGGATTTAATTATTCTACAAATATATATATACTTGCACACATATCTATAGAAAGTGACTAACATAGTTATGATATATACTGTATATACTTGAGTATAAGCAGAATATCAGCAGAGGCACCCAATTTTACCACAAAAATGCATAAAAATGTGCTGAGAACCTCGAGTATAACACACACACACACACACACACACACACTGATACACACCAACGATGTGCAGGGTTTATATCCACTAGAAATAACTATTGGAGTAGTTCATTAAGTAAACAGTGCTCCCTGGAGAAGATAGAGAAACGATTATTCACAACTCTCTCCCATATAGAAGGATCCTTTGTGGCGTAGTAGTTAAGACCTGGCCTCATAACAGCAACATCCACAATTAGAAACCACCAGCCAGTAGGCAGGGAAAGAAGTGGCTTCTATTCCAGTAGAGGTGCAGTCTCAGAAACTCAGGGGGATAAGTATACCCTGTCCTGCCTTTAGGGTCACCAAGAGCCTGCATGCATTCAATAGCAGGGCTTTGTTTTTGTTTTTGGTTTTGTTTGGTATTTCCTATGTAATTAATAAGTGAAACGAAAGCTGCAACCGTTACCCACATTTTCACTGCGCTTTTATTGTGCTCTACTTTTCAGAACAATCTGGATAGTGTCACCCCCCTTGAAGGAGCACTGATGCTGTCGTGAGTTACAAGTGCAGCTATTAACCGACAAGGGCCACAGTTCAAATCCCCCAGCTGCTGGCAGAAGGAAGATGACGCTTTCACCTCCTGCACAATGTGTACAACCTTGGAAAGCCAAAGCGAAGTTCCCCTCTGCCCTGTGAGGTCTCCGTGAGGTGCAGGGGACTCAATGGTACTAGGATCTGTATCGATTTGGGTATGTATGCACTCGAGGATTTTAGGGGAAAGCTTCCCCCAAAGCCATCAGTTTCTCCTAAAGGTTTTTATTAAAAGGTGTGAGGCCTATATTTTGCAGATAATTTTCTTGACTGACCACTCCACTTGATCGGTAAAAGCAGTCAGAAGTACCCAATATTTTTTCTGTATTCAACCTCACCTACTATATTTGAATTGTAGTTTATTTTCAACTCAGTTCATTTGCCCCAGCTGAAAATTCTTTCATTTTGAAACTACCAATGGTTAATAAAATACTGTTCTATTGAATGTAGTATACCTAAAAATAAAATCCATTATATTTATGTGCAAACCCTGAAAGAGAGATTTAGAAGGAATGACCTTACTTTATAAATTCTGTTCAGTCTGCATCAAATCACATCTATCATTACTTCGAATTGTCTTTTAGAATCTGGCAAGAGATCTTAAAAGCTAATGAGGCTTCTGATGGAAGATGGCAGATAAAAAGACTCACTCAATTACCCTGTAATATAAACTGACAAGATCAAACTTTTCTAACTTCATTCTTGTTCCTCTGCTTGGCTGTTAACTCCTTCTGCATGCATACGCAAATGCATAAAACTACAAAGAAATCCTTTTAAATATTTGTAATTATACTCAATGTTACTGGATTAAATTTCAACTTATAATCGAAATGACATGGATGCTTCGTAAATATATATGTGCACAACTGCACGCATGCATGTGTGTGTTTAAACAAACTACTGTCATCTAGTATACCCTCACTCATATTGACTTCTACAAAGGGTTTCTGGGACTTTACATCTTTACAGAAGCCAATGGCCTCTTCAGTTTCTTGTGGCTCCAATTGTGTAGAGAAACTGATGAGGTCACTTGCTTCTGTAAAGATTATATGGTATAGAAAATAGGTAAAAGACATATATTTTATGACTTAAAATATTGTGTAATGTGCTTGAGGAATTTGAATTGGGTGTTGCTACCTAAAAGCAGAATAAAAATCATGGAGAACAGAAAAATTAAAGAATTAATCAATATTCCGTATATCTAAGCTGTGGAATCTAAAAAAATCATAATAATGTTTAAAGTAACACTCAATGGAACGCCCTTGATGTGCATTGAGCTCTAGAAATAAAATAACTTTTCTTCTCATGATCAAGATTCATGAGAGTAATCTAAAACAGCTGTATGATGATAATTTCCAGTTTGTTAATTTGATATTAAAACTAACAGAAAGCATTATAGGCTTGCTTTAAGAGTTTGGGGACTGTGTCAACTGCCAGCTATGAGGAAGAAAAATAAATAAAATTCCAAGTATGACTGTTCACGGGCCTCAAGAAAAAAAGCTACATGTTAGAGGCAATCAATGATCTTCGTAATGCACACAAAATGAAGTATGGAGAGGCAAACACACAAAGAGCATATCTACATATAAATGTCCTTTTATTAAGTAAACATATTCACAACAACATATTATATGTAGGAAATATGCATTCATGGTAGGTGTTAGTGGTCCATTAGAAGGTGAACAGTTACTGCTGTATGCACATAAAGCATGCCATGTAACGTCACAGGATGACTTAACTATGTTGGCATTGTTTTGTATATATTTGCTTATTAAACAAAAGAAACAAATGCACACACTTCTGCAATAACATTACATTAGAACTAAGCACTGAAGTTCTACTCTATATAGTAGAAAAATAATTTACACTGTTGGCAGAATTTTGGATAGTTACACATTATCCTGTTTTCCTCCACTTAGATCTATCTTGCTGGCCATTTCCCCCCCAATTAGAGCCAGAAATGAGCAAGGTTCATTCATGCACAGTTGCCACACCTGTTTATGAAGAGCACTATTTGAGCAGTCTAACATTCTACAAGTAACTCTAGAGTTCCCGGCTTCCACCTTCCTCCACAGGGTAGACCTTTGGATACTTAAATATTGATAGACAGAAAATCCACCACTCATCTATCAGTTTGTCCTACTGTGGTGGCTAATGTGTTGCTGTGGTGTTGGAAAAGCTATATCACAGATATTTCAAATGCCAGCAGGGTCACTCAAAGTGAAAAGTTTCAGCTGAGCTTCCAGATTAAGAACAGACAACCAAGAAGTAAAGCCTTGTTTAAAAAAAGACGACAGAAACAACCTCAACAAGATGGATTGATCTGGTGGCTGTAACTGTTGGTTCAAATGTGTGAAAATCAATGAGTGGCAGTCATCTTACTATTGGTGTCTGTCTATGAATCTGGAGTAAAAGAGAATGAAGAAAACTAACATTTCAGAAAGGATAGTATTCTATAGGACTAAGGAACTCTCTGAACCATGACCCCATCTACTATAAAAATATAAAGACAAGATTGTAAAAAAACTATCATGATAAATTGTTCTGGTCAGGAGCACAATACGTGGATCCTTACAGCATAGAAGTAAAATGTGGAATAAAATTAGAACTTTTTTGAAGTGTCCAAGTTTACTGCATGATTACCTTTGACTATCATTGTGGGATACTTCTTAAATCTACATAAGATCAAATTGTCAACACCTACTCTAAAGGGGAAAAAAAAGAAATGAGAAGAGGCTGGGAAACTCTGTTATCAGAAACAGAACAAGAAGACCAGAGAGGAAGTAATGAGGAAATTAACATATTGTTCAAAATATAACTAGTGAAGAATAAAGCCAGACAAGTCCATCTTCCCGCTGGACAACTGGTTATATAGATACAATAAACAAGAGGGTGACTTCCATTGATATAACACTGCTGAGATACACTCTAATATGAACAAATATAGAAACTGAAGAAAACAATACAAACAAAATATACAGAAGGTTTTGAAAACCAGAGTAGGTCCAGCCCGCAATATGGGGGTGGGGGAGCATCTACTGACAAAGTTCTAACGGGTCTGTTCAGATTTATGCCTTTGATCTTCTATATTCCTTTCTCTCAAGCACTCTGTTTCGTGGCCACTCGCTTCCATTCCCTCAGTTTTAGATAGAGGGAGTTCTCCTTATTTCCTGAGCAGGTCCACCAAAGAAGCTTGGGACCCACTGCCGTCCACCTTCTGCACACCAGATGCTCACAGTTTAGGCTCTGACACTGATTTCTCCTCCAACTTGGGGTTAGATGGATTGCAGGCCTTCAGTGACTGATGATGGTGTGCTTCTTCCAGGTGGACTTAGTTGACATCTCATTTAGATGGCCGCTTGTTTGGAGACAAGTCTTCACGACTGCTGAAGCTATATGATCAGATAGTCAGCAACCAGTTAAGTTCTGTGCCACATTGTTCAATAGTGCACGCATCTTTTGTATGCCCTTCCTGAGGGCGACTATCAAGCAGGGCCATGGTATAAGAACTAATTTTTATTAAGTAAGAGCTAGGATATAATATGAACCCAAAACCCATTTCTGGTTCTACGATTTTTCCCCCTGTAACTTGGAAACTAATGCATGTGTTAGTCCAGGTTGACTAGTCCAGAAATAGTCCTATGTGTGCAAGAGCGAACTTCATATCAAGAAGAATTATACATTTATAAAACCTCCCAGTCCTGTCCAGATCAAGCCCATCAGTTCAATATTAGTCCATAAGTCTGATATTAGCCCATGAATTTCTCTTCAGACTCACATAGCATGTGCAATGATGCCGAATGTAGGAAGATCACAGGCTGGTGGGTGGAAACTCCTGTGGGTCCAGTGGCAGTGGTCACATCTCCAGGGCTCTGACTGCCATCAGCTTGACTCCATGTGGCTTGTCAACAGGCATGTGAAGGAGAGCGAGAGAGTTTACTGTCTCCAGGGACGAAGAGAGGAAGTCCCAGAATCCTCATGAGAAGGCCACACCCACAGCGAAAAAACATCAGGCTGTGATCTGAATGACTGGCTAGACTCCACCCCTTCCATTTATTTATCAAGTTGACATGAAATCGTCTGACTACCACAATGCATATGTCATATCACTCCATAGTTCATTAATGTAAAACAGAATTGTACAACTGCTTCTTTAATTAGTCTCCAAAAATGCTTTTCTTTCCTATGTGCCTTGGCATCAGCTCCCTCTTAGCTCCTATAGCACTCCATATCCCCACTCCTCCCGAAACCTTTGTTATATTAGTTTTCCATAGAGGTTCAAGGTCCTTGGGTTTCATTTACCAAAAAACAGAGAAACAAAGAAGGCAGTTTCAAGTGGGTGACCCCAATGGTGACATACCTCTGAAATACACCCTCATATGAACACGTAGAAGCAAAATATAACAGAATGACCATCACAATGTTGCCAGAATTATATGCATCTCAACATAGCTTACAGGGCATTGATGTAGCCAGATCTTGTTTGTCCGCAAGACCTTATTACACCACGCCTGTCTTTTGCTTCCTGAGACACCACTTATTACTAGCTTAAGTCCTCAGGTTGCAAGTGTACCCGAGGTACAGCCCAGTTCACCCAATGGAGTTCCCTAATGGGGTCTCACCAATGACACAGCGTCTGGAGCATGTCTTCCTCCCCGAAGTTCCTGGATTCAGTGCCCCAGCATTCCATGGCCCCTGGCCTGGGCTCCTGGGATAGCCTCAGACACCCCTGGTCATTTCTGCCAACCCATTATAAACCCTCCCCATCTAATGTTCCCAAGAGCATCCCCTGATGTTACCAAGAGGTCAACCCTTCCTCCCTTCCCCTCAACAAGCATGCAGCTGTGTTCCCCGAAATGTGACTGTTCTCTCTCTCCTCTCTTGTGCTGCCCCTACCATCAGTAGGTTTCATCACTCTGGCAAGGCCACCTTCCTATCTGGGGACCTCACCCAAGAGCCACATGACTACCACTTAGCATTTGGCATGCACACACCCCTGACAATTTCATCCCACCTGTCACGAGGTACCCACAGGCCAAGTGACCCACGTTATTCTAACCTGGAGCAAATGATGTGTGGTTTATTGGCACTGGTCAGGCTCTTTGTCATGCTGTCTGGTCTCAGGTAGAAAACTGGATGCCCTGCAAGCATGATGTTGTGCCTGTTCTGCTGACCACAAGAATGTTTGTTCCTACAGCAGTGGACTCAGGAAGTATTTGTCCTTTTGTGCTTGGCTAACTTCACTGAGCTTAATGTTTTCCAGACACCTCTACGAATTTTGGTGTTTCATGGGTTCATTGCTGTTCTTTATGGATGTATGGTATTTCATTGTGTGTATGTACCAGAGATTTTATAATCTGTTCTTCTATTGATAGGAATTTAGGCTGTTTCTCTATCTTTATGAGGTCTGTAACAGATTTTGATATCTGGGTTATGCTGGTTTCACCTATGAGTTTGGGATTTTTCTGTGTCTTTCAATGTTCTGGTAGATTTTAGGTGGGATTGGTGTCAGCTCTTTTCTGAATACTTGGTAGAATTCTCCTATGAAGCCAACTGAACAAGAGCTATTTTTAGTTGAGTGTTTTTTTATTGCTTTGCATATTTCTTCTTTTGATAAGGTTCCGTTCAAGTTCTTAATGTCCAAAGGGGTTAAGGTGGGGAGAGAGTGATTTTCCAGGTATTTGACAACATCCTCCAAATAACTGAATTTTTTTAGTATACAGGTGTTTTTTTGTAGCACTATGTAATTCATCTTTTTATCTCAATAATATCTACTATGGGAATTAGCCCATGTTTTTTTTAAAGATTTTCTAAAACCTATTCTCAATCTGGCTTGAATTTCTGTCAATGCACAGTGGCAATTATATTTTAATTATCTTCAGTAATATTTTACTGTACAACATTTTAATGACATTGTTTAATAATTTCTTTATGGAGTAACCTATCTTCGGAAAGGGCACAGATATGAGGCTCCTCCAGTTGGTTGAAGAGATGACTGTCCACCAAATATCTTATCAGAGATCACTGAGTTCTTCGAGTTCTTGTCAGTTTGCTGAAACTTTTTTAATTGTTTATTGAATGAATTCTGAGGGTCCTATTTTTCTTTGGTACTTTTAGTGAATTTTGGACTTCGTCATTCAACACTACTGGTTCATGATGATATTCTAGATCTTTAAATTGTTGACCATCCATCAATTTTATAACAGTGACTCTTCCATCCACGTTTGATTATTCAATTTTTTTTGCCCAGCGAATCCATAAATATTTCGATTTGAGGCTTGAAGTTTTTCCATTTATTTTCTGCTTAAGATATGCTAAGTGTGTTCTTTCTTGTTGATTTTCTAACTCCAGGTCATTTCACTTTTGATTATAAGATTTCACTTTGTCTTTTCAAATTTTCCTTGAAATCGTCTGTTCAATTCTACCATTTCTTCATTTTTTTACCATTCACTGTCACTGCTCTAAACTCAATAGGAAGTCTGAAAGTCTCTTCTGACATCCACGTTGGTACTTTTCTCTTACTTGTCTTATTAATGGCTCCTTACTTTCTGCCCCACCCACATCAATTTACTGATAAATTGATACATTTATAATTGATAAATTTATTGATAAAGTCATAAATGATAATTCAGTAGTTCAATAACATAAAGAGATGTACAATTATGACCCATTCAGCTATAGAAGATTTTCTTCATTCTTGGACTCATCATTATTAGCTTCCCATTTCCCTTCAATCTCCGTTGCCATACCCCCAAGGAACCATTAATCCAGGTACTGTCTCTTTACATTTACCTATCTTTGATTTCATACACAGAAAAATATTTAAAAATTAAGAATCTAAAACAACCACCACCACAACAAAGATAACAACATAAATGGTTTTTTAAAAAACCCTAAATAAAAAAGAAAGTATATATATTAAATACTGGGAAAAATTTAAATAGATCCTAAGAGAGATCAAATTATAGGGTGCTAAATTCTAATGTACTACATCTGCAAGAATCCATTTTTTAAATGCATTCTTCATGTAAGTAAGGTTATTCACACCCCTTGGCTCTGGTCGAAGGGGATTCACCAGGGACTTAAGACACGCGTGTTGCTCCTTCATCTTTTTATCCTGAAACAGCTTTAAAATAGACCAAATGATAAGATATTGCATTTTGACCCAACTACATCTGTCCTCATCTACGTTGTCTTGCTCTCCATCTGACAATAGTGTTATTCATGTCATCAACTATGACTTGGAGGTATTCACAAGATGCTCAATCCATGTGTGGACCTTGCAAATGACTTTCAGTCTTCTACTGTCCTCTGTTGCCTACTCCAAACCAAGAGTTCGCAAGTTAAGCTCTACTGCCATTCCTTCTTTTACGTTTCGATTATATTGTCCTGGTATTGCACAGGCTGGTGTGCTTCTTCCTTGTGGCCTTAGTTGATGCTTTAGAAGAAGGCTGCTTGTCTGGAAACACCAGGCACAATATGCTTGAAGTCCTCTCACAGCTTGTGAAGTCTGTTACTAAGGTCCAATGTGTCAAATCTCTTCCTGAGATGTTCTCTATATTCACTTTGATATTGTGGACATGTTTGGATTTTCTTCAGCTTTGAATTGAATTTGCATATGAATACTCTATGTCCTATTCCAGGCTCTGGACTTTTTTTGCCTGGTGGTATTAAACTTCTCCCTCTTTCCATACATGTATGTAATTTGATTCTTTTATATGTCATCTGTGAGTTCATGTGTATATTCACCATATGTATTGATAATGTATTTGCAATGAAGTTTCTGGTCTTTCAAAATACTATCATGTGATCTCCAAAGTCATTTCTAATACCAAGGCCATATTTTCTAAATACTGAAGGCAATATTTTCCAAAAATGTTGTTTCGAACATTCCCATGCCAGTCCCTTGTAATTATGAATGCTTCTTAATTGCTTATTTGATAAATTTCAGATTGAAGAATTGGTTGCATTTTTCAGATTTTCATGGTTGGTTTGATTGGCTTGGCCACAACTTTGAACAATAATGATATTAACTGATTTTTCTTGAAGATTCATAGATCTTCTCCTACTGTAGACAGCATTTACTTCATGATACATCTTGGAAATGTTATTTTGGGCAATGCAGAGAAATGAGATTCCTCTTGAATTTATCATTCTTGACATAATAAACCATATGACTATGTAGTTGAAATGAATAAGTCATTTTCAATTCTTTATGTGTTCCATGTCATTGAAGACTTAAAATATTCTCATATTCTGACTTTGTGCACTCCTTTTTGTGATTTCTTATAACTTTCCCCCCTGATTTTCAGTACTGCTTCACTAGCAAATCAAGGTCCCAAAAGTTTTGATGCTGATGGGTTGCCTTGGCTTTGCTATTGTGAATAATGCTGCAGTGAACATATTTTTATTAATGTTATCATTTTCCTAGAATATGTACCTAGAGATGGTATATATGGTAAATATATATATGCCAGAAGAAACAGAAAAATGGGCAATTGTATGAGCTATAAATAATAATATTAATAAAATCAAAGGTGTAAACAATAAGCTATTGAATTAAACCAGTTTCACAAACCACGCCTACTTTTACCAAATGATACAAGTAAATATATAAGGGGTAAATTGTGTATCAATCAGATTGGGAGGCAACCAGATATAAAATTAATATAATCTGCAATATATTTATCAGTAATTCTTGGGATAGATTTTCTATCAGAGTACATCCTTGTCCAGATTCAAGAACACACTAAAAGAACACATGGTTTCCATTTCTTTTTTTAAATTAAATACTTTTATTATGGGCTTTTATATCTTATTACAATCCATACAATCATCCATTGTGTCAAGCACATTTGTACACATGCTGCCATCATGATTTTCAAAGCATTTTCTTTCTACTTGAGTCCTTTATATCAGCTCCTCATTTCCCCTTCCCTCCCTCCATCCTCCCTCATGAACCCTTGATACATTATACATTCTTATTTTTATTATCTTACATCATCCTTGGTTGCCCTTCGCCCGGTTTTCTGTTCTTTGTCCCCATAGGAGAGAGTAGTAGGTTGATCCTTGTGATCGATTCCACCTTTCTCCCCTATCCTCCCCTAATCCTCCTGGTATCTCTACTCTCATTGCTGGTTCTGAGGGGTTTATCTATTTTGGGTTCCCTGTGTTGTGGGCTCTTATCTGTAGCAGTGTTCATGTTCTGGTCTAATCCAATTTGTAAGGTCGAATTGAGATCATGATAGTGCTACAAAAAAGGACCAATAAGACCAAACTCTGATTATTCAGAAGTAACCTCACAGTAAAGAACAATATATATAAAATTCTGAAAGTATAAGAAAGCTGTCAACCAAGAATCACAGACACAGGAAAATTATTCCTCTAATATGTTGCTGAAATTAGAACATTTGCAATAAACAGAAATTAAAGAAATTTGTAAAAGTAGGCCACCCTTACAAGAAATATTAAAGGATAATTACGATGGCAGACAACAACTGAGATTAACATACCTGACAGTGTGTGAGGGTTAGGATTACCTAGAGAAACAAGTCCAGTGACATTCATATGTTAAGAAAGAGCTTTGTATCAAGAAATATTGTATTCCAGGGCAGCCCAACTCAAATCCATAATCCAATGCGAGTCCATAAACCCCTCTTCAGACTCACACAGTTATATGCAATTATGCAGAATGCAGTCATATCACAGGCTGGTGGATGCCAAGTCCTGTGGATCCGATGATGGTAGAAAGATAGCAGGGCTCTGGGAGCTCTCAGGGTGGCCAGCAGCAGGTTGGTGAAGGCATAGGGAGAGAGAGAGAGTTACCCTGGACCATCTTTATGACAAGGCCATACCCACAAGGTGACATTATCCAGGCTAGGAAGTGATTGGCAAGTTAAACACTCCCCCCACACTTTAGATATCTTCAAGTTGACAACATTATGTTATTACCACAGACAGCACAACCAGTCAACCCAGATATATACTCTCCAAAATAAATCAATAAGTTTGTAAATAGAGAATCAAATAAAGCAATTTGTAATAAAGACAATTATAAAATAAAAAGAGGGAATAGTGTAGTGGTTGATATAAAGTTTGAATATTAGTTATATTAATTGGAGATCCTTCTAAGACAAATAATGGACAGAGGTAAGGAGGAGAGATAGAAACAGAAAACAAAAGGAAAAAGTGTGATAAGGTGACATAATGGCATTGCACTGAGGAGATTACAATAGATGAGATAGAATAGCAAAATGTATATGAATTTGTAGTGGAAAATTGATGATGTACTCTAAACGTTCACTGAAATCACAAGAAAAAGAGGTTTTGTTTTTTGTTTTAATTATCAGAGGTGTAAGTGTTTGTCTTAGCTTTCTATACCACACTATGTGTTGTTTCCAGTAAAAAAAAAATATTACAAATGGGTGACTTTAGAAAACAGAAATAAATTGTCTCATAAGTTTGGAGGTTAGTATTGATTTGGTCAATTCTTGCTAATGACTCTGAAAAGCCAAGTGGTCCATGACTTTCTTTCAATTTTTGATGCCTGCTAACAATCTTTCTTATTCCTTTGCCAAATACGGGTGCATTATAGTCCAGTAACACGTGGAGTTTGTTTAAATCTGTGTGTGTTTGTTTTGTGTCTGTACTATCTTCAGAAAAGTTACAACTCAGAAGGGACTGGGAACCACTCTACTCTGGCATAAACTGAAAAGACAAGAAGAAAATATTCATAAGTGTAGGAATTTGAACTTGGAAAAAAGTTTTATGGTGAGGGGGGCTCCATTTTTCACAGCTATTAATGGCAGTTACCTGTATAACTATCAACTCATTCATTCACAAATTACAGTAAACATAACTGTATAAATCATTAAATAACCAATACATTTATAAGTCCAACAGAGAGGGTAATGATGAAAAACTATACTGCTGTGCTGAAGAATATCATCCCCTTAATGCATATGCCCTGATTCTTAAATCTGTGATTATGCCACATGACCTGGTAAAGAGAATTTGAGATATTCAAGATATTTAAATGAATATACTAAAATCTGGTAGACCAATTAGATGAGCACAATTTCTTTCTAAAAATTTTATTGGGGCTTGTACAACTCTTATCACAATCCATAAATCCATCCATTGTGTCCAGCACATTTGTACATTTGTTGTCCTCATCATTCTCAAAACATTTGCTTTCTACTTGAGCCCTTGGTACCAGGTCCTCATTTTTTCCCGTCCATACTCACCCCACACCTCATAAAACCTTGGTTATTTATAAATTGTTATTATTTTGTCATATCTTACACTGTCGACATCTCCCTTCACCCACTTTTATATTGTACATCCACCAGGAATGAGGTTATATATATGAGGTTATATATAGATCTTTGTAATTGGTTCCCCCTTTGTACACCACGTTCCTTCCACCCTCCCAGTATCACCACTCTCACAGTTGTTCCTGAAAGGTTCATACTTCCAGTTCCTATCTTTACCAGTGTACATCCTCTGGTCTAGCCAGATTTGTAAGGTAGAATTGGTATCATATTAGTGGAGGGGGCATGGTGGGAAGCTTTGAAGAACTTGAGGAATGTTGTATGTTTCAAGATTGCTACCCTGAACCCTGACTGGCTTGTCTCCTCACCAAAACTCATGTGTAAGGGGATGTCCAGTTGTCTACAGATTGGCTTTGGGTCCTCACTCTGCATACCCACTCATTCACAATGACATGATGTTTTGTTCTTTGATGCCTGGTACCTGATCCCTTCGACACTTCATGGGCACACAGGCTGGCATCCTTCTTCCATGTGGGCTTTGTTGTTTCTGAGACAGATGGCCACTTGTTTATCTTCAAACCTTTAAGACCTCAGGTGCTATATATTTTGATAGTCAGGCACCATCAGCTTTCTTCACCACATTTGCTTAAACACCCATTTTGTCTTCAACAATCTTTTCAGGAAGGTGAGCATCACAGACACTGGATTGTTAGAACAAAGTGTTCTTGTGTTGAGGGAGTAATTGAACCGAGGCCCAATTTCCATCTGCAATGTTAATTCTTAATATATAGATATGAGTATATATATATATATATATATATATATATATATATATACACACACACACACACACACACACACACACACACACACATCATTTGCCTCCTGGTTCTTTATAGCAAATTTTTTTACCTGTGTGAGATTCAGAGAGATTCAGCTTAAGAAAAGACAAGAGAGTATAGAATAAGGAGAGGGACTGATTTTGAATATAAAAGATGAGAGCAAAATTTTTTTAAATGTCCTGACCTCTAGAAGATGGAAATGTTTATCAACCACCAACCAGCAAAGATATGATTGTCTTGGTCCTATAACCACATGGAACAAATTTTTGCCACCAACTTAATGAGAAGAAAAAACACAACACTTTGGAAAGGGAGTGGCTGATACTTTGGTTTTAGCCTAGTGAGATTCAGAGCAGTAGATTTCTGGTCTACCAAACTGTATTATAAAATATTATGTTGTTTGTTCCATGCACTGTTTTAAATGATATTGTGATGTCAAGGAATAACACATTTATAGATGTCTAAATAAAGGAATGCACATATGTAAATATATTTATATATGAGGATGGGGAAATAGATCTATGTGCATATATTTGAGGTTTAGTATTATGGTAGCAGATGGACATTGGGCCTCCACTCAAATACTCCCTCAACACAATCATACTTTGTTCTATTAAACTGGCAGTCCATGATGCACACCTTGCCGACACAATCACTGAAGACAAAGATGTTGCTAAGAAATGTGGTGAAGAAAGCTGATGGAGTTGGCTATCAAAAGATATAGCATCTAGGGTCTTGAAGACTTGAAGGCAAACAAACAGCCATCTATCTCAGAAGCAACAAAACCCACATGGAAGAAGCACACCACCCTGTGAGATCACGAGGTATTGAAGGGGTCAGGTATCGGCATCAAAGAACAAAAATTCAAATCATTGTGAATGATGGGGAGTGCAGATTGGGGCCCCAAGACCCACCTGTAGGCAACTGGACATCCACTTACAGAAGGGTTGTGGGGAGAAGACAAGCCAGTCAGGGTTCAGTATAGCAATGTTGAAATATATAATTTTCTTTTAGTTATTAAATGCTTCATTTCCCACCCCCTCCTACTCATGATCCCAATTCTACATTACAAATCTTGCTAGACTGGAGGTTGCACACTGATAAAGATAGGAAATGGAAACAGTGGGAATCCAGGACAGATGATCCCTTCCGGATCAGTGCTGAGAGTGGCAATACCAGGAGTGTGGAGTGGAAAGGGGAAACAGATTACAAGAATCTACATATAACCTTCTCCCTGGGGGATGGGGGGACGGACAACAGAAAAGTGGGTGAATGGAGACATCGGATAGTGTAAGATATGAGAAAATAATAATTCATAAATTATCAAGAGTTTATGAGGGAGAAGGGAGGGAGGGGAAAATGAGGAGCTGATACTAAGGGCTCAAGCAGAAAGCAAATGTTTTGAGAGTGATGCTGGCAATAAGTGACAAGATAAACACAATGGATGGATGTATGGATTGTGATAAGAATTGTACAAGCCCCCGATAAAATAATTTTTAAAATAGCATGTTGTTATAAGCATTTACATTTGTAGCAATATCTAATCAGAGCAATATGGAATAGACCCATATACCCACAGAGAAAATCAAAAGAATTTATCTCTGGCTCAGTACTTTCCCATCCTAATCGGTGATAGACTGGAAGCACTACTGAGACCAGCACACCACGGGTAATTTTGCTGCTATTTGAAAGACCAGTTGTACAGCTCTCAGAATCAGAGTAGCACACTAGCCACCAAAATACAACAGGCTGACAGCTGAGTGGTTTTAAATGTGGGCGTATACATATAGAAACAACGTGTATTACATAGATGGCATCTATATAGATGGTAGATATATAGCTACACATGCATCTCATTTTACTGCACTCGATGCTATTGTGCTTCACAGATACTGTGCTAATTACAAATTGAAGGATAATGGCGACTATGCATTGAACATAGCTACCGAAGCCATTTATCCCAACACCATGTACCTCTTTCCGCTCATGTTGTGATTCTCACAGCATTACAAACTTTTAATAGTGCTATTGCACAGCTGATAGACTAGCATATAGTGTAGACATATCTTTAATTTTCATTTAGAAAACAAAAAAACACTACTTGCCTTATTACTATATTAATTTTATCATCATGATCTGAAACTGAAGTTGCAATATTATCAGAGCATGCCATTATACATGCATACCAATATTAGAAAATGTGTTACTATAACATGATTGTTTTGAAAATAATGCTTCTGCTGTATTCTTAGTTAGTCTGATCTCTGCAAAGATAAAGTATTTTCAGTAAAGAGTAATTCTGATAGCCATATATTTAAAGATTTTCTTACATTACCCTATATTAATTAATTTACAAAATAAATTATGTTTTAATAAATTTACTGATCACATAACCCTGAGGAATAATATAAATTAGAGGCATTGCAAGTTTATTTAAAATATTTTAGTACTTCCAGTATTTTAATTATGAATGTCTTATGGAAGAGAGCATAATATATTATATATAATACATATAATATATATATATATACTATCAATATTATAATTCATTATTTCCAGGTCATAATTACTTCAAATATAGGTGAATTTCTTATATGGAATTTGTGTAGTGGAATTTATTATTTAAACTAAGAAAAAATGTCTATTGGCTAGCTCTTATGTCCGGTTTTTATTCTATCACCTGTAAGATGACCATAGGGTCTTTTAGCATCAAACACAATGGGAATTAGGGGTAGGAACCACCAGTTCTCATTAGTTTGTCATACTGTAGTGGCTTGTGTGTTGCTATGATGTTTGAAGCTGTGTCACTGGTATTTCAAATGTTAACAGGGTCATCCAATGTGAACAGGTTTCAGTAGGGTTTCCAGAATAAGAAGAGACCACGATGAAGGAATACGTTGTCCAAATATGAGGATTTAGTCACTGAAAACCTCACGCACAGTAGTGGAACATTGTTGATATACTGCCAGAAGATGAAGCTCTCTAGTCAGAAGGCACTCAAAACATAAATATAGGGCTTGATGGGCCAGGATGTCCTCTCCTACCTCTCCATCCCTTTTTGTTTCTCCCATGTGCTCTCATCTTGCATACCCAAGCCCACGAGGACCATATTTCTGCTTAGAACCATAGAACACACACAGAGAAGACCATAGGGCTGGCCCCACCATGAGACACGAGGTCCCTCACTAAACCTTATCACTGTGGGGGCCAACACTGGAGACTCAGTGTGGGAATATTGCACAATCTTACACATCATGCTGGGAGAAAACACTAAGGACATGCAACAGAGCAGCAAGGGGAGCAAAGGGATGAAATCCCTGGAGAGACCAAAAATAGACTTTGAAGGCAGAGTGTGGCACCCCATCAGAATCAACTGGAAAACACTTGCAAAGGCCAACAAACAGACCTTGAACTATTTATAGGCTTTTCCATTTTGGGTCAGTGGTTTGCTTTTTGTCACTGCCATTTATCTATTTGTTGTTGTTTTTGTTTCGTTGGTTTTGACTTCCTTTGATCTTTCATTTGGCTTTGCCTGGTTTTTGCACTTAGTAGTGTATCTGCATTTCTCTCTAGGCAAATAATTTGGAGATGAAAAGAACGGGACCAATGGTCCTGGAGGGATGCAGGAGACGGGGAGTTGAGAGCAAGGAAGGAGGGGCAATAACCAACCTAGGGACAAGGGAACAACAAGTTAACTGTAATCAATGGAAAGAAGGACAAAAGATGCTAGGGGGCTTAATCAAGGGCAATGTAGCAGCAAGGAATTACTAAACCCAAGTGAAGGCTGAACATGATGGTGGGACAAGAGGAAAGTAAAAGGAAAGAGAGGAAAGAACCAGGAGGCAAAGGACAGTTATGGACGTCTAAATACAGGCATGTACATATGTAAATAAATACATAAATATACATATATGTATATATAATGAGAGGGGAAGAGAACTATGTATTCATATCTATATGTAAAAATTAAGGTTGCAGATGGACATTGGTCATCAACAGGAATACGCCCTCAACACAAGAACAGTTTGTTCTAACAATCTGGCATTCTGTGATGCTCACCTTCCCAACATGATTGCTGAAGAGAAAAGGGGTACATAAACAAAAGTGGTGAAGAAAGCTGATGGTGCTCATCTATCAAAAGATATAATATCTGAGGTCTTAAAGGCTTGAAGATAAACAGTGGCCATCTAGCTCAGAAGCAATCAAGCCCACATGGAAGAAACACACCAGCCTTTGTTACCATGAGGTGTCAATGGCATCACATATCAAGCTTCTAAGACACAGAACAAAAGCATACTCAATGTGAATGGGAGGTGGGGGGGGCATAGAGTGGAGACCCAATGCCCATCTGTAGACAATTGGACATACTCTCACAGAGGAGTCACATGGAAGGAATGAGCCAGTCAGTGTGCAGTATAACCCCAATGAAACACACAACTTTCCTCTAGTACTTTGGTGCTTCCTTCATCCCACTATCATGGCCTCAATTCTACCTTATAAGTAGGATTAGACCAGAACATGCATGCTGCTACAGATAAGAGCCCCCAACACAGGGACTCCAGGATAGATAAACCCCTCATGGCCAACAATGAGAGCAGAGATACCAGAAGGATTAGGGTAGGGTAGGGGGAGAAAGAGGGAATTGCTCACAAGGATAAACCTATATCCCCACCCAGGGGGACGGATAATGGAAAAGTGGGTGAGGGGCGATGAAGGACAATGTAGATATGAAAATAATCATCTATAAGGGTTCGTAAGGCAGGGTGGGCAGGGGAGGGAGAGGAATAAATGGGGAGTTGATATTAGCGGCTCAAGTGGGAAGAGAATGCTTTCAAAATGATGGTGGCACATTTGAAAATGTGCTTGACACACTGGATGAATGCATGGATTGTGATGAGATATAATATCCCCCCAAAAAAGTAAGAAACATTTTTTTCTCTAAAACAAAAAACAAAACATGATTACAGAAGAGGTCCCATTTCAAAATAGTATCCACCATAAGCACATGGATGGAGTGAAGCTTTAAGGACTGTCCTTTGCTGCATAAGCCAGACCCCAAATGAGAAGTAACAGTTACAAATATCTATAAATATTTGGAAATTGGACTGTATGATGTGTGAATCTAGGAAAGTTTGAAGTCATCAAAAATGAAGCAGAATGCATTAACCTGAATATTCTAGGCATTAGAGAGCTGAAAATGGACTGGAGTTACTACACCAGGGATGACAAATTCAAGAGGAATAGGGCCAATTCATCACCAAAATGGATATTTCTAAATCTATCCTGAAGTATAATGTTATAATGTGATGAGATAATATGTATCTACATATATCCAGTCACTACAACTATTATTCACATGTATGCACCAACCACTGAAGCTAGTGATGCACAAATGGTAGAATTTTACCAAAGTCTTCAGTCTGACATTGAAAAAATATACAATGAGAATACATTGATAACTATTGGTGATTACAATACAAAAATTGGTAACTAAGAGGAAGGAGTGGTAATTGGAAAATATATCCTTGATTATAGAGCAAACATGGAAATTGTATGGCAGAATTTTATAAAGGAAACAACTTCATCACAAACATGCTTATTTTTACAATTAAATGGTGGCTATAATTCTGGAATTCTCTAGAAGGAACACACAGAAGTCAAATTGATGCTGTCCATGTGAAAAGATGACAGAGAGGCTCAGTATGAGCAGCTAAAGTGTGGTCAGATGGTGGCTGTGAAGCAGACTACAAGTTGCTCACATGAAAGTTCAGGTTGAAGGTGAAGAAAATTAAAACAAGTCCAGGAGAGATAAAACATGACGTTAAGTATATCCCACTTGAGTTTCTAGAACATGCACAGATTTGATTCATTGAACACTAATGGTGGAAAACTGGTGGGCTGTGAGAAGACATCAATAATATTATACATGAAGAGAGCAAAGCGCTATTAAAATTGCAGGAAAGAAAAAAAGACTAAAGTGTATGTATGTCAGAAGAGACACTGGAATTTCCTCTTAATCATAGAATAGTTAAGGTGACTGCGGAAAATGAGGAAAAGTTAAAGACCTGAACAAAAATGTTCAAAGGGCAAAGTATTACAATGAAATGTCCAAAGACATAGAGTTAGAAAAAAATAAAAGGAATAATGTGCTCGGTATATCTTATACTAAAAGAACTGAAGAACAATTCAAGCCTGAAGTGACACTATTGAAAGATTCTAAGGGCAAAATATGAATGATGCAGTGTCACTGTACCAAAAAGCACACCTTGACATTGAACTCCTTCAGTAGGTAGCATATGAGCAAGAGTCAATGGTGCTGAAGAAAAAAGTCCACCTTGAAGAGAAGGCATTAACCATTAACAAGACTTCCAGAGTTGACAGAATACCAACTGAAAGGTTTCAACAGGCTGGTGAAACACTAGTGGCACCTCTCAGTGATACCACGTAGTTTGGAATACTTCTACTTGGCCAGTTGACTGGAAGAGATCCATAGTTGTACCATTCCAAAGAAAGGTGACCCAAGACAGTGCAGAATCTGTATGCTGAGGAACTAAGTTGAGAATCTGGATTATATTAAGAAGAATGTGGCATCAAGTTTGGAGGAAGGCTTATTGACAACTTCCAATATGCAGAAGACATACATCGACAGCTGAAAATGAGGAGGTTTTGTAGTACTTGCCATTGAAGATCAAGTGGGTTAGCCTTCAATATAGATTAAAATTCAATGTAAAGAAAACCTAAGTCTTCACAACTGGACCAACAAGAGACATTATGGTAAACAGAAAAAATTGCAGTTGTCAATGATTCCATCTTGACTGAACCCACAGTTAATGCTTATGGAAGCTGTATCCAATAGATTAAGCAAGACATTGCATTTGGTCACTCTTCTGCACAAGACCTGTTTAAAGTGTTGAAAAGCACCAGTGTTACTTTGAGGACTAAAATGCACCTAGCCTAAATCAGCCTTCTGCTACCTCAAGGGAAAATTGAACATTGAATAATGAAGACCAATAATAATCAATGCAATTACATTTTTGGTATTGAAAGTATCATGGACTGCAAAAGAGCAACAACAACAAAAACTGTCTTGGAAGAAGTACAGCCAGAATGATTCCTACAGGCATAGATGGCAGGACTTAGTCTCATATACTCTGGACACATTAACCAGGAAAGAACAGTCCCTGGAGAAGGATGTCCATCTGGTTATAGTAGACACGGCAGCCAAAAAAGGAACAACAACCAAGATGGGTTGAAACACTGCAAAAATGGGCTCAAAAGTTTATGATGATGATGCAGAACAGGCCAGTGTTTTACCTTGTTATGCACAGGGTCTCTTTCAGTGAACACCAGCTCGAGGGTGCCTACAAGAACTGGTGTTGGAGGAATGTATTTGACAATGAAATACAATACATGAAGAAAAAAATTGGCAACTTTTATGCTATGTCATGTGTATGAATATATAAAATCTGGGTAACAGTAATTTTAAAATAAGGACTTTTTCATAGAGAAATCATATTCTTTTATTCTTTCCATTCTTCTATGTCTTGACTAACACTAATTGTGTTCTTTTGCATAGTTTTATGGAGAGAGATGGCTGTCTTTGTGGTAGACGCAGCATTGTCATTAAGGACAGATTAAAAATGGGGGTGAATCCGCCACAAATATAGGTATGCATCACTTGAAGTCCCCAGTACATATTGTGAAATAGTGTTATGTGATTTTTTGAGACATGCAAACACAATATTGAAATCTAATGAGAGTTCCTTTCTGATTGTCCTTACTGTGATTGTTTTTGTTGGTGGAATTCTTGGTGGACCCTGTAGGACTGTGTAGTAGCAAGAGCCGACAAAGGGAGAAGAGTAAGAATAAGTAAAGTAAGAGCAAAGTATGCCCAGTCCGAACATCTCCCAACCTGTGCAGCAAGAATAGCTTGGGCTGCCTTAAAGCCATGCATAAAACTTGATAGCTTAAACCCAGAACCAAGTCATCTGACTCACCTTAGAGTCTTCTAAGCCACTAGGAAAAGTTACTAAATAAAGGAGATTTGATTTTCTTTTACATAAAAAGGAAAAGTTCTATGAGGCTACAGTCATAAATATGGTTGGGCAGTATCTGAAAGGATAAGTGATGTATCCCCTGTAATGCTTTGGACCAGCCTATATCTTTTATTTCACAATAAAAGTACACTTAGATGGATCAGGATTGAATGCCTGTTTAGAATCAGGAATTGGAGCAGAATGTAATTCAAGATAAGAAACAATCAAGCAGTCAAATTCATTATTCGGCAATTGGCATACTACTCCACAGAATAAAGAAAACACACTATTAAATCACAGGGCAGGGGGTTATTTAATGTGGCTTTTCTAGGAAAAGTTTTGTAACTCCGACCAAATAACCTTTACCTGCATGCTGTTGTTAGGTGTCATCGAATTGGTTCCGACCCATAGGGATGATATTGATTCTTCATTGTTCCTCATTCAATGTCCAACTTTCAATGTATTTCAGGCAATGAAAATAGCATGGCTTGGGTCAAGCACATAGTTATGGGTAAGAAGATGTGGGAAGATCCTGATAGGATTCATCTGTGAGTAACTAACTGTTAACATGGTGCATTCGATAGTCATCCTTCCACGTATAGAGTAAGCCCTCTGAGAAGCAAGAGAGGGGAATTTCAGTACCGGTGAAGTTCTTCCTCAAGACTATCAGAATCCCTCTGCAGGACACCTCCTTCATCCAGAGCACAAGCGTGATGTCAGAAGATCAGCTGCAGAAACCAGGAACAGAGCATGAAACAGACTGGTGGATTTCCCAGCCCACAGAGCATGTAAAGCTGAGTGCTTTCCGGCAGGAGCCTGACTTGTGAAATGAGCTGCATCTGGGGATGAGGGGAGCTCGCTGACCCTGGGAGGTGGAGTTGTGTGTCTTTGAGTTGTGGTTTACTGGAGTGGAGTGGGGTACCTCTGCACACTTAAGATGGGGAGCTGTGTTCCTGATCCAGAGTTTCAGCTAAATGCCTTTGGGGTGAGCCTTACAGCTGAGGAGTCCCGATGAACACCTGCGTCCTGAGCAGTTTTCGCTTGCACTGCAATCTGTTTAATTTCTTAATAAACTCTTTAATCATGAATATTGTTTGTGTGTTCTGTGTGGCCACTGAAATGGATTATCGATCTCAGTTTCTGGAAAAGTAAAGAGTGTTGTGAATGACAGAACACCAATCTATCCCTCCATAGGTGTGTAGTGGAGCATAGAGGTATGTGATTTAGGAAATAAATGAAAAATGATGCATTTAAAAAATAAAAGATCATCTTGATAAAACTAAACCCAAGAAAGTTGCAGAACTATTATACTGAGAAATTATAAAATCATAAGCATTATTTTATGAATGTTATATAAGTTATGCTACAATATTGTTTACTTTATATGTAAAATTTTAAAGCTTTAACATTGAAATAATGTTTTAAATTTCCATATTTTTCAGTAATGCTTTCATTATCATTGACTTAATAGCATATATATACACATCTGCTTTAACTTTTAATGTTAGAATTTCTACTTCAGCATGATGTAAGTTATTAAAGACAAAGAGGTGTTCTGTGTTATTCCTTGCCCTGGCAATATCATTTACAACAGTACCTGGAACAAACAAATACGTGTTCCATGAATATATGAATGCATAAAACATGGGAAGCAAAAAAAAAAACATGGGAAGCAGCTATTGTGTGGCTCGGGACTTTGCTAGCATCGTTAGCAATATGTTACCTGTTCCTCATTTAAGAAAAGCTCTTTCTACTACTGCCTTAAATTTGTAATACTAAGCAAAGATCAGTGTATATGAAGATCTTAGAAGGAATATTTTTAGAGGCAAAATAAGATTGACATAAAAAGTTATTTAATAACTCATTTCTTTCATTTCTATATGTTTTAATTACTCTGAACATAAAAAAAACACACACATTCAATGGAAAGGTCAACACACACACACAAAAATGTCTATTATATACAAAATGCAGTCATTATAATTTTTTACCATACATATATATTTTAAATTTTATGGTTAAGTTCATTACAATAGGATATGGAATTCATGTGTTGTTACTGACAATCAAATATTTTGGAAGATAACTCAGGATATGCTTCTATTGTCACTGAAGGGCAACAAAAGATGCTGTGTTGAAACTCTGGAAGCATGAGCAGAGTGGAATAATTCATAGGAAACTTCAGAGTAATATTTTTCAAAATTGTTGTAATGAAAAAAATTATAGTTATAATTTTTTCCAGGTTCTAACCAAGTGTCCTTCTGAGAATTGCTCATAAATGGCCACTTAGATATAAAGATATGTCTATAATATTATCTTCTCAAACAAGATTACTTGAGATTCCTTAAAATTCTGCTTTTTACTATATATAATATGTATATTAAACTTCAATTAATATTCAAAATACAAAAAATCACAAATGCAATATGAATAAAGATAGCAAAAGCAGTTTCATGATATATAATAGGCACATATTATGATTTCTAATGAGAAAGAATTGCAAAGTAGAAGCAAATACACTTAAAATAAGGAATAGATTTTATTTTAAAATGCTGCGCATATTCTACAGCCATGGCTCTAAAACTAATTTTATGAAATTTTTAAATACTATGTATCTTGAGATCTTATTACAATTTTGTGTATATAGTTAATAGTTTATTTAAAATGAAAGCAAATCAGATTAATATAAAAAATTTTCTTAAACCAATATAATCATATTTATATAAAATAGATTTTAAAGAACAACAAACTATAAGATAATATCAAATTTGGGTTAATTTGAAATAATTAAAAACATGGAAATATTGCAATATATATTTAACTTTATTTCCTATCACAGTTTTAAAGATAAGTAATACCAGTTTTTTATACTACCTAATTAAAAATATCATTTTATTGGGGGCTCTTAAAACTCTTATCACAACCCATACATCCATCCATTGTGTCAAGCACATTTGTACATTTGTTGCCATCATCATTCTCAAAACATTTGATTTCTACTTGAGCTCTTGATATCAGCTCCTCATTGTTCCCCTCCCTCCCCATCACACCTCCCTCAAGAACCCTTGATAATTTATAAGTTATTATTTTGTCATGTCTTACACTGTCCGATGTCTCCCTTCACCCACTTTTCTGTTGTCTGTCCCCCAGGGAGACGGTTATATGTAGATTCTTGTAATAGATTCCCCCTTGCAGCCCCACCTTCACTTCACTCTCCCGTTATAGCCACTCTCATCAGTGGTCCTGATGGGTTCATCTGTCCTGGATTTCCTGTGTTTCCAGTTCCTATCTGTACCAATGTACATCCTCTGGTCTAGCTGGATTTGTAAGATAGAATTGGGATCATGGTAGTGAGAGGGAGGAAGCATTTAAGAACTAAAGGAAAGTTATATGGTTCCTTGTTGCTACACTGCACTCTGACTGGCTCATCTCCCCAAGTCCTTCTGAAAGGGTTGTCCTGTCACCTACAGATGGGCTTTGGGTCCCCACCCCTCACTCCCCCTCATTTGCAATGATATGTTGTTGTTTTTTTTGTTCTTTGGTGCCTGATACACGATCCCTTCAACACCTCATGGTTGCACAGACTGGTGTGCTTCTTCCATGTGGGCTTTGTAGCTTCTGAGCTAGATGGCTGCTTGTTTTACCTTCAAGACTTTAAGACCCCAGATGCTATATCTTTTGATAGCTGGGTACCATCAGCTTTCTTCACCATATTTGCTTGTGCACATATGGATTGTGATAAGAGTTGTATGAGGCCCTGATTAAATGATTTTTTAAAATTTAAAAATAATAAAAGAGAACAACAACAACAAAAGGGAGCAGCAGTCAATAGATGAATGTACACCTTCCATTGGATGAATCTGCTATGTGAGATGTCTTTAAAGTGTTGAAAAAAGAAAGATATTACTTAGAGGAATAAGGTTCATCTGAACCAAGCCATAGTATTTTCAATGGCTTCATGTGCATGTGAAAATACAGCATTGAATACAGAAGACCAAAGGGGAAAAATAATTTTGGGATTACACAACATGATGAGTGAAACTAATGTCACTAATTGTATATTAAAAATAGTTTAGATGACAAATTTACATTATGTAAAGGAACCCAAAATGTTCATGAAGCTTGCTTGCTTTGGTGTTTCTACTGCAAAAATGAAGACCATTCTCAGCAACCAGACCATTTACATTCCAGAAACTGTGGACATCTCCCTGAAGGGGCACACAGCTTTATGAAGGATCCCAGAGAAACCTTGACGAGGGACTTCAACCACATCAGTGCATAACCGACTCTCCTTGAAAAGTAAAAGTGGTGGGGGAAGATAAATTAACTGGTTAGGGTTCATTCTATCTGTATTCATGGGCAGAACATGACCCAGAGTGTGAGGTCTGTATGCTCACTTCCCCATCAGTGTCATTACTCAGGGCGTGGGTCTCGTCGAAATCCATAACATTCTGGGTTAAAATGTTGCTTGTTCAGTACCCCAGCCACAAAGATAAGGTAATTCCTAAGGGAAATGACGTTAACTTGTATAAAACTCAGCTACTTTAGTTCAGCAAGCCATGGCATGTAAAAAACAAGGATATGTACAATCCTATGTTTCTGAGAAAAAATAGTTCAACAGCCTGATGAGTAAGATCCAAGTGGTGTCCAGATGATTCCAAAGACCTGCCTTTGATGTTTATTTAATCATTTTATTAGGGGTTCATACAACTCTTGTCATAATCCATACATACATCAATTGTGTAAAACGCATTTGTACATTCATTGTCCTCATCGTTTTCAAAACATTTGCTTTCAACCTAAGCCCCTGACATCAGCTTCTCATTGATCCCCTTCCTCCATGCGCCCCCTCCTCATGGACCCTCGATAATTTATAAATGATTATTTTGCCATATCTTGCACTGTCCAATGTTTCCCTTCACCCACTTTTCTGTTGTCTGTCCCCCAGGGAGGAGGTTATGTGTAGATTGTTGTGACCAGTTTCCCCTTTCCACCCCACCCTCCCTCTACCCTCCGGGTATCACCACTCTCACCACATGTCCTGAAGGGATAATCTACCCAGGATTCCCTGTTTTTCCAGTTCCTATCTGTACCAGTGTACATCCTCTGGATTAGCTAGATTTGTAAGATAGACTTGGGATCGTGATAGTATTGGGGGAGGAAACATTTAGGAACTAAAGGAAAGTCATACATTTCATCGTTGCTACACTGCACCATGAGTGGCTCATTTGCTCCCCACAACCCCTCTGTTAAGGAATGTCCAATTGCCTACAAAAGAGCTTTGGGTCTCCACTCTGCACTCCCCATCATTCACAATGATATGATTTTTTGTTCTAATGATGCCTGATACCTGATCCCTTCAGCACCTCATGAGCATGCAGACTGGTGTGCTTCTTCCATGTGGGCTTTGTTGCTTCTGAGCTAGATGGCCGCTTGTTTACCTCCAAACCCCAGATGCTATATCTTTTGATAGCTGGGCACCATCAGCTTTCTTATGCACCTGCTTTGTCTTCAGCAATTGTGTTGAGAAGGTGAGCATCATAGAATGCCAGTTTAATACAACAAAGAATTCTTGCCTGGAGGGAATACTTGAGTAGAGGCCCAAATGTCCATCTGCTACCTTAATACTAAATCTATACATAACCATCTAGCTCTTTCCTCTATTTCCTTTTACTTTCCTCTTGTCCCACTATCATGCTCAGCCTTCATTAGAGTTTCAGTCATTCCTGTTGGTTACATTGTACTTGATCAAGCCCTACCAAACCTCCTACACCCTCCATGTCACAGATTTGGATCAATTGTTGTTCCCTTGTCCCTGGGTTAGTTAACACCACTACCTTTCCCCCCACCTCCCCCTCTTCCATATTTCCCCAGAACTGTTGGTCCCATTGTTTTCTCCCGTACATTGTTCATCCAGCCTATCTTATTTAGACAGACCAGTGGAGATAATAATGTGCACAAAAGCAAGACAGAACAAGACCAATCAACTAAATAAAACAAAACAATAACAAGCCAATGACAAAACAAAAAAC
Organism: Tenrec ecaudatus; assembly: GCF_050624435.1. NCBI lineage: Eukaryota > Metazoa > Chordata > Mammalia > Afrosoricida > Tenrecidae > Tenrec > Tenrec ecaudatus. The sequence continues at coordinate 140,120,832 of NC_134540.1, read as the reverse complement.
AAAACACTGCAACAAGAAAGAAAAGCTTGTAGTTAGTTCAAGGACTAGCGGTTGTCCTTTAGCAGTTTTATCTAGTCAAGTCTGTTGAGGTGCCAAGCCCTGGCTCCAAAATCTATTTTTGGTATTCCCTGGGGACTTCGTTGCTCTGTTCTCCTTGCTGTTCTGCTCCATGCCCTTAGTGTTTTGCCTCAGTGTGGTGGGATCAGATCGGGTAGAATTCCCACACTGTGTCTCCAGTGTTGTTTCATGTAGGGCTCTGGGTTAGTGAGGGATATCGTGTCTCATAGTGGGGCCAGCCATGGGGTCTTCTCTGTGGATTTGTGCCTTTAATGTTTTGATTCAAAAATATTCTCCTAACAATTTTCTTAAAGTTTACAGAAAATTCATATTATAGAAAAACTCCGCATGGTTAAAACTGTCTTTTTCACCAAAATTCTGCATTAAATTGCTAACCACAAGGTTAGCAGTTCCAACCCATGAAACACTAGAGAATCAAAAGCATAAAATATTCGTTATTTTTACTGTAAAACAACACACTTACTGCCATCGAGTTCATGTTGATTCATCATGACTGCATAGGACCCTTGTGTTTCTGAGACTCTACCTGCTGATGATAGCAGAACGTCTCTTTTTGCTCCTGCGCAGTGGCTGGCGGTATCAAACTACTGACCTTGCAGTTAGCAACACAATGCATAAACACCAGGGCTTCCTATTTTTATTGAAGAGGGATCTAAATTATCTGGGTTTCTGCTCTGATAAGGGTTTGTAGCCCCAGAAACATAAGGGGACAGTTCTGCTCTCTCCTCAAGACCCAAGGAAAATTGATGCAATTGAACTATGGTTCTGGCAAAGTACCATGGGCTGCCAAAAGAACAAACAAATCTGTCCCAGCAGACATACAACCAGATGTTCCTTAGGAGCACGGATGGCCAGATACTGAAACACATATTTTGAACATGTAATCAGGAGAGACCAGTCATTGGAGAAGCTTACCATGCTTAATCAATGCTGGGGCAGCAAAAAAATGAATGCCATTGGCAAAATCTGTGGACACGGTGGCTACAAAGAGAACAACATTTGTGAGCGTTGTGCAAGATTGGGCAGTGTTTTTGTCTGCTGTACATTGAGTCGCCGTGAGTTGAAGAAAGCAGATGGCACCTAAAAACAACAGTAAAACGGGTGCATTTTGGCAAATGCAAACATTTGGTAAGATGGAGAATGCTCCGTCTAGTGACCCTAGCACAGTCCCATCTGGAACCACCACCTTTGTATACTGTGAGGAATTACGGCACCAATGCGGTTCAGGACCCTGAAAGGTGGTGGGCACTTAACCATGGAAAATAGTGCTCATAAATGGACACCTTGTGAACAGCGGCCGCTCAACACCATACATTTTCTCTGCAATGGAGTATAAGAAAGGGATTCTAGAACACCAAATGCAGCAAAGTTTTAAGTACCAAGAAAATTCCCTCAGCTTTTTGGCTAGCATGTTTAATTCCCTCTGTTGGTTTCTGCTTGAAACCCCAAACTCCCTTATTTCTGAAATTCCAGTTTTAATAAAACAAGTTCTAAAGAAAATGAAAACTCACACCTTCTACCAAAGACTAACAAGTTTTACTCCAAAACTAACTTCAACCACAGAAACTCTATGGCAGGTAAATCAATGGCTTATAGTCATGCAGCAACTACAAACCCAACCAAGTGAGAAATTCCCATTTCTACAAAAAACGCTATTAACAACGGTGGTCCTATTTAAGATGCTAGACCTAACTGCCCTGTCAAGCAAAATACAAAAAAATTCATTTTACAATGAAATACCATAAAGGAAAAGATAAACTCCCTAATAGCATTTACTCATTGGCCAACAGTAAAGCCTCCTACTAAGAAGCACTACAATAATTCTTCCAGAATTGCCCTTTATTCATCACTGTAATAATCCCACTTGTGAACATAATAAAAATAAAAAGCAATACAGCTTCAACACATAAATATGGTAGCTATATAAAAACTAACAAACTTAGTTTATCAGATTGGGATTTTAATCAATCACATTGCAAGGGGAGCCTAGAAAAACTAAATCAGCCATTCAAAATCAGTACATGCTCCACAGGAAAAACACGAGACTCTCTCCCCTGATACAGAGTCACAATCTACAACACCCACAGGGGCAAGTCTATAGAGTCCCTGTGAGTCACTCTGAGGGAATTTATTAGACACCTAAAAGTCTACTGATTGATGTGTTCCAGGCCCTGTTTTCTTCTAGTTCGTGGCACCAAACCAGTAGACTTTGGTGATGCCTTACTTACCAAATTTTTGTACCAAATTATTTGGATCTTTTTATAACCCTGAACTGATATTTAACCTTGAATTTAAGAGCTAACATAATTTCTTACTAGAAACATACCGGTGAAGTAAGACTCCAAGAAGAGGCACGTAAAATTTAAGGAGGATTTGGTTTCTGTTTACTCTCTAGCAGCATGTTGGTTTCTTGTTGTGCCTGTTTTCTTGGTCAAGACACTGGCTGTAAAATGTCCAAGTTTCACAGGAAAGCTTCAGAAAATACTGCTTTAGCTTGGATGTATTACTTGTCCTAGGCTTGAAGCAAGAGTTCACAAATTGGCTGCAACAAAGTTCTCTGGGAATGTCAGGAAAGGTTGAGCTAGATGTAGCATCCTGGAATCGCACAGCTCCTTGTGTGTATTAGTGAGTGTTCCCTTGTTATTGTGATCTGCTTGTAAGGCAGCTGCGTCGTTAACCATCATATAATGGAAAATCATAAGTAAAATCATGGACAACCTTATAAACCTTTGTTTGAACCTATTCCAGAGACCTAATGTGTGTGTGTGTGTGTGTGACCTAAAATGACATGCATTGGGGAAAATGATGTGATAATTCCCTTAGAAAGTGAGAAATTCCCATTCTGGAATTTCTGGAAGCCACAAAGGTGGCTTCTGTCTTATGAATTTCACTTTTGATTTTTAGGGAGAATTTGATCTGTTCTCACCTCACCCTACCTGCTCTGTGCACTGCTACAAGGTTTCTCTACTCCTTAGTGCCAAATACAACTGCATTTGCCATCTGTGTTATGAATTAGGCTTTCATAAGCTACTCTAAAAATTTTTTATGAATTGGCTTATTTTGAAAATTGAACTAGAAATTATATACTGTTTATTTGGATTGGTATAGCAAGGCCTTAAAAAGAGGCACATTGTTCTAAATTGTACTCACTGAAGTATATTTTGAAGAATGCTAAAATGGAAATATGAAAATATACATTGCTTTGTATTACTGAATGGCATTATTAAATTAGGTTATGATATATATGAATATATTTTACTTCCTCTTGCTATCATATTGTCACAAGGCAAGAATTAGGCATGACTCCATCCTTCAGCCTTCTTTGCATATCTGAATACTCTAGATCAATGCTGGGTTTCATAATTTGTTGTGATGATCACACAAAACTTACAGAAAAAAAACAACAACACACAATTGATCAAGTTTATTAGGGACGTCAATCGGTTGCTACAAGTCAAGATCAACAAAATCAAGGATGTGTTCCTCGGTCTCCTTAGACAGCAGGCAGGTCTCTCTCTGCAGTTCTCTGCCTTCAGCAGCATGGTGCATTGGACTTTACCTCCATTGTCCAGGAAGGAAGTTTCACTCTTAGTTGATAGTTTATTGTGCCAGCCTGGCTGTTAAACACAAGTGGGATTATTTGAAGGCCAGAGAGACAAATGGCTCGATGAGTCTCGCCTATATTGTCTCTCACTCTTTGATCATTGGACCAGTGTGCGGCTGCCTTGCTTGGTCTGTGCCTCAATTTATAGGCTACACTACCTGTGGGACAACTAGCCTATGAATTGTGTTGCTGTAAGTTGAGGTCACTTTAAGACCACATGATTGGAATGTTTATCTCTGAAGCTGGGGACTGACTGTTGGTGACCTGGCTGATGGTTGGTGACCTGCCTTGCTGTTTGCTGCCTGTGCTGGGATAGCCTAGCTCTCTCTACAGAGGACTACCTGGCTGCCCTCAAGACTTGAAGGACTGCTAGTGTCTAACAACTCTCTCACGGGAGTGAGTTGCCCTGAGCCATTTGTACTGCTTTATAATTTAACTATTCATTTCTTGTATTATATATCTATCTATCTGTATATAATTTAACAGTTCATTTCTTATGTTATTTATCTATATATATAATTACTAGCACTCTGGTTTTGTCTCTCTAGAGAACCCTGTCTAACACACCCATAGTTCAGGTTAGATGAGAAGGTACCTCATTGTCTAAGCACTGGTCCACTGAGTCTTCAGGCAACGGTCTCTGATGCATCTGGTCTTGGTCACCTGTGCAACTTCAGACAGAATTCTTGAATATATTCTTCCAAGGTCCTTGGGGTTTCTTTCTCTGATTTTACTTCAAATATGGCTCATGCTTATAGCCAAAGTGTTGGTAACAAAGATTGACCAATCTCCTCTATCAGTGCTCCACATACCCTGTTTGCATAATCCCAGTTGATCCCAGAGACTTGAGTAGAAGAACCATATTAAGATATTTCACTCAACCATAATATCAAACCATTCTGAAAAACCACCATTATTATCATTTGCTTTTGTTTAATATTAAAATTTTGTTTCCACAAGAACAGAGTTTGGAAATATCTCTAAGATAGTGAACAATGCTAGTTTTCAACAATAAAAACCAATGGAAATAGCTAATGAACTATGAAAGCCTTCAACAATAAAACTGAATGGAAAGCAAGCCATCAGATATAAGTAGCTAATAAAAGACTAAAAGCCAATTTCTTCTCATAAAACCCAGAATTAAGAAGGCAGTGAATAGCGTATTCAGACTGCTGACATTTAAAAAAAAAATCATCCAAGAATGCTGTAGTGACAAAAATGTCTCTTGAAAAATGAGGGTAAATTAAGTCATCATCAGATAACCAAAAGCCAAGGGAATATGATGTTACCAAATTTGTTCTAAGAACATCAGTTTTAGGAGGCCCCGGTTTAAAACATGAGGATTCTAGATAGAAATCTACTGCTGTAAGAAGAAACGAAGACTTTTGTTAATGGTAAAAGTAGCTAAGATAGGAATTTTAAAGAGACATAAATCTTAATATTAGCTATATCGTACAGAAATTTATTGCTTTAACCTGGGACATTTATTTACATAGATAAATTATGGTCTCCCCCAACACAAATTATTGATAAAAATATACGCTCTTCAGAAATTATAAGAGTTTGATTTCTTAGCAATATGTATTCCTTGTTTTTAGTATGATATCCTTTAGTCGATTTTCTTAAAATTTGACACAAAATTCCGACTATTCACTCTGAAAGTGCCACGTAGTAGCATATTGTTGTACATGTAGAAAGAAACAGTTGATTTGAACAACATGAGCTAGAATTGTCTGAGTCTCCTTATATGCAGATGTTAAACATCCCATATGATGTTCATCTTTCCAGTAAATATATATTGAAGTGAAAAGTGAACTCTTGTGGCTCTCAGATATTTTCCCACCACATTTAGGAAATATCATAAGCCTTGAATAAAACCATGAGACTCACAAAAAGTGCCACTGTGGTACTGGAAGTGCTCTCAAGAAGGAGAGAAAAACCATGAAATTGCAGTAAAAAATAAAAATGAGAAGTGCCATAGGATGTACCATAGGATGAAGACTTCAGTTGCATTTGCTCATTATGTCAAGATAAATTAATCCAGTGAAAGAGCCATTGTAAAGATGAAATGGAAATGCATGAAATTTCCACTCATTGCAGCTATATCAACAAGCCAATTATCTTTTTATTTCATATTGAAATAAAATAATATTGTAGATTTTCAATGACTGGATTATGTGCTGGTTGATGCCTCTAACCCTTATATTGTTCAAGACTGAACTATAAATTTCCAGTGTGTAATAAGAACCTCTTAAATAAATATAATCACTTTATAATGATAAGATGCATGTCTCTTCTCAACGTCACTGTGTAGTTTTGTTTTTTAAGTCAGAATGGACTTGAGGGTAACAATAACACTAACAACAGTTTTCACAGATTTGTATGTATCTATTTATAGGCAGAGTTAGGAGAAAGTTAAAACTTATGGAGAGATATCGCATATATTTTTATGCCTTCCTAAATATCCCTAACTTCACCCAAGGCATTCTAATTACTTAAATGGAAACAGAGGTCTAAATTCTGTAGAAATAGATTAATTGGCAGAAAATAAATAGAGAAGTGCAGTCAATGTTTTAGAGTAGCTTCTACTTTGGGAGAAAAGTGACATTAATATGTAGTTATTTGTGAACATGTATATGCCATTTATATGGCTAATAAACAGGTTTCGATAATATTTGTAAAATCTTATTGACTATTCCCAAACCTAGAGTTTTGCTTTTGACCTCCATAAACAATTATAAATGTAGTAACCTTTCAAGGAATGGCACTGCCTAACTAAAACATTACTATCAAATATAGCTTAATAAGTACAATAAAGTTGTAAATTCCTAAGCAATAATTAGTGTGGTAATTCTAAGAACTTTTCTCAAAGGAAAAACACATCTCTGTCATTTCCTCCAAATTTCCAGCTGGCTAAATACACCTAAGAGTCTCTGGATGGCACAAATTGTGAAACATTGCCGTGTGATCTGGCTGAAACACACCCAGACGTGCCTTCAAAAGACAGGCTTATGCGTTGAACATCAGTCCCATGGATGCTTTCTACTCGGCACACTCTGCCATATGGAGTTAGTTGATGCCTCGCTGTGCTAGGCAGGGTTCTCTGGAGAAACAAAACTGGGACACTTATGATTCTATATATAGAAAGGATAGGTTTACCCAGCGAGAAGGAATACAACAGCTAATTCGTCCACACAGCAGTACAGAGGGCTCAGGTCAACTCACTTCCGTGGAGCAGTTAATATACTGAAGGTCCTTCCACTGAAGCAGGTCAAGGTCAAGGTCAAGGAAGCAGAGCATGGAGTCTTCCTTTAGGGAAGACTTGTAGTCTTCCCTCAGGCAGCAGACAGCATTAGCAGTCAGTAAAACCAGGAACTTAGTGAAGCAGGCAGTGAAGTACAGTATATACTCGAATCTAAGCCGAGGTACCTAATTATTACCTGGGAAATCAGAAAAACTGATTGACTCGAGTATAAGCCTAGGGTGGGAAATGCAGGATGTGAATTAACACAGAGACCAGAGGGGAGAGATGAGAGCGGCCACAGACACATCCTTACCAGTTCAGCTGCCGGCGTTAGTGAGTCACTAGGGCGCTTCTGCGAACTGGACGGCTCTGATTGGTTAGATGTGAGTAAACAAACATTCAAAGCCCTGCAGTGTTAGCTGGGCTTTGAATGAACAGTGGAGGTTTGCCAATCACCCACGAGATGTTACACCTCGCTGGGGTACCACTGAACCCGTGTACAAGCCGAACCCCAGTTTTTCAGCACAATTTTTGTGCTGAAAAATTCAGCTTATACACGAGTATATACGGTAGGTCTTGAAGGAGCTGCAAGCTCTAGCAACAAGATCCATGGGTTGGTTTGTCCCACAGGTTGTATAGCACGTGGTTGAGGCAGAGAACTAGTTCAAGAAGCAGTAGGCTTGTCTGATCACCAGGAAGGAAGAGAGGCAGGTTGCCGGCAACTGAAAGTAGTTTTATCTCTGTTGCCTTCCAATCAAGCTATGACCTGATTAACCTCCAACCACCTGTTCCTATGATAGACCCGTAGTTAGCACAATAAATCTAACTACCACATTCACTTAGATGGCTGGTTCTATGGAGACAAACCTTTAAGACCCCAGTGCGCTCCTTTCAGAGGGCCATGCACCATCTGGTTTCTCCAGCACATCTGGCTTCTCCAGCACCCTCTACTGCAGCACTCATATCTTCAATGCTCTCTTCATGAGACAATCAAGTAGGACCATGTCATAAGAACTAATTGTTCTTAGATTGGAGCCAGATTTATGTGTGAACCCCAAATCCATTCGTATCTATGGTTTATATGTGTCTCTGTTTTACTTTGGAGACAGCATTGTCATTTTATGTGAAAGAACATTATCAATCATCCCACTGAGGCATAAGGTGTATCTATTGATAGTGTCATTAATTTAGCCAATGGTATGGAATTTACAACCCTGTTGAGGAAAGAAAATTATTCTGTTGAGTAAAGGCAAGGAAGAATATATGTCTGGGCTGGCTCTTCAGAATGCAATGCATGAACTTTAGACTTGTACAGATTGAATGATTAAGTAATTAGACATTATTTGCATGCAAAAAGTAGGCTTAGTGATAAGGTAAAACTATCAATAACACTTATTCACAGAGGCAAAAACATGCCGATCAGACAAATAAATGTCATAAGAAATCAAGGAGAGCATTGAATTAGTAAATATATTGCAGTCTTGAGCCACCGTTCACTGGACATGCTCAAAGAAGAGGTCTGAACTAAAGTTTTGCTAATGGAAACTATTTCCATTTACTTGGGATAGCATTTCCCTGCTTCTTCTCTGACTAGGGTGTTTCAGCCTGAAATCTAGTATTTATCATGAAGTTCCAGAAACCATTTTACACTATGAGGTAGAATGCCAGATTGGTGCGAAAAAGAGGAAAATAATCACAGGTCATTGTGAAAATAGTACTTAAAGACAATAACTTGTATTTATTTTTATATTATGATTTGTATTTCTTATTTTTCCCTGGACTATTTTTAATTAATTAATTTACAGAAATCTTCTGGGATACTTTTTCATGTTAGCATATCATTAGCGTCAAACAGTGATTGCTGATATTTATTTTGTAGCCTTTTTGTCAATCATTAGTGAAATAATTCTAAACAATAAGTAGCAGTCATGGAGAGAATAATTGCTGGTAGTCTTGTTTAATAATTGTGTCAAGTAGTAATTTTCATAAAGATATGATAATTGTCAATCCTATATAACCATGCACATACAGTACTCAGAACACAAATATACTACCTTTACATATCTGGCACGGAGAAATGTAGGTAGATTATAGTTAGGTTGTAACTTGCTGGTACCTACGTGGAGGTAGGGGTGGAGTCCCAGCTATCAACCATGCAGTAGCCTTGTGATGCTTTCTTGGGGATGTAGCAGTTTTATAAAAGAGACAGTGAAAATTTCTCTCTGCCTCTCTTTGGTCTTTTATCATCCTTGCTTGTTAGGATTCTGTATCTGCCTCCTTGGGTTGCCCCCATGACCCAGAGAGCCATTGATGTCCTTCCTTGTTCCCTCTACCTTTGAATACACTGGACTCTGCATCCACCCATTTATGACTCACTGCTTCCCACTTCACCTTTCTACATCACCAACATGCAGCTGCATAATTCTAAAGACGGACGTGTCTACCATCAGACCTATGTACTTGAGTTGGCCTGGGCTGGGATGCCTTCTTTCTATAAAATTACTTCTTAACATGTTATAATTACTCCTTAATATGAAGTTCTGTCTTATACATTTGAGTATCACTGGTTTTATTTGTCTAGACAACCTGGCCTAAAACACCATCTATTATTAACAAACAGGGCCATTTATATTTTAAAAATAAGTGAAAAAATTTCCTAAACTTCTATAGACACAGCAGTATTAAAGAGTATTTTTTGTGTAGAAGCATTTGAAATGCATTTACCCTTTTATTCATTTGAATGCTTGTTGACAATGTAATCAAATAGCATTTCCACCCCAAAACAAATAACATAAAGATAATATAGTATATTCTTCTAAAAATCAATTTATTGTGTCGCTTTAAGAACAAAATGGAACATAAAAAAATGGGGGGATGGAAAGTAAAAACAAGAAATAAGAAGTATTTTAGTCCGTTGTGTTATTTTCAAAATTTAACTAGAGGAAAAAGACCTGAATATCTCTATTTAATTTATAAAGACACATTTATTAAGTCCTGAATAAGACAAAGACAAATCCCCCAGATGAAGGAGCATATCAGCACAAGGCCATAATGATACCCAAGAATTCTCAGTCAACCATCACTTTAAAATAGCAAAGAGAGCAAAGGCAATCATCACAAACTCACGATTCATCACAGATCAATTCATCACAGTTGCAGGGGGACCATCAAAGCAGGAACAGGAACATGATTAGGATAATTACACTGTTACAGATTAGAGCAGTTTTCAGTATTTGTCCTTTGCCCTCCAACCGAATCTGCTAGGGTTTGATTCATGATCATGGCATCCTAGTAATCCAATTTCCACCCAAGTCACTCGCAAGTGAGTCCAAGCAGACAAGGCTCTCTCTTCGCGGGCTGGCTAGAGTAGGAATCTGCTTTCAAACATACCCCACTTGAAGGCAAAGCTCTTCGCGTGCCATCCAATGGTCAGAAAGGATGCACTGGAGGCTGGATATGCGTGGAGACACAAAAGCAGATTTTGAGCCCCTTTTATAAACTGTAGAGTTTCATTGACTCAGTACTCAGACTTTAAGCTTCATTACTAAACACAGAAGAAATATAGGAGAGTATCAACTGGTAGTAAAAAAGATTAACATTAAGAAACTTGAAGTAAACAATAGCAGTTAGAAAACCAAATTAAGAAATATAATAATCTTTCTAATGTTACTAACATCAGGCGTTGTGATGGATATGGTACACTTTGAAGATATGAAAGTTTAGAAGGTTAACTTAATGGAGGCAAGGAGAGATCAGAGTTTAGAGACGGCTTTAAAGGGCTTTAAGGAGTATTGGCTGTGCAGTGGTGAAGCGAAGGGCTGCTAATGGCAAGATGGGGAGTGCAGATCCATGAGAATTTCTGTGGGAGAAAGATGCAGATGTTTGACTCCTTAAAGATTTACAGCCTCCGAAATTAAAGGAAGCAATTCTACTCTGCATTATAGGGTTGCTATGATTTGGTACCTGGGCAATTTTGACTCAGTAGGCAATTATGTGACCAGAACACGGGCATTCATTGTTTAAAATCAGGAAAGGTGTGTGTTAGAGTTGCATCCTCTCACCATATTTATTCAGTCTGTATGCCGAACAAATAATCAGAGGAGCTAGAATATATTAAAAACAATGTGTCATAAGCATCGAAAGAAGACTTATTAACCACTTGAGATATGCAGATGATAAAAATGTGATTGGTGAAAGTGAGGTGGATTGGAAGCACTTGCTGATGAAGATCAAGGATTGCAGCCTTCAGTATGAATCACAACTCAATATAAAGAAGACGAAAATCCACACAACTTAACCGGTAGATGACATCTGGTAAATGTAGAAATGATAGAAATTGTTAAGGATTTAGTCTTGCTTATGTTCACAAACAATGCTCTTGGAAGCAGCAACCAAGAGGCCAAATAACACATTTCACTGGGGAAATCTGCTGCACAAGATGTCTTTATGGGGTTGAAAAGCAAGGAAGTAGTTTTGAGAACTAAGGTGTGTCTGACCCAAGCCATGATATTTCCAATCGCATCTTATGCATGTGAAAGTTGGACATTGAATAAGAAAGGCTGAAAGAGAATCGATGCATTTGAATTATGGCGCTGGTGAATACTTTAAATTAAGACTAATTTGCTCTGTAAAGGCAAGGATGGAGACATTTAGCCAAATACACTTTGGGCATGTTGTCAGGAGAGACAAGTTCCTAGAGAAGGACATCATGTTTGGTAAAGTAGAGGGGAAGTGGAAAGGAGGAAGGCCTTCAGTGGGACAGATTGACCCAGAGATGGCAACAACGGGGTCAAGCATAGGAACAGTTGTGGGAAGGATGTAGGACTGAGCGGCCTTTGGTCCTGTTGTACATAGGACGCCGAGGAGCCAGAGCAGATTCTACGGCACTCAACACTAACAGCATACATTGCTATTAGCTTGATGGCAGTGGGTTATGGTGGTTTGGTTTGTGTTTAATTTTGAGATGTCACCATAAAATAAAGGAGAGTGTAAAAGAAATTTAGATTTTTATACTTTGTAATTTCATCCTTCTAGTTTTCGGTAGCTCTTGTTTTCAATGGCTGTCCGTGACATGTAAAAGCCTATTTTGAACTTATGCCATTCGAGTGTTAATACAATCACTGCAAAACTCAGAAAGACACCCTGCAGTCCAGTGGTTCACACTCAAAGACTCTATAACAGAACAGCACTGCCTCAGAGTGTCAACTTTATGGACGGAAACTGCTACATCTTTCTCCCCGAGAACAGCCAACAAAAAATGTTCAAGATAACGTTGCTGTTAAAATAATTATAATAGATATGAGTTGCAAAGGAAAACAGAAAAATCTGCCACATCAATCCTAGCTTAGGCAAAACGGGACTATAATTAATGTTACACCATCATTGTCCAGTTATTGTTTATTATAGAACTATAGCCACTTGATTTTTAAATCAATAACAAGGCAAAGCTCGTTGTGACATATTTCCCCAGAGGACCTCCTAAGGCAGCACTGTTGCTTGGAGAGGTGTAGGAGCTACCCTGATCAATTCTAGAACATGAGCTCTGACCTCTTGACTAAGGAAGCAACATCTTTCAGTACCAGGGAATCTAAGTTAGTATGATGTCCAAATTAATCAACTAGTTAGCTGAATATTATTAAGACTAAATCCTCCCAATAATTCCTTGTTCAATGATCTAGGTCAAAATCATCAAATAACTACTAGGTCTTTTACGTTTCCTAATGTCTTTAGTAATACTCTGTACATTTTTAATGTTAAAATTAAAAGGAAAATTTATACAAAATATATGGTATTATTTTAATGACAGTTACACAAATGAGTCAGATATGACCTCTGTGTATTGACATAAAAGGCTCTATATTGTTTATTCATTTATAGCAAACTAATACCATTAGCATAAACTTTGTCAATGCCAAGCTCAAATCTCACAAATTCAATTGCATTAAGTACATTTTAGCCATCTATAGAACACTAACAATATAGCTTGCAAGACTGCACCCAACATATGTTAACTGTAATGCCAACACCAAATTCACTACCATCAAGTCTATTCCAAATCATAGTGACCATATAGGACAGGGCAGACCTGCTCCGACGGGTTTTAGAGACTCCACAAGAATAGAAACCCTTGTTCTTCTTCCTCAGAGTGGCCAGTGATTTCAAACTTTTGATCTTATGACTACCTGGTCAACACACAAATGCTATGTCATAAGGGTCCCCTGTAGACAAACTGTAGCTATGACATACTACCAAATGCTGTTACCTATGAAGTTCTTTGAATGATAGACTTCCAGTTACCTCCTGAGTAACATGGAAAACATTTCTCCAACTCCTCTTTCACCCTTGGGAAGTCACTCATCCTGTTCTCTTGGTTTGAAGAGCTCTTGCTGGAAGGCATGACTTCTCCCATACAAATTTGCCCAAAGACCGCTCAACAGCACACATTGTATGTTACGCTCTCTCCTTGTCTTTTTTCATTCTGGATCCACCTTGCAACCCTCAAACTTACCCTACAGATCACTGGTGTTGACTTGCCACACATTTTTACCTACTTTGCATGTGTGTATACAATATGGCTGTTAACAAATGGTAAAAGATTTAATCATGTGGTGCTTACGTTTTGAAGTGTTATTATAGATATTCAGCAGAATCAAGTTGAAATGCTATTTTATTACAACATAAAGTGATTCCTCCCTACTATTGAAAGCATCTGCTAGTGTAGTCATCTTGAAATATTTTACAATTCTGGAAGACCCGAATCTCCTTTCTGGTGAAAATTTGCAATTCAAAAACATCAATAGCAAATACTTTACTTGTGGGATGTGATTAATTTAAGCAAAACAACATCTGCTGCATTAACTTAACATTAATTTGAATTTTATTATTGTTTTTTAGGATAATGTTTGTTTTGTAAACAAATATTATGTTTGATGGACTAGAACAGGAGCTTAAGAAATTAGTTTTAGTTAGATATCCTCAAATAATCATTACTATATTACAAGTACAAATCAACGCAAACATACAGAAAAAAGTGATCTTCCCTACGCCCTCTTGAAATATTCTATATGAGAACTCTATTTGTATGTAGTATACTCCTTTTATGATTTAAATATACAAGGGGTCCCCCTCCAAACAAAATTGAAAGAATTATTGCTGGGCAGTGCTTTTGCAGTACACATTTTCCCCTTTAGGCGAGCGTGGAGCACAATGCTCTGAGTTACTGCACCCAGTGGTATCGCCTGGTGAGGTTCTCTCTGGTCACAGTGAATTCTTTCAGAAAAGCAGTTTCACTTGAACCTGTTTTTATTATGGCTGATTTAAGAGAACAGCCTGTGGCTGCGAAGTTCTGTTTCCTACTCGGGAAAAGTGTCCCAGAAACTGTTGTGATGTTGAACACTGTACTATGGGGAAAAACTCAAGTGGGTGAGTGGTTTTCTTCTTGATTAATGACAGACCTGTTCTGGATGTCCTCAACCTCCTGAACAGCTGATAATGCCAACACGTCATGCATTTGGAGTCCATTCCACCAGGTCAAACTGTTAATCAAGCTTTCTATTTAGAGATTCTGAAAATATTGTGTAACAGTGTGCAACAAAACAGGCCTGATGTGTGGCAGATGGAGGACTGGTTTTGCCACCATGACAATGTACCTGTTCACACAACCATCTCAGTGCACCAGTTTTTGGCAAAACCCAGCATGCCTCGCCCAATGCACCTAACCTCGCTCATGTGACTTTTCATTTCCTTGAAAGAATAGGGACATTGTATTAGTCCAGGTAAACAATTCATAGACACTCATATGTGTATAACAGAACACTTTATATCAAAGAATAATTTTATATTAAGAAAATATGCCAACCCAGTCCAGATCAAGTCCTTAAGTGTGATATTAGCCCATGTGTCTGCTACCAGTCTATAAATTCCTCTTCAGACTCACACAATACATGCAATGATGCCAAATGCAGGAAGATCACAGGCCAGTGGGTGGAAAGTCTTGTGGATCCAGTGGTGTCAGAAGCTTCTCAGCACTGTTGTGGGTCTCCACATGGTTCCTCCAGCTCCAGAACGCTGCGTCTAATCAGCGTAGCTCCATATGGCATGTCAACAGGAATGTCTCACAGAGAGTCTCCATGTGTCCCGCCTCCAGCAAGGTATTGGTCACCATAGAGCCTCCAAATGAGGTCTTCACAATCTGACGTGATTGACAGGCTAAACATCCCTCTGCAAGTTGACAGAAGATTATATAACAGCCACAGACATGAAAGGACAGCTGTTTGATAATGCAGAAGAGGTGGGAATAAAACATGTAGGAGGTGCTGTCAGCCAACCAAGCAGATGAGATTGAAAATGTTTCTAAAAAAAAATAAATATAAACATTTCTAAGAATGGAATCGCAGATTTGAAAAATATACTAAGTGTAACGGGGAGTACTTTGAAGGCCATAGGTGGTTTTGTAAAAAAACAAACAAACAAACAAACAACATAGCTTTGAAAAATAAATCTGGAGTTTTCTTGGGTTCCCTCTTATATAAATCATGTATTAAACTTTGTATTAAGGTATAATATACAAAGGGGTTCAAAAATTCATGAAAAGTTGGAATGAAAGGCAATAAATTTTTTCAATGAACTTTTTGAAGACCTCTTATTTAACTTGTGTGTGAATGTACTCAACTACAGCAGTATTGTATGTATGTGTGTATATGTATGTATGAAGACTGTAAAAGTAAGGAAAAATGAAATATGAAGATAATGGAATTTTTCATAGACTTATTGAAACTCACATATATGTATATATATTAGCTACTCTTTATATGTATATATATACACATACATATATGAGATATACTCATAAATATAAAGATATATAGAGATATATAATCACAGTCTATCAAAAGAACTAACAAAATTCACACCTGTCTTGGAAGAAGTACAGTCAGTACGCTTCTTAGAGGAAATGATGACAGGACCTTAGACACATTATCAGGACACACCAGTCCCTGGAGAATGGCGTCATGCTTGGTAAAGTGGTGGGGCAGCTCTAAAGAGGATGACCTTCCATGAGATGGTTTGGCACAGTGGCTGTTAGAATGGGCTCAAATATAAGAACAATTGTGAAGGGGCCACAAGACTGGGCAATGTTTCCTTCTGCTGGACATCAGGTCTTTAGGAGTCAGAACTAATTGAGAGCACATAACAAAGCTCAAAAGTTATCAAAATTATGCACAGCCATGTACCTCCCAATTTTCCCAGAAGTGTATTCACATCTGAAAGTGCTTTCAGAACTTCTTTCAATCTCTAAGCCCTCTTCAGAGTTTTTGAAAGGAGCATGTGTTTGATAATGACAAGTTCTAAATGTTTGTGATTTTAACTTCTTATAAATAATTTGAAAAATGATACATTCTATTAAATTTGGTCTTTCAAAACAAATATGTTTATGAGAATAATTTAGGTGATTATATAAAATGAAAGATTATTCAATTTTAAGGCTTTATCTTAAATATAAAATGTAACTTTAATACTAAACCTATAAATATATGCACATAGATCTATTTCCCCATCATCATATATAAATCTATTTACATGTATTCATACCTGTAATTAGACCTCTATAAATGCTTTTTGCCTCCCAGATCTTTCCTCTATTTCCTTTTACTTTCCTCTTGTTCCACTATCATGCTCAGCCTTCATTTGGGTTCCAGTAATTCCCTCAATTACATTGCCCTTGATCAAGTCCTACCAGGCATCCTCACCACTGATTTTGGATCTGTTGTTCCCTTGTCCCTAGTTTGGTTCCCACCATTTACTTTCCCCCATCACCCCTTCTCCCGTACCCCCCTGGAGCCATTGGTCCCATTCTTTTTATCTCCGAATTATTTATTCCACCTATCTTATCTAGATAGACATGCAGATACATTAATAAGTGCAAAAAAATCCAAAAAAGCCAAATAAAACAACAAAGGAAGTCAAAACTAACAAAACAATAACAACAATAGCAGAAAGCAAGAACAAAATAACAATAACAAACATAAAGCCACTGACAAAAATGGAAAAGTCTCTAAATAGTTCAAGTTCAAGGTCTGTTTGTTGGCCTTTACGAGTGTTTTCCAGGGTGCCACAGTCTGTTTCCCAAGTTTATTTTCAGTTTTCCCTGGGGGTTTCATCACTGATTCCCCTGCTACTCTGCTGCATGCCCTCAGTGCCTCGCCCCAACATGATGGGGCCAGACCTTGCACTGTGTCTCCAGTGCCGTCCCCTGCAGCGTCATCATTCAGTGAGGGACGCCATGTCCCATGGTGGGGCGGGCCCTATGGTCCTCCCCGTGTGTTGTCTGCTCTGCACAGGAACATCATCCCCGGGGCTTGGTAGGCCAAGATGTCCTCTCCTCCCTCTCCATCCTTTTGCGCTTCTCCCTTTTGCTCTAATCCGATGCGCCCCTCTCCCAAAGTTGTAGCCCCAGTGCTGTCCTCTGAGGTGCATTCTACTGAGGGGGGTGGTCAAAATAGTCGGGATTAGGGCCAACCTCAGCGGATCTCTCTATTGGTTCCCTGGTATGTGCCAGTATGCTGTATTCATGTCTTGGTGCATAGCATGAAGCCTGGTCTCTCTCTCCATCTCCTGTGGAAATATAAACAACAAGCACCCAAGGGTGGATTAATACCCTGCTCACCCCACCCACGTCTTTCTTTTTTTCTCTCACTCTCTTTCTTTCCTCCCCTTATTTAGTTGGCTGTCATTTGTATCCTTGGATTTGGTTTGGCCCCTGCCATAGTGGCTAGACCTCACCCCAGGGATGTATGTATATAGTAGCTTTGACCCTATGCCCCATTTTTTTTAAGCTCACCTCAGTGGACTATGTTATACTTGTCCATTTGTGCTCGACTTACTTCACTTAGCATTCCCATGTGGCAATGTACTTCATGCATTCATCACTGCATTTTAGGGATGGTCACAGATGGACTTTGGGCCACCACTCAAGTACTCCCTCAATGCAAGAACACTTTGCTCTATTAGAGTGGCATTCCATGATGCTCACCTTCCCAACGCGGTGCATAAGCAAATGCGGTGAAGAAAGCCATCAAAGAACAAAAAGCCATATCATTGAGAATGGGAGACAGTGCAGAGTGGGCCCCTTAAGCCCCATCTGTAGACAACTGGATATCCCTTACAGAAGGGTTGCGAGAGGAGATGAGCCAGGCAGGGTGCAGTGTAGCAACAATGAAACATGCAATTTTCCTGTAGTTCTTAAATGCTTCCTCCCCTCCTCCCACACTATCATGATCCCAATTCTACCTTACAATATGGCTAGATCAGAGAATGTATACTGGAACAGATAGGAACTGGAAACACAGGGAATCCAGGACAGACGAACCCTTCAGGACCAGTGGTGAGAATGGTGATACCAGTAGGGTAGAGGAAAGGTGGGTTAGAAAATTGGGAATGCATTACAAGAATCTACATATAACCTCCTCCCTGGGGGACAGAAAACAGAAAAGTGAGTGAGGGAGAAGTTGGACAGTGTAGGACATGACAAAATAATAATAATTCATAAATTATCAAGAGTTCAAGGGGGAGGGGGAGGGAGGGAAAAATGAGGAACTGATACCAAAAGCTCAAGTAGAAAGTAAATGTTTTGAGAATGATGACGGCAACAAATGTACAAATGTGCTTGATATAATGGATGTATGTATAGATTATAAGAGTTGTATGAACCCCCAATAAAATGATTTTAAACTATATATAAAATGTAACATAATGCCAACATTTTTTTTCTTAATAGGCATTTGACTTTCTATTTAAGTTACCATCCATTTTGAATAACATGAAAAGAACATACTATTATAATTATTTAGTTGTATAATATCTATTCATTTAATATCTCTCTAAGTGTAAAATTATATACAGTTGGAATCTTTTAATATTTTTCAATAATGCTAAATTTTTTGTGAAGTGTTTGAATCAAAATGTAACCATCCTAAGAGTTTTTTCCATTGTATAAAAGTTTTTCCACATCCACATCAACTCTTGGAAGCTTCAACATTTATGCTTATGCTTTTAAATAAACTTTAATTTGTAGACAGATTATGGCATCATATGTAAGCATTTATCTTTATATGTTTGATTTATTCTTGTTTGTGTGTATTATGTGTGCATGTGTAGACAATATTTTTGAAAACTACTATATCAAAGTCAAGATTTCGGAATCAAAGGGTGCCCCTATCACTGAGGTGAGAGGATATTTCAATGGTGAGTGTATCTTAAAATTAAGTTTAGAGGTCTTCATGAAAGAAATACAAAGTTATTCCTAAAATTCCCCTGGATTCAACAATTTCCAATCTGCAAAAAATTGACCTACATATTTTCTTTTCCTATTCTAGAGATGATTTGCATTATGTTGGACAATAAAATGAATAATTAAAACTACTGAAAATTTTTCATAAATGCTGATGTTTTATTTTCCTGATGAAGTATGAGACACATGCACACACTCATGAGCTCTGGTGTCATAATAGATTATACATTGGGTTATTAATCTCAAGGTTAGCGATTGGGATCTATCAGCCACTTCACAGAAATAGATATGGAGTTGTCTGCCCACTTAAAGAATTAGAAACGCAGAAACCCAATGGGGAAGCTCTACTCTGTCTCACAGAGTCATTCTGAGTCAGAATCAACTCAATAGCAATGGGTTGGGTTGGGTCATAGAATTGATTCTGATTCAGACTGTAGCTGTTATTAGGTATCATCAAGTCAGACTACTTATAGTGACCCTATGTACAGCAGAGCTAATCCTTCCCCCAAATTGTAGTTATGATTCAGAACATAGTTGTTGCCATTGAGTCAATCCATCCCTTTGAATGTCTTTGTCCTACTATTTTACTCTCTACTAAGCGTGATATCTCTCTTAAAAGACTGGCCACTACAGATAACAAGTCCAAAATACGTAAGACAAAGCTTCACTATACTCACTTCTAAAGAACTTCCTGGTGATACTTCTTGCAAAACAGAATCGTTTAATATTCTGGCAGACCAAGTACTTTCAATACTTTTGTCAACACCACAATTCAAATGCATCAGCTCTATTGACTTCCTTATTTATTATTCAATGTTCACATACATATGAAGCAATTGAAGAGTCCATGGTTCACCCTACTCCTCAAAAGGCCATCTTTCTCCCTTCATGCTTTATATAGACCTGTGTGGCAAACTTGCTGATGCAATACACATTTTTATTTCTTGGGTGTTGCTTCCATAAATGTTTATGTGAATCCAAAGAAAATGAAATCTTTGACAATGTCAGTCTTTTCCTACTTTGTAGATGTCTGCTGCTAGTTCAGAAGATATTTATTTTCTGTAGATTGAGTTGAAGTCCTTCCTGAAGACTACTCTTTTATCATCATCAACAGGTGCGTCAAGTTCTGTTGGTTTCCAACAACAAGGTGGGGTCAAATGCATATCACAGGATGTGACTGATCCTTCCTCCAATCCTGATACCACATTCTTCTTCATATACTTCAGTTTCTCAATTTTTTTGCTCCAGATATCATGGTTGGCAAAGTAGAGAATCAGCAAAATATAAAAAGATCTTCAACAAAATGGATTGATACCTTGATTCAGGCATCACAGTTATTACAAAGATGTAGCAGTATGGAAGTATTTTGTTTTATGATCCTTAGGAGTTGATATATATCAAAGCTGACTCAATAGCATCTAGCAATAATATTAAAACTTTTAATTATATTGGACCCTAAATATATTTTTGTTGAAATAGTCATAGGTTGATGTATTGATTAATTTATTTTTCTATACCTTGAAATGAGGTTTAGAGTAGGCAGAAGTAAAGATGTTTAATGTTTTAATATCTATAATATTCTGTGCACATGTCAGTCTTGATGCACTAATTTTTGGTTTCCAAATTAATTCTTGGAAATAATTATATTACTGATATAGTTAAAGTTTATGTTGCCAAATTGGCCGATAAATACATGTGGGATTAATTGAAGGACAGATTGATAAATGGCTTGGTGAGTCTCGCCTTTCTAGTTCCCGGGTATCTTGCTTTGTGATGGTTGGACCAGGGTTCAGCTCCCTTAGCCTGCCTCAGCTGGCAAGGTTCACTTCCTGTAAGACATCCCAGAGGAGAAGCCACATGGTCCTACCCCGATGCAGCCCTGGGTACTGAAGCAGCCATGTGGAGTCCCCGGTCAGTGCTGAGAAGCTTACACTTTCATTGGTTAGACTTTCCTCCTGAAGTCAGTGTCATTGTTTGTCTTTTGTGAGATGGAGTAGGACTCTGTGGATTGGTGTCAGGTGTATGATTTAATGTTGGATTTGTGGGCTTGGGCAGCTCTGGGTTGGGATATTTTCTTGATGTGCACTTAACTTTTATGTATAAAACTCTCTCTTATACATATGAGTTTCTTTGAATTTGTTTCTCTAATGTATCCAGACTAACACAATTACTAAACATTCATGGTATTATTATACCTATTTGTTCATTTTACCGATTTTTTTCCCTTAACATAAGCAAAAAGAATTGATCTACATTCAAACATTTCAGCGGGTAGCATGTGATCAAGTTGAGTGCCGAAAGAAGTCCAAGCTGCTTTGAAGACTTTAGCAAAACAAGGTTCCAGGAGTTGAAACAATTACAATCAAAATGTTTCAACCAACTGATGAAGAACTGGAACTGCTCACTCTTCAATGTGAAATTTTTTGAAGACAACTACTCAAGTGAGCACACACACACACACACACTCACAAATTGTCATTGGTTTACTAGAGTTTGTTTTTATTAATCTTAAAATAACAACAAGAACACAAGCTGTGATAGACAAAAATTAATATAAATTGACAATATAAAACCCTGATAGTTTTTGGAGCTTCCCCCGATATAGAAAAGAAAAATAAACAAACAAAATCAATAAATAATGTAACTCTATACGTAACATACTACTGCTAAAAAGATACTTATTTATCATGATTACTTTTAAGCTACAAGCGTGTGATAGTTGAAGTCTCTTGATGATGCAAACGATGAAAGCATTCACTTAATGCAATAAAAAAGTTGGGGTTCCAAGTTCACCTAGAAAATGTCATGATCTGTGTGTGAAAAACCAGCCATTGAAACGCCTTGTATTAGAGAGTATGGCGTTCCTGTTAATAGTGGTGAAATACTGGGAAAGGATATCAATAAAGGTTGTGCAACAAAGTACAATCAGTGGCCCGGAATTATACATGTAGGTATTGAATTGGATAAAGTTTTGCTGTGAATATATTTAGCACAATTAAAATAATATTGGTAATTACACTAATAATAATGAGTAAAAGGAAGAAGAAAATGTTCCATAATTGATTGTGGAAATGATTTTGCAACTCTTCTTGATAATATTGAGCTATTGAATTCTATGACATGTGGAAGAAAAGCCAGTAAACTTCTCAAAAAGGGAAAGAGGACTCTGTGGAGTGCTCCACTCTCAGGGGGGGGGGGGGGGCTTTAGTGTCAGAATTTGGAAACAATTACTAGTTTACTTTATAATTAAAATTATTTGAACAGATTTTGAAAAAAACACAAAATATAAATAATACACAATATTAGAAGTTTAAAAAAGACAAAATCCCACAGACATGTTAAATAGAAATGTAATTTAGGAAGTAACAGAGAAGAAAGTAGCTAGCTCTAAAGGTGAAACTATAAAAATGCATTAAAAAGCTATATAAAAATAGATTGAATTGCAATGCCCCCCAATACATTGACGTTTTGATCTCAGTATCTGTGAGCCTTATATTATTTAGAAAAAAGTAACATATTTAAATAGATTGCCACTTAATTTAGCTTGAGATCATATGAGAGTGGGGTGGGCCTAATCCCATCAGAGAATTGTCCTATAATAAATGAGAAGACACACAGAGAGATAGATGAAAGGTAGCACATGAAAATGCATTTGAAAGCCAAGAAACTCTTGAATCTACCAGATAATGAAAGGGGCAAAACGTGAGGAGGGAGAAGAATAGTGGAAGTATGATAACAAATATACATGGTTTTGATAGAGGATATTTGTCTTTTCCCAAAATATAGCCACGAAAGTAGAAGGGCCTAGGGTACAAAGTTATGGAGATGGCGGAGACGTAAGCCAGAACCTAAAGGAAACAGACAGTGGGCTTAGAGGGTCAGGATCGGTCGTAGGGAAGACCCAAAGCATTTGGCAGAACATCCTTCCTAACATCAATATTCCACTTCCTACGTCATTTTTACTACTTTATTAGATTGATTGAGCTATGATACATATAGCCTAACATTCAATACTTTAATCATATTGTGAAGGGTTGCACAATCATCAATACAATCATTTTCTCCTTTCTTGTACCCATTAATGTTCACTTTCAATTTCCCCCAACTTCCGTGCTCCAAAGGAATTATTCACTTGTGGGGGGATAAGGCCAGTCTCCCACAACTCATCATGGGTTCAGTAAGCACAATTTTATGGTTAAGATATATAAAGATGACAATGAAGTCATAGAGCATGTGAGAGATAGAAGAGACTCAAAAGAAAGTCAGACACATTTCATGGTAGCATGCTCACCTCCTGGATGGCCATGGTCTTACCAGCCAGGTTTGCGCACAGCATGCGCCAAGGTGAGGTGGGGCTGAGATGAGGTCCCTAAGACTTATATCTACTTAGGGGGAGGGCATGATTATAGGTCACCACCCTTCACAGGAAGGGGCTGTACAATAGAAATAAGCATGACAGGAAGAGAATGAGCTAGGGGTGTGCACATAGGAAGGGGAGGGATAAGAGGCATACTTTTGACAAGATGGGTGGACCCTAGATTCATGATGCCAGCCTAACGTTGGCCACCCTGGGGTGGGTTTGACCTCTCTGGGCTCTCCTACAAGGAAGCAGTCAACTAAACAGTGGTGCCTGCTTTGTCTCGATGGCTGATAACCCGTAGGGAGAATAACCCCTGACCTACTTCTGTTGACTCCCAAGTGTATAGTCATCTGCCACATGTAGCAAGCAGCTAAGTCTGGCATATATTTTGGGGAGACAACTTGGGAGAAATCTTTCTGCTTCCCACAATTACTTCAATTACTGTTTTCATAAATCCTAGCTTTCTTATAAAGAAAAAAACATATAAAACAAGGACAATTATAAAACAAACAATCAGGGCCCAGCAGTAAACAATGAAAGGCTTTGATCTAAGAAAAAGCACATGATATTAAAAATTTACAGTATTAAATATCAAGGTTGCAGATGGACTTTGAACCTCTACTTAAGTTCTCTTCAATGCAAGAACACTTTGTTATAATAACCTGGCATTCTGTGATGCTCATCTTCCCAATATGATTGCTAAAGACAAAATGGGTGCATAGCAAATATAGTGAAGAAAGCTGATGGTGCCCAGTTACCAAAGAAATAGCATCTAGGGTCTTAAAGGCTTGAATATAAATAAGCAGCCATCTAGTTCAGAAGCAACAAAGTCCACAAGGAAGGACATACCAGCCTGTGTGATCATGAGGTGTCAATGGGATCAGGTATCCTGTATTGTTTCAGACAGGCTTCTCTAGAGCTGTGGTTCTCCACCTTCTTAATGCCGCAATGCTTTAATACAGATAAGAGCTAGAAACACAGGGAATCCAGGACAGATAAGACCCTCAGAACCAATAATGAGATTGGCAATACCAGAAGGGTAAGGGGAAGTTGGGAAGAAAGGGAGAACCGATCAAAATGATCTACATATAGTCCCTTCCCTGGGAGACTGACAACAGAAAAGTAGTTGAAGGGAGACATCAGTCAGTATAAGGCATGAAAAAATAATAACAATTTATAAATTATCAAGCATTCATGAGGGAGGCTGAGGGAGGGAGGGAAAAACGAGGAGCTGATATCAGGGGCTCAGATGAAAAGGTGTTTTGAGAGTGATGATGGCAACAAATGTTCAAATGTGCTTGGCAAAATGGATGGACGTGTGGACTGTGAGAAGAAGTGTACGAGCCCCAATAAAATGATTTTGAAAAAATTAAGATAAGCTGAAAATTGGTCCAAGGGAAGATGTAATAACAAGCTGTTGTTTTCCATTCTAAGTACAATCACTAAGAACCACTTTAAAATGCTTTTTGTCTCATATGAGGACTGTTCACATTCCTAGTCTGTGAACAATGGGGATTTGCCTGGGCCTCCATCTGCATTGAAACCCTGAAAGTGGATTTGGGGTTTCCACCATCATCCATAGCATTCTGAATACTATGTACCTTTTCCTGCAGGTACCTTTTCCTCCTCCAGGTTTAGAACTTATTGTTTCCATCCTTGGCTCACACATGCTGGTGCACTTCTTTTTTGTGGACTTAGCTGACTAGTCAATCAGATGGGTATGTGTTTTGATACAAGCCTTTAGGATGCCAGACTCTATTTTTCCTGATAGCCGGGCACCATTTGATTTCTTCACAACAGTTTTCTACAGAATCCCTATATTCAGTGATCTCATGAGGCTGCGTACCAGGCAGAGCCATGTCACAAAAACAATTGTTCTTATATTAGAAATACAATTAAATGAGAGATCAAAATTTATTCATAGGACTATGGTTTCTATATATCCATAGATCACTTTGCAGACAACTTTTTCATTTTGTTACAGTTTATCATAGATCATCCCCATGGCGCTTAAGGTCATTCGAGTGAGAGTACCAATAGTCACAGTGAAACAAAGTTTTGCAAAGGAATTTGTATATGTGTAAGGCATCTTATTAGCCTCTAATATGTGAATTATGATGCAAAGGGTTTAAGTGGAGAGCAAATGCTTTGAAAATGATGAGAGCAAGGAATGTACAGATGTGCTTACACAGTTGATATATGTATAGATTGTGATGGGAGCTATGTGAGTCCCTAATAAAATGCTAAAAAGATAAAATAAAAAGTATCTCAGGACTGAGAAGAAAAAAGCATTCTCATCCTCTAAGCTGCACTTTACCAAACATTATGTTCCCTTGCTCCATTTAAGGTAAGAATAATCAAAGACAGCTTTGAATCAGAAGGTTCACTTTCCAGGTCCATTCCAGATACCAACCAAGTGAACTGCAACACTGTATCTTGTTTTTCTGGCCTTCCCACAACAAAGGAAAATCCAAATAAATCTGGTCACCATGAGACAGAAATCTGGCAAGCCTCTACTTTCCACCTTCATGATTTGTTTCTCTAGCACATCATTCCCAGTACCAAACTGTTTCAGGCCAGTTGTCTAGAGAAACAAATGTAGTGACACTCATAATAGTGATTAAAAACAGTTTTGCATCAATAAGTAATCGTACATCAAGAAAACATCCCATTTACTCTAGCTCAAGCCACAGGACTGATGCAAGACAGGCCCCTCTTGAGACTCATGTATCTGCAGGGTGATGGCACAGAAAGTGGAAGCTGCTGCATGCAGGGAGGTCATAGGCAGGTAGGTACAAAATAGTGTGGATCCACGGCCAGTGGAAACCTGCAAGACACCCATAGCTCTCATGTCTGACAGCCCACATGGGATGTCCATAGAGGCAGGCAGAGTCCTAGTAAGCAGGAAGGCTAGAGGCAGAGAGAGAGATAAAGAGAGAGAGAGACAGAGGGAGAGAGAGAGAGAGAGAGAGCAGAATTTGACCTATAGATGTGGAATTTGCCCATTTCTATCACAGGTGAAATATTTCCTTGATATAAAACCTTCAGTATATGCATATATATGCTTTGCTGGTTCGGTTCTTCTAGAGAACAGCTCAAGATCATTAATTATGTGTTCTGTCATGGATTGAATTATGTGTCCACAAAAGCACTTGGGTGTATTTTTTATGTAGACACTGATGCTCTCATTTGGGTCACTCTATGTCTAATTTATTGGTGATAGTCTTATGGGAATTTAATAGTTCCTATTGACTGTGATATGCAAACTTGAGAGTTTGAAACCACCAGCAGCTTCTGAGGAGGAAAGATACGGCTTTCTACTCCTGTAAACAGTTATAGCCTCAGAAATGTAGAGGCACAATTCTGCCCTGTCCTATGGGGTTGCTGTAGTAGTTACATAATTTCATGTCAATTTGATAAAAGTATGAAGGGGTGGAGTCTAGCCTTGTCAATCAGGTAATAGCCTGATGATCTCATCCCTCCTATGGGCATTCTTATATGGATTCTTTGAACTTCCTTTTTTCCTCCCTACAGGAAGGACACATTCTCTATCTGCTTCACCTTCCTGTTGACAAGCCACATGGAGCAACACTGATGGTATCCAGAGTCCTGTATATGCATCCTCCACTGTCATTGGATACACAGGACTTTTCCATACACAGGCCTGTGTGAATGTGAAGAAGAATTCATAGGCTAACATCAGACTTATGAGCTAGTATCAAACTTATGGACTTGGTCTGAACTGGGCCTGGATGTTTTATTGATGCAAACTTATTTCTTGGTATATATATATATATATATATATATATATATATATATATATATATATATATATAAATTTGTTTCTCTAGTCTATCCACTTGGTCTGAACTGGGCCTGGATGTTTTATTGATGCAAACTTATTTCTTGGTATATATATATATATATATAAATTTGTTTCTCTAGTCTACCCACCCTAACAAAGTTGCTATGAGTCAGTATTGACTCGATGGCAGTGCTAGGTTTGGTATGGAAGGGTGTACATGAAATCAATAAATCCAAAGATGTATTGCATTGCATGATGCTGTTTCAAGAAACCTCATATAAGTGTTAAGGAGCAAATATATCATTCTGAGGGCTAAGGTTCACCTGACCTTAGCATGGTATTTTCCATTGTGTCACACACACCGGAAAGCTGGACAGCGAATAAGGAAGAACACAGCAAAACTGATGCATTTGAAGTATGGTGCTGACAAAGAATATTGAAGCTACCGTGGATTCCAGAAAAATAAACAAATAGTTCTCGGTAGAAGAACAATCAGAATGTTCCATTGCGGCAAGGAAGGCAAGTTCTCATGCTTTGGCGTTATTATCAGATGGGATCAATCTCTGGGAGAGGAAACCATGCTAAATATAGCAGAGGCTAGCAAAAAAGACGATGCTCCTCAATGAGAAAATTGACACAGCTACTGGAACAATGGGAACAAGTGTAACGATTGTGAGGATGGAGCTGGATTGGGCAGTTTCAGTCTGTTGTCACTAGAAGCCTGAACAAGTTGAACAGAATCTAACAAGAATCTACAGCTAAGTTACAAAACATTCTTACCCAAAGTAAAAATAAATAAGAAAATGAAATAAAACTCATGGCCATAGGTTTCAACTCATTTCCACTTTGTAGGACAGAGTAAAACTGTTCCATGGGGTTTCCAAGACGGTAATCTATCTGGAAGCAGACTGCTAACATCTGTTTCTCACCGAGGTGCTGACAGGTTCTAGCAACAGACTTTTGAGTTTGCAGCTAACTTCTTCTTTTTTAAATCATTTTATTGGGGGCTCATACAACTCTTATCACAATCCATACACATATCCATTGTGTCAAGCACATTTGTACATATGTTGTCATCATCATTCTCAAAATATTTGCTTTCTACTTGAGTCCTTCATACCAGCTCTTCATTTTCCCCTCCCTCCCTGCACCCTCCTCCCCCATGAACTCTTGATAATTTATAAAGTATTATTACTTTGTCATATCTTACACCATCTGACGTCTCTCTTCACCCACTTCTCCGCTTTCCATCCCCCAAGGAGGAGATTATATGTAGAAGCTTGTAATCGCTTCCCCCTCTCTACCCCACCCTCCCTCCTCTCTCTCGGTATCGCCACTCTCACCACTGGTCCTGAGGGGTTCATCTGTCCAGGATTCCCTGTGTTTCCAGTTCCCATCTGTACCAGTGTCCATCCTCTGGTCCAGCTGGATTTGTAAGGTGGAATTGGTATCATGATAGTGGAGGGACGGGGGGAGGAGGCATTCAATTCATTCAACTTCTTAAACAAAGTAGTTATTGAAAGCAGGTCTTGAACATCAACTATTATCTTATTCTACTCATATACAGATTTCTCCTTTGAATTGGGCTTAGGTTTTGCTGCTCCTAGTATGTGCACTTTTCTTCATGGAATTTTTATATGTGTTGGGTAGAATGTATATTTCATATCTGGAACAGACACAGAGTGACAGATATTTAATTAAAGTGGTGTGTTCTTCCTGCTATGTCAGGTCCTCAGCATGTGGGTAGCTCTGCCTACAAAGTCCTAAGAAGAGTCAAAGCCCCTGCTTTCTTCCCAGACATCTTTCCATAAGTACAAATGACTCAACAATACAAACATCCCTGCTACCAGGATAGGTAAATCAGAAGTGGAAGCTCTACGTCGTGTCAATAAGGGCTTCATCTATATAGTTTGTGCATCATTTCTCACATCTTCTGTACAAGAATTTACTCACAACTTATCTAGGTCATCTTCATTCTGAGACAATGAGCACAAGGAAAGTTCAAGGACTCTATTCCTGTAAGAGGTAATATTATTCCCCAACACATTCTGAAACAGGAAAGATAAATGAGGCAATTGATCCTAAGTCTTCTTCCTTAACAAGCAAACTACCTGGATTCCAGGGAAAGACCGTCAAGTGGATGGGCTGACGCCGTGACTGCAGCAGGAGGCTCAAGTGTATCAGTGGTTGTGAGGAAGATGTCAGATTAGGTAGGACCTACTCGATGGCTTCCAACAATACAGCAATGGTGATGCTAATACCTCACCTGCTATGAACACTGTATGAAATCCTACTCTACTTTATTAGGTATAGCATCATATTACAAAACATTTTAATGTACAGTTATTATTTTAGAGTTTACTTTATTACTTTTAACTTGGTCTTACTTGTTGCTATTCTTGAGATATAGCAATTTTATTCCACCTAATATAGAATGCTCATATGGCTTCCTATTGATTAAATGAGGCACTGTGTCTATTAGGACATATTACATTTTTATGTCTAATTATTCAGAAATCTTTCATTTCTACATTTAAAGACCATACATCTGTATTTCTTTGAAGGTTCCATCTTGCCAGAGTGAATAAATTATTATAATTGTATTCTGAGAAAAAATACTATAATTGTGAAAAAAAAAAAAAACAAGATGTCAAGCCTTCCAAAACTACTGAGGCATGTAAAATTAACTCTGGGAATTTTTGTCTTATTAACATATGACACTTCCAGATACTCATATGATGTATAATGGGGTTGCTTAGATCCCAGGAGTTATATATTTAAGAAACATAAATATGTAATAAACTCTAGTATGGACTGGTTTATATTTTATGCTTTATTTGCCTATCTTGAGAGCTTAACCTTATTGAAACGTATAGCTCATTCATGGGTACAGAGTTAATTTTGAAACACAATCTCTGATGAGAAAAAAGAAAAATAAAAGTTAGCAACAAAAAATGCAGTGCAATTGGATAATTCTTAATATCTAAAAATAATGAAATATTGAAATCAGAAATATAAAGCTTTAAAGATCAGATGAGCATGCTGGTTTATAAGTACTTATGTAAATATTTCTACAAGATGACCTTAAACATTTTTCTATATAAATATAAATCTCTTTTTAAAACTTGATTTGCTATGAGTAAATTCACAGAATATAGTACATTTTAAAGTTATAGGAATAGAGCTTCATATAAACAACTATTCACCTGGCAAGAACTCATAAAACCAGCAATTTTGCTCATACAGACACAGACACACACACACACACACACACACACACACACAAGGAGGAAGGAATAATAGAAATGTGGGTAAAATGAGACAACAGATGGTGTAAGATACAAAATCACAATAATAATAATATATCAGTGATGAAAAATTCACAAGGGTGGGAAGGTGGGGGAGGGAAGGGAAAAGTGAGGAGTTGATACCAAAGGCTCAAGTAGAAATAAATGTCAAATAAATAAATAAAATGTTTTGGAAATGATGATGACAACATATGTACAGGGCACTTGATACAATTGAATTATGGATTGTTATAAGACCTGTAAGAGCCCCCAATAAAATTATTAATAAGGAAAAAAACCCACCAGCAATTTCAGAATTCTAATGCCTAGTTTTCTATTATAGCGATTTCAGACAGTAGATATGGTTTTATATATATATGTATATATATTATAAAATGGTATAGAAACACTAACATCGAGTTGCACATATTTTCTATTGCTATTAGGTGAGGCCCTACTATGGGTTGTGACCTATAGTGACCCTGTTCTTCCTTTGACAGTAGGATGTGCCACCCTCACATGCACTGTTAAGTTTCAGCCCATTGTTGCAACCACTGTGTAAATCTAACTACTGGAGGGTTTTTCATTTCTATGATGCCCCTCAACTTTATCACACATAATGTCTTCTTCCATTGATCGGTTTCTCCTGACAACATGTCCAAAGTACAGGACACAAATTATCGCCGTCCCTAATTCTATGGAGTACTTCTGGTTGTACTTGTTACAAGACAGGTCTGTTTGTTCTTTTGGCAGTCTGTGCTACATTCAATATTTTTCGCCAGCACCACATCCAAAGTCACTGATTCTTTTTCGGCCGTCTTATACAATGTGCAACTTTCACGTGCATTCCATTTAAGACCGTTGAAAAGACCCTGGCTTGAGGGAGGCGCATCCTACTCCTCTAAATGATATATTTGCTCTTCATCACTTTAAAGGGATCTTGTGCAGCAGATTTTCCCAGTAGTAAATTGTTTGACTACTTTCTTTCTTTTTTTGAATTAGCCTCTACTTTATTAGAGAAGTCTTGTCACTCATGTGAGTCCAGACCCTTTTTCTTTCTTTGTTTTTTTATTATTAATTGTGGATTAATACATATATAATTTCAAATTTCAATCCTGTGAAAGAGAATGTACAATTGCTACCACAGTTTCCAATTATACATAGATCCTACATGGAACCCTGTACTTTATCTCTCTTTTACACGACCACTACCACTGTACCCTCCTCCTGTCCAACCCCTTATTCTACTTGCTGCCCATTTAGGTTCATTAATCCTAGCTTTCATATACTAAATAACTGTGTAGCTTCAAGAGGGTGACTTCCATTGACCTCTGAGATACACTCTAACATGAACAAAATAAACAATTAAATAAACAGACCTTGAAGAAAACAACACAAACCAAATTTTCAGAAATATTTTGGAAACCAGATCAGGTCCAGGCAACATCATCTGATGGACAAAATTTAACAGCTCAGGTCAGATTTGTGCCTTGGATGTTTTATGCCAATATCTCCCAAGCACTATGTTTAGTGACCATTTTCCTCCCTTCCCTCAATTTTAGACAGGGGGAACTCTCCAGAGGCTAATTTCCTAAGTAGTTCCACAAATGAGTCTGGGGCTCCCACTCTCATCCATTGCTAGAAGCACACTGAATTCTCACAATTTAGGCTCAGATACTGATCCTTCCTTAGATTTGGGATTATACGGATTCCAGTACTTCAGTGACTGATGATGGCACACTTCTTCCATGTCGACGTAGTTAACATGTCACGTTGGCTGCGTGTTTGGAGACAAGCCTTTAAGATAACAGAAGCTATTTTATTTGATAGCCAAGCATCATCTAAATTCTTCACCACTTTTTTTTTATAACACCCGTATCTTCTGTGTTCCTTTCATGAGGGCAAGTACAGAGCAGGGTCATGACATAAGAACTCATTAGTCTTAAGTTGGAGCTAGGATTTAGTACAAGCCCCACATCCATTCCTGGATCTATGCTTCTGGTTTGTTTGTGTTTTGTAACTTAGGGGTTAATACATATGTCATATCATTCTATATTTTAATCACAGCAAACAGAATCATATACTTGCTTCCATAATCAGTCTCCAAACAAACTTTTCCTTCATGGAGTTCTAGACTTCATCTCCCTTTTATTCCGCCCACCCCTCTATAATCCTTGTCCTATTTGCTTTTGCTATAGGCTCAATGTCCCTGAGTTTCATTTACCGAAAAACAGAGAAACAACAGCTTCAAAGGGGTGATCACCAAAGGCAAGGCACCTGTGAGATACTCCCCAATGTTGACAAGCATGAGCAAAATATAACAGAATGACCATCACAGGATTGCCAGAATAATATGTGTCTAAATACAGCGTATAGGACATCCATGTCACAGGATCTTATTTATCCGCCAACCAACAGTACAGTGCTCTCGGTACAGCTTGCCTGCTACTTCCTCAGACACCATGTATTTCCCAGCTTCAGGCCTCAGGTCACAAGTGTGTCTGTGGTGGACTCCAGTTCACCCAGTGGAGTTCCTGTACGTGGTCTCACTGATGCAGACTCTGGAGCATGCAGTGCACCTTGAAGTTCCAGGATTCAGTATCCCAGCATTCCACTCTCTCATCCGGGGCTCCTCGGATACCTCCAGACACCAAGGTCAATTTTACCCACCCACTGCACGCCACTAGAGACCCTCCCCACATAATTCTCCCAACAGCATCCTCATCCTCTCCTCCCCCGCCTGGAAGTCAACCCTACTTCTGCTCCCATCAACAGACATGCACCAGTGTTCCTTCAAATGTGACCGTTCCCTCTCCCCTCTCTTGTGCCACCCCTTCCATCAGTAGGCGTTATCCCTCTGACAGGTCTGTTTTCCTCTCTGGGGAGACCTCACTTGAGATCCACAAGGCTACCACTAGACACACAGCATCTCCCCATTTCCCATCCATTCAACCCCAGGTGTTGAGAGGTGCCCTCTGGCCAAGTGACCTACACTATACTCCTGGAGCTTATCGTGAGTGGTTTACTGGCACTGGTCTGCCTCTTTACCAAGCTGCCTGGTCCCCAGTCAGGAGACTGGATGCCCTGCAAGACTGAGCTTGTACCTCTTCTGCTGCTTGTTCCTTACTGCAGTGGGCTCATGCAGTTTTTGTCTTTCTGTGTTTGACCAACTTCACTCAGCATAAAGTTCTCAGATCCCTCCACGACATGAGATGTTTCATGGTTTTATTGATGATTTTTAGAGATGCGTATTATTCCATTGTATACATTTTCCTGATTAAAAAAATCACTCTTCTCCCGATGGAAATGTAGGCTGTTTCCAGTTTCTTACAATTAGAAACTGTGCTGGGATGAACATGGGGAGCAGATGTATGTTTGTGGTCTGTTTCTTATTTCTTTTGAGTATTTGCCAGTCATGGTATTGCTGGGTCATGTGATAGTTCCATTGCCATCTGTTTTAGGTGTCGCCATATCCCCTTACACAGTGGCTGTACTTATTTACAAGTCCACCAGCAGTGCATAAGAATTCCTATCTCACACCACTCTCTCCAACATTTGTTGTTCTCAGTCTTTTAAATTTTTCTACGGTCATGTGAGTTGGGTGGAATCTCATGCTTGTTTTGACTTACAATGCCCGTATGGCTAATGACTGTGAGAATTTTCTATGGGTTTATTAGCCTTTCTAGTGCCATCCTTTGTGAATCATCTGTTCTGGTCTTTTCCCATCTTCTCAGAGAGTTCTTAGTTTTTCTTGTAAACTTTAAAAATTTTTCAGACTTTAGTAATTAGTCCTTTGTGTGTTACGTCGTTACTAATGAACTTTTCCAAATCTGTGGCTCTATTTTTACTCTTTTAATAAGATCTCTCGGTATACACAAATTTCAATTATGAATTGTGTGCACTGAAAAAGAAAGTATATATTTTTGCTATTGGTTGGTGAGCTCAGATAATGTCTATTAGATGGAGTTGTTCATTTGTGTTGTTTAGCTCTTTAATTTTTTTAATGAGTTTCTTACCTGTTGATCTATGTTCAAGAACAATGTATTGAAATCACCTACTATAATTGTTGATCTGGTGATTTCTCTTTGAAGATTTGGTAGATGAATTTCAGCGATCTTTTTCAGGGCACATATATGTTTCTCATGTTTATGGATTCTTCGTCTACTGATCCCTTAAGCACTGTGCAATGCCTATTCTTAACTTTCATTATGTCATGTACCGTGAGGTGTATTTTGTCAGAGATTAGTATTGCCATCCCATCTATGTGTTTTTTTTCTTTTTGCCATCAGCTTGGTAATTTTTTTTTTACCATCCTTTGACTCTCAGTCTATTTTTGTAAGTTTGAGATGTGTCTCTAGAAGGAAGCAGATTGATGTTTTCAA
This sequence comes from Tenrec ecaudatus, assembly GCF_050624435.1. Taxonomy (NCBI): domain Eukaryota; kingdom Metazoa; phylum Chordata; class Mammalia; order Afrosoricida; family Tenrecidae; genus Tenrec; species Tenrec ecaudatus. Next base: position 140,085,783 of record NC_134540.1, on the reverse strand, counting down.
AGTTTTGAGTTTTTTTGTTATTGTTGTTGTTGTTCTGATCTAGCCTGCAACTCTTTGTCTTTATTTAAGCCATTAGCATTCATTGTGATTAAATATAAATGTAGATAGATTAGTTTCTGTCGTCTCATACTATTCATGTTTGATATTTTCCTTTCTGCTCCTTACATAGGGTGGTGTATATGTGTTAGTTAGCTAGTATGTGTGTTCATTTCTCCATTGGATCTGTAAAGCTTGGGGTACTGTTCAGTGTTTTGGTTCCTGAGCTGTGTTATGTCCTTGGGTTCTCATGTTTGTGTGCTGTGGTTGTTAGTTTTCTGCCTATAAAGAAGTAGAAAGCATTTTTTTATAATGCTGGTTTTGTTTCTACGTACACTCTAAATGTTTCTTTGTTTGAGAAAACTTTAATTTCGTCCTCATATTTGATAGATAAAGTATTCTTGGACAGCAGTTGTTATCCTTCAACATTTGAAACATATTGGTCCAAATTCTTCTTTCCTGCATGTTCTCTGTGGAGAAGTCTGAGTTCATTCTTATCTGTTTACCTTTTTATTTAACAGTGTGTGTTTTTTTCCTCTCCAGCTGCTCTCATGAGTCGCTCATTTTCCTTGAAATTGGATAATTTTAATACTACATGTCTTGATGTTTTTTATTGAGGGGGTGCTTAGGCAGTGGGGAGTTCATGTATTGGTGTTCTCTTAGTTTCCTAATTGGTTATTGGCTCTTCCTTTGTGATATTGGGGAGATTTTCTTCCAAGAATTCCCTTACTATATTACCTGTAGAATTATTTATTCCCTCCTGCTCAGGAGGAAATGGTTTGAATATTGTTTCACTTCATGGAATCCCACATCATCCTTAGGCTTTCTTCAGATGGTTTGCTTTTTGTTTGATTGTTTCTCTTGTTGGCTGAATTCCACTTGGTTATCTTCGAGGTTGCTAATGAGGTTTTCCTCTTTTCCCATTTTATTGGTGATATCATTCACCTTTTTTCATTTCTGCTACATCATTCCTTAACTTCTGCATTTCCCTTAGATCTAAGGATTCTAGTATGTCTATTTTTCATCAGTTTTCAGGATTGGTCCTCTAAATTCTTGTACAGCCTTAAACATCATTCTTACATATTCTTTCTCTGGCAGTTCAAGGGCTGCTTCTTCAGTGTACACTGTTGGGTTTGGTTCATCTTCAATAATTCACTTTTGTTTCTCTAGATTTTATTAAGGTAACTGCTGGTGTTGGCTTGTGCTTGTATTGCATCCTAGTTGAACTGAATGAGGTAAGTAGTCTTCTGGGATGTGTAGAGGGGGGTTGTCTGGGTCTTTAAGTTAAGGGAGAATTAGATAGAAGATGGCCAATGTATTGTGTGTGTATATGTGTATGGAGTGTAAATTGGATGAGGCGAGGAATTAAAGTATATGGTCCCAGAAGTAGGTTTTAAGTGGTACTATTAATCCTCAGAAACCTTCTTATTATGTATAATAAAAATTAAAAATATATTTTATTGAGGGCTCTTACAGCACATTTGTACATATATTGCCATCATCATTTTCAAAACATTTTTTTTTCTACTTGAGCCCTTGGTATCAGCTCATCCTTGCTCCCCCGACCCCCATGAACCTTTGATATTATATATTTTTTTTTTTCATGTCTTACACCAACTGCTGTCACCCTTTACCCACTTTTCTGTTGTCCATTCCTCTGGGGGGGGGGTTATATGTAGATCATTGTGATCCATTCCCTCTTTATTCCTTCACCTTTCCCTTTCCCTCCTGGAATTGCTGCTCTGATTATTGGTCCTGAGGGGTTAATCTGTCCTGGACTCCCTGTGTTGTGAGCTCTTACCTGTACCACTGTACATGCGCTGGTCTAGACACAGTTGTAAGATAGAATTGGGGTCATGATAATAGGGGGAAGAAAGCATTAAATAACCAGAGGAAAGTATGTTTTGTCAGTGCTATACTGCATTTGTCTCTTTTTAGTGACCCTTCTGTAAGGGGATGACCAATTGTCTACAGATGGGCTTTGGATTTCCACTCTTCTCTCACCCTCCTTCACATTTATATGATATTTTGTTCTGGGTTTTTAATGCCTAATACCTGATACCATCAACCCCTCATGATCATGCAAGCTGGTGCACTTCTTCCATGTGGGCTGTCTTACTTCTCAGCTACAGGGCTGCTTACTTATCTTCAAGCCTTTAAAACCCTAGATGCTTTCTCTTTTGATAGCCAGGACCCATTAGGTTTTTCACCACATTTTCTTATGCACCTGTGATAGGAAGGTTTATTGTACCAACCTGACCAATAGGAACAGGTGGTATGAATAAGGTTGAATTTGATTGGAGAGAAAAGAGTTAAATGAATCGTCAAGCCCTCCCCTCTCTCTCTTGCTCTCTGGTGATTGGACCAGCCTGCTGCTGCTTTAGCTAGTTCTCTGCCTCAACTTGTGAGCTCCACTACCTGTAAGACAGCCAGCCCATGGATTGTGTCACTAGAGCTTGAGGTTCCTTCGAGGTCAGCTTTGCCATGCTGCTGATGTACATCAATTGAGCTTGAGGCTGTCGGATCCTAGTATCTTGATTGCTTGAGTTCAATATCCCATAAAGTTCTGCTTCCATAAGCTCCTGAGTGGCTGACTGTTGGTGACCTGCCCCACTATTTGCTGCCCATAGACTGACTGCCTGCCTTGCTCTATGGAAGACTCAGCTGTCTGCTTTTTTGACCTTGGACCCAGCAGCCCTTGTGAGTTGAAGGACTTCAAGTATATTAACTGTTTCATGGAAGTGAGTTGAAATGAGCCTTTTGTACTGCTGTGTAGACTAATTAGCTATTATATTCCTTCATGCTGTATATTTCTATCCAATTATATCTATATATACACATACATATACATAAACAAAATCATAAATGTCCTGGATTTGTTTTTTTAGAGAACCCTGTCTAACACAGCACCCATTTGTCTTCAGTGATCAAGGGAGGAAGGTGAACATCATGGAATGCCGGATTATTAGAACAAAGTTTTCTTGATTTGAGGGAATACTTAGTAGAGATCCAATGTCTGTGTGCTGCTTTAATACTTAACATATAAATATATGTACATAGAACTATTTCCCTATTATTATATATAAATATTTTTGCATATGTACCTTCCTGTATTTAGACCTCTATAGATGTCTTTTGCCTCCTACTTGCTTGCTCTATTTCCTTTTCCTTTCTTCTTGTCCTGATGGTGGGACAAGAAGTAAAGTAATTTTTAATGAGTGTAGAAGAGGGTTTTACTTGGAATATGTGCTTTTACTTGGTAAATTGAAGGAGAGTGTGTATCACTGAGGTGGAGTAAAAGGTTCAGAACAGGTTCTGATGGTGGGATACATTAGGAATATATTAAATCCACCAGAGCCCCTGGTCAAGCCTGTATATTTTGTAGGGTGAGTGCCATCCTTCCTTCTGTTGTGCTTATATCAGTGGATTTCTAAAGGTCTTCTCATTAGAGGGTGGATCCGGCTCAGGCCCCGTCCCACAGGCTATCTAGCCATGAGCGGGAAAGCTGCTGACAAAGCCAGTTATCCAAGGTTCCATTGCTTCTGGAAGGATCAGGAATTTTGTGTTTCCTTTCTCAAAAGAAAATAGGAACCAGTCTAACAACCTCCTGAATCCCACTATGCTTCAGGTTCCAGCCTCACTTCTTTTTCCCTGTGTGAGGTCTTCTCCAACTAGCTGGGGCTTTCTATCTGTGAAGCCCAGTTTATCCTTGCCACGAGGGATTGGAGCTGGACCTTGACCTGGGATTATCCCCAATGGGAGCACTACTCAATGGGATGCATAGGCTCTAGTACCCAAGGCCTCCAGGAGTCCACATGGGTGCTTGTGGGATGCTCCAAGGGCCAGGGAAGAGGCAGGGCAGTGGCCTCACACTGACAAGGGAGCTAAGTCATGTCCAGGTGCTTCCAGAAAGGGATGTGTGTGATGAGTCCAGTGGTACTCTTCCTGGGAAAACCGGCATGCTGCTAAATCCAGTTTTGTGTCCTAAACCTCCAACAAGGCCTTCTCTCCCATAAATGTGGCGATCAAATAGATAGCCCTTCATTAGTGAATTATTTTAGTGGTGAAAATATTTATAGTTTGAATATGTGTAAACTTCAGGCTTTCATGTATTTTGGTCTCTCACTAATCAATTGGATGTCAACGACTTATATGAAATTGTATTGTTTTTTTTTACTAAGAACTCACAATTCAAATCAATTTTATTTTAATACAATTCATAGTTTTTTCCTGCAAACTTTACTGATGTTTGGTGTTATTTTGATATTTAGGGAGGTTGTGGGAGAAATCATATATGTTTACAATTCCATCAAATTATATATTTGCCTTATTTTAAATGAAGAGTTAAAATATTTAAAAATAAATAGTTCATAATTTAAGAAAAATCACAAATCAAATTGATTAGAAAAAATGGATCAAATTGATTACATTAGGTCAAAATGACTTATTTTTAATGAAATTACATGCACTACCCTTTATCTTAGCTAAAAATCATTTTGAAATCAAACGTAGATGCACATTTTCATAACAATAAATGATCCCATGTTCTTCAAATAACACTACAAAAAGGAGCTCTTCTGTAAACTGAGTCTACTTATCACAAGTTTGGTCATTTAAAACCACTACACACGAGGGAAAAATTCCAGGGCTTTTGCCCCCTTAAAGATTTGTAGCTTCAGAAATCCATAGAGCAAGGACTACTCTGACCTACAGGGTTCATATAAATGAGTCAGTATCAACTCAACAGCAATGAATGAATGAAAGGTCTAAAGCGATCTCACAGGTTACACTAACTGTGAAGATGCTGTAGGAGTAGGCTGTGTTGCATATTTTACTGTAGTTTATATCTTAAATTATGTTAATGAAAAAAATTAGTAACATACATCTGACTTTTATTTTATAAATGCTATTTTTCCTTAACTTAAGAGTGAGGGTGAACCTGCTTATATATCAAACACCTGACCCTAACAAGAAAATATTTGCTCTTTTTTTCCTGCCAGAATCTGCTCTTTTATATTCAGAAAAGAATATTCAATCAAATTTTTAAACAAAATATCTCCTGATTTAATTAACAAGGCACTGGGAACTCTTAATTTAAATTTCTTCAGGTTTCTTGGGAGCTAGTGAGGGGAACGGCACATTTTTAGCAGCTACCTTTTATTGCTAACTCAGTAACCATTGAAGGCTTGGTAATCATGGAAACTTGTATTCACTAACACACATGTACATGCATTAAAAAAATACTCAAAGCTTATGTGAAATGTCAAACCTTTGGGAGTGTTTATGTTTCAGAGACCTGCCTTCAGCAATTTAAACATTATTTATTAAATTAAAAAAAATTAATTATTTTGTTATTGTTTTGAGCTCACTCGAAGACTCAAGCTTAATCATATTAACTGCCTATCCTTTGAAAAAATGAGAATGATCTTTCCACATGCGTACTTATCACATTTTCAAAATAAAATGTGTGTTTCAATATATTTGTGGTTGAATATATATTTTCTACACTCATGAGCTACTATTTTAATGTACATCAATTGTATTTCAGGAAATTGGAAACTGAGAAATCAAACCCTATCTAAGCCTCAATAATATATTCAAACATCATTGCTAGAAATATGCATTGACACGCAGGTTGTCTCTTAAATATAATGGACCTTGGACAATTTGTAGCGGGCCCGTTGCCAACTAGAGATTTCTCAGAAATTATGTATATAAAACAGCCAATTTTTCAAGTGATATACTGCCCAATAAACTCAAGGGGCTGAAGGGCTTATTACATTTAATTTTAAGTGTATAAATTGTTTTATTCATTTGAACCTTTCCCTAGACTACCACATTTTGAAAAGAATAAAAACAAAGATTTCATACTTGTTTGGGCACTAAAAAGAAAACCGAAACCTTTAAATCATGTGTTTAAATGATTCTACTGAACTACGGAATCTGGATCAGATTGGAATGCACACATTTATGAAGCGTGTGACGGTGGCAAATGCTTCAGTATATAAATATCCAGTTGACGCTGAGCCAATTCAAACTCACAGTTCCCCTATGGTACGCAGGAAAGCTGCCCCACAAAACATTCAAGGTTGTAATGAAACTTTACTTAATCAGCATGTCACATCTTTCTCCGGAGGAAAAGCAGTTGAGCTCACATCATATTGCTGTCATCTTTCAATTGACAGTAGAGGTCGTAACCACAGAGTAACTAGATCATATATGGGAATACAATAGTATAAGCAATTCGTATGTGCGTGTAATATAACCTTTTATTAAAAAAATATTAAAATATGAATCTACTGCTTCTCTAAATATCCTCCAGCTTGGTCTATAAACTTCTAAAGGAAGTTTCCATCTCACTAAACCTTCTTTGAATAATTCTGAGATCTTGACGTGCACCATCTCAAAATGACAGGTTTGATATACTTAATGGACACGAATGGTGCTTCTTTTAAATACTCTTCGAGTTTGGCAACAAAAAGGAAACCGAAGGGGCAAGATCAAGGTGTAGGGTTATTGGGATAGGTTTTCCAAGAAAATTCTCATAGAACAAACCCTTACAACTCTTTAATAACGAACAGATGTATTATCATGGTGGGGAGAAAAAGAAAACTACTCATTATTTTTACTCATTAATGCATTTTAAAATTTCTCTTAAAACTTTTTGCTAATAATTCTCCATGGTAGCTCTGGGTCCTTTGAAAAAAATTTACTCATTTGGAAACCTTAAAATTTGTAGTCCTAACTTCTGACCTTATCTCTCTGAATTAAAATTGTCTGGCAGATCACCTCAGAGCTCCTGCTTTAAAGGGGTCCTTCTGATGAAGGTACACTGACCAGACTAAGACAAATACATTACTGAGAGGTCTATTCTGCAAGCATTCATTGGTTATAGATAAGTACAAATATGCTGTTTTGGAGAAAAAGAAAACTATGTACATATGAACTCAGACACTAGTAGAAATATATATGTATATATTCTAGAAATATATATGTAAATGCAAAACTTGTATATACTGTTGTTTTTATTGTTATTGTTAGGTGCTGCTGAGTGATGACTCCTAGCGACCCTATTTACAACAAAATGAAACACTGCCCAGTCCTGTGTCATCCTCAGAATTCTTTCACTGTTTGAGGCCATTTTTGCCCCTGTGTCAACCCATCTCCTTGAAGGTCTACCTCTCCTCCACTAACCCTGTATTTAAACAAACGTGTTGTCTCTTGTCAGGGACTGGTGTTCCCAAAAAGCATTTTTAAGCCATTCTTGCGTAAGGATTAATTTGGCTTTCGTTCTTTCAAGACAGCTATGTTTGGCAGTACATATTAATCTCACAATTTCCACCAACATCATGATTCAAATACACTAACTCTTCTGCAGATGAGGACTCCTTGGTCAACTATTACTTACATATGAGGCTATGAAAACTAGTTCAGTCACGCCTTCATTTTAAAAGTCAAAGTGAAAAAAAAGTGACAACGTTGCTGTTTAACCTTTTGAAGTGGTCTTCTCCAGCATTTCTACCCAAGACAATACTTCATTTTATTTCTTGAATGTAAGTTCTACAACTGGGCCAGGGCAGAACTGAAAACAAACACTAGAAGGGCACTAAGTTTGAAAGAAAACATATGTACATGTAAGCATATGTGTGTGTGTGTGTGTGTGTGTGTGTGTGTGTGTATAAAACAGTCTCAGAAACCCAAAGCAGGTTCACTATGAGTCAGCATTCACTTGAAGGCAGAGGCAAGGAAGAAGTTGTACATTTGGTTACTGAGTAGCAAACTGGGCAAGGAGTCAAGAGACCCCATCTGACCTCCATTCTATCTGTGAGATTATAATTTTATAGGATTTGAGAACCAAGAATTTAGGCCAATCATATAAATTTAAGGAATTAACTACCTAGTGATTTCTAAGCCAGGAAATAAATATAGAGCAATTCCTAGTGAGGGGGGCCTCCACCATGATCATGGTGGGAATGAGACTGCTTGGGGTATTTTTTTCATAAAGATGGTTTAGCAACAAGGGCATATGCCCCCAGGGCCAGATGCCTTTTTACCAGTCTCAGTTGGTCAGTTTCAGCTCAGTTGTGTGATCCCTGAAAAAAGCTAATTTTTCAGAAAGTTTATGTAAGAGCTCATGACTAAAATATTTTACTGAGCTCCACTTCAATCCTCCCTTTACCATCCTCAGTCATGAGCAATACGGTGATGAGCAGTCTTGCACCTTCAAACTACAGAGTTTGTAGTAAGAGGAGGGAGAATTGAATTGTTGATCTTCTTGTGGTAAAGAATTTTGGGGGTGCAGGGGTTTGGATGATATTGGTTGCCAATGCTTAATATCCTCGACTTTTGGGGTCTAACTGAAGGATGAATATTTCAATAGTTTTCAATTGATCTTGAATAAGCGTGGTTAGTGTTTTTAGAATACACAAGCTGCAAAGTAAAATATACCAGGTACACACTGCTTGTCTAATACAGATAAGGACCAAATCAGGCCAAGTGAAGCATACAAACCGACTTAACATGATTTCAGTTTTCATTTAGCACTCTTTATTTATTAGGGGGGAATTTTATTTTAATGTAGATTGTGTAAGCACCTTGTTTCTCTATTTCGTGATGATAGTTCATTTTCATTTCACTCGAGTTCATATAGGTACAGCACGAAGTGTTAGCTATGGCCCTGAATCCTCTTTACACAATTTTAAAAATCAAGAGCAATTCCGTGATTCAGGACAACCTTTCTAATGAACAGAGGACGTTTTAGAGCATTGATGCACTTTGCTATTGTTTGTGCAATGGCTCAAGTTAGGTTTTGTAGAGCAGTTTCATGGCACTCAAATGTAGCCAGAGTGAAAGCAATACAGTTTCTGTGTCTATGCCTGCACTAATTCAGCTTATCCCTTCCACCCCTGCTTTTCTTGTTTTTGACTGTGGTTCAAGGTTGACACCTTGAGGACACATATTTATAAGGAGTGAGGATTGGGGAAAGCGATCTTAATAAGCATGGCATTAGAGCTGTGTGTCTGCAATAAGTAGTCGATATATAAATTACCAAGGGCACATGAGGGAGGGGGGAGCGGAGAGGGAGGGAAAAAATAAAGAGGACCTGGTGCAAAGAGCTTAAGTGGAGAGAAAATGCTTTGAGAATGATTGGGGCAGGGAATGTGTGGATGTGCTTTATACAATTGATGTATGTATATGTATGGGTTGTGATAAGAGTTGTATGAGTCCCTAATAAAATGTAAAAAAAGAAAAGGGAAAAAAAAGAAAATGATTAGGGCAAAGAATGTATAGATGTGCTTTATACAATTGATGTATGTATATGTATGGACTGTGATAAGAGTTGTATGAGCCCCTAATAAATTGTTTAAAAAAATAAAATAAAATAAAATGCAAAAAAAAGTAGTCGATACTCTGTAGGAGCAGGAAGGCAAAAAGGTAGCTCCACAGTCAGATGCACTAAGCATGAACACTTTGTGAGCTCTGTTTGGTAGAGCATAAATGTCTGCCTGTTTCTGATCAACCATTAGTGAGAAGCTAGGGAAGATCTGAAAAGACTTCTTGGCTCTTAGCTACTATTGTGTTTTAGTTTTATGATTGAATAGAGGTTCACGGTAACTTTTTTTCACTGAAGTGTGAGTGACTTTGTGGTAAAGGATATTTCTTGGATAATTGGTGAAATTGGAATAGGAACTGGGTTAGTTAAAAATATTGTGTCAGTGGAAAATGTTCTGAATATGGTACTTATATTCAGGTTGCATATGAAAGTCATCCTGATCTTGGGACACAGGGGCTAATGTATTAGGTGTTTAGTTTTCAGTGGCTGTAATAAAAACTCAAAATGCTCAGCAGTTTCAAAAATTGGCAATTCATAAACTTAATAACATATTTATGTATATTTAAGGCTCTGGAAAAGAATACAGCAAAGAAATTTGTTTACTTTAACATTCCCAATACTTAATTTGAAAGTTAGGGTTTTTAGGTTTTTTAAATTTTTTTTGAAGGTTGCTGTTTAAATTCTTCACATCTGTGAAAACATCAATTTAGGATACCTATTCCTTTGAAAATTGTTCTTATTATCCATATTCATTATTGTACATTTTAAGATCAAAAAGTCATTTTTATGTTGCCTAAAGCTTCGGGATGTTGTTCTTTTTCTAGCTAGTCTAGCTCTAACGCTGTGCTGTTACCTACGAATTTGGATCTTCACGGCTGACAGGTAGATCTGCTCCATTGAAAAATATAGAATGTATTTAACTCCTTTTTATCTTTAAAATATTTATTTATACATTTCTGTTCTCAGGGATATTAGCTTGTCATTTTTATGAAGCAAAGACATGTCAAACAGAACCAAAGCTTATTCATAATAATTAAACATAAGCAGACTACCTTTTATTTTATACAAGGTCGTTCTTTGCTCTCTCTGGCGGCGTCTAGATTAGCACTGGGCTTCGAGCAGTGAGGTCATCAGTTCCAAATCAGCAGCTGCTCCTCAGGAGGAAGATCAGGATTTCTACTCTCGGAAAAGTTAGTCTCTGAAACCTGCAAGTGCATTCTCCCCTGCCCTATCGGCTCCACATCGGCCCTATAGCAACGAGCAAGTGAGAAAATATGTAGGGAGACATTGTTCACGTCGAAAGAAGATTTTGTCAGCAAAGCAGTTAGAACATGCCAACGTGGTATCCCCACCACGTATTGGTTGGTTGGTCATACTGTGGTGACTCTAGGCAGCTGTGATGCTGAAAGCTATGTAACCGGCATTTCAAATACAAGCGATGACAGATTTCAGCAGAGCTTGCCGTCTGAGACTAGACTACGGAAAGGAGTAGGCTCTCCACTTCTGCATGATTAGCCAGTGAAAATCTGATGAATTTTCAGATTTTCAGTAAGAGACTGAAAACCTTACCTATATGAGTGGAACATTGTCAGGGATGGTGTCAGGTGTTGTGCCTCTCAGGTCCGAAGTCACTTTAAATATGACTGAGGAAGATTTGCCTTCTCAAAGCAGAGTCAACCTTAATGATGTGAATGGAATAAAGCTTTCCATTCATTTGCTTTATTTGCTGATGGGACACTCCTCAAAATAAGAAGAAATAGGTGTAAGAAAAAAAAAAGAAATAGGTGTAAGAATCCATTAATCATTATAATATAGATTATATTGATTATTGATCATATAGATCATTATAATATAGTACAAAATATGAATTTAGGGAAATGGGAAGTCACAACAAATGAAATAGAATGAAAAAGATTGCTACCCTAGCCACTAGTGAGGTAAAATTAACTGATATTTTCCATTTTGAATCACAAAATCCTGTGATTTACCATGTCTGGAGTGAAAACGTCAAGAGGAATGACATGACATTGATCATCCTAAAGGACATTTCATAACCTATCTTGAAGTAGGAGCTGTCTGCGATGAGAAAATACCTGTATGCATACAAGGGATTCCAGTTAATACAACTATCGTTCAAATTAAGGCATCAATAACTAAAGTTGTGATAAAGAAATTGGTTAATTCTACCAACTTATTCAGTCTGAAACCAAACATGCAATCAAAATGCATGAACACTTATTGTGATTGGAATGGGAAAGTTGTGAGAAAAAAAAAGGGAGAATCCAGCTTTGTTGACAGAAACGAAGCTAGAGATTATATAATAGAATTTTGGAAGAGCAATGATTTCATTGCAAACACGTTTCTGCACCAACATCAATGGTGAAAGTACACATGGAATTCACCCAGTGGACTAAATAGATAACAAATTAACCACAGCTTTGGGAAGAGAAGATGGAGTTTAATTATCAACATCCAAACTAGGCCATGTGCTGACTGTGGACAAATGAATTGCTCCATTCAAGTTGAAGTAGAAGAAACTGAAAAAAGACCATGAGAGTCAAACTATAACATTGAGTCTATCCCAACTAAGATTTAGAACATCTCAAAAATAGTTTTAACTCACTGAACACTAATGAGAGAGTTGGCGAGTTGTGCGATTACATCTGGAGCATCATACATAAGGAAAGCAGAAGGTCTTTAAAAATACAGAAAAGGAAAGATCAAAGTGGATTTCAGAAGGGACTCTGAAACTTTCTCATCATAGAATAGCTAAAGCACATGAAAGCAAGGATACAGGAAAACAGCTGTAGTTAGAAAACTGAAAGTTAGACCATGATCATATTAAGAACGTTCGATATGCTGATGGCATAATATTGCATGCTGAAAATAAGGAGGACTTGAATCACTTGTGATCTGGGACTACAGCGTGTAATATGAATTACAATTCAATGTAAAGAAAACCAAAATCCTCACAATTATACCAATAGATAAGGTCGTGATAAACGGAGAAAAGATTGAACTTGTGAAGGATTTTAATTTGCTTGGACACACAACCAATACTCAGAGAAGCAACAGTCAAGAAACCAAAGGACATATCGCATGAAGCAAATCCACTGCTCAAGAGTTCTTTGAAGGATTGAACGGCAAAGGTGCTACTCTGAGGACTCAGGTGTGCGGGACCCAAGCCATCGCATTTTTAATCAAGTCATCTGTATGTGAAAGTTGAATATTGAATAAGAAAGACTAAAGAAGAATATATGTATTTGAATTGTGGTGCAGGTTACAAATGTTCAGTGTACTCTGGGCTGCTGGAAGTAAAAATAAATTAATCTGGGAATATTTACAGCCAGGATATGCTCCATTAGAAGAGATGATGGTGGAACTCTGTCTCCTGTCGTTTGGACATGGTCTGAGGAGAGACCAATCCTGGGAGAAGGACACCATGGCTTGGTCAAGATGAGAGTCAGCTTAAAAGAGGAAGACCTTCAATAAGATGACGCAGTGTCTTCAACAACGTGTTTAAAACATAAGAACAATGATTTTGCAGGTGCAGGCAATGTTTCCTCTTTGTTTGCATCAGATATCTTTCTAGCAGACAAAATAATTTGATTACTGATAACATAACTCAAATCTTAGGCAAAGGGAGTAGATGGAATAATGAATATATTTTCCCATCATTAATATTAAATTATTACGTTTAATATTGTTAACATAAAAATCATATTAAACTAATAATACAAATTAATTATCACTTTTTAAATTATAATATTCCAATTAGGGTAGCATTTTTTATTTTAAAGGTTTGCTTTTTTTAAAAACAAAACGATTTATAAAAGTCCTTCATTTTCAATCCTGCCTGGGGTATGGGTGGGGAATCGAACAAGCTGAGAAAGGTACCCATTCTCTTCCTGAGAAGAATCCCACCCTCTCCCCAGGAGCCTGGAAAGGGCAGAGTGAGTTAGAGGCAGGCCCTAGCTCCTCCTGCGCCGCTGCCTCAGGTAGCTCAAACTGCTGCTAGGAAGTCTAAAATTGAGAGCAAAGCAGTGTGCGAGTGGGAGGCCAGAGGCTGCGTTGGGCGTGTCACTGTCAACACTAGCTCTTGGGTCCCCACACTGGGCACACTGGTGAGCTGGAGGCCAGGTTAGCTCATGGCCCAGCCCATGGAAGCTTCCTTCCTGCTGTTGGTGAGATAGCAGCAGGGGGGCGGGGAAGGGAATTTTAGGAAGTCTTGACAAGTTTGGAGACATTCCTAAGCATTGTCTGTCTAAGTGGTCACTGGCACTGAGAAGGCTAGCTCTTTGCTCTACTGGCCCCCACCCAAGGTTGAGCAGAGCCCAGAACAATTGAGGTAGCATTTTGATAAGAGCAAAAAACGTTCTGAAGATGTGAAAGCTTCTAGAACATTATAGTATACCTTATCAGCATTGTTAGGGAAATGGAAGCAGAATAATGATTTTATCATTTTACCTTAAAACATGGTTTACCTTCAAATGCATCTGAAAATGGAAGGTGCAAAGCTAATTATTTTACACGTTTACTGGTGGGAGGCAGAACATTCTACACTGGGTTATTTACTCGCTGCTGTCCTGTCCATGCTAAGTGATAGTCCCCCACCCCATCCCACCCCACCCCTCTGGTGGGCTTCATAAACGGTAATTGTGTGGAAAGCCCAGTCTTCTGAGGAGCTACTGGGTGATTCAAATTGCTGACCAGGCAGGTTGCAGCCCAACGTGCAAACGCCATACCATTTACTAGGCCATTACTTGGCCCACAGGTGACTTTGAGGAACCTGGTGGTGTAGTGATTATGAGCTGGGCAAGCCCAAACCCAGGAATTTGAGAGCACCAGTTGTTTACCAGGAGAGAAAAAAAAGAGCTTTTCTAAAAAGGGTTACAGTGTCAGAAACCATCAGGGGCAGGTCTACCCTGTCTTGTAGAATGGAGTCAATATTAGTCATCATTGACTTGATGGCAGTGATATTTTTTTGCGTTTTGTATTGGCATGAAACTGGTGCCTACAAGACTTACAAAAGGGAAATTACCTAGATAAAATAAATAAAAAACTCACTGACATTAATTCAATGATCTATAGGGGTCTCATCAACTCTACATACACCAGAAACCTGATTTCCAGAGGAACTGAAGTGGTTTATCCATGCTAAAAATAAAAGGCCTATGCAGGAATTTTTATTCATATAATATAATCTTGTGGTGGTGTGATAATGACTCTTTGCTCCCACAGCCACTGAGAGGTTCAAAGCATGATTGTTCAGTTAACAGCTCAGGACACAACTACGGCGCTTTCAGAGTTGCTTATTATAACATTAAAACCTACGTATATTGTGTGTGGGAAAAGGTTAATCCCTCACAATGCATTTTTCTACAATTGCCTTCTTATTTTTCATTTATTCTTCTATTACTTATATGCCGATTCATTTGTATTAAGAGCTTAAGCATAGCATAAGATGGAAAACCGCGAGAGCTAAGAGAAAATGAGCACATTTGAAAAAGCGCATTAGCAAATAGGTTACGTGCAAATGAATTAAGACAAAACACATCTATTTTTAATTTTTACAGTCTGCTAGTTACAGAAATCATTTGAAAGAAAAAATATATATCTCTTTAGTAATGGCCAATTCATACATATATTAATCAGAAAAAAAACCTTTTACATGAAATATATAAGTTCTGCATTCTCTCATGTGTTAAAAATGAATTTACTTGCAAAACATATTTTATCAAGAAAGATAAAGAGTATAATTGTGTTGAAATTGGAAATATTTTCATTAAGAAATTTACATGTCAATGAACACATATAAAGAGAAGGTCTTTAGACCATTTTGCTAGTAAGGCTGATAGAGAAAGATAGTGTATACATATGTAGTAAGGATTTTTTATTTCCTGAAGATATTTCTCAATTCTGAGAGCAGTCATTTGGTATTGTTATTGTAAGGATGAGACCTGAAGTAAGAACCAAATTTATTATTTATATCCTTGTTTATTGTATTATGCTACAACATGAAGAATAACTCACAAAATGAAGTTTTGAGTATGTACCTTTTTCCAGATGTGTGCCGTTCAGTAAACTAAAGTACAGATTCTCACCATTTTGCTTTAACATTTATCCAGTGTCCTTTTTTATTCTCTTTTCTTTAAGTAGGAAATAACTATAGTCCTGTGAAGAAGAATGAGCAGCATTAGTTTACTCATTCATACATGATATGTCTTCCATATAAAATTATATAATAATGTCATCGATATCACATGTGAGTAAAATATTGCTGAAGATCAACCAGCAGTGGTTGCAGCAGTACATTGACAGGGAGCTGTCAGAGAGTCAGGATTCAGAATAGGACACGGAACAAGGGATGTTAGATGGATCTTGGATCCAAACAAGGAATCCCAGCAAGATGTTTGCTTGTGTTTTATTGACTATGCCAAGGCATTTGACTGATTTTGTTATAACAGACGATGGACCACCTCGAGGAGAATGGGAATTCCAAGACACTCCATTGTGCTCATGCAGAACTTGTACATGGATTGAGAAGCAGTTATGCAAACAGATTAAGGGAAACATACAAACATTTAAAATCAGGAAAGGTTTATACTTTCACCAAGCTTATACAATGTTTATGGTGAGTAGAACGGAAAGGATGTTTACTCTGTTTACTATACCTATTCAACATTGTTTCATATGTTCTAGTCACTGAAATGCTCATGGACAAAAGTAAAATAAATATTAGAAAGGAAAAAATATAGAAATCAAACTTTGAAATCGCATAAAGGTAATTGAATAGCTTTAAATATTAGAACAAACATTTTAAAAGAAAAGCTACATTTATATCAAGTTACTTTTATAGTAAATTAACATAAATATTCAATAATATAATAATATCTTCTTAGTGTTTTAGTTCATTTGTAAACATGTTTCCATAAAGTAAGATGTAATTTATTATAATTTTAAAAGAAAATTCTATTTATAGATAGTTGTAAATTAAAAAAATCAATGTATTTAGTTATATTAAATATATATACATTAAATTATATATTAGTCACCTTTAAATTTACAAAATTATATGCAAGATCAAAATTATGATTTCATAAAACAAGAAATAAGTACAATGCAGATACCATAAATTAATATCCTAATTGTATAAATTATTCCTAAAACCATTAGGTAAAAGTAGTCACTTATATGAAAGTAGGACAAAGACAGGGCTTCCTTTGACAGTTACAGCCTTGAACACTCAGAGGGGCAGTTCTGTTCTCTCCCATAGCACAGCTGAAGCAACATCGACTGGATGGCAGTGAGCTTGATTTTGTTTTGTTTATTTAAATGAAACTGGGAAATGTATGTAAATAACAGGTATAAGAAATCCATAGGTTAAAATAATTATAAAGGATGTTATGACCATAATGATTTCAAAAGTAAAGACAAGCAAATCGATGTGATACCAAAAATATTAGAAATGATAACTTTTCAATATAATTGACTAAAGAACTATGACTATACAAATTTGGAGGAGATAACTTGAGAAGTATCCTCAAAAGTAAAAATATAGCAATAAGCAAGCAGTTTTACTTTTAAGAATTTGTCATATAAAATATAAAAATATAGATGGGTGTCTACATGGCAAGTTGTGCATGCATTTTTATGTATATGTTTACAGATAATACACACATATTTATTATGTTGGAAAAAGTATTGTACTTGATCATTTTCATTTACTACTTCCTATACATTGCCTACCTATATTACCCAATATTGTTTACTTTAACATGATTTATGGACTAAATTCATGCTTTCTTGCTTCTTCTGGATCCGTGTTTTGATTAATGTAGAAGCCTAGCAAGATTGGGAAGAGGGGAAAATAATGAAAGCAGGACATTTCTTTTGCAGCTGCCCTTCCGCAAGGCCATAAGTAGATTTTGTGTCTAAGAAGTGGATCATAACTTTTTAAATTAGGAAAATAACCTCTTCTTGGTTTTCATAAATTATTTTTCCTTGCATCTCTTCAAGTATATGCTATACTAGTTCTTTGCTTATAAACTTTGGGATTATAGTTTTCTCTGTGGTATACTCATACCTACACCTTTATAAATAATCCTTTTCAAATGAATTCTCAGTTTACATTTTCCAACATAGCATCTCTTTTCCCCTTTCTTTTCTTAGCAGCTCCCTATTTTTTCATTTACTATCCCTTAGCATCATTTATTTCTTTTTTGTACTGTTCTATTTTCTTTACTATAAATCTTATCACTGTATTTCAGTACATTTATTTTGCTGGTAGTCGTGGAGTCAATTCTGACTCATGGTGATTCTCAATGCTTAGGTCCCTAGAGGTGTTAAATCTCTTACCTATGGGAAGCAGATTGCTAGGCCTGACTCCTGAGATGCATTTAGGTGCGTCTTAAATCAATTTTTGGAGTAACCATGATCAATATGTGCTACCAAGGAACTTGAGGCCTGCTTTATATATTATGTTGCTTTCCTTTTTCTTCCCCACTGCTAATGTTTTCAAACTTACATAAAGTTAGGAAAAATAATTCAATTAATCTTCAAGTACATATCCCCAAGATTTAATGTTTCCCCTGTTTTTAAAAATTAAAGTGAAACTCATGATCTCTAAATTAGCCATTTTGAAATGTAGAATTTAATGAGATTTTATATATTACAATGCTGTGAAGTCATCATTTCTCTCTAGTTTCAAAACGTTTTAATTATTCCAGATGCACAGCCCTTACTTCCTAAGTACTCAGTTCATATTTGTCCTTCCATCCATCTCTAGTAGCCACTAATTATGGAGTTCCATATTTTCCCCTTCAGTTTCAGAAAACTTACTTAAAATGTACATATAATTCACTACCTGTGGATATACAACTCAATCAATTTTCACTCCTGTAACTAGGACTCAGGTCAAGAAATAGAACATTACCTGCACACTAAATGTGGCCTCCTATGCTGTGACTCAGTTGGTTTTTGTTTATTTTTAAAAATAGTACCCTAAATAACACAGTCCCTGATAATAAAAATGGCCAAGAAGATAGAATCCTATTTCTTCGCAATTTATCTTCTAATTGACAAATTTGGTATCCCAGGTAGAACATTCCAAACAGATATGTCGGGAGCTAAAATTATGTATGTAATTCAGAAGTGCATCCGTGAGGATGCTGACACTGCCCTTCACTGTAAATTCACGGCACTAACACTCACCTTAAGAATATGCCCAAAATACTGTACTGAAGAGAACTTACCCACCTAGGGGAGAGCAGACTTTTCTATTTTCTGAGAAAGGAAAAATACTATAACTTCAGGATCTATATAGAGTCTTGCAGAATGAACACAAAATGTAAGGAAAAGCTATCATAAAATGTCCCAAAGTTGGGCAAATATGGTGGAAGAGTATAAATAATTAAATTTGCATAATGAACTTCCTTGGAGACAACATATTTTCCTCCAAATTGTAAGATTTCTCAAACATTTTGACCCATGCAAAAATTGGTGTCTTGATATGCAGAGCTTAAAGTACATTTAGTTTTTCCCTCACCAAAGAGGCCTGGGTTTGACACTACTAAATGCCCATGTGTTGGTCTGGGTAGACTAGAGAAACAAATCCATGGACACACATATGTGTATAAGAAAGACATTTATATACAAGAGGAATTGAACACTGAGAAAACATCCCAACCCAGTCCAGTCCAAGGCCATAAGTCTGAAATTTTCCCATATGTCTGATACCAGTATATAAAGTCCTCTTCAGACTCATGAAACACATGCAATGAAGCCAAATGCAAGATAATCACAAGCCAGTAGAAAGTATTTGGGTCCAGTGGCATTGTAAGCATCTCAGTGCTGGCAGGAGTCTCTCTGTGGCTTCCTCAGCTTCTGAGGTCTGGTTGCATCCATGTGTCTTGTCTCCTGCAATGTCTCCCAGGGAGCAGCAGAGAGGGGGGTGTCTTCCATCTCCAAGGAGGAAGTTATAAGATTTCCCAGAATTCTCAGGAGAAGGCCATGCCCACACAGAAGTCTCATTGGCTATCTCCAGATTGACAGCCCTGACTCCACCCCTACACTCTTACTTCTTAAATTGACACCAGATTAGGTGACTACCACAGTCCAACTCATCAAAAGATGCAGCAAATCCTATGCTCTTCACAAGGCTCCTAAGGGGTCATACAATTCATTGTCAACTCCAGGTTTGATTATGTTAGACTCACTTAATTCTTAAGAGAATGCTTTGTCTTCATAAAAATAGATTTTTATTTACAATCCAAGTAAGAATTTTCCTTCTGTTCAAGCAATTCCTCTGCCAGTATTTCCATGTCTGTGTTGTCAGAACTTTCTATTTATTATAAACATAATAAACCATTCAGATTATTTTTACTTTCTCTCCTCAAGATTTTAGTCTCATTGAGTTTGTATATTTTAATACAAATGTTTGAAACAAGAGACATGTCACCAAGAAGAGCATATCAATAACCAATAGTTTATTGATAGTTTATGATGCATTTTATAGTTAATATCCAATTAAGCAATTGGAGGGTGAGACTATTTCATGAAGATCTTGGACTTTCCATGCTGCCGAAAAATCAAGAATCAGTCACTGTAGTTTGTGGATTGACATACTTTACCAAGGTTGTTCTGCTAAAATACATTTTCAACATGGAAAACTATATTTGGAAGCTGAACTCTTCTGGTGGCTTCGTATACGTACTCCATTGTCTCAGATCTTGCAGCAATGAAGCGTTTGATGCCTCTTCTTGTAGACCAGGTGCTAACAGATGGTAAAGTAAATATGAAATGAGTCGTAGGATCAGTCAGTTAAGATTATCAATATAGGAATTTTTCCAAGTTATGGAGGTGAGAATGACACTATATATATTTGACCTTGTTATCTAATGTGTCCATTTCTGCATCTTTTTTGATGCATTGCTTAAAGAGCCTTAGTGATGGGTAATGTTACATTTAGGAGACCTAGTAGTGTAGGGGTTTAGAGTTAGGGCTGATAACTGCAACGTCCTCACTAGCTGCTACGCAGCAGAAAGATGAGGCTTTCTGCACCATAGATAATTAGTCTCAGAAACCCACTGGAAGAATTGTATGTCGTAGAGGGTTGCTTTGAATTCGAAGTGATTCAATGGCAGTGAGAATGTAAGGTTTTAGTTGGAGCAAGATTTGACTGATATTTCCCCCTTGGTGATCAGTTTGCTCGTAGATCTTTTTGTGTCCTCTAATTTGCACTACATTACCTTTTTCTTTTCACCAGAATGGGTGGTTAGAGCAAGAGAAGGCCTGCGTCAAAATGTTTTCTGTTGATTTTCTGTAGGCATGCTTCACCTTCCTCGACCTTGCTGTGTTCTTTGAAAGACAGGCTTGTGTGAACCTTGGCAGTGTGTACCCTGACTGTTTGGAGTTGCCTTAGAATTGGCCAAGGAGGATAATTAGGAAGATATTACAGGGAAAACGGAGAGCAGAAGTTGCAGAAGTAAGAAAAAAGTAGCAACTTTCCTAGATTTAATTTGCAATAGTTAATTATTCATCATCCCTATGTGTAACATGCTGCATATTAATCTAAACAATATTTCAGAAAAGCCTAAATACTTTTCTCCAGTCTAAAACAATGTTAATTGTCAGTCCCCTAATACACAAGGACTGCATTTCATGACCAAGGGTGGTCTACCTATGCTGTTTTGTTTTGTTTTCTTTTGTATATGTAGAAAAGGTACCCAAGGTGTTTCTGGCGGGGAGCATTAACTTGTCAGATCCCAGAAAGGTGCAGCATTCCACTCATTCCACTTTGTTTTCCAGGTTCATGTCCAACTTAAGAGCAAGCTAGTTTACCAGGACAGAGTAGGAAGCACAAGTTTTCATTATTCATGTTACTCAGATTGGCACTCAATTTAAATATTTATAAACCACACTTAATTGTAGGTATCTGAAATAGGGAGAAATCAAGCTGTGATGAAGAGAGATTCTTAGAATGGCATATGGGTAGTTTTCCATTTGCTTATGTTCCTGATACATTTCTCTGATGTTTTGGCAAGGCAGAAAATAATGGTGATACCACAGCAAGAAAGTGACAGAAGGCAAAGAAATTCAATCCAAAGAACTTAGGAAAACAGTAACACATGGTGTAAGGTTCACATCATTATGAGCAAGGGACATATGATCAAACTTTTGGGGCAATAAAATAAGTAAATGTTGCCAATAACATGCCTTCATTTTTATATTTCTTTCAATGTTAGCTTTACTTTTAAAAACATGTTATTTTCACATTTTTAAAACATAACCATGAGTAGTTCTGAGACGTGAATGCCTTTATTTTGCACTTTTGAGAAAATCATTTTTTTGACAGATCCATAGTATTTTATTTAGCACAAATAACATGCCCATATAAATAACATGCACACACACATATAATGGGAGGAAGCAACAGAATTAGGTAAAATAATTCTGAAATAGCATGTGCATACATATACTATTCATGTCACCTAAGATTTCTAGAAGTGAATTTTGACCTCATTCACCCTCACTGGTTAAATAATCCAAAAATGTTACTCTTGATAATATTTATATAATAAATTATAAACCATATACATGTTGAGATAGTTTATTGTGCCAGCCTGGCTGATAAACCCAAGTGGGATTAATTGAAGGGCGAAGAGATAAATGGCTCCGTGAGTCTCGCCTTTCTTGTCTCTCGCTCTTTAATCATCAGACCAGTGTGCGGCAGCCTTGCTTGTTCTGTGCCTCAATTTAAAGGGCACATTACCTGTGAGATGCCTAGTCTGTGGAATGTGTCACTGTAAGTTGAGGTCCCTTTAAGACCACAAAATTGGAATTTACATCTCTGGAGCTGGGGACTGACAGTTGGTGACCTGGCTGATGGTTGGTGACCTGCCTTGCTGTTTGCTGCCTGTGCTGGGACAGCCTAGTTCTCTCTACAGAGGACTACCTGGCAACTCTCAAGACTTGAAGGACTGCTAGTGTCTCACAACTCTCTCATGGGACTGAGTTACACCGAGCCATTTGTACTGCTTTATAATTTAACAGTTCATTTCTTGTGTTATATATCTTACTATATATATATATATATATATATATATATATAAAATCAGCAATCTGGTTTTCTCTCTAGAGAACCCTGTCTAATACACATATATGCACATATACATACATATATCTGCATATATATGTCTAAAATGAAATATTTTAACTCAAAGAGAGTTACTCTTTGTATCCCATATAACTTTAATCACATCACACTAGTGTTTTGTATGTGTACACATTTAGAACACTGTTTCAATTGCTAACTTCAGCTCCTCATCAACATAAATTGTTCTGTATCTAGTGTGGAGTCCAATGTTAAGAGTAAGAGAGAATGTGATGATTTATTAAAAGAAGCCAACTATGCCCTTAGAGCAAGCCTTATTTCTTGGAGTAATATTGCTGATATGACATAAGTAAAAATGTATGGCTACAAAATTATAGAGACCTTGATTCCCCCCCCACCCCAAAATAAATAAATAAATAAATCATGCAGTGATTTCTTTCCCACTATCTCCTCCATCGAGGTTTATACACATCTGCAGGTGGTGTTTTTTCATCCCTCTAAGAGTTCCCTGAAGAATTCTGTGATATTCAATTTATACCACATCAAACAGTAGTTTGGTCTTTAGGGGATCAAATTGTTTTCCTTTGCAAAGTTTTCTTTTAACTGTGAAAAACGTCTGAAAGGGAAAGATCAGTTCTGTAAGGTAGGTTTGGTATTGCTTCCCAACTAAATTTTCATAGGAGCACCCTTTCTATCCTCAACAATGAGCCAAGGATTTGTTCTGATGCCTCAGGAGTTGGGGTGGGGGTGGGGGGGTACATAACTCTAAGTATAACTCTCTTGGTCATTTTCTCGTCCCTGCAGTTGCCTGTATAGAAGGTCACAGCCCCTCAATACACCCCCCCAGACTTGAACTGGTTTACAGACTTTTTGAATAAATAGGAGCTTGGGCCATCTGTAGGAACGATCTTCCAACACTGACAAACATGTATGCTGTCACTCTTCCCTCAAGCCTTTTCCAAGAGTAAGATTTTTCATAGGGAAAAATGAAATAGTCAGCTTTCTCAGAGATCACTAGACACTGACTACAAATTGACATCAAGTTAAAGAGACATTGATGTGGACCACCACGCATATTAAGGGCAAATGGATATCAGATTCTTGATAGAGTCTCAATGCAGATCCATCTGACAGTGGGGCCAGTGAGCCCACAGCACACCTTTTAGTGATTTTCCTAGTACCAGACTGTACAGCTGGAATCTAAAATTTCAGCAACCACCAGAACCCCCACATTGAATCCCTGATATGTAGAGAAAAGGCTATTATGATACAAAAAACCAGTGGAAACCATTTGAACTGACCCAACCTAGTAAATAGTAAACCCAAAACAATTCTAATGGTATTACAGAGATTAGTGCAGGGATTGTGATTCCTAGTATCCCCACAGGATTTACCTGTTTGCAGAGACCAATGCCCCTATCATGATATATTAATACCTTTGCATACATACATGCCTATAGTTATACCTCTATGAATGTCCTTTGCCTTCTAATTCTTTCCTCTATTTCCTTTTACTTTTTTTCCTGTCCCATTATCCCGCTCAACCTTGTTCAGCTCTCCGTAATTCCTCTCAACTACATTGCACTGAATCTAACTCCACCAGCCATTCCATGCCCTCCTCCTCATTGATGTTAATCTCTTGTTCCCTTGTCCCTGAGTTATGTGCCCCCCGCCCTTCCCTCCCATGTCCCTCTGGAACCATTGGTCTTGTTTTCTCCTGGGGATTGTTTAGCCTGCCTATCTTATATAGATAAACATAGAAGGGGGGCGGGGAACCTGTAAATAGTTCTAGGCCTGTCTGCTGACCCTTAGGAAGGTTTTCTGATCTAGTCTGATGATGGGATACCAAGCCCCACCCTCCAGTCAGAAGTCTATTTTCTGGATTCCTCAGGAACTCCATTGCTTTGTTCCCCTTGCTGCTCGGTTGTGCTCCTTTCATGTTTTGCCCCCATGCCTGTGTCTGGGTGAGAGGGGGTGTGTGTCAGACTGGGCACAATTCCCGCACTGTGTCACCAACGCTGTTCCCCATAGCGCTGTGGGTCAGTGGGAGGACGTCATGTCTCATGGCATGGCCGGCCCTACAGTGCTCTTTGTGCACCAGCTGCTCCAGGCAGGGAGCGGGAATGTTGTCCTCCAGGCTTCCTGGGCCAGGTTGCTTCTCTCTCTCTCTCTCTCTCTCTCTCTCTTGCTCTCACTCTTGCTCACCTGTTTGAGATTGGGTTCCTCTCTTCCTTTCCCGTGGAGATGTAAACAATACTCTCCCCGTGGGTGGGTGAGTGCCCTGTTCACCTACAAACCACATCCTAATTTTTTTTTTTAAATACAGACATTGATCTTCTACTCAAGCACTCCCTCAATGTAGGAACATTGTTGTAGTAACTTGGCATTCTGTGATGCTCACCTAACCGAAATGATCTCTGAAGACACATGGCTGCATAAGCAAATGTGGTAAAGAAAGCTGATGGTGCCTGGTTATTACAAGATAGAGTGTCTGGGGTCTTAAAGATTGAAGTTAAACAAGCAGCAACCTAGCAGGGAAGGCACAAGTCTTCCAGGGTGCAGGATAGCACCGATGAAACACACACATTCCTCTAGTTCTTTAATGCATCCTCACCCACATCATAACTTAGTTCTACCTTACCAGTTCAGCTAGACCAGAGCCCTCAACACACAGAATCTCAGACAGATAAATCCCTCAAGAACTCTAATCAAGTGGCTATATCATTAGTGTAGGGTTCCGGTGAGGGGAGAGAGGAAGAACTAATCCCAATGATCAACATATAATTCCCCTCCCCCAGGGAGATGAACAACACAAACATGGGCAAAGACAGACAGCAGACGGTTTAAGATATGAAAATAGCAATAATCTAAAATCTAACAATGGTTCATGAAGGTGGGAGGGTGGGCGAAGGATGGAAAACAGAGAAGCTGATACCAAGGGCTCAAGTAGAAAGAAAATGCTTTGAAAATGATGATGACAACATATACACATTGCATCATACGTGATTGATGCAATTGGTGAATGGATTGTTATAAGACCTGTATGAGCTCCCAAGAAAAGGATTTTTAAAAAATTACCTCTTTGGTCTATGTAAAAAACAGATGGAGCTTGTGGTAGTTACATAATTTCATGTCAACTCGAAGATATATAAAAGTGTAAGGATGGTATTCAGCCTGTCAATCATGTCACAGCATGATAGTACCTCCTTGTGGGCGTGGCATTCTCCTAAGGAGGGTCCTGGTAACTTCTCTCTCTTTCTCTCTGCCTCCACCTTCCTGCTGGATGACCCAGATTGCTTCCAGAGCCTTGTGACGTGTCCAGCACCACCATTGCATCCACGGGACTCTGAACCCACCAACCTGTGATATTCCTGCATTCTTCATCATTACTTGTGACTATATAAGTTTGAAGAGGGACTTATGGACTCGTGTCAGATTTATGGACTTGAGTTGGCCTGGGCTATGATGTTTTCCCGACAAATAGTTACTTCTTGATATAAAGTTCTTTCTTTCTCTGAATTTGTTTCTTTACTCAACCCAACCTAACAACAAACTCAAAGTATGACTGTGGATTACTTTTAATTTAACCAGGTTCATTTCAATTGCTTCTGATTTTCCATATGTTTTCTTGCTTGAGCAAATTTATATAGCTCCTTGTTATATATGGTATACCAGTATATATAGTATATTTGTATATGGTATACCAGTATATCCTGGTATATATGGTATATTTATCTTACCTATGACTTTTTGCCCTCAAAATTGCAAAGAATGAGAATTTCAGAATAATTACTTATGCTCACGAGGAACCTTTGAAATACAGGGAATGATGCAGGGCATAAAAACAGGAAAGATGTGCGATAAGGTTTTATCCATTCACCTTATGTATTCAGTCTGTATAGTGAGCAAATAATCTGATAAGGTGAACTATTTTATGAAGATTGTGGCCACATGCTCAGAAGAGGAGTCATCAATAACTTGTGGTATGTACATAACACCCTTTTGCTTGCAGCAATCAAGGATCACTTGAAGGACTTACTGATGAAGATTAAGGGATGTAGCATTCAAATTAGATTGCAAATCAATGTAAACAAAAACAAAATACAAATGTGCCAAAATATAACATCAGGATGAATGGAGAACTTGTTGGCATTGTCAAGGATTTCATTTTACTTAGAACCACAACCAAAGCTATGGAAGCAGCAGTCAAGAAGAAATCAAATGAGGTTTTTTTGTTGGGCAAATCTGCTGCACGAGACCTCTTTAAAGATTTGAGGAATAAAGAAGTTATTTTGAGGACTAGGTCAGGTTAATCCAAGTCCCAGTCTTTTCAATGATCTCATCCACATGTGAAAGCTCAACAGTAAATAAGAAATCCCAGAGAAGAATTGATGCTTTTGAATTATTATATTGGTGAAAAGTACTGAAAATTACATGAACGGACTGCCCACTAACAAATAAATCTATCTTGAAAGAAATACAGCCAGACTACTCTTTAGAAGTGCGAATGGTGAAATTTTGTCTCATTTACTTTGGACATGCTAACAGAGACCAGTCACTGGAAAAAGATGGTATTCTTGTAAAGTTGGGAGTGAAAAAGAGGAAGTGCCTTAATGAGATGGATTGACGCAGTTGGGTCAATTGCAGCAATTAGCTCAAATATAATAACTATTTTGAGGATGCATAAAACACTTATGCCCAAACTATTATCTGTGGGCTTACAGAACCCCTTATTCACTATCATGATACCCCATGCAGCATCTCCTCTGGTCAAAAGATTCACAATACAGTAAATAAAACATGAGTAAAGAGCCCCTCCATGTCCATCGAGTGCACTCCATTTTCCTGAACACCTGCTTGATGAGAACAATTGAATAGCCCCATAAAGACTCAATTATGGTGACAGCTTTATGGAAATCCCTGACTGACTTGAGACAATTCTCCAGGAGGTTTCTAAGCCACTGTTTTCCAAAGTGGCAGTGATGGAATGATCCAGGTGAGAAGTGCTATCATGCACACACTTGCACTTTATCTTGCATTGGGGGTTAGAGTACAAAATTTGTAGTTGTGAGCAGATGGTTGGAATCCTATTCTTTAAACGAAACTCCAAAGCGAGTAACCCACCACCTGGAGAAACAATATTGATTTCATTGCCTTGGAAGTTGAGTATGCTACCGTCAGCTTAGCCACCTAATATCACCAGGCCAAGAAAAAAGCACTATATTTACTGCTCTGATGAATCGTGACTAATAAGGGCAAATCAGGTTCATCTTACATTATATAGTCAAAGAAGAGTATGTCTGTAAATCTAGTGGCACTTCCAGACAACTCTCTTAGTACTACCATGGTCTAATGAAAGCCCGTGGAAAACTACAGTGGCCCAATTACAATGTGACTACTTATGACTCAGACTGCTCAGGAGAGAAGGTTTATATATCCACACAAGGCCAAGAACTCCATCAGCTGACATGTTTTCTTAGGGTAATGAAATATGAAATGGGTGCTTAAAGAAGGCTGTCTATATACCAGAACAACAACATATCCAGTTCAAGAAATGAGGACTGTAATTGTTATGAGAATTGCTTCCTTGTATATGTGCATCAGATATTTTTATGTTTTTCATTTAGTGCATTTAATCTCTAGCCAACTATGCTAGGTGGATCATGTTAGGAACCAGTATGACCTTATAATTGTCTTTATTTAGATATTACGCATATAGTAAAAATCTCTGTGCAGATGCCAAGTTGACAAAGGGAAGATTTTGATAGTTAAGGTGGTGTGTCAACTTGACAGGGCACCAAACTCTGTTTTGGTACTTATGATACTACAAGTCAAGTCATAATATCACTACTTTATCATGAGATCTGTAATGAGTCATCAAACACTTTAAGGAAAAATACCTTATGTGTGTGCCCTGCAAACATTTATAAGTGGAATTTAGAAAGTTCATGGGAAAAAGCCAATGCTATATTTTAAATCAATTTTCTCACAAACTTATTGAAGTCCTCTCATTCATATACATATATTTGTCTCTTGATTTTGCTCTCCAGAAATCTCTAGAGGGCCCATCCTTCGTCAGTGAGTATACTCAAAAAGTACTAATATTATTATATCAAAAAGAAATAATTTTAAAATGAAAGAGAATTATGTTTTCTTTCAGTAGGTAGCCACTCTATGGGAAGAGGTTGTAGTTAGTTGTTATTATGTGCTGTTGAGCCGATTCTGACTCATGGCATCTCAGTGTACAACAGAACCTCTGCCAAATGCGGTGCCCTTCTTACAATTGCTGTTACAATTGATACCGTTTCTGAAACCTAGTTGCTGTTCTTCTTTTTCACCTTCCTTCTGCTTTACCAAGCATACTATCCTTTTCCATGAAATGCTCTCTCCTGATAACACTTCCAAAATATATGAGAAAAGAAGGAAGGAGGGAGGGAGAGAGGGAGGGTAGGAAGAAGAAATTTAAGTCAGGAAAATGACTTGCACAATTATGTAAGCAGTTGAGTTCACTCTAGTTCAAGTTCATATTATCAGATCTTCTGCTGTGACTCATAAACTGAGAACTGGGAAGATAACCAGGGAGCAGGGGGACCACAGAGTGGTAGAGTCAGGCTGGGGTGAACCCATGGTCAGCAGGCAATATAAGAGGCCACTGATAGCCCCCAGAATTGGCAGACATTGTAGTGACTCCATGAGCCAGATGCAAAATCCAGACAAGCAGGAAGAAGTTAGTTGAGTTCCCACAATGTCAACATTTATCAGTAAGTCTCAAGCCAATAAAACGTCATACCAGTGTCATTATTGCTGTGACCTGTGTTAAGGTTTGCATGCCCGCCCACCCCCCGCCCTAATCTTCCCACATTTGTTTGGCTGCTCACAGTAGATCCCATCATGGACTTGATTATGTCATATTGTCATATCTTAATATAGTTAAGCCTCCAACTGCCACAATAGGAATGCTGGCCTAGCCAGATTGATATACAATCTAACTACCACATCAAATAAACCAATTACACTGCTATCCAATTTCTTTTAATTCATAGCAATCTTTTAAGACAGAGTAGAATTGCCCATTTGGGATTCTAAGGCAGGAAGTTTTTACACAGGCAGAAAGTCTCAGCGTTCTCAAGCTGAACACCTGGTGTATTGAAACTGCTGACTTTGTGATTAGCCCAATGTGTATCCTACCATAATACACCTCAGTCTCCTTAGAACAATTCTTAGGTGAATCAAATGTACATATGCTGTTGTTAACTCCCATCGATTCAGTCCTGGATTGGGGAATCGTGTGCTACAGAATGACACAGCACCTGGTCCTGGGCCATCCTCACGATTATGCTTATGCTTGCATGTTTGAACCCATTCTGTACAACACTACTTTTCCTTTTTTAATGTCTCTATTTTGCGACATTAAAACTATTTATGAGCACTCTTTCATCCCACATATTCACAACACTTCTGACAGCTATAATTTTTGAAATATAACAGAAAAAAGTAATTAAAATTTGGAAAAAATATATGCATATTATGTAATAATTAATTTTACTGATTGGTGAAATGCAAAATGAAATAGTGAAGGATCTGTCTTTAAGAAAAGTCAAATACTTAATATTTACATGCTAGGTTATTTTGCAATAACTTTAGCTTGGTTTTCAAGATGTAAGGTAGAAACACAAAAGAGCCCATGTAGGAAGATATGATTTCAATAACATAGATATTTATAGCTAAATACTAACTTTTTCACTACTGTGTGTATGCAGCACAGTATTTATTGCTAAGGTAGAGCAAGATTTCATGAGCCAGATATTTACAGAATTGTCAGCTAGTGTGTTAGTCCAGATTGACTATAGAAACAATTCCAGGGACATTCATATATGTGTAGGAAAGAGTTTTATGTCAGAGACTAATTGTATATTAAGATAGCACCCCAGCCCAGTTTAGATCAAGTCCATTAGTCTGTTATTGACCCATATGCCCAATACCAATCTATAAAACTTCTTCAGACCCATGCAGCAATGATGCAGAATGCAGGAAGATCACAGACCAGTCGGTAATGATTCTTGCAGAACCAGCCGTGGTGGAAGCATCTCAGCATTGGTCCAGGGCTCCATGTGACTCCTCCAGCTCTCTGAGTGTGGCAAGTCAGCAGGCAGGTGAAGCAGAGTGAGAGAGTGTGGCCTGCCTTCAGGGAGAAAGGGAGGAGGTTCCCAGAATCCTCATCAGAAGGCCATGTCCACATGGAGGCATCATCAGGCTGGGACATGATTGACAGACTAGACTCCACCCCTTCACTCTTAAGACCTTTAAATTGGCATGTGATTATGTAATGACCACAGCTATTGAATAAATAAAATTTAAAACAAAAAAACCCACAATCTTTATTTTCAAATTGGTTCCCATGAGTAGTTGCCCTATAGGACAAGTAAAATTACCCTTAGGGTTTTCAAATGCTGAAGATCTTTAAGGAAGTAGATTGTGACATCGTTCTCTCAGGCAGTGAGCAGTGACTTCCAAGTGCAGACTTTCCAGTACAGCCAAGTGCGTTAACTACTATACCACCAGGGCTCCTCCTCCATGTCCAAATGAGGAATTGTGTGGAGTGCCAATTAAGTATTATTGCGAAGGCCTTGACTGGAAATTCTCCTGAATGAATGAAGGCAAAATACAAGTAATATAAAAATACATCTGTCAACTCCATCTGGTTAAAAATAAATTCAAACTTATTAAATATCCTCTACTACCCAATAGCATGAGTATACTTATTCAAATGACCACTATTCTTTCGTATTGTTATTTGCACTTGTCCATATATACTTACATTACTTCTGCTACTGAAATTTAATTCTAAAACCAGTTCTTATATTGTCATCCACATTAAGCTCACAAAAGCTTATTCCTTAGGTTTTCCACATAAGATTATTTCAGTTAATTTACAGCATGAAAAGAACAGTTTAAACTATACATTGCAAATTATATTATTATTCCTAATATAACCAGTAGTGGCTATTTGTTTACTGATAAACTGATTTGCATTTTCCTGCCCATTGATTTCTCATAACAACCCTATAAAACAAAAGAGAAATGCCCATAGTGTTTCAAGTCCGTAATCTTTAAGGGACCAGACTGCTAGAGCTTCTTGGAAAACAGCTAGTGGGTTGAAGTGCCTACTTGTCAATCAGCAGTGCAATGCTTAAACCACTGTACCACCAATCTCAAGTATTTTAAAATTTGTTGAAGTTAATGTGAACATATCTAAAGCCCATGCTTAACATGAATGTAATAACAGCATGGCACATGTTTTGTGTAATAAAATGCCATTAAAACAATTTTATGAATATTAATTTCAGTTGTGATGCAACTGACTATATGGGAGAAATCACCAACATTAAAAGTATAGGAGTTTAATCTTGAATCTCCTCTTCACTCATCTTAAAATTAATATTTAGATTTCAAATCTCAGAGCTTTTATTTGCTTCTTTTTATAGTTTTAAACAAAGGACTAGTGAGTACCAACAATTGTCTTTTAATATCATGAATTGACAGAAGATAAATATGAATTATAAGTATGTTTAATATTCATAAGAATATTAATGAAATCATAAAAGCAGGAGATATTTGAATCCACTCCCGTGTTGGCCTTTGGGTTATGTGCCATGTAATACCAATAGATTTTCAAAATTACAAAGGTGTCTCCATATGATGTTGCAAAGGGAAGCATTCTTAGATGCTTATGTAAAAGCTTGTTTTCCCATCTGACTTGACCAACAGCATCCCTGACTCCCATGTGTGGTGAATGTGATGGTCTATTAGAATTCTTAATTGTATTAGGCAAGTTCAATATCTGCATAAATTACCATGGGCATAAAAAATCTGATGAAGGGAAAAATTTGTATAGGACTATTACCTTGGTATCAGCAAATATACCATATACACTTATTAAATAGAAATAACTTATCTGTTAATAGATGTAAAAGGACTTTTACATTAATAAGTATTGCATATATCAAGGTAATATGATTTTTCATATGTATATAAAATATGGAAAAGCAACCAAGATTATTATAATTTAGTGATTAACAAAATAATCATATTTTAATACCTTTAACATTACTTAAATTTAATTGATGTACAAAATATTGAAGAAGACATTTATTTAAAATAGGAAATGACACAATGGGTCTTCTTCTCTTCGCTCAGATGTACATTTCTCATTGAAATGACATTTGTTGTAAACAGTCATTTTAGATTCATGTAATTCAATTAGTAACGATAGAAAAATTCAAATATCAAGCAGTATTTCAAGCCAATATGCACAACACACTGCAAATAGTCTTACATATATTACTGTTGAACTCCTACCCAAGACTTATTAATGCTTCCTTAGCAGCTGCGATCTCTTTTATCTGATGAAAGTGTGAGAATGATTTTGACATGCTGAGAATCATGTGATACAATTCAATAAATTTGGTTAAGGCATGAAATGAGTCACTAATACCCAAATTAGTATATTATTAAGAGATTTGAATTTGCATATTGAAATGCTAAATATATCGTGGCATATATATAAAAAGATTGCACACAATATAGAATTTTACTTAATAATTTGTTCATTTAGTTATATTGACAAGCTTATTTTCAACAAATGTTTGCATTGTGATTTCAAAAATCTTACAGTGTAGTGTTTTTTTAAATATAGAAAACTAAAGGAATAATATAATAATTTCAGAAACTACACAAATAATAAAACATTTGACATTTTTAATGTAATACTTAAATTCCAAAAATATTTATATTAATTGAAAATCAGACTCTTATTTTTGAATGCCCACATATTATTTTTAGAAGTTATAAGTAAATTTTATAACCAATAATTTTTATATTTTGGATGCTCAATTGTCTTTTAAACTATTTATCAGAAATATGTATATCATCTAGAATTTGTGACATTTATCCTAGATATTCATAATATTTCGATATATTAAGATCCATTAAATGTTTAATGGTTAAAGTTTATGTGAAAAATTACACAATGTATATGCCTTTAAAAATGAAAAAATAACAGCTGTATTTCAATTTTTATAATGTATGTACATCCCTATTTTCTATTAAATTATGAAACTACGTAAACAGCTTCCTGAAAATTTCCAGTACCTCAGCCATTTTGTTTCATTTCTAAATGATTTTCTCAGTAGTTTTCTTTTGTTAATCTTACATAGGGACTAAAACTTTCATTCTGCATTTTTGGCCCCTGCTTCTTCATCAATATGAAAATAAATCACAGAACTGCACATACGATACCCCTATTAATTACAGTTTTCTATTATCACACACGCGTTCCCAGATTATTCAGGATATCTAATGCCTGTAACAGACTGCCGTACAAGTATTCTGACTGCAGTGATTGACAACGCAGAGCTGGCCGCTTCTCTCAGAATTTCTCAAAGAGTACCTTCAAATGCCAGCCAAGCCTAAAGGCACAACTAGTTTGAATGTTGTTTTCCTATTTATGGGGGGTCATTTAGGAAAAATGCCGCATCTATAAGTAGCCAGACATCCTTTTCTCTCTCTAAACAGCCTCCCTGCTTTGTCTCACCTAGCTGGTAGTTTACATTCTAAATTGCTTATTCTTTTTTTTCCTTCTGGAATCTATGTGGATGAATAAACAAACCTGACATTGGTTTATGACTGAAGCTTGGCCAAAAGTAATGATAAACTATCAAGAATACATCAACTGTTCCATATATATATATATATATATATATATATATACTATTCCAAATATATATATATTATATATATTAACCACAATTCTATGTACGTACCCTGTTGCTGTTATGTGTCCTTGAATCGGTTCTTACTCGTGGCTGTGCAACAGTAAACAATAGCACGCTAGCCCCACACCTGTCAGAATATGAGATCGCTCTAGCATTCATGGTGTCAGCCCATCATTTTGAGGTTCTTTCTTTTTTTGTCCTGTGTTTTATCAAACCTGATGTCTTTCTCCAGGGACTCGTCTCCCTGATAACGTGTACCGAGTATTTCACACACAGTCTCACCGGCTTCACTCCAAAGGAGTATTCTGATGACAAGTCTTCCAAGACATTGTGTATTCTTCTGGCAGTCTGTGGTGCTGTCAATGTTCCTCACACGTGCCATGATTCAAAGGTACCAAATAGTCACCAGTGTTGTGTATTTATTGTCCAGTAATGGGGGTGGGGGGGACATGAAAAAACCGTGACAGCTGCCAGACCCACCTTGGTCTTCAGAGTGAGACCTCTGCTCTTTAAATAGCTCTTGTGCAGCACATTTGAGCAAGGAGATATGCTGTCTAATTTTGTTGCTTTTCCTTCCATGAATGTTGATTGTGGAACAAAGTAAATGGCATTCTCAACAATTTCGATCTGTTCTCTCTTTATCGCACTGCTATGTATTGGTCTGGCTGTGGGGATTTTTGTTTACATACAGTGTGTTGTAAGCTATTACTAAGTACTTCAATCCTCTTTCCTCTCAACATGCGAGATAGTGAAGATGTTCTCCTATTCTGATGCAATGTTATTATTTTAACAGGATTGTTGACATATAATTCACCTACCATGAAAGCCAATGGTTTAATCTTTGTAAAAAGAGTTGTGCCATCAATAGCACAATTTTAGAAGATTTTTGCCTTTCCTGTCCTGATTGTTGTCAGCTCCGCATTTCTCCCAGATCACCTCTGCCTTGTCTGAGAAAACTATTAGCCCGGTCTCTATCTCTACAAGGTTACATATCTTAGATTTATTGTATACACAGAAAGCATACAAAATAAAACACAAAACATGAAAGAATCCAATAATGACAAAACAGAGAAAATTTTCAAAAGAAAAGAAAGCAGAAATATTAAAATTAGAACAAATTTTAATTGGGTCCAAAGGGAGATAAAATAAGGTGTTATATTTTAATCCAGTTGCAGTTGCAATACTCCACTTTACAACCCACTCTCTGCTAGCAAGCCTACTCACCTCCTTGGTCAGACAGGAGTCGATAGAGGTTAAATCCACATGAGAGCCCTGAACGTGGTTTTGGGCTTTCACTGTCCTCTGTAGCCTTCTGCAACCCAGGCATTCAGAATCAAAGCTCTCCTACAGTTCCCTCTGGCTTTGGATTTCATTATTTTTAATTATTGGACCACACAGGATGGTATGCTTATTCCGTATGGCCTCAGCTCATGCCTCACTTTGATGGTCGTTTAAAGACAAGGCTTTAATACTCTAGCCACTATTCTTTCTGCTAGCTGAGTACCACCAGATTTCTTCAACACAAATTTGCTATAGCCCCATATCCTCAGTGATATTTTCATTAGGATAACTATTGAATAAGACCATTTTCTATGAAATAAATTTTCTAACCCCAAACAAACATATAATTGCAGTTTTCAAGTTGTTCATGCATTTGGGGACATGGATTAGTCCATAAGGCATAAAAGAGCATAACTGAAAGTGTTTCCACATCTCCATTCCTCAAAGCTCATGTAACCAGTGTCCAGTGATCCAAGTTATGATGATGTACAACTTAACAGTTCATGTATTAGATACTAATAAAATATCCTGCACATCTTAAAATCCTTAACAAAATCATGTTTACCATTGACTTTTATAATGTTACCTTAATTAGAATTACCTTAAATCTCATGAAAAATCTCTGATGTACCACAGCAAAATGATAAAGATATCTCCAAAAGGACCATATAGGGATGTATGTACCAAAGAGACATGTATGAACATATATAAGCCATAGTTATATGAATGGATTTTGAACATTTACTTGATCATAACCCTAGTATAAGAACAATTAGTTCTTATGACACAACCCTGCCTAGCACCTGATCTTATGAGATCACTGAATTCTCTCATGAGTTATGTCGCAAAGTATGGTAAAGAAAGTAGATGATGCCAGGCTATCATGAAAAATAGCACCTGGTATCTTAAAGGGGTATCTCAGAAGAAGCAGCCCTCTTACTCAGCTAAGACCACATGAAAGAACCACACCAGCATTTGGACGTTTTACTCCTTAAATCCAAAGGAGTAGTTCAATTCCTCAAATCTATTACAGATGAGTTTAAGATAAAGTCAAGTTCACAGAGTGAAGTTTCAAAATGGCTTCCTTCTGATGTGATCTATAAAGAATGTTGTGCACCTCAAGTCCCATTTGTCGATAGCACATGGCCTGGGGCACCAAGACTGGATAGAAACTAGGGCAAATGTGTCTAGTTAGGGACACAAGAGCAGATGTATTCTCTCTTGGGAGTTTACATAAATAGTGCTAAGCATTTTCCCCAATGACAGATTGGCCCATCAAGCTGGTTTACCCCCAGCACAAATGTAATTGCCTTCTCAGAGACAGACCTGCTCCCTCCCAACCTCTTGACTTGAATTTTCAGTAAGTTGCATTAATCACTCTTGTAAGAGTTTCTGCTGACTTTAGAACAACATTTGTGGTGACTTTAGAACAACATTTTATGGCAGGAACTGATTGATCTTCTCCCTCTCCCCCCTCATGAGAGACTGACCCCAGCTGAGATGAGACCTTCCCCGTTGAACACAGTTGTAGTGTTTGAGCTCACGGATTAATTTTTCCTTTTCTTACATTCTATTTCCCAGGTCTTTTACCAAGTTGCCCATTATCGTATTGTTTATCTTTTGGTGTTGCTTTTGTTAACTATATTCTAGTTTTTAAATTAATTTTGTTGTACTCAAGTGCATTCCCCATATCTTATTAAGGCCCATAAGCATAATTCTTTTGAAATCTATTTGTGGTCTATCCAAGTACTCTTTGTGTGTATGTGTGTGTGTGTAAGAGCTTTATGCAAAAGAGTAATTGTACAGTAAGAAAACATTGCACCCCAATCCAGATCAAGTTAATTAGCACAATATTAGCCCCTAAGTCTAATACAAGTCCATAAATCCTTCTTCAGACTCACGCAGCCACATGAAATATTGTAAAATTCAGGAAGATTACATGCAAGTGGCTACAATGTTGTGGATCCATTGGTGTTGGAAGCATCTCAGCATTGGTACAGGTTTCCACAAGATTCTGCCAGCTCTGTGAGGGTGGCTCTTCAGCAGGCAAGTGAAGCAGAGACAGGTCTCAGCAGGTCTCCATGTGGCTTGTCAACAGAAAGGCCAAGAGAGAGAGGGAGTTCCCAGAATCCTCATAAGAAAGCTAGGCCCACAATGAGGCATCATCAGTCTGTGACCTGATTGACAGGTTAGACTCGACCCAATTCACTCTTACTACCCTCAAGTTGACATGGGGTTATGTAACTACCATAGCACATTTCATTAAAGTATTTTTCTTTGTATTCTCAATCTGCCCTTTAAATTTTCTCCTCACATCTTTTACTTCATCGTCTGTTCCATAGAGTAGCCTTTACTACTTGATAATAAAGAGCAAGTTTCACCCACTTTGATCTTTTCTTTCTTTCCTGTCTTGTCAATGCTTGT
The DNA here is from genome assembly GCF_050624435.1 of Tenrec ecaudatus. NCBI lineage: Eukaryota > Metazoa > Chordata > Mammalia > Afrosoricida > Tenrecidae > Tenrec > Tenrec ecaudatus. The sequence goes on along the minus strand of NC_134540.1, from coordinate 140,047,820 downwards.
TTGTTTGTTTGTTTGTTTTGGGCTTATTTTGTTAATGATCTCCTAGATGTCATCCCACAGCTCATTAGGTCTTCTATCATTGGTGCTCAGTGAGTCAAATCCATCCTTTAGATGTTTTCAAAAATTCACATAGGATTACTCAAGGTTGTATTTTGGCTCTTGTGGACTTATTTTAATATTTTTCAGATTCAGCATGAATAAGCGCAATTGATGCTCCAGGCCTAGTTTGGGCTGATGATCTTGAACTCCATCATCTCTTCCCATAGATGTATTGAGTTTGATGCCTGTGTATCACCACTTGGTGAACTCCACATGTAGAGTCACTGTTTATGTTGTTGAAGTGGTTATTTGCAATGAAGAAGTCATTATTCTTGAAAAATTGTATCCTGTGATCTCTAGCCTCATTTCCATCATTGAGGTCATATGTTCCAACTACTGTTCATTCTTGTTTGTTCCCAACTTCCACACTGTAAACACTGGTATTCATTAAAATATTTTTAAATGACTTTACTGAGGACTCTGATAGCTCTTATAAAATCTATACAAATATTGTATCACTCACATTTGTACATATGTCATTTTCCAGACATTTAATTTCTATTGAGCCATTGGTGTCATCTACTCTTCCCCTGCCCCACCCCCACCCCCACCGGCTCATGGCCCCTTGATAAATTATTAGTATTTTCATAGCTTACACCAACTGATGTCTCCCTTCCTCCCACAGTTTCTGTTGTTCATCCAAGGGAATACTGAAAAAGAGTACTTGGTTATGATCGACATATAACCAAATACTCTTTTCCAGAGTTTTCCATTGGACTTGGGTGACTCTTAGTCATCTGATTTGTTTTTCTTTTTCTTTTTCTTTAAAGCTGTACTGGAGTTGCCTGATCTTTGTGCAGCATTTTGGTGTAGCTATTAGTGATTTGTGAGTTACCAGATTGTGTAGGCATGTTTGGCTCTGTTGTGTTGTGGTGAAAAGACCTAATACGAGTTGGGAAACATAAAGTGTGGAATCGAGAAAGAGGGTAAGAGATGCGTAAATTTGGTGCAGGGGAAGAACAGACAGAGTAAAATAAAACCACTAGAAGTAATTACAAGGGGCCATCTGATAAAAACAATAAGAAAATGTATTTTAAGGGGGGTAATAATATGTAAAAGAGTTATAAGAGAGGTAACATGGAAGAATATTTCACAAACAATAGGAGAGAGAGCAAAAAGAGACAGTGGTTTAGACAAGAGAAAAGTGTAAGCACATAATAAAAATAGAGCAAGAGGATTTAAATATAGATAGATAGATATACTCAAATACATATATTATGTAAAAGTCTTTATTCCATATATATAACTGTGGCAGTTATATATCTACTGTCAATTTGAGACATAAGAGTGTAGGGTGGAGTTTAGCCTGCCAATCAGGTTTCAGTTTGATTACCTCTTTTGGAGGCACTAAGGAGATAAGTAGCTCGCTGGAGGCAGGACACATGCAAACTCCTTGTGAAGCATTCCTATTGAGAAGACACATGGAGCTGCCTAGAGCCATGGAGCTAAATAAGCCACATAGAGACCCATGCCAACACTGAGATACTTCCACCAACAGTGGACCCACAAGATTTTCCACCCACTGGTCTGTGATATTCCAGCATTCGGTGTCATTGCATAAGTTGCATGAGTCTGAAGAGGAATTTATAGACTGGTATTGGACAAATGGGCTAATCTCAGATTTATGTACTTGGACTTAACTGAGCTGAGATACTTTCTTAATGTACAATTGTTCTCTGATATAAAACTCTCTCATACACATATGAGTGTCTATGAATTTGTTTCTCTAGTCAAACTAGACTAGTACAATAACACACACACACATATATATATGAATATAAGGAAAGAGAAGGGGAAAGATAAAAGAGAAGGAAGGAAAAAACAAGAAGGGGAGAAGTAAAAATAGAAAATAAGCACATGAGCAAGAAGGAAAAATAATATGTACAGAGAATAGTGGGAAGAAAACAGATGGAGACTTGGCTTGCATATGCATATGGAATTCTGCTGCTATGGCAGCGTGAACAAGGACCAGTCTGTGTCTTCAGGGGAGAGATTTGGGCAGGTGTGGTTTACCTGTGTCAGCCTTGAAAATACCATAGTTTAGGTCAGGCACAGCTTAGTCCTCAAAGTAATATCCTTGCTTGTCAGCACTTTAAAGAGAGCAGATTTATTCAGTGCAATGCTTCCTCTGGTCTCTTGACTCCTGCTTCCATGAGCGTTGATTATAGATCTAAGCCAGATGAAATCGCCGTGACAGCTTCAATGTTTTCTCCATTTATCGTGTTACCTATTGGTCTAGTTGTGAGGATTTGGTCTTTACATTGAGTTGTAATCCATACATAAGGCTTCAATCCTTGATCTTCATCAGCAACTGCTTCAAACTTTCTTCACCTTCATCAAGTAAGGTTGTTCCATCTGCATATTTCAGGTTGTTAATAAGTTTTTCTCTAATCATAATGCCACAATGTTATTCAAATAATTTTACTTTTCTAATTATTTGTTCACTATACAGATTGAATAAGTATGGTGAGACGTTACAATCCTGATGCACACTTCTTCTGACTTTAAACCATGGACTATTCCCTAGTTCTGCATGCCTAACTGGCTCTTGATCCATGTACGAGTTCAATGTGAACACAAGTTCAATGTGAACACAATGTGACATTCCAATTCCTCTCAAGACTATTCATAGTTTGTTATCATCCATACAGGGAAATGTATTTGCATAGTCAATAAAACACTAGTAAACATCTTTCTGGTTTTCTCTAATTTCATCCAGGATCCTTCTGACGACAGTCATGAGATCACTTGTTTCAAGTCCTCTTCTGGATCAATTTTGAACCTCTGGCAGCTGGCTGTCAATGTACTGATGCAACTGGTCTTAATGATCCTCAGCAAAATTTTACTTACATGTGATATTAACAATATCATTCTATAATTTGAGCATTCCCTGGGGTATCCTATCATTGGAATGGGAGCAGATATGAATTTCTTCCAGTCAGTTGACCAAATAGCTTTCTTTCAAGTTTCCTTGCATAGATGAGTGAGGTAGTTACATAAGCTGGTGTCAACTTGTGAAGGGGTGGAATCTAATCTGTCAGTCGGGTCACAGCTTGATGACCTCATTTGGAGGCATAACAGAGAGAAATACCTCATGGGGGCCAGATACAAGCAGACTCTCTGTTTTGACTCTTTCTGCTTCCTCCTGTGGACACATCACATGGATTTAGGCTGAAGGCAGTGAGAGCCTTGAAACTGGAGGAGCCACGTGGTGACCCACACCAGCACTAAGATGCTCTCACCATCACTGCATCCATAAAACTTCCCACCCACTGACCTGCAATCTTTCTGCATTTGGAGTCACTGCATGGTTGTATGAGTCTAAAAAGGAATTTATGGAGTAATATCGACATATGGCCCAATATGGCACTTATGGACTTGATGTGGATTGGGCTGGGATGTCTTCTTAATGTATGACTGCTCTTTTACATAAAGTCTCTCGTACACCCAAAGCAGTGTCTATGAATTTGTTTCTCTAGTCTACCAGGACAAACACAATGAGTGAGTGCTTCCTGCGCTACATCAGCTTGGTGAAACATTTCAGTTGGTACTGCATCAATTTCTACAGACTGAATACCTTCCGTGTGTCTTGAACTTCTTCCCTCAGTATCATTGGTTCTTGCTTGTATGCTACCTACTAAAAATGTAGTATCGACCAGTTTTTTGTTTTGTTTTGGCACAGTGAGGTTCTGTATTCTTACTATCTTCCTGTTATTACAAATAATGCTTCCTGCATTATTTTCCTCCTAGAGTCTTTCAATAATGCAACCTGAATCTTATATTATTTTTTTCTGTTCTTTCTATTTAAGAAATGCTGGCATGCTCTTTTTGGGTTTTCTAACTCTAGGTCTTTACGCATTTTATTATTGTCTTCATTGCCTTCTTGAGCTGCCCTTGAAATTTTCTCTTTCACTCCTTCATTTCTTCTATTGGCCTTAGCTGCTCTAGGACTAAGAATTTTTCAGTCTCTGCTGACATCTGCATTGGTCATTTCTTTTCCTTCTTTTTAATCACCGTTTGTTTTCTTCATGGTGTTTTCATGTCCTCCCACAGTGAAACAGAGCTTCTATCACTCGTGTTCTTTGTGTCAAATCTGTCCTTGAGATATTCTCAAAATTCAGGTGGATAAACTGAAGTTTGTTTGGGGGGGTCTCATGGGCTTGTTTTAATTTCCGTCGACTTCAACCTGAACTTTCATATGAGCAATTCCACAGTCAGCCCTGGTTTCATTGTAGGTGATGATTTTGAGCTTCTCCATATTCCCTTCCCACAATGTAGTTAAATTGATATCTACGTATTCAATTTAGAGAAGTTGCGTGTCTATAAAAGATATTTGTTATGAACAAGTCCTTGATCTTGCAAAATTCTATCATGCCAACTCTACCTTCATCAAGGCCATATTTTCCAACTACTGTTCTTTTTCCCCAACTTTGGCATTCCAATTGCCAGTAATTATCAATGCATCTTGACTGCATTCTTGATCAACCACATGTCAAATTGTTAGTAAAATTCTTCAATTTCCTCATCACTTGATTTTGATGTTGCTGCATGTACACAAATAATACTTGTACTGATTGAACTTCCTGGAATGTGGTTATTTTTAATCTTATATAATCAACATTGTACTTAAGGCAAGAGCTTAAAATGTCCTTTGATAGCATGAATGTAAGGTCATTTCTTGTGATAGTGTAATTCCAAGAATAGTAAGTCATAAGTATTTATTATATTTGGTTAGAAAATATGATGTCACTTTTTATTGAAGGGTGAATTATTGATACTAGAATAATTTCTCCTGAAAAAAATTCTAAAGTGGGGGAAGGGGCAGATAAAAAAATTATAAAGTATCAGAGATATGAATCGTTGAAACTATTCTTATATAAACTTATTTGAGTTTTCAAATTTTCATACTTGAATCTGAAAAAATGCAATCTTTTGTGGCTTAGCTTTAGTAACATAATTGAAACAGAATTTAAAAAGACTAAAGTGTTTAAGACATTTATTTTTTTCAGTCAGCATCATTTAAGACCTGTGATCTCAAAGGAATAACAGTGACACATTTCTACAGTAATGTTTCTCCTAGACACAAGCTTACAAAAGAGTAAAATGTGAATTGAAATTTCTAAATTGCACTTTTAGAAAAAAGTAGAGGGGAAGAATGCTGTCAAAGTGATGTATTTACTTATGAAAGATTATTAGATTTCAAATATTAAGAGGTTTTATTTTCTTTTATAATTTAGTCTTTAGAACTCATTTGATGTTGTGATAATTAATTCACAGGTTTTTAAATGTGAACGATCTGTGTTAATATTAAATTAGGAGGCTTACTGAAAATACAATGATTTTATATAGAATATAAATGCAGCTACTTTGCAGTGGAAAGAAATTCCAAAATTATAGCATGATTAACAAATGAGATAGGAACCAGATTGCAGCACTTAGCGCTAAAGGGGACATTTGTTCTTTTGACAGTTGGGAGGTCATTCTAGAGAGCAAATAAACCAGCACAGTAGGTGCTGCCTACAAAGACATACTATCATGATTTCAGATTGATGTAAGCTACTCTTTATCACTCAGACGCACCCTAATTATCTAGAATTACTATCCCAATTAAGCACCTGTCTTTACAGTTGAGTGTTATTAAGCTCAATTTGATAAAATGGGAAAGTCCCAATTAAGAGGACTCCCTAATTAAGCATGCTTTGATTAAGTGGAATAGGCTAATTACTCTAAAAATATCTCTCCCCCCACCCCCCCCCACACTACTTCTAGAACCTTCTTCAATTGGTTATGTATCATTTCTGCTTAAGTAATTCTGAAATATCTCTGGCATAAATATTTTATAATGATAAAAAACAACAATGAAAAGAGTGTTTTAAGTATGCCCAAATCCATTTTCTCTTAATGCCAGACTAAAAATAATACACATAACAGCCTATCTCCTGATCATTTCCTATTTTTTATTAATTTGGGAATTTCCATGCAAAATATGAATTTTCAATTACACTTTGTCTTTTAAATGTCACAGATACCCATTCCTTGTCTTTTGGATGAGCTCTGTGAAGCTCATGCAATATCTCCTACACTTAACTTATTTTATTCCTATCTTATAACTTTTAAAATATATTAAATACATGTATAAAATTAGACTCGTTGAAGCTGAGATTTTTAAACACAAGTCTGAGTTCTAGTTAATCAGGAAATGTGTTGTCATAGTTAACAATTGTGATGTGTGTTAACAGGAAACAAATAATATTATGCTGCTTACCAATAATATACCAAGAGAAAGATACTGTGTTTTTTTTTAATTTAGTGATTTTAATGACTGAACTATTTTACTGGAAAATAAAAGAGAATAGTTTGACCAAATAAGTCACTGTCATGGGGTTGATTCATAGCACATTGCTACAAATGTCAATCTTTACTGGAGCGAATATATCAAATTTAGGGAATTAAAAACCACAAGAATTATGAATTATATCCTATTGAGTCAGCTGGAGTCCTGGGGGTGCAAACAGTCAAAGTGATAGGCTGCTCAATACAGAGTGGAAAGGGAAAAATCCCTGACAACCTAAAAAATTCAATCACTAATAATTCAAAAGAGCACATTCATCTCTGATATAAAGCGGCTGGCTATGACTTGGATTTCACTGTTGACAACTAATATAGTTTGTGTGGACGGGGATTTTCTGTATGGTTTAGCTGTGTGGTTTTCCATCAGATGTTGACTGGGCTTGAAGTATGATTATGGGTGATTGAAGTATTATGAAGGTTTGACTATATCTAGACTGCTAACCAAAGGGTTAATTCTTGTTGCATAGTTGGCTATACACGAAGGGGCTTCTAACAGAAGGTTCGCAGTTTGAACTTAACAGCTGCTTGCTCTCTGGAAGAAAGGAAGGGCTTTCTGCTTCAATGAAGATTCACAGCCTTGGAAACCCACATGGGCAAGTCTACTCTGTTCTACAGAGTCCATATGAGTTGAAATCAACTAGAGGACAATGAGAACACCACCACTTTGAGCAGATTATGTCACTTGTGAGTTTCCTCACTTGCATGGCAACTAGAAATTCTTAGTGGAAGCATCGCTTGAGTGGCTAGCATTAGTGTCAGAGAAGTGGTGAGTAGAGGTGTGAATTATCCTTATACTTCAGGAATGAGTCTTGTAGTGATTTATATTGATTATTATAGGCAAAATGATATTCCATGAAACAAATTGTGAATCAGATTGAAATGCTAAAACAGGTGTAAGAATGATTGAAAAAGTAAAACAATTACTCTAGGAAAATAATATAAGCAGGGAGGGAAACCATAGCTTTGGATGCACATTAGCTTGCTGTATTAAATTTGGGGTGGGAAATCAATATCTGTGTGTGTAATTACAATGAAAAACTTTTCCCGACACATCACAATGGACTATAAAATATCCATAATCATAGCCACGATATTTTATGCTAAATATTGTCTGCCACGAATTACAATATCAAATGAAATGTTTCCTTAAAGGAATTCATTGTCATCACTCTTCTTTGTCATTCATCTTAATTCAGTTAGGCAAAGTTCCACTATATAAAAAAAATCACATACTTAAATAAATAAGATTCATTCCCAGACACTTAGCAACCATACAGGGCAAGGTAGAATCGCCACTGTGGGTTTTCCGAGACTAACTCTCGGCGGGATTAAGTGGTTCTGAATTGTTGAACTTGTCCTTAGCCTTCCAACATTTCTACGTCACAGGTGCACCTTTAAATATGATCAAATATGTGTGTGTGTGTGGGGGGGTGTCAGCCTAAAAGCCTAACATTTAAAAATGTGGAAATACATGAGAATATTTTGTAAGAACTAAATAAGAGAACATTTTCAATGTGTTTGGCATTTATAAATTAGTATATAAATAAAATCTATGAGATCATGAGCTCAGTAGAATTGCTCTGATTTTTATTATTATTATTTCTTTTGGTCTTATAAGATGCCATTCCTCCTTGTAGTGGGATGTATTTAAGTTTTCCTTTTCTGATGTGTTTCTGCTTGATACAGGTCCTGATTTTCTCAGATTTTAGCATTGGTGATGGTTTAATTAAAACTACTTCTATCCACAATCAGTTTTTCTTTTTACATCAAGAGATTTCATATACGAACATCTGTCATTACCTCAGGAATTCATTTTCTGAACTATATTTATCTTCTGAAAATTATATGACTTGCAGATAAAATGGTTGGAAATGAGCTTTAATTTATTTTTAACCTGAACATAATTTAAAGCTAAGTTAAATTTAAGTTAATTTTAATTTATTATTAAATTATCTTACCATCAATTGACATAGCATACATTCATATTAAAAAGTGTTATGAAATAACTACAATATTAGAATAGATTCTTCTTTCTTTCTTTTTTTTCCTGACTCGCATAGTTTAGGAGGTTGACCATCAGGAAGACCACAGGCTAGTGACTGCAGGTGGATGAATCCAGGATCAGCAGGTCTGGCTTCTGACTAGAGAAATGAGCGATCCCAACTTTGGCAGGTCAGAAGGCAGACTGCTGATGCCTCCTGGGTTGCAGACATGCTTGTTCAAGTCCAAAGACTGGAATTTGATAACTCATAGGCAGGTTTCAGACCAAAAATAAATGTAAGCAAGTTTTCCCACACTAAGTCGAGTTTTTCAGCACAAAAAAAAAATGTGTTAAAAAACGGGGGCTCAGTTTTTACATGGGTCAGTGTTACCCCAGCGAGGTGCAACATCTCGCTGCTCCCCCCACCCCCATCCCCCCGGTAATGGGACAAACGCCCATTTTCTTGTGGGTGATTGTCATTCCTAGGCTGTTCATTCAAAGCCTCGCTGACACTGCAGGGCTTTGAATGTTTGTTTACTCACATCTAACCAATCAGAGCCGTCCTATGACATGGCCAGCTCCAATTCAAATAGCACCCATAGTGATTCACTTATGCTGGCAGCTGCACTGCTAAGGATGTGTCTGTGGCTGCTCTCATCTCTCCCCTCTGGTCTCTGTGTTAATTCACATCCTGCATTTCCCACACTAGGCTTTTACTTGAGTAAATCAGTTTTTCTGGTTTCCCGGGTAATAATTAGGTACCTCGGCTTATACTCGGGTTGGCTTGTATTTGAGTATATACGGTAGGCTATCCTAGTAAAGGAGATAGCTATATTCTTTTTTCCACTTTTTAGGTGAGGGGAAAGAGAAAGGTCTTCTCCCTTCCAGTTTTACACTACTAGACTATCTCATGGATGGCATGCCATTGTAATAAAGACTAAGCAGGGTGGGGGGGGGAGGAGGAAGTGGAAGAACTATAGTCCATTGGGTCTTTTGAAGTTCTGTCTTCTATCATGTGTAAAATATATGTGAATACTTGAAAGTAAATATTAGTTAAATAAATATATAGGTACACAGAACCATAATTATTTTAAAAATCAATTTACCAGTCATCTATACTGAACAATTATGAGCTGAGTGAAAAAAACTTGTGGATATGGTACTGGCAATAATATTGGTTTTGTTTGATTAATTTGAGTGGTTAAAAAGATGACAAGTTTTTGATTACTGAAAAGATATTTTCTGTACTGAATAACTTATTTCTTAATATATCTAAAATGAGTTATTGTCCAGAAATAAACCATAACAGATAAAATTATTAATGGTTTTCTACAGAAAAAATGAAGCAGCATGATTTTATTTGCTCTTGAAAACAGTTATAAACTAACATTAAACTATGAATATGTATGATAGAACTTAAATTTCAATGTTTTATAAAATGTGTTATTTTACCAGATAATTACACAATTATTTTTATCTAGAAGTTAATACAAATAATTTGCAGCACGTAATGACTTTGATAAGATACATTATTCTTTAAAATATCTAACTGACCAAAAATTAAAAAAATCTAAGTGACAAAGTCAAAAGCAGGAAAGAAAACCCACTGATGATAATTCCATTTCTATTTCTGCTTCTGAGACACTTTAATCATTTGGTGTGTATCATTGTTTGGTTTAACAATTATCATTTGTGGGTAAAATAGCTCTAATGAGCTCCATATTAAGAACTGCGCTGACAGTCCAATAATTGGAAAAGAACTATGAATTAGCACTAATTTAAATCACCTCTACACTCAAAGGCTTGCTCTTAGCAGTTCTGGAAATTTTATGCAACGTTTTCTACTGATAAATTTGAAAGAAAATCTCTCTTGTAAAGAGGATATTGTGAAAGAGTAATGCAGAGAGAGGCGTTGACTGGAGTGTATTCACATTTAAATGTACATTTAGAGTCCCTAGTAAACTAATTTAAGAGTATAAAACATTTCCAAAGAAAAACTATAATCATTATGATGATCAAACCATGTTTAATATGATACTTTGTCAGTTGACCTTCCTCTAGAGCAGTGGCTCTCAACTTTTCTAATGCAGGGATCCTTTAATACAATTCCTCATGTTGTGGTCACCACCCGAACCAAAAAAATTATTTTTGTTGTGACTTCATGACTATAATTTTGCTACTGTTATGAATCAGGTGACCCCAGTGAAAGGGTTGTTAGATCCCCAAAGGGGTCGCAACCCATAATTTGAGATACACTGCTTTAGACCCAACCTGAATTTGTTCTAGGCTGAAATATTTCTTTCTTGTTTCACAACAGAAACTTTTCCTCTGGCATTTTAACTATTGTTGGTGATCTTTTCTTTCTTAAGCTTCACTTTCATTTTTTATTATCTTATTATTATTTTCTTCTTTCTGCTGTTTAATTTTTGTTCTTGTATTGCTTCTGTTAAGTTTCCAAGCTTATGAAGCACAGAAAGAGTGGATGCATAGAGACAATAACTGATGAAAAGGGTTATCAGAGATGGGTGGGGCCTGGAGAGGGGGAGGGGATTGGGAAGCAGACAATGAATGCAGGAGAGAGAAGGGAGCATTAAAATTGATTGGGATTGGAAGCCTTCTTAAAAGCAATTTAACTATGGAAGTGTATGATATGTGAATATTATATCAAGAAAATAGCTAGAAAATAAAAAAGAAACCAAACTTGAACTATGGTTACAATGGATGATGGAGGAAGAGTATTTGTTTATGGGGCATTAAGTTTGGCAGATTGTCATATTGGTTTGCTTCCATTCAGAGCTAACACCAGGACACCTAACAACTACAACAATAAATGTATGGAAATTGAGACAATCATTCAATTCAGAGAAAATCTAAGCATATTTCGCACATGTGGTAATTCTTATCTGTTTTGAGCTTATCCTATATCTGGGAATAGAATTCTCACAAGAGTTGCTTCCTGCAAGTGTTCATAAACTTAGGATACCAAGTGAGCCTTGCCCTGGTCTGGTAACTGTCTCTTCTTTCACGTCCTCTTCTTCAGGAGGGAACTGACTGTTTAAACCAGTGGTTCTCAACCTGTGGGTCACGGCCCTTTGGGGAGTCAAATGACCCTTTCACGGGGGTCTCCTGATTCATAACAGTAGCAAAATTATAGTGATGAAGTAGCAGCAAATATAAGTTTATGGTTAGGGTCACCACCACATGAGGACTTTATTACAGGTTCGCAGCATTAGGAAGGTTGAGAACCACTGGTTTGAACTCTGAATGATTCTGTGAATGGTGAGTGTTTGGAACTGATTACAATCTGCTGTAACCAGGCCCACGCAGCCTCGTGTGTGGCTTTGGCATAGGGGTCTGATTGAACAGTAACCTGCACTTTTGTGGTGAGGTTGTAAGACACAATGGTGACCCCTTCTCCAAGATGCGCCCAACCTGAGCGAGACACGGGGGCTGGGCAAGCCCCTCCCTGTCGTGGACCTCCCCTCCTTTGTGTGTCTGCACCGTCTGGAAGGGCTAACAATCAACTCAGTTGACTAGTCTTTGGGGATCCTGCTTTCTACTTCTCTTTGCGACCCCTAGTCCTATTAGTGTCTGTTTAGCTCTCAGGCTAGTTAAGAAAGAACTCCTCAAAGGTCTCCCTTGGGTTGTTTTATATCTTTTAGGTCACTCTTTCTGTAGCTCTTAATTGCCTTCATGAAGAGCACGCGACGCTTGGCAGCCCGAAGCAGTCCGTCCCTTTTCCCTTTCCCCTCTTCCCTGTGGATGCTGCTAGCAGCCGTCCCTCTATTTCCACGGAGAGCATCTGCATGACTCTTGGCAGCTCCGCCCTTTCCCTGCAAGTTTCTAGCAGCACCCACCTCTCTCCCACCTAACGAGCCTCCCCTTCTTATGTCTATCTCTCTAGCCTGATTTGAGCCATTCCTGTACTCCAGGTTAGAAGACTAAAGTGGTATCCGAGTCCACCATTTTGTTGAGACAAAGATTTTTGTTCTGTTTTATGAGACCATCTCTTTCAAGAGACTCACCTTGAATTCACACATAATGAAACAAACTTCTACTTGCTGTGTCTTTTCATTGTGCTTAACTAATGAGAACCTCCCTCTCTTCCCCATGCACTCCCTGGAGTGTCTAATTAAATTTTCTCAGAAGCCTACACAACGGACTATAGTGTAAAGTTCTCTTTCAGCAGTCTTGGCACTCACTCTGTAGTGAGGCAGCGTGCCCAGCCTTCATGTGGGCGCTGTCAGAAGGCATGTTGGACCTGTCTATCGCTGCTTCAGTGTGTGATGGTCACTGGCAATCCAGGACCCCATGATATTTCCCTACATTGATCAGTGGCTCATCCTAACAGAGTCCCCTTCCCAGTGGTTGAAAAGGTATCAAGCTGTTGCCATGGAAACTAGAATTCTCCTATCTCAAACCTGTCACCTTGCTTCCAAATCTTGGCCCCCTCATCCAAACCACAAGTGTCGGTTCTTCCAGAGTTGTTTGAAGATCTGCCCCAGAACTCACCTCCACCATGTCATCCCCTACCCCGCTCCACCTCCACATCTCCTCCACTCTTAGCTCCCTGTCCTCCTCTCCAAGTCTCTTCTTCAACCTCTCTGGTGCCCTCTACCCCTTTGGCTTCCTGTCTTCTGTCCCACCATTGCAAGCAATCAGAGTGCCCTCCAATCAGAGTCCCCCCAGAACCAGGATTCCCTCAAATTCAAGTCTGCTGTGCCCAGTCCTTAACTTGTGAGAGGCCAGACATCCCAAAGTCACAGCGGGCCACCGCTCTCTCATGATTTCTGTTTTCCTCTCCTCTTGGGACCTATGTAACTGGAGAGCCCACAGCACACCTTTTCCTGGACAACCTCAAGTCCTATCTGGCCTCACTGCGTCCCTTTTCCGCACGCATTAACCACATCGTGTGGGTTGATTGTTAACAGCTCCTTCTCATCCGTTTGACCTCAGAAGTGCAGGACCAAGTTCAAGTTGAAGCTGAGAAGGCTGTGCTTTCCTCCATGCTCAGGACCCAACAGGAAAAATTCAACATTCTCTAGAACCTACTCTCCTTTCCCACCCTAACTGGGAACCCAATTCAACTGAGGGGTGCCAGGCCCTGGGTGCTTATCACCACTCTCTGCTTGTAGTCATTTTTATGCTGTAGCAAAAAATGCCCACCTATTTATCCAAAATAACTGAGGTAATCCAGGAGCCAGAAGAGTCTCTTTGAATGTCCCAGACAGGCTTGTCGGATTGTCGCTCCTTTTAATCCCCTAGTCCCTGAAAATGCTCTGACAATCAGTGTCATTTTTGTCCTGCTATTGGCACCTGGCATCCAAAATAAGCTACAAAAATTAGAAGGCTTTGCTAGCATGAGCATGGGCCAGTTCGTAGATCACACAAACCTGCTTTAATAACCGCGGTCTCCAGACACAGAGACAGGTTGCACTGTCCACCTACTGGCTGCAAAGGGCCAAATAAAAAGCTTAGTGCTGTTCGTCAAACAGCATCTGCCTGCCAGCTTCCCGCACCAGGCTGTCTAGCCACCAGAGTCTAGCTGCTATCTAGCAGGCTGAGACCTCTCAATGACCTTCAGACACCCACACCCCCTTGATCAAGGCCAATGTGCACACCCCAAGCACACTGACTACTGGAAATACTGTGTGCCCCAATTGGAAGCCGGCTTCTAAGCCTGTCTCCATCCTCACTCTACCTACCCAAGACTCAGATTCTGAAAAGATGGGCTAGGGAATCTATCTTACCAGGCCGCCAGGAGCCCATAGTCACCACAACCATGGGGACCAACCTGTTCCCTTTCAAGCAGATACTGGAGCCGAACGTTCCGTTCTTAAACAGCTCTTGTAACACTGAGTGGAAGCCACGGGCCAGATTCAATCCTACTCTTTCTCTACTGTGAGAATTGCAAATCATGGACATAAAATTATTCCTCACTGGCTCCTTGTAGTATGGACAGCCTTTAATCCCTGTTGAACTGAGATCTTCTGCAAAAACTCCACGCTGCTATCTCCTTCTCCAAACTATCTCGCATTAAACTCCTTCTACCTGACCAGCTTGCTCACCAGCTCACCAGCTCCATTCCCCTCTCTGAAGAATATTTACTCACTATTCTTAAGCCAGATCCATCACTTACTTCCAGTCTCCACAACTCTCCACAAAGCCAGTTTCCATCTGTCTGGGCAGAGACCAACCTTCTGGGGCTTGCTGCCCATCACCCTCCAGATCACCTTCCAGACTTAGTGACCCTCCTCAGTACTGCTAACCTGTCCCCATTCAACATGCCTTAGTGCCAGACAGGGAATCCAAAGCTTATCGATCACCTCTGATGAACTAGTATCCCACCATCAGCGAGAGTGATGGCATTCGGAAATGCCAAAGGCCAGGGTGCAGGACAAAACTGAGAAGATGAGATTGAATATAATTTCTGAGATTGTCATTAATAAATGACAGCATCTGTGTTTTGGCATCTAGGTATCGGTTAAGAATTTCTTAGGGGATTTTTTGTAGTATTTTTCCCTGAAATCTATCTATCTATCTATCTATCTATCTATCTATCTATCTATCTATCTATCTATCCCATTTCACAGTTCTATAGATTTAACTTTTAATATTGGTAAAGAATAGGAAATAAATTTGGTCTACCAAACTGATGAATAAATCAGTCTTATGAGAAATAGAAATAATATGCTTTTTAGACACAGGCTACCAAGACTTTGTCTTGTTTACTTGGAATCTTGTCAGGAGAGACCAATTGCTAGAAAAGAACATCGCATTTGTCAACACACACGGTGAGCAAAAGTGAGCAAAACCCTCAATGTGAGAGATGGACACAATATTAGCAGCAATGCCCAGGACCACACCAATGATCATGAAGACAGCACAGAGCGAGGCAAACGCTCATTGTATTCTGCATAAAGCCCCCATGGCCTGTGGGAAACCTGTACCTGTTCTGTTGATTCCAACCCTGGGGAGGGGCACTCTAGGGCGGAGTAGAACTGCCCCATCAGGTTTGCACTGCTGTAATATTTGGGAAGGTGATGCAACAACTTCCTTTCTGAGAGCGGCCGGGAGGTTTAAACTGCCCACTCTTCAGCTCTAGTGAGTGCTTAACAACTGTGCCCCATGGACCCTGGTGTACAAATAGCCTTGTGTGTGTGTGCAGTTTTTAAGTTAATTCACTAATTCCACTTAAACGAAGCGAATTTACTTTCTTAGGAAATCATACCCTCTGTCTTTTTATTCCTTCCAGGACAGTATATTTATAGATGGAAAATTATGTACTGAGAGAATGGGTAGTGTTGCTTTCCCAAGTATTGTCCTTTGTCTTTTTTCAATCCCCAGAGAAAGTCTCCATACCACTTGGACTTTGGCTGCTGTCTTTTTCCAGAACCATCAATTGGGGTGGCCATCCCCACATATCCTCCTGCTGTGTACTTGCATCTGCTGCTTATGTTCCCAGACAAAGATGAAGCTGCATACATTCTGTCCTATTTCTGTTCTTGTTTTAGAAATGTTAATATCTACCAGCTATCATTGTTCCTTAGCCCGTGCTCAACAAGATGAACACATACATACATACATACATACATACATAAAGGGTGCAGTAGTAATATTTTAGGGCTCCTTTATGCCCAATTGAATAAGAATGATGAAAGAATAAACCCTGAAGCACACATTTCATGAATTATGCCATTCTTATTCCTCAGTGACTACCTCTCTTGGTCTATGGACATTCTATATGAGCACAATTGAAAATAGTGGAGTTCTCATTCCACATACCTGAATGGATTTGCAAATCAATAAAACACAAGTAATCATCTTTTGGTGTTCTTTGCTTTCAGCCAAGATCTGTCTGATATCAGCATTGATATCCCTTCTTTCACATCCCCTTCTGCATCTGACTTGAACTGGCTTGAATCACTGTAATGCTGTAACTTCTTATGTTATCTTAAACAAACATTCAGTTGCACGCCATATTAATGATATTCAATCCTCTCTGCTTTCTGTTCCGGCAGATCTCTTTGGAACGAGCACAAAGATGATTATCTTTCAGAACAAGAATGGACTAAGAATAAAGAACCTGTCTGAAAAATTAGCCATTGAAAGTCCAATGATTAAACCACACAGTGCCTGGCTGGTACAGCTCTGGACGTTGAACCCCTCAGGTAAGAGGTTGAACAACAGAGTAGGGAAGAGAAGCCTCCTCCACGTACAATGACATTGGTGATATGGATAGAGAAAAATTTGGGGACCTCCATTTGCTGGTGAGGAATAACTCAGTATGAGAAGAATGAGCCGAAGCATTCATTTAACAATCATATTGCAGGATATAGGAAGTGTAAATCACGAACATTTGAAAGTAGCGAGAAATGAAATAGATCTCAGAAAGATGATATTCTAGGTTATGAGTTAGCTTAAATATTCTGGCTTTTTGAATTAAACAATCATATGATTTCCTATGCCAGGAATGACAAATTTGAGAGCTGTCCCATTCATTGTTGAAAAGAGGATTTCAAGATCTACCTTGAAGTACAATGACAGCTTGATATATGATGGAATATACAATATGCCTATAAGTGACACCAGTTAACCCAATTATTATTCAAATGTACTCATCACCCACTAAAGCTAGTTATAAAGAAATGGAAGAATTCTACCTATTTTTTCAAACTGAAATTGATCAAACCTGAAACTAAAATACACTACTAATTGTTGGTGATTGAAATTTGAAAGTTGGAACCAAGAAGGGAGAAGTAGTTGGCAAATGTTGCCTTGTTGGTGGAAACAAACCTGGAGATTTCATGATAGAATTTTGCAAGTCCAATGGCTTCTTCATTGCGAATGCCTTCTTTAAACTACATAAACAAATACTATCCATGTGCTTCACCATATAAATACACAAGAATTAAATCGACTGTATTAATTTGGGGAGAGACAATGGAGAAGTTCAATATTATTTTTCAAAACCAATCCACAGACTAACTGTGGAACAGATAATCAATTGACCATATGGAAGGTCAGAATAAGATATTGGAAAATGCACAAACTTTAACCAAATTATTTTTCTATAGATTTCAATCTGTTAGATGATTTTAAGCTCTTAAAAATGTAAGATTCTTTAATAGCAATTAGTAACACACAATAATAGTGCAATATTAATGCTATGGTTCATATTAATATTAACTAATAATACTATTTATTAATATTTAGAAACCAAATAATATTTTATTTCCTCTATTCAGGAGATGAAATGATTTTAAATCACATCAAGTAATTCCAATGAATTCATACAATGTTCCTTAAAATATAATGGTAGATACATATATCACAGATAAAACCATAACTTTATGCTTATTTCCAATAAAATTGCAACCCTTTTTGTCAAGAATGCTAGATAGACTCCAAGCAGAAATGTTAATGTATTCAAATATATTCAGTTGCTTCCAAAAAACAAACGTATTTATCTATATCAATACCTAAAATATTTCAATAATTGAGTTCATTATTTTATCTAATTTGTTTTGATTTCATTTGCCAATTTATAAATAAATTCTCTTTAAATGTTACATTTTATTTTAACTCCACACAATCGAATATTAATATTGATGCAGAACATGCAATTGTATTCCTTGACCTGATATATTAAATATATTTAATAAATGCTCTGTACCAAATGAATGCAAGGAAACTATTATTTTCTTAGTGTCTTGATTGACAGTTCTTTCTTTTCATACACTGATAGTATTGCTAATACTTTGCCATATCCTTTTAGCCACAGCCATTCAATTACACGTTCTCTTCTTTATCATCAGAATTAATTACAGCTTTACTTGCTGCTGGGTGAGTTTCATTACACTGATATATTTGTGAAAATTCATTAAAGTCACTATGAGTTGGAATCTATTAAGGAGTACAGGGTATTTCTGTTTTCACATATGTCTTATTTATTTTAATTAGAAGCACATACCATTTAAGAGTTGGAACATTTTGTGTTAGGCTGGGTTGACTAAAGAAACAAATCCAGAGACACGCATATGTGTGTACAAGAGAAGTTTATATCAAAAAGTCATTGAATATTGAGGAAGCATCCCAGCCCAGGCCAGATCAAGTCCATAATTCTGATATTAACCCATATGTCCAATACTAGTCTATAAATTCATCTTTAGACTCACACAGCACATGCAATGATGCTGAATCCAGGAAGCTCACAGACTGGTGGGTGGAAATCTCTGGCTCTCCTAATCTTATGTGCAATAAATACCCCATCAAAACAGTCTTTGTGTCAATAGCTTTGCCCATCCTGGGTTGTATATACAGAAAAACAAAACAAAACACAAATACTACACTATCCACGATTGTAAGGCTATTCACACACCTGTTCTCTGATCAGAGGGAATTCATGAGAGGTTTATACCATGTGTGGATTCCAGGAGTGGATTTGGACCTCCAACTATCCTCTGTAGTCTTACAGAAAATCAGTGTTCATAATTGAAACTCTGATACCATTCAGTCCTTCAATTATGAATTTTATCATTTACAATTCTTGGATCATATTGGCTGTTGTGCTTCTTCCATCCTAATGGATGCCCTATATTTTAATTATTTTAATAGAAGCATACTTTTAGGTTTTTTCCTATAAAGTTCAATATCAAGATTGGGGGGAACATATGTACATGTCTCCTGAGGGGAGGGGAGGGAGGGCTGGCCTCCAAGTTAGGGGAAAGAGAGACTGAGAATGCTCTTGGGAACATTAGGTGGGGAGAATTTTTAGTGGTATGCAGTGGGTTAATAAAGATAACCCAGGCATCTGGGCATCTCCTGGGAAGTCAAACCAGGTGCCATAGGGCCTGGGACACTGAATTCTGCATCTTCGGGGTGCATGGCATAATCCAGAAGCTGCACGGGTTTGATCCCATACGGGAGCCCCACTGGGTGAACTGCTTGCTACCTCAGACACATTTGTAGCCTGAGGACTTAAGCTGGGAAACACGTGGTAACTGAGGAAGCAGAAGACAACTGAACCAAGAGCAGTGTACTGTTGGTTGTTGGCCAAACAAGATCTTGCTACATTAACAGCCTCTCTCCTCTGACAGCCACTGTGTTCTATTTTGCTTATGCTTGTGTTTATGAAGGTGTGTGTCAGAGGTAAGCCGCCACTAGGGGACACGCTCTTGAAGCTGTGTTATTTGTTTAGCTGTCTCTCTGAAACCCTGGGAAGTTGAGACTATTGAGAAATGAAAACGTAATAAGGGTTTGGGAGGAGGGGTGATATAGCAAGGTGGAGGGACTCAGAAGAAGATGACATCTAGAAGCCCAGGAAGGAAAAGTATGATTATGGAAGCAATTGTACAATTATGTTTGACATGATTGAACTATGGAATGATATGATGTATGTATTAATTCCCAAGTTTCAGCCAATTCTAAAAAAAGGGGGAAAAGCATAGTTCCAGGAAAGAGTTCTAGGCTCAAACTAAATCCTAGCTCCGATTTAAGAGCAATTTGATCTTACATAATGGCCCTGCTCCATACTACCTTCATAAAATGTAACTGAAGACAAGGGTGCTGGAGCAAATTGTGGTGAAGAAAGTAGATGGAGCTATCTATCAGATAGTCTGGGGTCTGAAAGGCTGAGGTTCAAACAAGCAGCCATCTAAGTGAGGAGTCAACTTTAAGTCCACAGAGAAGCACGTGAACTTGTGCGATCCCAAGAACGTGCTGCAGAGAAAAGTGTCCGGGATCAAAGTATGAATACGCAGTTTGTGGAAGGCTGTGAAGTACAGTGGGAGCCGCAAGCCCATCTGTAGAATATTTCTTGAGACTGATGAGATGGCAGATACCCTCTAGCCAAGGGCAAGCCAAGGGTCTGTCTGCAACAGCCTTACTATCCAGCAGAGACCACTGTAACCTTAATGATGCTTAATTGAACAAGGTATCTGGCCAGCTGACCTCCCTAAAGACAAGATCTGAAATTGTTCTGGGTGCAAGTTTCTCTTAAATGGTCCATGATAGAAATTTCTTCCCCGGCTTTTTCAATTTCACTGCTTACAATCCTTGGATCATACAAGCTGATGTGCTTCTTCCATGTGAGCTTAGTTGACACCTCACTTTGATAGCTGCTTGTTTGAAGATAAGCTCTTAGGACCCCCTATGTAGGGGTCTTATTCTGATAGTGGAGCACCACCTGATGCTGAGTCCAATTCTGATAGCTGAGTACCACTTGATGCTGAGTTTAAACCTGATAGCTGAGTAACACCTGATGCTGCATCTTATTCTCATGGCTGGACACCATCTGGCATAATTAACGATCTCTTCATGAGGATGAGCATTGAGGAGGGTCATGTCATAAGAACGGATTGTTTTTAGATTGGGACTAGAATTAGTTTTGATCCCAAATCTATTAATATATCTATAGTTAATGTATATCTCTGGTTTACTCTTTGGACATAATTATCTTTTTATGATAGACAACATAAAAAATCATCCCTCAGGGGCATATGGTCCTTGATAGTGCCATGAATTTAGTCAATGGTATAGAATTTAATATATGGTTGAGAAATAAAATTATACACATAAAGGTATGTCTCAGACCACAATACATGTATTTTTGACTTGTACAGATTAAACTTTTAAGAAGTGGACAGTATTCGCACAAATATAATGGGGGTTGGTGAGAGGGAAAAACTTCTAATAACACTCAATCACAGGCAGAACTTTGACTAATACATGTCATAAGAAATGAAGGAGGGCATTAAAACAGTATATATCTGAGTCCCGGCTACCATCATTCACTCACAGCCCCCAATTCTATGCGGACTCATAGTAACCGTGTAGGACACAGTAGAACTGTTCCTGCGAGTTTCAGAGAATGTAACCCTTTCCTGTAGTAGAGAGTCCTGTTTTTCTCCCACAGCTGGTTTTGAACTGCAGACAGACCTTGCAGATTGCAGCCCAATGTGTAACCACTACACCACCAGTGCTCCCCATTTGGCATCTTCAAAGGAAGAGATCTGAAGCAAAGTCCAATGAACACTAATTCCGTCATCTTGGCATAAAAGTTATCTGCTTCTTCTCACACTAGGGTGGTTCACCCTCAAGTCCAAGAGATAATTTGGGTTTCTGAGATCAGCTATAGGTAGGTGACTTTGAGGTGAAGCCCAGTTAACTCAGTGGGGTTTTCACTATATCTACATCTATATATTAATATATATTAATAAAGCAAGAAAGGCATTGAAGTCTTGAATATAAGTTAGTCAGATTACCAACAGTGCTGTGCTCTTGGTATAGCTGTCTTATGCTTCTTCTCGCAACATTAGTTTGGGCATTAAGTCTGAGGGCTACAGTTGAGTTTGAGGGATTGTCTAATTCACTTACTGAGGTTTCCACATCTAGTCTTTCTGGAGTGGCCTGTGAAGGATGTTGTACACTTGTAAAAACACAGGGTCTAAAGTTCCATAAATCTGATACATGGACAGGATCACTTGATACTGAGTTGAAGCTAAGCCTAATGTACCCAATTAGAAGCATATTGTTGTTGTTGTGTGCCATTGGGTCGATTCTAACCCATCATGAGCTTATGCAGAGCAGAATGAAACATGGCACAGGCCTGCACCCTCCAAACCTGATGCGACATTCTCCTTATAATCCAGCTTCTCTGATGACTTGCTCAGCATACAGATTGAACACGTTAAGGGGATATAACCCTGACACTTATCTTTCTTGATTTAAACCATGCGGTAGTCCCTTGCTCTGTTTGAACAACTTAATCCATGTACAAGTTTTGAATGAGCACAATGAGGTGTTCTGGAATACCCATTTTTCTCAAGGCTATCCACAAGTTATTATGGTCCACACAGTCAAATGCCTTTCCATGGTCTATGACCGAAGAATAAATATCTTTCTAGTATTCTCCACTTTCAGGCAGGATCCATCTGACATCAACAATGATACCCCTGTTCCACTTCCTCTTCTAAATCAGGCCTGAATATCTGGCAGCTCCCTGTCAGTCTATTACTACAACCATGTGGATGATCTTAAGTAAAATTTTACTTGTGTGTGTTATCAATGATATCATTCTATGTTTGAGCTTTCTATTGGGTCACAGTTTTTGGGGAAATGGGCACAAATATGGATCTCTTCTAATCAGGAGATCACGTCTTCCAAATTTCCTGGCATAGATCAGTGAGTGCTTCAAGTGATTCTTCAACTTTCTGAAACATTTCGGTTGGCATTCCATCATTTCACGGGGACTTGTTTTTAGCTAATACAATCAGTGCAGTTTGAACTTCTTCCTTCAGCATCATTGGTACTCGCTCATCTGCTATCTCCTGAAATGTGGAATGTAGACTTGTTCTGTTTGGTACAGTGACTCCATGTATTCTTTCTAGCTTCTCTTTGTACCTCCCAAACCTCTCTATATTTTGTCTATAAAGGGAGAATGTTTGGTTGTGTATATTATTGCCTCAATTAGAAAAAAAATTGTTTGAAAAAGGATAAGTAAAAGAAAAAGAAAGTGTTCTGGAATCAAATATGGTGACAATCATACAACTCTTCTTGATGAGATTGGATTATTGAATTGTATGGCATGTGGATGAAGTACTAATAAAACTATTAAAAAATTTTCAAGACTGCTACTCCAAACTTGGATTTTTTTCAGACCTGCTGAGCACATGCTCCCCTTTGGGTTTTCTAATTCAGGGTCCTTGCACATTCCTTTACACTCTTTGGCTTTGTCTCCTCTAACTGCCCTTTGATATTTTCTATTCAACTCCTTAACTTTATCCTTGCTGCCATTTGGTTTAGTTTTTCTATGATTAAGAGCGAATTTCAGAGTCTCTTCTGACATCCACTTTTGATGTCTTTCTTTCTTGACTATTCTTCATGAATAATGGTCTTAACTGCATGTTGGATCAATTTCTAAATGAAATTGGTTGAATTCTTCAATTTGCTCATCACTGTATTTTGTGGTTGGTGCATCGATTTGAACAATAGTTGTATTGATTGCATTTGATTGAAGATGGCTAGATATAATGCTATCACGAGCAGCACTGTACCTCATGATGGATTTAGCATGATCCTTTTTTGGCACTGAATATCATGCTTCTGACATGACAAGGAATCTCATGATTGTATTATTCCCGACATAGTAAATAATATGATTTTTTGATTCAAAATGGCTAACACCAGTCCATTTCAGCTAATTAACGCCTAGGATATCTATCTGCATGTGTCCCATTTCATTTCTGACCACTTGTTTCTCTTTACCTGGAGTGGTATCCCATCAGCAAATGAAGATCCCCAAGGCTCCGCTCCACAGGCTTTACGCAAATCATGTCACCATGGTCGACTCCCCTCCAAGAGAGCATCTCCTCTTCAGTGTGACAGGCCCATCCGCTGGCAGTGTCTCTGACAATGTACTGCTTCCTTTGTTTAGGCTTCCGGTGTTTCACAATGCATAGGTCTGAAGCTACGTATAAGGCTTTTAGCGCAGTCTTTCCCTGACTTGGGAAGCTGAACCCTTCTTCGAGGCCTGTTCTTAGTCTGGAATCAGGAACATAACTGCAAGCGTATTCCCCACCTAGTTGCCATAGACATATGGCTAAGCATTTTTGGCTGTTTGGAAGTTAGTCCTCCCCTTTCCCTACCAACAGAAATGCACTGGTCCTCTCTGAGACATGCATGCTCTCCTCCCCCATCTTGACTTCAGTTTCCCATCAGGATCGTTTGTCACGCGGGGAGGAACTCCTCTTGATTTGGGGTGACCTTAGCACAATTTTGTGTGACACTAACTAAATAAGCATCTCCTTTTCCCAGTCTTGAAGATCTGAAGTGAGGTTTTCTCTATCAGAGTGGCAGTTAAGGTCTATATATATATTATATATATATTAGATAGTATTGACATTTTCAAATTATATATATATATATATATAGATAGAGAGAGAGAGAGAGAGAGAGAGAGAGAGAGAGAGAGAGAGAGAGAGAGAGAGACTGATGTGCACTTCATGGGTGCTAGTCACACATTCTACTGAATTGCGTGGCATTCAG
The DNA here is from genome assembly GCF_050624435.1 of Tenrec ecaudatus. Lineage (NCBI taxonomy): Eukaryota > Metazoa > Chordata > Mammalia > Afrosoricida > Tenrecidae > Tenrec > Tenrec ecaudatus. The sequence goes on along the minus strand of NC_134540.1, from coordinate 140,023,342 downwards.
GGTTAGTGGATGCATTAACCTAGAAACTGGTGTTTGCCATCATCTTTCCATTAATATTTATAATAATGGACTTACACATATTTATGCTTCTGTGACTCATTAATTTCACTTATCATAAGGGATTCCAGATCCCTCAATGCCATGAGGTGATTTATGGTTTCATCGCTGCATAGTATTCCATTGTGTGCATGCACAAACCTTTGTAGTGGTTCTTTGTTTTGTAATCTGTTCTCCTGATGGGAATTTGGCCTCTTACCAGCTTCTTGCTACCATGAATTCTGCTGTAATGATATGGTAGAATATAGGCCTGTTTGTGATTTGTCTCCCTTGTAAGATATATGACTATCAATGATATTGCTGGGCCGTATGGTAATTCTATTGCCAATTGTTTTCATGTCATCTTCTGGCTTTCCACAATGGTTTTACGGATTTGTAAGCCCGCCAACAGTGTATAAGAGTTCTAGTCTCTCCAATTCCTCTCTAACTTTTTTTTTCTTTTTGTTTTAATTTTTTTCTTCTTTTTTCCTAACGCTCACCCTAACCCTAAACCTAACCTCTCTAACTTTTGTTGACATATGTTTTATTTTTTTTAATTGGACTATGGTTGCATGTGTAAGATGTTATATAATTTTTTACTTGTATTTCCTAGTTGGCCAATGAATGAGAATATTAATTATTGTGTTTGTTAGCCATTCAAGTGCCATTTTTGATAATTGTCTACTCATACCCTTTGTCCTCTTTTTAAGTGGGTTATTATTTTTTTCATTTCGAATTGTTACAGGATTCTGTGGATTTTAGTAATTAGTTTGTGCATAGTGTGAGTTAAGGGTCCTATTTTATTCTTCTGCAGATGGATATCCAATTTTTGCCACATCATATGTTAAACAGGACAACTCTTTTCCATTTAATGTTTTTGACCCTTTCTTGAAAATCCCTTGTATTTAAGTAGATACTTTAATTTCCAAGTTGTCTGTCCTTTTCCTTTGGTCTACGTATCTGTCATCATAACCTTACCAGGCTGTCTCGACAACTATTGCTGTCTTTTAAAGTCAGACAGTGCAAGACCTCCCATTTTCTTCTTTTTTCAGAAGGTCTTATAATCCTGGCCCTATTCCCTCTCCATATGATGCTGGCAATTAGATTTTCCATTTTTTTTTAAAGAACGATGTTGGAATGTGAATCAGGAATGACTTGTATTTGTAGATTATTTTAGATGGTATTGACATTTTCAAATAATAAATCTTACTATCTGTGAAAAAAGCACATGCTTCTATGTGTGTAAGTCTTTTTGGTTTCTTGTAATAATGCCCTGTGATTTTCTTTGCACAGATTTCTTCAGTTAGATTAATTCTTAGGTATGTAAATAACATTTTATACAATACAAATGGTTGATAGTCACATGGACCTTGATAATTATAATAACATTTTACTTTATGTCAGTCATCTGCTTATTGGATGCAGAGACCAGCTTTAGATTGCTGAGGGGAACGAAAAATATACATACTTTAAATTCATTGTAATTATATTCTATTCCTCTCTATATACAATTTCTTGTTTTAGTCCTTGTATCTTAAGATAACATCTAGTAGTAAATCAAGTTATATTAACAATGTTCACCTTAGAACAGCTTGTTCTGAATCTCTATTGTGAGAAGCAATGTAACATCATTTACATTAACTTAATATCATGGATTTGAATAAATTTATTTGCTTTAGGAATCACTTACAAATATACTTTGATTTTAACATTAAAAAAGAAACATAGCCCACTGCCATCAAGTCAATTCCCACTCACAGTGAACTTATAGGAGAGAATAGAGCAGCTACATAACGTTTTTGAGACTGTCAATCTTTGAGGGCCCAGACAAGCTCATCTTCCTCGCCCAGGGCAGTTGGCTTCGAACAACCTGACATATGTGGGTGATGTTAGCATAATTTGTTTTCTTGATTTATTTCTTTAAAAAATATATATAAGTACACGATTGTTAGTTTTAAACTCAGACATAATTAAATAACATTATACCTAAAATAACGTAACAGATAACATGGGAAATTTTTAAAAGAAGCTATTACTACATCTAGAGAATTGCTACTCTAAAGGAATTCATCCCATTTGGGAAAGAACTAAATTGGAAAATAAATAGGCGAGCTACTCTGAGAATATCTGAAATTAGTAGACATTTCTGCTATTTGCTCTGTATTGCAGTTCATTTGCTTAGTGCTAAGCATATCTAAATTGCCTGTCTACTTTTCATGGATTTTTTTAGAATAGGTAAAGTACTACACCACTCTTTTCTTTTATCTCCATATTCCCTCACAGTGTAGTTGCTCAGACCGATACTGGTGAATGGGTGAATAACTTATAAACAAATTCAATGTTTCTAATTGCACAATAACTTCTAGTGCTTTTTGGTATGTTGGTTACTAAAATAATGCAAGTCAATGTTTCATCCTGTATTTTAAAAAAATCTGAGAAATGACACTTGTATATACAATTTCTTTAATACTTTTTAATTAAATGGTAAATGAAGAATGCATATTTCATTCTATGACATCAAATTGCACTCAGTGGGAAAATATGATCTAGAGAGTCAAACAGTTTCAAGAATAAACTGGTTTCCACAACACTGATTAATATGTATAAACCATCTCAACCTTAGTGGCTGGCTGGTGCTTGCACAATTTGCTGTTTATGGCTCTGTTGCTTCGTGTCTTCAGAGTACTCCCTTTTAATGAAGACACCCCTTCACACTTCGCTGTTCTTACACATCCGTCTGAGGCTTTGGCTATATTGACAAGTCCATTATATTGATTCAAACTTTGCTTCCATATGTCCTTGAAGGGTTCCTTGCACCCATCTGCTGTACAATTGCTTTTGCTCAATTCCTCATATATAGGTTCCCTTGGAAACGGACTGCTCTCAATTCTCCTCACATGAAAGGGCAGGCAGTACCAGATGAAATTAAAATGACATCAAAACTCAGAATTTTCTAAGAGTTATTGACCACATTGTTTGTGACTTCATTGAGGTATATCACTTCAAAAACACATTTCCTGCTTTAAGAATGTTTTCTTAATAATGTAGTTGATAAAGTTTGTGCTGTATATGGCTTACATTGATATAGCATTTCAAAAAATTATTTTCAAAACTCGATCCTCAAACTGCCTGTGTGTTTGGATTAGAACAATTAAGAAGGGACTGAATCTGGAACTTTAATACAGAATTTATGCATAAACATCTTTACCACTATATAATATGCCCTGTAGGACTTAAAACATCACGATATAGTAACTCTTTTATTACAATAACATACAGTGATACTTCTGTTGTTGAATGGCTCTAAGTTCAAACTTTCACGACTCAAACATCAAAGTTAGAAAAAAATGTCTGCTCAGGGTTAGTAATTTTGCTTGATTGTTGAACCGAAAATCCAACCTGTATGGATGGAGTGAGTCCCCTGTTGCCTCTCGCCAAGGACCCAAAGGGGTGGCACTTCAGCCTAATTCAAAGAGAATCACTACCAAAGAGCTTACCAAATGCGCAATTGTCAAATATGACATCTAACTAGGAAAACGACTTAACAGTGAAGAATGTGTCAAGACCGGCCTGTGATCATCTGAGCCAATAATCATTTTACAGAACTTAGTACGCTTTATAATAGGCTTTTATAATAGCCTGCCAGAAACACAGACAATATCTCTCATATGTTGATGGTCATCCTTCAGGACAAAACATCCATGTTAAATACGAGAGTTTCGTTTAATAAAAGAGCGTCATGCCATTTATAGAAAGAATTCATGAGTTTGGGGAACAGGAGATTGAAGCTGGAGCTGCCCGACTTATCATCAGTCAGCTGGGCTGCACTAAAGAACTGCTTGCTTTCTTTCACTGTAACTATCATCAGCAGGGGACACCTCAAGACACTTTGGGGCTTCAAGGCATGGCATTGCTGGCCATTTGTGTTCGTTTTATGCAGTGGCCAAAAGTTAAGGAGCAGAGTCACCATCTCCATAGAGAGAGTTGATCAGATCAGGGATAAGCGGTAAGACTGTAGACACACAAAAGGGGCACAGATGTAGATGCATAAAATTCAAGTGAACAATTGTGTGATCGCTTTGTACAGGGATGCCTTGGTTGTGGAATGGCTCCAACATCGAACTTTCCACTACTTTAACAGAAAAGTTCAAAAGAAATCTGCGTAGGAACTTTGCTTGATAGTCGAACTGAAAATCTGACATGAAACCGCCTACATGGCTGAGAATGAGTCAAGCTTGGCATCTTGTTTCAGACGCAAAAATTTTGGAACCTCAGTCTAGGCACCACTCTTGTTCAGGCAGCATATGTTGCTTGTGCTATTGCAAAAAAAACCCAAAAAACAGTCATCATTGTACTTCTTTTGGTGCTTTCTTTGTGTGAACTAGTGTAACCATGGATTCAAAGAAAGTTAGTAATGCAAGCAGTAAAGCGAAGAGGTAAACCATGAGAACCACAGTCGAAGAAAGAAATCTCTGAAAAATCTGAACCAGGTTGCCGCTTGTCTGATTTGGTGATTGACTACAACCTGGCTAATTGGGCCTCAGAACCAATTATTTGGTTTTCCATGATTTCTTATGGGAATTACTTTAAAAATTAACCAAATACTGAAGAAAATGTATCTATCAAAATATAGAGGATAATGAAAGACTCACAAAAAAATATACTTGTGTGCCCAGAGCTGGGCTGCTAACTGCAAGGATAGCAGTTTGGAAGGACCAACCTCTCCGTGAGGGAAAGGTAGGGCTGCTTTCTACTTCTTGCAACAGGATCCAGCAAGGACATGTGTGCCCTACCGGGATGCTATGAGTCAGAATGGACTGCATGGAAGTGAGTTGGCTATTTCTGATAAACAAAGAAATGTGTTATTGTATATAATAAAAGGTCGACATCAGAAGACAAACTCAAATTTAATACTGAACAGATTTTTTCAAGTGTTATAAAGACCTTCAAATAATAATGATAAAATCATATATTTCATGGAGTGAAAAATTCTCCCTTTTCCTGAACTGAAGATTTGCATAGTATAGTACATATAAAGTGCTTAGGAATGATTGTTTTCCATTACTGAGTTAAGCTCACATGTAACCAAAACAGTCATTTATTTCAACAGTATTATCTAATGGAAAAGGACAGAAAACAGATAGGTAGTATCCCGTATGAGATGACAGGTAACACAAAGCTTTTTTTTCAAAATACATTTTGTATTTTCTATGAAGCTACAAAATCCAATAGAAGTAGAGTAAAAATGTTCATGTTCTAACTATATTTTGTCTTTCCTATTTTCTAAAACAAATTATTTAATTATAATAACAGAAAACAACCTCACAGTTTTATTTATGGATTAGATTCTTTTCACCCAACACATCAAAAGGATTAGCCAAGACTATAAACTTAATCATGCTTTCTTCTTTTGAAAACACTTTATATGTTCAAACTGCCAAACCTTTTATGTCATTTTGGGCACATTAGAGAAACAAATCCACAGAAACGCATGTATAAGAGAGAATTTTATATAAAGCTTAAGTGCACATCAAGAAAACCTCCCAACCCAGTGCTGGCCAAGCCCACAAGTCCAACATTAACCCATATGTCCAACACCAATCCACAATGCCCTCCTCCATCTCACAAAACAGATGCAATGATGCCGACTGCAGAAGGAAAGCCAAATCAGTGAACCTGTAAGCATCTCAGTGCTGGCAGGGGTCTCCACATGGCTGCTCCAGCACCCAGGGCTGCATCGGGGTGGGTCCATGTGGCTTCTCCTCAAGGATGTCTTACAGGAAGTGAGCCTTGCCACTGAGCCATATATTCCTCCGCCCTTCAATTAACCCCACATGTGTTTATTGTTTATCGGCCAGGTTGGCACAATAAACTAACTTCCTCACCTTCTTTAAGAAACTGAACATGTGGCCATGTTAAGAATACAGGATATTTGATTAGGCAATCTTCTCAGTCATGCCCGCTGACACACCAGTCTCTGTTTCTCTGGCCCGTAGCTAAATGCCCCTTGGCCACTGCAGTGCTAGAGCCATGTTGCAAATATATTTTAACATTGCCAGTCCCCAAATCATTACACCCGACCGTAAGCATTATTCCAAAGATATGTAGCTAAAACTTCATGGGTCACTAAACCTAACATTCCTAATTAGATGCCTGCAGAAACGCCACTTGGCAAGTGAGCTTTCTATACGAAGGAGCCTAGAAGTACTTGCTCTAGGGACTCGAGGCCACTGCTTGGTGATATTCAGAAGAAACTCTGTGCTTGTGAGAGGACTCTTTGGTGCGATGTAGCACCAATGAATAATACAGCTTTTCCCCAGATCCTAAATGTTTCCTCCCCTCAACTACTATGATCTGAATTCTACCTTGCAGGACTGGATAAGGCAGAGGTTGTACACTGGTACATATGGGGGCTGGAGGCACAGGGAATCCAGGGTGGATGATACCTTCAGGACCAAGGGTGTGAGGGGCAATGCTGGGAGAGTGGGGGGTGAGTGGGTTGGAAAGGGGGAACTGATTACAAGGATCCATAGGTGACCTCCTCCCTGGGAGATGGACGGCAGAGAAGGGGGTGAAGGGAGACTGCGGATAGGGCAAGATATGACAAAATAATAATCTATAAATATAAAGGGCTCATGAGGGAGGGGGGACCGGCGAGGGAGGGGGAAAAAAAGGACCTGATGCAAAGGATTTAAGTGGAGAGCAAATGCTTTGAAAATGATGAGGGAAAAGAATGTACAGATGTGCTTTATACAATTGTTGTATGTATATGTATGGATTGTGATAAGAGTTGTATGAAAAAATAAAACAAATACTCTATGCATGCACTCAAAAAAAAACTGTTCAATCAAATAAAAAAAACTTAAAAAAAAAGAATTAGGGTCATGATAGTAGTTGGGGTAGGGAACATTCAACAATTAGAGGAAATTTGTATGTTTCATCATGGCTACACTGCACCCTGACTGGCTCGCCTTCTCTCCGCAGCCCTCTGCAAGGGGATGTCCAATTGCCCACAGATGGGCCCTTGTTCTCCACACCACACTTCCCCTCATTCTCTATGCTATGATATTTTTAGTCTTTGATACCTGATACCCGACCCCTTCGATGCCTCGTGATCTCACATGTTGGTGTACTTCTTCTATATGGGCTTTGTTGTTTCTCAGCTTGATGTCTGCCTATTTCTCTTCAAACATTTAAGACCTCAGATGCTATATCTTTCGATAACCAGGCACCATCAGCTTTCTTCACCACATTTGCTTATGCACCTGCTTTGTCCTCAGTGATTGTGTTACGACAGGCTGGTGTGCTTCTTTCATGTAGGTTTTATTGCTTCTCAGCTAGATGGCCGCTTGTTTATCTTTAGGCTTTTAAGACCTCAGATGTTATATATATCGATAGCGGGGCACCATCATCTTCTTTACCACATTTGATTGTGCACCTGTTGTCTTCAGCGATCATGCCAGGAAGGTGAGCATCTCAGTCTGACAAATTATTCGAACAAAGTGTTCCTGTCTTGAGGGAGTACTTGAGTAGAGGCCCACTGTCCATCTGTTTCCTCAATACTAAATCTATAAATATATGTACATAGGTCTATTTCTTCCTGGTTGTATATAAATATATTTACATCTCTTCATCCCTGTATTTAGATCTGTATAAATGCCCTAAGTTATTTGGTTGTTTGCCTGTTTATGAATAATATCTCTCATGAGGAGATATCCCTGATTTTCCCCCCATCTTATTTTGAAGGATAACCCTGGCCCCTAGGAGGGGATGGGGTGGGACTATGTAGCTATCATCCAGAAGAAGCCAGGGTGACTCTTAAATATTTATGGGTGAACAAATTATTTAATGATTGAATCATTTTCAACCTAAAGAAGGAACCAACATTTCCATTTTCTTAAACTGTGGTGTTGAAACCTGTTCATATGAATAAAGTTTAATGAAAGTATTTGTTTACATCCTATAAAGTAATTGGAAGGATAGATCACTTGTCCATTAGAAAGCTCCAGAGCATTATTGTGTTTAATTAAGAGGCCATAAATTATATTCCCCCTGAGTCTATAAACAGATGCTTAGAATGAGAAAAGGTTGAAGAGTTTCTTTTACTATGCACAAGTCTCTTATCATGGGTAAAAGAGCATTTGTAGTGCTGTCTAATATTTTCAGCATTAATAAAAACTAATAAGTAAAGATTATAATCATTTTAATTATTCTTGTTTTCAGGATTAAAATATTAGATGAAAAAACAAACCAAAATTCATCGTCATCCAGTGGCTTCTAGAACTACTCCACAAGGTTTTTGAAATCCGAAAGTCTTTACAGAAGAATCACCTCATCTTTGAACTGCCAATGTTTTAGTTAGCAGCAAAAAAATGAATAACTATTTTGTTTAGATTATATTTAACTATGAAATTCCATCCTAATGATAATTGTCATTTTTACACTGATTTCTGGTTTGCTCATCTTTTAAAATGATAATAAATAAATTATTATTCTCTTCTGGAGTTACCATGCCATTTATTCAAGTACAACCTGACTTAGATATTCCAAGCAAAAACAAACAAAAAAAACTAAAATATAAATGTACAAATTTTAAGGCATGTTATTTAATAAAAGGAACCATTTTCCGTGTGTTAAGTATCAGGCTGCTGATGAAGCGGCTCCATCTACTTCTGCAGGCTACACCAAGGGAAGGAGAATCTAACTTCCCACCAGCCCAAAGCGGAGTCCAAAACACCTCCTCCATCATTTCCTTTTACCTTCTGCTGTCATCAGCCATCCCTTCAGCCCTACTGCTCAGCTGCGTTCCATGATATGTTGCAGGGGCCACACCGGACGCACAGAGAATATGCCCCATTATGGATTTTATTTGAGAATATAACAGGTTACAAGCTGGAAAAGATACAGGGTTTGGTCCTAAATGTCTCTTCTCAGTATTTCTTGGAAACTTAATTCTCTCTTTTATTCAGCCCCACAGTCACATTGTCCCACACCTCTGCCTTGTTCTGGGGCCTGGGGCATCTGCTGCCCTGCCCCGCAATCTCTGGTTACCGTCTCAGTGTGGCTACTCTGCTCTTGTGCTCTCACTGACACTCCTCTACCCTCCTCTACCTTGGGGCTGCAGCCTCTGGTGTCTCTGTTACCCCACTACTCCTGACAGTTATCTTGCACTGTCTCTGCTGGTGGCTCCTCTTTCTTAATGGCCTTGGGATTCCTGTTTTTTGGTCTGCAATAGCTTATATAATACTCTCTGGAATAGTAAAAACTGACCAGTCCTCTAGTTAGAGTCCCCTGAGCCTTATTGGTATGCTCTCACCCTTTCACTGGGTGAAGGTAATAAATGTTATGGACAGAAAAAGCATCTTAACTTCTCTACAGCTGCCAACGACAACACCTGCTGTGGAAACACATGGGCTGCTCCATGGAAGCAAGGCGACCCATTGGCTCCCTTCGATTACGATCTCAGAAGCCCTAATGCAGGAGTCTTCTGAGTTCGAATCCATTCGATGGCAGTGGGGGCTTTACTAATAAGAGAAAGGCCTCAGGTCTATTGATTAGCTGTTTCATCAGGTAGAAAAGTGTACTGATTTCCTACTTAATCAGCTAAAATATAGAAGTCCCATTGTGTTAGGCTGGGTTTTATAGTGAAAGACACTTAAAAACTTTATACCAAGACAGCAGCCCACACAGCTACAGAGGGGGAAAGTGCAGTCCAACTCAAGGCCATGGGTGAGATGATAAATTGGGGGCTTGCAGATCTGTGCAATCAAGATGCAGGAAGAAGACCTAGGAGGCAGGTGAATGAACCAGGAAAATAAACCTAGAAAAAAAAACAGGAAGACGACGACTGGTACATACAGAAGTTGATTGGCGGGTCAGATGTCCGGCTCTGATACCTCCTCGGATCAACAGGTGTCCAGGCTCTCAGGGCCAGCAGGTCATATGGAAGGCCGCCACCTATGTCCCAAGAAGCTGCATGTAAATCCAGGCCAGCAGGAAGGTGAAGAGGAGGGAGTTCCCACAGACTCTCTTTTATAAATGACATAGCCCCTACTCCCACAGGAGCATCATCAGGCTGTGACCTGAGTGAGGGGTTGCTTGTTATAAAGGAAAGCTGGAGTTGTTTCCTTTATGTTAAGTTCAAACTACCAAGGATCCTGTCCCAGTCAAGTTGACACAAAACTTTAACTTCACAACCATCTTCCAGTGAAACATCCGGGGGAGAAAAAGACGGAGGACATATAATTTGTGGACCACTTAAAAAAAAAAGGGATGTCAAGTATAATTCAGATTCTTGTTATAAGTGTCTTTTAAAGGTATAATTTAAAAAATATGTTACTAGTTCAAAATTAAATTAATAAAATGCTGCCTCATTCTGCGCTATCCTCACACTCCTCCTCCTAATGATGTCTAAACTTAAGAAGACAAAATCACTCTTTAATGTTTATGATGTTCATCTTCTAATGTACTACAATAGTTCCTACCAAGTCAATCATTCAAATGCATCAATTTTTATCTAATATTTCATTATTTAGGTATCACATGAATATGAGATAATTTAGTACATCATGGCTTAAGTCAAGTGCCACTCTAAGTTAAGCCTGTTTGTTTTTTTTAAATAACATTTAAGAGACTTGTTTGGGGCAGCAGAGTTAATCAATGTGAATTAGTTTATTGTGCCCACCTGGTCAATAAATACATGTGGGGTTAACTGAAAGGCAGAGAGAGAAAGCTCAGTGAGCCTTTCCAGTTCTCCTGTCTCTTGCTTTGTGATGGTCACACCAGGGTGCAGCTGCCTTAGCAGTTCCTTGCTTCAGCTTGCAAGGCTGACTTTCTGCAAAACATCCCCAAGGAGAAACCACATGGACCTACCCCGATGCAGCCCTGGTGCTGGAGAAGCCATGTGGAGACCCCTGCCAGCGCTGAGATGCTTACACATTCACTGACTCGGCTTTCCTCCTGAAGTCGGCGTCATTGCCTCTGTTTTGTGAGATGGAAGAGGGCTTTGTGGATTGGTGTTGGATATATGGGTTAATGTTGGACTTGTGGGCTTGGGTAGCACTGGGTTGGGATGTTTTCTTGATGTGCACTGAACCTTTATATAAAATTCTCTCTTAGACATGAGTTGCTGTGGATTTGTTACTCTAAAGTTCCCAGACTAACACACAATGCTATATATTGTTTGTTTTTTTGACTGCCGATTCCTTGGACATTATGTTAGTTAAGTTTTATGTCAACTTGTGTGTGTCAGGATTCTCCCATAATATCTAACTTTTGTGGTCAGCTGTATGATGGGGTCTTTTGTGGAGCAGTGAAGCAGTTTTGAGAAAAATAGGAGAGATACCACCTTCCTAAGTTGGCCACAGGCTTGAGGAACTGAAGGAATTCCATTAAGGGTATGGCCTACTCACAATAGATTGATGCTGTGAAGAAACTAGCTCATGTCTACTGCTGGTGGAAAGGTGTTTTCTTGCATGTAGGTCATCTACATCCTGTCATATTTCCAGCCAGGAGTCATCAGCAGACTTCTAACCTTGGATTTGTATGGCTGATCTTGGATTAATTCAGCTACGCATCCACTAATCTGCTTCATCTTCCCACTCCCTGTTCACTAGCCCCTGTAGCAACATGATTCAGGTGAAGCTTCCCAGCTTATACTTGACATATACAATTAAACTGTACCAGACTAACCCACTTCTACAACTGTAGGAGACTTATATATGTATGTACATATATATGTGTGTATATATATATATATATATTCTTTCTACATACATACACATATAAGGGTCCCTGATTTTGTTTCTGCTAGATAGCCCAGCCTAACAAGGACATTGACTGTGAATGCAAGAAAAAGTAAATGCTTAACCAAAGCAATATTTCCCCGTGTGTAATGTTATTTAATTGTCTAATTGTGAGTATTTTTGTGTTCTTTAAGGTAGATTTTACTCCATATTGAGAGCTGAACTCTTTGGTCTTCAACCGTGGATACGTCAAGTCATGTTCAATTTTGGCAAGCTAGGTTGTATCATCTTCCTATCTCAGAGTGGTTAATATATTTTCCTCCAATTATAATGTAGAGTGCTTCCATATGTAGCACATTATCTCAGTTTCTTGCCTCAATATACGAATGGCCCTCTATCTTAACCCATGTAGCAGCCCTTTGCTGTGCGCTTGTCTCTTGTACTACATGGAGGTTCATCATGACGGTCTTCTGCCATTCCCATTCTGTCCACTGCTGACCATACTTTGTTACAATACACACTCCCAAACACCTTTATTTTGTCATTAAAACCCATTTACACCTTTCTGGTATTCTTTCTGCTTTCAGCTAAGTTCCATCTGACATTTTCCATGATATCCTTCTGACTAACTCCAGTTGAAGGAAAATCCTAGTAGAGATAAGCTGCGGTCATTTAAAAATTATGTTTAGCCCACATTGTTTAGAATTTCATAGTGCTGATATTTTTGATAACTTTTCACATTATGTTGAATCAGTCTTCTCTGAAGCAGGCACAAATCCAGACCTCTTCCTTTCAGGAGATTACTTCGTGCCTTTTCAATTTCATAGTACAAACAAGAGAGTCCTTTGTAAAATATTCTGCCAATTCCTGGAGCCTGGCTATACACAAATGCCTTCAATGCATTTTGCAATGTTTCTTTCAGTACAATCAGTTATTGATTCTGTGTTTCTACCTGAAATGGCTGAACATTAACCTATTCTCATGCGGGGACCCTGTGTAATCTTTCAAGTTTCTTTTAATGATCACTGTGACATCAGTTGTTTATTTGTTTGTTTCCTGCCAAACACTACAATATCAATACACATCCGTTTACTTCTTCCAGTTCTTTCATCTTGAGAGATGCTGAGGGTGTCCTCCTTTTTCTTATTTTCTTCCTCCATGTTTGGGAGAAGGATGAGGCCAGTTCCGTGAGGAATTGCAGCCTCAGAAACCCACGGGGGAAATTGTACCCTGTCCTAGGGGGTCACTAGATATCAGAGAGACTTGAGAGCAGTGAGTAAATGCGTTGCTCACCCCTACACATATCATTATAATATATCACTCTGACTTCTTGGGCCGCCTCTGAAATCTCTCTGGATATTTTGCTCCACTGTTTCTTTTATTAATTGCATTAACTGCACTCAAGAACATATTTTAATGTTATTTTTTTACAACTATTTCTGATTTTCTTTCTTGGCTACCTTTTATTTATTTGTTTATTTAAAAATCATTTTATTGGGGTTCATACAACTCTTATCACAATCCACACATACACCAATTGTGTAAAGCACACTTATGCATTCATTGCCCTCATCATTCTCAAAACTCACTTTTTGCTTGGGTTCCTGGAATGAGCTCCTCATTTTCCTTTATTCTCTCCCCCTGCCTCCCAGCTCCACCCTCCCTCATGAACCCTTGATAATACTTAAATTATTATTTTATATATTAATTTTCTGTTTCCCATCCCCCAGGGAGGAGTTTCTATATAGATCTTTGTGATCGGTTCTCCCTTTTTACAGCCCCCTTCCCTCCCAGGATCACCACTCTCACCACTGGCCCTGATGCCATCATCTGTCCTGGATTCCCTGAGTTTCCAGTTCCCATCTGTACTGTTGTGCATCGTCTGGTCTAACCAGGTTTGCAAGGTAGACTGGGATTATGATAGTTAGGGGGAGGAAGCATTTAAGAACTAGAGGAAGGTTGTGAGTTTCATTATTGCTGCACTGAACCTTGAGTGACTCACTCCTCCCCACTACCCCTCTGCAAGGGATGTCGAGTTGGCCACAGATGGGCATTGGGTCCCCATCACACATTCCCCTCATTCAAGATGATATGATTTTTTGTCGCCCCCCCCCCACATTTGTTGCTTGAAAACTGGCCCCCTCAGCCCTTCATGATCACACATGTTGGTATGCTGCTTCCATGTGGGCTTTGTTGCTTCTGGGCTAGATGGCCGCTTGCCTACTTTCAAGCCTTTAAGGTCCCAGACGCTATATCTCTCTATAGCCGGACACCATCAGCCTTCTTCACCACACTTATGCACACATTCATCTTCAGTGTTTATGTGGGAGAGGTTCTCACAAAATGATAGTTTTTGCTCTTTGGTGTCTGCATCATCAAAAACAAAATGCAATGCATAAAGATAAATATCCTAGGTATTAGTGAGCTGAAGTGAATTCCTATTAACCATACTGAAGAATAAAATCATATGATTTATGAGGCAGGAAATACAGCTACATAGGAATGGTGTGGTATTCATCCTCAGGAATGACATGTCAAGATCTTTCTTGAAGCACAATGCTATCAGTGATATGATATTATCTGTCTGCATTCAAGGATGTTTTCAAATTAGCCAAATTTATGAATCATGCATTGATAATTATTGTGAATGGAATGATAAAATTGCAAACAAAGAGGAAAGAAAGGTAGTTGGCAAATATTTCCTTGGGTATAGAAGCAAAGCTGGAGACAGTAGTAAAGAATTTGTCAAGATCAATGACCTCTTTATCACCCATATCTTTTTTAACAACACACAAGGTATATGAACTTCTCTAGATGGAATGAAAAGAAATAAAATTGACTACATCTGTGCTAAGAAATTATAGAGAACAGCAATATCAGCAGCAAAAACAAGACCAGGGCCTGACTATGGAACAGACCATGAATTACACATATGTAAATTCAGGTTGTAAAAAATTCAAACAAGTCCACAAGAGTGAAAGTATGACTTTGAGATATCCCTTCTGAATTTCATGAACATCTAAAGAACAAATTTGAAACAGTGAGCACTGATAACACAATGGCTAATGAACTCTGGGATGACATAAAAAAAAACACACAGAAGAAAGCAGAAAGTCATTAAAAAGACAGTATTAAGGAAACAGATGGACAGTGGACCCCTGCTCAAGTACTCCCTCAACACAAGAACACTTTTTTCTAACAATTCAGCAGTGTAAGATGCTCACGTTCCTGGCATGACCGCTGAAGACAATGGGTAAACAGCAAATGTGGTGAAGAAAGCTGATGGTGCCCGGCTGCCAAAAGATATAGCATCTGAAGTCTTAAAGACCTGAAGGTAAACAAGCAGCCATCTAGTTGAGAGACAACAAGACCCACATAGAAGAAGCACCTCACCCTGTTCCAATTCGATCGCTGAGGACAAAGCGGGTGCCTAAGCAAAAGTGGTAAAGGAAGCTGATGGTGCCTGACTATCAAAAGATATTGCATCTGGGGTCTTAAAGGCTTGATGATAAACAGGTGGCCATCTAGCTAAAAAAAAATCATAGCATTGTGAATGAGGGGAGCACATGATGGGGACCCAATGTCCATCTGTAGACAACTGGACATCCCTTGCAGAGAGGTAGTGGGGAGGAGATGAGTCACTCAGGCACTCCGGGTTCAGTGTAGCAATAATGAAACTCACAACCTTCCTCTAGTTCTTAAATGCTTCCTCCCCACAACTATCATGATCCCTATTCTACTTTGTAAACCTGGTTGTACCAGAGTATGCACAGTGGTACAGATGGAAACTACAAACACAGGGAATCATGGACAGATGAACCCTTCAGGACCAATGGTGATAGTAGCATACTGGGAGGGAAGGGAGAGTTGAAAGGAGGAATGGATCACAAGGATCTACATGTAACCTCCTCCCTTGGGGATGGGCAACAAGAAAGTGGGTGAAGGGAGACCCAGGAAGTGTAAGATAAGCTAAAATGATATTTTATAAATTATCAAAGGTTCATGAGGGAGGGGGAAGTGGGGAAGGGGGGAAGGAAAATGAGGAGCTCATTCCAGGAACCCAAGGGGAAAGCGAGTTTTGAGAATGATGAGGGCAATGAATGTATCAGTGTGCTTTACACAATTGATGTATGTGTGGATTATGATAAGAATTGTATGAGCACAAATAAAATGATTTAAAATAAAAGAAAAGAAAGAAAAAAGTCCACATGGAAGAAGCACACCAGCCTACCCTGATACAATCGCTGAAGACAATGTGGGTCCATAAGCAAATGAGGTGGAGAAAGCTGATGGTTCTCAGCTGTCAAAAGATATAAAATCTGGGTCCCATATGCTGGAAGATAAGCAAGGGGCCATCTAACTGAGAAACAAGAAAGCTCACATGGAAGAAGCACACCAGCCTGTGAGATCACAAGGTGTCCAAGGGATCAGGTATCAGGCATCAACGACAAAAAAAAGGTCATATCATTGTAAATGAGGGGGAGTGTGGAGTGGGTACCCAAGACCCATCTGTGGGAAATTGGATATCCCCTTGCAGAAGGACTGCAGGGAGGACATGACCTAGTTAAGGTGCAGTGTAGCAATGATGAAACATATAATTTTCCTCTAGTTCTTGAATGCTTCCTCCCCACCCCCCACTACCATGATCCCAATTCTACCTTACAAATCTGGCTGGACCAGAGGACATAACTGGTACAGATAGAAACTGGAAATACAGGGAATCCAGGACAGATGACCCCGTCAAAACTAGTGGTGACAATGTCTATATCAAGAGGGTGGAGAGATGGTGAGGGAGAAATGGGAACAGAATACAAGGTCTACATATAACTTCCTCCCTGGGGACAGACGGCAGAGAAGTGAGTGAAGGGAGACGTCAGATGGTGCAAGATATGACAAAATAATAATAATTTATAAATTACCAAGGGTTCATGGGGAGGGGGGTGCAGGAAGTGATGGGGAAAAATGAGGAGCTGATACCTAGGCCTTAAGTAGAAAGCAAATTTTTTTAGAATGATGTTGGAAACATGTGTACAAATGTGCTTGACACATTGGATGGATGTCTAGATGGTGATAAGAGTTGTATGAGCCCCCAATGATATGATTAAAAAAAAACAAAAACAGAACAACAGAAAAAGATCAAAGTGAATGCCAGAAAAGCCTCTGAAACGTGCTCGTATTCAGAGCAGTTAGTGTAAAGGAGCTGAACAGAAAATTTCAAAGGGCAGCTTAAGAATACAAAGTAAAATATTATAATAAAATAAGAAAAGTCCAGTTATTAAACTAAAACGTAAGAGAACATGTTCAGCATATCTTAAACTGAAAGAACTAAAGAATAAAAGAATTCAAGTTCCAAGTTGCAAGGCGAGAGATTCTATGGACATAATATAAAATAATGCAGGAAGAATCAAAAGAAGTTTCAAAAATTACATACAGTTAGCATAACCAAAATAACTAGTCAAAGTGCAACCATTTCATGAGGTGGTATACTATCATGAGCCAATGATGCGTAGGGAATAAGCCCAAGCTTTGCTGAAAGCATTAGCAAGAAAGCAAGGTTCCAGGGATTCATAGAATATCTACTGAAGTCTTTCCACAGGCTTATGAAACACTGAAAGCCTCACTCCTCTATGCCAATAAATTTGGAAAACAATTCCTTGGCTAATTAACTGGAAGTTATTCATAATTTGACCCCATTCCAAAGAAAAGTTACCAAACAGAAAATTTATGTCGTACAACATTATGATTAATATCATATGCAAGTAAAATTTTGCTGAATATCATCCAACATCAGTTGCAGCAGTCCACCAACTAGGAGCTGCCAGAAGGTCAGGCTGGATTCACAAGTGTATGTGGAACTAGAGATAGCTTTGTTGATGTCAGTTGGATCCTGACTAAGAGCAGATAATACAAAAAAGCCGTTTACTTGTATTTTATTGACTATGCAAAGGTATTTTGTGCTGTGGGCCATCAGAAACTATGGGAATTCCATGAGAATGATGGGAATTCCAGACCACTCGTTATGCTCCTGTGGAACCTGTACATGGAACTTGAGGGAGATGTGCAAACTGAACAAGGACTACTAAAGAGCTTTTTTTTTTTAAGTATGTGACAGGGTTGTATCCTCCCACCATACTTATCCAATTTGTGTGCTGAGCAAATAATCATAGAATCTGGATTATATGAAGAATAATGCTGACTCAGGATTGAAAAAAGACTTATTAACAACCTGCAATATACAGACAATATAATCTTGTTTGCTGAATTTGAAGAGGAATTGAAGCACTTTCTGATAAAAACCAAGAATGGAACCTTCAGTATTGATTACAATGCAATGCAAAGAAGACCAAAATCCTCACAACTAGATCTTCCCAAGACCTCTTTAGAGAACTGAAAAGCAAGAATGCTACTTTGAGGACTAAGTTGTGCCTGACCCAAACCAGGGTATTTTCAATCACCTCATCATGCACGCTGAAGTTGGACATCGAATAGGGAAGACCAAAGAAGAAGCAATGCATTTGATTTATGGAGCCAGCAAAAAAATACTGAAAGTACGATGGACCGCCACAAGAACAAAGACATTTATCTTTGAAGAACTTCCAGTCTGCTCTTTAGAAGCCATGATGACAAGATACCTATTTTGGATGCGATATCAGGAGAAACCAGTCCCTGGGAAGATACTGTGCTTGGTAAAGCAGACGGGCAGCGAAAAGGCAGGAAACTCTCAACAAAATGTATTGACATAGTGAGTGCAACAATGGGCTCAATGAGCCCTGATGAAGATGGTGCTGGCCCAGGTGCAACAGCTGCCTAGGGTTGTCCCTAGGGCTGCCATGGGTAGCCCTATCAACCCAAATCAACCCAGCGGTACCTCAGCACACTGCAGCCATTTACCTGCAGTCCGCGGCTCCCAGTCACCTCCTCCATCTTAAAAGCCGTTAGGTTGGTAGCTTGCTTTTTCTCTGACCTATCTTTACATCTATACATCTTCTTCTTTGTCTTTAACTCTACTGCCTCCTTCATATGTGGATCCTTAGAATTATATTGGGGCCAACAGAATAATCGGGGGCAATTTTAAGATTACTAATTTAATCATAGCTGCAAGGTTTTGTTTTCTGTATGAAGCAATTTATCTGAGATTAGGATGTGGTCCTATCTGGTCTTGCACAGGTGGTAAAGTTTAAGTAACAGGACTTCCCCCAGAGAATGAATGTATAGCATCTATCTACTCTTTGGCACTGTGGTGTTCTATGGAATTTAAATGCAGTTCTGCTTACTTCTCAAATAATCTCAATGTCCTTATTCGAGAAAAAATGTCCCATACAATAGTAAAACTAACATCTCAAAAGCATGCTTAGAAGCAAACTCTAGATCCACTGAATGTGTTCCTTTTGTTAAAAAAAAACAACAACAAAATGTGCCATTCAAGTCTAAGCTTGCCATAAATATTTTGGCTAATATTCTTTTGAAAACCCTCCCCAAATCACTACTTTCATATTTCTACTGATAGGATTACTTATATATTTGCCCATCTGCTTAGGGTAGTGTAATTCATGTTAATTGTTGTTGGTAATTTCTTTTATCTACTAAAAGCTTTTTTGGGTGTTGGTTGCACCCTCCCCCCCACCCCCAGCCTTCTTGACAGGGAGAAAAGATTTTTGGCAAATATTCATACATTCGATATTTTAGGAAAAACATGTTTCTTTAGCTCAGACAGAGCATATTGCCATTAGTTGCTAGAAATATATTTCAGTTTTAATTCTGATTGTCATAGGTAAATGTCAGAAAAACTGGTTTTAATATATTTTCATAAAAGGCCTGCACTCTGAAGGGTATCTCAGTATCTTTAGCGTTTGTCGTGTAGCAGAGGTTCAATTCTTCAAAAAGGGCTATCCTTCGGTGATTTGTTATTCTTTTTGGTCTTATTTTTTAAGTTTTATTGGCAGTTAATCCACAAATCACACAATTCAATAGTTCAATTCTATCAACTTCACAATATTTTCTTTGACTTTTCCCCTCCCCATGATCAAATTGCCTTTAAAATGAGTTATATATTCACCTTCAATTCTACTGCTCACTCCCCCTCCAATGTTATTCTTCTTATTAGGACGATCTGCATGAGGAACTGACCTACATCAAGAACCAGAGAGTTCTCAGTTTTACAATTATCTCTCTTGAATTAAACCTGTTGTGGAAAGAAAGATTTAGGAAAATACTCAGAACTTTTCAAAAGCATAATACAAAATCTATTGTTGCAATCTGCACTCTCAGCAAATTTAAAGGTTACGATTAGAATTCGCTTAATGAAAACATTTGTACTATTTCCTTCACTGAGCACACCAAAATAAAAACACTCCATTATTCTACCAATTGTTGACCATACTTAATCATTATATTGTATTCATTTTCATAAATTCCTATCCAGAAACTTTTCATTAAATTATTACTAACAATAATACCGCTTGATGAAAAAGTGTTAAATCATGCATGATAGAGAAGGCTAAGCTCTATTAAGGGATATTAAATTCAAGACATTATTATAATGCGATCTGAGATTGCAATTGTATATTGTGTGAATGTATGCATGATAGGTAATGAAGAAAAAATTTGCATGCATGAACATATTGGATTGCAGTAGTGTTCATGAGCATATAGTAATTGAAAAAAACATGTGGTAGGGATGCAAAGCTACAATTTAAGACAAAGAGAAGCTCCACATTTGAAGTACAGTTGATTCTCATCATCCAACTAGTTTCAAGACATTCACTTTAGGAATAGAGACAAAGAATCACCCACTTTCATACAGGCTGTGCACGTCTTTATTGGACACTAATTTTAATCCTTCAACTCTTCCTGTATTCTGGAGAGAAAATCTTGCCTACTTAGCCCCAGTTCTTTTACCAAGGAAATCTATGTCTGTCTTCCATGGAAGTTCTATTTCATTTGAAAGGTACATGTTTGCTAGCTCAGAGAGTGATGTACGTCTCCCAATAATGATAGCTCACAGTTGCACCTCAGAATTACTTTTGTTTACCGTGTGTCTCCATCTTCCACGGAGTGAATACATCCGGTTAGAGCTAAGCCCTGCAGCCATTCGGTTCCCTGGCCTTGAGTTGATTCTGGCTCGTAGTGATCCTTTAAGACAGAGTGGAATTGATCAATATGGTTTCTGATTCTGTACATCTTTCTGGGAGCAGACAATTTTATCTTTATGTTGTGCTGCAACTGGAGATTCAAACCTTTGACCTTGAATTTAGCAGCCCCAAAGTTAACCCGCATTCCTCAGCTATCATTTTGTCCTTCAGATAGACTCTTTCTGAAAACTGTGACAATTCAAAACTGTTGTTACACACAATACTGTTTCCTGTCTTACCACCATTGTTGTTGTTTAGTGCCCAGTCTCTTCTGACTCATAGTTACCCATGTACAGCAAAATGAAACACTGCCTTGTCCTGTACCATTGTCGCAATGTATTATATTGATATATAATTATATTATATTGTATATCTTGATATATAATTATATTATATCATATTGCTATTATATTGAGTCTATTTTCACATTGCTATACTTGGAGTGATCTTTAATTTACAAAGAAAAGCAAATCAGAAATCTTGCTTCTATAATTGAAATAGTTTATACTAAAGAGGTATCTTTATGATGTTTAGAGAAGATATTATTTTAAAAAATAAGAATTGAGTTCTCGGGGTTTTTGTCTACTGAAACATTTCAACAAAAAGATAAAATTATATAAGATGTATTTTAAAAGTTTTAAGTCAATTAATCTCAATTCTATCATACCCATAATGGTAAACCACACGACCACCGAATTCAAACTCCCCAATGTCAGTATTTTTTAGCTCACCTATGATATTGTTCTTTATGTATACCATTTCATTTTTTGACGTGTTCCTTTTCTAGATTCATGTTTCATACATTATAATTTAATGAATAGATGTTCACAGTTATTTCTTCTCGGTTTGAGTCAATCCCCAAAAGCAAATGCAGGTCCAAAATGCTTTGCTTCAGAAGACTTTAGTGTATCCGTGTCACGGTCAATTCGATTTTTATATCTTCCATAGTCCTATTCTCAGTGCCTTCTGCCTTAGCCATTCATTTATTTTCACTGTCCCTGAAAATGTTTTGCTGCCATCTCTAAATGTGGCAGTGCCTAAGTCCTCTGACTAGAGGAGTCCTCTTTACAAGCTCAACTTAATTTTAAGGAATTAAAAAAAAAATAAGGATTTAATTAAAAAATATTGTTCAACAAGGAAAAGCCCCCCCAGAGGCACAACAGTTGTATACTCAGCTGTTAACTAAGAGGTGGGTTATTCAAACGCCACTCACTGCATTGTAAGAGACAGACGGGTGGTGACAGCATCCGCCAACATTGTCTGCAAATAGTCCCATGTGACATTTAGTGCAATTTGAAGAGATTGAAACCATTTATTTAAATGAAGATTGTAAAAAACAATACACCTTTAAGAATAGAAACAAACAATTTTGAGATATTTGACTTATCTTGATAAAAATTCATTTTGATGATAACTAATATATGAATAATTTATTCCAAAAATTATTTTTAGTTTTCTGTAGTTTCTCTTTAATTAGTAGTAATATATTCTTATACCAAACAGTGGCTATATATATATATATATATATATATATATATATATATATAATTTTATGTCAGGGCATGTGCATGTGTGTGTGTGTGCACATTTGATTTTATAATATATGATCAATGCTGAGTTTATCTGAAGGAATTAGCTACAAGCAAATACTCGGGACTGTCTGCCCTCCTGTAGAGGTATACCGGGCTGCTCTTGCAAGGAAACATCTTGCTAATGTTTGCCACTCAAAATGTAGTTGGCTGGAGCAAATAGTTAAGCGCTGGAATGCTAACTGAGTGCTCATTCATCCAAACACTCCCTACTGTGTCTCCGCAGATAAGCCTGCTGATAGGCTTCTGGCGGTTCATAGCCTGGAAATCCCCGTGGATAATATTAATATTGAGTCCAAAAAAACTGGAATAGGATATTGTTGGCAACACCTAGGAGCTTGTTAGAAATTATATACACAAGTACTACTCTGCCTCTGGTGAACTAGTTTATATATTAATAAACTAGTTTATATATTAATAAATGCAGGAATGTTTCATATGTACATTTGTGGTTTCAGAATAATTGCTCTTATGAGCACTGACTCTAATGTTTTATATGATTTGGGAGAACTAGAAAAAAATTATTTGACAAATCAAATCTGTCATAATAAGATTCTGTGTGTATGTTATAGATATTTAAATTGGCATTTATTGACAGGAATGAAAATAACCTATTAAAATATACCATTTCTCATGAATTTCTATTTTATAGTGAATTCTCCCCCTTTTCCCTCTCAGTATTACTTGTCTATGACTTAATAAAGAAAAGCTTATTAGTTTAGTCATTAGGAAAATAATGAATCTATATTCCTAAGAAGACTTATATAAATATTGAGATTAATCTTATTTAGGAGAGGAGTATGGCATTTAATACAGATTCAGACAGAAATAGTATTTACATTTTTAAAATTTAATTTTTAATTTTTTGTCTTCTTACTTTAGGTACCCATTTACTCTTAATTCACTCCCATGTTTCACAATTTGCCGAAGGCAAGGTAGAAACTATATTAGCTTCTGTCTTTGGATATTCTTATGCAATTGTTGTGCAAAGGAAATCATTTACCAATTTTATGTCAGTAAATATTTCAGATGTATTTGCCAATACACCCTGGGGCACTATTAGGAAAACTATAGATTGTCTCCTGGGCTTTCACTCCCCACTGATTGCAGTGAATCAGGAACATCTGAGGCTCCCCACTAGCAATAAAATTTCTATACTCAGATTGGATTGTGTTGTTTCATGGACACACTGAAATATTTCCCTTAAGTTTTAGTGACTCCATGGAAGAAAATTAAAGGCAGGTTAATGAGGTCCAACGTCTTGCCAAATCTTTAAGCAAGAATTGTCCAGTAAAAATATTTTAAATTAAACTTTACCAGTCCAAGGTGAAATAATTATGATACTCCTCAATTAATTTTTCTTAATCTAAGATTCTGTCAAGCTTCTTATGCCTCAAGGTGACCGTGCACAGCAGAAGATTGCTAACTCGTAGGGTATCGCTAAAGTTTTTATGGTGAGCCCATTGTTGCAGGCAGGTGTCAATCCATCTTTGAGAGTCTTTCTCTTTTCTCCGTCTTTCCATTTGGCCAAGTGGCCTCTCCCGATAGCACGTCCAAAGCATGTGAGAAGAAATCTCACCACACTGCTTCCAACATTATGACTGTCCAATTCCAACAGATTTGTTTGTTCTGCTGCAGTCCGTGGAACTTTCAACATTCGTCACCAACATCATGACTCAAATGCATCGATTCTTCTCTTGTCTCCCTTATTCAATGTCTGATTTTAGCAATGTCATTCACTGCATAGGAAGTGCATGGAAATGCCATGACTTTTGCTGGGCACATTCTTGTCCCCAAACTGACATCCTTACCCTTCAACACATGTGAGAGCGCTTTTGAAAATTTGCACACGTTCGGATTCTTGAGGCTGCTTCCAGGAGATTTGATTGCAGAGCCAAACAAAATGAAATGCTTGAGAAATTCTAATTCTTTTCTCCATTCGCGCCACCGTGAGGATTGTGCTTTTCTTTACATCGATCAAGGATAGAATTCTTGATGGTCATCACCAAGTGCTTCAAGTCCTCATTGCTCTCAGGAGGCAATATTGTGTTATCTGCATACCAAAAGTTGTCCATAAGCTTTCCTCTAATATTGATGCCACCTTCTTTGAATAATCTAGATTCTCCAATTTTTTTGCTGACTATACAGACTAAGTATGATGAAAGGAAACAACTCTGCTGATTACCTTTCTGGTTTTAAACCACGCATTATCCCCTCATCCTCTCAGAGCTACTATCTCTTGATCCAGGTACATAAACACAATGCAGTATTGTGGAATTCCCATTCTTCTCATGGTTATCCTTTATGATGCACACAGTAAAATGCACTTTTGAAGGCAGCAAACACAAGTAAGCATCTACATTCTCTGCTTTTAACCAAGGTCCATCAGACATCAGCGATGATGTCCTGGTATTCTCTGCTTTTTATCCTTCTGACATCAGCAATGACATGCTTTATTCCACATCCTCTTAAGAAGTGGCTTGAAATTTTGGAAGCACACTGTTGATGTATGCTGCAACCATTCTTCAACGAACTTCGGCACATTTTAATTGCATGTGGCATTAATGATTCTATTTGATAAATTCTGCGTGCTATTGGGTCACCTTTCTTAAGAATGAGTATAAATATGGTTGATAGACTAGGTAGTTATCTTCCAAATATCTTGGTATTGATGAATGGGTACTTGCAGTATATTATCAGCCTGATGAAACTTTTTTATTGGGATTACATTAATTTTCAGAGCTTTCAGTTTTTCACTAATGCCTTCAAAGCAGTTTGGACTGATTCCTGAAGTACCACTTCATATCATTTTTGACAACTTCAGATTTTCCAGCTTCGTACTTTGCACATTCCATGTTCCGGTTATCAGAATAAGCTTGCAGCTGCTTTTTTTTTTGTTCATTTTAAGTTGTGCCCCACCAGGAAATGAAAGTTTCAAAGTGTTACGCCAATCATTATGGCCCACTGTACTTTCCAAAGGCCACTCTTCCTTAGTCATAGTTTGAGCATCTACCACTCGGAGAGGTCCTCTTCGAGCACTATATCTGACAATGTTCTGCTGCTACTCATAACGTTCTTAGTAGCTAATCACTCAGAAGTGGACCGCCTACCACTTCTTTGTAGTCTCATCTTAATCTGGAAACTCTTCAATCTCTGTTGACTTTCAGTGTCCCTGGTGGTATTTGAATATTAGTGGCATATCTTCCAGTATCATGGTAGGGAGCATGTATTAATTCACCAAATTCCAATAAACTGATAGACAAGTGGTAGGTAGGTTCCCTAGGTATGCCTAATATGGATCTGCTTTTTCTTGCTTAACCACTGATATTATTCTTAAAATTATATACATTTCTGTTGTCTATCAAATAGACACTATAAATCAAGGTATTTACAAAATATGTGGTTAAAAGAAAATAACATTTTCACTATATTTCCTGTCAATAAAATACATCTGATAAATTAATATCTATTGTGTTTGTCTAGTCACCACACAATCATCAGTTTGTCACACTGTTGTCACTTGTGTATTGGAAGCTATGTTACTTTTACTTCAAATACCTGTATGATCCCATAGCATTGACAGGATTTAGTGACACTTCCAGATTAAGAAGACTGTGAATAAGGAACAGGATTTCTACCCCTCCACTGACCATCAGCTCCTGAAATAAATGAAAACTTCTTGCTATCTAATAGATTCTGACATATAATTCAGAGAAGAATTTCTGATTTCTACTGTGGGTCTCCAAGACTGTCAATCTTTGTGAGAATGAAAAACCTCATTTTACTTTCTTGGAACAGCAGGTCATTTCAAAGTGCACAACCCACTACATCACCAGGAGTTTTAGAATAAATGAAGTATCCAGTGAATAATGCATGGACAGTGTTGTAGTTAGATAATTACATGCCAACTTGAAGATGTATCAAAGTTTAGAGTAGTTTGAAACTGAATCAAGGCACAGCATGATGACTCCATGATGGTATAAGGTGCAAGTCACTGGTATCTGTTCTTTCTCCTCACATTCACCTTGCTGCTTGCTGGTCACCCATAGAGCTGCTGTGGTCCTGCCACTTTTCCATCAACCTTGGATCCACAGGTCATTGTACCCACTGGCCTGTGATCTTCCTGCATTCTGCATCATTGAACGTAGCACATGAGTCTGATGCAGGACTTATGGATTAGTATCAGACTTGTGGACTTGAGTTTGATGTTTTCTTGATCAATAATTACTTCTTGATATAAAGCTCTTTCTTATACATATATGAGTGTCTTTGGATTTATCTCTCTAGTCAACTTGACCTAACACAGGTAGCAATAAAGCACTAATTCCACAGGGCTGCAAGCTTTACTGTATGTCATCAAAGACATATATGAAGAAAGCATAAGTTCATTTAAAAATAGTCTGTCAAAGCCATTCACAATTTTATGCACATATTACTATATCTGCAGGTCCACCTAGATAAGATAGGTTTGAAAAACAATGTGAGAAGAAAATAATGGGACCAACGGTCCCGCAGGGACGTGAGAGTGTGGGAGGTAGAGGAAGAGAGGAGGTGTTGGCCAACCCAGGGTCAAGGGAACAAAAAAATGGTTCAAAACCAGTGGCAGGGAGGGGATGGGAGGACTGGAAGGGAATGACCAAGGGCAAGGTAACTGAGAGGAATTATTGAAACCAGAATGAAGGCCGAACATGGTAGTGGGACAGGAGGAGAGTGTAATGAAATAGAGGAAAGAAGTAGGAGGCAAAGGGCATACATAGAAGCCTAAATACAGACATATACATATGTAATATATTTATGATTATGGGGGAAATAGACCTATGTGCATATATTTATAAGTTTAGTAGTAGGGTAGCAGGTGGATATTGGGCCTCCTCATACGCATTCCCTTAATACAAGAGCACCCTGCTCAGCTAAATGGTCATTCCATGATACCCACCTTCCAGACATGATCCCTGAAGACAGACGTGTGCATAAGCAAACGTGGTGAAGAAAGCTGATGATGCCCACTTACCAAAAGATATAGCACCTGGGGTCTTAAAGGCTTGAAGGGAAGCAAGTGGCCATCTAGCTCAGAAGCAACAAAGCCCAAAGAGAAGAAGAACACAAGCCTGTGTGATGACGAGGTTTTGAAGGGGTCAAAGAACAAAAACCATCATTGTGTGATCACCTTCCCCACATAAATGCCGAAGAAAAATGTGTGCATAAGTAAGTGTGGTGAAGAAGGCTGATGGTGCCCGGCTATAGAGAGATATAGCGTCTGGGACCTTAAAGACTTGAAAGTAAGCAAGCGGCCATCTAGCCCAGAAGCAACAAAACCCACATGGAAGCAGCACACCAACTTGTGTGATCATGAAGGGCCGAGGGGACCAGGTTTCAAGCAACAAATTCGGGGAAGAAGGGGCCAAAAAAAATCTTATAATCTTGAATGAGAGGAGTGTGTGATGGGGACCCAATGCCCATCTGTAGACAACTGGACATCCCTTGCAGAGGGGTAGTGGGGAGGAGATGAGTCATTTAGAGTTCAGTACAGCAATAATGAAACTCACAACCTTTCTCTAGTTCTTAAATGCTTCCTCCCTCTAACTATCATAAGCCCAGTTCTACCTTGCAAACCTGGTTAGACCAGAGGATGTACAGCAATACAGATGGGAACAGGAAACTCAGGGAATCCAGGACAGATGATCCCTTCAGGACCAGTGGTGAGAGTGGCTATACCGGTAGGGAAGGGGGGCTGTAAAAAGGGGGAACTGATCACAAGGATCTACATATAAACCCCTCCCTGGGGGATGAGCAACAGAAAAGTGGGTGAAGGGAGATGCCGGGCAGTGTAAGATAAGATAAAATAATAATTTATATATTACCAAGGGTTCATGAGGGATAGGGAAGCAGGGAGGGAGGAGGAGGGAAAAAGGGAAATGAGGAGCTCATTCCAGGAACCCAAGCAGAAAGTGAGTTTTGAGAATGATGAGGGCAATGAATGTATAAGTGTGCTTTGCATAATTGGTGTATGTGTGGATTGTGATAAGAGTTGTATAAGCCCCAATAAAATGATTTATAAATAAATAAATAAAAGGCAGCAAAGAAAAAATCAGAAATACTTGTGAAAAGCAACATTAAAATATGTTCTTGAGTGCAGTTAATGCAATTAATAAAAGAAACGGTGGAGCAAAATATCCAGAGAGATTTCAGAGGCGGGCCAAGAAGTCAGAGTGATATATTATAATGATATGTGTAGGGGTAAGCAATGCGTTTACTCACTGCTCTCAAGTCTCTCTGATACCCAGTGACCCCTAGGACAGGGTACAATTTCCCCCGTGGGTTTCTGAGGCTGCAATTGCTCACAGGCTGAATTCTTCCAAAACATGGGAGAAGAAAATAAGAAAAAGGAGGACACCCTCAGCATCTCTCAAGATGAAAGAACTGGAAAAAGTAAAAGGATGTATATTGATATTGTAACATTCTTCAGGAAACAAACAAACAAACAAACAACTGATGTCACAGTAATCATTAAAAGAAACTTGAAAGATTACGCAGGGTCCCCGCACGAGAATTGGTTAATGCACCCATTTCAGGTAGAAACACAGAATCAATAACTGACTGTACTTAAAGAAACATTGCAAAGTGCATTGAAGGCATTTGTGTATAGCCAGGCTCCAGGAATTGGCAGAATATTTTACATAGGACTCACTTGTTTGTACTATGAAATTGAAAAGGCACGAAGTAATCTCCTGAAAGGAAGAGGTCTGTATTCGTGCCTGTTTCAGAGAAGAGTGATTCAACATAATGTGAAAAGTTATAAAAAATATCAGCACTATGAAACTGTAAACAATGTGGCGCTAAACATAATTTTAAAATGTCTGCAGCTGTGTCTCTACTAGGAATTTCCTTTAACTGGAGTGTAGTCAGAAGGATATCATTGAAAATGTCACATGGAACTTAGCTGAAAGCAGAAAGAATACCAGCAACGTGTAAATGAGTTTTAATGACAAAATAAAGGTGTTTGGGAGTGTGTATTGTAACAAAGTATGGACAGCAGTGGACAGAATGGGAATGCCAGAAGACCGTCATGATGAACCTCCATGTAGTACAAGAGACAAGAGCACAGCAAAGGGCTGCTACATGGGTTAAGATAGAGGGCCATTCTTCTTCCATTTGTATATTGAGGCAAGAAACTGTATGCTACATACGGAAGCACTCTACATTATAATTGGAGGAAAATATAATTGTTAGCAGCTGGGCCCTTCATCCCTTGTGATACCTGGGAGTTTTATTCCCATGTAGAAATTACAATCTAAGAAATTCTATTGGGATGTTCAACTTTTGCATAAGGTGAATATGAGTTTGAATCAAAGTGACAATATGCAAAGATAAGCATTTCATAGTAGCTCCTAAAATGCTATATATCTTGAGGGTCAATTTGGATTTTCACTGTGTTCCCAGGGTACCTATTAGTCTTCTTTCCTCATTTGCGCAGAGGACTTCTCTCATGTTGTAAGGAATTTCACTATATACTTTAAACACACTGAAACTTAACACCTATGGGAAAAAAATATGTCTCTAGAGGCAACCCTCAGAATAAGGGGAATATGATTCAAGGGAATTTGTCCTGGCCATCAACCGTTCAGGAAGATACTTCTGAATTCCATTCTCTAAATTTTGATAGTTTATTGGACTTCTGAATTCAAGTTCAGCAGATCAAAATCTCATGCCTCTCTGGGGAGCAATAGGGAGGAGGGAGGAGATGTCCTTAAGGAGCTACAGTCTGGGAAACTTATTTTGGGAAGACATGATCTCCATAAGCTACAGCAATGAACTTGGTGTAGTGCCCTCATTTTGACTTTTTTGCCTGTTTTGTTTATTTCATGCCACAAACAAACTCCAGCTTCCTTGAACACTGCTAAATCAACTCTCTGCCCTGTGATTTTGTTTCTAGCTCTGTTTACAAGGAGAACTTCAATGAAGGTAGAAGAAGAATAATGACAGGAGACTTGAACATAGTAGTCAATCAAGTTTCTTAGGAGATTTACATTTGAAAAAGACTGATTATGAGAAGTATTTGAAGTGTGCCTTAAGAATTGTCTTGATTTCGTATAATTGTTTTGATTATCTTCCATCACGTTTCCACCAACCACACATATATGCATTTAACTTTCGCTTAAGTATCATTAGTATGCTGTTAAGATGTCTGAGTAGACCACATTCAATGTTTTAAAAATAAATTGTTATTGATTTATTACTCGGAAACTATCTATTTTAAGATAGTTTCCTACATTTTCCAAACTATAAATTAAAATACATAAATAAATTTGAATTGAGCCTAGACAGCTGCTTAGGGGTCAGCTTCTTTTAAATAAACTTTGCTCAAAGAAAAAGCAAAAGAGGAAATATAAGATATTAAAAAGATCCATTCTAATGTTCATTGTAATTCATGACTTTCATATTTTTGAATAGACACTGCTAAATCAATAAGTTATCCATATCTTAGGAAACCAGAAATATCGTTGATGATGACCTAAAGTTTTTTAGTACTTTCTTCCAAAACTGTAAGGCAAGGAAAAGCGTCAGAGACTGGGGAGTTTTTTCTATTTTAGGTAAATAAAATAAAATTTTTCATGCATAAGTCTGTGTCTTTTAAGCAGGTTAGTTCATGTTCACTAGATACATATATGAGGGACTTCCAAATACTGGTGGGAAAATATATTTGAAATATAATGAAGTTATTCCATGAGATTTTTGAAGCTCCTCATTTACATATGTGTATATCTATTTCTGTATGTGTATAGTTTATATTTGTGAATCATCGTATGGTAACAGTTCCCACTTGAAAAAGCTGCTGTACAAACATGCTTTTTGGAACATTTAAATATAGAATACTACTTTATTGATAAATACGCATTGAAGAAATATAAATAGAGCTAAAATATTTTACTTATGGTGTAAGTATAAATACAGGGACATAATACCAAGAGACTTCAAAAAGCTTGTGAGAAAGCTTGTGAGTAGATGGAATAATCCCCTCTTTGGGGCATGGACAACAGAAAAGTGGGCGAAGGGAGATGTCGGACAGTGTGAGATATGACAAAATAATAATAATTTACGAATTATCAAGGGTTCAGGAGAGAGTGGGGAGTGGGAAAGGAGGGGGAAGAATGAGGTGCTGATGCCAGAGGCTTGGTGGGAGAGCAAAGATTTTGAGCATGATGAGGGCAACGAATGTAAAATTGTGCTTGACACAATTGACGTATGCATGGATTGGGATAAGAGTTGTATGAGCGCCCAGTAAAATGATTGAAAAAAACATAATTGAATTTTCCCACAAACTTAAAAGAAAACACGCTTTATTGGCATATAGTTCATTCATCCTACAATTTAATAATTCAGTCACATCAATCAGAGTTGTACAGTCATCACCACAATCAATTCATACTCATTGTGATTAGCTCTCCATTTCCCCCAATCTGCCCTGTGAAACCCCCAAGGAAATCTAATCCAGTTACACACTTTACTAAATGGTTATCTCTCTCTTCACTGATCTTGTAAAACTGAAGTGAGATTTCCCCTGTCAAAGTGCTCTTTAATATATACATGTAATTGAAATGCCATAGGGTTAACAGGTGCTGGACAGGCTCCCCTCCATATTGCTGGGCCGATCGGGTTAGCAGGATGCAGGACTTTGAAACAGGAACCTGCCTTTGTCTTGGTGTATATCCTCATAGGAAGGGACTCGTAAAATGTGTGTCTTTTTGTGACTGACTAATTTCACCACGCAGAGTGATTTCCAGATAGCTTCTTTTCATGAGCTGTTTCATGTTTTCCTTACTGTGTTTCAGAGATGCATAGTATCACATTATGTGTATAGGCCAACGTTTTTGGTTTTGGTTTTTGTTTGTATCCATTTGTGCTAGACAGGGTTTCTAGAGAAACAAAACCAGAACACTAATAATTTTATATATATATTTACATAGATAGATAAAATAAGAAACAAACAGTAATGGGTCAGAGAGCAGTCCTGCCAACGAGAACGGGGAGAGGCTGCTCTGAATCCCCCATGATGATTGGTGATTTAAGAGGTGACCTTGATGATATGGACCCATAGAAGAACATGTAGTCAGCAGAGTCAGGGGATGCACACCACCTTTTTCAAATCAGAATATTGCCTCAGCCCTTCTGAAGAGCCTGGAGGTGGAGCTGGGAACCCTCCCCAGCAGTGGGCGGCCTTTGTGTTAAGAGGAAGCACCCTTTGGCCACTCAGAGGCTCTGGAGCTGTCTGGCACCAGGGCACTCGGGCATGTGGCCCCGCTCTCCCGTGGGGATCCCCACTTTGGTGGAGGTTTTAGGAAATAAAGCCTGCGGCGGCGGGCTTTTTGTTACATAAGCAAACAGGAGTGAGGGCGAGCTGTTGCTTCCTCTAGGATGCTTACAAATGAAATACCTTTGGTTTTTATATTAAAGAGAAAAACAAAAAAACAAGCTGCCTTTAGATGGGTGGGGGCAAATTTTTAATCATGCAGTAAGACTGAATAGGAATATCTGATTTAAACTGATGTAAAGATGTGTGGTAAAGTTCATTTTCATGGTTGTACAGTAGTAGTTACGGAATTCTGTGTACATGGACCTTTGTATTTAATATGTCTCCCTATTTGTATAGAATCTCAGACCGGTGTGGATGGCTTCTCTGGACATAAGCGTGGGTCTCACTAAAATGTTGCCACGATCAAAAATTGGAAATGATTGTTGTGCTCTTTAAGCTATTTTTCTGACGTCATTTGAGAGTGAGAAGAGCAATAAAAACTCTGTGTTCTCCAGAAAAAAAGAGAAATAAACAGTTAATTAATCTATAAGGCAGTACAAATGGCTCAGTGCAACTCACTTCCATGAGACAACTAGTACACCAGCAGTCCTTCAAGTCTTGAGGGCCGCCAGATATTCCTCCGTGGAGCAATTCAGGCTATCCAGCCACAGGCAGCAAACAGCAAGGCAGGTCACCAACTGTCAGTCCCCAACTCAAGCGATGTAGCTTCCAGTAGCATGGTGAAGCAAGACTTGAAGGGACCTCAAGTGACAGTGACACAGTCCAAGGTTTAGGTGTCCCACCAATAGTGTAGCTTGCAAATAGGCACGAAACAAGCAAGGCAGCCACACCCTGGTCCAATGATCAAACAGCGAGAGAAAGAGAGGCGAGGCTCACCGAGCCAGTTAGCTCTCTGCTCTTCAACTAATTTCACATGTGCTCATTGTCCATGTTGGCAAAACAAACCTACCTATCACACCATTCTTCTACTGATGAGAATTTGGGCTGTTTCCAACTTCTTGCTGTTGTGAACTGTGATTCAATGAAAGCGGGAGAGCACGTATGCATTCTTATTGTGTCTTTTATTACTTTGGGGAATATTCCTAACAGAAGAATTGCTGGATATTTTGGTATTTCTATGGCTAGTTTTTTTGGGTTTTTTACATAGCACCATATTTTCCACAATGGTTGTATGTATTTAAAGGGTATTATTCACATCAAGTGTGTAATACACTTTACAACAAGTATAATTTACAATTGTATTATTTACAAGGATATAATACTATACCAGGGTATAATTAACAATTATACACTGCGAACCAGCAGTGTATATGAGGTTCATTCTTTGTACACCCTCTCCAGCATTTGTTGTTCTCGGTAATTTTAAATTGTGCGAGGGTTCTGGGTGTAAGATTATGTCTCATCGCTGTGTGGATTTACATCTTCTGGATGGATACTGCACAGAACATATCCCCGTGTGTTTGTTAGCCATCCGAGTGTCATCATGAGCCAATTGTCTACTCAGCTTCTTTGCTCATCTTTTAAGTCGGTTATTTTATTTTTATTGCAGTGTTGCAGAACTACATAGATTTTAGTGTTAGTTCTTTGTTGTGTCAGAGCTAAGGTTTTTTTTCCCAGACATGAGTTCTCAGTTTACACTCTTGATGAAATCTTTCAATGTACACAATGTTTTGTTTTTCAATAGGCTCCAGCCATCTATTTTGTCTTTCACTGCGTACACTTCCTTTGTTAGATCTGGTAGTGCATGCTCTGCAATTTTCTCCGTCATTTTCCAGTTCGCTTTGGGGTGTACATTTAGGTCTCTGATACGGCTAGAGTTAATGTTTGCACATGGTGTGAGCTATGGATCCTGTTTCATTCTTCTGCAGATGGGTATCCAATTTTTTTTTCCATCACAATTTGTTCCCAAAAGGAGTCTCCCTTTCTTTGTTTTATTCCTTTGTCAAAAATCAGTTGTCTGTAAGTGGGTGCTTTTATTTCTGGGGTTCTCTCCTGCTCCATTGGTCTGTATATCTACCATTATACCAGCACCAGGCTGTTTGGACTACTGTGCCTGTGTAATAAGTTCTGAAGTCAGGTAGTTCAAGACCTCCTACTTTTTTCTTCTTTTGCGAAGTTATTTAATTATTCTGGGCCTCCTGACTCTCTATGTGAAGCTGGTAAGTCGTATTTCCTAATATTGAACCCAAAGGAAAAAGAAAGTAATGAATTAGGTCAGGTGCCAGGCCAATGACCTTATTCCTCAAAACAAAAGTCAGACAGTTTCATGCAAGCCAGAAACAGGGCAGCTACAGAGATGGGAAATCCATGGACATGAACGATTTCACGTAAGAATCATGCCAGAGTCACACCACCAGTATGCTTTTCTGAATCCCGAGTCCACAGTCATGTGTGCAGTAACTGACATCTGATTTGTGTCAATTATCAAGTGAGTCAGGACTGCTTCTTCGTATGTTCAGTTAGGAAGGAGGAGGGAAGGAATATAAAGGTGGTATATTGCCCATGTCCAGAGATTCAGAGCTTTGATGGCTTTTGGCTTCTGTCATCAAAAGGCAAAATATGGAGGAGTGCTGACCACTTCTGGAATTGTTAGGTGGGCCACGTCTAGTATTAACCAATTCCATGGCTCTAGACTCCATCCTTTTACAATTAAACAGGAAGCTGGAGTTTGCCTATTAAAGGAGTAGCTTAAAACAAGAATTTGATTTAGAGCTAATTTGCAGATTATACACCAAAGGAAATGAAACAGTGACTCAAGATATATCCCAGATTGAGCCCACATTAATCCTCATTAGCAATAGATTATTCACTCCAATTTTCTTTTGAATATAGAAAGCTAAAGAAAAAGGAAAATATAATGAAATAAAAGAACCAGGCAGAGATGAAAAGGCATCTCAATATGACAAAATCAAACATTCTAAAAACATGCAAACAATCAGAGTAGAAAATAAACATGGAAAACATAACACTTGATATTTCTTAACCTGAAAGCACGACAGTCCTCTCAAGCTT
Source organism: Tenrec ecaudatus (assembly GCF_050624435.1). NCBI lineage: Eukaryota > Metazoa > Chordata > Mammalia > Afrosoricida > Tenrecidae > Tenrec > Tenrec ecaudatus. The sequence continues at coordinate 139,987,518 of NC_134540.1, read as the reverse complement.
CAAGTAAAATACTTGAAGGATACTTTGGCAAAATATTGAATGGTGTATAGATAAACAAAAGAGCATTGAAGTATTATAGAGAGTCATTGTACCAGTAAGAATTGGTTGATGTGTTACAATTTCAGGAGGCTGCACATGGTCAAGAATGGATGGTCAAAGAAAGAATTCTTAGCTGCATTGTTGGGCGGGGGGGGGGGGGGGCGGGGAGGGAAATTCCAAGAATTGGCAGGAATAAATTAAAATGTTTCAAAGGCTTGTAAAAGGTGGGGTGGCATACATTGCTGAAAATGAGAGGATGAAATGTTTAGTGATAAAGATCAAGCCTACAGTCTTCAAAATGGATTACACCTAACCATTCAACAAATAATAATAATTGCAACTGGACCAAAACATGGCATCATGAAAAACGGAGGACATATTGGATATATGAAGCTTTTAATTTTATTGGAATTCATAATCAACACTCATAGAAATAGCAGTGGAGAAGTGAAAAGATGTATTGTATTGGGTAAGTCTGCTGAAAAAAGACCCCGTTAAAGTGTTAAAGAAGACTAAGGTGCACCTAACCAAAGCCATGGTATTTTCACTAGTTTTTTTTCTAGGTGTTTTGGTGATTTATAAAATTCATTTTTAATAATTTTGTCCCATAATAATTGCTAAAGTCCACTTTATTTAGGTCACTAGGAAACCAAATATGCTTAAGGGTTTCATTTATCTTGGATGAAGTTGTTAAGGATGTAATTGAATTTGGGTCTACAATGAATGTTCTTGGAAGCAGAAATCAAAAAATCATATAATGGATTGCACTGGGCAAATTTGCTCCACTCTTAAGGCTCTTTAAAATGCAAAGGTATCACTTTGAGGACTACGGTGTCCCTTATCCCAAAATGTACTTTCCCAAAATACATGTGAAAGCAGGGCAATGCATAACAATGATGGGGGATGAATTAAAGCATTGGGTTATGATTTAAGGGAAGGATAAGGAAAGTGCCACGGACTGCCAGAAGAACAAGCAAAGCTGTCTTGGCAGAACTCCAGCCAAAATGTTCCTTAGAGGCAACAACGGCCATATCTTGTCTCGCCTGCTTTGGACATGTTGTCAGGAGGGACAAGTGCTGAGAAAAGGACGTCATGGTTTGTGACATAGACGGGCAGCACAAAAGAGGTAGCCCTGGACAGGACAGATCCCCACAGTGGCTGCCACACGGGCTCAAGTAGAACAAGACTGGCGAGGCTGGCGCGGGATCTAGCAGTGGATCCGGCTGTACTGAGGTTACTGTAAGTCTGATTATACTCGATGGCATCTAGCAACACAAGCAATGGCACTTTTTTACCATCCGCACTACAGTGAATACATAATAGCATTAAAAACATCTTGCCCACCGGCAAACTCAGAATTACCATGAAGGGTTAGATTTAATTAATTAAAGTATTTGTTCTTGAAGAATCCAGGAGTCTTTGGAGGGTGTTTGAGTCCCTAGTTCATGACCAGAAAAATCCAGAATGATCTGAAATGTACTGTTATCACTAGAACTGAAGATAATTTAAATAAAATCACATGGAAGCAGTAAGAAGCTACTAAAAGGTAAAAGAAAATAATTTGAGAAGTTATACTACTTAAGATATATTATTATAATCAAGATTATGGAATTTTGAAGATAAAAATGTAATGATTTTCTGCAATTGTAAATATTCCTTTTAAAAAGTGTCAATTAAAGTGCAGTAGACTGATTGCAATTGTATGTATTCCCTTTTACTGATTTTATTCATTAAGATAAGGCTAAGAATATTTTTGTTAACTCTGTAAAGTACACCAGAATTTTAAAGTATCCATATGTTCCCGTCCCTACTTCTCCATATAAGCAGGGAATTATTTTTAAAAACTTATGAATAAGCAGGTTAGTTCAGAAACGTGTAGGAATTTGACTAAGAATGCACAGGCTGACTAAACAACAAAGGCCTCAGTAAGTATAAGATCATATGTAATATAAAATTAAATAGAAGGTGTCAATGGTACATTCCCAAAGCATGCATAGGCAAATTAAACTAATCTAAAGTGGCACAGTGGTTATGATTTGGACTGCTTTATCAGGCAGAGAGAGGTAAAGAAAAATATGTTGGGGATTCAGGAGATCCCTGACTCTGTACTTCCATGCGTGACACAAAGGTACATGATCCTCATAATGCTCTTTAACTGAGAAGCAAGCTTCAGTGACTAAAGCAAGATAACGTTAGATAATAAATTGGAGTCTACTTAGACTTCATTTTTTCTTGCTTCTAAATCTATTTGATTTGTAAGGCAAACAACTTTGAAAACAACCTTTACTAAACTGCATAAAATGTAAAATAGCCTATTGATAAACTTAAAATCTATAATAATCACATTTTTTATAATTATTGCTAGTATACTGACATAATTGTCATAAAATTGCATGTGCATTTTCTTTTAATATGTTTACACCATTTATTACTTAATCTATATTAGAGTTATTAGATTACTAGTTTTATAATTTAAAATGTTAGATATTTTATGATTAAAATAGATTCAAATATTTTGAAAATGCATGAGTTCTTTAATTGTGGGTTCAATACAAATACTTAAACTAGAGAAAAATCTATTGCAGTTATTTAGAGAATATGTTCTTCCTTTTGACAAATTGTTAATTGACTTTTTACAGAATTCAGTTTCCTATCTTTTCCGGTAGCAAATCCTTCCTGGAACCCCCAAAACACAATTGCTCCCTGTGTTAGTCCTGGTAGACTATAGGAACAAATTTATAAGCATTCATATGTATATAAGAAAGAGTTTTGTATACAAGAGCAATAGAATATTGAGAAATCATCCCAGCCCAGGGAGCTAATAATGAGTACAAGAAGGAAGAAATTCTTCTAGAACTTACTGTAATGATTATTGGACAACTCTTTTAATATATCTTAACTAAATATAGAAATGTGAATTATATGTCAGCAGAACTATTGTTAAAAAAAATAACTGCACTTTTGTATCTCTGAGACTATTAAAATATTGACTGGGACATGTTTCACCCAAGGAGTAATTGGTGGGTTCCATGTGTTAACCTAGTAGCAAAGTGGGCACCCCATTACATCACCAGAGCTTTTGGAAGTTCTACAAATTAGACAAATAGTGAGAGTCACCTTCAATCCTCATTTCATAAGAGATGAAAATTTTGAGATTTATGGTCACAAAAATTTGTATACAGAGCTTCTATAAGTAGATGCCATGGCTGTATCTCAATATGAATACATAAACATAACCATATTCACTCTCATTGACAGAGTAGAGCTCCTTCTGTGAGTTTTTGAAACGGTCATTTTACAGGTAAAGGAAGCCTTCTCTTTCTCCTAGAGTGGCTGGTGGTTTTAAGAACTGCTAATATTGAGGTGAACAGATAATTTTGAGGTTAACTCACCTCTACCAGGGCATTAAACAGCTCAGAAACAAAAGACAAAATCAAAAACAGAACCTCTCTGCAATCAAGCTAATCTTGACTCATCGTGACCCTGTGGGTTTCTGAAAAGGTGACTCGTTAGAGAGTAGAAAGTCTTATCTTTCTCCACATGAGTTACTGGTGAATTTGAATTGCTGACCTTGTGGTTAGCTGCTCAGCCAGTAACCACTACATCACCAAGGCTACATATACACATATATGTATATATATATACATATATATGTAAACACACACATATATTTCTCATATTTAGTGTATGTATACTAAATCCTGAAAGTATATGTATACTTAAAAATATATGAACCCATATATAAAATATTAACACTTTAAATATATGAATTATATTTTAAATTTATATATTTAAAAATATAAAATAAATTAAAATTTTACTTACACAGAACTTAATGCTATGTTAGAACTATAAAATGACAGAAAATGTAAGAAACACATTTTTGAATTTGGGTTAGCCAAACTTATTGCTAGGACACAAAAGGTACATAGCTAATACCAAAAAAAAGGATAGCTAAAACAAAAGAAAAAATATAAAACCCTATAATATTTAAATATTTCTTTTCTTTAGAAAAGAGACAAGAAAAATATCGCACTGACATCATATTAAAAATTCTTACAACTCAGTAGTATATGTACATGTGAGGCACTCATAAATAGCATTGGCATTTTATTTTGAATATGATAGATAGCTTATCTTTACTTTTGCTTTCAATATATAGCTATCAAAGCCATGCCATTGTTGTTTCCTGATTTATAAAGGTAGTTTGGAAATAGTGGACTTTTTCAAATGATCAGAGAGTTAAAAAATATAAGTTTTTTGTTTTGTTTTATTGGCATGTGTGTGTGTTGAACAGTGAATGTGTATCTTACTTAGTTTAAAGAATATGATGTTCAATTGTCAATGGATTCTGTTGACTTAAATTTTGGCAGATTAATTGTTGGGGTTACTGTCATGATCAGTAATTCACACGAAGTCATTCAAGAGCCACCCTGTCAAGAACCTATCTCAGACTGCAGGGAAATCAGATGTACAATCCTCAGAAAATTGTAATAAAGAGCATATAAGTGTAAATGCAGTGTTTCTATGTTACATCGCAATATTTTATAGCTTCAGGACCGTGTCTCTGTTTTTTCTCCTAATGACTAGTGTTTGTATAAATTAAGAATTAATTACTGATTTTTCAGCATGTGTATGTACGTGTGTGTACCCAATTATAGAAAGTGACATTCAGCCTTTGAGTTAAAATGAAAATATATTTTCAATGCAGTTAGAGCATGCCATCATAAAACTACCATATATACTCGAATACAAACTGACCCACATATCAGCCGAGGCATCTAATTTTACACAAAAATCTGCTTTAAAAATGTGCTGAAAAACTTGGCTTATACTCAAGTATAAAGGGTATTAATTTCGAATGGTGAAAATTATTTTTTATTACTTTTGGAGATCAAATTGTTAACATGGGTTCCCCTGAACTAAAATTGAGTAGGTAAAACTATATTTCTTGATCATAATCCTACATCATTCTGCTCTCTACTTCTACAATCATATCCTCTTCTCTGACTCTTATCTCCCCCACTTGTCTATAAAAATCAAATGAGTTCATTGGACCCACCTGTATAACCCAGGGTTTAATTTAATCACATCTGAAAAAAAAAATTCCTTTGGAGATGTATCATTGTAAGGTAGCCGAGAAGCGCCAGAGACCACATCAGTCAAATTAGAGCAAACAGACTTTATTGGGGAGAAAAACCCAGCCTGGGCAAAGTCCCACAGTACACAGTGTCTGGGCTGGGGGAGTCGTGCCCCAGACTACAGGGGTGGTGCTTATATGGCCAGAGAACATGTGACTGGGCTGACTTGAGTCCATATAAGGCAAAGTCGTCAGGGATTGGAAGATACAGGTATGTCCGGGTTTCTGGAATATAAGATGTCTTCCTGGTTCCGGGTGCATTCGTGCTGGTGCAGAGCGGTGGACCGAGAACAAAGTGGGCGCTGAGTCAATCGGGCCATACTGGGTGTGGGTACTGAGCCAAATGGGCCGTGCTGGTACAGAGCAGTGGGTCGAGAATAAAGCGAACTCTGGTCAGCTCCGCAGGTGTGTGTGGGAGATTCAAGGTCACTTGCTGTTAGATTAGAAGCTGGTCTGGTATTGATCCGGCCATACAATCATGATACTGGCTTGCACCATTGACCTACTGATTCCCAAAGATGCATTTACTTTCCACGTGCAAAATACAAGAGGGCTTCAGAAAATTCCTGGGGAAATGGGATTAAAAGATGTTTTTTCTTGTGACATGTTTGAAACCCTTTTATACATAATGCCACCTCAAGATCTTTATAATATAACGGGCCGAATAATTAACACCAAACAGATATTATCTTAGGTCGGTTTCCCTAAAGCCACAAAAGCAGGAAAGCTTATATTTGTGTATATATTGAAAGAAATGGCTTATGCAGTTGTATATGTAAGTCACAAGTCAGATGCTAGGCTAGCAGTATCTCCTGACTCAAGTAGATTTGAGGGCAAATGAAACCACTATTGGTAGGAAAACAGCAAACAGTGGGCTACAATGATAAATGAATCCAAAGGCGGTTGGCTGGAAGATGACTAACTTCAGAGACTCCTACGATAGGTAGGCAATGCAAGAAGCCACTGGCTTAAATGCAAAAAGGAGCCAGATGCAGGGTCCAGACCAAAGAAAGCAAGCACATTTTCCACAGTGGCCACTTAAATTGGAAGCAGGCCACGTCCCTGCGTGATGGTCCAGAGATGGGATCTGAATGAAGGTGCTGTGCACTGCTCTAATCTCTTTACAACGGATTGGCTGGAAATGATTACGCTGTTACATCACATCATGGGAGATCACTAGCTTCAGCTTCCAAACCACTGAGATCCTGGCCCAGCCAAGTTGACACAAAGCCTCAACTATCATAGATACCAACTCTTGGAACAGTTGAACGGTTTGTCATACGTCTGTGGCTTGTGTGTTGCTGTGACGCTGGAAGCTGTATCACTGACATTTCAGATAACAGCAGGGTCACTCAAATTGAACCAGTTTCAGCAGAGATTCCAGACTAAGAACAGACGAAAAGGAAGGAATAAGCTGTATACTTTAGATGAATTAGCCACTGACAATTTTTAAAATAGTGTCAAAAAATTGTCACATACTGAAAACCCCATGATATGTCAGATATAGTTCCAGAAGCTAAGCCTCACAGAGTGGACAAAGCTTATGAAACTTCACAGTCTATTCTGACTCACAGCAACCTTATAGGACAGAGTAAAGCTGCCCTGTCAGTGTCTGAGACTATAAATTATTTTGACAGTTTTGTTGGGACTGAATCCATATACTATATAATTCAATAGTTCAATCATCTCAAGAAGGGTTGTATAATCAGTACCAAAATCAATTTTTCAATATTTGTTCTTTGTTATACTAATTGTTAGTATCCCATTTCCCTTCAAACTCCCATACCATGACCCCAAGGAACTATTTATCTAGTTAGTTTCTCTTTAGATTCACCCATCCTGGATTTCACACATCAGATGACACACAAAAAACAAAAACAAAGAAATAAAAATAAAATAGAAAAAAACAATTAAAAGCAAAAAAGAAAATATTAAAAGCTAGACTGACTTTAAAATGGGTCAGAAGTTTCATTCAAGTTGGAAGGTATCAAATTTTGACCTAACTACATCTGTCATAATGATTCACTTTCCAATGCATTCTGCACGCTGATGAGGCTATTCATCAGTTGACCTGTCTTGGAAGAAGTACAGCAAGCGTGCTCCTTAAAGGCAAGGATGGCAAAACTTCATCTTACATCTTTTGAATGTAGAGTCACTGTAAGTCAGACAGACTTGATGATACTGAACATCACAGCAACAACATAAAGAGTTTTGTGCCATAAAATTAGATAATCTTGATCAGTTTTGATTTTCATCTCCCAAATGGATTAGTGATCATGTGGTTGCTTGCCACTAGAGAGTCTTTTCTGTTGAATCTTTAATATATTTTGCCCACCTATTAATATAATTATTTTTCTTCTTCTTCAGATGTTGAAAAAAGTATATATATATTGCTCTTCAGTGTTGGTTTTTTTTTGTGGTTTTGTTATATTTTTCCCCATTTGGTGAGTTCTCATTTCACCCTTTTAATAAATATTTTGATATGCATAGTGTCTTGTTTTTAATAGCTCCCAATCATTTATTTTATTTTCTACTATGTGTATTTCTATGCTAATTAAAAAAATGAACATTTAGCCAAAACAAGAGATGAAGTTAAGAAGTTCCTTGAAATAATGAGAGTGAAATCACAATATATCAGAATCTCTGGGCATAGCAGATGCATTATTTTGGGGAGATAAAAATCAAAATTATGATGACATTCCACCTCACACCCACACTGACAATGAAATTCATAGAAACAAAGATCAACAAATGGTGGTGACAATGTGGAGAGACTATAACTCTCATCCACTGCTGGTGGGACTGCACATGTACAGTTATTATGGAAAGTCCGTTAGCACTATCTGAAGAAAACTAGAAATTGAAAAACCATGTGACCCAGCACTACCGCTTGGGTATATATCCCAGGGAAGCAGGAGAAAGAAGTTGGACAGACATATGTGTTTATAACACCACATTCCACGATAGCAAATACTCCCGTTTTTCATAGCACGTCCGACAACAGCAATAAGTTGGAAACGATTCAAATTCTTATCAGCAGATGAATGGATAAAGGATCTCTGGTACGTATACACAATGGAATACAATACATCTATAAAAATAGTGATAAAACCCAGGATCGCTTTATGACACGGAGAGTGTGGAAACCATTATGCTGAGTGAAATTAGTCGATCACAAAAGGACAAAGAGTGTATGAGTTCATTACTGCAAGAATAAAAATTAAGAGAAAGAGCTCCTTTTTTCTCTGGCCATGTGCTCTTCTAATCTGCCCTCGTAAGGAACAAGACAGAGAGCCTGCCTTGCACCTGTATCACGCCTTTGATCTGTAGTGCATCTTAGAAACCCCTTTTAGCAAGGAGGCCTCATCTCAGACGGAGGAAAATTTTCCAGATGGGGGAGAGGTAGAAGAGCATTTACTTGTTGCCATCCAAAAGTGTGCTAAGGTCACTCCAAATCAGCAGACCTTCCTACAAAAGTGATAAGTGATAGAAACTCAAGTCAAGATGTGGGGAGGGGCACATGTATCTTGAAGAACGTGATTATGTCTGTTGGTGGGGAAACTGGGAGGAGTAACCTCCCATCAGAAAGGGGAGGGAAGCATAAAAAATACTTATGGAGAACCCAAGGGTGAACACGCCCAGTACTATGTTCTTAATCAGACACTTAAAACCTAGTTTCTCTCCAGCCCTGCAGAACCAGGGTCATATAGGAAACTCTGGCTTTTAGTGTGCACATGATCCTTCACAGGCCACAGCAGAATGGTTCCACGTGGAAACCCCCCACTCCTACGTGAACAGGGATTTACTTCAAACACCTATAGTATATTTAAGGAGCTGACATACTCCCTTGGACTTAAGGCTGAAACACCGTCGTGTGTGAAGCAGGTAACGTCTATCCAAAGGTTATGGAACTGGTAGTCATTGCCCTATGATTTGCATGTAGCGCTTTGAGGGTGCTCAATGCATGGTGACCCTGACTGCCAGGTCATGTATGAGCTAAATACACTCCTTGTTCCCTTATGGCATGTATTCACATGGAAGACATGGTTTGTTTTTCCGAAGGAGAGTTGGTGAAAATTTCCCTCTATAACCAACTCTCATCGTTTATGACAATACCCAGTCACTTATAATTTTAATCTGTATAAGTTAACAATATATGCATTTCTCTTTATATTGACCTAAACTTGTATAATCTTCTTTTCTCAACAGTATTTTAAATTCTATACCATTTTCTAAGTTCATTACACTCAATGGAATTACCTGATGCCCTGGGAATGTTTTCAATCATGAAATGACAGTATCTTTCAAGTAAATCAGAGACACACATAAACCATAGACAAATGGGTTTGGTGCTCACACTTAATTCTAGCCCCAATCTAAAAACATTCAGCTCTTCTAATTGACATGGCTCTGCTTCCTGCTCACCCTCAGGAAGAAATGACCAAAGACAGAGGTGCTTAAGCTAACAGTGGTGAATAAGCCAGATGGTGCAAGGCTATCAGGAAAAAAAATAGAATCTAGGTTCTTAAAGGCTTGTCTCCAAACAAGCAGTCATCTGACTAAGGTATGAACCAAGTACACATGAAAGAAAGAAGTACAACAGTTTTGTGGTGCAAGGACTGTAAATAACAAAATCCAAATTCAAAAGAGAGAATGTTGTCAGAGCCAAAGATGCGAACACTCCGTTGTCAGAAGAGTGTGGAGAGCTGTGGAAGCCTGAGGTCCTCGTCCAGGGGGCACCGCTGGATTCGAGCTCCAGTGAGTGCCTTCTGGCCACCGTCAAGGGATTTGAAGAACCTAGTTATCAGAGAGACACGATTGTGAATTTGATTATGGCAGCTATAGCTATGTAAAATGCAATACCGTATCATTTGATTTTCCTTTTGATCTGTTTCAAAGTTGTTTCCGTTTTTCAATATTTTATGCTTTCTTTTTGAGTGAGGTTTTCCTTGTTTTTTTAGCTAGTCTTGTTGAGTTTTTTGTTTGTTTGTTTGAATCTGTGTTTGCTTGCTTCCTGTTGGTATTTCATATGATTTTACATATGAAACTAGGATAGGTACTCTATAGAGAGAGTAACGGGATCGATAATCACCTCAGAGCATGTCCAGGGAGGGTGGGGGGAAATGGAGAGCTCACACAAATGGCTACAAGAAGAAAGTTTTCTGAAATTGATTGTGGTGATGATTGTACAAATCCTCTTAATATAATTGACCAACCAAATTTTATGATATGTGACTTATATACCAATAGAAATATAATGATAAAAAGAAATACTTTTTGACTTGTACTTGTGTTACAATATGCATATATGTCACTTAATATATTGGAATATAAGTAGAACTGAATATCAGCTGAGGGACCTAATTTTACCACAAAAACTGCCCCAAAATGTGCTGAAAAACTCAGCTTATACACGAGTATATACATGAATATATATTTAAGTTATATTAATATATATTACACCCAAGATGATGCAAAGCCTTTGTTCAAACAAAACGTTCATGTAGCACTATTTAGACTATACAAAATATAAAAATTCAAGTGTCTGTCAACTTATTCATTCATAAGAATAATATGATTTATCTATAAAATGGATCATTTTCAGCCATAAAAGAAGAATGAAGTACTGTTTCAAACTGCAGCCTTGTTGAACCTTGAAAACATAATGCTAATCGGAATTAGGGACAAAATACCACATAGTGTATGATTATATTTCTATGAAATATCCAGAGTGACTATAAACAAATCTATAAAGACTGAAATCAGATGATTTTTAATACAATTTGAAGCAAAATGAAGTGGAGGATGGCTGATTAATGGGTGTGGGATTTTTTGGGGGGGGGTATTTTTTGTACCCACAAAATGCAGTCCCACATTTCCCACTTCTTCCCTGTTCTTCTCATTTCCATTCCTCCTTTTCGCAAACCTTTCTGAACTTTGTCATGGTGCCCTTTTACTCTCCACTGATCGACCCTTCTAAGGAGAGCAGACTTCCTTTGTGTTATTGTTCCCATATGGAACTATTTATTGTTTCACTGGAAATTAGCCACAGGGGGAGTTCAGATCCCTCCTGATGGTAGAATATGGCTATAGTCTTGGAGTTGGGATTTCTTTTTCAGTTTCTAAAAATATTTTGAAATTAGATAGCCTGGTGTTACTGAATTACTTGGTTTAACGTATAAATCATAGCCTTTTTCACTCACACTAAAAGACTAGTTGGCAGCATGAACATAGATGTAAGAGATTTTAATGGGGAACCGGGCAGTTTTGCTGTTCTGCTGGATATAAAGGGAGCTAACTCGGAATTAGGAATGGAGGATATTATCAAGAACAGAAAGGCGGAGGAGCCACAGATAAGCAAGCCCTAAATCACTGCATAGAGAAGTGGTGGCAGAAACACAGCTGCACAGAAACCGTACCACAAACTAATGGCTTTCCCAGCCCACAGCACAGAGAAAACCAGGTGCCTTCAAGGAGGAGGCCAGCTTTCAGAGAGAGCTGCCCTCTGGGAATGTATCAGTGCAGAAGGAGCTTGTAAGAGTTGCCAAAAAATAAACAAGAACCAATACACAAGAATTCCAGCACTTAGTGAATATCTCAACTAAATAAAAATTTTCCTTGCCTGGACTTCTACACTGGAACCTTCTGAATAATTTTATTGAAATGAATGTTTTCACCAACCTATTTTCCCTAGGTTTGAAGCTGATGAATGCAAGGTAGGAGACTGAGGCCCCTTCCTATTGTTGTTTTTTATGAAGTTGATGTACCACACTTTGAGTCATATGTTGATATTGGTTGCCTTATTCAATATCCATCACCATGTTGTCTTATTTAAATAATATTTCCCAGGTGAATTAATATATTCTCATTGCAATGAATACTATTGTGAATTATTGGAATTCATTAAGTGATAATTACAGAGAACTTCTTGCAAATAGATTTAGCTGATAGTTTTTGACCTTTAATTTTTTCCTTGATTATCAATGGAAGGTGGACCTATTTTTTATTGCATATTGATATAAAGTTTTTTCTGCCAACCTGGTCTATGAACACCTGTGGGGTTAATTGAAGAGTGGAGAGATAAATGGCTTGGTGAGCCCAGCCTTTCTAGTACTTGGGTCTCTTGCTTTGTGATGGTTTGATCAGGGTGCAGCTGCCTTAGGCAGTTTCCTGCTTCATCTGGCAAGGCTCACTTCCTGCAAGACATCCCTGAGGAGAAACCACATGGACCTACCCCAGCCAGCCCTGGGTGCTGGAGCAGCCGTGTGGAGACCCCTGCCAGGACTGAGATGCTTACACAGTCACTGATTCAGCTTTCCTCCTGCAATCGGCATCACTGCATCTCATTTGCCAGATGGAGGACTTTGTGGCTTGGTATTGGACATATGGGTTCACGTTGGATTTGTGGGCTTGAGTGGCACTGGGTTGGGATGTTTCCTTATGTGAACTTACCCTTTATATAAAACTCTCTCTTATATATATGAGTTTCTGTTGATTTGTATCTCTAAAGTACCCAGAATAACACACATATTATCAGCCATTTTATGCATGTAAAAACCGCACCTCAGACCAGCGATCCCTGAGAAGCACTATAGAAGGACACTTGTTTCTTGATCTCACCATAAATTCCATAGCTGCCTAAGACTTCTTTTGAACTACTTCTTAGATGAAAAACCATATTTTCATAGGCTCTCAGGATCTCAAAGCTAACATTTGTGTTTCTAAGTTCAAGCCCATAGGAGTTGAATTCATGTAGATGGCAGTGAGTTTTGTCTTGGGTACACACAAAGATAAAGATATACCCTGTTCCCTGTTTCTTTCAGTTCAGTGAATGTGCTGGAAAAATCCTAGACACTTTCATTTGTGCCAATTAAATTGTAGTTCCTCACTGATCCCATGAATATAAATAAAGTACAATTAGTTATATCACATTTTCCTTAGTGTGTTCTAAATTTTTGAGAGATATTTGTTTTAATTTGACTTCTGCAAAATCATTAAAATTTTATCTAAAGCTTATTCAAACACATACTAAAACATAGTGTATTTCCTAGTCTTCAAAATTATATATCATTCTTAATATTTAGGAAGCTAATATAATCTCATTTGTCCTACTACTTTCATTCATTTTTTTAAATGTCTCATAACAAGAAAGAGTGTTCATGAAAAGAATACCAGATTTCAAAGGCTTAGACTGGAGATTTTAAAATCTTTCATTCAGTACTTAATGGTTGGCATACACTCAAATCAATTTACTTTCCAATGGCACTTTTATCTCTCATAAAGACTTATGTTGATCCATAATTATAATGATGTGTGAAGTCTTGGAAGCTTACAGAAGTTGACACATATCTCAGAGCCAAGTCACTGCAAACAAGAGATTTAGGAAGATCATATGATGCTAGTGCCAAGGGAAACCTAGGTAACACAGAAATCAGATTTAAAATAATTTGCTGTTATGATTGTATAAAAACAATCAGAAGTCTGAAGTCAATGGTGGGGCCATCACTGACAAACTGAAAATCACATACGTACATATATACACAAAACTATTTTTATCTTAATTGTTCTTTAAGCACACGAGAAAAATGACAACACAACTTCTGGAAACTATAATATATATCCCATAATTTGCTATGTATATTTCAACTTTCTGCTCATGCTCTCTTAAATATTCATAATACAATGTATATAGACATATATGTAGCAATTATCTCAAAATTACACCTTGCATGTGGACATGGATAAATCATAAACACTTGCTTTCATTTATAACTTTGACCCATGAGATTAAAGGCAACCTCAGATCATCAAGCAGTGCTAGAGAGGAAAGCATCATTTGGATGTGTGGTTCTTGTGCAGAGAGCCTCCAAGGCTCAGCAGGAGAGAAATCTCTAACACTAGAATCTACAGTAAATGTGCAATAGCAAAAATTATAACCACAGCCTGGTCCACTGACAGGAAAATGGCCAGCAATACAAGCAAAAAGAACCAGGTTACAGGACACGGTGGCTGCAGTAGTTTGATGATCCATGGTCAGAAAGACAAGTGAACACCTTATTGTAGGCGGTTTGCTGCCAGAATGAGGGGCCTCTGGCATCTTCTAAGTGCAGCTAAATAGGTGTAGCATTTACCTCAGCAATGCAAAGACTAAGAAAAATCCAGACAGCAGGCATGAGCAAAATAAGAGCTTTGTTGACTTTCTTGACTTGAAACTATTCTGATTGAGAATTACTACCTGAGTTATATTGTCAATTAAAAGTTGATTTAAAGTTAAAAATGTGTAGCATGTTTCTTTCTCAATAAACCACATACATGTGGGTAGAGGTTGTACATTTTGTGTGACGATAACAATGGACTATTGATCCCAGTCAAGAACTGCAGTTGGGCAACTGTGATATCCAAAATGGTGAGAAATTGTAGAGTGAAATTGTCATCCTTTACCCTCTGAGGACTTAGCTTTGGGCTCATCTTGATTGTTGTCCTTGAATTCACACAACAGCAATGAGTTTTCTTCGGCAAGTTCTGACACCAGGAGACTATCTAAAGACTGGATTGAACACTGCCAAGCCTATGAAATCTATATATGTGTATATGCTATGCAGGGAAAGGCATTTTGTGGATCCTAAGCCATATGGATGGATATTGTTTTTGTGGAGTGCTTTTTTGTATGAAATGCCTTTTTAATTCCTTTTAAGTGTCAGCATATAATGGAGTACATTTTAAATATTGGAAATGATATGTTCCTATTATATTCTCCTATTATTTTGGAGTCATAGATAAGGCCTGTTAGACATCAAGAAATGGTGAAAGATAAATACTGAAAGCATATTTCTGGTTAATTTCCAGACCATCAAACTAAAATAAATATTGTAATAACGAGATAACCTTGAATCTTGGGTTATTCAGGACATATAAAAATGATGCCTACATTATCTTAGCCCCTATTTATACAGTAGGATGATGAAATGTAACAAAGAGATACAAAGTGAGGGCATGCCCTTAGCAAAATTATATCTATAGACTTGTTTGATGTAGTGTTGCTAAAAACCATCATTTTTTGTAAAATATATCTATGAAGCAAGATAAAATGAGAGATGCCTACAGATAATTATTATAGGAAAAAAGAGATAAATACAAGTCTTACGTATATTCAGATTTGTAATGAAAAAATTAAATGTATTAGTAATACATAAAAATGTATTATTAGATGTTCTCAATGTATCAGAAAATATACTTACTAACTTGTATACGTTAAGATTGATTCTACAGATAGTTCAATGAGATAAATAAAATTTTCTTCTTTTATTTTAATGGTCTTCTTTTAATCAAAGGAACACAGATTATTGTAAACGTTTAAAAGTTACAGTATTTTCTCTAAAGCACTTGGACTCAGAATGGATGAAGATTTTAGATAGGAATCTTGGTGGCGTGGTGAATGGGTTATTCACCGAGCTGCTAAGAACAGGATCAGTGGTGTGAATCCACTGGGGTCTCTGGGAACGAAAGATGAGAATCTACTCTTATAAAGATGTAAAGTCTCTGAAAGGCAAAGGAACCGTTCTTCTCTGTCCTGTGAGTCAGAATCAACTTGATGACAGTGAGCTGGTGTTTGGTAACTCTAACTACCCTTGTGCTGACCACCACACTTTGTAATTTATAGGTAATATACTGTATTGTCAACTTTAAGCTATTCCACTATTCAAAATGTAAAACAATGGCCAAGTATAAACATTGCTAAAAAGCATATAAATAATTATTAAACAAAGCTATGATAATGGGAAGATTTTGTTTCTTGATATACCCTCTATCTGCCTGGATGGCATCTTTGGTGAATTATCTATTAATGTTTTCTGCCAATTTTTAATTGAATTATTTGAACTTTTGTTATTAAGATGTTTCAGTTTTCTGGAGTTTTACAAGAAGAGGTGGATAAGAAGATAACATAAAGGGTACGCAGGAGTTCTTATAAAACAGAATATAACAGGATACCTCATGTTTTGCTCCCTGAAAAATTTCACTGCTTATATAAAGATATGTAACAAGAACACATGCACACACGCATATACATTTTAATAAAAATTTTAAAATGTATAAGATTTATTTTCAGCGCCTGTTTTTATTAAGTGTTTTAAAACTATGATAACATTTATATAAATGACACAAAACAGGGGCATATAATGTTCAATTAATATAGTTGAATAATTTGCAAAGTTTATAAATGCTCAGTGAAAGAAACATTATGCAAATTATAGCACTCCTTTCCAATTTTTAGAAGAAAAAAGGTTACATTAATAACTTAAATGAGCTTCTTTATGAGTTATAGTATATGAGGAAAATCTTTCTCTGCAAATTAAGTTTTCTCTAATGCATTTTGAGAAGAATAAAGTTCACAAGATCCAAAACAGAATGGAACTGATTTTAACTCTCCTTTTCCTGTGACTAGTGTTATTCCGACATGACGCTCCTTTAACGTATCCTGAGCTACAGGTTCTACACTTAAAAATGGCTACAAGTTTAGTATCACAATTATACACAGTTCATATGAACACTTAAAAAAGAGATTAAATATAGATAGTGCCCAAGATGGAAAATGCTTAAAATAGGTGTACTGTTCCTGTTTAAATCATTACAATTTTATCCATAAGCATATATTTATATTGGTGTGTATACATATGTGCTCTTTTCTTTTAAAAGTATGCATTAAGAGAGGTTCCAAGACAGTGTCCAGGTAGCATCACCCACCTAGTGCTCCTGCTGTTACACTGGAACATCAAAATGTAAGGAGGCCAATAGTGGAATGCCGGGTGCCAGATAAAGCGTTCAAGTGCACTAGGTTCTGTGGATCAGACCACTCCCTGCAATTTTTGACCATGGAGCGATTAGAGGGCTTCCTGAAATCCTCTAAGTTCCAAGCTGCCTTCAGGCTCCACGAATCCCTCACCAGGTTCAGCAGGATGGCATCCACCACCCCTTCCTGCACCCAAGATCTAAGAACCACAGCATGGAGTGGTTTCCCCAGACTGCTGCCTAAAGGTAGTCATCATCTAGGGCTCAAAAAGAGCTTCCAAGAACGAGCCAGGAGGATTCACATCGGAGTTCTTTCTCTTCAACCCTCCCCATTCCCAGCATCCACGGGCTGTGCATCTCTTCTCCCTGGCCAGGAACAGAGCAACAGCATCAGACATCCCCTTTCCCCCTATGCTCAGCTCCCCACTGCCAGCACTGGTAACAACAGATAATTAGATACTAATTTGCTGTAATTGGAGAGCCCCTAGGATAGTCACCCTAGATGGAGAATGTAGATCACACCCAGAGCACAGCCTGTGAGCTGTGCAGGAGGGAGACGAGTGACTCAGTAGTGCAGTGTGTACAACTCAGACCAACAGCCACAATCCCACTGAAAAGGGGACCAGACCGGGATGCCCCTTGTCACCATTTTTTTACATCATATTGGAGGTCTTAGCTAAGAAAATACAGCAATGGAAAGGCATCAAAAGTATTCATCTGGGGAAAGAAGAGGTGAAACTATCATTATTTACAGATGATATGATTTTATATGTGGAAAACCACAAAAGCTCCACAGGAGGAGTGCTGGAAGCGATAGAGAAATACAACAGAGTGGCAAGATACAAGGACAACAAACAGAAGTCTATCGGTCTGCTGTATACATCAGATGAGACCACAGAAGAGGAGATAAAAAGGGTAGTACCCTTCACAATAGCCAAACACAAATTGAAATATTTAGGGATATACCAACCAAAAAAAACCCCAAAAGATTTCTACAAGGAAAACTACAGAACACTATTACAAAAAATCAAGAGTGACCTCCACAAATGGAAGAATATCTCATGCTCATGGATCAGAAGCCTTAATACAATAAAGATGCCAGTCCTGCTCAAGGCACTCTATAAGCTTAATGCTATCCCGATACAGATTTCAGCATCTTTCTTCAAAGAATTGGAAAAAGTGACTACCAACTTCATATGGAGACGGAAGGAGCCCAGAAGTAGAAGAGAACTCCTCAAGATTGACAAAGTCAGAAGGCTTGCTTTACCTGACTTTAGCATCTATTATAGCCACAGATAAGAGCTCTTGTCACACAGAATCCAGGACAGATATAAACCTCAGGAACAATAATAGGAGTAGCGAGACCATGAGGATAGGGCAAAGATGGGGAGAGAAGGGGGAGAGAGGGGGAAACTGATCACAGTGATCAAAGTATAACACCCCCTTCCCCCGGGGGGACAAACAACAGAAACATGGGTGAAAGGAGACAGTGGTTGGTGTGAGATATGATAAATTAATCATAATTTATCAAGGGATCATGAGGGTGTGGAGGATGCGGGAAGGAGGGAAAAAATGAGGAACTGATTCCAAGGGGACACAAGAAATAAAATGTTTTGAAAATGATGATGGCAACAGCAAATGTGCTTGATACAATAGATTTGTGGATTGTTATAAGAGCTGTATGAGCCCCCAAAAAAGTGTTTTTTTCAAAAATAAAGTACCCATTACCTTCTGAACGAATGCATGTTTTAAAAGTTAATACATTTAGATTATCTATGGATAAAAAGATTCCCTAATATACGTTTTTCCTTTCGTCATTTAATATTCTACAATTTTAAATGGGTAGAATTATATAAATTTAAATGAATTATTGATTTAAGTTTAAACGATTAAGTTCAAAATGGTAGAATATTATATTAAAATTCATTAAATATGACTCTTGTACTGGCTAACAGAGTGATTCACTATCTTCATCTTTAAGGCAATGCCTCATGAAGCCCAATTACTTAATGAGATATTGTCAATCAATATCTAGCCATAATTCCTTATGTGATATATTTTAATTCTGGACTCTATGCTTGTACCTAAAATACCATCTTGAGGGAATTCTCTACTATACTAGACAAGATGAAGGTGGTGTTAAGTCCTGACCTTAGTAGAAGGTGCCAATCAATCATATCTTTTGTTTCCTGGAGGGTATTGTCCTCTAGAAGACTATAGGCACCCATCCATCAAAGTTATTCCTCATAGTTATAAAAGCCATCTCAGAGACAGAGAGAGAAAATCTAGGACCACAGGAAACGCAGCACATTCTAAATCTCTCTCTGATGTGGTGGAGGCCAAGGCCAGAGCACTATAGCTTGCGGCATGAAGAATATGGAACATAGCTAAGGGAAAAGGCCTAGAGAGAGGTCCCAGGAAAGTACACCATGAGACAGGACCAAGCATCAGCACTGATACTGTGAAACTACGAATCAGAGAGAAAGACAGGTTGACTGGTCCATGAAAGCAAAGGACAACCAGGTGGCAGGGAGACTGAGGATAGACCGAAAAAGGGGCCGAATACATGAGTATCCAGTAACAGGCTTTATTGGAAAGCTACTCCAAGAATGGGTAGAGCAGCCCAATAGCCAACACGGACATGGACAAAATATACCATCAGGGTGGAGACTCGTGCCTGGGGTTGTTAGAGCACCGTGTGTCCTTCTGATTGGCGAGTTTGAATAAAGGGGGTGAGGTGGCCTTTGAGAAGCATGGGTAGCTCTGGGCATGTGCGAGAAGGTGTGAGGTGTGGAGAGACTCTGTGAGCAAAACAACTTGGAACAGCCAAGTGCAGGTTTAAACTCAGCCGCACCCATTAAGGACCAGAGAGAGCTGCTGGGTGAGTTTTTTAAGCTATCAAATGCGAAACTGATGAGCTGATATGTACACATTCACGACAAACAGTTAGAAAAATATTAATACAACATTAAAATAGAATCATATGAATAAGAGAACTTCAAAAATTCAAAATTGATACAAAAAAGGTAGCGAAATTAGAAGGAAAATACAAAACAGTGAAGTGTAATTGAAGCTAGAAGAAGAGTATTTTCAGGTGTGGATATTGCCAACTGCTTTTAAAGGTAGTGAAATTGTAAGCAATTGGGATTTAAGACTGCAGTTTGACTTAGAAATCTACGTGTAATGAATAATATTAGCAAATATCCCTTTAAAGTTGTGTTAGAAACAGCTTCCAACGAAGAACGCTCTGAGAAGCAATTTTAAAGTAGGGAAGAAGGGACCCATTTTTTTTCCCTGAGACATTTGATAGAACCTATATAATAAATTTGGAAAGGGATATAAATCCTGGTTGTTTGACAGAGTGTAATCAATGGCATTGAAATATTCATGTAGAAGGTGTTAAATTGGAGAATGTTTTATTGTGTATATTTTTGCCATACTTAAAATTTTTTAAAATAATAATATTAGCAAGTGCACTAATACGGAGCACAACAAAGAAGAAAATGTGCTAACAATGACTGCAGCAATGACGATGCAACTGTTTTTTATAGTATCGTGCTATTGAATTATTTGCTGAATGGAAGAAGTGCAAATCAAACTGGAATAATAATAACTTTAAAAACCCTGCAAGGTAAGCATTATTGGGAAGATAAAATACAAATCATATTGAGGGGAAATGAAAAGCAAAAACTCGTGGAAATTTGTAGTTTTGCATGTCCTCCATGTGATTCTGAGGCCCACTCTACTGTAGCTGACTTGCTCTTTGCTGAACTAAATTAAATTAAATACTCATTAACAGAGAATGGCTTAAAATATCCGGTATTGGCTGATTAATTATGATTTCCCAGAGCGCTTAAATTTAATGGCAACTTCTATCCAGAGCCAGCGTATCCTCCTGAATGTTGGTTGCCGGAGCCCTGGTGGCTTCGTGGTTACAACGTGAGCTGCTTGTACAGTTAAAGTCATCAGTGTGAAACTCCCAGCTGTTCCACAGGATAAAGGTGGGGCTTCCTCCTGTCGTACTGAGTTGCAGTCACAGAAACCATGGTAGCTCTACTCTGTCCTACAGTGTCATTCTGAGTCAGAATCAACTTGATGGCAATGAGGTTTTGCTTTTATGTGGGGGCGGAGTGATTTCAACAGTAGTAAGAGGTTGAAAGCTCATTATGCCAATGCACTTGATGGGACATAATGTTTGATATGGAAATATTATATAATAATAGAAATAGGCACTAGGAGAAAAGTATGTATATTCACTCATCAATGAAGGGAGGGAACTTGGCCGGTATGTTAGTGTAAATTGAAAAGCATAGCTCCAAAATCATAGAAGGCTTTGATTAAAAAAGAAAAAGAACAAATGGAAGCTATTGCTTCTCATCATATCCTACATCTTGGTTTATAAAATTCTGAAAGTGGTGTTTCCATCTCTCTCATCCTTCCTCAAAAACTTCTGCACATCAAAACAGCAGTTTTGGGGATGCTCAAGAGACACAAAGTGTATTCCTTTTGAATATTCTTGGGATTTGGTTGGAAAAATGTCTGCGGGGGTAAGATTAGGGTTGTAAAATAGATGGGTTCAGTTTTCCAAATGAGATTCTCCTAAGAGAGTGCTTGCTACCCTAGAAGAATGAGCAAGTGCATTATCTCTATGTGAAAAATATATTTCTAAAACATTCCTGGTCTCTTTCTCACAATGCAGTTTTCATTTTCCTAAATGCTTCATAGTAAGCTTGTTATTGTACTAAATCCTTAGAGAAAATGTATCTTAATTACCCCTTGGCAATCCCCTTCTCCCCCAAAAAGAGTAGCTGTAATCTTCTGAGCTGACCTCGGTCTAAAACTTGCTCCAGCAAATCCTTTCGCATGTCACTGTTTTGACTGGACCTTCGATTGAAAACACCCAACCGAGATTATCATAAGCATACTACTGAGATAATGTCTCAATCAACTGATTGTAGAGACGTCTTTAAATAAAATTCATTTAGAAAAAGCATGCTGATGTACGAACTGGAGTTATAGTTGCAATACGTTTTTACTTAGCTTCCTATAAACCGATGAGATAAAGTAAATTAATTTTAGAGCTTACCTGAACCTCAAGGCAACACAGATATTTACAAGAGTGTGGAGGAGTTAAGGTTGGCAGCTGCAAGGAAAAATGTAGTACTATGAATTGAGTTACTTTGTGTGTATTTATGTATTTTGTATTTGATCATTCTATGTCAAATGCTAGATACAGTTTTATTGACAGAAGAAAATGAGCAACCACTGAGGTTACCAAGCCCAGAAGTTTACTGTTTTGTGGTGAAAGACTGAAGAAAATATGTACCTTAAGCCAACTTTTTATTTATTTTTAAAAGCTTCTGAGGCAGATGGAGTTGAGGCTCCAGTTGTCTTCAAGGGATTGTCAGCGTTCCATTTTAAAAGAGAGTTGGATGAAACAAGTAGGCACAATCTGGATTAAAAAAACCCAAATTTTAGTAACCTTGGATTTCAAGTTGCAGATCACATAGCTTAAGAATTCAGAAAATAGGAGTTGTGATAGTAATTTGGCGTTAGATGTTAGAAGACATATGCAGTAAGACTTTTGGTGGTATATTGGTTTGTGAACCACAAGTCTGAGGTTCAAACCCACCAGCCTCTCCTTGGAAAAAATATGAGGCTCTTTTGCTCCTGCAAAGATTTATCACCTCAGAAACCCAGCAAAGGTAACTGTGACTTGTCTTATGGGAGCCATTATGAATCAAAATCACCTTGATGAAAGTGAGGTTGTTTGTGGAGGTCTTGTGAGAAGTCGAGCACTGGTGGTGGGTTGGAAATCACAGCACCTCCTTGGGAGACAGTCTGGGCTCTCTACTCCTGGAGACAGTCTGGGAGACCCGCGGAGGGGTAGGGGTGTGTGTGTGTGTGTGTGTGTGTGTGTGTGTGTGTGTGTGTGTGTTGTCAGTATTTGTCAACTTTGACTGGATGGCAGTCAGTGTATTTGTTGGATTTAAGGAGTATCAGTTCATAGATGATATTGAAGAAGCGGGAGTTATAGGTTGGTTTCAGAGGAAGAGGGTTGTGGGAGGATTATTCAATTTCCCTCTTAGTGGGACTCAGACATGTTGAATTGTACTCAGCAGAAAAACCAAACGTCCGTGAGGAGTTGAAAAATTGTGCCAACTGTTCCTAGGGGATGACAAAGTCTGACACAGAATGCTTACTGAGAATCAGTGAATGAGGGAGCAGAAAAGAAGGGCAATATTCTGAGAAGTGTAGGAATGAAGAAAGTCATAGAAGGCTTTTAGAAAGGCTTCCCAAAATCTCTAACATATTTCTTAGATCAGGATTTTTTTTGTTGTTGTTTTTAGTTGATTAGTCAAATTTACCCAACTTTTTTCCCCAACCTATGAGCATACTGGATAGACCTTTCTTAGTTTATGCTGAGTAGCATCTACTTCATATGTCTCTTCTTTTTTTGTTGTTCTCTTTTAAACGTTTTATTAGGGGCTCATACAACTCTTATCACGATCCACACATACATCAATTGTGGAAAGCACATCTATACATTCATTGCCCTCTTCATTTTCAAAGCATTTGCTCTCCACTTAAACCCTTTGCATCAGGTTCTGTCTTTTTCCTCTCCCTCCCCACTTCCTCCTCCCTCATGAGCCCTTGATAATTTATAAATTATTATTTTGTCATATCTTGCACTGTACAACATCTCCCTTCTCCCCCTTTTCTGTTGTCTGTCACCCAGGGAGGAGGTCACATGTAGATCCCTGTAATCGGTTCCCTCTCCTTCTACCCTCCCAGTATCTCCACTCACACCCATGGTCCTGAAGGTTTCATCCGCCCTAGATTCCCTGTGCCTCCAGCTCCTATCTGCACCAATGTACATCCTCTGCTCTATCCAGACTTGCAAGGTAGAATTCAGATCATGATAAGGGGAGTGGGGTAGGAAGCACTTAGGAACTAGAGGAAAGCTGTATTCTTCATCACTGCTACATCACCATGACTGGCTCATCTCCTCCCTAGACCCCTCTGCCTGGGGATCTCCAGTGGCCGACAAATGGGCTTTGGGTCTCCACTCTGCACTTCCCCCTTCATTCACTATGGTAAGATTTTTTGTTCTGATGATGCCTTATACCTGATCCCTTTGACACCTCATGATCAAACAAGCTGGTGTGCTTCTTCCATGTAGGCTTTGTTGCTTCTTAGCTAGATGGCCACTTGTTTACCTTCAAGCCTTTAAGATCCCAGACACTATCTTTTTTGATTGCTGGGCACCATCAGCTTTCTTCTCCACATTTGCTTGTGCACCCATTTGTCCTCAGCAATTGTATCATGGAGGTGTGCACCCAATTATTTGATTTTTTGTTCTTTGATGCCTGATAGCTGATCCCTTCGGAACCACGTGATCACACAGAGTAGTGTGTACTTCCATGTGGGCTTTGTTGCTTCTGAGTAGATGGCCGCTTGTTTATCTCCAAGCCTTTAAGGCCCCAGACACCTTTTGTTAGCCGGGCATCATCAGCTTTCTTCACCACATTCGCTGTTCATCCGCTTTGTCTTCAGCGGCTCTGTGTGTGGGGGTGTGTGTGGGGGTGGGGGTGGGAGTGAGCATCATAGAATGCCAATTTAATAAAAGAAAGTATTCTTGGATTGAAGGAGTTCTTGAGTGGCGGCCCAATGTCCTTCTGGCACCTTAATACTAAACCTATAAATATAGGCACATAGATTTATTTCCCCATCCTCATATATATATTTGCATATGTACATGTCTTTGTCTAGACGTCTACAAATGCCCTTTGCCTCCCAGCTCTTTCCTCTAATTCCCTTGACTTTCCTCCTGTCCCACTACCATGCCCCATCCCCGCCTGGGTTTCAGCAATACCTCTTCTTTACATTACCCTTGATCATGCCCTACCAGGCCTACCACACCCACCTCACCACCAATTTGGATCACTTGTTGTTCTCTTGTCCCTGGGTTTGTTAACACCACTTCCTTAACCCCCACCTCCCCCTATCCCATTTCCCCCCAGAACTGTCAGTCCTGTTGTTTTTCCTCCAGCTTGTTCATCCAGACATTATTTAGACAGACCTGAGGAGATAATAACATGCATAAAAAAAAAGACAGAGAAAAACCAAGCAACAATATACAACAAAACAACAACTACTGACAAAGAGTAAAACAAAACACAACAGGAAAGAAAAGCTTGTAGTTAGTTCAAGGATCATTTGTTGGCCTTTAGGAGTGTTTTCCAGTCCAGGCTCTTGGGACACCGTGCCCTGGCCCCAAAGTCCACCTTCAGCATTCCCTGGGGACCTTGCCGCTCCATTCCCTTGCTGTTCCGCTGCATTCCCCCAGTGCTTTGCCTCAGTGTGGTGGGATCAGGTCGGGTGCAATTCCTGCACTGTGTCTCTGGTGTTGTCACTCGCAGGGCCATGGGCCAGTGAGGGAAGTCATGTCTCATAGTGAGGGTGGCCATGTTGTCAGTCCTCTCTGTGGACTGGCTGCTCTAATTTGGGTCATTGTCCTCAGGACGTGGTGGGCCAGGATGTGCTCCACTCTCTCCTATTCTCCCTTCATCTGCTCCCTTGTTCTCTGATCAGATATGTCCCTTTCCTGGAGCTGCAGACTCAATACCCTCCTTTGAAATAAATTCTTCTTGAGGGAGGGGCAGGCATCCACTTAATATTTGGTACTGGGGCCTCCCAGACCTACACTGGTTCCCTACTCCACACCGCCAGGATGTTTCATTCACACCTTGGAGTACTGGGTTGAAGTCTGGTCCCTCTTTCCCTGTGGAGATATAAACAATACCCTCCTCTTGGGTGGGTTAGCGCCCCGTGCCCCCACTACCCATTTCTTCCTTATTTTCATCCCTTTGTTTTCCTTTCCCCACCTTCTCCCCAGTTGTCTACCATGTGCATCCCTGCATTTGGTCTGGTCCCTGCCATACTACGCGGTCCTCACCTCAAGAATGTTTGTATACAGTAGCTTTTTCCCTATGCCCCTTTTGCATTTGCCTCCTCTATCTATAGTCTTTGAAACTGCAATTGAAACTGCAAATGAGGTGGATGGAAACAACGCAGCTATCTGAGAAGCCAAGTAGAATTTGTTGGCACAGTTTCCCCACATAGGTTTTACAATGCAAGGAACATAAGAGAAATTCAGAGGCAAATTGGAAGAAGCAATTGGGATATGACTTTCCCCAGTGTAACAGATATTTATAGATTGCTGCTAAGAAATAGGGATGGATACAGTGAACGTTGATGGAGTTGATACCAGGCTTTACATACAGCACTGCTGGAAGCTGGATAAACCAATAGGCATTCCTGCTGGTCCATTAATGTTAGAGACCTAAGCATGTAAGGAGGAATTTACTAATGAGCTAGCAGCTAGGAAGAATTCACTAAGGAGAATTTTTATCTGAGGCCATCTGAAGCGGAGGCTCAGCTACTTGATCAAGATAAGAGATCCAACAAAGAGATTAATAATCATGCTCCATTTAAATGAGCCTGTACAGAAACAAGGTTGTAGGAATTTTTTTTTCACATGGAGAAGGAAGTGTTAGGAATGGAGCACCTGTTTTGAACTCCTTATTCTTCCATGCTGCACAGAGACTTGACCCACAGGCAGCGGAACGGAGATAATGAAATAGAGTGGCATCCTTCTGAGCACACATTTGAGTAAAGCTGAGTGCCTTTATAGAGGAGGCATGTTTACAATGGACCTGCCTCCGCCCTCTAGCATTTTTCACAAATTGTCACTAATTCAGGAGATGGTTACCTCCAAGCAGTTAATTGGAAGAGCTACGTCTGCTTACCAGCTGAGGTAGCTGAATGCCTTCAGGCGGAGATATATGATTTAGTGGAGTACCCGTTGTACATGTATTGGCAGTACTAACGGGGTTTTCATAGCATTGTCTGAGCAAGGTAGATGCCAACGGGTCACATGGCTGAGGCTAAGGAACAGAGAGGTGTGCCTGTAGGCACAACTGAGAAGAGAAAACCCTCAATCCAGAACCATATCCTGAGCATCATTGATGCTGAATTGTAGCTTGTTAACCGACCCCGTGAAGCATCATCACTGTGAGTACTGTCTGTGAGTCTGGTGTGGCCACCGCAATGAGCTATGTAATACAACAGAGACATCGAGGGGAACAAGTAGCATCAATCTGTAAAGAAGTTTAGAGGCTGGAAGTGTGCATGGCCTCTATCTCATAGGACTTGGATTTGGGATTGGGAGTTTGGTTTTTCGACCACCTTGTAAATTCAGGAGGGGGTCTGACACTGCCTCCACACCATCCTTACACCTCGAGACCCCTCCTTAGAGTCAAATTGCATATTGACTGTGTAATCCTCTCCCTATCTTGGGCTTTATAGTTAAGTGAAATAAGGTATATCATGAAATATAGCTACTCAGTCTTTTATGGATTAAAAGTAAAATTTTCATACAATATTAAAAAATGCATATACCCAGGCATGCAGGGTCTACTCCTGCTCCAGCAACAATAGATTTGTGACATGGGTTTCATTTCTTGATGTTTTTCCTTAAAATATATAAAGATACAGATGTACGTAATTTGGGTCTTTGGAAGATAATTTGGTGATTTATTTCATTTGGCTCTTTGGAAGATAGTGATGTTTCACTGGTGAATAATTATTAACAGGATACATTATGAGTGCTACCTGCCAAGTATAAAATGAACCCACTGGAAATCAGGAGGGGAAAATTTACTGCCAGCCATAGGCAGACATAGAGCACATCTACTGAGATTTCCACAGAGTGAAACTTGATCCAGAAAAAAAAAAAACCTTTGACATCAGAGGAGACGAAAATCTGCCACAGAAACTAGAATCAGGAACCTGAGCATTAAGCAAGAGTGATGGGCTTTCCAGTCCACGGAGTCGGTAATGCTGAGTGGTTTGGGGCAATAGGATAGTAGGCAGAGTGGGGCACCTTTGGACACTGTATTGGAGAAGCTGGGTTTACTGGCCCATGGACCTGGAACGGAGTGCTGTTGGGTTGAAGTTTATAGCAGAGTGACATGACCTCGGGGCTTTGATATTTGCACCGACACAATTTTTTTTGGTGTGCTACATGAACAATTCTTTCCTGCACATTCCCACGTGAATTGTTGTGAAATTAATATCAAGTCCAGCGCTTATCGTACAAATTGAATGGGTTCAAGATGGCACGATCTGCAAAGAGAAAACGTATAGATCAGAGATAAAAGGATGCATGCAGTTGATGCACACGGGATCCGGCAGCATCAATGAGCCTGGTACGACTTTAAATACACTCCCTGTCACGTAGATTGCAGCTTGTGGTGTACAAGGAAACATGAATACAACATCCAAGCTGGTCACAAACAGGAAGGAAGAAAAAGGGTGGGAACCTGAAGTAACCGATAAGTTTGCAGACTGCTGCTTCGGCAGTTTTTGCCAGGAAGCAGGAGGCAAAGTGTTGGTTTTATCTTAGGTGGAGAGAATTCGAAG
Source organism: Tenrec ecaudatus (assembly GCF_050624435.1). Taxonomy (NCBI): domain Eukaryota; kingdom Metazoa; phylum Chordata; class Mammalia; order Afrosoricida; family Tenrecidae; genus Tenrec; species Tenrec ecaudatus. The sequence continues at coordinate 139,959,065 of NC_134540.1, read as the reverse complement.
GTTCTTCATCAAGGCCCAGGGTTAAGGCATGCTCCCATGGCCTTGAGCCCTGGCAGGTGGTGGTCCTGTCCCATTTGCCTAAAGAACCAAAAGGTTTTTTCCCTACACCTCCCCCTTTTATTTTCTAATGAGTCAAACTTAGATGGGTCACATTTGCTTGATTGTAAAATATAATAGTAAGAACACTTCAATCACTTTTCGATAGTGACATGAATAGTAAGAGAAATTTTCATCAACAAAATTCAAATGATCAAACCAGAAATGTTTGCCATCTGAGGTTTTCCAACCGCACTGACTCTTTTGCCGATGAGTTTTGGGTTTCCATTGTACTCCACCAGTGTTCACAACCGGTGCTCCCAATTTTAGCTCTGACGCCCTTTTCCTTTGATATAGCAGGATCACATATGCTTGTGTGCTCTGTCCACGTGGACTTAGTCATTTCCTTGCTAGATAGCTGCTTCTTAAAAATCAATAAGTTGATCTCCCATCCAAATGATGGCTTGTTGTAGCTCAACAATTTTTCATTTAGTTCATCATCCACTGTAGCTATTCTAGCTACTGTACTCCTTACTTGAGAATCTTTTTGCCATTTCTGCACATTCCAATAAAAGCCGTATATGTTTGTAGCGATTCCCCCAATACCTTAGTCAACACATTGGTAACGCGACCTTCTTCCCATGGTTGAGACATCTGCACTGGCAGCCACACTCCCAAACAGGACTTCAGTGTGATAAGACTTTCATTGCTGAAATTCACCTGTATAGCAGTGCTCATACGTCAAGTATACAGTCTACAATTGCTGCAAGTTACTGTTCTCATTGACAAGTTAATATTTAAATGTCCAAGAGGAACCACATGATGCAGTTGCACATAAGAGGCTACATAAAGAGTTTCATTACATTCAAAGTTATATCCGGACAGTGAGCAACTTGCGCCTCCAAATTCCCTAATATCAGAAGCCATAGGCTGTGTAAGGAGAAGTAACTTCCACAAGTCCCCCCGCTTGTGTTCAACAGATTGAAGCAAATGGTGAGGTGAGGAGGGGCTGGCCCACCTTATGACCTGTCCTCGATGTCCTCATATGAGCCCAGAAGAAGATCCTGTTCGACTCCAGATGGCATTGTCTCAATGATCACAAAACGTGCATTTACATCCTCAGAACAATTTCGCAAAAACTTTTCATGAGGACCCTAACTGACAACAGTTACAGAATTGTTAACAATGATTTTTTTCCAACTGCCCCTGGACAGCATGACTAGTGCCGCTCCTTTTGTACAATTTTACAGTAAGTGAAAACTTCACAGAATACGCTATCTCCCTGGCCAAGTTGTGTAGGATTATTTTCATATTCAGCATAAGTCATTCCTGCTAAGGAGAAAAATGGATGGTCAGATCGATTAAAGGATAAGCAAGACACCCACGCTTCCATTTTAGCTTTAGGATAACCTCTTGAACATCCCACACACACTGGAGAAGAGTCATAACCCAAGGTGAAGTTCAAGGCACATCTTTCCTCATTAGGAAAATGACTCTTCCCATCTCCCCATTGTCCTGGCATCTATTGAGTGTCCTTGGCGAAAAGCCCAGGTCCTGGTAAATGGCTTTCAGCACTTGGTAGTAATGGTGGCTGAGGAACCCAAGCATAATACGAGTGATGTGCAGCTAACAAGAATTGCTAACATGGCCAAAAATGTATGTTCAGGGGTCTTACAAGGAATCAGTAGGTCTCTGACTGAGACTGTGCCTGCAGGAATCTCTGGAGAAAAATTACGCAGGACAGGAATTTCGCCATCGTGGTCAGACACATCACAAAGGAATCCATACATTCTCCCCATTATCTGTTCAAATAGAAACAAAACCCTTTCCTGGATGAGCAAAGATCCGGATATTTAATTACCGTCATCCTTTTCCTCCATACCTGAACAAGTCTCAAAGATGTCTGAGCAGAGAAAGAAAAATGCCTTTTAGCACCAGAATTGTATGAGTCTTTTGGCAAAGGAAATAATTAAAATAAAATAATAATAAATCCCTTGGGAGCAGAGACTGCCTCCTTCTTCTCCCTTTTTTTTTCAATTGCACCTGTAGCAGGACATGAGCACATTCAAAAAAGGCTTCTTCTTGTGGCTTATGAAGGACCCCAGTATTATGATGCCCTCCCCAGTAATTGCACAATAAAGAAAATATATACCAGCGTAGGTCGGTCCATCATCTATTTTTACCATTGTGGATTGTCCATAAAAACATAAGGCAGAAAAATTTTAAAATAATAACTTCTTTTACAGCCTCACTTGAGTGAGGTGTAGCCAAAACAAATCCAGAAAAGGTGTCTATAGGGAAATGCAAAAGGGCCTGTTTCCCAACAACACGTATATGGGTGACATCTCAAAAATAGAATTCAACTTGTGCCATCGATTTTTGTGTCACTATCCAAGAATTTTAGAGCTGTACCAAAACTTACCTGAAGAATAATAGCGATCTAATTGTCCAGTATATCCTGAAGAAGCAATTGGCCAAATAAAAGTGTGTGCCAACAAAGTGTTCATTTGAGATGGTGTAAGAGTAAAGAACATTATAATAGGATTTTAAACAATTAAATGTATACATTGAGTTCTGCCTTGTGTTATTAACTCTTCTACCTGATCAAGATAAGTTTCTATAGATCTAGGAATAGAATTCATTAAAGATAACCACTTTAAAGGCATTTCTCCCATACCAACACTTCTGTGAGAGAAACAGGAGGAGAAAATATAAAGAATTCAATATGTTTTTGAGAATCTATCTGGGAAATAAATCTTTGAAAAATACTTTGGTTAACAAATTGCAACTCCTGAGGAGCAGCAGGGGTTAACACCTGATGCCTGCTTAACGCAGAATCTCCCTGCAAAATGACAAAAACAAGATGTGACAATCTGCTTGTAGAACAGCCTAGATAGTAACTTGCACAATCAATATGTCCTTAAAGCTTCAGCAAATCATTTAAAGTGAAAATTATCCTTTCTCAATTCCAATCTTTCCAAATATTGATAAGACTTTGTAGTTTGGATTTTCTCTGAGGCTATGTTTAACTCTTCCAGTTGAATGGCATCAGACAAATGAACAAATGTGACTGACAATAAATCATATCAGCATCTGCAATCCTTTGTAATAGCCACAGCCAGGGTGAGTCCTTGCATTATCTGCAAATTAAAGGAAACTCCATGGTCTAAATTTTTTCCTGCTGTCTGTGTCCCTGTCTCTCTTTCCCACTGAGTATGGTCTTGCAGCTACTTGAAAGCAGATAGGTATCCTCCAGTTAATGTCATCCAATTGTCAGAAATAAACCATTCCTTTTCAGCCAAGGATCTATCACTTTTCATATAAAGATTAATGTAATGCAAAATTTAACTACTATCTGTTTCATTTTTATCAACAATTTCAAAGAAAAGTATTATGTCTAACTTTTCTCATTTTTCACATCAAGTACATGGTGAATAACAGTCACAGGACACACAAGGCAAATTTCTGAGATGTCTTCAACAAGAATTCTCAGTTCTACCTTAGGTAACATGTTTTTCTCTGGTCTGGTTGCAAATCTATTTCTGCACAGAATGTGTCCCTGATATCCTTTTCTCACTGTCTTGATAGACTCGGGGTTAATTTTCTTAATTTGGAATTCTTCAAAAAAATTGGAACTGTAACCACTTTTCATGGAGGAGAAAAACTTTTCCAGGAGCATCCTCCTCAGAAAACCCTGTTGACTTTCCTCCTAGTTTCTCAAGAGTATATTAAAAATCTAATGCATAATTTTACAGGCCCCCAATAAAATGATTTTAAAAAACGAATGCATAAGGACACAGAAACTTTTATACAGAATCATGCACAGGTTTACCTTCATACTTTCCTTCTTTTACATGCTGTTACTCTTAAAATACTTAACTAAAACTATAAAAAAAAAAGACAAGCATCACAGGTGTATGCTCTCCTCTCAAATATACAGCTAGCTGTGAGTGAAAATTATCCTCTGCTTAAGTAAGTTTAAAAAAAAGAACTTTTAAAATGTACTGTTCTACTACAATTATTTAGACCCCAAAATTCATAAGTGAGCGTATTGGTGTTCACGTTCCTGTGATGTAGCTCACAGCCTAATCAAGATAGAAAGCAGATGCGCTGCAAGCCCCTTTCCTGCCACTGGATGGCTCCATAAAAACCCCTCCGTATCCCCAACAGAACTTCCCCTGGGGACTTGTGCTTTCTCCACCTGTCGTTCACACCACATGTGCTTTTTCGACTTCGATTTTCATTTTTCCCTGGGCAATTATTTTTTTCTCCTGTACATTTTCCAGAGTCCTCACTCCCCTTGTTTGGATATGATAAATATCAAGTTCAGCTTTTATCTTATAAATTGAATAGGGTCATGACGGTGACCAGATTTGAACATTGGTAAAGCGAGACACCATTGATAAAATTCATATCCTGGAGAAATAGTCACATGGCAGCCGCAAACCGTATACCCTAGCTTGTCGTGCATTCTTTCCAAAAATCGGTACTTTTTTAAAACGCCGCGGGACACGGGAAAAATTGTTAAAATTCGGAATTGTTCTGCCAAAATCGGGACGGACAGTCGACAATTATTTGAAGGTATACAAAGAAACATTAATACATCAGCCAAACTGTTCACAGACTGGAAGGTAGGACAAGATTGGGGACATGAGTTAACTGATAAGTTGGTAGACTGCTGCTTCTGCAGCTTTTGCAACGCAGATCTGTCACGCAGATCAACAGGCCAGCAGCGGCTTCATTAGTTCCGTGGGGTGAGCCCTCAGTAAGCTGCCATGGAAAGTGGCAGTCCTCTCCCATTTGCCTGAGGAGCAAAGAGCTTTCCACCAAAAGTAGTAAACTGTGAATTGCCACAATAAACCCTATTACTGTGAGGGTTGCCTATACGGTCTTTCTATGTGGACAGTGCAATGAAATATTACAGACCCGAACTGTATAGTAGAAAGTGATGCCCGTGACAGAACCAAAAGAAAATTAGGAAGACCTATTTCTTATAGACATCAGGGTAAATTAAAATTGCATAAAAATACACCTTAACTGTAAAAGAAACACAAGTTCATTATTTTACATTTTGAAGGTCAGGCATCTAATAGTTTGACTGAGTTAAAATTACGATGTCTCCAGATGTATGTCTGGAGGATCTACGGAAGATCTATATCCCTTGATGTTTCTCTGATTCTAGACGCCATGTGCACTTAGTGGTACCAGCCTTCATTTTCAGATTCAGCAGCACAGCACTGTCAATTCGCTAATATTTTTACTCTCATTTCATAAGAAACATTTTCTTCTACAAGAACCATATCAATTTTACACGAGACCTTCCTGGATTATCCAGGACAATTGTTGCATCTTTAATTTAATCACATCTGTAAAGTTTTTGCATCAACAACCTAAGATAACATATTCACAGGTCCAGGGGATTAGGACAAGGATTTATTTGTGGCCCATTATTCTGCATACTACATTCACTTATGTTGCAAAATTCATTAAGGCAACCTAAACTGAAGCCATTAAGTATTATTGACTGCATATAACTTAATGAGTAAGAATTATTGATCTCTTTATGATTTTGTATTATATAGTGCCCATGGGAATAATTGTTTAAAATTAAAACCTGAAAATTTTATGGTGCAATAAAACTGTGTGTAATTATTCTTAGAGACTGACCAACTTATGCAAAATTGCTGAAGAAATAATAATAGATGTTGTATTATCACTACACAAAAGTAAATTTACAAAGGGTAGGGATAGAATAGCAGCCATCCTGTTCCCTAAAGTGTCTCCTAACCAACTTGGATTTAAAATTTTTTTAAATGAGTAGGTCAAATTATAATAACTCAATAATGATATGTGTATATTAATTTAGAGTTTTTAATGATGTATATATATCACACACATATTAACAATGACTTTTGTCTCACAAATAAAGCCATAATCAACAATAATTTTGTAATTTTAAATAACGGAATTCAGGTTATTAGACAACTATCAGTCATAATACTCCATCTAATATACTTAGTACAAGACATTGTACAACCTATGAAATTTTGCGGCATTTTCCAGAGATGTTTTAAGTAAAAATAATGGATGAATAAAAATTTGAGAAAAGGAATAAAATATTTCTTGTAATTTGATTTAAATCTTTTTAACCTTGAGACATATAAAATAAGATCTATTATAGTTGAATTGAAAAGTGGGAAACATATTTTGAATCAAAACTTGAGAAAGAGGAAATGTGTGAGATACTTACTTGAGACATTCAGATAATTTAGTTAAAATGGATAGCTGGTACAGCATCTATTTTGTTCAACTGTTTTGTAGCTATTGAAAGAAAAGAACATCTTACATCTAATTTATATATATAACTTGTCTTGATATAGATTTAAGATCAGTTAATTAACAGTCAAACATTTTTCTAAAGAAAATATCACCTACAACCCAATGAATATTGTTCAGAATTGGTAAACTCTTCTTTAACATGGGTGTGGTGGGCCAAGCAAACTAGAGAAACAAATCCAGTGACAGTCATATCTGTGTAAGAAAGAGGTTTCTATCAAGAAGTGATTATATAGCAAGAAAACATCCCAGTTCAGTCCAACTCAAGTCCATAATTCTGATACTAGTCCATAAGTCCCTGTTCGGACTCATATCATCAAAAGAAATGATGCAGAATGTGGAAGATCACAGCCTGGTGGGAGCCAAGTCATGTGGACCCAAGGCAGGGAACGCATCATGGCCTCTAGCAGCAAGCAGGGTGAGCCAGCAGGAAGGTGCTGGTGGAGAGAGAGAGTTTCCCAATGGCCTGCTGATTAAAGAGTCATTCCCACCTTGAGGCACCAACAGCCTGTGACCAGAATGACAGATTGAATACTACCTCTACACTTTTATATATCTTCAAGTTACATGAAATTATGTAACTCCCACAGACCACCCCTTGTCAATGGAACACCTTTATATGATTCTTAAACCATACACAATTTTTAAAAAACAAAGACAATAGTAAAATCATATTTGTGCCCAACAGGATAAAACTCAAAATCTGCCAGCTTCATTTGGGCAAAATATTCTAAAAGCAAACAAAACAAATATATTGTATGCTTAAAATTTGCAATTATATAAGCACCTACATTATAATCCTATATTCCTACCAAAATATTCTCCCATCCATAAAAGTTTTAAACCAGCCACTTCATGGTATCCCCCACCCCTATTTTGGTTATCCAATTTCTATACTGCCCATTCATTTCAACCCAGTGATATGAGACAAGAGTGTTCTTTGATGTGAAGAATCTTCATTCCAGTTGGAACCCTGTGATTCTGCATCCATAGGCAAAGCCAAATAAGGGTGGGCCATCCATAAAGTCAGCAGCCATGTGCACCAATTCACAGGCTCAAAAATCTTATCTTCCTCTGTTCAGGTTCTGGGCAACACAATGTGTACCGCCTCACGTAGCCTCAGCAGAGTTCCCAAAGCCTGCCTGGCCTTTCCACAGTGGACCTTTCACATGTTCTCAACAATCCTAGCACTCGTGAGTGATCCCCTAGTGAGCATTTCAGCCTACCTCCATGGTCTCTTTAACGTTTAGCCCTAGAGAGGAGAGTCCTTTTATGACTCCAGATTTTTCCAGCTTCAGGAGTAAACGTCCATTTCAAAATTCAAGAAAGGTCAAAATGGCTCCTTTTATTTATTTATTTTTCCCCAGTCTGCCAAATGCTCTCTCAGAAAGTCTTTTCAAATGCAAATGTTTGTAGCACTCAGGGCCCTGGGTAGGGCTTACCTTTTCTAAGTATTCTGTGAAGGCATTTCCTCCTAACACCTTCAGCAGATCCAATTTAAAGGCTGAAGGCAATGGGCTTTCAAACTCTCCATTCATACTTCTTAATAATAATTCTATCACATATTATATCAATAACAATAGGTAGAAGAAATCCATATAATTCTAGTACAGCCAGATCCAATACACAATTCTTAGAAGAGTAAAATTCAATCTATTCTTATCTATACTATCCCACGCATATTCAAAATGACCTTAACCTCAAGCTGTATTAGTCAGGGTCAAGCCTTCTGCCAACCATTTTGACTAGGAAGTATGGCCTCAGAGAAGTTCTAGGGCTATTTTCCCCATTGAGCTCAAAATTTTTATGCACTTTCATTGCTGTGAGAAAATAATCAGGCGAATTATGCTGTGGAATTTCTTTTCATCATGGTAATGCCATCTTTTCATTTTTCCAGAAAGCAAGGATAGTCCTAAATATTATGTTAGGAACTTAACCTCTTTTACAGTATATCCCTAATCATATCCCCTCAGTTTTCTTTTATTTAAAAAACTCAAAGAACTTTGAAAAGCAACATGATTCGAGTCCTTCAACCGAAATTGCCATTGTGATATGGTATAAATAAAAGAGCACAGAATTCTTTGGAGAATAGTTAAAGAGATGAATATTTTTTTCAAAAGTGCACAGACCTACATGATATGTTCTTAAAATTATTTGTCCTATCATCCCCTTTTCAGAAAATAAAAATTTGCATAGTGCCCCCTGAAGCAACAAATGAAAGCTTTTGTATGATAGCCATATTTTGGGATAAAGTGGAGGTATCACCCACTTTAGGAAACACTGACATGATGCAGGATATGCTGTGGGGTCAACGATGTTTGCTTCTGAGGTAAATGGGACAGGGCCACCACCTGCCACTGTTCAAGGCCCATGAGAAGTGCTGACGGCTCAACCGTGGAAACTGATGAAGCAGTAGCTAACCTCTCTCTCTGCCTGAGATCAAGAAGACACTCTGCTTCTTGTTCCCTGGCAACCTGCAGAAGAGCAGCTATCTGCAAAATCTCAGTTAGTTCATGTCCCCGGCTTTAACCGACCCTCCTGTCTGTCAACAGTTTGGCTGGTGTATTAATGCTTATCTTTATACCCTCAGTAATTGTTTATCTTTATACCCTCAGTAATTTCCTTCTGGAAACAAGTCACCAGATGCAGGCTACATGACAGGGAGTGCTTATAAACCTGCCTTGATTGAAGTTTCTGCCTATGGAGCATCTATGCTACAGGGTCCCCTGGGCCCAACTGCGTCTATCCTCTTTCTTACTTAGAAATATTCTAATGGCAGATCATGCCCTCTCAAACCTACTCATTTTGAAAGACATGAGCTGGGCTTCATTAGATCTTACAATATGTGGCAAAACCAATACTTTCATACTTGCATGTGTGTTTCCAATGGCTATGTAATAATTAAAAATAGTTTTGAAGTTTATTTTTCTTTACTTTTAGAGCATATTCTATTCGTAGGTTGTTTATTTAATCATTCCCAGGTCAAATTTGGGGCAGAGAATATTGAGAGTACCATGAACTAGTAAAAGGACAAATTTATCCATCTTGGAAGAAGTACGGCCAGAGTGCTCCTTAGAGGAAAGAATGGTGAGACTTCATTTTACAGACTTTGGACATGTTGTCAGAAGAAACCAGTCCCTGGAGAGAAAAGGCATACATGATATGGATGGACACAGATGGTACAGCAATAAGCTCAAGCATAGGAGGCGCCGTGAGGGTGACACAGGACCGGGCAATGTTTTTGTTCTGTTGTGCAGAAGATTGCTATGGACTGGAACCAACTGATGCTAAGAGCAACAAGGTGAAGTTCAAGATACAAAATTGGGTTGCTCTATCCCTTGGGTCTCTCTGAGTCAGAATCCACTTAGTGTTAGTGAGTTTACTACTTTTCTTTACCTAGTTATATAACTAGAATTTCCTAATTGTTTCCACAAATAGCATATCATTTTATTATTACAACCTGTCTCTGGGGAAAAAAAGTTTTTAAAAGAATTTGGATTCAGTAGAATGAGGTCAAATTTATGTTTGGTGTTTATTTATCAGTTTTCTAAATTGGCTACATATTTAGCCTTTTCTAATCTTCAATTTCTTTATTGATAATATGAAACTTATAATGTCTATCCTATTTTCCCTTAGGTATTTGTAAGGCATTAGTTGGTGAGTTTTATTAGGTATTATTTCATTATAATGTAAAATTTCAGTAACAATTATTACCGTGGTATGAGAAATCTAGATTCATCTATATTAGAGAAGTAGCCCATATATTTTGTAAAAGTGAATTCATATGTAATAAAATCAAATTACCTATTGCCATGAAGTATATCTTGACTCATAGTGTGACCTTACAGGACAGAGTAGGACTATGCCATAGGGTTTCCGAGCCTGTAAAGCTTAAGGAAACCTCTGAAGCAGCTCCAGGCCATGTGGTGCTTATGAGGCAGAATAGACGAGACAGCAGTGCGTTACATACATACAGATATGAACTGTCACATTTTTTTTTCCTTTAGAAGAGTTGGTACCTTTAGATTGTGAACCTTTTCAGTTAGCTTAAGCATCGTGATACCAGCGCTCCTCACATACTTAATAATGTAATAAAATGGTATTTTTAATTAAGAAAAATTATAATATAGAAGATTATAGTAAAGCTTCGCATTTTGTTGATATGCTGTGGGTGTATTTGGTTTGTATTCTTGCTTTTGCTTTTTACTTTTATTTTATTAATTTATTTCTTTCCTTTTCTCTCTTCACTCTTTTGTTTCCTTTTAAATTGGCAACAAAAAAAAAAGAAAGGGAAAGATCATTCATGAGATACAAAGAAGAAACGATTTGAACTCTTATTTATTGATGACAGGGTGAGACCTCCAGCTGGTAAATGTGATTGCTCCACGAAAAAAGTGTGGTTCCTCTCCTGAAATGAGTGGCAGGGTGGTCAGGAGGGAATCGCTTACACCAATAGCTCCTGGGCTGCACACATATCATAGTGGAAAAGAGCAGAACTTACTAAGAGGCTATTTCAGAATGGGTATTATCTTGGCAGGAAAATATATCTGTTTGAGAAGGGAGTGTCATCTCATTAGTATTATTCAGACACACCTTTGTTTCCTTATTATATTTAGGTTGAATCATACATTAGATGCTTTGCTTAGTTTTCCTCACTCACTGTTCTTTAATTACATTAATAATTTTCTAAAGTGCTATAATCTTTGGGAAACATAGTACGTGAGTTGAGCACAAGTAATCTACCAAATTTTTAAGTATTAATATTTTGCTTCATATATTTGTTCCATTTCATTGTCTTTTCATCAGTAGGATGAAGGTTGTATGCATGAAAAATTAAGATATTTCTAGTTTCAAAAGCTTGTATCTTGGATTAATTTTGAAGAGGATAATGGCGTAAAAAAGAATTAAACTGCAGTGTCAATTAAAATCTATCATGTAAGCACATTATCAAATATATTGCTCATTTTGATTGGCACAAATAACTCAAATTTATAATAATGGAAGTATTATTTTTCCACAGGGGAGAGCACGAACGCAGACCCCCACTACCACAAATCGTGCAGTCGAGTTTCCGGCATTTGGGGAAATTGCAGGGGTCAGCACATCCGGAGTGCAACGGATGAGCCTTGCCCTGGGAAAACCACCTTCGTGATCATGGTCTCTCCCCTGCCAGGTAAGTCTCATGGAAGTGTTTTTAAAGAAATGTTTCAAATATGTTTGCAATAAGTCCACGTTTACTTTGTAAATATTTATTGTGCTGCTGTTTGTTTACTGCTCTTTGATAGACTGTGAATGGTGGAATTTAGATTGATAACAAAGTTAAGTTTGGTCATTTTGTAGTGGTACACTGGCCAGTGGCAAAGTTGTTGAGCTTTACCTAACCTGTATAAAAAGAAAGAAATAGAAGAAAGTTTCAGTTCTAATGAGAAATCACTATTAAGTCTAAATGAATATATTGTTCACTAATCAATTTCTCATTACTATTTGCACATGAAAACCACTGTAGTGCATTTTAGCTATTGTGTGTGCTTGTGTCTCAAAAATATTATGAGTTTCACAAGATGATTGCTGTTATTCACATATTTATTGTCATTGCCTAGAATATATTGTATTTCTACACATATAAAGCACACATTATGTGTTCTTGCATACCACAGGCCCCCATTTGTTGTTTTTATAATTCAATATGTTGTTGTTGTTGTTGTTAGATGCCTTCAAGTTTCCTCACTTGAAGGGACCTTATTTTCAATAGAACAAAATATTGCCTGGTTTGGTGTCAGCCTCACAGTTATTCTTGTTTGAGCCCAATGTACAGTCACTGTGTCATTCCATATTGTCAAGGGTCTTACTCTTTTCCCATGCTCCACTATTTTAACAACCACGATACACTTCTCCAGGGGTGGAACTCACCTCACAGCATAGTTCAAATTCATGAGAAAGAGTCTCAATCTCCTTGCCTGGAAGGAACATTTTGGCTATATTTCTAACAAGACAGAGTTGTTTGTTCATATTCTTCAAAAGTACCAGCACCAGCTCAATAAGACAAAGTAAGATATCATAATGAGATGTGCCAGGACCTGGAATTAGAAAACCAAATAGGAAGAATGTGCTCAGCATTCTTAAGTTGAAAGAACTAAAGAAAAAAAATCAAGCCTGATGTGTCAATATTGAAAAATTGTATGGGCACATGTTGAATGATATTGGAAGCATCAAAAGAAGATGGATAGAGATGCAAAATCACTGTATTAAAAAGAGCAAGTCAATGTTCAATTATTTTATGAGGTAGCATATGAACAAGAACCAAGGATACTGAAGGAGAAAGTTCAAGGTACATTGAAAGCATTAGTCAAACACAAGTCTGCAGGAATCGGTGGAATACCAACTGAAATGTTGCAATAAGCTGATGAAAAACTGGAAACACACACTTTTCTATACCAGGAAATTTGGAAGACAATTACTTGACCAACGGACAGGGTAAGATCCGTAAAGAAAGGAGACCAAATAAATTATGTAACAGCTAACATCACGTGCAAATAAAATTTTGCTCAATATCATCCAACCAAAGCTTGCAGCAGTACACTGACAGGAAACTGCCAGAGTTTCAGAAGAAACTGTAGAAAAATACATATAATTTCTGATATCAGGCAGCTCTAGGCTGAGAGCAAAGAACACCAAAAAGATGTTTACTTGTGTTTTAGTCACTACACAAACATGTTCAGTGGTATGGATTCTATCAACCTATGAATAAACTTTAAAAGAAGAGGAATTCCAGAGCAGTTAACTTACTCATGAGGAATTTGTACAAGGATCAAAAGGCAGGTTTAGAAACAGAAAAAGGGAATACTGCTTCATCCAAAATCAGGAACATTGTTTCAGAAAGTTGTATCCTCTCAACAAACTTATTAATCTGTTTACTGTGCAAATATCAGAGAAGCTGCTTTATGTGAAGAAGAATGCACCATCAGGGGTGGAGAAAGGCTTAGCAACAGACTGTGATGTTCAGATGAAACAACCGTGCTTGCTGAAGTAAGGAAGACTTGAAGGGCTTGCTGTTAAAGATCAACAATTACAGTCTTCAGAATGGATTAAAACCTAATGTGAAAAAAAAAACAAAACAAAAACCTCTTCACAACTGGTAAAAAGAAATAACATCATGATGAATAGAGAAAATATTGAAATTGTGAAGGATTTTGCGTGATTATATCCACAATGATTGGTCATGGAAGCGGCAAGGAAGAAATCAAACGATGCACTTCATTGGATAAAACTGCTTTAAAGTGACAAAATAAAAGGATATTACATTGAGGACTAATGTGTCCCTGACTGAAGGCCTTGTATTTTTGATTGCACATATGCATGTGAAAGTTGTAGATTGAATAAGAAAGACCAAAGAAGAAGGGATGCATTTGAATTACGGTGATGGCAAACAGTCTACTGGAGCAAAGTACTTTAACTCATGTTGAGGATCTCAATTTCACTATATTGTCTGTCCAATACATTATATATAAATATACCTGTCCACTACATCATATCTATATGTCCAGTACATCATCTATATCATCTATCTATATATCTCCACCTCTTGTTTGTCAGTTTGTCTTCCTGGAGTAGCTCTTGTACTGCTGTGCTGCTGGAGGCGATGGCGCCATTCTTTTAAGTGCCAGCAGGGCCATCCAAAGTGAGAGGATTCAGCAGAACTTTCAGACTGAAAAGAGACAATGAAGAAGGACTGGCTACACACTTTGGAGGAAGGGGCAGCTTAAAACCTTATGCATTGTTTCAATACATTGTCAGATACTGAAGGCCTAGTTCATGGAAGCAGAATGTTGTTGGAAATCATGCCCGGGAATAGACCTCTTAGGTCAGAGGACACTTGAAATCATAATGAGGATGAGTTGATTTATTGGAGTGGAGTCAACTACGGTGATATAAATTGAGTATAGACTGTGGGATAAAGTGTTTGGGATCTGATTTGGAACTTGGGATGTGAGAATGTGAATTTAGGAAAATTGAAAGTGGTCAAAAGTGAAATGGAACACATAAAGACTGATATCGTAGGCATACATAAGCTGAATTAGATTGTTGTTATTCCATTTTGAATCAGAAAGCTATATGACTTATTATGCCTTGGCATTCATTGTCAAAAAGAAATTTGCAAAATCAATCATGAAGTATGTGTTAGGCTGGATCGACTAGAGAAGCAAATTCTTAGATACTCAGATGTATATAAGAAGAGGCTTATATACAAGAGCAAATGAATATTGAGAAAATGTCGCAGCGCAGTATAGATTAAGTCCATGAGTCCAATATTAGCCCATGTGTCCAATACCAAGCTACAAAGTCCTCTTCAGACTCATCAAACACATGCAATGAAACAGAATGCAGGAGGATCACATGCCAGTAGGTCGGAAGTCTTGTGGAAGTCTTGTGTTGTAAGCATCTCAGCACTGCCAGGGGTCTCTACATGGCTTCTAAGGCTCCAGAGGTCTGGTAGCATCAGGGTAGGTCCATATGGATTCTCCAGCTCCCAGGGCATAGTGCCATCTGTCTTGTCAGTAGAACGTCTCTCCGGGAGTGAATGGAGAGAGATGTGTCTCACCTCCAAGGAAAAAATACAGGATATCCCAGAATTCTCAGGAGAAGGCCATGTCCACACAGAGGGCTCACTGGCTAAGATTCGATTGACAGACCCCACCCCTTCCCTCCCAATCCTCAAATTTACACCAGATTATGTAACTACCACAAAGTACAATGATACCTGTGATAGGATTATATCTATCTGCCTTCATGGTAATCCAATCAATATATCTATTCAAATTTATGCACCGACTACAAAAACTAGTTATGAAGAAATTGAAGAAACCTACCAATGATTTCGGCCAGAAATTGATCAACCTTGAAATCAAGATTCATAGATAAGCACTGTTGATTGGAATTCAAAATTTGGAACCAAAGAGGAAAATGTGGATTTGGGAATAGAAATAGAGCTGGTAACGGCATGACAGAATTTTCCAAAGCCAATGAATTGTTCATAGAAAATACCCTTTTCAACAACATAAAGGCGACTACAAACGGATGGAATGCACAGAAGTCAAATTGACTACATCTCTGGGAAGACATGCTGATTTTTGCTTTCAACATAAGCAGCTGAGGGCAGAGCTGAGGGTAGAACAGAGGGTGACTGTAGGACAGATCAACAATTGCTCATATGGAAATTCAAGGTAAAGCGTAAGAGAATAAAAATATATGTCAGGAAGGAAATATGACCTTGAGTCTATCACACCTGAATTTTGAAAAATTCGGAAGAACAGATTTGAAATGTTGAGCAGTTTAGACAGAAGACCTGTTCAGCTGTGAGAGGACAGAAAGATCAGCATTCGTGAAGAAAGCAAAGGTCGTTAAAAAGACAGGATAGAAAGAAAACATCAAAATGGATGTTATAAGAGACTCTGAAACTTGCTTTTAATTGTAGAGTCGCTTAAGGGAACAGAAAAACTGATGAAGTAATAAAAGCTGAATAGAAAACTTCAAAGGGAAGAGCAAGAAAACCAAGCCAAATATGACAATTAAATTGTAAAAAGACCTAGAATTAGAAAACCAAAAAGGAAGATAGCTCTCACCACATCTGAAAGAGAAAAAGGCAAAGAAGTTTGAGCCTCAAGTTCCAATCTTATGAGAGTCTATGTGCAAAATAGTAGATGACGCAGGAGGTATCATGAGGAGATAGAAAGAATACACAGAATCACTCAACTAAAAAGAACGAGTTCCAACATATGAGCAAGAACCATTGGTGCTGAAGGGAGAAGGTCAAGCTCCATTGAATGAACTAGTCAAAACCAAAGCTCCAAGAACTGATGGAATACAAATTGAAATGTTTCAACAAGCTCATGAAGCACTGGAAGAACTCACTTGTCTGTGCCAGAAAATGTACGAAACTTCTATATGGCCAACTGACTATTCAAATTCCAAAGAAAAGTGAACAGAATGCTCAATCTATGATGTTACCTACTGGTGCTTACTTATTGTGCTTCCAGTGCATCTTCAGCTTCCTGAAACATTTTCAATTAACATTCCGTCAATTCCTGAAAACATTTCTATCTAAGGCATTCAATATATTTTGAATTTCTTCCTTCAGCCCATTGATATTGCTTATATGCTACTTCCAGAAATGGTGGACTGTCGACTAGTTCCTTATGGCATAGTGACTCTGTAATCTTTCCATATTGTCTTGATAGTCCCTGCATCATTCGATATTTTGCCTATATAATCTTTCAAAATTACAACTTTCCCTGAGTTCTCTCAGTCTCAGATATGCTGAGCATCTCCTTACCTTTTGATTTTTTAATTCTAGTTACTTGTGCATTTTATTATCATATTTGGCTTTGTCTTCTTGAGCTGCCCTTTGCAATGTTCTGTTCAGCTCCTAGGTTCATACTTTCTTCCATTTGCTTTAATTACTCTACTATGAAGGGCATGTTTCAGAGTCTCTTCTTACATTCATTTTGATCTTTTATTTCTTTCTTTCTTGTCTTTAATGACTTTTTGCTTTCTTCATTAATTATGGTCTTAACATCCTCCTATAGTTCATCAGGTCTTCTAGCGTTAGTACTCAATGTGCAAAATCTGTTCTTGAAGCCTGGTAGGGAATGATCAAGGGTAAGGTAATGAAGAGCTATAGCTGGAAACCAGGTGAGGACGGAGCATGATAGTTGGACAGGAGGAAAGTCAAGGGAATAGAAGAAAGAGCTAGGAGGCAAAGGCATTTATAGAGGTCTAGAAAAAGACATTTACATGCAAATATATATATGAGGATGGGGAAATAGATGTATGTGTCTATATTTATAGGTTTATTATAGAGGTGGTGGATGGACCTTGGGCCTCTACTCAAGCACTCCCTCAATGCATGAATGCTTTCTTCTATTAAATTGGCATTCTATGATGCTCATCCTCCCGACACAACCGCTGAAACCAAAACGGGTGAACAAGCAAATGTAGTGAAGAAAGCCTATATAGTAGAACACACCAGCCTGTGTGATCACGTGGTCCCGAAGGGATCAGTTATCAGTCATCAAAGAACAAAAAATCATATCGTTGGGTGCACACCTGCATGATACAATCACTGAGGACAAACAGGTGCATAAGCAAATGTGGCGAAGAAAGCTGATGGTGCCCGGCTATCAAAAGAGATAATGTCTGGGGTCTTAAAGGCTTGAAGGTAAACAAGCGGCCATCTAGCTCAAAAGCAACAAAGCCCACATGGAAGCACACTAGCCTGTGTGATCACGAGGTGTCAAAGGGATCAGGGATCAGGTATAAGGCATCATCAGAAAAAAAAATCTTACCATAGAGAATGAAGGGGGAAGTTCAGAGTGGAGACCCAAAGCCCATTTGTTGGCCGCTGGAGATGCCCTTGCAGAAGGGTCTGGGGGGTGGGGAGGGTGAGTCAGTCAGGGTGCAATGTAGCTCTGATGAAGAATACAGCTTTCCTCTAGTTCCTAAATGCTTCCTCCCCCCGCCACCCCACCCCCACTATCATGATCAGAATTCTACCTTGCAAGTCTGGCTAGACCAGAGGATGCACACTGGTGCAGATAGGCGCTGCTGAGGCACAGGGAATCTAGGGCAGACGCTACCTTTAGGACCAGGGGTGTGAGTGGCAATACTGGGAGGGTAGAGAGTGAGTGGGTTGGAAAGAGGAAACCGATTAAAAGGATCTACATGTGACCTCCTCCCTGGGGGATGGACAACAGAAAAAGGGGTGTAGGGAGACATTGGACAGGGCAAGATATGACAAAATAATAACTTATAAATTATCAAGGGCTCATGAGGGAAGGGGGAGAGGGGAGGGAGGGGGGAAATGGAGGACTAGATGCAAGAGTTTAATTGGAGATCAAATGCTTTGAAAATGATGAGGGCAAAGAATGTACAGATGTACGTATGGTTGTGATAAGAATTGTATGAGTCCCTAATACAATGTTTTTTAAAAATCCAATTAGGATAGACTCAAGGTCATATTTTGGCTCCTGTGGACATGTTTTAATTTTCTTTTCATTTGTTTATTTATTTGGTGAGCTGTTCCACAGTCAGTCTCTGATCTGGGTTTAGCTGCTGATATTGACAGCTAAAACCATCATGTCTTCCCACAGACACAGTCAATTTGATTTCTGTGCATTTCATCTGAGGACGCCCATGGGCATAGTCACCCTATGTGTTGGTGGAAAAGGCATTTGCTATGAGCAAGTCATTTTATTTTGCAAAATTTTATCATGCTATGTCCAGCTTCATTTCTATCATAAGTCTATATTTCCAGTCACTAGTCCTTACTCTTTGTTTCCAACTTTTGCATTTCAATCACCGATAACTGTCAGTGCATCTTGATTGCAAGTTTCATCAATTCCCGGAAGAAGTCATTTGTAGAATTCTTCAGTCTACATCACCAGCTTTTGTGGTCGGTGCATAAATTTGAGTAACAGTTGTATTGATTGGATTTCCTTGAAAATGGATAGATATAATCTGATCTGAGATAGCAATGCATTTCAAGATGGATTTATCAAGATCCTTTCCAACAATGAATGCCATCCCATTCCTCTTGATTATGTTATTGATGACATCATAAATCATATGATTTGTTGATTGAAAATGGCCAATGCCAGTCAACATTTGATCACTTATATCTACAATATTGATAGCTATATGTTCATTTAATTTTAACCACTTCCTTTTTTTCTTAAATGTATTCTTCAATTGCCTTTGATGCGTGGGAAATTTGGACATTGAAGGAGAAAGACTAAAGAAGACTCAACATTCTTTCAAAGAATATTGAAAGTCCCATGGACTGCTAAATGGACAATCAAATCTGCCTTTTGAGCTGAATTCTTAGGGTAATGTTGCCTTTTTGATATCATGTAGTTGTTTCTACACAATACATACATAAATCCCTTCCTGATGATACAGGCCTTTTTTACTGAACATTTCATGACCTCTTGTCCATGAAAATCTTCATTAAACAAATATTATAAAAATTCAAATCTTGTGACAATTGGGTGAAAGTTAATGTGTCCAAAATTCACCCCTGGAACTGTCATGAGATGTTTATGATGTAGACATAGACACACTATGCTAAACAATGCTGTTATTTCCTCCCTCTAAATATGTGTTATTTATGAAGAGATACCCAAAGAAAACTGGAATGCTTTTTTTCCCCAAAGGTATGAGTTTAATTTTTTTTTTTACAACACCACCTTATTAGTACATTGGTCAAAGCTGATTCCATTCTTGGAAATATTTTTAAAACTCATCCTTTTGGATGCCAGACAGCATTTACCTTGTTTTTGCTTCACCTCATCTACGTTGTCACAAATTGCACTCCTTCCGTGTCCTTCTCTCCTTCTTCATCTTGGGGCCTCTTACAGCTATTATCACAACCCATTCATCCATTGTGTCAAGCACCTTTGTACATGTGTTGGCATCATCATTCTCTTTTTCCCCTACATCAACACCCCTCCCTCAGGAACCCTTGATAATGAATACATTTTTTGCAAGTCTTAAACTGACTGCTGTCTCCCTTCAGCCACTTTTGTTCTGTCCTTCCCCCTGGGATTGGTTATACATCAATCATTGTAATTGATTCCTCCTTTCTGCCCACCCACTTCCTTTTCCCTACTAATAAGGCTACTCTCATTATTTGTCCTGAGGGATTGTCCTGGATTCCGTGTGTTGTGAGCACTTATCTGTACATATACACCGACCAATGTACATGCTCTGTACATTGTAAGATAGAATTGGGGTCATGGTATTGGGGAGAAGGAAGCATTAAAGAACTAGAGGAACGTTGTATGTTTCATCCGTGCTACACTGCACCCTGACTAGCTCACCTCTTCCTTGTGTCCGTTCTGTAAGGGGATGTCTAACTGCCTACAAATGGGCTTTGGGTCTCTACTCCTCTGTCTCCCTCATTCACATCAATGTGTGTTTTTTTGTTGTTGTTCTGGGTCTTTGATGCCTTATACCTGATCCCATTAACACCTCATGGTCACACAGACTGGTGTGCTTCTTCCATGTGGGCTTTGTTGATTCTCAGCTGGATGGCTGTTTGTTTATCTTCAAGCTGTTAAGACACCAGACACTATATCTTTTAAAACTGGGCATCATCAACTTCCTTCACCATATTTGCTTATGCACCCGCTTTGTCTTCAGTGATTGTGTCAGAGAAGATGAGCATCACATAATGCCAGGTTATTAGAATAAAGTGTTCTTGCATTGAGAGAGTACTCGAGTAGAGGTTCAATGTCTGTCTGCTGCTTCAATACTTAACATATACATCTATATATGGGTATGTACATATGTAAATATATTTGCATACTTTCCTCTTGTCTCAATATCATGTTTGGCCTTCATTCAGGTTTCGGTGTTTCCTCTCAGCTATATTGCCCTTGATTAAGCCCCAGGAGGCATCTAACACTCGCCTAGCCATCAATTTTAGTTTACTTGTTATTCCCTTGTCCCTGGGTTTGTTGGCAACCTCCTTTTCCCCTGCCTTCCCCTGTCCTGTGTCACCCAGAAACCATCAGTTTCCGTTGTTTTCTCCTCTGGATTGTTTTATTCACAGGAACGGAAAGAAGTTGCACTGAGCGAGATGAAGCGCTTACATTGTGTGGGGAAAGAGAGGCATGCTGCTGTTGGTGCAAAACTGGAACACTGATGGCTTGTGTGAGCAGGTGCATTGTCGTGGTGGCAAAACCAGCCTCCCGGCTGCCACACATCAGACCTTTCTTGTTGCACAGGTAGGCAATCTTTTCAGAATCTCCAAATAGAAAGCTTGATTAAATGTCTGATCTGGTGGAATAAATTCCAACTGTACTGAGTCAACATTTTCATGCATTGGGGAAGTTGATAGATGTCCAGAACGAGGTTCATTAATCAATATACATTTCACTATTTTTAGGGGGAGGGTGGAGTTCACTTTATTTATTTATTTAAAATACTTTTATTGGAGGCTCTTACATCTCTTATCACAATCCATACATTCATCCAGTGTGTAAAGCACATTTCCACATTTGCCGCTGTCATCATTTTCAAAGCCTTCTCTTCCCATTTGAGTCCCTGATATCAGCTCCCCATTTATTTCCCTTCACTCTCCCACCTGCCCTCCCACACGAACCCTTGATAACTTATAGATTATTATTTTCATATCTTACATCGTCCTCCATCGCCCCTCACCCACTTTTCTGTTATTCGTCCCCTGGGAGGGGCATGTCTAGTTGATCCTTGTGATCACTTCTCCCTTTCTGCCCCCACCCTCCCCTAATCTTCCTGGTATTTCTGCTGTCATTGTTGATATTTCACTGGTTTTGAAAAGGGAAAACCACACTTACATTGGAGCTTTTCCCATGGCGCTGTCCTCTTAATCTGTGTTCAACATCACCAATTTTTGTGGCATTTTTCCCAAGCAGGAAACAAAAATTCGCAGCTGCACTAAAAGAGAAGCTTGAACAAAACTACTTTTAGGAAAATATTCCCTCTAACAGGAAAGAACCTTTGCACACTAACTCAGAGAAAATTGCTGTCTAGTGGGAAAAATGCATACTAGAAAGCTCTGCTCTGCCAAGTGCAAATCTAATTTTGGGGTGCTACCCCTCATATATGGAACATTATTTACAAAATTACAGTGATTTCCCAATAAATAGTGCCTGGAGATTAATAATACGTGTACTAGTCAATTAAGATATTGATTTTGTATATTTAAGACAATAAATTTGCATATCAAAAATCAATTTAGTCCATTGGGTATATGAGAACCTTCCACGAAAAATCTTTTTTTTTGGTACACTCTTCTTGATATTCAGATTGGGAAACTCAGAAATTAAAGAATAACTGTGCCACACACTGACTATACTGATTTGATTCTGATGGTAAGACATGTTATACTGTGTAAATCACTCGTGTCAGCATGTGCCTCTTTTTATGAACGTGGCTGTATGAGTAGTTTTTTCTAGTGAAATGGAAATCAACTCATTTTTTTTGCAATTCTTGCAGAGTTCTTCCTGATGCCAACAATTATATCAAGGTTCATTTCAAACACGTTTTTCCATCCTGCTGTTGAAATCATTTTCTTTTGTTTAATACTTTAACCTGTGTAATGTTTATTCATTATGTGTTTGTGTATAAATTTATTTAAATTCCAGAAGCAAGATGCTCAGGTTATGATTGCTCTAGGCATTATGTATGAATAACATATTGATTGGAACACAAATATCTAATTGTGTTTACTATTTTGTGAGGGAGAGTAGGCATAATGAATATGAAAGACTGATGAAGAATTGATGCATTTGACGTATGGTACTGGCAAAAAATATTTGATATTCAACTGCCATAAGAACTAATGAATCTGCATTGATTATTTTACTAGGACTGAGCTCTCCGATGAGCAGACAAGCAGTTGTAGCAGGGTGTACTGCTACCTCCTTAGGAGACCCAACCCCTGTAAAATCAAAAGGAAATTTCCCTGGATGTACTTGACTCCTATTTAAGCAGACATTGTGAGAAGGTTTTTTCCATTGTTGGTCTCAATCTTAAATCTAGCTGGAACTCACTGTATTGCCTGCCACACCTGGGAGGATCAGTTGCTTGCCATATTGCCTCCTGGCCTTAGATTCATATGACTCTGTGTCATATACCTAAATTTGCTGACCTTGTATTCATTCACCGGTGCCTTCCCTTCCTGTAGCCTCACGGCATCCTGCTTCTTGTTTGGTCAACTCAAGCAAGTATGCATATCAAGAATGGGCTCCAATTAATAACTGACACACAAACTTGAATCTGAGTGCATTTAACTGCTTCTACTACTTTGTGAGCCACTTTCTTGATTAAAAGCAATGATAAGTACACATGTATTTCTGTTATGTATGTACATCTATTTTAACTCTAAACTCACAGCCTTCAAGTTAATGTGGACTCATAATCACCCCCTGTTGATTTCTGAGACTGCAATTTTTTTTTTTCAGGAGTAGAAAGTCAAGTCTTTCTTCTGAGAAATTGCTACTAGTTTCAAACTGCAGACCATGCAGATCACAGCCAAACATGTAAGCAATATACTAAGTAGGCCCCCTTATGCACATGCATATATACATTCATGCTATACACACACATATATACATACATGCATGCATATCACTGGTTTTGCTTCTCTGGAGACCGAGGTTAACATAAGCACTATGTAAATATTGAGTGCTTGGAATGAAAATCTGATCATTTTATACCAAAAGTCACATTTAAATTATTCAAAAATATCTCATTCATTCTTACTGATTTTTATTTGACCAGCTATTAATTGTATTTCTCACACTTTGAGCATAATTTACCATGAACCTCACTTGCAATTCTCCTACAATATAATTCCAAAGAGATGTAAAAACTTTCTAAATAATATTTCTATGTGAGCTGCCAAAGCTCAATGTGAACGAATATTAGTGATGTTTATATGACAAGACTTTCAAGTCCATGACAGAACTGGGCCAACAATGAGAATAGATTAAGTGATAGATGCTGTCAAAAAGTGATCTGAAACTACGGTTCAAAAGGCTCTAGTTAATGTTTTCTCTTTTACATGGACTGTCACAAACAAATATACTCCTTTTATTTTGAGGAAGCAACTCTTTTATATTTTTATTTTCATTATAACCTCATTGATAAATGCAAAAATCATGTTAATGTAATGCCACTGTCAATATTAGATCACTCCAGAATTGTGCACATGAATTTCTCTTTTACATTGATGAAATAAATAAGGATCCTAATATGACTCTTTAAAATTTTTTTCTACAATTGGTGCTGAAATTATTCCTCAGGCTTATTGAAATAGTCGTATGGACTAAGCTACATATCCAGAATTCAATCTCTGTCTTTTTTAAGAATTATTTTATTTTATTTTATTGAAATAACTGTTATAAACACCCATGTATATTTAACATTTATGACTTAAATTTTGTTGTTAGAATGCATATATCCATGATAATAATTCACTTTTCCACTTATTTCTATAATTAAAATAAGCTCAAAATAGCTTCTCTGGAGTTATAACACAGCTCTTTTTTATATCCAATTTCATATGGTGAAATTTATCATATAAATTCAATAAAAGTTTAATATACATTAATCAACGTACGTACACTAAGATCTTCTTTATTTTCCAGGTCTCTTTTATGTGATGAATTTGTGTATTTAGCCTATGTGTTTTCTGTTCTTTATTTCATTTCTGATTTTTATATAGTGAAAATAAGATTAGATTATTTTTGTATTTTCCTTCCTTATATTTCACCCTTACTTTTAAAGGTACCATCAAATTTGTATCTCTGCATATGCTATCAATGCTTAGGTTTGAAATTATTTATATCTATATAAAAGAACACAACAATCTAAAAATCTAAAATTCTATAGTTGTGTTACCACAACTAAACTAATGAAATAGGATGGTACAATCATTTTATCAATTTTTATTTTGCCTTCTCTTTTCTTATGTATTGCACTGTCCCCCTGAAAAGTTAGATTGGAGTTCTGCATCTCTGAACCTGTGAATATTTCCTTATTTAAATAAAGCTTACTTTTATTGTATTAATAAAGCCATTCAGAGTAGATCGTGCCCTAACCTAGTATCACATGAGTATTTTCATGTATAGAAACACAAATAAAAACAGAAAGGAGACAGAGAGCATGACACATAAACATTAGGGATGGCACTCTGCTTGGGGCCATTGATAAGCCAAGGAAAGACCAGGGACATCCAGAATTACCAAATGGAGAGCAGGTCTCTTGAACCAATACCCTTGCTTGGATCTAAAACTGTGGAACAATACATTTCTATTGTAAAATTCACTTATTTTTTTGACATTTTATAATGACAGCTTATGGGAGCTGAAAAGAAATTATATCAAAGAATGAAGATGTTCTAATAAATGTTAAAATGTAGAAGGGGTTTGAATGAGTAATGTAATGAATAAAATCTGAAAGAGTTGGGCAGTACTTGATAGTAAGAACGCTGGTTACTTTGAAGAGCATATTTGTGGAATTATAGTCTATAAGATTAAAGTGATTATCCCAACCCCCACCTGAACCCACACATGAGATTAGTCCAACTACATATCCAGATAAGACACCTTACATCCTTACATCCTTTGGACATATTGTCAGAATAGATGAGTCCCTGGACAAGGACATCATGCTTTAATAAAGTGGCAGCAAAAAAAAGAGAAGACTCTCAAGGATATAGATTGATATGACAATGAAACCATGGGCTCAAGCATAGGGACAATTGTAGGGATGGCACAGGACACAACAGTGCTTTGTTTGGTTGTGCTGAGGATCTTATGGGATGGAACCGACTGAATGGTGCCTAACAGTAACAACCAAAAGACAAGCAGGGCATTTATAAAATAGCCAGAGCAGAGAGTCCCAACTTTGTTCAGTATGTTAGATATAAAAATGCCAACATATACAAATTATATCATGCAGAAACTCATTGCCCTATAGGGATCATGAATATATAAGCAATCAGTGAGAAAGTCAAATGATATTTTTGTTAATTATGCAAGCAAAATTTTATGAAAAGTGTGGGGAATTTGTCACTCAGTTTCATACAAGTTATTCAGCCAAGTGAAGCGAATCTACTTTGCTATATTTTCCACAAGTAAGTTGAATGACTTGACAAATAAGTTCCCAAATATATTGACATGTTAAATATCAAATTTAGGGAATGTATACATCCCACCATTGGAAACACTTACAAATGTACTTTGTGCTTTGTACTATCTGTCATACGGACCAGTGTGTCATTAAGTACTGCATTTTCAAGCCTGTATAATGCATATAACTGACGTGTCTGGGTTAAGAATTACATTGGGGAGTGCAAGCCAAGGCTGGAACATTCTGAACTGAGAGTTCTATTTCTGTATGAAATGATAGATGCTGCTCTTGCCCAGAATGACATTGCTCTGCTCTGCTCCCAATCTGAAAATTTTTCCATTTGCTTGGCATAATAAGTATATCATGTATTTAATTCTCACTAGCAGTCCACGATGTTCAAATACTTTCTTCTAGCCAAATACACCAGGTACCATAAAGTTCTAAACAATAGAAAGACTTGGAACTATTAAACATGTAAAATCAATATTATTGCCTTATTATTAAATTGATTTTTAGTCGAGATTTTTATTTTTATATTCAAGATTAGTTATGATCTTTTCACATTTATCAATAACTCAATTTTTTATCAGAAACTACACTGACAAAATAATTGTGTACAGTAAGAAATACAATATTCAGAAATTGTTTTACTTTCATATAAATACAATTTCTTTTCAAAATAACCTTCATTTTCCTTACACTTTTTAATATACTTCAAAGAAAGAGAGTGATTATTTCATCTTCACATGTTACACAACGGAATGACTCATATTTGATGATAGTACTTTATAACAGGTTTCACTTTCTCTTTAGCAACATTACCTTTTCTTGTCTTTTTCCTTTTATGGCTATGGGTTTGCTATTATAATTTTCCATAATTAATCATGCCACAAGGGCAATCATTATCGGAACAAGGTTTCAGTGTTTAGTGACTGTTATACTTTTTTTGGTTTCCATTATAATTTTGTAATGGACTAGAATTATACTTAGCACTTAAAATCAATGTCAAGAAATGGAAAATAATGACTCCTGGATCCAATCCAGATTGCTGCCTCATCTGTAAATAAAAATGTATTAAACCATAGCTATGCCCATGTATTTACGTGTTGTTCATGGGCTCTTTGAAGTCTCTGGATATTGCAAATAGTTAAGTGTCTCTCTTATTTAAAAAAAGGCACACACAACCACGGGGGCATTATCAGACTGTGACCTGATTGATCTGTTCGACTCCACCAATATACTTCTACACAGGTTCAAGTTGACAGCAACAACAACAACAACCTAACTACCACACCTCCTGGGTCACTGGATGAGTACATGTGGGGGAGAAGAAATGAAAAAGCACACTCTGAGTTTGGATCGGTTTCATTGAATCAGGTTGGCCTATATTAGAGCATCTAAGAATGAGAGGGACTAGTATGCATTTGAGAAGACTCCTTAGCTTATGATAACACCTGTTGACCTAAATCCTTGGGTCTAGGGATGAGAATGATACTAGTCTTAATTTCAGGAAGGTGTACAGTCTCCCAGGTTTATTGCTGTTACTCTATGATCTAGCCGAAGGATTGGAACACTGTTGAGACAGAATACTGAATCCTGTTTCTCACAACACTTAAGAATTATTCAAGAGCCAAAAATATTCTTTTACAAATAAAATCACCATTATCTGAATAATAGCCTTTACAAATTTTCAACTTTACTTCTGAATCACATGTGTGTACTGAACAACCTGAATACGGCTTATAAGGTCCAGTTCTTGGCACTGGATCTAGCCCAGGTTTGCTAGCATGAGCAGATGAGAACCCATGTGAATGAAGAGAAAATGTTACACACCATGAGCTCATGTAGATTGCTGCAATTTTATGATTTGCTCTTGATTGGATGCAGCTGCTCCACATACCAATAGGAACAAAAAAAATATGTAAAGGTAGAGGAACATGCTTTTTTTCCTCAGAGAATAGGTTGACAGAAATGGGCAATTTATACTTGGACTATTTAAAACAGAAGGTTAAGTGGCTAGTAGCAAGTAACATGAAGTGGCTTGTTTACATGTTGTGTGTATAAGCTTAATCTCAAGATGAGGGGGGAAAATTGATGGGTATGGGGAAGAAAGTGTAGGGGAAAGTTACGTATATGATTATGGAATTTAGTTATGATTGCTAATTATTAACAGGGTTAATTAAGACTTTGAAAACTGTAATTGTAGAGACAGCAATTGTAAAAGACCTCACTAAGATTAAAATAATGCTATGTTATAGTACCGTATCTTAACCTAACATTCCCTAAATCTTTTGTTATGCTAATATTTTTAAAGGCTCAGGCAAAGGGAGTGATCTCTAACTTAAATCTCATCAGACATCAGAGAACGTAATTCTGATATACTTTTGGTGAGCCGGACCAGATCAGATGGACATCTGCAGCAGATCTGAATGACTGGCACTTCAATAACTTCATTCTGCAGACTCTTAGACCTACTGAAGAACTAGTTGTTGGATATTGCTTTGTACTGTTAAAGGACTGTGATGAATCAATTGTGAAACTGATCCTTCACATATGAAAGGGCCAGTAACTAGAGAGTCCACAATGCTAAATTATTGGTTGGAACTATGCAAATATGAATTGATTGTGACCTATCAAAGTGATTTTATATGTGGCTAATAAGTAAAAAATATAAATACATGGAACTCTGTGAAGGTGGACAATGCAAATAAATCCCATGGAACCTCAAAGAGGAGATTGGTCAGTTTTTCCATCCTGTAACATTAAAATGAACCTTCCCTCAGCTGACCCCCCCCCCCACACACACACACACCCACAGTACACAAGGGATAGATGCTTGGGCCTAGGATACCTGCACTGAAAACACCCTCCATCCAAGAGAAGAAGAGAGAACAATAATACTAGCTTAGATGATGAGAGAGAGCAAAAATCAGTGGTAGATAAATGGTGGTACAGAGCACTGGGATTTAAGAAAATAGCATGAAATGGTACACTCTGCTTCGTGAACTACAGAGCCAAAAAGCTGATGGCCAGCCAGATTATCATTCTACAAAGAAGATACTAACAATGTAAATAGTAGGAATAGTATATGTGAAAAACACTTGAATGGATAGGAAGTCAATTAGTTTTCAGGAAAGCAGACTGTTTTAAATGTGGGAAAAAGTAAATAACAATGTCACCTTAGAAAAATGAGAGAACCTTATTAAGAGGCTTAAAGTGTCATCAAAAAGACTTAGTAAACAGCAAACTATAAGCAAAGGAATAAAGGAAGTGTTAATAAATTTTTAAAACGTTGAGATATGACTTAAAAACTACTGGGCAATTAAAAATAAGGAATATAATTTTAAAACTCCTGGAAACCAACAAGAAAAAATAAAACAAAACATACATGTGAAAATATAAAATGTTATAACTTCGGGACGCAGCAAAACCTCTGGGACACACCACTCAGAGGGCAATTTTTAGCAATTAACACAGACAGTAAAAGAGAAGGACAAATGTCAACATCTTAATTCAGTTTTCAACAGTTAGAATAAGAACGGAAAAATAAAACGTATTGAGTCACTTAAGAAAAGACATAAAAATTACATAAGAAATTAATGAATTAGAAAATAGAAAAACAATGCAAACAACTCAAAGAGAAGTTCTACCTGTCTTAAAGAGAATTGATCCCATTGCAGTGAGCTTGCTAAGTATTTAGTTTCAAAGATGTGTTTACTAATGTGCCTTCATTTCTTACCACTAAAACTGCTCTAGTACAATTTTTATTCTCATATGAATCACTTTTGTTGAAGTTGCATTAGGTATATATTTATGAAATGTGAAGGATGGATACTCAGTCATTTTTGCCATACATTCTTACTGCTGTCGACTGACACACTTATATGCTACTTCTTAATTCTTCCTCTAAGTCTCCTTTTCTTTAATACCAGATGCTGAGGGAAGAAAAAAAGTCAGTACTCATAAATATTTCACAGATACTACACCAGGTTTTATTTAACATACCCTTGTTCGTGAATCAATTCTTTCTCTGTAAAGCTTTCTAGTCCATCAGGTACATAGACTATTGTCAAGAAAAACATTTTACTATATTAGCAGACACATTCAGGAAGCTTTGAGTAAAAGTTTGCACTCTAATAAAATTAATTTTAATCAAATATGGCCACTATTTTATGAATATCCTAATTTAATCATCATTATAATTAAATATGTGTTATTCATTATTAATATTAGGGGATGAAAGAATGATATTCATATTCATTGTGTTTATTATATTGCTAGTGTAATATTTATTGTATTGTTGTAAAAAAGAATAGGATTTCTGTGATATCAATTGGTAATAGAATCATTTATGTTTTTTCTGAAATTATCATTGAAATTATTTACAAAATTCAAAAGAGTATAAAATAATTGAATGACTTTTAATGTAAGCAAAACTGTAAGATTATAAAATTAGAAACAAAAATAAAAGGTTTTTCCCTTTTGTATTAACACCTATGTCATTCAATGATGGGATAAGCTTGCAATGGAACAAAAATGGCTTTTATTAACTATAATAGCCCTCTGGCTACATGCTACCAAATTTTTTAGGAATTTCATGTTTTGAGTGACAAAACTATTACTACTGAACAATCTTGCTGGTTGATAGGTAATATGACCTTATACATTTTAAATAGAAAATCCTATAAAGGAGAGCTGTCTTTCTTTGTTGATTAATCCTCTAAGGAAAAGTGTGACATTGTATAAAGAACCAGTGTATTTAATAAAGAAACTAGGACAGCTCTGACTAAATTTCCTTCTGACCTCCTTGTAATTGCATTTTTCTCATAGGAATGGAAGATTTCTTTTATCTTTCTATCCATTGACCCAATTTAAGAGGAAAATAAGTCCGGGAAAAGAATAATCACTAGGAACTATGAATAAATATTTTAGCACCACCTTGAGAAATATACAATAAAGGAAACTTAAATAATTTAAAATATTTATAAATGTTACTTTAATTGCATTGCATTTTAATTTAGCAATGTGGTCTTTTAAAATATTTTTATATTGACACAAACTCTACTTCATTTTCTTAATCCTTTTAAAATATGCAAAAATTAATCTATAATAATATAAGTAAGCTTTCAGTCAAAATAGAGATTTAGTTTTGATAGAATTATATATTTTGGAGATTATGCAACTTTAGTAAGTGGAAAAAAATCACTCATCTTGTGGATGCACATATGAATTGTCAGTCCTAGACAGATGCAGGAGTTTCTTCTCTGCACTAAATATGTGAAGAAATATTGAACACATTGACTGTTGGGTGAGAAGCCAACTGGAGGGAAACAAAGAAGAAAAGAATTCTTGACAAAAATGTTAATGCATGGAAGTTATTAATATTTTGTTATAAAAATAAAAATATTCACGTCAGAAAGTGTCTTTGTATTGCCTATCATTTGAAAATATTTGCTTTATTGATAATCTCTACTCCTGCCTTCAAGATACATTTTTATATTCATATCTAAGCATAAGATGGACATTTTTATTCTATAAATATTTCCTTATAATAAAATGTATTATCTCATTATTTATGAAATATACTGCTGATTTATGTTTAAACAAACTCATTCATACAGCTTTTCTCAAAACCTCACAAAAATATTTTTTAAAGGTGTAAGAAACCTGGTAACAAACCCAGGACCTTATGGATGTTGAACAGGCTATCTACCATTGAGTTACATTCCCACCACATAACTAGCATATCAGTATTTGGGAGTCCTGGTGGAATAGCAGGCTATGCATTCAGCTGCTAATGGAAAAGGCACCCCCCAGCCTCTGGCTACTCTGACAGAGATTAAAGACTAGGAAACTCAAAAGGCAATGCTACTCTGTCCTTGGAATTGAATTTGACTTGATGGCAGTGAGGTATTGTGGCTGGGTTTATTTATGTAGCTAGTTAGTTTAGAAGCCTGCGAGAGAAAATATGACAGTGAAGAAATCTCAAAATGTCTTGAAGGATGAAATTCAGATGCATAGATAGTCACTGCAATTCAGAATTCCTGCGAAAGCTGATTAAGAAATGAACAAGTGGAAATATGTATTAATTAAGTTTCCCATGTATCAAAGAAAAACAACAGCACACTAAATATGCTGAACGATGCACTTTAGCATTGTCAATCAGAATCTGCCAAGATTAGAATTAGGAAAAATTTGTGATTCCCTAGTTCAGGTTAATCACAGATCAACCATATACCCAAGAGTTGAACATGGATATAGGGGATCCAAACCAGTAACCAATAAACAACAACAACAAAAATAATAAAACAAAATAGAGAAACACATGAGAAATATCAAGGGAGAAAAATACAGCGATGTCAGTTATCATAGGGCAGTGGCTGGCTTCGAAGGTAAAGTGATATAAACCATTAGACTGCCAAAATATGTTTACTTTTATCCTTTTCCCGAGTTTCTTTACTATGTTGGAATAATCAGTGTCTGTGGAAATGATTAACATGCTGGCTGCTAACCAAAAATTTAGAGCTTCAAGTCCATTTGGAGATACTTTGTGACAAAAACCTATCAATCTACTTCTGAAATATCATACACAGAAAACTAAACAAACAAAAACCATTGAGTAGACTTCAACTGTGACACACAAGGAGTCTCCATAAGACGGTATTGACTCAGTGACATTTGTTTTGCTTATTTATTTATGCTTGTTTGTTGGCCATTTTTCTATAGTATCAGTCTTGATCCCTGATACTACTCTAATCTTAACCAGGGAAAGCCATTCAATATCAGTGCTGATGTAATTAGTACCCATCAGTAGTGATGCCTCATTTCTTTTACCCTCCCCTACTGGGGCCCCAGGTAATTTTTGCTTCAGTTAATGTATTCATAAAGCCCACCCTGCCTGACTTCCCTATACAGAAAACCTTACCAAACAAGGACAAAGAAAAACAACAACATAAAAGTATCTAGCAACAATTAACATATAAAAGGGAAATATCAATCTAAGAAGAAGCAGGGGTTATTTAAATTTTTTAATAAATTGAAAAGTTTAAAGGGAGATCTGACAAAGTGTTCCATTCCATTCTAAATAGAAATATTAAGAACAACTTTATGGTACTTTCTTGTCAACACTGAATCTGTTTCCCTTATGTATTCCTTAGATATGTAGTATTAAACCAAAAACAAACTCATTGCCACAAAGTCAATGCGGACTCATAGCATCCCTTAGTGAACAGGGTAAAATTACCCCTGTGAGTTTCTGAGACTAACTTTTAATGGGAGTGAAAAAACCCTTTTTTCTCCTGCAGAGCAGCTAGGGGTTTTGAATCAACAACCTTGAGGGTTACAGCCCAGTGCATACCAAGTAGGTCAGCACAGTTACTAGACTTTTGTAGATCAAGTGTACTTATTTGCCCCCAATGCAACTCTTTCATAAGAGACACTTAGCAGAGACATTACTTAGCTTGAAAGGCAACCAGAGTGGTCAACATAGCTGATACAATTATGCAGAATTGTTCTCACCTGCTAGTTAGGTTACATTCCATCAAGGGATTTCTGATCCATAGAGAACTTATGCTCACCAAATCAAAACACTGCCTGGTCCTGTGCCATGCTCCGAGCCCATCCTATGACACAGCCCAATGTTTCAGCCACTGTGTCAATCCATGACATTGAAGACCTTCCTCTTTTTCGTTGCCCTCTACTTTATCAAGCATGATGACCTTCTCCAGGGACTGGTCTCTCCCGACAACATGACCAAAGTATGTACAACAAAATCTCCCATCATTGCTTCTAAGGAGCCAGATTGGTTTGCTGTCTTTGTAGCAGGCCATAGTACTTAAAATATTCTTCTCCAGCACCACAATTCAAATGCATCCGCTCATCTTCAGTCTTCATTTTGCAATGTCCAACTTTCACATGCATATGAGGCAATTGAAAATACCATGACTTGGGTCAGGTTCACCATGGTCCTCGAAGAAATGGCCTTGCCTTTCAATATTCAAGAGTTTTTGTTCTCATACAGTGTGCCTTAATTTTCATCCAACAAAATAATAAAAAAAAACTTGCATGAAATATTTATACAGCTACTTAATTCTCCAAATGTTTATGCATAAAATATTAAGTTGAGCTATAAGGGTTATAGAAATTGTCTTCCATTTCTACAGAATGGCTTTTGACTCAGTGATTTATAAGAACACATGATTTTCACCAAAACAAGTGATCTATTATCATGAACCCAAAGCTACATTTCCTTGTGCTTTACCAATATTAATTGATGTGAGGAAGCTTCTTACAAATTAGAGAACGTAAAAAGTTGTCTTTGGCCATTGGTCATGACACATCACTACTTATGTTTAATTAAACAATGTTAAATTAAATTAATTTCTCTGTGTTAAGTAAGTTTCCATGTACTTAATTTGATGTTGTTGTGAAATTTTACAAAAATATGTTTATTATAGAATTGACTTATAATTATTTATTCATACATACCAAACTATACATTTCAATATGAAGATAACAATAGAACAAGTAGTAGAAGTACATCAGTATGAATTATGTAATAATACTCTATCCCATGTCAAATTTTATATACATCATTATGTCAGTGTTTATAAATTCACTGATAATTACTTACCAGTGAATTTATTTCAAACACAGCAATACTCTACACTTGAAATCACCAACTGAATAATTTAAGTACAAGGATGCTTAAGAATCACATTTTTAAGACAAAATAGGAATTTTCACTATTATTAAAGTAGATTATCACAAAAGGAAATCAAACTATATTCTTATAGCTCATTGTAATAATTATTAATAGCTTCATTTTATAGGAACTTCTATGAGAACCAATCATATATTTAACAATAGGAAATGTACATTAATTTTAATATCACTTATAGCTTAGTGTCTGAATCCTTCATTGGCATTAGCTGACTAAAATAGAATGTGTTTGTGAAAGCTGCTTGTAAGGACTATTATAACTAATAGTCATGGGAAACTATAATCATTGACCTATCCATAATGTATTTCTCTCTTTAGGCAAATGGTAAGATGGAATAAATGGATTCATTCAACTGTAGTTGTACTTTCTATTCAGTTACTAAGGAAGACATTTCTATGATTGTATTAAAATATACATTGGTTTGAAAAGAGAAAACCTTATTTGCATTCAATGTTTCCCATTACTCCAGTTTTCAATAGTAGTATTTTTAAAATTAGTTTTATTGAATTTATGATGAATACATCACATAATTCAATAGTTCAATCATTCAGAATGGTTTTGAAATCTTTACCACAATCAACTATGGAACATTTTCTTCCTTCTTGTGTCCACTAGTGTTGAATTCTCATTTCCTTTACCATAGCCTTCCATCTCTCAGGTAATTATTATTTCAGTTAATATCTTCATACACACATCTTGTGCTTCCTATACAGAAAAACATACAAAAGAAGGACAAAGAGCAACAAAGAATGTACCCAGCAACAACAATCATAAAAAAGAGAAAGGTCTTAATCTGAGAAAAAGCTGTGGTGTGGTTCTTTTACATAGACATATCTGACTCTTCAATTAAAAGCTACTCTTTTGAGACAAGCTTGGAAGACCCCAAACACTATATTTTCCTGATTGCTTGATATTTTTCCATTGTGCTTTTCAACGGCATTTATATCTTCAGTCATCTCCTTATAAAGGTGAGGACCAGGCAGGGTCATGTTACAAAAACTAATTGTTCTTACTTTAAGGCTGCAATCATGTTGTAGCTCAAAATCCATTCATATAACTATGGTTTCTATATGCTACTGCTTCCGTTTTAGAGCTCCCCCTTTTTTTAGTACATCAGAGATCATCCCGAGGGTACTTAAGTAATTCTACTGGTAGTAACATTATCATAGTCAATGATATAACACTGTTGTGCAAAGGATAGTGTACATGTTTAGAACATCTTATTGGAATTCAGTGCATGAAGTGTTAACTTGTACAGCTTCATACTTAGTGATTTTACATTAGCTACACTATCCATGGGGGTTGACGATATGGCAAAAATTCCAGTAAACTGCATTTACAAAGCAGAGCCATGCCTAGTAAATTCACAAATGTCACAAAAAAATAAGAAAAAGGATGGAAACAACAGGTATATGTTAGACTTGGTGGTCATTCATTGGGCATCCTCAAAGCAATAGGTCCAAACCCACCCAAAGTCCAATTGGATAGTGATTGTTCATGTCTATTCCCAACAGAGTATTCCAGTCTAGCGTTCAAGGGAATATTTATGTTCCCTAGTCCAGTTACAAGTGAGATCAAGGCAACGTCCAGTTCACCCAGTGGAGTTTCCAATTCAGGCCCTTCTGTGAAATCTACCTAAAAAAGACAGAGTCTGTGTCAGGCAGGTTCTCTGGAGAACCAAAAGCAGGACACTTACGATTGTATATAAGAAAGGTAGGTTAAAAAGCAAAAAGGAATACAACAGCAAATTTGTCCACACAGCAGTACAGATAGCTCATTCCAGCTCCCTTTCATGGGATGGTTAATATACTGAAGAGTTTTCTAACTCATGCAGCCATGAGCTCAAGGTCAAGGAAGCAGACAATGGGGAGCTGAAGTGGAGAGGTGTAGCAGATGTCAATAGCATAGCATGGCGCAGCAGGTCTCAGAAGAACCTCACGATGTACGGATGCAAAATGTGGTCTGGAGATGTGGTGCCGGTTCACGGGCATCAGAACTTGCAGGTTGGGGTGATGTCTCAGCAGCTTGTAGCAGTCCACCACAGTTCATGGGTATAGCCTTGGCCAGATG
The DNA here is from genome assembly GCF_050624435.1 of Tenrec ecaudatus. Taxonomy (NCBI): domain Eukaryota; kingdom Metazoa; phylum Chordata; class Mammalia; order Afrosoricida; family Tenrecidae; genus Tenrec; species Tenrec ecaudatus. Next base: position 139,922,224 of record NC_134540.1, on the reverse strand, counting down.
GAACAGAGTACTGCACGACCCACAGGTTGAGGCAGAGCAGCTAACTCAGGCAGCACACTGTTCTGCTCACCAGGGAGAGAGAGAGAAAGGCCTGCTCTTAGAGCCATTTCTCTCATTCACCCTCCAATCAAGCTGCGACCTGATTGACATGCTAAGTTCTGCCTATATGTTCCTATGGGAGCCATGTTGGCACAAAAACCCTATCACAGGGTTCTATGTCCCAATTGAACATATATAGGATGCTGGCCTGGTCCCCAGGGTTGGACACAAGGTCTCCCTCTCCTAGCAGAAAACCGATCCCATCTGGAGAGAGACAACCTCTCTAAAGGTGGTTTGTAAGGTGTTCTAATAAGGGGATAATATACAGGTGATAACTATTTAGGCCCCTACCTTGTCAATTTGGGACCCAGATTAGAAGATTACATGTCCTGGGAACTGGAGACTTCTTGTCTTGGTTGTTATCCTTACAGTAGTGGCTTTATGCACTATTTGTCCTTTTGTGATTGTCTAACTTCACTCAACATAATGGTTTCCAGGTCCATCAATGTCATGAACTTTTTTGTGGTTTCCTCATTGTTTTTTAGGGATGCATAGTAGTCCATTGTGTGTAGGTACCAGATTTTCTTTATCCATTCTTCAGTTTACGGGCATTGTAGTAGTTTTCAGACACTTGTTATTGTGAACTGTGTTTTCATGAACATGAAAGCATATGTCTGCTCTTGTTCTGTCTCTTACTTATTTGGCGTAGATGCTCTACAGAAATATGGTTGGGTTGTGTGTTATTTCCAATTTCAGTTATTTCACTAAGTGCCATATTGCTTTTGACAATGGTTGCATGTGTGTACAAAACTACCAGCATTTTACGAGAGCTCCAATCTCTCCAGGCCCTCTCAGTTGCTCTGTTTTCTGTTTTTGTTTTTCTGAATTGGACTCTTGTTGTGGGTTTAATGTGACACTCATGTGTGTATAAGAAAGAGGTTGATATCAAAGAGTAATTATGTATTAACAAAACAAACTAGCTCAGTTCAGATCAAATCCATAAGTCCAATATCAGCCCATACGTCTGATACTGGTCCATAAATTCCTCTTCGGACTCACGCAGCACATGCAATGATGTCACATGCATGAAGATAACAGGTTGTTGGAAGAAGAGTCTTGTGAATCCAATGGTGGTGGAAGCATCTCAGCTCTGGTACAGGCCTCCATGTGTCTCCTCCAGCTCTCCCAGTGCACTGACAGTAGGAAAGTAGAGAGAAAGTGTCTGGCCCAACTCCAGGGAGAAGGATAGGACGTTTTCTGCATCCTCATGAGAAAGCTGGGCCCACCAGGAGACATCATCAGGTTGTGACCTGATTGACAAGTTAGACTCCACCCTTTTACGCTTAATACTCTCAAGTTGACATGAGCTTATGTAACTCCCACAGTTACCACAGCTGAATTGTCTGAAGAGAGTTAGGCAGCTCAGTTTCCTTCATTCTCCTTCAGTCTCTAATAATTTTTAATGAAGTCTTTTGATGTGCACAAGTGTTTCATTTTCAATAGCTCCCAGTCATCTATTTTGTCTTCTACTGTGTGGTCTCCCTTTTTATTAAAATGAGAAGTGTATATATGCCCTTAAATAGGGACCTTAATTTATCTCAACTTTCTCATTATTGATCCGTGTAGCTCTTTATATTTAGGTCTTTAATCCACCTTCGGTTTTTGTTGTTGCTGTTGAACATGGGCTAAGGTATATATCCTGATACATCCTTCTTTGGTTGTAGGTTCAGTGGTTTGGTTTTTTTGTTTTTTGTTTTTAGCACCATTTGCTGAAAAAGGTTGCCCTTTCCCATTTAATTCCTTTGGAACTTTGTCAAAAATCAGTTGTCTATAGGTGGATGCTTTTACTTCTGAATTTTCTATTCTGTTGCATTGTTCTATACATTATGCCAGTATCAGACAACTGTGGCTTTATAATAGGATTTGAATTCCTGTAGTGCAAGGCCTCCTGCTTTGTTCTTCTTCTGAGGAATTATTTGCTTATCCTGGATCTCCTCCCTCTCCATAGGAAATTGGTAGTTACTTTGACCATTTCTTTTAAAAAAGAAAAATGAAGCCAGGCTTTGGATTTGAATTGTATTGTTTTTTAAATTGTATTGTTTTATAAATTATATAAATTTATTGTTTTATTGTATTGTTTTATAAATTTTATAAATTATATAAATTTCAATAATATTAACATTTTTACTATGACAAGTCTTCCTATCTGTGAACATGGGATCTTCCATTGTTGAAGGCCTCTTTTGGCTTCTTGTAATAGTGTTCTGTAATTTTCTTTGAATACCAGAATTTTAAGGGCCTTAATAAATTAGGAAAATAATAGTAAAAATCTAATGCAAATATTTACATGACACTTAATAAAATTCAGTTCTAATTAAAAATTTAAAAGAATTTGAAGTCACATAAAATGCTTGCTAAAGTTTGTTTCTAATTGTTCTAATTTAATGAAAAAATATGGACAATAATTGTACTCATTAAAAATTTTGCTTTCTAATTTTCAACGTAAGACTAAATAGTAAACTCAAAATTCACTGCCATAAGGTAAATCCTGATTCATAGCAACCCTAAAGGACAGAATAGAATCACCCCCTCAGAATTTTCAAGACTGTAAATGTTTATGCAAGTGGAATGCCCATCTTTCATACTAAATAATCCAGTATTTTAAAATGTCCATCTGATTATTTATTAGAACAAATCTTTAAGATCTCAATTAATTAAAAGGCATTTTAAAGTAATCTCCATGGTGTTCTATTCAATATGGACAGAATATTGACATAATCTATACAGATATGTCAGTTGATTTGGAGCAAATAGCTAGAACACATACTAAGATCTATGTGTATAAACCAAGTACTCCTATGACTACATCAAAAGGGCAAAGATTTGACATGACAAGTACTCTTCTTTTTGTATCAAATCTATCAAGTCTATTGGAAGAAACACTTTGACAAGCTAACAGGAAAGCATTTGCAGTTTTTTTTTTTACCATTTTGAATATTTGGAAATGCGTTTTCTACTTAATGAATGAAATCTCAGTCTTTAAATTTATCAATTTTATAGATATTTAAGTTTATAAACTAGAATACATTATAGTACAATCTCCTATGATCAACTGTATTATAAAAGAAGATTATAAGTTACAGCTATAAAATAATTTACTAAACATCATTAATTTTTTTCATGAAGTGAACACATTTTAAAAGTAGTAAATCCTATTTGCAAATGGAATAATTAATTATTCATTGGAAACTGACTTTGCCCCTTTTAGAAAAGTTACATTGTAGTTTTAGATATATTTTAAAAATTAAAGTTTAATATCTGTAAAATATTTGTTAATATGATGTCTTAATTATGCATTGAGAAGTCAATATAATAATTTTTGTTTCTAAATTGTAATTAGCATTATTCTCATGGCTAAATTAATAAAGAATGATGCATTTTATTGTGTTATTATATGTCATAGAAATCAATAATTTAACATTAATCAAGCTTTTAAATTTTATTTTAATGTATCCAAGCCATTAAGTTAAAGCCAAACTAATATGCTGATATTTAATCATTATAGACCATTGTGAGGACAGTGGCTATTGCATCGACATGGCTGTGCAGCAGCTAACTAGCCATTCAGTGTGTGGGCTTGGAGGACACCTCCCTTCCAGCCACACCAGACAGTGTTCAGACACTAGTGATATAATCATGTGCTCCAATAGCAGATAACTAACATCACAGTGCAGGTGGGTCTTGATGTCCCTCCGTACTCATTGCTATTCATTAACTGGTATAAAAGACAGCCTCCACAGGCACCTTCTCAATGGATCCTCTTTTGCCCGCTGGATGCCTGACTGCTTGCCTGGTCTGTAAACCCTATGATGCAAATAATCTGATGTCTTTCAAGTTCGCTCTGGGTCAGTTTTTATTGTCTCTCAGCCTCACTGTATAAGCAGTCTTCTTTGGGGCCTCAGTGCTAATGATTGGAGTGCCATTCAGGAAATGGAAACCTGGAAGGCTCAAAAAAGGACAAGGAATGAGACTTCATGACTGGGGGGTCAGGGGTGGGTGGGCAGGTGTTAGATCTCAGGATGATCATTTGCCTCCACATTTGGCACCTCAAGTCAGCGGTTAGAAACCTGAGGACTGTGTATAAGTATGCTTTTTCCCAAAAACATAGCAAGAATTGTGAATAGCAAGAATCATGAATGGGGTAAAGGCTGTTAAGTTGTGGGAGTTACATATTTTCCTATCCACTTCAAGATATATAAAAACGTAGGAGTGGTATGTAACCTGTCAATCAGGTCACAGCTGGATGGTGCCTCCTTGTGGGTGTGACCTCCTTTTAAGGGGGACTCTGGGAAGCTAGCCTCCTCTCTCTACCTTCACACTCCTGCTGGCTGACCTAGATAGCTGCCAGACCTTGCTGGACCTCTGTGACAGTTTTCACCAACTTGGGATCCACATGATTGTGATCCACTTCCTGCATCATTCTGCATCATTGCATGTGGCTGTGTGAGTCTTAAGAGGGATTTATGGACTAGTATCAGACTTACAGATTTGAGTTGGACTGGGCTGGGTTGTTTTCTTGATTTAAAATGACTTCTAGATATACAGTTCTTCCCTGGCATATATGAAGGTCATTGGATTTGTTTCTCTATTCAGCCCAGCCTAACACATATATCCATAAACGATTTGAAGGCCCTGCTCTTCTCAGTAACCTGACTCTTTTCATGTGCTCTATGTGCCACCGTGGAAGTTGAGAAGGACACATGAAAGAAAGGCCCAGCAACTGAGAGAGGACTTGAAGTTAGAACAAGAAGTGAGGATACCCTCTCTCATACTACAGAGGCATTGACACCACCTCCAGAATCAGACTGCACAGTGAAAACTTTTGCATGCAAGTCTGCTTCAACAAGTGTGTGTATATCATGAAAACAGATGGACTGAGAAGGAGAGGCAGAGAGACTGATCACTCCTTTGGAAGTCAGACATGTAGTAGTGACAAAAGTAAAGATAGACTAATCCCAACAATTGTATATATATTTGTGTGTGTGTGTATATATATGTATATATATGTGTATATATATATATATATATATATATATATATATATATATATATATATATATATATATATATATATATAGTGAAGTCTGCATCCATAAGCAAAGTCAAATGCAGACAGACCATCCATGAAGTCAGCAATAATATGCACCAGTTCACAGGCTCAAAAATCTCCATTTGGTCGGGTTCTGGTCAAGTCACTGTGAGCTGCCTCACTCAGCCTCCTCAGGGCGTACATTGGTCGCCTTGCCTTTAGACCATTGGCTCACACAAATATTCAACAAGCCTAGCCTCCTCGTGCTAGGTCATGAACCTTAGACCAGTCAACCCGCTCTCATCTTCTCTTCCCACTCCCCCCCACCCCAGGTAAACCAAGTTCACAGGTGTCAGTGGCCAAACTCAACCTGTCTCTTTATTGCTGCATTTCTCCCACTCCCACACAACAAGTGGATCCAGGTGGTCACCAAGCAAGCATGTTAGGCTTCTCTCAGGCTCCCTTTAACATTCAGTCCCAGAGGAGAGTTTTCTTCATGGTTTCAGATTTTTTCCAGATTCTTAAAAAGACGATTGGTTCCTGAGTACTCCAAAGCACTGGTGGGGTATGATTTTCTTGGCATAGCTTTCTTTTCAGGCGTGGCCTAAAGCCATCTAAAGATCAAAATGTAATGGCCCAAAGCAAGTGGGCTTACAAACTTTCTATTTTCATACTTCACAGATTTTCCCCATAAAATAACCGAATAAACAGTGTGGCTTTATCTGACCTCTGGCTAGACAAGAAAAGCTACCATGATGGAGAGCTCAAACAAACATCTACTCTCCATCTTATGATTTCTTTCTCCAGTACCCAACTACCAAGGTACCATAAAGTGTTATTATGGGTACATTAGAGAAACAAATCCACAGAAACTCATGTATAAGAGAAAGTTTTATATAAAGGTTAGGTGCGCATCAACCAAACATCCTAACCCAGTGCTGCCCAAGCCCACAATTCCAACATTAACCCATTCACCCATATGTCCAACACCAATCCACAAAGTCCTCCTCCATCTCACAAATCACACGCAATGATTCCTACTGCAAGAGTCAAATCCGAGCCAGTGAATGTGAAGCATTTCAGTACTGGCAGGGGTCTCCACACGGCTGCACCAGCACCCAGGGCTTCATTGGGATATGTCCATGTGGCTTATCCTCAGGGATATCTTGCAGGAAGTGAGCTTTGCCAGCCGAAACAGTGAACTAGCTAAGGCAGCTGCTCCCTGGTCTGACTGTCAGAAAGCAAGAGATCTGAGAATTCAAAAGGCGAGGCTCACAGAGCCTCTGCCCTTCAATTAACCCCACATGTGTTTATTGGCCAGGCTGGCCCAATAAACTAACTACCTCAGGCCTATACTCAAGTATTCCCTCGATGCAAGAACACTTTGTTTTATTAACCTGGCATCCCATAATGCTCACCTTCCCAACAGATAGCTGGAGATAAAGTGGGTGCATAAGCAAATATCGTGAATAAAGCTGATGGGGTCTGGCTATCAAAAGATATAGCGTCTGGGGTCTTAAAGTCTTGAAGATAAAAAGTGGCCTTCTAGCTGAGAAGCAACAAAGCCAACATGGAAGAAGCACACCAGCCTGTGTAAACACAAAGTGTTGACAGGATCAGGTATCAGGCATCAAAGGGAAAAAAAATCATATCATTGTGAATGAGAAGGAATGTAGCATGGAGACCCAAAGCCCATCTGTAGACAACTGGACACCCCCTTACAGAAGGGTTGCAAGGAAGAGATGAGCCAGTCAGGGGGCAATATAGCACTGATGAAACATGCTACTTTCCTTTAGTTCTTTAATGCCTTCCTCTTCCCCCACCCTCATTATCATGACCCCAATTCTACCTTAAAAATGTGGCTAGACCAGAGCATGTACACGGTACAGATAAGAGATGGAAACACAGGGAATCCAGGACATATAAACCCCTCAGGACTCATATTGAGAGTAGCCATACTAGGAGGGGAAGGTGAAGATGGGAGGAGATAGTGGGAACCAATCACAATGATCTACCTATTATCCCCTTCAAGGGGGATGGACAACAGAAAAGTGGGTGAAGAGAGACATTATATAGTGTAAGACATGAAAAAAATATAAATTATCAAGGGTTCATGAGGGAGGGGCAATTTGCGAGAGAGTGAAAAAATAACCTGATACCAAGGGCTCAAGTGGAAAGGAAATGTTTTGAAAATTATGATAGCAACAATGTACAAATGTGTTTGACATAATGCATGTATGAATGGATTGTGATGAGTTGTATGCGTCCCTGACAAAATGATTTAAAAAGAAAAAGAATGTAATGTTCTAGTATAATGAAAGAGATAGGCAGAAGCAACATGCACAGGGAGAGCTCCTCATCAGCTACCACAGAAGGCCCATCAGGAGCGAGAAAAACAACCTAAAAGTTAAGTACCCCAAAGTTTCTTAAAGTTGGTGCAAGCCAGCAGGAGGGATTATAAAGCTGAAAGACTGTAGTGAATTGCATTTCCATTAGCCAATGCCAATGCACAAGATAAAGCCTTATTTTATGAAGAATCAAAAGATTATGATTATATATATATAATAGAATATATATTCTAGTTTAGCCACCACACAAAGGGAGCAATTTTTCACATATACACATTAAAATGGCTGACAAATATCTGAAACTTGAAGGGTTAAATAACTTTCCCAAATGATATAATCAATTCATTTCATTGGGATTTGAACCTAGCTTTGTTAAGCTGCTTAGCCTCATTCAGACTGCTATATTTTCTCTTTATATTGCCATAACATATATTTGTGAATGTATGTGTGTATGTAAAGAGACTAAATAGGCATCCATACACATCTGTTAAACATATTAAAATAGCAATTTATTAGCAGTTATCTAGTTAAACAATATGTGTACATGCTTTATTCTATTTCAAAGGATATTTGTAGTACATTTTGACAGAAATATAAATTAGAATAAGATTACTTTGTCCTCGTATCATCAGGCATGATAAAAAATGTTATTTTTGAAAGTTCACAAAAGGTTAATTGAAATAATAAAACTATAGTTATTGTCCATTTAATTTGGCCTTAAGCAATTTAAGATAGGAAGCAATTATACTGAGGTATAGTGTATGTTTGAAGTATGTACTGGCATAATTATGCAGAACATCATATTTTTCTCAAAAGCGATGAAAAGGAAGAGCTAGCTGGAACTGCCTCAAAAGCAAAGATTCTTCTTCATCAAAATGATTATCGTAGGGTTAAAGAATCAAAGTAAATATGTAACAATCTAAAACTAGAGTGACGGAGTTGTGGTTTCAGTGCTACATAATTGGCGTAAGCATAAAGTGGTACCTCACTATAACTAGTGAACATAATTGCAGAAGATAGCTAATGAGATGTGCCTTTGGGAAATACAGTTTTGTGTGAGGAAAACTTATTGGTATGATTTGACAGAAAGCGATAGATCACAAAATATTATACTAGATGGATGTTTTCAATTTCTCATTCAATTTCAACAGAGATATATCAAGATATAATGACCAACTAGGCATGTAGATTACATTAAAGTGTTTCCAGAGTATGTTAGACCAGGTTGACCAGAGAAATCCAGAGACACTCATATATGTGTAAGAGAGAATAATTTTATATCAAAGAGTAATTGTATATTAAGAAAATATCCCATTCCAGTCCAAATCAAGTCCGTAAATTGGATATTAGTCCAAAAAACCGATGCTAATCCATGAATCCCTCTTCAGACTCCTGCAGCACATACAAATGGTGCAAAATGCAAGATCACGGGCCAGGGGGTACAAAATCTTGTTGCTCCATTGGCGGTGGAAGCTTCTCCAGGGTTCTCACAGGTCTCAGCATGGCTCCCTGTGGCTTGCCAACAGGAAGGTGAAGCAGTGACAGTGTGTGGCCTGCTTCCAGGAGGAAAGATGAAAAGGCCAGCCTCTGAGAGTCATTCTTCGCAGTCACCCTTCAATCCAGCTGCGACTTGATTGGCAGCCATATTGGCACACACACACACATACAAAACCCTATCTCACAGAGCAAAAGTATAGCGTTTGAGGAATTTACTTAGAAGTCCCTCTAAAGCAAAGATATTATGTTTCAGAATTATTTGAGTTGTGTGAAAAAAAATTGATAGGACTGTAGTAGGAGACAGAAAACAATTTCTCAGAAATTTTAAAGCCTGGAATAAAAATCTTTTATACAAAACTTGAATTTGATTCTTCACCTTTAAATAAAATTTATTGAAATACTCTATATTTGAGCAAGGTAAACACATGACCATATATCTTTAGATTGTTATAACCTTGTTCACTACAGAAATGGCACTCAATTGTTTTTGTGTCCTACCATGTTATATGTGAAATCATACAGAAAGAAAATGCGTTTAAATTTATGTAATATCCCAGTGAACTAAATTTATTTTATTACCATTGCCGGGTTTAAATCTTAGTCTGAAATACTTTCCACACACTTTATCCTCCTTGAGCCATCAGGTTAAACTCTCCAACCCCTTGGTCTGTGCAAAGACAAGCCTTTCTTTTGTCCTTAACAGAAACCTCCCCCCGCCAGACCCCCAGGGTCAGTTCTACCCTCTTGAATGGGGTCACTGAATTGGCATTCACTCCACATCAGTGGAAGAGAGAGTTTGTCTGCCCAAAGGTGAAAGAGAATTAATAGCTCCCCCTTTATTACCTACATTACACTTTATTCAGATACTTAGTCCTATGCTTATATTTTCATTTAAGATGCTCTATTTTCTAAGAAAAGGAAGCTTGATGACATAGTAGATTATGAATTGGGCTCTAACTACTTGGGAGTTGCTTCAAGCCCTCACACTGCTCTAAAGGAGAAAATGAAGCTTGATGCGCAACTAAAATGTTACAGTTTTAACAAACTTAAGGAACCTTATTGCTGTAAGATGTCTATGAATCAGAACTGATACAATGGCAACAGACTATCTTCGACTACTGTGTAGACTCTTTAATTTCCAAACTATATTCTTTAATATTGCTTATATTATAATAACAATAAATACCTATGTATAGAATGAATATACAAATATCTATTTAGTAATTTACTGAACTAGCCATTTTTGCGAATAAAGCAGTACATTCCCAGGAAGTTGACAGAAATTCAAGCTGGATTCAGAAGAGATCATGTCATGAGGGACTTCGCTGGTCGTGTCAAATGGATCCTGGCTGAGAGCAAAGAATACTGAGAGATGATTGCAGGCATTCAACTGTGTGTCATAGAAAAACAACACTTAAACACTGTAAAACAGTGAGAAGAATTGGAATTCATGAATACACCATTGTGCTCATATTGCACTGTGCTGGAATTGTACATGACCTAGGAGGCAGTCGTTCAACTATAACATGGGGATGCTATGTGGTTTCAAATCAAGAAAGGTGCCAATATTGTATCCTTTCACCATACTTATTCACACCGTATGCTGAGCAAATGATCCGAGAAGCAAAATTATATGCTGAAGAACTAAAGCACTGGTATTGGCAGAAGGCTTATTAACCACGTTTGATATATAGATGATAAAACCTTGCTTGCTGAAAGGGAGGAGGACTTGAAACACGTACTGATAAAGATAAAGGGCTGGAGTATGGATTGCAAGTTAGTGTAAAATAGAACCAAAATCCTGTTACTGTATGACAAGACAACACTATGACAAATGTAGAAAAACGTTTCAAGGATTTAAAATGAAATACAAGCAAAATGGCTTGCCTTCCTAGTCAATGCTCATGAAAGCCATCAAGGGACATTGTATTAGTCTGGGTACTTTACAGAAACTCATGTATAAAAGAGTTTAAATAAATGTTAAGTGCGCATCAACCAAACATCCCAACCCAGTGCTGTTCAAGCCCACAAGTCCAACATTAACCCATATGTCTGAAACCAATCCACAAAGTCCTCCTCCATCTCACCAAACACACACAATGATGCCGACTGCAGGAAGAAAGCCAAGTCACTGAATGTGTAAACATCTCAGCGCTGGCAGGGGTCTCCACATGGCTGTTCCAGCACTCAGGGCTGCATTGGGGTAGGTCCATGTAGCTCAGGGATGTCTTGCAGGAAGTGAGCCTTGCCGGCTGAAGCAGGGAATTGGCTAAAGCAGCTGCACCCTGGTCCGACCATCAGAAAGCAAGAGACCCAAGAACTAGAAAGGCAAGGCTCAGAGAGCCATTTGGCTCTCCACCCTTCAACTAGCCCCACATGGCACAATAAACTAAGTATCTCAGACATATTGCATTGGGCAAATCTGCTGCACAAGATCTCTTGAAATTATTGCAGAGCAAAGCTGTTGCTTTGAAGGGTATGGCACATTTCATCTTAGCTATGATTTCTTCAATCGCCACATCCAAAGTTGCACCATGAATAAGAAAAGCAAGAATTCATGCATTCAAGTGATGGCGCTGGGGAAGAATAATGAAAGTAAGGTGAAGTAGCACAACAGACACATTCAGCATGCTCCTTAGAATTGAAGATGACTAGACTTCATCTCATGTCCATTGGACATGAGATCAAGGAGACCAGTCCTTGGACAAGGACACCGTGTTTGGGAAATAGAAGGGCAGTGCAAAAGCGAAAGGCCATCAGAAGAATGGATTGACACAGAGGCTGCAACAATGGGTTTAGCATAACCAGTGTGAGGATGGTGCAGAACCAAACAGTGTTTTGTTCTGCTGTACATAGTCTTTCCATAAGTAAACAGACTAGCCAATTGCTAAGAACAATAACATTCAACATAAATACATATTAGTAGTTTACCATTTGAAGTCAAATTTTTAGTAGACAGGGTTTTGACTTTTAAGGAAAGACTAAAACAATTGTTTTTAAGGAAAGACAAAAATAATATGCTTATACACATCCATATTCTCCCATTTATAAGTCTTCATTCATGTGATTATCTTTACATAAACTTCTTTCTCTGCTACATTACAAAATGGCACTGTCTTTTGAGGTCCACAAAAACATAAAATCTTTAGGTTTATTTTTTTTTGCATTTCTTATGAATATGCTTCTTAGTTACAAAATACTGTGGCTGTAAAATACTTTTTAAATTGTGGAGTTAACAGATTAATTTATTCTATTACAGTTTAGAAAGTTTGAAAATATAATTTGGACCTCTGGCTATTTAAAAAATCATGGAGAGAAAAATTGTCATATATTGAGTTGTACCCCACCACCCCCTCTAAAATATGTGCTTATTTGGCTAGGTTATCAGTCTTAGAAATTTTATAGTTTTGAAAATTATCCTTCATTTGTGATGTGCTGTAAATCTTGTTGCTCTTCTTTCTTGATGGTGGTCAAGCCCCTCTCTGTCAGCATTGTTGTCTAACCTTTATCTCTTATAAAAGTTGCTGTAGGCTGCAGCCAGGAAAACTCCCCTGGGGATCAGCGCCTGGACCTGAGGAAAGGTGTGTCCTCAAAGCCTCGTTATGTATCATGAACACAGCCTAATCCTGCTTCATGACCATGTAAGAATCAGGATTTATAGCACATCGCAAATGAAGGATCATTACATCTGATAACACTTTGGAGAATTTGCATATCATTCTTTAATTGCCAAAGTATATCAATTTCTTAACTGCCAAATTACTTTTCAAAGTTGTCATATGTCTAAGACTCATAACCTAGCCAAATACACACGTATTTTAGAGGCAGAGGTGGGGCACAATTCAATATTTGACAATTTCCTCTCTACTGTTTTTTAAATTATATCTTTGGATTTCAAAAGCAAGTTTATTGGAACTCTAGCTTGGGCTATAATTTCTGAATTTGAAGGGTCAGTCAATAAGAATCCATATATTCAATAAGGTATTCCCATTGCTTTGCCTCCTGGGATTTTTTCTAAACCTTTTATTGCCAATTAGCACACCTGTAATTGACATTTATTTCTGAATGCTGGAATATGTTGTAGCAAAGAATCATGATGAAATAATGGTTAATTGGTAGCCTGTCAACTGAAAGATTGACTGCTGAAACCCATCAGAGGCACTTCCAAAGAAAAGATATGTTAATCTATTCCTGTAAATATTAGAACCTCTTCATGTAAATATTAAGATCTATGAATTGATTTGCTTTGATTATATTCTGTCACATCTGGTCATTATAAATTGGAATCAACTAAATAGCATGAAATGACAACATTATGTTGCCTATCCATTCACTCAAATCACATTCTCTTGTTGTCATTTATAATGTTTCTTAGAATCAGTAGTGGTGATATATCTGTTAATTTTGGTCTCATACTTAAATATTATTTCAGCCTCACTAGAGCCTCACGCTCATGGCATAGTGGTACACATTGGGATGCTAACCATTAGGTCAGCAATTCAAAGACCACCTGCTGGCTGTGAGAGAGAAGGACCAGGCTTTCTAGTCCTGTAAAGATTTACAGTCTCAGAAACTCACAGAAGCAGTAATAGACTCACTGACAGTGAGTGAGTGAGATCATGAATAATATTTTAATATGAATCTTAAAATAAGTTTGTCAATTTATTACTAAAAGCATACAAAATTCATTAAGATTGCATTTTAACTACAAGGATCTTTGGAGAGAGTTGCCACTGTGACCATATTGAGATATAAAATTCAAGATTTAATGTCTCTCTCAACTTCTCTAAATATGATTTGAAAAATCTTGTAATTTCCAGTGTACACATTTTAAAAATATATTAAGTTTAATATATATTTAAATAATATTGTGAATATAGCTTAAATTATTTTATATTTGTTATGGCATACATTGATATAATGGGTGATTTTATATTGATTTTGCTTCCTGTTATCTTGCTACATTTATTTAGCAGCTCTTGTAACTTCTTAATGGAAATTTTGTATTTTGTATCTGTATGCATTTATAAGCAATGTTTTAATACTTTCCGTACAATGTTTTGGTGTTTTCAGTATACAGGGTAAGTGCCTGATTACTAATTGAAAGCTTGCAGTCTCAAAACTACCCATCTAGCTGTTCTTTATGCAAAGAGCCGAACAATCTGTTTCCCTCAACATTACAGCTTAGAAAATCCTTTGGGGTGGTCCCAGGGGCTCACTATGAGTCAAAATCTACTTGAGGAAACAACCCTAACAACATGCATTCTGTCTGTTCTACATTTTGTTTTTCCTGCTTTATTAGACTGACTAGAATCCTCAATGAAATTCAATGCAGATGTGATTAGATAAGATACCCCTGTCTCTCGCCTAACCAAACCAAACGTAAGACATGCTGCCTAGCAGTGGATTCTAACTCATCGTGACCCATCTGGGCAGAGGAATCTCTGAAAACAGACTCAAACAGTTTACCCATTAAGTTCCTGGAGGGGTAGCAGAAAAGTGTGTAAGTCTTTCAAAAATGAATATAATGTTAATAGGTGATGATATGATAATATTTCTCAGTGCTTGAGATAAAAACAGCATATAAATACAATTTTGCATAGCCAAGCAGAGTTTAATAATAGGTGCATTTTAAAGTATTTATACTAATGTAAGGTGTAATAGTGTTTTTAATGCTTAATTAACCTTACACACATTTGTTCATTATTTTTTCATAAATAAAATGATCACTTATTTTCTTTACTAATTTTTAAATGTAAACTTTAAAATGTGTAACCATCCCTTTCATAACTATATACATGCATATATATGCATACATGTATATGTAGTAGTTATACTAAAGAGCCATTTCATATTAAAAATTCATACTGAGACTGTCTAATGTTATATTTCAGGTAGTTTCAGGTGGACAGTTTTAATGTAATTTTTCAAACTAATACAAAGAAAAAAGGATCTTAGAATATACTTCTTTTAAAAAGTTAAAACCTTATAAATAATCTGCTTCAGTGTGAAGAAGAGCCCTTCATGGTGAAAGACACCCAAGTCATATCTGCAGACGCGTCTGTCCATGCGTGTAAAATCTGGATAAAGAATTAGGAAGACCATCAAGAGAAGGATTGTCACAGGTTGCAAGTTAAACCCTTGACAACGTCGATCTTTCTCTATTACTGTGCTATCCAGTTGTGAGGATTTGGGTCTTCTGTGTATTGAGCAGCAATCCCTATGGAATGTTGCAAACCTTGATCCAATCCTTGGAGAAGAGTCTCTCTGTTGCCTCACAGCTCTAAGAGAGTGTCCTTGTCCCTTTTCAGATCCTACAGGTGTGCTACTCCTTGGAGAGATCCATGTGTCTTGACATCAATCTTCCCCTCAGTCAGAGGTTTCCAGTGCAGCGAGCACATGTCCAGAGGACACCTCCACTGTTTTTTTGGTAGCATTGATTCCCTTTGAGCTTGGGTCCCATTTTTCTCTTTTTATACCTTGTAAGCTAGAAAGCATTGTAGGCCAAAGCCTAGGAAGATTCCATGCTTTATTAATGATGATTATGATGGGATTAAGGGTGTTGCACCTCAACCAATGATCCTTTTAATTGTTAGTTGAATAAAATCCCATATCTAAATATTCCCCATCATGCAGAATCATTACATTGTGGTCATGGTACATCATTATACAATTGCCATACCAGGGAGAAATATAAATACAGTGGAGTGAAATGACTTGCTATAGTTCTTCTATCTGTATCTTTATAACCTCCACACAGTAGCTGGATGGAAGCTGGCAAATAAGGTATGCAAGATTGTGACTCAGGGATTGGTCTGTTTTGCTATGTCTCTAGGTACAAAAGTAAGCCATCTCAGAACCAATAGCCAGCAGAAACAGAAAGTAAGCTTGTCCATGAGCCCTGTGTGGCGATGGGGTGACAGGAGATACCACAAAGAAAGAACTGTGAGAACAGCAGAGTCCAGCAATATATCTGCTGACTTTCTGATCAACAGAAAGAGTAAAGCTGAGGGCCTTCAAGCAAGAGGGTAGCTTACAGATTTGGTTGGTTTTTGGAGACTTACAGCACTAAAGAAGGGTTTTTTGTTTGTTTGGGGGAGATTTGGGGTTTTGTTTTTTCCTGTTTTCATCCTGCAAGGTCTTTTTATTATTTTAAATCACTTATTGAAGACTCGTACAGCTCTTATCACAAGCCACACATTGACTCACATCAGTGCTAAGATGCTTCCACCACCACTGGATCCACAAGACTGTCCCCAACTGGTCTGTGATCATCCTGCACTCTGTCATTGTATGTGTTGTGTGAGTCTGAAGAGGAATTTACAGGCAGGTACTGGACATATGGGCTAATATAAATCAGACTTATGCACTTCATATGTACTGGGATGGAATGCTTTATTAATATACAATTACTTCTTTATATAGAGCTCTTTCCTACACACATAAGAGTGTCTATGAATGTGTTTCTCTAGTCTACCCAGATTCACGCACAGCACAAATAGAACTTGAAGAAAACTGAAGCAATTCCACAAAACCTAATGGATGACTTTGAAAATGTCTCCTCTGAATTTCACCAATCTCAAAGACAGATTTCAATTCTTGGACACTAATGACCAAAGACCAGACAACTTTGGGGACGACACCCAGGATGCTATACTTCAATTCATTATTAAGGTCATTCAAATTACAAGAAAGACTTCAGCAATTATGTCTGAAAGGCGAGTATTCTATAAGTCCATATTGCTATTCCAGCAATCAGGGAGAGAGCAGTCCCACCCCACCCACTTCAAGGTGTGTGTATAGTCTTTCAGTGTGGTCCCCTTCCGAGTAATCCACAACCAGTTCAGATGGGGTTCCAACTGTTATCAGTCAGTAGACTATGTTCTGGATTCTTCGGGCACATCGTGGTTTCATACATAGTACTGGTCTATTGCACTCCCGTCATGGTTTGACCCCAGTCAGACTGACCACCCTCAACGAGCTGTATCTTAACAGCTGTCCACTGCAGCATTGTCCTCCAGGGAGAGGGCATCATATCCTGAGCTGAAGTCGGCCCTGCAGCCATCTTTGGGAACTAGCTGCTCTGAGCAGGAACATTGCTCAAGTGGATTGGCATGCTGGTATGAGGTTTACTCTCACTCTCCCTTGCCTGGGGTAATATAACCATGACCCTCCCCTTTGGTGGGTTAGTACCCTCCTGCTCCCCCACCTCCATTTGCAACATTTTTCTTCCAACACACCTCTGTGATTTAAAGGTATATGAGTGGGGGGAAAGAGATGCCTAAAATGGTGTATAAGCAAGTGTGTGGAGGGAGGCTGAGTTTTCCTGGCTACTGAGCAATATAGTGTCTGGAACCTAGAGCTCAAATAAGCAACCATCTGGTAGGGAATCAGCTGAGCCCACATGGAAGAAGTCCACCAGCTTATTACAATCCTGGGATGTTGACAAGAGGAGATACAAGAGGTCTGAAAACATGCAAACATCTGGAGGTGGAGGGGTTGGAGGAGGAGGAGACCATGGCCCATATGAAGGGTGGATGGTGGATTATTCTTAAAGGAATCATCTGGAACAGATGGCAAGTACGGTGTAGGTATTATACTGATGAACCAGGCAACCTTGTTCTAGTTTGAAACATTTATATGTTATTTTATTATTTCAGTTTATTTTATAATGTTAGATAAGCAGGACCTGAGCTAGGGAAACCCTGAAAGAACTGAGGACTGGGCTGATGATTTTTAACATGTCTTTTTCTTTCTTTAACATAGTGGTATTTATCTGCTCTATCATTATTTGTGTTAGATTTGGGACTAGGTGTATGGATTATTGGTGTTTATGTACACATGGAATTTATGATAGGCAAAATTATGTGACCCAGAAGGGCCACAATGCATGGATGATAAATACAGGGTGCAGTATGACACAGATGAACCACAGTTGTATAATCTCCTGTTAACTTTAGTGAAGCGGTGGGGATTAGTCAATGATGGCCTTCTCCTGTGGGCTCTGGGGAACTCCTGTCTTCCTCTTTACAGGAAGAACATACTCTCTGCTTCATATTCTCTTGATAAGTCACATGAAGCCATGCTGATGGCAGTCAGAGCCATGGAGATGCTTCCAGTGACACTGGATCCACAAGACTTTCCACCCACAGAACTGTGATCTTCCTGCATTTGGCATCTTGCATGTGTTGCATGAGTCTGAAGAGGAATTTATATACTCATCTCAGACATATAGGCTAATATTATACTTATGGACTTGATTTGGACTGGGCTGGGATGTTTTCTTTATATACAATTGATCTTTGATATACAACTCTTTTGTATATATTTCTGAGTCTCCTTGGATTTGTTTCTCTAGTCTACCTGGACTAACACAAAGTGGTTCTTAAGCTGTACACATAAGGAAGTGATATATGTATCATGAGCATTAGGCAGGCACACTGACTCATTTCTAAGGGGACTGGATTAGAATATTACATGGCCTGATAATCGATGCATGCCCTTGGATTGAGGCTTATCCTTAGGTCTCATACAATATTTGTCCTTTTGGGATTGACTAACTTCATGGAGCATAATGGTTTCCAAGATCATTCATGAAGTGTTTCATGGTCATCATTGTGTTTTTGTGGGATATATAGTAAGTACTCCATTGTGTGTATACGTAGCACCATACTGCTCTCCAAAATATTTGCACATATTTACAATGCCACTTACCAGTAGTGTATAAGAGTTTCAAGTTCTCCACACTCTCACAAGCATTTGTTTTGGTTTGTTGTTTTTTAATTGGTTGTGATAGGTGAGTGATAGGGTGACATCTCATCATTGTTCTGATTTGTATCTGTTAGATGGCTAGTGGTAATGAGCATGTTTTCCTGGGTTTGTTAGGTATTTAAGTATTATTTTTGGTGAAGTGTCTGCTCATGTCTTTTGCCAACGTTTTAATTACAGTTTTTCCTTATTGAGGTGTTGCAGAAATCTATAGATGGTAGTAATTAGAGATCACTGACGATATAGGTGCTCTAGCAAAGTGGGGCAAAGAATCCAATGGTGCTCCACTATCCGGAAGAAGCACACCTGGGTCTTAAATCAAGCAACCATCTAAATTAAGTGTCAGCCAAATCCACATGGAAGGACTACACCAGCCTGTGTAATCCAAGGATTGTCAATATAATGAAGATTGGTGGAGGGAACACTATGAGAGCTTAAATTCTGAGCAACCAGTTTGAAGAATGCCATGAATAATAGTGAAATCCACAAATTCATGTGCAGGGTCCCTGTGTGTTCTGATTCTCTGGTGGATCGCTTCGGACCATTGACTAGGGTTGTGAAGAGCCAGGCTATCAGACAGAGCGCAGTGTAGAGTGGATTCATGCACACATAGTCACATTAAAATGCAAATCCTCATCCTTTGTTCTCCCTTTTGACCATTTAAAGTGTGTTCCAGTTTTAATTATTTTCTGTTATTTTTCAACCGAAGTTTTAAAATGTGTTCTTTTGTTGTTTTTTAAATCTTCTTCTTTTTTTTTTGGTATGCTTTTATGTCCAGGATAAGTCAATCTTTAGAGACAGTTACAGGATGAATGGTGTCTTGTTGGTTGTAGCTGGGATATTGGAGATTGGGGAGACATGCAAATTCATATGGAGTACAAGATAGAAGAAAATGTTCTAAAATTGATTAACTATTGTATATTTATTCTTAATATGTCAAAATTATTGAATTGTATAACATGTGAGTTATATGACAGTGACCAAACATGAAGCTCCAAGAATTAGCAGAATGCCCACTGAGAGAGCTCCACAACAGACAGAATGCTGTCAGCACAGATTCATTTATACTCAGAAGTGTGGAAGAGAGCTACCCGAATAACCAACTGGAAGAAATCCATACCTGCCGCCATTCCAATGAAAAGTGATACAACAGAATGCAGACATTACACAATGATATTATTAATAGCCCATGCAAGCAAAATTTTGTTGAGGGAAATTAAAAAAATGATTGCAGTTGCACATGGACAAGGACCTGACAGACATTCCAGTGTGTTCCAGAAAAGGAAAAAGAAAAGGGATATCATTGTTGATGCCTGAAGGATCCTGGGTGAGAACAGAAAATGATACTCTGAGAGAGGATGTTTGCTTGTGTTTTCTTTACTATAAATTCATTCAAATATGGATCATAAATTATACTTAACATGTGACATTTAAATTTCAAAAGACTTTTTTGTGCTCATGTGGAATCTGTATGTAGACCAAGAAACAGAACAATTGGATACTGCCCGTTTTAAATCCAGAAAGATATGCACCTGGTTTGTAGAGTGTCATTTTGCTTCTCCAATCTATATGCTGAGCAGGTAACGGGAGAAGCTGGACTATTTGAGAAATGTTCATGAAAACCTACGGAAAACATACAGAGAACACAACCTTACTTATTCACTTATGCTAAGAGTTTGGGGAGACAGTTAAGTAGACTTGAAGCATTTAAAGAAGAAGATAAAAATCTATAACATTCTGTGTGGATTACTTTGGAAAACAAAGAAAATACAAATCCCCAGTCATGGACCAACTCAAACCCCTTTTAATTGGACAAAAGATGAGATTGTCAAGGACTTCATTTCACTCAAGTCCACAATCCACAGTCATGAAAGCAGTAATAAAATATATTTCACTTGATATTCTGCTGTGAAACATTTCACTTTAGGTACTAAAGTATGCCGGACCCAGTTATGATCTTTTCAATCTCATTATAAACATGAAGAAGTTGGACAATGAGTAAAGCAGGGTAAAGAAGAATTGATTCTTCTGAGTTATAGTGTTAGTGAAGAATATTAAATTATTTGCCAGAAGAAGGAACAAATCTTTTGGAAAGAGTATAACTACAATGATCATTAGAAGCAAGGATGGTGAGACTTTGTCTCATGTAACCTGAATCTATGAAGAAATTCTATGGAGATCAGCCCTCCACCAGCTTCAGTTAGAAGAAGAATCCAAGTCCACATGAGCTCAAGGCTGAATGCCACAAAGCAAAGATCAGGCATGACTTCATCGATTTTAGTCTATTTCCACACCATTCATCCCTCCCATGGCACTTTACAGCTATCAGGATACTATAAATTAGGGTAAAAGAATATTAAGTATACATTATTTTTATCCACAGCATTCTCTCACTTGTCCTCAGCCTCTAAGGTACTTGGTTCCATGGCCTCTATTTTGTTCCCTGAGCTGAGAAGTTTGCTACTCTCCCCCTGGGCATCACAACTTCATATAGGCCCTCTGCTCTGCCTTATGATCTTGAGATTCTGGCTTCCACAGGCTCCGCCATTTCAAGCAGGGCTCTTGCATGCACCCCACTGAAGACTCTAGCTTCTTGATGGTCACAGGACTCTCTCTGGCTTTGCTTATGAGATGGCTCATTTATACACAGAGGAACGGCAATACTAACCAAACCCCAAATCAGAGTCCTCTACACATTTTTTATGCTCCTTGCCAGTTACAAAAACTATGGATGGAAGAGCCATATAAAGCATTTCACTCCACCACCAGCTTATCAGGAGAGACAAGTTTCTGGAGAAAGACATCATTCTTGGAAAACTAGGAGGTTAACGAAAAAGTGGAAGACTCTCAGTGAGATAGATTGACACCATCGTGGCACAGGTCCATAGGACTGCTTATTTAGCAAGAATGCAGGAAATGAAATCACGACTATAGAGGAGATCTTAAATGGTATGCAAGTCATTTGAAATGTTTCAATGCTATGGGACCCATAACACTCAACCAGAGCAACGCCTGTGAGGACGATGCAGGGCTAAGCAGAGTTCTGGACTCTTGTATGTTTATAGGGGGCCACTGTGAGTTAGAGCTGCCTTAATGGTAACTAACAAAAACGAAAGTATTACACACACACACACACACACCAGCTGTTGTCAAGTTGATTCTAACTGCCAAGTGGCATTCCCACGCAGGAAAACTTTATGGAAGCAGACTTCCACACCTTTCTCCCAACGACCTGTGTTTTCAATCTGTAACATTTTGATTAGACTTATTTTTGAAACTACTGTGCCACCAGTGTTCTTTGTGTAGAACGTTGTTAGGTTCCCTGTCTCCACGTACGCATATGTATACACATGCACGTAGACAAATCATGCCTGTATATGCGTCATAAAGTGAACAATTTAACATTTATTCTACGTGTTGACAGAAAGCTTTGGAAAAGCACCTGCTGGAATCACCATTATATTTAGAGGAAATACATGATACAAAGTTACCTTATCTCTATTGTGTTAAATCAGAGAAACTCCACTATGTTTAACACACTCAATTTTTATATAATTTTGATTGTTTAGCTTTGTTTTAAAAATGTGAAAATAATAAATACTACCAAATATAAAATGTTTAATTTATTTATCATATTTCTTAGAGAAAAGTTAAATGATCATATTTATCTGTGTTGCAAAGATTCAAAGAATAATCAGTGTTATCCTTGATTTCTCCTTCTCTTTAATTTACTGCAATAAATTGGTGCACAACTAGGTCATATTTCTTTAATGTCTTTTAGATCTATTCTTTTGCTTTCATGCTCTGTGCCACACATTAATTAGGGGCCTCATGAAGTTTTCAAATTATTCTAACAGCTTCTGACAATTCTCTATAAATTAATCCTCCAGACCTGCTTAAGATATCCAAAAGACAAACCTGTCAAATAAGTCTCCTATTTTCAATCATGATAAAGTCTTTCATTCATTTGAAATGGTATTCTTCAGCATAGTATATAAAATATAAAGTCCTGGTGATCTGATCCATGAACATTCAACTTCAACATTGACAATGTTTTACGTGTTCCATAGCATTGAAATATTTAAAATGACATATACAATTTAAGATTCCCTCTATATTAATGGATTTCATTTTCTGCATTCTCACTAAATAAACAGTACTATTTACCTGTGTAGAATACCACAATGTCATTTGTTTGATCAAGCAGCCCCCTTCCCTCAACTATTCACTTTATTCACTTCAATAAAATTTTAGAAACATCTCACTGGTATCTATTTTAATTGAGACTCATGAAACTTTTTAAATTTCATACCTCCAAAACGTGTTTACAGCTACAATTTCTTTCTTTCTGCTTAAGACTTGATCTGTTTCATCTTTGAATTCTCAGGACAGAACAATATCCCAAAGAAAGCTATCTACTGCAAATGTATTCCTTAGTAAAAGCAGAAAGAGAGGGGCAGAAAAAGAATTCTTTATGCTAAATGTATACTGTTTATTTAAACCATTAAATGTGTTTTCTATGTGAATTTATGTTTGTGGCTATACAAGCATGCATATTTTCAATATGATTTTACTATAGACAGTCAATATGTGTCTTTAAGATACATGTTAGTTTTTTAATAATTAAATGTGGCTTCTGAATTTACTGTATTTTCAAATTTCCTATATTATAAAATTTCTACACTAATCTAAAAAACCTGAGCATTTATATATTTCTTGCAGTGGTATTGGATATTAACATGTCAATACTTATTATGTTCTCCAGTAGTATTTTCCATTAGTTCATTATATTTAGTAAGGCATTTGTTTTTCTTATTGTAGGCTTCATCAGAAAACTATCACTTGCTTTCCTGTAGTAAATGAATTAATATATGCCTTCATGAGGATCTCTGAAATACTTCACAGATACTGTCCCATCACTGGTGACTTCCACATTATGAAACTTTCAATGATCATTTCAAATAGTATTAAACTAACCAAAATTAACTTGTCCTGATATAAAACATGCAGACTGTGCTACTGACTAATTTGGATTTTGAAACAAACATCTGTGATATTATGTCATCTGTT
Organism: Tenrec ecaudatus; assembly: GCF_050624435.1. Classification (NCBI taxonomy): domain Eukaryota; kingdom Metazoa; phylum Chordata; class Mammalia; order Afrosoricida; family Tenrecidae; genus Tenrec; species Tenrec ecaudatus. The sequence goes on along the minus strand of NC_134540.1, from coordinate 139,898,413 downwards.
ATTAAAGGGTATCTTGAATAACGATACCTTCCTCCAGGGTTGTTGTAAGGAAGATGGCAGCATAATTGAAAAAAAGTGCCCAGATGTAGAAAGCTAATATTTACATGAACCACGATCTCCTTTGTGAAGGGAGAAAGCTTATTTCCCTCTAAAGGCAAGAGCCAACTCACTCATGTTATTTTTATTAATAACCCAGGCAAGTACACCAAGGACCTTTCTTGGCCAACTTTCTAAAGTCTATGTGTGTGAGCCCCCATTTGGGTTGGTTGGCACTTTCAACGAACACTGTTATTGAAAACTTTACACCAAATTCTCTTAAAGCTGAAATGTTCCATCCTATTTGCTTGAAACAATCTGCCCAGCATAATGCCAAATGTTATGTTAACATGAAGAATAACTGACTGCTGGTACCGTGGCAGGTGGCATGGCTGTGACTGGTGTCTGTGATTGCACAGTGGATGCTGTGAGGGCATTCAGCATAGTGCCGAAACACTGCACTTTAAGGAGCTGGAGAAATAACCCAAAACGTCCGCTTCAGAAGAATAGACTCATGTTTTCAAAGTATCTAGCTCTTATTCCACAATTATCTGGAAAACACAGTAAAGCTGCTCATGAAGTTTGTAAAATATACGATGGATGTAGTGCAGTATTTTTCTATTGCTGGGAAGACGGGGTTAGAGGCATTACAAGTGTATGTTAGTGCAAGGGGAGAAAACGCAAGCGGTTTAAGGTAGAGTGGGATACAAGTCTGCAACAACAACAACAAAACACCTTGTAATGTATTACATTCCGGATCTAGTCTCTCTGCCGTGCTATGTGATCAGTAGCTGTAAAAAAATAATAAAGACTCTCACAAAAAACAATAAAAAAGAAGAGTGAGAAAAATTCTCCCTCTGCTATAGAAATTGTCATTGTGGATATTTAACAATTTAAGAGCTATCTGCAATTGATCGAAAATTGATATAAAACTAAGATAATAATGAAAAATTTATTTTAATTTCATTTACAGATGTTTATCTTAGTAATATATAGATAAATGTATACATATTATCTGTATTTACTTTATAAGGCTATGTATGTGTATGTGCATATATGTCTGCATGCATTATACTTGTGTGTTTATGTACCTAACAAAAAGATATATTTTAAAAACTGTAAAATGCAATAATTAGGTCATTTCATTAAAACGTGACACTGAATATTTATACAATATAATTATTAATTTAGAATTTATAACTATTTAATCCAAAAGTTTGTCTCATATAATACTTTGCAGTTAAACTGCATTCCTTCATAATATAAGATCAATTAATCATATATTGAAAATCGTCATCTATGTGTATTTTCCAATAAGGTGCTGTAGTAAAAGAAATATGATGTTTTTCTGCTCTATTTGTGAATTCATAGTATACTAATGGCTTGGCATTCACAGTGTTAAGTTAAAAATCTACTTTAGGAGATTTATTTACAAAGCATGATACTTTAAGGAGCCTTCTGAGAATATTTTATTACTACAGTGATCCTTACTGGACACTTTTACAAAAAGAGTTCATAAATAAAGAAGTGTGTTGATATAGTTATTTCAACATCATTTTATTTTTATGTACACCTTTCATGGGCAATCCCTACCAATAGAAAATGATATTTGTTCTCTGAGTTGTATGCAAAGTGACCAAGCTGTTGAGGAGAACCAAATTTTAGAGTTTAAAATGTTATTTTGAAATATTGTGGCTTATGTGGAATGAATGAGTGTAGGTCAATCATCTGATACAAAATCACACATTTCAACTTTTGGGAAAAGAAAGCATCAGATAATGGTAATTAACGTTAGCTTCTTTGTGTTATCTTTTGTAAGAAAGAAATTTCATAAATGAGATGGCAAGATATTCACTGAAAAACACTTTGCAGACTTGTTGTGTTTTTATTTGTTAAATTCTCCTTAATAGTTACAAAAATTTAATTGATAATGATATTAAATTGCTGAATTATTAAATAAAAATGGTTTTATTTTGAAAATTACTTAAAAAATCAAACCATTCTCATTGCAGTTGAGCACATCCTGACTCAGCAACCCCGTAGGATAGAGCAGAACTGGCCCCATGGAAGGAGCAAACCTGATTTTTCCCATGAGTGGTTGCTGGCTTTAATCACCTGATACTGTGTTTAGTAGGCCAATGTGTAAAAGTTCTACTCTCATGCATGTTCTTGTTTATACATATGAGTAGGTGTAATACCATATGAATTTTATAAACTGGTGTATTTTATGAATTTAACAAAAATATAGTAATGTTCACCAGGACATTAGTCACATGTATTTTCTCTTCACTTAAAAAAAAAGAAAGATGAAATAAAATGGATCAAAAGAGAAATCAAATAATAAGATATAGCATTTTGACTTAACTACATCTGATATCATCAACTGTACAATGTTCTCTGACTGATAACAGGGCTATTCAAATTCTGCAAATAAGATAGAAGGGGATTCATGTGAGGCTTAATCCACGTGTGGACACTGCAAATGAATTTTGGGCTTCCACTCTATTTCATAGTGTTCTGCAAACCAGGTGTTCACAATTTAAACTCTGGTATCATTTCCTCCTTTTTTTGTATTTTATTTTTTATAATCCTTGGATCACTTAGGCTGGTGTGCTCCTTCCACGTGGACTTAGTAGATGCCTTGCTTAGATGACTGCTTGTTTGAAAAGAAGCCTTTAAGACCCCAGAGACTATTTTTTCCTAGAAATCACTTCTAGAATAATTTCATAGGCCAGATATGGACCAAAATACACGAATTGTTGACTTGTACAAATTGAACTCTTAAGTGACTGGGCACTATTTACACAAACAACAGTGGCTGGTGATAGGGCACATCTTCCAATAATAACCATTCACACCAGCAGAACCATGAGTATCAGATTAAACCATGGTGAACCATGGACCTGGGATGTGAATAGCCTGGTTAACATGCTGAATGCATTTAACAAGTGCATTGGAAAGTGCACAGATGTAGATGGAGTTAGGTTAAAATTTAGCACTCTGTAATTCGATCTCCCTTATGATCCACATATTTTTTATTTTATTTTCTGATTTCTTTTCAAGTGAGGTTTGTATCTATTTTATTTTATTCTTGCTAGTTGTAATTGTCTGTTTTTATTTTCCTCTGTATATAAAATTCAGGATAGGTAAATCTATAGAGACAGTAACAGGATGCGGTAGTTTCATAATTTCATGTTAACTTGAAAATATGAGGGTCCTGGGGGCCTTCCCCCTGTCCCCAACCTCACCTTCCCTCTGAATGAGCCTGATTGCTCTCAGAGCCACCATCATTGGATCCATACCACTTTGCACCCACTGACCTTGATCTTCATGCATTCTGCATGAATGCATGTGGCTAAGTGAGTTTGAAGAGAGACTAATGGACTAATATAGAACTTATGGACATGCATTAGACAGGCTGGGATGTTTCCTTGATATACAGTTATTTCGTGATATGAAGCTCTTTCTTTCTTTCACATATATGAGCATCTCTAGTTCACCTGTTCTAACACAGAGGACTAATGGTTTCTTAGGGGTACAGCAAGGGAGCTTCAGGGGAAATGGTAAGCTAATGACAATGAGTATAATTATGTAGAAACTGTTCTAAAACAGAATGTTGTGATAATTATAAATCTCTTCTTGTTTGATTGAATTATTGAGTTGCATTATATGTGAATTATATGCCAATAAAACTATTAAAGTTGTATACTAATGCTAACTAAAATCAATAAAAATTAATATACACAGTTATGACTAATGTTCTGCATTTTTAATCTCAACTATATATTTAATATTAATAATTTCCAAATATCACTAAATTCTATGTTATTTAATTTCACTGTCATTATTATACCATCACGTGTTTGCCAATTGGTCATACTGTGGTGGTTTACAAGTTACTGTAATGCTAGAGGCATGTGACTGGTATTTCAAATACCAGGCATGTCATCACAGGTAAGCAGGTTTCAGCAGAGCTTGCAGACAAAAAACAGATGATGAAGAAGGAAGTTGATGTCCACCCTCAGGAATTAGCCACTGGAAACCGTGTGAATACCAGTAGGATATTGTGAAATACTGAAAACCTGATGAACAGTAGTGTGACATAGTCAGCTATAATACCAAAGGTGAAAGGTGAGCCCTCAGCTTGGAGGCCTTCAAAATGTGACCGAGGCAGTGCTGTAGTCTCAACGTCCAGTCCACCATGCCAACATTCATGGAGTAAATCTTACAGGAACTACAGTTACCAATGGGACACAACCCACAATGAGCAGAAACAGATAAAACATTTATTAACAATTGAAACTTGAAATATGCAAGTATGAATTTAGGACAATTGGAAGTCTTCCAAAAATATATGGACCGCATAAAAGTTGATATTCTATGTATGAGTGAGCTGAAATGGATTGGATTGGCCATTTTGAGTAAGATAATCACATAGCCTATGCCTGAATGTCAGACTCAAGAGAAATAGCATCATGTTGTTCATGGGAAAAGACATTTAAAGATCTCTTTTGAAGTACAATTCTGTCTACAATAAGATAATGTCTACCTTCATACATGGAAATCCATTAAACAAACTCAATCAAATTTGTGCACCAATCAATTAATCTAGTGATGTAGAAACTGAAGGAACTTACCTATAGTTTCAGTCTGAAACTGATCAAATATACAATCAAGATGTATTAATAGTTATTAGTGACTGGAAAGTATAAGTTAGAAACAAAGAGGAAGGGACAGTAATTAGAAAATATGGTACTGGTTATAAAAATTAAACTGGAGTTATATGATCAAAATTTTGAAAGAACAACAAATTTTTCATCATTTTCCAACATCACATCATTTTTCAACAACATAATTTTTCACATCACAGCACATCAACATTTTTCAACAACCCAAAAAAACTACACACACGATTCTCTAGATTGAATACACATAAATCAAATTGATGACATATGTGGGAAGAAATTATGGAGAAGTTCAATATCAGCAGCTGAGACCAGGCCATGGCCAAACTGCAGCCATGCAACATTTGCTCAGGTGTCATTCCAGGTTAAATTTGAAGGTTAAATTTGAAGAAAAGGAAAACATGTCCATGAGAGCCAAAACAAAGCCTTGAGTATATGCCACTTGACTTTTGAGAACTTATCAAAAACAGATTTGATGCACTGAACACTAATGGAACACTTGATTATTGTCGGATCACATCAAGAACATCATTCATGAAGAACAAAAGATCATTTAAAGAGACAGAAAAGGAATAAAAAGAAAGAAACATGCAAATAGATGTCAGAAGAGTCTCTGAAAGTTTCTCTTCATTGTATAGTAGCCAAAACACATTGAAGAACCGATGAAATCAAAGAAAAATTCATAGGACAGCTCAAGAACACAAAATAAAATTTTGTAATGAAATGTGCAAAGACCTAGAGTTTGAATACCAAAAAGAAGAACACACTCAGTGTGTCTTAAACTGCAAGAACTAAAAAAAAATATTTAAGCCTGAAGTTGCAATATTGAGAGACTTCATGTGCAAACTATTGATCGGTTCATGAAACATACAAAGAAAATGGAAGGAATACGCAGAGTCGCTGCACCACAAGAATATTCAACAATTAACCATTTTAACAAATAGAATATATGCAAGAACCAATGGTCCTGAAGAAGGAAATGGAAGCTGTACTGAAGGAAGTAGCAAAAAACAGGACTCTGAGTATTATGAAACACCAATTGAAATGTTTCAACAAGCTGATGAAGCATTGGAAACACTAATCATCTTTGCCAGAAAATGTTGAAGACAGCTACTTGGAAAACTGACTAGAAGAGATCCATATTTGTCCTCAATCCAAAGACAGGTGATGCAGTAGAATGCACAAATTATACAACAATATCATTAATAATGCATCAAGTACATTTTTTCTGAAGATCATGAACCAATGGTTACAGAAGTACATTGACAGGGAACTGCAAGAATTTCAAGCCAGGTTCAGAAGAGGACATGGAACAAGGAATATGATTGCTGAAGCCAGAGGACCTTGGTTTAACACAGAGGATAGCAAAAATATATTTGCTTGTGTTTTATTGATTATGCAAAGACATTGTTTTGTGTAGATCATAAGTATCTATGGATAACAATGAACAGAATGGGCATTTCAGAGCACCCCATTGTGCTCATGCAGAACTGAACATGGACCAAGAGGCAGTGGTTCACATTGAACATCGTTAAAACAGAGTCTGGTTAAAAGTCAGGACAGGTGGGTATCAGGATTGTATCCTCTCCCCATACTAATGCAATCTGCGTGTTGGGTAAATAATCCAAGAAGCTGGAATATATGAATAAGAATGTGGTCTCAGGATTGTTGGAAGTATGTTAACCATTTTAAATATCCAATGATACAACTTTGCTTACCAAAAGATTGATGTCAGCCATTTTGAATGAGAAAATGATATGAATTAATATGTTAGGAATGGCAAAATCAAGAGGAATGTAATTGTGTTTATTGCCAACCAGGATATTTCAAGATGTCGCTTGAAGTACACTACTGTCTATGATCCACAGTGTGGATAATCTCTATCCACACACAAGGAAACCAAATCCAATACAATTATTATTCACATTTATGCAATGATCAAGGAGGGCAGTGGTGAAGAAATTAACTAAATCTGTCAACATCTTCACTCTAAGACTGATCAAACATGCAGTCAAAATGCATTAATAATTATTGGTGATTTGAGTGCAAAACTTGGAAATGAAGAGGAAGAAACAGTAGCTGGAAAATATGGTCTTGTTGATAGAAATGAAACTGAATATTTTAGGGATCAAATTTTGCAAGACCAACAAATTCTTGATCAAAAACGCCTGTTTTTTCAACTACACAAAAAGCAATTATACACGAATTTTCCAAATAAAATACACATTCATCAAATTGACAACGTCTGTGAGAAGAGATGATGGAAAAGCTCAACATCAAGAGCTGAAACTCAGGTCGAGGGCCAGCTGAGGAAAAAGACAATCATTTGCTCATTTGTAAGCTCAAGTTGAAGTTCAATAAAATTGAAAGTACACGAAGTCTGAAAAACAATACTGAATTGTGAGAACATCCTAAAAACAGATTTGTTGCTTTGAACACAAAGGATAGGATACCTGTTGAGCTATGAAAGAACATCAAGAACATCGTTCATGAAGAAAGCAAACGGCCATTCCATGAGATCTGATATGGAAAATCCGCTGGGTGATCTACATTCTACCCAGACATATTTGGAACCTGAGGACTTAAGACTGAAAATTCGTGATGTCTGAGGAAGCAGAAGACAGCTATACCAAGATTTTTTAAGGTTTTCTGGCAGACAATCTTGGTACTGCTACATCAATGCCCTCTATGCTATATTTCAAGATATATAATATTCCAAGAAACCAGTAACTGGAATTCTCAGTGAATATTACTGTAAATTCTCCCTGACAATCAACTTCCATTGTTTGTTTAAATAGCGTCCAGCCATGAAAGAATGTGTTCTGTACAAGTGAATAATTCAAGGGCTGTAATATAGAGTTAGCCTATATTGGCCTAATATACCCCTCTCAACAGTACTTTTAGAAATTAGTACCAGGAGTTATACAAAGACAGTAGCAATAGATGATATTTTGCCCCAGCAAGACGATCTATAAGACTCTCTACTATAAATTAACAAGGAGGTTTTGAAAGGGAGCCAACCACAGATTAAAACAAGCAACAGCAACAACAAACCCCACAGTGTCAGGTTTTGAGCTTACACTAAATTCTTGCTCCAATTTAAGAAAAATTAATTCTTACATCATGACCCTGCTTGATAGTGAGCCTCAGAAAGGGAATACAGAAGTTATGGGTGCTATAGTTATGGGTGCAAAATTAGATGGTGCCTGACTATCAGATATATACTGTCTGGCAACTTCAAGGCTTGTTTCTAAGCAAACAGCCATCTAAGTGAGATGTCAACTAAGTCCACCTGAAAGAAGCACACCAACAACAGTGACTGAAGGATTGTAAATCATATAATCCAAAATTGAAGGAGGGAATACTATGAGAACCTAAATTGTTAGAATCTGGTTTACAGAAGGCTATGGGTGACAGTAGGACCCCAAAATACATTTGTGGGATCTACATACGAAATAAGCCTCTGGTGAGTGTTCATAATAGGGTGAAAGTAGAAAAGTGGTTGAACACACAATCAAGGCTCATTGAACAGATGAAACAATGAGATGCATTGGGTAAATCTGCTGCATAAGATTTCTTTAAGAGTATTCCAAAGCGAAGGTGTTGCTCTCAGATCTAGGGTGTGCCTAACTCAATCCATGGTATTTTCAAATGCCTCATATGCAGGTGAAGTTAGACACAGTCGGGAAGACAGAAGAATCCATGCATTTGAATTGTGGTGCTGGCAAAAGAATTTCGAGAGTAGCATGGAATGCCAAAGGAAAAAGACAAATCTGTCTCGAAGGAATTTTGACCAGAGTGCTCCTTAGAAGTATGGATGGTGAAAATTCATTATGTAAAGGAACTGGACTGTGTGGGTCATAAGAAACTATACATAATCTCGAGAAGAACGATAATTCAGAACATTTCTTGGTGCTCACGAGGAACTTGTACATGAATCATGAGGCAATTATTTGAGCAAAACAAGGGTATGCTGTCTGGTTTAAAATCAGTAAAGGTGTGCATTAGGGTTGTATCTTCTCACCATATTCATTTTGTATGTTAAGCAAATCATCAAAGAAGTTGGATTATATGGTGGAAAAAACCCACAATGTCAGGTTTTGAAAAAGTCTGATAAATAATCATTAATATGCAAATGACACAACCTTGTTGCTGAACGAGAGAAGGACTTCAATCCCTTGCTGATGGAGAACAAGGATTATTACAGCTTTCATTATGGATTATAATTCAATATAAAGCAATTATCCAAAATGATCCAATCATGATAAAGTGAGCATGGATTGAAATTGTCAAAAAATTCATCTAGCTCGGATTCACAATCAGTGCTCATGCAAGGAGCAGTCAAGAGGTCAAGTGAAGCATTGGGACTATCTGCTGCAGAACATCTCTTTGAAGTGCTGAAAACAAGGATGTTATTTTGAGCACTATGTTGGGCTTGACTCAAGCCGTGGTATTTTCTTTCAATTGCCTCAGCAGCTTGTTAAAAGTTGGATATGAAGTAAGGAAAATCAAAGAAAAAAATGGGTGTTTGGGAACTATGCTTGCGGTTAAGAAAGTGGAAAACAACATTGACTGGAAAAGAACAAATAGGTGTGTTTTGGAAGAAGGACAGTCAGACAATTCCTTAGAGGCAATGATGGTGTGACACCATCTTGTGTAATTTGGACCTGTTGTCAAGAGTGACAAGTTCCCAGAGAAGGACATCATTCGTGGTAAAGTGGAGATGCTGTGAAAAAGAGAAAGGGTCTCAAAGGGATTAATTTTGATTGAAAGAGTGACTGTAATAATGGACTTAAACCCAAGAACAATTGTGAGATTGGTCCAGGATTGGGTAGTTTCTTGAGTTTTACATTGGGTTGCTTTGAGATGGAATTGACTGGATGGCACTTAGCAACATGTGTTCACTTGAACGCTGGTGAGAGTGAAGATATGCTTCTGTTGTTAGGTTCTATCCTGTAGGTGCAGACTAATATTTGCCCTAAGTCAAACTGTAGCAAACAATCCCCAATGCTGTACCATACTCACGAGTACTGATGTACTTGAACCTACTATTGCATCCCCTGTGTCCCTCCATCTCGTCAAAGGTCTTCCTTTTTTAAATGCCTTTGTACTTTGATAAGCACCATGCTCTTTTCCAGGGACTGGTCTCTCCTCGTTATATATCTCAAACACAATCGAGTGTTTTGGAATTCCTATGCTTTTTCATGCAATCCACAGTTTATTCTACAAAGTCCAATACTTTGCTTAATTAATAAAGCACAAGTAATCTCTTTGTAGTATTCTTTGCTTTCACCCCAAATCCACCCCAGGTTAGCAGTGATATAACTTTTTCCATGTCTTCTGAAACTGGCTTGAAATTCTGGCAGTGTTTTAAAAGATCTTCAGCACATTTTACCTGCATGTAGTATTAATGATAGCATTAAATGATGTCCACGTGTTTCAGGTCACCTTTCTTTGGATTGGATTGAGTACAAGTATGGTTCTCTTCTTCTCAGATGTTCAGGAAGATTTTTCCAAATTTCTTGACATACATGAGTGCTTCATCGGCTTTTTGAAATATGTCCATTTTATTCTAAGTTTCTGGAAAATCATTTTTGACTGAATGCAGTGCATCTTGGTCTACTTCCTTCAGCCCCATAGGCTCTTGATCAGATACTAATTCTTGAAGTGATTGAATAACTATTAGTTCTTTTGGTTGCCATGACTGTGTATTACTTCCATCTTCTTCGGGTGTTTCCTGCATCGATCAGTAATTTTCCCACTGATTCTTCATTGTTGAAACTCAAGGTTTGATTTTTGTTCAGCTCTTTGAGCTTGTTATATGCTGAAAGTGTTTGTTCTGCTTTTCCAACTACAGGTTTTGGCACACTTTATAATAATTCTTTATTTTATTTTCTGAAGCTTCCCTTGAAATTTTCTGTTTAGCTGTTTTCATTCATCATTTCTTACATTTACCTTAGTACCTCTATGATCAAGAATGCCATAAGTTTCAGAGTCTCTTGTAAGGATTGTTGTTTAATAGATTTTCAAGTCTGCATTTTCTATGTGAAGGAAACATTATGACCAGATATGAAGGGAAGTGGACTTACACAGTATGTCCGTGATACATACTCAATAATTGCAATATTGCAATAAAGTACTAAAACCTAGAGAAATGCACATTATGTCTATAAGACAGATGATGTGTCATCCTTAGACTATATTTTTATTTCAATAGATTATAAACACTGCATATTTAAATTTTTGCAACTTAAATATATAAGCTAGCTTAAGTAAATGTTTCACTCACTTACATGCATGTAATACTTAAATAGATATATACTTTTCACAAGTGATACTAAGTACCTTTTCCTGTACTTTGTATTTCTTTTTCTAATAAAAAGGCGAATGAAAAACTGCTGTGAACAGTACAATGTCAAGGAAAAGACAGATAATCATCACTCAACAAACAAGTGGCATTTTCTTGTTGACTTTTGTCTCTTCTGTCAAAGAAATTCCTCTGAGGTTTCAAGTTTTCAAAATTGTTGACACAATATTTTAGAATTGGACAAAACTGGGAAAGAGTTTTGAAAGAGTATATGAAAGAAAAATAAATTTACTTAAAATTTGATGTAAGTTTCCAAGTTTTATATCTCATTTTTACATTTGTTCATTTGAAACACAATGATTACTGTTTGATTTGAAAATTCAGCTAAATAGTTGCTATTTGTTTTAAAAGAACATTAAATATATTGTGTTCATTCCATTATATGTGAAGGAACATATTACATTTTATAACAATGCATATTTTATTCCTATTCTGTTTTATGAACTCTGTAGTTTTATCATCAGCTCATCTTATGAAATGAAATTGTGATAGGGAACTGAGTAGTTGTCTAAAGAAAGGTCTTTTTAGCAGAATTTTCTATCAATAAAAAAATCAATGTTCTTTTTAAAACCATTTACTTGATACTTCATATCATAATATTATCCAGTTATATACAGTTTCTCCTTATAGTGAATTTTTAGAGGTAAATTTTGGTCCATGAATCTCTATTATATTTCAAATGTTTCTTGCACTATAGGTAATTAGGAAACAAAGTCCACATGGAAGAACACACCAGCCTGTGTGATCGAGTGATCCCAAAGGGATCAGTTACCAGGCATCAAAGAACAAAAAATCATATCATTGACTGCACACCTCCATGATAGGATCGCTGAAGACAAATGGGTGCACAAGCAAATGTGGTGAAGAAAGCTGATGGTGCCCGGCTATCAAAAGAGATAGTGTCTGGGGTCTTAAAGGCTTGAAGGTGAACAAGCGGCCATCTCGCTCAGAAGCAAATAAGCCCACATGGAAAAAGCACACCGGCCAATGCGATCACGAGGTGCCCAAGGGACCAGATATAAGGCATCATGCAAAAAAAAAAAAGATATAAGTGTGTGTATGTATGTGTATATATGTGTATATGTATATATGTATGTGTATATATATATTATATTAAATGAAGGGGGAAGTGCAGAGTGGAGACCCAAGGCCCAAGTGTCGGCCAATGGAGATCCCCTCATAGAGGGGCTTAGGAGAGGAGATGGGTTAATTAGGGTGTGAGGCAGTATCGATGAAGAACACAGCTTTCCCCCAGATCCTGGATGCTTCCTCCCCCCAACTACCATGATCCGAATTCTACCTTGCAGGGCTGGATAGGACAGAGGCTGTACACTGGTACATATGAGGGCTGGAGGTACAGGGAATCCAGGGTGGATGATACCTTCAGGACCAAGGGTGTGAGGGACGATGCTGGGAGAGTGAAGGGTGAGTGGGTTGGAAAGGGGGGAACTGATTACAAGGATCCACATGTGACCTCTTCCCTGGGAGAGGGACAGCAGAGAAGGGGGGAAGGGAGACTCCAGATAGGGCAAGATATGACAAAATAACGAGGTATAAATTACCAAGGGCACATGAGGGAGGGGGGAATGGGGAGGGAGGGGAAAAAAAAAAGAGGACCTGATGCAAGGCGCTTAAGTGGAGAGCAAATGCCTTGAGAATGATTGGGGCAGGGAATGTATGGATGTGCTTTATACAATTGATGTATGTATATGTATGGATTGTGGTAAGAGTTGTTGGAGTCCCTAATAAAATGTAAAAGAAGAAAAGAGAAAAAAAATGATTAGGGCAAAGACTGTACAGATGTGCTTTATACAGTTGATGTATGTATATGTATGAACTGTGAAAAGAATTGTATCAGCCCCAATAAATTGTTAAAAAAAAAAACAAAAAAAAAACATAAATTTCCAAATTAATTAGATCAGTGGAAAAAAAGATGCCTTTTATTAGAAGAGTAGTTATACATCTGTATTTGTAGTATTCTTAATATTTCATAGTGATAATAGTATAAGACTAACTATGATTAATATGATCTTTGTGAATTTCAAAGATTTAAGTGAACCTCAGAAAATTTTATGGCTCTCTTATTAAAAATCCAAATCACTTCCAACTGTTATGTCACTTATAATTTTTATTTTATTGCTTCATGATAGGAACAAATTTGACTTATAATGGATCCATTTAACAGAATAAATAAAATTTCTTATCTAGCTTAATATATAATAATTTTTAAAATAAGTGTGTTATGATTGATGTGTCTGAATTACACTTGCAAAATTAATTCAAGTATTATGATTTGGTGTCTTTAAATCAGGAAAGGGGTAGAATATAAAAAATATAAAGTGTTGAAAAATATAAAAATTTTAAAGTATTGTTTACAGTTTAAAAAAGAGGAGTTTGTACAATGAAGAGAAAGAAATATAAAAAATATTTCAGTTTTTGGCTCAATATATTAGGTTAAAGATTTGGATGATTTTGAACACTTTTTTGCATTATTAGAAAATTAATATAATTATTTTGGTCTACAGTTGTCTGATAAAATTACTTAAGTTGATTTGATTTCGAGAAAATGACTGGAATCAGGCAAATGGGCTAGGATATATTTCTAAAGCTAGGATGATGTGTTAGGGTTCAAAATTATATTAATGACAGAATATCTTCTAAAATTAGATCACTCTGGATTTATAGGAACAATGGAAAAAGAAGCCAAAGTGGAACAGCTACAAGAATTAAATCGCTTCTTAATAAGTAAAGCAAGAAAGATCGTACCATTATATTTTCAAAATATATATTTTGCTGACTTGAAAATTTTGGCAATGACTTCATTTTAAATGAAAGTGAACAATCATTGAGCAAACATAAAGCTCATACTTAGGATCTACATCAAATTCTAGTAACGTGGTCAAGTCTATTGATGACTAAAATTTCTGCAAAACATTTTTTGGAGTTAGACATGGCAGGTGTGGACATTAAAATGATTACCGTTATTTATTAAATAATTATTGGGCATTTACTAGATAGAGTATATTACAAGTGTGTGGGGGTGGGTGGGTATATATATCACAGCTTACTTTGCACTAAGAAACCAAGAATACTCAATATTACTGTAAGGGTAGGAAAGGAACCAAAATTTGTTTTTAGGAAGGAATGAATTTACTTATCCAGTCCCTTCATAACCCACATTTACGAGGCAATTTTATTGTTAGGTGACTTAGAATTGGTTCTGGCTATAGTGATCCTGTATATAGCATGATGAAACATTGCTTGGAGCATGATTTACTTGTACAACATTTAGTTTTATACTGACCTATTACTATGAAACAATTATACTGCAATGCTAAAACCAAACTCACTGCCATCAAGACAATTCTGATATACAGTGACTGCCCTGTGTATCTGAGACTTTAACGATGGGAATCAAAAGACTCACCTTTCTCCTGCCTAGCAGCTGTTGATTTCCAACTACAAACTTGAATACACCTGCCCAACATGTCACGACTATGTCACCAAGGCTCATCTACTGGAACAGTTGATCCAATGTACAAATAATCAAATTAAATTTTATAATTTCAATTCCACTGACAAAATGAAAAAGATTATATTTGTGTTGTTTATTTATAGGTACATGAGGAAACTAGTCCTGAATATGTTCTTGGAAGAAGTGGTTTCTAGATATTTGCGTCTGAGGGCTGCTTTAACATTTTCCTAGCAGGAACAAAATGGGGAATTAATAAGAGCCAGGATCATTTCTCTGGCATTCTTGAAATAAAACACATGGTTTTGCTTTTTATTTCCTCACAAAAATGATTGTAAACAGAGGATTTCAAACACAGTATGACATGATCAGACTTATATTTTAGCAATTTCGAATATAATATTCTAAAAAATGAAATGAAAAAATGAGAAACACCCTTTCATCCTTATAATGAATGGAACAATAAATAGTTCAAGGTTGAAGGCTTTATTTTCTTTGTTAAAAATTCTCAAGTCTTCCTTTATGGCAAAGCAACAGCCACAAACAATAATAATCAAAGGAGTGCGGCTATGTCCTATAACACTTTTTATGGTCACTGTAATTTCACTTCACATAATTTTTCTACCACAGAATATTTATGTGCTTGTATTTTTCTAATCCAAACATTCAAAATGTGGAAGGTATCTTCATTTTCTAGATTGTACTATAGCAGTCAGTAGGCCAGAACTGGTCTAGGCCACTTAAATAGAATACAACTGGAGGAAGAGAAATTAGGAAATTATACATCCGTGACTCCAATAAATATCTGTATTGTTGTTGTTATTGTTGCTAGGTGTCCTAAAGTTGGTTCTGAGTTATAGCAATCCTATATATAACACACACAAAAAACATTTCCCTGCCCTGTGCCATCCTCAAAATTTTTACGTTTGAGCCGAATGTTGTTGTAGTCCCTGGAAAGTGAGTAAGTGAATTTGAAATACACCTAATTACTATTTCTACTGCATTATGTCCTATAGTAAGTTCATTACATACTTGATTGAGAAAACAGAATCATAAAAGAATTGATTGTGGTGATGATTACATAACACTTTTTGATATGTTTATGCAATCAAATTGTACGATATGTGAATTACATGTCAGTTAAACTTTTTTTTAAAGTAAGTACAATCAATAAGACTTGTCATAGGCTTAACTATGGAGGAAATTAATTATAAAATGAAAGCAAGAGAAATGGTGTGTTACAATGCATCAGCTGTTTAGTCTAAACAATAGCTTTCAGATTTACATTGGACAAGGATGGGAGAAAAGTAACACTCAGTCTGGTGGTAATTTAGAAAGAACACTCTCTCATATCCTGAGAACAGTGTAGCCATTCTTTCATCATTCTTCTATGGCTTAAAGTCCTCCCCAATGACTAAGACCACAACGATTGCCAGTGTGTTCCCACTGAATGAATTCCAGGCGATTGTGGAGGTGTCCACAGCATCCTTACAAAAACTGGACCACCGTTTACACCTTGATCTACCTTTTCACTTGTCTAGACTATTGGTGCTGTTTTGAAGTTAGCCCTTTGTTTTGCATCTACCTATCAATTCTGGTCTAGATTAGTACAATAGCCGCCTTAGAAAGTCAACCTCCAGGTCACTCTCTTCCCAGTTCTCCAAAGGCTTCTAGCTCATTCAGGCCATAGTTTAATGGTTTTTTGGTGTGTTACTTGTGTGAAACCAACTTACATGTTTTTAAAGGATCCAAGTCCATTTCTGTTTTACTTTTCCCCCTTTTATAACCATTCAAATAATGTTTTGATCTGATCTGTAAAGAATAAGAAGGGTTTTTAAGGCTTTGTCTAGCTCTTAAAAATTAACTCCAGTTATTTATTTATTGTCTTTGTCCTTATGTTGTTATGTATTTATGTTTCCTTTTGTTTGTGGAAATAATACACACAAAGAAAAAAACATTTGATAGAGTTGCAGTGCCTATCGCTTCCAATCAGTAACATTATCACATTAAATCTCCTGTATATGTGGTTTTTTTTTAAGTCCTTTTAAAAAATTTCCTTTCCCCACTCTCCCTCCCTCCTTTCTTTCCCGTCCTTTCCCTCTACCCCTCCCCCACCTGCCATTCCTGACCCAGACCTCCTCCAATCTTCACAGTCTCATCCTTTGGTGTGTAAATTTTTCCCCTAATTTTATAATAATGGTATCATAAAATATTTATCTTAACGAGATTGAATATCTTAGCTGAGAATAACGTTCTCTAATTTTTCCGTCATTTTAAGGTGTTTGACAACCATTTCATTTATTTTAAGATAGCATAATGATACTGCACTGTATGGATGCACCAGTTGGTTTATCCATTCCTTTTAATTTTTAATTGCTTCTATCTTTGAACTATTATAGAAATTGCTGCAACAAACATAGGTATGCTTAAGTCTGCTTCTGTTTTTTCTTTACTTCTTTAGGATATATACCAAGTTGGGAGATTGCAAGATCTTAAAATATTTGTATTTATTTATTTAATGAAGCACCATAATGATTCCCATAGCAATTTTACAATTCTACAATTCCATCAACAATGTGTGTACATCCCAATCTCTCTACATCCTCTCTAGAGTGTGTTTTTTTCTATGTTTTTGAATTTTACTCATAGTGTCAGTGTGAGATGGTATCTCATTATTATTCTATCTTGTATTTCCCTTGTAGTTAATTAACTCGAGTATTTCTTCATTTGACTTGGAAGTCATAGTTAGTAAATTGTCTTCATGTCTTGGGACTATTTTTTATTGGGTTACTTATGTGTGTGTGTTTTACTAAGATGTTGTAGTTCTCTATGGATATCTGAAATTAGTTCTTTGTCCAAATATTTTCCCTAATCTTTGTGTTGTCTTTTAATTCTTTGAATGAAATATTTTGATGTGCATAAATATCATATTTTAGAAGGTCCCAGTCCTCTATTTTGTCATCTATTGTATGGGTATTTTTCACTGTTAGGTAATGTGTTTATGTCTTCTATTAGGGCTCTTACATTTGTCTCTATTTAAATACTGGTTGTCTTGATAGTTCTAGGGTTTATAGTTAGGTCTTAGAAGTCCACCTTGAGTTTATTTTGTCCATGCAGTGTGGTATGGTCCATGCAGTGTGATCCTATTTTATTCTTTTGCTGGTGGAGATCCAATATTTCCAGGATCATTTATTGAAAAGACTAGTTCTTCCTCATTTAATATGCTTTAATCCATTATCAAAAATTAGGTGTCTGTAAGTGTTAGGTAGCTAGAACAGAGACCAGGTTATCTACTGAGCATGCTCAAATTTCAGGTTGTGAGCCAGGAAGGAGTGGTACACGTGGGTGGGCGGTATACCTGGATTGGCCCCAACGAGGCCAGGTGGGTTTAATTCAGCCAATGGGGTTAACCAGTACGGTTGACCACACCTCCAACTGGGGGCCCTGAAAAGCCAGAAGCTCTCTCACAAGCTTTCTCAGTGGCTCCTACACAGTTGAACACAGCAGGGCCATATTCCCACATAGCTGTGCTGAGGTCTCTCTCTGGCTTGTATTCAGTTTACTGTAATGCCTGCAACTACCTCTTTCCTTTATAAAAAACTTACTTGGATCACAATCCAGGCTTCAGAGTGAATTCTTTCTCATACGAAGACAAAGACTGAGAAATTTCTCACCTGAGAGACTTAACATTATGGTGTCGTGACTCAGAGATACAAGGCTGAGGAAACAGGCGCACGACTACATGTTAAAAGTGCACTGTATGTGATTTGGAAAGGTTGCCACCTGGACTTTTCATGCCACAGAAGTCCTGATCTGCTCTTTGGTACCACACGTAATGTATTGCAAAGTCCCATCCCTTCGTGTTTTTCTATCTGTGCTCTCTATTTTTAGGAAAGGCTATGGGTCTGCTTTTCTATGTTCCTGGGGGCTTTCATGCACTCACCAGCCTCTGTTCCTGGAAGGGGATGGAATTCTGCGCCTTTTTTATTTTCAGTGGTTTGCTTTGCATCCTGGCCAGCTAGAGAGCCACACACACACGTAAACCCTGTTGCTCTCTGCAGCAGCCAGGATTCAGCAGCTTGTCCCCCCCATATCCCCCCACCAATCGACTATGCCATGTGTGGAGGCCACCATTTTCCCGACCACATGACTCTCCATTCCCCAGAGAAATGGTTCCACCCAGTGTCAGCCATACTTGCTATGGGGCAATGGAGCACGTGCCCTTGGCCAAAATGGTGCCCGCTGCTCCGAACACATGGAGGGGTGGTACCTATGGGCTGGCTGCTTGGGACTGGGAGCTAGCCCCACCTAGTCCTGGGTGTTGGCCGCTTCTCTTCCTCCTTTGTCTTCCCTTTAGCTTACTCCTGATTTTACAAACAAGCTGCTTTAGCGTTCTGCGAGTGTAACAGTGGGGTTTCCTTTCCTACAGGCTGGTTTGCTGTTGTCAAAGCCTAGGCCAAAGTCATTTGGGAGCCAAGCTCCTGAGTAACTCTTAACTTTCACCTTTCAGCAAGACTGCCTTCAGCACATTTGGGGACAGCTCCTGGCATACTTCCGCTGCAACAGTGGGTCCAGCTTAAGATCCCAATATCCCTAAAAGTTTCCCTGAGCTACGGACCAATAACTCCTCCCTTCATGGGTTCGAGAGCCTGCTCCTGCCAACCTTCACCTTTGAAAGCTACTGGGAGGCCACTCCAAGCAGTGGTCTCACCTTTGGTGAATTACTCTCGCCAGTCATTTGCTCTGTAGGCTTTGTACAGCCACCCAAACTAGTGGCCAATGTTTGCTGGAAAACAGTCAGGCCCCAGTTTGCAGACAAAGGCAGGGGTCCCTGGCCCTCCCGCAGGCAGGAGCACCTGCTCAAGTCCCAAGTTTCATGGCACCCTGCGGTACATGCTGAAACTGCACTCAATGACCTTGAAGTCTTGTGACTTCTTTTATTTTTTTTTTCTAGATTGAGATCAGTAGGTCAGTGACACAGGGAATCCCACTTTGGTGTATGCTATCTCATTGGGATATATTTGACCCCGACAGGCTCCAAATTTAGTGCAGAAGCCTGAAGGAGTTACCCTAGAAGAGATGGTTGCTGATGCTAATGCTACATTTACAATAGGGAACAAGAGGGGAGGTCCAGGCTCAAGAGAAGGAGCTAAGAAAGGACATCAGGCACGCCCAAGTGCTGGCCACACTTTCTAACTGCCCGTTACCACCTCCCAGCTTTTCCAGACCCGGGACCAGAGTGCCAAGTTCTATATGTTCATAGTCTGGGCCACTGGGCACAGAACTGACCTAGCTGGAATGGGCCTCTCCGAGGGTCATGCCATCCCAGCAAGCAAGCTGGCCACCATGGTGTCCCCTGACCTACGGCAGGTACCAAAGGGGGTGGGGGAGTTCCCACAGGCCAGTGAGCATCTGCTCATTGAAGATTGTCCCCAGGCCCGGCCAGTGAAGCAGCAGGAGAGCTGTAGCAGGTCTGGAACCTCTGGTAACCAATCAATGTGGCAGCAAGGTCAGCAGATATCCTCCTAGACACTTGGCTCCTTATCCTGTCCTCACCTTCTTCCCTGGACCCTAGGCACCCTTCACAGGTAAAACTCTGGAAGCTGTTGCACCCAGACCCCACGAAGTGACGCATACAGACAAGCACCCTTCAGAGCTGTTTGGGGATGTTTCACTGCCACCCCAAAACAGATATGTGCTCTACAGAAAACTCTACCTCAGACCTCCCACTGTCTTGAAGCCAGTAAATGCTTTCACACCACTGCTGTGTTTAAAGCTAACTAGCACCCATGCCTGTCAGCCCTAAGATTTACTTCTTTTTTTCTTAACTTCCTGTGACACTATCTCCCACCTGGAAGGGCATTGCCATCTCACAGCCCTGTCTCACCTAAAGTATCCACCTGTTTGGTTTCTTCTTCCAGAAGTTCTCAGGTTACCATGGTCTCTGAATCCAGTGTGCCATCCCCAGGACCACCAGCTCCTGGACCACCCCATCTTCATCTATTGTGGGCTCTGAGTGGACAATACCATCCAATAGACTAGGAAGGGTGTACACCCAAGGCCCCACTCTGAGCCCCATTTGCCAGCAGGAAGCAGTTAGAGATGTCATCGCCTAGTTCCCCCAAAGATTTGGGTCCATATATCTTCAGTGGGGAAATGTTAGGTAGCCAGAATAGAGACCAGGTTGCCTACTAAGCCTATTCCAAATTCAGGCTCCGCACCAGGAAGGGGCGGTACACCTAGGTTGTCATTACACCTGGATTGGCCCCATGTAGGCCAGGTGGGCGAAATTCAGCCAATGGGGTCAACAGGACCGTCGACCACAACTCTCCATGAGGCCCTGAAAAGCCAGAAGTTCTCAGGTGCCCTTTCCCAGCGGCTCCTACACAGTTCACTGCAGCCGGGCGTGATCTCTTTCTCTCCCTCTGGCCTGTGTTCGGTTGACTGTAATGCCTGCAACTACTTCTATCCTTTATAAAAAACGCACTTGGATCACAATTCAGCTTCAGGGTTTATTGTTTTTCACATGAAGCCAAGGACCGAGGTGTGTTAGAGAAATCTAACATGAGTACTTGGTTGTATTTTGGGCTTACCAATTCCAAGTCATCAGTTTCCATGTGCATTCCTTTATCAATAACAAACTGCTGTAATTATTGTGGCTTTATCGTGTTTTAAAATTGGGGACTAGAAGGTCTTCTATTTTGTTTTTTAATACAGTTTTGTTTATCCTGGATTTTCCATTGCACATAAATGTTTTAATTATATAATATACAGCTATAGAATTCAACTAAAGACCACATATTATCTCCATTCTTCCTGCCTCTAACAACCACCACATGCTCTTTTTCCTTAATTTGCACTGAACTTTCCCTTACTACGTTATTTACGAGGAGGTTTCACTTGTGTTTCCCTCTACAAGGTTCTTCTTCTAGTTAGTCACATGAATCACTCTCATGCTCCTTAAATTTGTGTTCAAACGTTATATTTATTGTTAGATATACCTTTTTTGAATGACAGTAACTAAAAGTCTCATCCTAAATACACAATTTGTGCCAACCAGTGAAAATAGGAAAAGCATGACTTTTCTTTATAAAAGTATTGAAAATGATTAAGATGGTGAGCCTCAGTTTTAAATCAAGCTTGGAACCTTCTTAGACTGGGGACCTGAGTAAGTGCACAAGCCACACTTCCACACAGGTGGTCCAGGTCCCATCTGCCCCTTATCTCTGTTGGTCATCAGCCCCTTTTTTGCACTCATATCACTTAATGGCACCAGAAAAATTACCTAGGTATTTGATTATGATCAATTTCTCCATAAAATAGATTTTTATTGTTTCACTTCCATATCCAATGGAATCTGAACTGTAATGTTGGTCAATCATAAAATAAAACATGTTTCCATATGTGGTCTTTGAAAAAATAGTCTACACATTACCTTACTGTCGAATGTTATAATGCAGATATTGATATAGTTGATGATGGCCCAACATTATTTTATGCTAATAATAATAATTTAAAGGGAATTTAAAGGCATATTTCTGTTTAAAACGCAAGTGAAATATCTGATAATAGCTTATGATATTATATTTTAAATAATATTTAAACTTTGTCTCTATTTAAATAGAAATCTAGACTATTATAGTATTGGGTAGGGGGAGGATAAATTAGGTCTTTCACTGGTATTTAAATAGACAACCTTAAACCAGGTTTTGTTTAACCTTAACAATTCAAAAGATCTGAGTACAGCAATTGAGTATAAAGAGACACATTTGATTCCCATCAGACTACAGTCTTATAGACCTTAGCTGTGGGGCATTTTTATTAGCTTAGCTGACTGTACCTCTTCTGTGGATTTTAGTCTTTGTGAAACTTTCTAATTTCATAAGAAAGAAAACCTTTTAGTGTTAAAGTGACTAGATTACATGATCTCAATCTATTCCTTAGGTAATACAGCTCTCACTTTTCTGAGTAATTATAACCTTGGAAGTGATGAGAAAACTGGCGATATCTATGGGGACTAAAAACTGTAAGAATTTGTACGCTGGGTCTTGTCTAGCTTTCCCTTGGCAAATGCGTTCTGGTGAGAATAGAGATTTTTAAATGTCCTACTTTCTGTGTTATGCTTCCCCTGATCCTTTTGGAGTAACATTAAAATAGAAGCAGAACAATGTCCAACACTCCTGCTATCTTATTATTCTTCATAATGGGAAGTTATTATATTGAGTTTGTAAGTTTTTTTATATTTCTCAAATTTCTCATATATTATTTGGCTTTTCTACTAGTAGGAGTGTCAAGTAAAGCCAATAAAACCAAATAACTTATGTAGCAGCTAACCAAAACAGCAGAGCATGAAAGAAATTAGAAAATTGAACTTCTTCCTAACAGACAGCATAGAAGTAATACCCTTATCAGTAATGTTCCCATATTTTTGAAATTTTACTGATATATGTAATTATATATATGTATATCATATGTGATATATATATATAATATATGTCCTAGGGAATTCAATAGTGTGATCTCAACATAGTGTGGTCACCATTGTAATCATTAAGTTTTAGATTAATCCAGGAAATAAAATATTTCAAATGGAAGCTGTTAACATATTGTATTAATACAAGGAAAAAAGTCTGTCTGGATAGCTAAAACATTTTGTTGTTTTTTTAAAGAGCTTGAGGATTTGATACAGTACAATGAATTGTCTTAGAATTTAGTAGAATTCATGACAAACAACACTTTCATGTACTTTTTAATCATCAGCTCCATAAAATTCAATAATTTATATGTGTAAAAGTCATTTTAAATTGTGTATAAGATCATATATAGAACCTGAAATTCCACCATGTTCTTAATATTCATTCTCAACTAAATAAATGTAACGGGTAAAATTCTTCTTGTCAGAACACTGACACTCTAGGTTTATGATGATTTAGATTTTAAATGGTACAGATAAAAAAACTAAGAAGATGGTCCTTTGGAAAAGAGACTAAATAAACATATGCATTATATTTTAATTGTAGGCATAACAACAAAACGAATATTTATTTAGTGTTTCTTCCTAGATCAAGTTTAGGACAAATGACATCAGCAAATTGTGAGATGGATTACATCTATTTTTTAAATTTTATTGTGGTATACAATAAGAATATTAATTTCTTTTGTACTGGTATTTAAATATTATACACTATGCATTTATGTATGTCTACATAGAAAAATAATTGTGCTACTGGTCATCAATTACCTTTAAAGAGTCAAAGAGAGGAAAATTTGATATCTTTAAAGGCAATCAAACCGAGGAGAAGGGTACCAAATGCAAAATTCCACCAGTATTCGCTACATAACCATAACTCATTTGGCCCCCTGCCTCTAACTAGGAATACCCCTCTCCTAAGTTAGTTGTGGAGTCCCGGTAGTGCTCTCCTGCAAGTACTGGACAGCTAACCATGAAGGCAGAGGCCCAAACCCAGCCGCTCCCCTTGGGGAAAAGATGAGGTTTTCTGTTCTTATAAAGATTTACAGCCAAGAAAACTCTAGATAGAGTTGAAATGAGCTGGAATGAATTCAAATGTAGTCTTACACATTCTGGACTTTGTTTTGAGTTATGTATACAGGACAGTCAATCAATTAGCTGTTGCCATATAAAGGCTGCATACAAATCTTAAACCACTGATTGTATTCTAAGAAGAATGCATTGCTAACAAAGGGATCGGTTGATTTAGACTGAAGTGTCTGGATCTCTTACATCGTCACTGTGTGCCTATCCCCAAACAAAACGGTGGCACTAGAAAGTGAGCATGTAATACAAGTGCAAGAGAATATTTATTAGATTGTTTAATTAGACTAGTTAAGTTCAACCTAAATACAGATGCAATCACTATACCATGACAGGAGTGCACTGCCCCACGATAAGCAAGCTGGTGAAACTATTGATTGAATTATCACATAGGGTGTCCTGGTAAATAGAGTGACAGCTGCTTTGGATCGTATGAAGAAAATGAAGGATGTAAGGTCTGGGGATGGGGGTGGAAAACTTAAAATCATTGATGAATTGATAATAATGTAAATGAGTAATTTCCATAACACCCTCCAATGAATCTTCTACCTCAACTTTATCTATGAGTCTTTAGAATGTGATATGTTATGGTAATCAATAAATATTTGTTCATCTAGAATATGAACAAATAATAATAATTTACAAATTTTCGAGGGTTTGTGAAGGAGGGAGGGAGGGGAAAATGAGGAGCTGATACCAAGGTCTTAAGTAGAAAGCAAATGTTTTGAGAATGATGATGGCAATAAATGTACAAATGTGCTTGGTGCAATGGATGGATGTATGGATTGTGATAAGAGTTGTACAATCCCCAACAAAATGATTTGAAAAAAAAGAATATGAACAAATAAAGACACAACGAGCCTATTCTCTGACCATAAAGAAATCAACCTAGGTATCAGTTATGAAATGATAATAGAAAAATTTCAAAATACTTGAAAACTAAATAACATACTATCAAATGATCTCTAAGTCAAAGATAGCATTCTAATGGGAAAAACTGGTTGAAGCAAATGGAAATGTTGATATTGCTTATCCAAATTTGTGGAACACAGCTATAACAGTGCTGAGAGAGCATTTTATAACAATTAATCCATACATTAGGAAACTATACATCTGAGGAGGGGGGAAATTGAGTAAAATACAGAAAGCAAGCGAGGAACACTATTATAAGGTTTAAGACAATAATCCATGTTATTGGAAAAAAAAAAGGTAGAGAAAATTGTAAAGTCGATTCTTTGACAGTTTGTAAAATCTCAAGTGTTTAGTCACACTAAGAAAAGGAAAAGAGAAGCTGTATGTTTATCTTAAGAATCATACAAGAAATCTGCATACAGATTGTAAGCATCAACACAATAATAAAGCGATATAAAGACAAAAAGCAAGACTGCTTGGTAGAGCCATTGGTAAGGACTCGGCTGCTAACTGAAAGATCAGTCATTTGATCTGCACAGTGGCTTCATGTAGGTCTGACCTCTGCTTCCTTCATAATTACGATTTAAGAAACCCAATGACTAAGCTCTGCTCTATCCCCTATGGTCCTGATATGTTGGAATTGGATTGAGGGTGCACAGCATCAACATCTTTAGACACACTTATTTATAAAGACAAAATGGGCCTATTTTGAAATATAGCCAATTATTAATACCGACCCAATATAAAATAGGTAACTTGAATAATCCTATACAAATTAAGAAACTTGATTTATGATTTAGAAACTCACAACAAAAAAATATCTAGAAATCGATACCATATACTTAAAACATTTACATGCAAACAGTGTTACATAATCTATTTCAGAAAACTGAAGTGAATCGTTTGCTGGCCCTTAGAAGCGTTTTCCATCCAGTCTGTTGGGGCAAACGATCCCTGAACTAACTACAAGCTTTTCTTTTGTGAAGTGTTTTGTTTTGTTCTTTGTCAGTGGTTTGTTTTTGTTGTTTTGTTGTCTGGTTGTATGCTGCTGCTTTGTTTTCCTCTCTCTTGTTTTCATGCATGTTAGTGTCTCCACAGGTCTGTCTGAATAGGACAGGCTGGATGAACTATCTGGAGGAAAAACAACGGACCGACAGTTCCAGCGGGACCTGGGGTGAGGGGGAGGTAGGGGGGTAAGGAAGTGATGTTAACAAACACAGGGACAAGGGAACAACATGGGACCCAAAATGGTAGAGAGGGGGGAGTGGCAGGCCTGGTTGGGAATGATCAACGGTAAGGTTGCGTAGAGAAGAAGTATAGCTGTAGCCCAGGTGGTGACGGAGCATGGTAGTAGGGCAGGAGGAAAGTCAAGGGAGATGGAGGAAAGAGCTAGGAGTCAAAGGGTATTTATGGAGGTCTAGATGAAGACATGTACATGCAAATATATATAGGAGGATAGGGAAATAGATCAATGTGTCTATATTTATAGGTTGATTATTAAGGTGGCGGAAGGACCTTGGGCCTCTACTCAAACACTCCCTCAATGCATGAATACTTTCTTTTATTAAATTGGAACTCTATGAAGCTCACTCTCACGACACAACTGCTGAAGCCAAAGTGGGTGAACAAGTAAATGTGGGGAAGAAAGCTGATGTTGCCCGGCTATCAAAAGAGATAGTGACTGGGGTCTTAAGGGCTTGAAGATAAACAAGTGGCCATCTAGCTCAGAAGCAACAAAGTCCACATGGAAGGACACACCAGCCTGTGTGATCGAGTGGTCCCGAAGGGATCAGTTATCAGGCATCAAAGAACAAAAAATCATATCATTGGCTGCACACCTCCATGATAGGATCGCTGAAGACAAATGAGTGCATAAGCAAATGTGGTGAAGAAAGCTGATGGTGCCCGGCTATCAAAAGAGATAGTGTCTGGGGTCTTAAAGACTTGAAGGTGAACAAGCGGCCATCTAGCTCAGAAGCAAAAAAGTCCACATGGGAGAAGCACACCAGCCAGTGCAATCACGAGGTACCAAAGGGACCAGGTATAAGGCATCATGCAAAAAAAATTAGATATAAATGTATATATGTGTGTGTGTGTGTATATATATATATATATATATATATATATATGTACCATATTGAATGAAGGGGGAAGTACAGAGTGGAGAACCAAGGCCCAAGTGTTGGCCACTGGAGATCCCCTCATAGAGGGGTTTACGAGAGGAGATGGGTCAGTCAGGCTGCGATGTAGTACCGATGAAGAATACAGCTTTCCCCCCAGATCCTGGATGCTTCCTCCCCCCAACTACCATGATCTGAATTCTACCTTGCAGGACTGGATAGGGCAGAGGTTGTACACTGGTACATATGGGGGCTGGAGGCACAGGGAATCCAGGGTGGATGATACCTTCAGGACCAAGGGTGTGAGGGTCGATGCTGGGAGAGTGGAGGGTGAGTGGGTTGGAAAGGGGGAACTGATTACAAGGATCCACATGTGACCTCCTCCCTGGGAGATGGACGGCAGAGAAGTGGGGGAAGGGAGACTCCGGATAGGGCAAGATATGACAAGATAACAATGTATAAATTACCAAGGTCACATGAGGGAGGGGGGAGCAGGGAGGGAGGGGGAAAAAAAGAGGACCTGATGCAAAGGGCTTAAGTGGAGAGCAAATGCTTTGAGAATGATTGGGGCAGGGAATGTGCGGATGTGCTTTATACAATTGAT
The DNA here is from genome assembly GCF_050624435.1 of Tenrec ecaudatus. Lineage (NCBI taxonomy): Eukaryota > Metazoa > Chordata > Mammalia > Afrosoricida > Tenrecidae > Tenrec > Tenrec ecaudatus. The sequence continues at coordinate 139,870,664 of NC_134540.1, read as the reverse complement.
GTATGTATATGTATGGATTGTGATAAGAGTTGTATGAGCCCCTAATCAAATGTTTAAAAAAAACTGAAGGAAAAAAAAAGCACCTATGGATCTCAAATTCTCAGGTCACCAAGTCAATTCTGACTCAGCAACATTGAAGGTCAGGGTAGACCTGTTCCTTTGGAACCCAAGACATTGAGTTTCCTCAATACAAGAGTAGAAGGCCTCACTTTGCTTCCCAGAGATGCTGGTGATTTCTCATTGCTGAATTTATGAATAGCAGCCCAACATGTAATCCACTGTGCCAAGACACTCAAACCCTGCCAAAATAACCAATATAATTCCACAATATAGAAAATAATGATATATCAGTAATGAGGTACAACCCCACTATGGCCAGATGAAAGTCTGGTTCATTATTTTTAAAAAGATCAATATTTCACTGAGACAAACTCAAACAAATGACTTACTTCCATGGAGTAGATTCCATTTCATAGCAACCCTATTGAACAAAGTACTGTCCCTTTGGGTTTCTGAGACTGTAAATTTTTAAGAGTAATTAGTTGCTAATCAGGTAATCCATTATGCCACCTGGGTTAGGAAAGTAAAAATAAAATAGCAAAAATGACATCATATGTGCAAAGAGTAGGTGAGTCACTTTTAAAAATCCAGTATCTTTTCATGATAACAGAATCTTCAAAAGAAAAAGAATGGAGGAACTTGCTTAACTTGATAACAAACATTTTTAAGTTGCCTACAGCTAAAATTCTGTTGAATGATAAAGCATGACTGTTTCTTCCAATAGCACTAAAATAAGCAATAGTTTAATCAATATAGAGCTGGAAAGAAATAAAAAAGGACAACAAAAAAAAAACCCTAAAAATCTCATATTACCATGAAGTCATTCCAGGTGTTACAGAGGCTGCAATTTTTCTGGAGGTTAGCAGCCCAGGACATAAGCAATCGTGTACTTGGGACCGTTTTATAAATATATTTTGGAGACACACTTGAATTAGTAATACTTCTCCATTTGATATACCACCTTTACTTATTTCCTATCCAACACCTTCTTGCAATTATATACAATAATTTTAGAAAATGTACCTGTAAAAGTAACTGTAATCAAAGGGGAAGAAGAAGTAGAAAAGGAAAAATTAGAATTATAAGAACAAAAATCAGAATCAAAGTAAGAAAGTGGAAGGAAACACTTTATCTAACATCAATAGTTTTTCTGTAGATATAGTAATCAAAACAGTGACTTTTTTTTTTTAAAAAGGGAGATGAAGTCACTGTTTAGAAGATAGACAAGTGTTAACTCAGATGAACGGGAAGGCAATTAAAAATCTACAAAATAAGTGGAGGCAGAAGACTTCATTAAAATGAAGTCATAGGAAAGACGTGCTAAAGAGAACTAAAAAAAGAAGTAATTGTTTGCAAACAATATATCTAATAAAGGATTGTTGTAGTGAGGTGCCACCTAGCCAGTCTGAATCATCAAGACCTTTTGCACAATTGGACTAGACACCGCCCAGTCTGGCACCATCCCCACAATTGTTCCTGTGCTTGAGCCCATAGTCGCAGTCAATATGCCAAACCCTCTCCTCGAAGGCCTTCCTCATTTTCCCTGCCCCTCTACTTTACCAAGCAGGATGCCCTTCTCCAGGGCCTGGTCTCTCCTGACACCATTCCCAAAGTGTGTAAGAGGAGTCTCACTATCCCTCTTCTCAGATGCATTCTGACTTGGGCTTTCCCCCAAGTAGGTCTGTTTGTTCTTTGGAAGTGTGTGGTACTTTCATAATGCTTTGCCAGCAGCATAACTTGAATGCATGTTATTCTTTCTATGTCTTCCCTATTCAAGTCCCGAATTTTGCATGCATAGGAGGGGATGGAAAATACTATGGAACCTGTCAGGCTCGCCTTCATTTCTCAACATAACATCACTGCTTCTCAGAACTTAACAAATAGTGTGCAGCATTTACCTAAGGCAATATACAATTTGATCTCTTGACTGCTGCTTCTATGAGAATTCACTATAGATCCAAGAAAGACACAATCCTTGGCAATTTTAATCTTTTCTTCATTTATCATGGTGTTGCCTACTGGTCCACTTGTGAAGATTTTGGCTTTCTTCATATTGATGTATAATCCATACTAATGCTTGCAACCTTAGTACCTAAAGTATATACACAACTTATAAAGATATGCAACAGTAAAAATTTAAATAATACAATCAGAACATGAAGGGATATGGAGAAATAAGGTAACTATTACTTCTCTGTTAGAAATTTAAAAATTTACAGCAGAGTTATGGATTTAACTCCCCTCCCTCAATATGCAGCATAAATCTCTGATAATGATACCATTTGTCACTGTGTTTTTTGTTCTTCCAATGAGGCAGTATTCCCGTAGGATATATTTTATACCGATCTCTTTTCAGATAGAAAAACAGCCACTGGAGATGAAGGGCTCTAGAAGCCAGGCCACATGAGCTCCCCGTGGAGCCTAGAAACAGTAACTGAAAAGAAATAAGACCTCCCCAGTAGAAAACACAGGGAACACTTCCCTAAAAGTAGCACAGTGAATTCAGAATTCTGGCCATCTAAGCCATAAAAAGGTATAATCCTGTTTTGCAAATCCAGTCTCTTGTCACTTTACTGTTATAACAGCAGCAGATATTTATGACAGCAAATCAGTGAAATAGGTAGTTCCTTAAAGAAACAACAAAAAATCAAATACAATTTAGAAGCCCAAGAGTGTATTGTACTAATGGATAGGATTGGGGCTGGGTTAAGACATGACTTTGTTTCCTTGGGGGCTGCTTTAGGACTAATTTACTAAAAGGTGTGGTGTAAGGCACTATAATTTATTTTCCTTGGATGAGGGATAAATAAATGCTGGTACCACTGTACAGTTCATCTACACATCACCTGGAAAACTATACTTCTATTTCTTGATTGAACTACAATAGAAGCCAAAAGACCTGCTGGGATATCTGGACAATTCTCACTTCTGACTCTGGATCCTGCAATGAGCTCACCTCTACCTGACCTTGATATTTGGGACTGAATAACACTCATCACTGCATGAAAGATTTCGTTAAAGTTTTGTGAGTTCCTGTGGGACTTGTCAGTACATTGAAGAACCCAGGAATATGAGGGAATATACTCAAGCGAGGGGTTGGCAGTTGGGGGAGGAGCAGAATAGTATCTTAGAAAAGTTGAACACTTGGGGCATATTTAGTCTTCCACTCCTTGGAAGTAGTCTGGAATTATTCTAAAATGAATTATTACAACAGGTGGATATAAAAAATAAGTAGTAGGTGTGGTAAAAAAATCAACATGAGGGATAGAAAGTCCAGTGTCTTAGATGCACCCATGTCCTTATCCTTATTGGGATATTATAGAAAAATTAAAAGAAAGAACTCGACATGAATTTTGAGTTTGGAACTGAATCAAATAAGAAGTGGTAGAAGCAGCAAAAGTGATTTATGTGAAGAGTTCAAAGACAAAACTGGGGGAAATGAAATATGTTTCTAAAAGAATTACCAGGATCTTTGTTACATGAACAAAAATAAGTGTGAGAGAGAGGGACAGTAACTTGATATCACGTAAAATTGAGTAAAGGGCAGAATGAAGTCAGTGATAGATGGGGTCTTTGTTGCGATACTCTACTCTGAAAAAAAGTTACAGAAAATAAGAAAATGACTGAGAGGGGGAAAAAAGTAGGTAATGAGAAAATGGCTTAGCAGCCATATCTGACCACCTCTGGCTACAAATATGAGAAAGAGAATCCAAGTGCATACTAAGCAAAAGCCTATTTACACAAAGCAGGTATGAGACATGCCTCCACCCTCCATCATTCTCTACCTAAATCTTTATACCAAACATTTTCCCAAAGCACACTACTTCTCTGCTGTGTTAGATAACTTATTGCAATAGCACAGAGACTCATCGATAATCCTTAGGATTATGTGGTTTATTAGGGTTATTAACAGGATTGTGTTAGGGATCTCTAGAGAAATAAAACCAGGACAGATAATTATATATGTGAAGATAGGTTTATACAGGGAGAAGAAATATAACATATGATTAGTCCATCCAGTCTTACAGCAGGCTCAGCCCAACTCACTTTCATGGAACAGTTAATATACCGGAAGTGCTTCAACTCACATGGGCTGCCATTCCAAAATCAAGGAGGCAGACAGCATAGCCTTCCCTCAAGCAAGACAGGCAGATACTGCCTACAGGCAGCAGGCAGAAATGTGAGTCAGCAATAATCAGTAACACATAAGCTTAGCAAAGGACGCCTGATTCTATCTCAAAAATCAAGCGATGCATGAGGATGAAATCTACCAGTCTCAAGCTCAAGTAATATTATACAACAGCAACAGGGTGAAGCAGGCATTGAAAGAGCCTCAAGTTCTAGCAACATTATCCATGGGTTGGCATGACCCACAGGTAGTGTAGCACACAGGATGAAGCAGTAGCAAACTTGTCTGTGGACCAGGGAGCAAGAGAGATGGGATGGTGGCCATCTTTATTTATTTCGGTCACCCTCCAGTCAAGTTGTGACCTGATCAAATTTCACCCACAGGTTCTTATTGGCCTAATTGATCAATAATCCTAACTATCACAAGGATCTTACTCTGATGGCTTCAGATGGATATCGGCTGAAAGAGAGAATACCAGGAACAATGTTTAATTCTGTTTTATTGACTATGTGAAGGCATTTGACTAGATTGACCATAACAACTATGGAGAGTCTTTAAAAGAATGGGAATACCAGAACATTTAATTGTGCTTATTAGGAGCTTGGACAGTAGAACTCCAGTACCCGATCACACCAGTACTGGACATAATTGGATTTTGACATGAAAATTTGAGACAATTTTACATCAGAATCTGACCCGGTGCACGTGAATCTTGTAAACAAAAGCAGTTCATATATCTATCACTTAGCCTTAGTTGGCATTGGTAGTACGTGCTATTCAAACCTTTTGTGACTATGTTCCAAGAGTTTTGTTATAATTTTCTTAGTTTTTATGGCTTTTTGTACAGTTTTTATATAAAAACATGGGTCCTAAGAAAGAGTTTTTTGAAAGGAATCATCATGATAAGGAACTGGTTAATTGTGTTATCTGTACTGTTGATGATAATTTAGAAAACCCTTTTAGAAAGCAGTTAAGGAAAAGGCAACAGCAGAACACATTAGACAAATTATTTTTTAAAAGAGAAAGCTAGCCAGGTCCTAGTGAAAAAAGGCAAATTAGGGTGAAAGAACTCCTGAGAAGCAGCACCTAGCTGATATTATGGAAGGGGATTCCCCTTCCAAACTATGACTCTCTCCATCCCTCCTCTCCACATCTGTGCCTACAGATCCAGGTCCTCATCAATCTCAAAGTATGGGCCATTCTAAAGTTGTTCAATTTTTTTTTAATTTTGTGCTTCTTATTTAAATTATATTGTTTAATTCTGAACATATTTACTTTGAAATTTCTGTGTAATCTTTTGTATAAAAAGGCAAGGTCAGGGTAAGAAGTTGGTGGTCAATAATGGATTAACGCACTTTCAGTTATTTCTTATGGGAAAAATTGATTCAGAACTTGACTACATCGCATCTTGACTCTCCTTTCTAGAACAGATTAGCGTCATGGTCTGACATTCTACTGTACATGGATCAAGAGGCAATTGTGCAAACAAACCAGGGGAATAATTTATGGTTTAAAATTAGGACACGTATGCATCAGGGTTGTATAGTCTCACCATACTTATTCAATCTGTATGCTGAGAAAATAATCAAAGCAGCTGAATTACAAATAGAAGAATATGGTATCAGCATTGGAGGAAGGCTTATTAGAAAACTGCAATATGAAGTTGACAGAAGTGTGCTGTGTTAATCTGGGTACTTTAGAGAAACAAATCCATAGAAACTCATGTTTAAGAGAAAGTTTTATGTAAAGGTTAAGTGAGCATCAAAAAAACACCCCAACCCAGGCTTCCCAAGCCCACAAGTCCAACATTAACCCATTCACCCATAACTCCAACACCAATCCACAAAGTCCTCCTCCATCTCACAAAACAGACGCAATGATGCTGACTGCAGGAGGAAAGCTCAGTCAGTGAATGTATAAACATCTCAGCACTGGCAGGGGTCTCCACACGGCTGCTCCAGCACCAAGGGCTGCATCAGGATAGGTCCATGTGGCTTCTCCTCAGGGTTGTCTTACAGGAAGTGAGCCTTGTCAACTAAAGCAAGGAACTGGCTAAGGCAGCTGCACTCTGGCCTGACCATCAGAAAGCAAGAGAACCGAGAACTCAAAAGGTGAGGCTCACCGAGTCATTTATCTCCCTGCCCTTCAATTAACCTTACATGTATTCCTCAGCCAGGTTGGCACAATAAACTACCTACCTCAATCCACTCCTTGCCAACCTGGCATCTGTACATAATTCTTTAGCTTCATGATTGAAATTAAGGAACACCTACACCTTAATCCTAGAATCCTGTGAATATGTTCCCCCACTTATGAAAGTTTGCAAACCAACCACTTCATGCCTTTATCCTCTGAATTTTGGTATCCAATTTATATACTGCTCACTTACATCAACCCAGTGCTCTGAGAAGACAATCATACTTTTCAACATGAAGTGTCTTCATTCCAGTTGGAACCTTGTGAAGTCTGCATCCATAAGCAAAGTCAAATACGGACAGACTATCCATAAAGGCAGCAACAATATGCACCAGTTCACAGGCTCAAAAATCTCCATCTGGTCAGGTTCTGGTCAACTCAATGTGGGCTGCCTTGGTCGCCTTGCCTTCAGACCATGGGCTTTGACCAATACTAAATAAGCATAGCCTTCTTATGAGAGGTCATGAACTTTAGACCCAGTGAACCCACTCTTGTCTTCTCTTTTTCCTGTAAACTAAGTCCACAGGTGTCAGTGGCCAAAATCAATCTATCTCTTTATTGCTGCATTTCTCCCACTTCCACTCAACAAGTGGATCCATGTGGTCACCTAGCAAGCATTTTAGCCTGCGCACAGGCTCCCTTTAACATTCAGTCATAGAGGGGAGTTTTCTTCATGGTTCCAGATATTATTTTCCAGCTTCTGACAAAGACCACTGGTACCTGAGGACTCCAAATGACTGGGGGGCGGGGGGGGGGACATCTTTTCAAAAATTCCTTTACAGGCATGGCCTATGCCCATGTAAAGATCAAATTTTAATGGCTGAAATCAAGTGGGCTTACCAACTTTCTATTTTCATACTTCCCATATTTTCCCCATAAAACAACCAAGTAAATAGTGTGGCTTTATCTGACCGCTGGCTGGACGAACAAGAATAACTACCATGAGGAGAGGGCAAACAAACATCTACTCTCCATCTCATGATTTCTTTCTCCAGTACCCACTCCCAAGGTACCATATTGTGTTAGCCTGGGTACTTTATAGAAACAAATCCATAGAAACTCATGTTTAAGAGAGAGTTTTCTATAAAGGTTAAGTGTGCATCAAAAAAACATCCCAACCCAGAGCTGTCCAAGCCCACAAGTCCAACATTAAACCATATGTTCAAAACCAACCTACAAAGTCCTCCTTCATCTCACAAAACAGATGCAATGATGCTGATTGCAGGAGGAAAGCTCAGTCAGTGAATGTGTAAACATCTCAGGGCTGGCAGGGGTCTCCACACGGCTGCTCCAGCACCCAGGGTTGCAGTGGGGTAGGTCCATGCGGTTTCTCCTCAGGGATGTCTTGCAGTAAGTGAGGCTTGCCAGCTAAAGCAAGGAACTGGCTCAGACAGCTGCACCCTGGTCCGACCATCACAACGCAAGAGAACCAAGAACTCGAAAGGTGAGGCCCATCAAGTCATTTATCCCTCCACCCTTGTGTTTATCGGCCAGGTTGGCACAATAAACTAACTAATTCACTTGCTTTTTGAAAGGGAGGAGGATTTGATGCATTTGCTGATGAAGATCGAGCCCGAACAGTCTCAGAAAGGTCCACAATTCGATTTAAAGAAAACAAAGATCTTGACAACTGGAATAATTGGTAACATCACGAAAAGCAGGGAAAGGTTGAAGGTGTCAAGGATCTCATCTTGTTTGGGGCCACAGTCACTACTCATGGAAGCAATAGTCCAAAGGGCAAAGGATGCATGGCATTAGGTAAATCTGCTGCACAGACTTCTTTTACACACAAAAGTAAGTACCTTATTTTGAGGATTAAAGTTCACCTGACCTAAGCTAAAGTATTTTCAATTCCTTCATATGCGTGTGAAAATTGGACATTGAATAAGGAATATCAAAGAAAAATCAATTCATTTGAACTATGGTGTTGGAGAAGAATATTCAAAGTGCCATAGACTGTCAAAAGAACAAAGAAATGTGTCTTGGAAGAATTACAGCCAGAATTCTCCTTAAAAGCAAGAACAGGGAGATTTCATCTTACTTAATTTGAAATTTTTATCAGGAACTACCAGTCCTTTGGAAAGGACATCATGCTTGGTAAAGAGGAGGAGGAGCAAAAAGAGGAAGGCCTTCAAAAATATTGGTTGACAGAACAGCTGCAACAATGGTCTCTCATGTGAGAACAGTGGCAAAGATGCTTTAGGACCAGTCAGTGTTTCATTCTACTGTCCATTGGGCAGCTAGAGTTGGGACCACCCCATTGCTCTCACAACAATAACAAAAACAACTACCGTATATACTCGTGTATAAGCCGAGTTTTTCAGCACACGAAATGTGCTGAAAAACTGGGGTTCGGCTTATACACGGGTCAGTAGTACCCCAGCAAGGTGTAACATCTCGCTTGGGCCCCCGAGGTAACTGGATAAGGCTTTGAATGTTTGTTTACTCACATCTAACCAATCACAGCTGTCCTATGACATGTATATATGAATAAGCCTTTTAAAGACCATGGGCGAAGGATATGGCATGAATGGATGTCATCTGGTCAAGCCAGACTAACAAAAGAAGGAAATCTCATGAAGCCTGACATAGAGTTAATAGCAAAGTGGGTTCAAGATGCATGGGAAGACATTCCAGAAGACATGGTGTGACGTGCCTTCCAGAAATGTAGTATTAGTAATGCTATGGATGGCAGTGAAGACTGCACTTTGTATGAAAATGACAGCAGTGAGGGTGATGACGGTGATCTCAGTGAGGACGGCGTCTATGATGACCTCACACCAGCTGAAGCTCTGCATTGGGATAGGGATGATGATGAGGAATCCAGTTTTGAAGGATTGTAACTCTTTACATTTTAGCTCGATTGTTGATGGAGCTCAGGGAATAGTACTCTTAAGGGATCATTGTTGATACCTTATTGTTTTTGTTGAACCTATTTTCCACTTACTGTGCTGGTTTACTGATGTTAAATGACTTGTCCTTTAATTAATGTTTTTTTATTTAAAACAAATATTTAAATACATTACCCCACTGATGTCTCAGTTTTTAATTTTATTTTCATTTGTTTTGATTACTGAAACTCTCCAATAGCTTCTGCATTTTCCACCCTAGGCTTATACTTGAGTCAGTCAGTTTTTCTGGTCTCCCAGGTAATAATTGGGTACCTCGGCTTTTACTTGGGTGGCTTATATTCTATTATATACTGTAGTTACATAATGTTAATAATGCTGGTCATTCACCCCAATCCATTTTCTTAGCCACATTGGTAGACATGTCTCTCTTTGGTCTTTGGCCTTTAAACCACATGGACCTTTTGCCTCTGGCTTGTTCCATGGGCCAGAAAACCAACTACCCTGCCTTCCAGTCTCTGTGCTTCTCCTTTGGTTAGTCTTCTGGTTTCAATGCCTTAGTCTCTGCTGGCAATGGTGTATCTGGTTCATGACTCTGCTGCATTAAACAAGGATATTTCATGTGCTCTGGTGATGTATTTTTTTTTTCTTGATGCTCAAGAGAGTCTCTGTTCCTGTTTCTAAGATGGCTCATCGTTACACCCAGTGGAATGGCAAAACACTCTTATGAATAGAATAGCCATACTAAGCAATATCACTTCATGACAGGAAGATAGATAATATGCAAATCTGTGCATACAAGCATGAATAATTTCAATACTAACAGTAAAATGCTACTCATGTATATTATTATACTAATGCTAATCATGTAACACCAAGAGTGAAGTTGAGGCTGTATACTGGTGCATATAGGTACTGGAGGCACAGGGAATCCAGGGTGGATGATACCTTCAGGACCAGGGGTGTGAGGGGCGATACTGGGAGAGTAGAGGGTGAGTGGGTTGGAAAGGGGGAACCGATTACAGTAAACTGAACACAGGGACACTCATGGCACTGCACACCCACATGTGGCAGTCTGAGGTCGGAGAGAGAGAGAGATTCTGTGGCCTGGCAGAACAGAAGGCAGAGGAGTAACTGGAAAAGAGAGCCATGTTCTCCAGATTCCAGCCTTTGAGGGCCTATGGTCGATGGTACTGGTTGACCCCATTGGCTGAATTAAGCCCACCTGGCCAAGATTGGGCCAATCCAGGTGTACCGCCAGCCTAGGTGTATGCCTACCTCCCCACCTCCCCGCCCACCACCACTCCACCCCTGGCTGGAGGCTTCTATCAGCACATGCCCTTTAGCCTTTATGGGCTGGCATCCAACTTCCTATTGGGGACCCCTAGGCATGGAGAGGAGCAACCTCCTGCCTTGCTACCTAACAATAGCTCCTTTATCATGTCATCCATGTCCAAAGTATGTGAGACAAAGCCTTACCATTCTCTCTTCAAGAGGCATTCTGGCAGTCCTTCTTCACAGACAGATTTCTTTGTTCTTCTGGAAGTCCATGGCACTTTCAATATTCTTTGCCAATGACCGTAATTAATCTTAGCCTGGAATATAACCTGATGATTTATTTTCATTAAACAAAAAATTAACACAATATTGATTATTTTAACAGAGAAAGTCCTCTGGATCTGAGAATACTATGCAGGTTAGTGAAAGAAAAAATTCCAATGAATTCTTCAGGCTACTGATTTGTCATAATCATTCTTATTTTAAATGATAAGTCAGTTTCTGTTTCTTTTGCTGCATTTTGTAGATCCGGATGCTATCGCTGAAAGGTCACTTAGCAAGTGAGTAATATATTAGTTTTAGGAGAAGACAAATTATGATGCTCAAGTAATTTCATTTTCATAATGGATAATTCAGTCTTCTTAAGTAAATATGATATGAATTAGAACTAGACAGATAAATTAAGAATATTTAATAACATATTTCTCTTATTTATGGGTTAAATATTTTTTAAAGACCTGCTGACAATTTGTTAATATGTCATTTATGTGTGAACAGGAAAAGAATCAAAATGATTTGGAAGATTTTTGACACTATTTAATGACTATCAATTCAAATATTATTTTATTTTACATTATGCACTTAACTTACATTGTTTCCTTTTACATAGATTTTATCATTTGACCATGTTACTTTTAATCAAAATTCCATACTGAAGTAACAACTTGAATTTGAAAGTTCATAGAAAATAATTATATAAGTAGGATTTAGATCGAGTGAATTGAATCTTCTCTCACCTAGCATGTTATGAATTCTGAAAATGTCATGTGATAATGTTGCCACCAGTAGTATCCAGATATAGAAAAGTTCTAACATTCCCTAAGCTTCCTGCCTGTGTCTTTGGTGATAACCTCTCTTCTTGTACCTCTCCATCTATAAAAGTAATGAACCTCATGTCTCTTAGGTTTGCATTTCGTAAGGGAGAAATGACCAGATATGCGGTCAAGAGAAGTCGCCTAACCTTCCCACAGCAGCCACACTCCTCACGCAGTCTGATTGCCTTCTTGCCTCCTTGCCTCCAAACGTTCTTGTGAGTGATGGTATAAGTCTATGGTGATGAGACTACAAGTTAATTTGAAACTTGCTGTATCTGCATAGTATTCTCAGATCCAGAGGACTTGCTCCACTCCTGGCTCTTGCTGGTGATGAGATCTCACCCCTTTCTTCTTGGAGGGCTTATTTTGTACACAGCAGGATGGCACTGCAGCGAATCCGGTTTGCAATTACATACAGGTAATTCCGTATCTTCTAACTATACCCAGACAGGGAAATGTTGTTCGGTGAGAGTTAGAGACTTTGGCTAGAAGAGAAACATTAAATAATTCACTTCCCCTGCACAGGGTACCATAATAATAGGTAAGAAGTCAGCTAAACTAACAAATGACTGTAGCTGAAGAATGAGTGTGGTCTAGCATAGAAACCCTACACAGCTCACCTCCTGGAGCTATATGATAGCTATTCCATCAAAGGAGCAGCAGCAGAGCCAGTAGCCAAAACATGGAATAGAGTAATGGATATATCAATCCATGGAGCAAGTTACGCTGCGTGTGTGTGTGTATAGAAGGCCTTGTGCAGTGGGGTGCCTCTGGGCCCTTATTGAAGAAGTTGGACTTGCTTAACAAGGGATGTTCAGCTGAGCGCCTTTGGGCTGAAGCATACTAGAGTGGGGGCCTGTGGGCACTTAATTCAGGGGACTGAGTTTGATGACCTGCTGAAGTATAGCTGAATGATTTCAGCTGGAGGGTTACAGCAGAGTGGTCTGCCCCTTTGGGCATTTACAGCACATCTCAGACTTTGTAACATATCCTGGTAAACAAGTACCCGATAATTTCTTACTGGCATTATAATTTGTTCTTTCCTTAATAAACCCTGCAATAATGGACTTTGTCTGTGAGTTTCTGTTAGTCATTGCAATGCCTATTAATAACTAGAGAGATAAATTGTAGAACATTAATTAAGTTAATGCTCCCTGCATCACCTCTCTTACTACTGGGCACAAATGACCCAGTGCTCATTCCTCTCTCCTTGTTGACGTTCATTTTATCTTAGAACCCAGAAAGGTCTCTGATGAGTTGAGGTTTCTTTCGTTTGTCTTTTTTTATTTTTAAGTTATACTTTGTAGACCATCTTACTTTAAAAATAACTATAAATGCAAAAAAGATCTTTCCAGTTCTCCACAATTCCCTCCGACTTTGAATTTTAATACACCCAGTCAATTTCCTGGAGTTTTCCAACACATTTTATCATTTTAAATGTATTTATAGAATTGATTTATCCTTTTTGGTCTTCAAAATTTAACCTTTTCATATTTTATTTAAAATAAACCTATGTATTATAATACCAAAATGATATCCTGTGTAATTATCTTCAAATATATAAATAGTATAAAGTATAAGTGAAATAATAAGTGTGCTATATTTATAAGTGTATTGGAATAAAAAGTATAATTTTTAACCCAGGAAACTGCTTGAATAGACAGCAAAGTAATTTTCTTGCAAAAATAGTTTCCTCTTTTCAAGTTGGGTGACCTATTTTAAGTCTCTTAACATTTTCAATTCCTTAAGTTGGATATAATAATAAATATAAATCACTTAATGGTTGAAGATGTTGAATTAGATAATCCAAATGAAATGCTCTATGTATAAACTTTACATAAACTTCTTTCCACATATTAGATCTTATTTTTACAGTCATCTTTATTACTATGAGGATGAGTCCTAAAATAAATACTCTAATAGTTTTATTAAATAAAATAAATTGGCATGAATTGAATGATTATTTGCAGAAAACCAAATATGCTACTTATATTATATTTAGTGGACAAAATAACCATTTTACTTGACTCTTTTCAAGGAATATCTACAAGCCTTAAAGATCCCTGCACTGAAATAAAAGAAGCTGTTGTTGAAAAATGAGTGAAGGGAGACATTTCCCTGACATTGGTCAGTGTAAGACATGAAGAAATAAAAATTTATACATAGTTTATACGTTATTAAGGGTCCGTGGGGGGGGGACGTGGGGAGGGATGGGGAGGGAAAAAAGGAAAATGAGCTGATTCCAGGAACCCAAGTCGAAGGCAAATTTTGAGGATGATAAGGGCAACGAATGTATAAGGGTGCTTTACTTAATTGATGTATCTATGGATTGTAATAAGAGTTGTATGAGCCCCAGTAAAAAGATTTATAAAAATAAATAAAAATAAAATGTATGCTTGAACATCCAATAGCCAATATTGCACTCAATGGAGAAGCACTGAGAATTTTTCCAGTGAATAAGGGAAACCCACAAGGATGCCTTCAACCCTACTTCTTTTCATCATTTTGCAGGAATTCCTAGGCAATACCATATGGCAATTGCAAGATATTAAGGGTGTATGATTAGCTAAAGCAGAAGTGAAACGTTCCCTATTTGCAGGCGGTATGATTTTATATATTGAGAATCCTAAGGGGTCCAAACAGGAAAGTTGTAAACAATAGAGGAGTGTCATACAGTAGCAGGATATAAGATATTCAAGCAGAAATCAATTGCATTCCTCTACCAGTGATGGGAATACAGAAAAAGATGTCAAGTAATCAGGTCCAATTACAATAGCCACGCAAAAGCTGAAATACCCAGGAATAAACCTACCCAAAAAGCAAAAGATCTGTATGAAGAAAATTACATAACATTCCTACAAAAAAACCCAAAAGGGATCTGCACAAATGAAAGCATATTCTGTGTTCGTGGATCAGAAGATTCAATATTGTGAAAATACCAATATTATCAAAAGCAAAATACAAATGCAGTGTGATTCCAATCCAGATGAAGTAGATAGTTTATTGTGCCAACCTGGCCAATAAACACATGTGGGGTTAATTGAAGGGCAGAGGGATAAATGGCTTGGTGAACCTGGCCTTTCGAGTTGTCAGGTCTCTTGCTTTCTGATGGTTGGACCAGGGTGCAGCTGCCTTAGCCAATCCTCTGCTTTAGCTGACAAGGTCCACTTCCTGCATGACATCCCCAAGGAGAACTCACATGGACCTAACCCAATGTAGCCCTGGGTGCTGGAGCAGCCATGTGAAGACCTCTGCCAGGGCTGAGATGCTTACACGTTCACTGATTTTACTTTCCTCCTGCAGTTGGCATCATAATGTGTGTTTTGTGAGATGGAGGAGGACTTTGTGGATTGGTGTTGGAAATACGGGTTAATGTTGGACTTGTGGGCTTGGGAAGCACTGGGTTGGGATGTTTTCTTAATATGTACTTAACCTTTATATAAAACTCTTTCTTACACATATGAGTTTCTGTGGATTTGTTTCTCTAAATTACCCAGACTATCACACCAGATTACAGGATCATTCTTCAAAGAAATGAAAAACAACTGATTACCACTTCATCAGGAAAGGGAAGAAACCCAGGATAGGCAAAACAAAACCCTCCAAAATTCTCAAGAACAAAGGAGATGGCCTTGCAAAGCCTGTCCTGAAAACCTACTAGATAGTCACAGTTCTCAAAACATACTCATACTGGTATAATGACAGATACTCATATCAGTGGATCAGGTAGAAAAAAAACCAGAAATAAAAGCTTCTGCAGAGAGACATGTATTTTTGACAAAGGCCCCCGAAACATTATATGTGAAGCAGATGCTCTCTTCAAGAAAAAGTGTTGGAAAATCTGGATATCCACTTACAGAAGAATGCAACAAGATCCCTCTCTCGAAGAAGTACATCAGCCTGCGTGATCATGTGGTGTTTAAGTGATGAGGTATCAGCCATCATCAGAACAAGAAATCATATCATTGTGAAGGAGGGGTGGAGTGTGGAGTGGAGACCCAAAGCCCATCTCTAGGCAATTGGACATAGCCTTACGGAAGGGTCATGGGGAGGAGATGAGCCAGTCAGGGTGCTATGTAGCAACAATGAAACATACAACTTTCCTCTAGTTCCTAAATGCTTCTTCCTACCACCCCACTATCATGATCCCAATTCAACCCTAAAAATATGACTAGAACAGAGGAGGTACACTGGTATAGATAGTAACTGGAAACACAGGAAATCCAGGAGAGATGAACCCCTCGGGACCAGTGCTGAGAGAGGCAATATTGAGAGGATGGAGGGAAGGCGGGGTGGAAAGGGGGACCCTATTACAAGGATCTACATATAACCTCCTCTCTGGGGGGTGGACAACAGAAAAGTGGGTGAAGGGAGACATAGGATGGTGCAGATATGACAAAATAATAATTTATAAATTATCAAGGGTTCATGAGGTAGGGGGGAGTGGGGACGGAGGGGGAAAAATGAGGAGGTGATACCAGGACCTTAAGTGAAGAGCAAATGTTTTGAGAATGATGGGTGCAATGAATGTACAAATGTGCTTTACACAATTGATGTATGTATGGATTGTGATAAGAGTTGTATGTGCCCCTAATGAAATGATTTTAAAAAATAAAATAAAGAAATAAAACACATGCATACATCGAAAGACTTCATTAAAAGAATAAAATGAATGCACACAGACTGGGAAAGGACATTAAGTAATGACATAGCAGACAAAAACTAATCGTAGAAATGTAATGAATTTTAAAAGTTTACAACAAGAGAAAAATGACACACAAAGAAATGCTCCTGGTCATTAACTAAAAGAGGAATGCAAGTCAAAACAATAATGAGATACTACCTAATGCACATAACTGTAATCCAATTTTACAAAACTGAGAACAGTAAATATTGGAGAGTGTGTAGTGAGATAGAAACTCTTGTCCACTGCTGGTGGACTTTTAAATATGTACTGCCCCTAGAGAAGCCATACAGTGACACCTAAAATGGACAATTGTACTACTATTTGATCCAGTATTACCATTATTGGGCATAGATCCTAAAGGAATAAGAAGCATATCATGAACAGATGTTTGCTCCCCCATATTCATCGCAGCATAGTTGACAATAGGAAGAAGCAGCAAACAGCCTACGTCCCCTTAACAGAAGAGTTCATTTAAAAAAACCAAAACTCAGTTACATACACAAAATGGAATGCTACACATCCCTAAAAAACAGTGATGAAACCGTGAAACACTCTGATGCCTGTGGGATCTGGAAGACATCGTGCTGAGTGATGTTAGTCATGCACACAAGGACACATGCTCTATGAGCCCACTGCCGTGGGAACCTGCCGGAGCGCAGGCACAGCTTCGGCTTGCAGGCCAGCCAGTTTTCTGCCCAGGGATCAGAGAGCCTGGCAAAGAGGGCCAGAGCCAATGTGCCACTCACCATTCCCTCCAGGTAAGTATCTTCTAGGCCACTTGCCCCGAGGGCGCCTCAAGTTGCCTGGGATCAAGTGGCTGGGGAAGAGGGGGTGCTGTCTGCAGAGAGGTAGTCATTTGGATCTGGGGTAAAGTCTCCCAGACAGCGAGGCAGCCTTGTCAGAGGGATGGGCTTACTGATGGCGGGGCGGGGGGGGGATGGGCGGGCAGTTCAGGAGAGGGGAGCGGGAACTGTTATACTGAGATGAACATAGGTGCATTTCCGATGGGGGACCGCAGGGAGGTTAGAACTTTAGGTGGGGGAGCAGTGCCCGGGGGAAATCAGTTGGGGAGTGTCTTTAATGGCGTACAGCAGGTGGGCAGAATTCAACTGGGGCTATGGGGGGGGTGTAGGGGAAACCAGGCCAGGTGCCGTAGAAATCTTGGACACTGAATCCTGGATCTTCTGGGCGCATGGTACCCTATAGGGTCTGTAGTGGTGGGAATCCATGCGGAAACTCCACTGGGTGAACTGGATTCCCTCTCAGACCCACTTTCAACCCGGGACTTAACCCGGAAAACACATGGTGTTTGAAGCAGGTGAACGCAACTCTACCGAGAGTGGTAGTACGGTTGGCTGGCAGACAAGCAGGGCCTTGTTACATCAACGCCCTGTGTGCTGTATTAAGATACGCATATGCGGGCAAGCCTGTAAAGGTCATACTGTTATATGTTGCTCTTGAAACATTAGGAAGTATCTCAGAGATGTGTTGCCACTGGAGGTCAGCCTCTTGAAGTGTGTTATTTTTTCTTTCTGTTTTTTGGTAAATGAAAGCTCGGGACTCTGAAACGATAGGGAAAGCATATGGAACAAAGGTTTTGCGGGAGGCAGGTATTGAGGTGTAGAGCAAATACAACGGAGGTGTTGTCAAGGATTGCAGGAAGGGAAAATATGCTTGCCGACTGATTAAGGAAGCAAATGTAAAATTCTTTTTGATGTGATTGAACTATGGAATGATATGACATAGGTATCAACTCCCAAGTCACAGCAAATTAAAAACGAATATATCCAGGTATGGGTTTGGCACTCTCACTGAATCCTAGCTCCAATTTAAGAACAATCAGTTCTTACATCGTGGTCCTTCTCCATTCTTGCCCTCAGAAAGGGAACACAGAAGGTGTGAGTGCTATAGCAAAATGTGGCTAGAAATATAAATTGTTCCTGATTATCACGTAAAATCGTATCTGGGGTCTAAAAGGCTTGTCTCCAAACAAGCAGCCATCTAAGTGAGATGTCATCTAAGTCCACCTGGAGGAAGCGCACATCATCAGTCATTGAAGGACTGGAATCCATAGAATCTGAAATCGAAGGAGGGATCCATATCAGAGCCTAAATTGTAAGAATCCAGTGTCCAGAAGGTGATGGATGGCAGTGGGAGCCCAAGATTCATTTGTGGAACTACATAGGAACTAAGCCTCCAGAGAATTCTCCCTATGTTAAATTAAGGGATGGGAGGAAAGTAGTCTGGACTATTAGTGGATTTGTGGAGATCTATCTATCAGATTTATGGACTTGATATGGACTTGGCTTGGTAGATAATTACTTCTTGACATAAAACTCTCTCTTACACATATGAGTGCCCCTGGATTTGTGTCTCTAGCTGTCCTGGTCTAGAACATGACCCATGTATGAGTGCCACACAAGCACGATGATGAAGTGTTCAAGAATTTCCATTCTTTTCCATACTGTATACACTTCGTCATGGTCCACAGTTCAATATCTTTGCACAGTTAATGAAACACAAGTAAGCATTTTTCTAGTGTTCTCGTCTTACTTTCAGGAGCCATCTGAAGTCAGCAGCAATAGCACTTGTCCCACATCCTCTTTTGAACCAAAACTGAATTTCTCGTAGCTCCATGTGCTGCCAACTTTGTTAAATATGGAATGTACAGAGTATTAATCTAGAAAACTGGAAGACATCAGAAATGAACTGGACCAACTAGAGATATATATTCAAGGAATTAAGGAACTCAAATGCACTAAGGTTGTTGATTATTTAGAATCAATCATATAAATTTATAAGAATGACAAATTCAAGTGGAATTGCATTGGTTGCATTCATTGTCAAAACGAACATTTCAAGTCTATCTTGAAGTGCAATGCTATCTCCTGTAGGGCAATAGCTATCTACACACAAGGATAACAAGTTAATATCACCATATTTCAAATGGACACACCAACTGCTAAAGTTAATGATGAAGAATTTGAAGACTCTGACAACCTTTTCTGTTTGAAATCTAGCAACAATGCAGTCAAACTACAGTGATCATTATTGGTGATTGGAATAGAAAAGTAAGAAAGAAGAGTAGCTGGAAACGATGGCCTTGGTGACAGAAATGAAGCTGGAGATCAGCACGTCAAATATCTGATACATAAAAGAGACTCATTTAGGTTAAATCAAATGATTAATGTTTAATAAGATATCTCCAAAAATATGTTTTCTATATGCAAAATGTTTAAATTATAGAAAATTACTAATTTTTAAAAGATGTAAAATAGGTAATGGCAATGAGCTTCATATAACCCCCTCGCAGAGGATGGACAACAGAAAAGTGGGTTATGGGAGACAGCAGTAGGGAGGGGGAAATACGAGCTGAAATCAAGAGC
This sequence comes from Tenrec ecaudatus, assembly GCF_050624435.1. Lineage (NCBI taxonomy): Eukaryota > Metazoa > Chordata > Mammalia > Afrosoricida > Tenrecidae > Tenrec > Tenrec ecaudatus. The sequence goes on along the minus strand of NC_134540.1, from coordinate 139,850,985 downwards.
TCAAGTAGAAAGAGAATTATCTGAAAATGATGATGTCAACATATTTACAAATATGCTCAACAAAATGGATATGTGTATAGATTGTGATAAGAGCTATATTAACCACCAATAAAATATTTCTTAAAAGAATATAAAAATATAAAAATGCTAACAATAAAAAAGATGTGATGATACAATGCCCTATTTCATCACATACAATAAAATTCATAAATAAGTGACAATAGCATAGACGTATGTGAAGATTTTCATGTATATCCAGAAAATTCCCTAAAATCAATATGTAATTTTAAAATCAAATTTGTAAGCTTATTTTATTTTATTTTTGGTATATATATTTCTCTCCCCGGCCACTCAGCAGTTTTATTGGCACATACGGTAAATTATGTATCATACAATTCAATAGTTCAACCATTCAATCATATAGAGCAGAATTGTACCATCATCACCACATCAGTTTTTGAGGTTCCCCTCCACCCCATGGCTAAATTGCCTTTAAAATGAGTTATGTAATCACAATCTGTTCTAGTGCTCCCACCTCCTCCCTCCTTCATTATTTATTCCTGAAATCCCCTTTCCCTCCCTATCACCTACCTCCACACCTGTTTTACCTATATCCCCTTCTATCAGTTATTAGCATTATTCATTCACTCCCCCTGTGCTTCACAGCTGGGAGATGCAGCATCAAACAGTAAAACGCCAAATCTTGCTAAGGTGGTAAGGTTAAAAACATGATAGTATAAAGCCAAAAATGCAAGCAACGCATAAGAAGGAAAAGCAACAACATTCAAAAAGCCAGGGAAGACAATTCTGTCATGGAAGCACTAAGAGATACTTGCACCTACCCAGAACAGATTCAGGTCATGACTATAGGGTGGTCAACTGGCCAAATGTCAAGTTTGAAACAGCATCATCAAGATTACAATGGTCTCTGCCTGTTAGTAAGGCTGACTAAGGCTCTTGCCCTGGCTGGAGTGGATCTGCCAGTGGCTCAGTCTGACTAGATAGTACTGTCCCTGATACCCTTCCCAATTATAAATTGGGTGTTTATAAGTTTTTCTCTGATGCTTTTCTCCTCTCCATATTTGAATCTCATAATTGTCATCTTTGGCTCACACAAACTGGTCCATTTTTTTGGTGTGGACTTAGTGGATGCCTCACTTAGATGGCTGCTTACTTAAATAAAATCCTGTAAGACCCCAGAGACTCTTCTGATTGTAACCAGATGCAATCTACTGTGTTCACTACACTTCACTTCTGCATCCATGTAGGCGTATTTTCATCAAATAACAATGACACACAAGAAATGATAATAAAACAATGATGAAAATGATGACAGTTCCATTATATTTTTATCTAGTTGAAATTGTTCATTAACTATTGTCCATGCAAATACTTTAAGGCATAAACATTCATTTGAAATCAAATAGCACACATTATTAATAAACTACCAATATATTTATGGTTGTTGTGTTCTTTTTACTCATAGAGACTGGTGCATAGAGGCACTCTAGTACAGAATAAAATAGAGATTCCTAGAGCCACTGCAGGACAGAGTAGAACTCCTCAATATAGTTTTATAGAAGAGTGGACAAATCTCTCTACACAGAATTACAACCAGAATTCTCCTTAGAAGAGAAGATTGTGTGGCATATCCCACATATATTGTGCACGTTATCAGAAGGTCCTGGCTCAGGAGAGGCATGTCATTATTGGTAAAGTAGATTATCTATAACAATCTAAAGGGGGTTCTGGTTTAAGATGGTGAACTGATCACCCAGTGAGTGAATCTGTCTCCTACAATGAAGAGGAAAACATCAAGAAAGAAAAAGTGGGTACAAACAATCTTGGGGAACAAGTCAACAGATAAGTAACTGAGTCTCTCAACACCCAGCAATAGTGAGATTAGGTAGAGGGGAAGAGGCAAGGGAAAATGAGCCCACAAGTTTTATACCCTAGATCCCAGATTACCAGTATACCTTCCTTGTCCTTTGGCTGGTATGCAGGTTTTTTGCCCCAGTCTCAGACAGCCTAGCTTCTCAAATGACGTGTAATGCTCCTTCCAGATCTCCAGCTGGCTTGTGCAGAACACCTCCTTACTCCCTCACAATGCCTGATCTCCTCAGTAGGTGAAAACACAAACAAACAGCAATACATTTTCCTTTTTTAAAAAAATTAAATATTGTAGTATTTTAAATTAATTTTTATTAGTACCACCTTTTCTTTCATTCATTAAAATATGATCTTACTATTTTTTAAATTTCCTAAATTGGTACAATCAGGTCATTGGCCTCTTTCCTCTATTATATTCACTTCCATTCTTTGGTTTTGTCTTGCTTTCCCCTCCCCACTCATTGTTTTGAGTTCCCCACTTCACTATAGCCCCTACCCCTGCCAGGCTCTTAGGCAATAAATAATCCAGTTACTGTGACTATAGAACTACCTATCTTGGATTTATTTCATATAGAGGAAATCATATAGAACAGACAGGAAATAAACCAATAAACAGAAACTAGCACAGCAATGACTAGACAAAACACGGGAAAAGCTCGAGTAAAAGGAAAGCAGAGAATATTAAAACTGAAACAACTCTAGAGTGAATCAAAAGGGAGTCAACAGATCAGGCATTCCATTTCTCCCTAACTGCATCTACCATAGTTACCTTTCCAATGCTCCCTCTCTGACAAGAAAGCTATTCACTTTCCTCCCTGACTGTGGTCAGTGGACATTCACCACATGCTTGATTCATGTGAGGATTCTGCAAAGGTATTTTGGTGTTCCACTGTCATGCATAGCCTTCTGCAATCGTGGTGTCCATGGTTTAGAGTCTGATCCCTTTCTCTCCCTCAGACTTGGATTTTAGTATTTACTGTCTTCGGAACACAGAGACTGGTGTGCTTCCTCTATGTGGAATTTGTTGATGCCTCACTTAGATGGTGGCTTTTTTGAAGACACGCCTTTAGGACCCCCCAGTTGCTATTTTTTTCTGATAGTCTAGCACATTCTGGCGTCTTCATCATGCTAGACTATAGTAACCATATCTACAATGATCTCCTTAAGACAGCAAGCATTGTGCCGGGCCATGCCATATGAATGAATTGTTCTTAGATTGGGGCTAGAATTAGACACAAGCCCCAAATCCATTCATGCATCGATAATTTATATTTGTCGCTGATTCACATTAGAGACATCACTATCGTTTTATGATAGAGAACAGTATAATTCATCACATAGGGATAAGGTAGTCTATTCATATATATATCTCCATGTTCACAAGGGCAAGACGTTGGAAAAAGGCCAGAAGTAGGAAACTGTATAAAGAAACTTTGGGACATGCACACAATGGAATGCTACACAAAGGAGCTCATGATATGATCGGACTTGGAGAACATCATGTCGGGCAATGGTAGTCAATCACAAAAAGACAAATATTGACTCATAACACATGCTGTATGGACAGACATCCTGACAAAGACAGGCAGTGGCTCTAAGGTCAAGGAGTCAGTCATTCAACCTGACTTCCCCTGACTTCCTAGACAATGTTGTGGTAGGAAGGACCAATGCTCACAACCCCCTTACAACTCCCTATTAGTTTGTCATAAAGGCTGCTTCTCCAGGGAAGGCTTCCCCTTAGAAGATAACAGCTTCTGCCTAGAGGGGGAGAGTAGTCTCTGCCATGTGATAATTATCTATGATCACCTTTATGGAGCAGACGATCTTACATTTGTGATCAATGCATTCCTATCGAGATTTATGACCAAGAAGGTAATGGGGTTTTGCGTGTCTCTCACAAATGATCTCACATTAGGAATGTGGAGAAGGAGACTTGCCCTTGGGGAAAATGCTTGACTTCGTCTTTAGGGTGCACCAAGGGGAATAATTTAGCTTTTCTGTATGAGTGAGTCAATTCTGACATATTGCAGCTTATGTGCAGAATTACCCAGGTGGATTTCTGAGACTGTAACTTTATAGGGCAGTAGAAACTCTCCTCTTTCTCCAACAGTGTGACTTGGTTTTCGAACTAAATTATGCTCATTTGAATCCCAGTGTGTACTAACTACACCACCAGAATGTGCTTCCTGAAAGTAAGAATGACTGGAATCACATGCCAATGACGATCAAAGATTGTAGCCTCGAGTATAGATTAAAACTCATGGTAAAGAAAATAAAAATTATCATAAAGGAACCATGGTAAATGGAGAAAATAACAAATTTGTCAAAGATTTTGTCTTCCATGTCTCTACCAAGCAATGTCCATGGAAGAAGCAGTCAAGAAATTAAAGGATGGGTATCATTAGGTAAACCTGTTGCACAAGGCCCCTTTAAGTGTTGAAAAACATGTATGTTACTTTGGGGAAAAGGTGCCCCTGTCCCAAGCCAGGATATTTTCCATCACCTCGTATGCATATGAGAGTTTGGCACTGAATTTAGAAGGCATCTGAATCATGGTGCTGGCCAAGAATTATTAAATTACTGCAGACTACCAAAAAACAAGCAAATTTGAAGAAAAATGCAAGTCACAATGTATCTTAGAACAGGGCTTTTGAGACTTCATCTCATGTATTTTGGCTTTGATAGCAGCAGAGACCCCGTTACTGTAAAAGGCCACTATGCTTGGTGAAGTCGAGGGACAGCAAATGGAGGAAGACCGTCAACAAAACGGATTGACTCTGTGGCTGGAACAATGGACTTCAAGGTAAGACCATTTTGAGCAGGGTGAAGATCCAGGATACATTCCATTCGGTTGTACATTGGGTCACAATGAACCAACTCAATGGTACCTAACGACAGTAATAACAGTTCTGTGGCCAATCAAGAATGTTTCACCCATATTTCCTTCCTGTTTGGGCATACGATTCACATATCACATTATTTAATAGTTCACCGACATTGAGAAGAGTTGCACAATCATCTCCACAATTAGCTTTATCACATTTTCTTCATTCTTGTAATCAGTTATTAGATTCCCATTTTCTCCGACCTCCCCTGCCATAGCCCCAAGGAATCATTTATCCAGTTACTGTCTCCATAGATATACCTATCTGGAATATCATATACATAAAACATTAAAAAGCAAGGAAGCAAACAAAGCTTAACAATAACAGCAAAGTCAAACACGTAAAAAACTCAGTAGAAAATCTTAAAATGAGAACAAATTTAAATGGATTATAAGGGAGATAAAATGATAGGCTGCTAAATTTTAACCCAACCTCATCTTCATCAATCCACTTTCCAATGCATTCTGCATGTTAGCAAAGCTGTTCACAGCCCTGGCCCAGGCTCAGAGGGGATTCGCCAGGGGCTTAGTCCACATATACTTAAAAACAACAATATACTTAAAACAACAACAAAACTGAAACAGCTTTAAAATGGGTCCCGAGGGAGATCACATGATATTACAGTTTGACATAACGATGTCTGACACAATCTACTTTACAGTGCTCTCTGTCTGATAACAGGACTATTCGAATTCCTCAACTATGTTTGGAAGGAATTCAATAGAGGCTTAATCCATGTGTGGACCCTACAAATGGATGTTGGGCTTCCACTGTCTTCCAGAACCTTCTGAAAATCAGGTGATCACAATTTAACTCTAGTACCATTCACTCCTTTAAATTTAGATGGTAACATTTGCAACCCTTGAATCATACAAGCTGGTGTGCTTCTTCAATGTCAACATAGTTGATGCCGGAGATGGCTGCTTATTTCAAAACAAGGCTTTATGGTCTCTAAATGCTATTCTTTCGGACAGCACCACTTATTTCCTTTACTACACTTTGCTATAGCACCTTTATCTTCAGTGATCTCTTCATGAGAGTAAGTATTGTGCAGGGTCATGTCATATCAACTAAATATTTTAAGATTAGGGCTAGAATTAAGTGAAAGTGCAATTAAGTCCAAAACTCATACATCTATGGCTTATCTATGCCTAGGGTTCCCCTCAGAGATATTATTATTTTTGTATGTTACAGAACATTAGAAATCACCCCCTCTGAGTATCACTTTCACTGCTCATAATGACCATATAGGGAAGGGTATAGTCTCCAAAACGGAATCTCCAACCAAGTTTTTTGCATCCCTTAGTTATACAGTCTGATATCATAGGTTATCCGGATTTTATAGACCTTATCCTCTAGAGCGTACAGTGTACCACATAGGCACAACATAATGACATGAGGCAGAAAGCCGAGTAAATTAATGAGACTTTAATTTAAGCACATGTCTTTCAGATTAAAGAAAGTAATGTACTCCTTTAGACTTATATGGAACATTCTAGAGAAAGAAGAGGAAATCACTACCTTAAGGTTGTGGACTTTGCTTCTAACGTTTTGATTTTAAGATTGTATAATAATAGGCATCTTAAGACTACCATAGATATTGATATTTTCATATTTCCTTAGCATTTTAAGACATCTCTTAGCTCTATAGACATATTTCTGCCACAGTGAATTAATGTTATTGAACTTTTTGCCCTATATCTATCCCTTCTTGACTTGTTAAATTGGATTCATTCACTTAAGGTTTTAATATGCCAAGTAATTATCTCTATCTCAATAGTATTTTACACTATATACCCATAGCTAGTTTAAGCATAATATTATTAGTATACCATTACTAGAAGCCTATAACACATCCTTCTAGGTGGTTACTTGTATCTCTCTAACAAAACCCGATAAAGCCACCACTAAAGTGGAACAGTGATATATAGATAGATATAGATGATAGATAGATATAGATATAGATATAGATCTTAAGATATATATACATATCTTAAATATGTGAATGGATTTTATCTTTCACTTTATTGCAAGCCCTAACCTAAGAGCAATCATTTCTAAAAATGTAGCCCCACTTAATACTTCCCTTCATAAACGGATCATTGAAGATGGGTACTATGGCAAAATGTGGTGAAGAGATCAGATGGTGTCCATGTCCAGCTATCAGAAAGCACAATGTCTGAGGTCTTTTTTTTTTTTAGGTTTTCAAAATTTATTTATTTATTTTAAATTTTAACAATTTATTAGGGGCTCATACAATTCTTATCATAGTTCATACATATACATACATCAATTGTATAAAGCACATCTGTACAGTCTTTGCCCTAATCATTTTTTTCTCCTCTTTTCTTTTTTTACATTTTATTAGGGACTCATACAACTCTTATCACCATCCATACATATACATACAACAATTGTTTAAAGCACATCCATACATTCCCTGCCCCAATCATTCTCAAGGCATTTGCTCTCTACTTAAGCCCCTTGCATCAGGTCCTCTTTTTTTTTTCCCCTCCCTCATGTGCCCTTGGTAATGTATACCTCGTTATTTTGTCATATCTTGCCCTATCTGGAGTCTCCCTTCCCCCCTTCTCTGCTGTCCCTCTCCCATGGAAGAGGTCACATGTGGATCCTTGTAATCAGTTCCCCCTTTCCAACCCACTCACCCTCCACTCTCCCAGCATCGTCCCTCACACCCTTGGTCCTGAAGGTATCATCCACCCTGGATTCCCTGTACCTCCAGCCCTCATATGTACCAGTGTACAGCCTCTGTCCTATCCAGCCCTGCAAGGTAGAATTCGGATCATGGTAGTTGGGGGGAGGAAGCATCCAGGATCTGGGGGAAAGCTGTGTTCTTCATCGGTACTACCTCGCTGTCTGAGGTCTTAAAAGCATGCCCTAGGCAAAGGATTTTTATAGAGGCCTAAATCCAAGCATGCGCATATGTAAATACATACATAACAAGATTGGACTAGAACTATGTACTCATATCTGTATGTTAGGAATTAAGGTTGCAAATGGACATTGGACCTTGACTCAAATACTCCGTTAACACAAGAATACTTTGTTCTACCAATTCACTATCCTGTGATGCTCACTTTTCCAACGTGATCGGTAAAGACAAAGCTGGTGCATAAGCAAATGTGGTGAAGAAAGTTGATAGTATCCGGCTGTCAAAAGCTATAGCATCTGGGGTCTTAAAGACTTAAAGATAAACAAGCAACCATCTAGCTCAGAAGCAACACAGTTCACATGGAAGAAGCAAACCAGCCTGTGTGATCACAAGGTGTCAGTAGGATCAGGTATCAGGCAGCAAAGACCCAGAACAAAAAAATCACATCATTATGAATGAGGGGGAGTGTGGATTGGAGCCCCAAAGCCTTTCTGTAGACAAGTGGACATCCCCTTACAATAGGATATTGGGGAAGAGATGACCAAGTCAGGATGCAATATAGCACAGATAAAACATACAATTTTTCTCTAGTTCTTTAATGCTTCCTCTCCCCACTATCAGGATCCCAATTCTGCCTTACAAATCCGGCTAGACCAGAGGATGTACACAGGTACAGATAAGAGCTATCACACAGGGAATCCAGAACAGATAAAACCCTCAGGAGCAATATCAAAAGTAGCAATACCTGGAGGTAAGGGGAAGGTGGGAGAGAAAGAGGAACTGATCACAATGATCTTCATACAACACCCTCCCTGGGGAATAGACAACAGAAAATTATGTGAAAGGAGACATTGGTCAGTGTAAGACATGAAAAAATAATAATTTATAAATTATCAAAGGTGAGGGAGGGAAGCAGGGTGGGTGTAGGAGGGGAGGGAATTTAGGAGCTGATACGAAGGCATCAAGTAGAAAGAAAATATTTTTTAAAAGATGGCAACAAATGTACAAATGGGCTTCACACAATGGATGGATGTATGGATTGTGATAAGAGTTGTATGAACCTCCAATAAAATGATGAAAATGATTTAAACATCAATCAATAAATAAATAGCATGTCTAAAAGATGCAGCCATCTAAGTGAGGTGTCAGCTAAGCCCACACTGAATGAACACATCCCCCTGTGTGTTGTCAGTATTATAAATAACAAAATCCAAGATCAAAGAAGGGAAATGGAATAGAGCTTAAATTCTGAGTCAACTAGTCTACAAAAGCCTAAGGAAAACAGTGAAAGCCAAAAATCTTATTACAGACACCTACAGGGATTAAACTTCTGTTGAATTCCATTAGACCATTGACTAGGGATGTCACAAGCCTTGCCCTCTTACCGAGTGTGTCATAAAGTGAAGAAATGCAGATATAGTTAGGGTAAAATTTAACATGTCCTTCGTTTTCCCTTGTAATCCATTCTAAATTTATTCTAGTGTTATTATTTTCTTCCTTCTTTTAGATTGAGGATTTTATTTTAATTTATTATTGTTGTGGATTTTTAGCATGAGAATCTCATCCAAAACAAAACATAGGCAGAGCTATAGAAAGAGTAACTGGATTACATATTTCTTAGAGTTATGACAGGAGATGTTGGAGAGAAATAGGGAAGACTGTAAAAGAAAGTTTTCTACAATTGAGTGAGGTGGTGATCACAAAAAGTTTTAAATATATACAAACATTGAGTTATATTGTGTGTGAATTATATGTCAATAAAACTGATTTTTTAAAAAGATTTAGTAAAAGCTCTACTGCTTTCCTTTTCCAAATGTATGAACTCAAAAGAAAAAAATAAACAAGAAGAGAAAGATATTCAACAAAATGATTGAATCAGCGGCTGCAATGAGTAAGCGCAAACATGAGGAAAAGCGCGGTGCAGATGGTACGGGGCCAGACAGGGTGTGCTTCTTTTCTGCATGGTATCACTAAAACCCAGACTCTCCTTGACCAGAAGGCACCAGCAACAACCTCCACAGGCTTTCCAGGGAGGAACCTCCTGGTCCTTCCCCTTTGGAGCTGCTGATGGATTTAAGCCTAGAACCTTTGTTTACACTACCTAGTTCACCAGGCCACAGCAGGGCTCCTTTATATGTGCTAATAGCTTTAAATTCTGACCACTCCATTCCATGGAAAGTAATGTTCAGAATAAGGAAAGATAGAAAGCTTTATGTTATTATAAGTCATACATCATATCACCCTGAGTCATCAAAATATTTTCAGTTTTAGATATTTAGGCATTTTTTATCAAGAACGTGAAAATCAAAATAACTTAAAAGCTTACAAATTAAGAGAATTGTAGCATTTAATATATTGAAAAGTTTATAAGTGGAAATTGAAAGAAAAAAAATGCAACTTTAGACATGGTTGCCTAATCAAAAAAGCCCAAAGGCAAAAATAATTCAGATATTTATATGGCACAATGTTTTTATTTCAGATTTCTAATATCATTGTAATGATTATGTATTCACAGTGATAAAAAAGAGCAAAAGACATTAATGGTTGACATGAAAACGTATTTATTGTGCAAAACACCAATGAGTCAAATGAAATTAAATGCCATATTAAAAGTTAAATATAATTGTTGTGCTCACTATTATCTCCAGGTAAAGGACGAGAAGAGATGTGAAATAAGCCCTTTAAGAGCACGTGTTAAGGATAGACTGGGAATTTAAGGGACAGAAAGCAGTAGCTTCAATTCATTGAACTGTGGAAAAGGTGGGGATTTTTCTTTGTTCTTTTAATAACTGCAGCTGTAAATTTCAATAATTTAACACAAACTACTTGATAAAAGTAAGGATTTTTATCTCTTTTTAAACCCAATAAATATAGCTAAGAAATAAACTAAGAGCAATTTTTGCCTAATTGAAAACATCCCCAAGCAGTAGCTATGAAGTATCTTAATTTTGCCCAAATTTAAGAATATTTATGGTGAGCATGACAGCTACAACAGAGACTTACAATTTCTTTCAGAATGCATTTTCAAAATGCCTTTTTTGAGAACAGCTTGCTTGTAATAAATGGTGTTCTTAACTTCAAACCTTCCTCTGCTCCTGAAGCCAAAAGATTGCCGTAAGTTTCTCCTGAAAGTTTTCTGAGAATGAATTTACTTTGTAAATTGCCAAAAAAAATTTTTGTTAGACTCTTAGACCGAAATACTGCTTTTTAAAAACATTTTTGTGTGTGATAGTGAACTACTTATGTATTTTTGCTGTGAAAATTGTCTGTATAATTGTTGCTTTAATTTTTTAAAATGCTGTATGCACAATCAAACCCAAGCCAAAATCCTTTTGAGTTGATTAGGACTCACATCAGCCCTATAAGTCAGAAGAGAATTGCTTCTTAAGGTTCTGTGATTGGAAATGTGACGGAGCAGACAGCCTCATCTTGCCCCCATGGAGCCGCTTTTGGGTTTAAACTTTGTGGTTAGCAGCCTAATGTTAAACCCTCTGTGTTAGTCTGGTAAACTGGATCTACAAAGTCCTCCTCATAGTCACAAAACACACACTGTGATGTCAACTGCAGGAGGAAAGCCGAATCAGTGAATGTATAAGCATCTCAGCGCTGGTAGGGGTCTAAAGCGGTTGCTCCAGCACCCAGGGCTGCATGGGGTGGATCCTTGCGGCTTCTCATCAGGGATGTCTCACAGGGATGCCAGCAGAAACAGAGAACTGGCTAAGGCAGCTGCACTCTGGTCTGACCATCAGAGAGCAAGAGATCTGAGAACCAGAAAGGCGAGGTTCACTGAGCCATTTATCTCCCCACCCTGCAATCAATCCCATGTGTTTATCAGCCAGGTTGGCACAATAAACTTTAACTATCTCATCTTCTATGCCAGCAGGGCTATTTTTTTGTGCACATGCTATATTTAATTACAAATAATGACAAATTTAACTTTTGCTATCATATTTTTTCCATGTGTGTTTTTCAATCTCTTGCTATTTACATATGTATTTCTATTCTATGAAGATGAATTTTCATGTTTTTTTATAGATTTGTTTATATGATTTATTTGGAAATCCTTCCTTAGTGCATTTGCCTTGTGTGTTAATTTTTTATGTCACCTCCAGTTATAAATTTATATATTGAAATCTTTCATCCTTCTGTAGTTGATGTTTATGTGCCAATAGGAAATAATACAAACGTATTGTGTAACTGACTCTAAATAACTCATTCATGACCAAATTACTTTCTGTTTTTAATTTCTTGTTGATATCCTTAATACTTAGAAAGTGAAGGCATGTTGAAATCATGAGGACTTTTTATGCAGAAATGTGAATTTGATATAATTATGTGGAACATTTACATCCAACATGGACTATGGTGGTATGACCTGTGGGATGTGGTTTGCTTCTTTAGATTCACAAAGATCAGTGGGCCCACCCAGGTACTTCAACTGGGACAACGGTTTACAGGACGCCTGGGAGGGTGAAAGTATTGCTGAGCAACCTATGTTCCATGAATCTTGAAAGGGTTCAATCAAACACATTTTCCTTTATATATCCTTCTGTCACTAATTTAAAATGCCTCTTTTATCATATGAGTAGTGCACATGATAATTTGTTTTACACTTGAAACCAGATCAATGTTACCGTGGTATATATTTCTCCATCCTTTCCTTTTATTTGCAGCTCTATATTTAAAGTGGTGTTATTCAGATTGGTGTAACTTTTTATTGTGAATTAGGTGATATTTTTTCAGTTCTCATTCAACAATCCATACACATTTCATTTCATATTATGGAATATAATCCTCATAACCTAATATCACACATTCTACATCTTCCTGGGTCTCCTGTCTCCATATTTATGTACTTGCTGTCCCTTTCTGGCTTCTGAACCCTGTCCTTGGGCAAATTGTGCCCACGTAATATAAAAGGGTTCATTTTTTTCTGAGGTGTGCATACCTCATTAGTGCTATATTTTTTTCACACTACAGGCTTTTTTACCCCTCTGAAAACTGAGCTATAGAGGTAAGTGCATGTCTACACTTGTGTCACCAGTAGCGTGATCAATAATTATTTAATGCTCTTAGATATTTCCGAATGCTCGGTTTATTCACTGCAAACACACATCAAACAATCTAATAAGAACTCAAACTACTAAGGATAAGAGTATTAGGGCAAGTGTGAGCATAAGGGCATAATAACAGCACTCTGCACACATATCATTCTAGCATCTTAGTCCCAACAAGCATTGCCTTCATCGGTGGGCTCACCCCAGGTAGAGTGGGAGAGAGCAGAGCAAGAGTTGGTTCCTAACTCTAAAAAGTCAGTGTCTCTTCCCAGGTTTAAATGGACAGTTTGACTGGCTCTTTGACGTCACCAATGTCCCAGTCCAGTCTTACCGGGTTTTCTACACTTTAGGTAGCATGGCTGGCTTTGGGGCAACGGTCAGGTCCAGCCAATTCTTATCAGGGTTCTCACACATTTGGGGTGGCTCATTGGATCATCTGTTCTTTCTTGGCGATGGTCCAACTTCTTGGCTGGGCCCTAAATTCACACTTTATTTCTTCTCTAGAGTGGAGTTTCTTGTGTTTGTTTCTTTTGAAGTGGTTCAACGTCTTACAAGGTAGTTCAACATCTTGCAAGGAAGTACTATAGTACTTTCATCAACCTGAAAGGCCATGGTCTTGAGAGTTTCACCAGTCTGTATCAGACCAGCAAGTCTAGCAGTCTATATAACTTTCTGAACTTGGCTTCAGATTTTCCTCCCACTGTATTCGTGGCACTCAATTGTCATTCTTTGACTGTGTGCCGGCAGTGTCTAGTTCCGATCTCAGGGTAGTGCCAGCTGAGGTTCGCATGTAGACTGTGTTCTACGTGTCTTTAATTATCTCTTTTCTTCTTTGCTCTGGATAGGAAGGAATGGATACTACGGCCATAAATTGCTGTTCATGGATTCCTAAGACCCCCCAATCACTACTCACACACATACAACATTCTGTGAACTATGTCATCTGAATCGATCTTAGTGTCTGCTATGGCTATGTTCCCTGTCATTGAGACCGACTGGCTCATCCCCAGCAGATGCTTGGTTATGCATAATAATTTTATGCATAATAATTTTATAATAATTTCCCTGTTTGACCTATTATGTATTTGTATTTCTTATAGTATATATGAATATGCTTAGGAATTTTTTTCTGCCAAACCTCTATATGGTCATTAATGTAGACCCTATTACCTACCAGTATTTGTTCATCTTGCCTAACCACCTATGTATCAACCTGATAATACAATATTTAATGAATATTTTCATTTATTTCTGTTGTTTGTAACTGTTGTATATTTCTCCAAAATTAACACATACCCATTATCCTAGTCAGTGATTTACCTTCTGCTTCTTCATTTTTTTGTCCATGTGTAACTCTTTCCTTTACTATTTATAATAGTAGATTTATCAATATTGCCTTTTGGCGATTAACTTATTTTCCTCAGCAAGTTGGTATAACATCTACTATCTGTGTAATTGTCTTCAACTGGTTGCCTTTGATCTTTGTTTCTCTTGTCCTGGTTTTTAATTCTTTAATTTGTCACTCATCAGAGTTGAATATGTTATCCAATGAAAGCTTGAAATGAGTTGATTATGCTCTTATTACACATTGCTCTCATGGAACTTCAAGTTGGTTTTGACTCAGACCAACCTTTTATACAACAGAAGAAAACATTCCCTGATCTTTTAAACAATTTTGTTAATCATTTAAAATCATTTTGTTAATCATTTTAGCAATTATTGTTATGTTGGGGCCTAGTATTGTAGCCACTGTGTCAATCCATTCATTGAGGGGGCTTCTTGTTTATTGCAAACCCTCTACTTTGTCAAATAGAAAGTTCTTCTCCAGGGACTGCTCCCTCCTGAAAATATATCCAAAATATGTGAGACAGAATTCCAGGTCATCATCACTTATAAACAGCATTGTAGCTGTACTTCATCAAAGACAAGTTTGTTTGTCCCTCTGGTTTTTTCTTCTTTCTTTGCTCTGGTTAGGGATATATAGAGAGTAGGAACTTAGATTTCTGTACATGGATTTTTAAACCCCCCAATAACTATTATTACTCACTGCATTGAATTAATGCCAACTCATAGTGATCCTATAGTTTGGCAATTTCAATATAATTCCATACCATAATTTAAGTGTATCAGTTCTTCTCCTGCCTTCCTTAGTCATTGTTCACCTTTCACATGTGTGTGAGGCAATTGAAAGTCCCCTGTGTGGGGTCAGGTACATTATAAGTTCTTTTGTAGCAGATTGGTCAAACAATACATCATTTTAATTATTAACTGCTACTTACAGAAGTATTCATTGTGGATACAGGTCAAATGAATCTATGACAACTTCAATCTTTTCTCCATTTTTCAGGATGTTTTCTATTGGTCCACATGGGGAGATTTTTGTTGAATTTATGTAGAGTTGTAATCCATATTGATATAGTAATCCTTGATTTTCACCATGAAGTACTTCAAATCTGCCTCCTTTTCAGCAAGCCAGGTCCTCATAACTGAATATTGCATGTGGTCGTGAGCATACCAGACTGCACATTAAATTTTTGGTTTAATAACACAGGTCTTTGTATATTTCATTATAATGTGTTTTCTTTTCAAGCTTCCCTTTGATGTTTTCTGTTGAGCTCTGACTTCATCATTTTTTTCTCACTGGTTTTAGCTAATCTATATTCAAAAGCAATGTTAATGAAATACACCTTGGAATTCTTTGTGTTTTTCCTTTTTCTTAAATGAACTTTGGATTTCTTATGTGCTATGTCCTTGATGTGAGACGCGGAACAAGATGGATTGACACCGTGGCTGCAATGACGGGCTCAAACACAACTGTGAGGATGACATAGGACCTGGAGTGTTGTTTTTTTTTGGTAGTACATGGGGTTGCTAGAGTTGGAGCAACTTGACAGTACTTAAGAACAGTAGTTTTCCAAATATAAGAAATGTGTTCCTTTGGGTAGTTAGATATCTGTCTGTATACATCTAAATACACATTTGTGTATTACAGATGTTTGTTTCCCTAATTACTCACCAACTAAATTTAAATCTGCCTGTCTGAAGACAAAATTTGCACTCAATTAGTCACCAAGATAAATTTTCGTTTGATATTTAATAGAAAAAAACCTCTGGAAATTTCAGAATTATTGTATGATTTTCATGGCTCTGTTTTCAAAAGTGGACTGCTTCTGCATTCCTTCTAGTCTGTTCTTTGGGAGTCCTATTGTGAAACATAGATTACACTAATGAGATTTGATATGGTAATATGTAATATGTGGCAAAGCTGTTCTGAATTATAGCTGACTTATTTGGAAGCCAGTGTCAGAAAGCTTGGTGTCAGTTTGAATTTATTGACTTATCTCCTACTGAAAGATATCTGTAATCAATGCTGTGCTTGGTTGTAGCAAGTTCTACAATCTGTGAATATCAAATGCAGTCAACCAAATCCTTGGATCCTATTAGCTACATTTTCTCTGTCTGAACTTGTTTCTTCTTTGTAGCACCTATCAGAAGTGTAACATGTACTTTATGTACATGATGGATGGATGAATGACTACTTTCTCTTTCTGTTAGCTTTAGGATGGTAAGAATCATTCCTATCATTGTTTTCATTATGCCTAAACAAAAAATGAAAAACAATAAATAATTTGCTGAGTTAATACATTTTAAATTAGAGAAGTTAGACATATAATTAAGTGGAAGTTCATATATGTGTAATTCATTTTATTATTACAGTAGGTGTCTCCTGAACATAATTGATTCTAAGTTTTATATGCATTAGTAGGAAATATTTTAGCTAATTTAAAGAATAAAATAATCCATTGTAATTTTATGCAAGATATATTGATGGAAGTATAGACAAGTGATATCCTTAAACTATCTCTCCCACCTGGAAAATGTAGAAGTGCTAAATGAAATGCTGAAAATAGGACTGATTTCACGATGAAATATAGAAAACGTTGAGTCTGCATAAGTTAACTGGTGTGAAAGGAGCACCTTTCCATAACCCCCAAATCCTTTGTAATTCAATAGCATTAGAAAATTGGACGTACATTTCTCAGAGATAACCCTCAGTAATCACAGGCTTATAGATACATTAATATCAAATATTTCATTTGGTGGTTTTTACTTGTCCTTGAGTCAATTTCAGCTCTGGACAGCCCATGAGTTCAGCATGGAAGCACTCTGCAGAGTTCTCAAAGTTGTGAATTTTCAGAAGTGGAATTCCAGATTTAACATTTCGATGGATTGCAACAGTTAACTTTCCACTAACAATAGCTCAGTAATGGTTTCCTATAGTGTTTCCTCCATCCAAGAAAATGTTAAGTATCCATTTCTTTTAAACCAAATCATTAGGAAGAAATTTTACAATTCAGGCAACTATAATAATTTCATACAGACACACTAACAGTGGGGCATATTTTAAGTAAATTAATAAAAACAAATTGTATATTTTATTTTTAGTAATTGAGTGATTTTTCTCCCTACTAGTTTCAGTAAAACATAAAAGCTCCTAATGGGCCCTGTGTTTCTTTTTCAGACCCCAGACTTGAATATAATTCCTTACATTAATATCCTAGGTACCTCACACCCAGGCAGAAGAAAAACAGACACATATGAACTACGCTGTTGAAGAATATTGAACGTGTCTTGGAAGACTCTAAACACTTTGTCTGAGAAGAGGTACAGCCAGAATGCTCCTTAGAGGCAAGGATGGAGAGACTTTGTCTTGTGTAATTTTGGACATGTTGTCAGCAGAGATCAATCCCTGAGAAAGGACATCGAGCTGGGTAAAGCGAAGAGGCAGTGAACACGAGGAAGGGCCGCAATGAGATGAAATGACAGACTTGCTGCAGCAGTAGAAACAAACATAAGAACAATTGTGTGAACAGCGTAGGACCAGAAGGCATCTCTTTGGGTTGTACACAGCCTTGCCATGCGTTCGAACGGACTTGATGGCACCTAACAACGAAGGTACCTCAGAATGTAGATTTAAATGGTCACATTTAAATTTATATAGCTTTCATATTTTATATTAAATTTTCATATTTTGAATCTTCGTATTAGTAATGTGTCCTATATTTACCTTGATTTTATTCTCAAATATTATTATATAATGATATATAATGTCATATATATATTTATAATCATTGGTCCCTGGTCCTGTGTTGAAAATTTGACTATTATGTAATAAAGTCTTGATGCTATTATTGCATATTAAGTTATGCTATGCATAATATTTTACTATAGCCTTCAGATTAAGAGGAAATTGGTTGCTTATCTTAATAAGTCAATATTTACATGGTTGTGAATTCATGTAAATTCTGCTAGCTTAAGTATTTTTACTTTGCTGCTATATAAAATGGAAGCTTTTAAACATTGTCTCTCTCCGCCTAGCTTTCATAAATAATGCTCTATAGTAAAATAAGAAAAGGAAAGAAAACTTTCTTTCAAGAATTAGGACAATTAGTATGGTATCATTTATTTCAAATTTAAATATCTTCAAATTTGTAGACTCACATGAAAGTACCTTTTAAATAGCTTGGAAGTGAATAATTTAATCCAATGGCCTCACTAGCATCATTAAAATATGAAAAGAGGAAAAACATAAATCTTAACTTTCTTATCAGAGAACCTGAAAAAACGCGCATGTCTAGGTCACCTTATATTTAAATGATGACAAAAGAGTAAGGACAAAGTAACCTAGATTCTACCCACTGAGGATTGCACGGAAGATACACTACAACCCTTCATACTCACAGGGACTCTTCCCTATTTCATATCTAAAGTTTTCACAACTTCTTTGTAGATCTCACATCTTTTCACAGCTTTAAAATAAATGCAAGTGTTTCTATATCACAGAGAGCTAATAATCTAGGTTTCAACATATAATTAATTCTGATAGTAATCGCATTAAAATTAATATCAAGCAATATCTTTAACATTTCATTCAAAAAGTTCAAGAAAAGCATTTTCCAAAGGTCAATACTTTGAAAGAATATAATAAAGTATTTTGTTGTCTCTTATGGAAAGCATTAGGTGTCTCTGTTATGTTAAATAGAATCCAAATAACGCAAACTTAAATCCAACTCATTACTGTCAAGTCCACTTTAATCTATAAATACAACAATTGTGATACAAATCTCAACCTTATTCATTAAATAAGTAAAAAATCGAATTGCTAACTTTATGTGGACAGCTAAGAGACCTAGGAAAAGCACAGAGGTCTTGAAGAAGAACAAAGTAAGGTACCTCTTTCATTACTCACAAAACTTATTACAGTCACAGTAGAAAAAACAACCTGGAACTGATACAGTGATGGATACACAGCCCAATGGAATCTAATACACAATGTAGCTGTACATGCCTCCTTCTATAGGCAACTTATTTTCAGAAAAAAGACCAAAAAAATTAAATGGGAAAGAAAAACCCTCTTGAACAAATGGTGCTTGAAAATTTGGATCTCTATCTGCAGAAGAATGAAACAGAACCCATACGTCACTCCAGGCTCAAACATAAACTCAAGATGAAATAGAAACCCAGATTTCATCCCAGAACTATACACACTATATACTACTAAATATAGTGAAGGAAGCAAATACAGCGAAAGGCAAAATGTAGGACCGGGATTTACTAAAACGGAAAGACTTCATCAGCAGAGTTAAATTAGAGCCCACCAAGAAGAATCTGTAGCAATGAGACAATGGTCGAGGGACTGATTACTGAAATCTTTAGAG
The DNA here is from genome assembly GCF_050624435.1 of Tenrec ecaudatus. Lineage (NCBI taxonomy): Eukaryota > Metazoa > Chordata > Mammalia > Afrosoricida > Tenrecidae > Tenrec > Tenrec ecaudatus. The sequence goes on along the minus strand of NC_134540.1, from coordinate 139,831,541 downwards.
TTCTGCAACACCACAGGTTAAAACGAACACGCAATTTAAAAGTCAGCAAAATACAGGAACAATTTTTTAAGAGTGTGGGGCACCAAAATGGCTAACAAACACATGAAGATATGGCCACAATCACTAGCCATCCCAGAGTTGCAAATCAAAATAACGAAGAAATATCCTATCATGCTGGTCAAGTGGTGGGTCAGCAAAGAGGAGGAAGACCTTCAGCAAGATGGGTTGATACAGTAGCTGTATCGATGAGCTAAAAGCATACGCACAGTTGTGAGTTTGACACACAACTGAGTAGGGTTCCATTCCGTTATCCATAAGGTTGCTAGGAATTGGGACTCACTTGATGGTAATTAACAACAATATATCTCTTCTGGTAGTCACCTAATCTGGTGTCAATTTAAGGATTAAGAGTGTAGGGGTGGAGTTTAGGCTGTCAGTCTGGAGATAGCCAATAAGACTTCTGTGTGGGCATGGCCTTCTCCTGAGAATTCTGGGAAATCTGGTGCTTCCTCCTTGGAGGCTGAAGATGAAGACACCTCTCTCTCGGCTTCTCCCTGGGAGACATTGCAGAAGACAAACCACATGGACACAACCAGACCTTGAAAGCCAGAGACGCCACAGAGAGACCCTGCCTGCGCTGAGAAGCTTACAATGCCACTGGACCCTACCCACTCACCTGTGATCTGCATTCGGTGTCATTGCATGTGTTTCATGAGTCTAAATATGACTTTATAGATTGATATCAGAAATATGGGCTAATATCATACTATGACCTTGGACTGGACTGGGTTGGGATGTTTTCTTAATGTTTAATTTCCTTTTCTTTCATATACATATGCATTTTTCTGAATTTGTTTCTCTAGACTTCCCAGACTAATACATTACTTTATACCCACAATAGCCCAGTTCCAAAAAATCAGAGAAATACAAAGCTGGAGAGTACGTGGAAAAATTGGAACTTTAAAAAAAAACATTTTATTAGGGGCTCATACAACTCTTAACACAATCCATACATACATCAATTGTGTAAATCACATCTGCACATTCATTGCCCTTATCATTCTCAAAATATTTGCTCTCCACTTAAGCCCCTGACATCAGGTCCTCATTTTCCCCTCCCTCCCCACTCCCCCCACCCTCATGAGCCCTTGATAATTTATAAATTATTATATTGTTACATCCGGCCCTGTCAGACGTCTCTCTTCATCCACTTTTCTGTTGTCCTCCCCCTAGGGAGGAGGTCACATGTAGATCTTTATAATCAGTTCCCTCTTTCCAACCCACTCTCCCTCTACCCTCCCAGTATTGCCACTCACACCCTTGGGCCTGAAGGGATCATTCACCCTGGATTCCCTGTGTGTCCAGTTCATATCTGTACCAGTTTACATTCTCTGGTTTAGCCAGACTTGCAAGGTAGAATTTGGATCATGATAGATGGGGATTAGGTGGGGGTGAAGAAGCATTTAGGAACTAGAGGAAAGTTATATTTTTCATCAGTGCTACATCGCACCTTGACTGGTTCGTCTCCTCCCCAAGACCCCTTTGTCCAAATGGGCTTTGGGTCTCCACTCTGCACTCCCACCTCATTCACTATGGTAAGATTTTTTTGTTCTGATGATGCCTTATACCTGATCCCTTCAACACCTTGTGATCACACAGGCTGGTGTGCTTCTTCCATGTGGGCTTTGTTGCTTCTGAACTAGATGGCTGCTTGTTTACCTTCAAGCTTTTAAGACCCCAGATACTATACCTTTTCATAGCCGGGCACCATGAGTTTTCTTCGCCACATTTGCCTGTGCACCCATTTGTCCTCAGTGATCGTATCATGGAGGTGTGCACCCAATGATACGATTTTTTTTTTTTTGTTCTTTGATGCGTGACAACTTATCCCTTCGGCACCTCGTGATCACACAGGCTGGTGTGTTTTTCCATGTGGGCTTTGTTGCTTCTGAGCTAGATGGCCACTTGTTTACCCTCAAGCTTTTAAGACTCCGGATGCTGTATCTTTTGATAGCTGGGCACCATCAGCTTTCTTTACCACATTTGCTTATTCACCCACTTTGTCTTCAGTGGTTGTGTCGGGAAGGTGATCATTATAGAATGCCAATATAATAGAAGAACGTGTTCTTGTATTGAGGAAATTGGAGCTTTTATATACATTTAGTGGGCTTGTAAACATGTAAAATCATTGTGAAAAGTAACATTGTGCTATGTAAATCGACTGGGAATAGAAACACCATACAACCCAGAAATACGTCTGTTGGGCATATGCCCCAATGAACTGAGAGGCAGAACCCAAACTGATGTATGCTTTCCCATATGCATTGCAGCACAATTCAAGCAGGAGACAGCCCAAAAGTCTATTAATGGAAGAATGGTTAGTGAAACTGGTATATATACACAATGGAATATGATGCATCCCTAAAAAAAAAGATTAAACCAGGAAATACCTCATGATGGAAATGACTATGCTGCATTATGTTAGTCAGTCACAAAAGGACAAATCATCCCTAAGTTCACTACTATAAGGAGAATGGCAGGCATCTGTTCTCAGGTCATGTAATTTTTAATCCAGCCTTCCAAGCAATAAGGTAGTGCGCCTACCTACAGCCAATGAATTATATACCGTCTCCTTATTTTTACCTCTAAAAATTACTTAGAAATATTTGCCTATAGTTGTGGGAGGGAAGGAGGAGAAGGTGATAAAATAGTTTAAACAAATATATGGAGTTGTATTGATTGTGTCCAAGAAAAAATAAGAATTTATTAAAATCAGAACCCGTCATTGATTATAAGAATGTTTTCCTGGCTTTACAGAAAAAAACAAACAAAAAACATGTGAGTCATAAAACCTCTCTGTTTTGTTTTCTAGTTAAGGGTTTAGTTACAGCTTATCTGGCCTATATCTAATGAATGGGTGTTTCAGGCACTCATTCTGAGGAAGCAGATTGTGAATTTCTTTCTTTTTTCTTCAGATAGTGCTAACAGTAGCTGCATTTTCTTTGACAGATGTGGTGTTGGAGAAGGCCATGCACAAGTGCATCTTGAAACCCTTGAAGGGGCATGTGGAGACCATGCTGAAGATCTTCCATATGGCTGACGGCTCATGAAAACAGCTGAAAGATAAGTTGCTGCTTGTAGGACAGAGAAACCCACAGGAGCTGGAAGTATTTGCTCTGACTCCTGACTTTGTAGATGTGGAAAAAATCAAGGACAAATTCATGACAATACCGAAGATGTATTCATCAGAAAAGAAGATCATGATATTGCTGAGGGTCTGTAGACTCTCCCCCACCCCCCCCTAAAATCCTTGAATCAATTAGCCAATTGAAAGGAAAGTAAGTATGTGATCTTAAAGGAAGGATTTTCTATTAGTGAGGTTCGAGATTCCTAAAATATTTATTGAACACTATATGCAACATGTGATCCTGGGTTTAATTCTGAACACCCTGCCGCATTTTTTCCCCCAGTTTGTCTAAAGGGCATTCTGTTACTGGGAATACTTAGGATATTTGAACAGCCTGAAGATTATGTAGTAATAATGCATCTGTGTTAGTTTTCTGAGTTTTATAATTTTATTTAGCTCTTGTTTCCAGGATATATTCACTGAGGTTTTTATGGTTTGGGGACATGGTGTCCACAGTGTAACCTCAGAACATTCAGGAGGGAAGGATGTTCATGTATGTATGTGGGTGCAAACAGAAAGAGAGAGGCTCAAGCAAATGTGATAAAGTGCTAACATTTGGGAAAGCTGGCTGAAGGCCAGACATGACTTCTTTGTACTATATTTGCAGGGTTTATTTTTTCTGTGAGTTTGAAATGATTTCAAAATTAAAAAGTTAAAGAAGAAAAAAAATTTACTTAGAGAGAGGAGGTCTCACCTCAGCTACAGTCAGTTTCCCAATCCCGGTCATATTATATTGTGAGGCCACGCTAAGTCAACAGATGCTCCTGGCCTGGCAGCGTGATTAACAAACCTAACTGGAAGTTCAAGTCAAGAGGTGAGTGGGAAGAAGGGGTTCACACTTCTAATGACGGGTAAACCAGGTGGGGAAAACCTGCCATCTGGGAAAGTGCTTAATATTATTTATATAGAGCTCCAAGGGGAGAATATGACAATATCATATTCTAATTGGACTTTTCGGCTGTGCCGTTGTGAATAAATGTTATTGAGAGTTCTGCGCCATCCCCAACCCTTACTGTTTGCATAAAAGTGTGCACTTAAATTTTTAATCTGTATAATTTAACAATTCACATATTGTGTGTGGTCTAAAAGCTGACATATATGTGTATAATTCCCAGTTCTCAAAAGTGTATTAAATTCTATACCACTGGCTAAGTTAATGATACCATCAACAAATTTACTATATGCCCCATGTGAATGATATAAAATCTTATAAAATAAAACTATATTGTTGTCCTTAAAATTAAGCAGAGGCAATATAAACCATATATTTATAAATGGACTTTGGACTCACTTATTCATAGGCCTAATCTAAGAACAATTACTTCTTATGACCCGGTCTTACTTTATACTCACCCCAATAGAGAGATTAATGAAGATAGGGGTACGATAGCAAAATGTATGGAAGCAATCAGATGGTTCCCTCTGTTAGAAAAATTAGCTATTGGGATGTTAAAACTGTCTTAAAACAAGCAGCCATCTAATTGATTGGTCAGCTAATTCCACAGAGAAACCCATACCAGTGTGTACAAGGATGACGAATAGTAAAATCTAAATTGGGAAAGGAGGACAGTATGTCGCTTTAATTCTACACACCCAATGTGCAGAAGACTGTGGATGATCCTAGAACCCCAAAATCCACTTGCAGGGTCCTCCGTGGACTGAGTCTCCAGTGAACCCCTTCTGACCACGGTCCAGGCACTCAAATAAACTTGTTATCAGACAAAGCATCGTAAAGTCAACTATGGCAGACACAGTCAGCTTAAAATAATTTATTATCTTTACATCTGCCTTTTTTTTTTGTTTTTTTAAAATCTTTTTATTGGGGCTCATAAGGCTTTTATCACAATCTGTACATACATCAATTGAGCAAAGCACCCTTATACATTCGTTGCACTCATCATTCTCATAATTCACCTTCCACTTGGGTTCCTGGAATCAGCTCGGTTTCCCTTTTTTTCCCCCTCCCTTCTCCCTCCCTGCTCCCCTTTCCCCCTGGTTTGATAGTTTATAAATATCTTATCTTACACTGCCCGGCATCTCCCCTCACCCACCTCCCCATTGCCCATCTCCCAGAGAGGAGGTTACACATAGATCTCCAAGATCGGTTCTCCCTTTCTACACCCCCTTCCATCCTGGTGTCACCACTCCTACCACGGGTGTTGAGGGATTCGTCTGTCCTAGATTCCCTGTGTTTCCAGATCACTACTGCACCGCTGTACATCCTCTGGTACAACCAGGTCCGCAAGATAGAATTGGGGCTCGTAATATAATTTAACTATTGAATTTTGCATGTGAATTATATGCCAATAAAATATACAATAATAGAGCAGATACTGAGGTGTGAAATTTTGTAAGCATCATTCTTATTCTAGAAATTTATTTTGATAGCTTCCCTTCGATACTGCATTGAGGAATTGCATTTTTTTCTGGAATATATTTAGGGTTATAATAAAATTTGTTTTGATACCCGACAGTGCTCATTACCATGATCAGTCATTTGCAGTGTCCTTTGAGTTTACCGATTTCTAAGAACTCTTGAATTCATGTGAACTGGTAATTTACTACCTATTCTTTTCTACTCCACAACTTCTTTCCAATATTTATATTCCCTACACTTACCATTTCCCCTTATCTCTATTTTTAGTTTGGTTTGTAAAAGGTTAAAAGGCATTTTAATAGTTTTCTATGCATAGTGTGCTTCCTGTATCTCTTTAAGTTTATATTCCATCTTTCTAGTGATGGTGAGCATGCCGGAAAATGCATAGGTAAAGGATAACAGAGAAAATATCCCTACACCAATTAGCTACCAGGCTTCCCTTAAATAGGATGATTTCCTCCTTGATTATGCTCTGAAAAAGATATCCTAAAATTTCTCTTTTGCAAAAAATAGTAATTTTTTGCTCTAAAAAAGATAATTTTCTTGCTCTAAAAAAGATAATTTTATGCTCTAAAAAGATATCCTAAAATTACTCTTTTGCAAAAAATAGTAATTAGGTAAGATAAAACAAAAGATTTATATCTTGAATTTTTAAAGCAAATATCTCTCAATGAGGTAAGAGCAACATTTTAGGAGGCATTCAGAAAGAGAACAATAGATAATTTTAAAATGATTGTATAATGAAGAAAAAATCTTATTATAGTATGTCTAAGAACCAATGAGATGAGACAGAATTGCACTAACTGATGATGTATCACTCCAGCAATAATGAATGTTTTATAACTTAGTCATAGTCTCCCATGTGAATTATTCATCTAGCCATCCGAATTCACATTTCCATGTCTTCCTTGCCTATAATGACTATTAACTCCTTTCTCCATCACATAATAAATGTTTGAACTGACAAATCTCTACCATTGGAAGGGTAAATTGAAACCTTTTCTTTTTTTGCTTATAGCCTCATATTGTTTCTAATTATTTAGTTAATTACTCCCAATACAGGTGTTCTTACCTCTCATTAAGACTAATACAAAGTTTCCTGTGAATTTTTGCCTCTGTAAAACCCTTAAGAGTTCTCTTCCTTGTATTCAGCTAAACATGTATAATTGATTTATTTTTCATCACATTTGCAAAATAATATTTGTGTCATATTTGTCTATCTACACTTGATCCTGTGCTTACACAAGCTGTTAGTACTGCATAAGAACATCATGCAATAAATAGGCTCAAAGGTCACGGTTATCATCCATTTACTGACTCTTAACATTTATCCCCTTCTATAATAGAAAGGTGTTTCAAAAATTATTTTTCAAATTCTTTTGTATTTGATTCCATTTTCCATGAATTATAGAATGACCTTTGTAACTGCCTTACTTTGTTCACTTTCCACAACAGACATTTTCAAATATTTCTAATATTTCTAGATTTTTTTCTCTGTAATCTGATAAACTTCATCACGCTATAAACAAATCTTTGTATAATGCACCAATCATCTGCTCCTCCAGTATAAGTTCTGCCACATTGTTACTTGACTCCCTATATTAAAATGAGGGTAATCTTCACCAAACTCATATGTAACAACAGGAGAAAAGTTCTTTGAGATAAGTGTACTTTGTGTGCATATGTGAGGAGTCACCAATTTTCTGTAAGCATTTACAGTGAGCGGATACGTGGTGCAGAAACATTCTCCTGGAATGTAGTGTGTGAGGCCCTTCCCAGGCCTCAGACCACAGAGGCGTGCCCCTCTGCTAGGGAAGGCTAGTCAACCCCTGCAGTCATGAGTGTAGGGGACAGAACATGCACATCCTGCTTCCCACAGCACCTCACATTGCCCTTGAAGTAGTATTGTGACACGGATTACACCACTATACTCTTTCAATTGTACTCCAAATATCTTTGATAGTAAATATGATAGGCAAATCCACATCATCTCTCCAGAGATGTTGACTTCTTAAGGCACTGACTTGTGGAAAAGATCTGTGTATTATTGGATTAAGTTAGGGAATTTGAAATAGATTTTTCTGGATTTATTGAGTGGGCCAAAGGAAATCGCAAGAATTATTATAAGAGACAAGTGGAAGATTCAATTCAGGAAGGAGATTTGAAAATGGGAGCAGAGCTCCAAGTGACGAAATGATTGGAATGGGTGAGACCACCAAGAACGCAGCAGAATCTGCTGTTCATTGAATGGTGTCACCAAAAAGACTTTTTTTAAATTCTAAACTCTGTACCTGTGGTATAATCCAATAGCAGAATGTATTTTCTTTGTTATATTAAGAAGCCACTTCAAAATACATGAATAGGGCCTATTAAAAATAAAACTTTGTGTTCATCAAAATACTTTTTTTTAAAACAAGAAATTTATTTAAACAACAAGACACTTGACTTGAAGGAGAAACTATCCAGGTTTCATTTCTTTGAGAGTAATTTACCCCTAATTAAAGACATATTGCCCTACATGTAACAGCTACGTACAAAAAAGTTATAAAATTGTCCTTGGTTTTACAACGATAAATGAAAAACATTAAAAATCTCCAATCCAACAAGATATGCAAGGGTTTTTTTTATGTCATTTTTTGTTGTTGTTGTTTTTGTTAAACAGTGAGAGCAAAATAACTTACTGGAATATAGAGAGAGGAGCTGAGTGAGCATGCTGCTGATGGCGAAGGGTTTTTTTTTTTCCACAGAGCCACTGTTTTCCCCATTCCATCTCCACTTGGTGCCGATCAAAACATACCATTGGCCATTTAGTAAAAAATAAATAAAAATAAACAAAGGGAAAAATGCAATATGCGTGTGCACACGCACCAGTTACTTTATGTACAATAAAGGAATGGGGAAGGGGAAATAAAAGAAAAAACTATACTGTAGTCGTCAGGAGGTGGTGCAACCAAATTGTGGTTTTCTAATTGAGAATGGATTCTTGGTCAGTAGGAAGAGAGTTCTGGAGGAAAGGAGCAGGCTCTCTTTTAAAAGACGCCTCCTGTCTGCTGCTGGAACACATCAATTGTATCTTCATCCTCCATTTCCAACTGTGCAGGTGTGTCTGTTTCATTGATTGGCTGTCCGTCAAATCGGAATCTGATCTGCCTCATTGACAAATCCTGTCGTTCACAATAGGCTTTCATTAGTTTGCTAAGTGGCGTATGCCTCTTAATCTTAAATTGCACCACGGAACCATCCTGCCCCGCCACCTTCAAATTAATATGATCGTTGTTCTCAGTCCTGACTCCTTCCTTGGATTTCTCGTCGGCCATGGTGAGGGCCGAAGTCTCCTCAGCTGCCGCTTCACAAAAGAGGTACCAGGACCGCACCAAACGAGCACACAGGCAGCTCCAGGCATCAACATACTTTTTTAAAAGAGTAAAAAGCAAGTCCACAGAGTGGGAAAAAATATCTAGTAATGACATATCAGACAGAGGACTAGTTACCAAAAGCTACAGAATTTTACATGCCTATAACAAGGAGAAAAAAAAAACCCAAACAAAGTAATGCCCCTCTGAGAACATGATTCACGAAGAATGGGACACAAATGGCTAATTAACGCCTTAGAAAAAATCCTCCCAGTCATTAATCATGCATGAAGCAGGTGGGCAGAATTGGCCTAGGACATCTGGGGTATCCTGGGAGCCCAGGCCAGTGCTGTAGAGCCCTGGGACACTGAATTCTGCATCTTCATGGTGCACGGCATGCTCCAGAGCTGCATCAGTGAGACCCCCTGACTGCGTACAGAGACCCCACTGGGTGAACTGATGAGACCTCAGGCACACTTGCAACCCGAGGCCTTAAGCTTGAAAACACATGGGCTCTGAGGAAACAGAGGCAGCTGTACCAAGAGTGATGGACTGTTGGTCGGCGGACAAACAAGATCTTGCTACAGCTACAGCCTGTATGCCTTACTAAGAGACGTAACATTGCAGCAATCCCGTGACCGCCAATGTGTTATATTTTATTTATGCTTGTGTATATTACGGTGCATCTCAAAGATGCTACACCGTTGGGTGCCACTCTCTTGAAGCTGTGATATTTGTTTCTTTGTTTTTCAGTAGATGAAACCCAGGGACATTGAACCCATAGGGAGAGGAAACATAACAAGTGTTTGGGGGAAGGGCAATGCTGAGGGGTGGGGAAGAAAAGGAGATGACATCAAGAAGCTCATGAAGGATAAGAATGTTTGGAAACTGATTGTGGAAGCAATTGTACAATTACGTTTGACATGACTGAACTATGGAATGAGATGACATGTGTTAATATCCAAGTTTCAGCAAATTAAAAAAACAACAACACACAGATCCAGGAATTAGTTCAGATTCACAGTGAATCCTAGCTCCAATGTAAGAACAATTAATTTTTACATCACGGACCGCTGGCTCCTCACCTTCGTGACATGATCACTGAAGATAAAGGTGCTACAGCAAAGTGTGGCGAAGAAAGTAGATGCTTCCCAGCTATTAATCAGATCGTATCTGGGACTTAAAGTTTTGTATTCAAACAAGCAGCCATCTAAGAGAGGAGTCAACTAGGTCCACAATGAAGAAGCGCACCAGCTTGTGTAATTCAAAGATGACAATTTTAAAATTTGAATATGGTGAAATGTATCAGAGCTAAAATTATGAACACCAAATTTGTTGAAGGCCAAGGAGGACAGGTGGAGCCGAAATCTCATCTGCGTAATATCTAGTCAGACTGAGCTGCTGCCAGGTCTGCCCTAGCCAAAGGCAAAGAGTCCTGAACAGCCTTACTATCTATCAGGCAGAGACCATTGGCACCTTGATCATGGTGGGTCAAACTGGATACTTGGCCACTTGACCTCCCTATAGACACGAACTGAATTCGTTCTGGGTGCAAGTGTCTCTTACTGGTTCCATGACAGAAATTTATTCCCTGGTTTTTTGAATGTTGATGGGGGTCTTCTCCCTCTTACCCATTGTTCGTATTTTTGTCTTTATACTGATATGATCTTATCCTTACGACCTTTGTGCAGTGTTTTCCTTTGTCTTCTGTTGGTTTTCCCAGCTGTGGATCACAGGAGAAGTGGAAGTATAGGATATCATGGATTCAAGGGGTTACAGGGAGTGCAGGGGTGGGGGTGGGCAACAGGAGGGAAAGGGGAGTTGGGAGTAAATAATAAAGGCAGAAGGGGAGAGGGAGTACTGGAAGGAATCACAAGTGCACAACTCATTGCAAGGTGGTTTAACTGCTTGGAACGGGAGCTGGAGATGCTCCAAGGTAGACTTGGTGCTGATTGTATAATTTCTCTTCATACGATTGCATTGTATGATATGTAAACTATGTGCCAGAAAAACTTAAAAATCCATATCAGTGTATGCTGTATTGTAAGCCAATCACCTTTTTTTTTTTTTTTTTAACAATTTATTGGGGCTGATACAATTCTTTACACAGTTCATACATATACATACATCAATTGTATAAAGCACATCTGTACAGTCTTTGCCCTAATCATTTTTTTTTCTCTTTTCTTCTTTTACATTTTATTAGGGACTCCAACAACTCTTACCACAATCCATACATATACGTACATCAATTGTATAAAGCACATCCATACATTCCCTGCCCCAATCATTCTCAAGGCATTTGCTCTCCACTTAAGCCCCTTGCATCAGGTCCTCTTTTCCCCCCCCGCCCCTCCCTCCCCTTTCCCCCCTCCCTCATATGCCCTTGGTAATTCATACCTCGTTATTTTGTCATATATTGCCCTATTCGGGGTCTCCCTTCCCCCCTTCTCTGCTGTCCCTCTCCCAGGGAAGAGGTCACATGTGGATCCTTGTAATCAGTTCCCCCTTTCCAACCCACTCACCCTCCACTCTCCCAGCATCGTCCCTCACACCCTTGGTCCTGAAGGTATCATCCACCCTGGATTCCCTGTACCTCCAACCCTCATATGTACCAGTGTACAGCCTCTGTCCTATCCAGCCCTGCAAGGTAGAATTCGGATCATGGTAGTTGGGGGGAGGAAGCATCCAGGATCTGGGGGAAAGCTGTGTTCTTCATCAATACTACTTCACACCCTAGTTAACCCATCTCCTCTCCTAAGCCCCTCTATGAGGGGATCTCCATTGGCCGACACTTGGGCCTTGGGTCTCCACTCTGCACTTCCCCCTTCATTTAATATAATATATATATACACATACATATATACATATACACATATATACACATACATACACACACATATCTTTTTTTTTTTTGCATGATGCCTTATATCTGGTCCCTTGGGCACCTCGTGATCGCACTGGCCGGTGTGCTTCTTCCATGTGGGCTTATTTGTTTCTGAGCGAGATGGCCGCTTGTTCACCTTCAAGCCTTTAAGACCCCAGACACTATCTCTTTTGATAGCCGGGCACCATCAGCTTTCTTCACCACATTTGCTTGTGCACCCATTTGTCTTCAGCGATCCTATCATGGAGGTGTGCAGTCAATGATATGATTTTTTGTTCTTTGATGCCTGGTAACTGATCCCTTTGGGACCACTCGATCACACAGGCTGGTGTGTTCTTCCATGTGGACTTTGTTGCTTCTGAGCTAGATGGCCGCTTGTTTATCTTCAAGCCTTTAAGACCCCAGTCACTATCTCTTTTGATAGCCGGGCACCATCAGCTTTCTTCACCACATTTACTTGTTCACACACTTTGGCTCCAGCCGTTGTGTCGGGAGAGTGAGCATCATAGAGTTCCAATTTAATAAAAGAAGGTATTCATGCATAGAGGGAGTGTTTGAGTAGAGGCCCAAGGTCCTTCCGCCACCTTAATACTTGACCTATAAATATCGACACAAAGATCTATTTCCCCAACCTCCTATATATATATGCATGTACATGTCTTTGTCTAGGCCTCCATGAATGCCCTTTGACTCCTAGCTCTTTCCTCCATCTCCCTTGACCTTCCTCCTGCCCTACTACCATGCTTCATCGCCCCCTGGGCTAGAGTATACCTCTTCTCTAAGCAACCTTACCCTTGATCATTTCCCATCAGGCCTGCCACTCCCCCTTCTCTACCCTTTGGGGTCCCATGTTTTTCCCTTGTCCCTGGGTTTGTTAACACCACTTCCTTACCCCCCCTACCCCCCACCCCAAGTCCCCCCGGAACTGTCGGTCCCGTTGTTTTTCATCCAGATAGTTCATCCAGCCTGTCCTATTCAGACAGACCTGTGGGGTCACTAACCTGCACGAAAACTAGACAGAGGAACACAAAGCGACAGTATACAACCAGACAACAATACAACCAAAACAAACCACTGAAAAAGAACAGAACCAAAACAGTTCACAAGAGAAAAGCTTGTAGTTAGTTCAGGGATCTTTGCTGGCCCTTAGGAGCGTTTTCCAGTCCAGTCTGTTGGGGCACCACGCCCTGGCCCCAAAGTCCACTTTCAGCATTCCCTGGGGACCTTGCCACTCCATTCCCTTGCTGTTCCGCTGCACTCCCCCAGTGCATTGCCTCGGTGTGGTGGGATCAGGTCAGGTGCAATTCCCACACTGTGTCTCGGGTGCTGTCCCCTGTATCGCCCTTAGTCACTGAGGGGCATCATGTCTCATAGTAGGGCCAGCCATGTTGTTCTCTCTGTGGACTGACTGCTCTACTCAGGAACATCATCATCACGGCCTGGTGGGCCAGGCTGTGCTCCACTCTCTCCTCCTGCCCCTTCATCTGCTCCCGTGTGCTCTGATCAAATATGTCCATCTCCCATAGCTGCAGGGTCAATGTCGTCCTTTGGAACAAGTTCTTTTCGGGGGAGGGGCAGGAATCCACTTAATTTATGGTGCTGGGGCCAGCCTCCCAGACCTCTCCACCGGTTCCGTCCTCCACGCCGGGATATTGCATTCACACCTTGCGACACTGGGTTGAAGTCTGGTCCCACTTTCCCTGTGGAGATATAAACCATACCCTCCCCTTGGGTGGATTAATGCCCCATTTCTGTCATGCTGATTGTACTTACCTCAGGGGACTCATGTTGTACCTGTCCCTTTGGGTCTGGCTTACCTCGCTTAACATAATTCCTTCCAGCTCTTCCCATGAAATAACGTGTTTCATGTGCTCATCGGTGCTTTTTAGTGCTGCATAATACTCCATTGTGTGTATGTGCCAAAGTTTGCTAATCCACTCGTCTATCGATGGAAACTTAGGCTGTTTCCAAGTCTTTGCTATTGTGAATTGTGCCGCAATAAACATTGGAGCGCATATGACTGGTCGTGTTTTATTTGCTGCTTCAACCGGGTATATGCCCAGTAGAGGGATGGCTGGGTCGTAAGGTAGATCAATTTCCATTTTCTTTAGGTATCGCCAGATTGCTTTCCACAGTGTCTGTACAAATCTGCACGACCACCAGCAGTGGAGGAGGGTTCCTATTTCACCACAGCCCCTCCAACACTTGTTGCTCTCTGATTTACTGATCTGAGCTATCCTGAGGGGTGTTAGGTGGTATCTCATGGTTGTTTTGATTTGCATTTCTCTTATGGCAAGGGACTTCGAGCACTTTCTCATATATTTATTGGCCATATTGATCTCCTCTCTAGTGAAAGTTCTTCTCATTTCTTTTGCCCACTTCCTTAGGGGGTTAACTGTTTTCCTCTTTTTGCAGGTCATGATGGTGTTGTAGATTTTAGTAATGAGCCCTTTGTCTGACGTGTCATTACTAAAAATCTTCTCCCAGTCTGTGGGTTGCCTTGTCACCCTCTTGGCAAAGTCTTTCGAGGTGCACAGGTGTTTTATTCTTATTAGATCCCATTTGTCGATTTCCAGATCACCTGTGTGTGTCCCCTTCCCTGTTGCAGTGAGCCTATGTGCTCCCTGGGCCAGTGCTCTGAGATTAGTCCCGATTCCCTCCTTAATGGTCCTGATGGTTTGGGGTTTGACTTCTAGATCTGTGATCCACCTTGAGTGTATTCTTGTGCATGGGGTGAGGTAGACGTCTTGTTTCAACTTTCTACATGTGGATATCCATTGTTTCCAGCACCACTTATTAAAGAGGGCATTTGCTTCCCACTTGACGTTTTGGGGACCCTTGTCGAAGATCAGTTGTCTATATGCTGATGATTTTACTCCTGGGCTTTCTATTCTTTTCCACTGGTCTGAGTGTCTATCATTGTGCCAGTACCATGCTGTTTTGACCACTGTAGCTGTGTAGTAGGCATTAAAATCAGGTAGGGCGAGTCCTCCAATTGTGTCCTTCTTCTTGAGGAGTTCTCTGCTAATTCTGGGTTTCTTCCCTCTCCATATGAAGTTGGTGGTCAGTTTTTCCAATTCTTTGAAGAAGGTTGATGGTAATTGGATTGGTATAGCATTGAACTTGTAGAGTGCTTTAGGAAGAACTGTCATCTTTACTATGTTCAGCCTACCTAACCATGAGCAGGGGAGCTTCATCCATTTGTGAAGGTCACTTTTGGTTTCCTGTAATAGGGTTTTATAATTATGCTTATATAGGTCTTTAGTATTTTTTGTTAAGTATATTCCTAGGTATTTCAGTTTGTTCTTGGCTACTGTGAAGGGTACTTCCCTCTTAATCGCCTCTTCCATGGCCCTGTCCGATGTGTATAGAAACCCTACCGACTTCTGTTTATTGATCTTGTATCCTGCTACTCTTCCGTATTCCTCTATTGCTGTAAGTATTCCAACTGTGGAGTTTTGGGGGTCTTCAATGTATAGGATCATGTCATCTGCAAATAACGATAGTTTCACCTCCTCCTCTCCCAACTGGATCCCTTTGATGTCCTTCTGCTGTCTTATGTTGTTAGCCAGAACCTCCAAAACGATATTGAATAGAAGAGGGGACAGGGGGCATCCTTGTCTTGTACCCTTTTTCAGTGGTATTGTTCTTGTCTTTTCTCCATTGACTATGATGTTGGCTGTTGGTCTTTCATAGATAGCTTGTATGAGCTTGAGGAACTTACCTTCCAATCCTATCTTCATGAGTGTTTTGATTAGGAATGGATGCTGGATGTTGTCAAATGCTTTTTCTGCATCTATGGATATTATCATATGGTTTTTATCCTTTTTCTTCTCGATGTGGTGAATGATATTGATGGATTTTCGGATGTTAAACCATCCCTGCATCGCTGGGATGAATCCTACTTGGTCGTGGTGAATGATATGTTTGATGTTCCTTTGTATTCTATTGGCCAATATTTTGTTAAGGATTTTTGCATCTATGTTCATTAGAGATATTGGTCTATAATTCTCTACGCTTGTGGGGTCTTTTCCCTGTTTGGGTATCAAAGTAATGCTGGCTTCGTAAAATGAGTTTGGGAGCTTGCCGTTCTTTTCTATGTTCTGGAATACTTTGTGGAGGATCGGTGTCAGCTCTTCCCTGAATGTTTGGTAAAATTCTGCTGTGTAGCCATCTGGCCCTGGGGCCTTTTTCCTTGGTAGGTTTTTGATGACACTCTCTATTTCTTCCTTCGCTATGGGTTTGTTGAGGTTCTTGATCTCTGTCTCAGATAATCTAGGGATAGATTGTTTTTCTAAATATTTATCCATGTCTTCCAGGTTTCTGAATTCATTAGAATACAAACCTTCATAGTACTTTGTGATTATCCTTTTTATCTCATTGGGGTCTGTTGTTATTGCCCCCGATTCATCCCTCATCCTGGCTATTGATGATTGTTCCTTTCTATCTTTGGTAAGCTTTGCCAGGGGAGTGTCAATTTTATTAATTCGTTCATAAAACCAGCTTCTAGTTGCGTTAATCCTTTGCATTGTTCTTTTGTCTTCCCACTGGTTTAACTCCGCCCTGATTTTTATTATTTCTTTTCTCTTGCTATTGGAGGGGTAGTTCTGTTGACTCTGTTCTAGTTGTTGGAGGTTTTGTGTTAACATATCTGTCATACGCCTTTCTTCTTTTTTCATGTATGCATTCAGTGATATCAAGCTACCTCTGATAACTGCCTTTGCAGTGTCCCATAAGTTTTGATATGTTGTATGCTCGTTCTCATTAGTTTCTAGAAATTTCCTGATATCCTCTCTGATCTGGACCTTAACCCATTCATGTCGCAGGAGATCGTTGTTTATTCTCCAATTGGTGGCCCTTGCTTTTCTGGGTGCCCTTCTATTAATCTCCAGCTTTATGGCATGGTGGTCTGAGAAAGACGTCTGGATAATATCTATGTGTTTGAATTTACTCAGGCTGGCCTTGTGCCCCAGCATGTGATCTATTCTTGAGAAAGATCCGTGTGGATTGGAGAAGAATGTGAAACCTTTTGCTTTTGGATGAAAGGCTCTATAGATGTCTATCAGGCCCTGTTGCCTAATTACATTGTTTAGCTCTCTGGCCTCTTTGCTGAGCTTCTTTCCCTGTGACCTGTCTTTCTCTGATAGTGGAGTGTTGAAGTCCCCCACTATTATTGTTGTTTCCGTGATTTCTTCTGTCATTTTTTTAATAGTTTGTTTGACGAAATTTGCCGCACCATTATTAGGTGCGTAAATATTCAGTATGCTTATTGCTTCCTGGTTTACTGAGCCTTTGAGCATTATGTAATGTCCCTCTTTGTCTCTTTTTATGTTTTGGATCTTGAGATCCATTTTGTCGGAGATTAAGATAGCCACTCCTGCCTTCTTGGAGTTACCATTTGCTTGGTAAACTTTCTGCCAGCCCTTTATTCTCAGCATATGCTTGTCTGCTTGCTTAAGGTGTGTCTCTTGCAGGCAGCAGATTGATGGGTTATGTTTTCTAATCCAATCCTCCAGCCTCTTTCTTTTAACATATGAATTGAGCCCATTTGTATTCAAAGTGATTATTACAATCTCTGGCTTCATGGTTGCCATATTCTGTTTTGTGTTTTGGGTCTTTGCCTATCTTCCTTCATATCAGTGTACTGCGTTTGAGTGGAGGGTTTCTATCCTGTCCTCTTTTCCATCTGAGACCGTGTTGTCCTGGTACGTGTTGCTGGCATGTTGGCTTCTAGATGGAGATGGGCTATATGGTGGTCTCCTGGAGGTTCTAGTTGGAGCTTGATCTTCTGGCCATAGTGAGTCAGCCAGTATGTTCTGCAGGGTCGGGTGACTTGCAGTATATTTTTTGAGTTCTTCCTTGTCCTGGAAGACCCTTATCTTACCCTCTATCTTAATGGATAACTTGGCAGGGTATAGGATTCTGGGGGAGGCATTTTTATCTTTCAGAATTTGGAAGATGCTGCTCCATTCTCTCCTCCTCTTCATGGTTTCAGCTGATAAGTCTGAGCATACCCTTACCTGCGCTCCTTTGTATGTGACTGTCTTCCTTTCTCTTGATGCTCGTAGAATTTTCTCTTTTTCCTCTAAGTTGGATAATTTTACAATTATATGCCTTGGCGTGTTCTTCTTGGTGTTTAGCTTAGCCGGCGTCCTCTCTGCTTCCTGTATGAGAGTCGGATTCTCCTTTGTTAGGTTGGGGAAATTTTCTTCCAGGAATTCCTTTGCTATCTTGGCGGTCGATTTGTGTGTTATGTTGTGTTCCGGTAGACCGATTATTCGAATATTATTCCTCTTCATAGCATCTGTCATTGATCTCAGGCTGTCTTCTGTTTCTTTAATTTTCCTATCTGATTGTTTTTCTCGCTTGCTTCGCTTGGTTTGAGCGTCCTCGAGTTCACTGATACGGTTCTCAGCCTCCTCAAGCCTAGATATAGCTTCTGTGACCTTTTGTGTGCCATCTGCTACCTCCTCTGTTAGTTTCTGCAGTTCCTTTTGGTGGATAGTATTCATCCCCTCTATTGTGGACTTCATCCCCTCTATTGTGCATTTCATCCCTTCTATCGTTGCATCCTTATTTTGGTTTGCTTCTCTTAGCTCCTGTATTACTGCAAGCAGAGTTCTGAAGATTTCCTTTTGTGGCTGATCTATATCTGTTTCTTCTATGAGTGACGTTAGGTCTGTTAAAGTGCCTCGTTTTTCTGATTTTTTTGTTGGGAGTGATGTGGTCTGTTGATTTTTCCTTGATCCTTTAATAGGCCCCATGCTTCTGGGAGACAGGAGTAACCTTATTGTGTGGAGGCTCAGGCCACTGTGCCGTCTCCTGGGGTGGCTGGGGCGGGCTGCGGCAGGCTTAGGGCTGGCACTGGGGACCCAACAGGGCCCCAGGTGGTGAGAGCTGGCTGGAGCTCACTGAGGGCTCCTCAGGGACTGCAAAGCCGAGACTGCAGGTTGAGTGTTTGATCTGCCCGGGCTGTGAGTGGGCCCCTTGGATAGCTGCGCAGGCAGCTGCGGGACACTGCAGGGAACAATGGTGTTCGCTCTCCGCCCTTTTGGCGCGAAACCGCAGGGGGTAATGGCGCCGGCAAAGGAGGCTTGGCGCGAAACCGCAGGGGGCAATGGCGCCCTTCCTCTGCTCAGGCTCAGAGTCGCGGCCGCTGGGGTCCCCGTAGCACCCTGGGGAGGGCACCTACTCTTGTGCCTTGCGCAGGGGGGGGCCCTTGGTGGGCAGACTCAGCAGCGCGGGGCGCGGCGCTCTGCAGAAGCTCAGGGTCCGGGACAGGCGCGGGTTGGACTATGGCTCCTGTTGGCGGGAAGTGCTCAGCGCAGGGACCCCGCCAGGAGTGGAGCTGGCGCTAGGCTGCCAGGGGCTGGCGGGGGCGGGTGGGGGTGGGAGGCCAGCGCACGGAGGGCAGGTGGAGAGGTCCGCGGCAGCGGTGCGGGTAGATGGTCCCCCGTGGGGGTCGCCAGACAACCCGCGGGTCCGCTCCCCTGAGCTTGGATGAATGGAGGGAGGGACGTGGGCCCGAGGGCAGATCGCTGCCCTGTGGGGAGAGGGGAACTGCGGGAGAGGAAAGCTTCTCTCCCAGTGGGGATCTGTGATAGGGAGTGGGGAGTGGGCCGCTGGAGTAGGCAGGGCAGGCAAGTGGCTCTGGGCTAGGCGCCGGGTTTGGGGATGGAGCCTAAGCCGGTCGCCAGTGAGCTCACGGCAGCTTAGTGGCCAGAGATGTCCCACTAGTCCGGTCCTCTTTCACCTAGACCCCTGCTCCGGACAAATACGTGGGGTAGGACTGGGGTGCTGACCCAGGGGGATATTTCACTCACCAGACTCTTACTATTCAGCTACCTGGTCGCCAATCCCGCTTTGTTTGGAGGAGCTCTCAGAGTATGCGGGTGTCCCTGTCGGCCATCTTCCCCCTCTCCTCCCAATCACCTTTTTAAAAAGAGTTCAAAGTAGTGTACATAAATACAATAACTATTTTTCTAATTCCATGTTTATTTCAATTTAAGTCACAAAATAATATATTTAGGAATGTTACTAGACATAATCTGGTTAAAAAGGTGACATTTAAATGAAATAATCATTTGGATTTCAATGATAACCTATCTTTATATATGGGGACTTCCCCTAGCTTATAAAAAAGATCTGTTTCTAAGTGTCTTTTTCCTTTTTTTTTTTTTTTGAATTGGGGTTCTTAAAACTCCTATCACAATCCATACATCTATCCATGTGGCAGACACATCTGTACATGTTTCTTCAGCGTTTTCAAAACACTTTCTTTCTACTTGAGCCATCGGTATCAGCTCCTTATTTTTTCCCTCCTTCCCTCCCCCATATCCCCTTGATAATGTATAAATAATTATTTTTTTCATGTCTTATATTGACCGCTGCCTCCTTTCACCTACTTTTCTGCTGACTGTTCCCCTAGGAGGGGGGCAATATGTTGATTGTTGTGATTGGTTCCCCTTACTCCCACCCCCTCCTCCTTCCCTTACTGTCCTAGAATAGCTGCTCCCCTTATTGATCCTGAGGAATTTATCGGTTCTTATTTCCTGTGTTTCAAGCTCTTATCTGTACCAGTATACATGTTCTGGTCTAAACAGATTTTTAAGATAGACTTGGGGTCATGATAGTGTGGGGGAGGAAGCATTAAAGAACTAGAAAAGGCTGTATATTTCATCTGTGACATAGTGCACCCTGACTGACTCATCTCTTCCTTGTGGCTCTTCTAACAGGGTTTGTCCAATTGACTACTGATGGACCTTGGGTTTCCACTCTACTCTCCCTCATTCCCATTGCTATGCTTTTCGTTTGTTTGTTTTGGGGCTTTGATGCCTGCTACCTGATCCCATTGACACCTCATGATCCCACAAACTGGTATTTTTCTCCCATGTGAGCTTTGTTGCTTCTCAACTAGATGGCCACTTGTTTACTTTCAAGCCTTTAAGATCCCAGATGCTATATCTTTTAATAGCCAGGCACCATCAGCTTTCATCACCACCTTTGATTATGCACCCATTTTGTCTTCAGTGATTTTGTCAGGGAAGGGGAACATAAAAGAGAGTGGTGTTAGTAGAACAAATTGTTCCTGCATTCAGGGAATACTTGAATGGAGGCCTAATGTCCATCTGCTGCTATAAGACTTTATAAATAAATATATGTACATAGATCTATTCTCATCATCATATGTAAATGTATTCACATATATACATGCCTGTATTTAGACCTTAACAAATGTCCTTTACCACCCAGTTCTTTCCTCTATTTGATTTTACTTTCCTACCATCCCACTATCATGTTTGGCCCTAATTTGGGTTTTGGTAATTCCTCTTGCCTATATTGCCCTTGACTGAGTCCCCAAGCATCCTATGTCCTCCTTGCCATCAATTTTAGATCACTTATTGCTCCATTTTCCCTGGGTTTGTTGGCATTCCCCTCTTCGTCCCCCCAACTCTTTCTCTCCTGTGTATCCCCAGAACCATCTATCCCATTCTTCTCTCCTCTGGATTGTTCATCCCGCCTATCTTGTCCAGCTAGAAATGCATAGACAATAATACGTGAGAAACAAAGCAAAACATAATGAAAAAAGAAGACAAAAATAAATCAACAACTGCTAATATGGCTAAATAAGTAAATAGCCACCAGCAAAAACTGTAAATCCCTCAAACTGTTCCATGTCTGTTTGTTGACTTTGTGAATTGTCCAGTCGAGTCTGCTGGGGTGCCACACCCTGGCTCCCAATTCCACCTTTGGCATTTCTCAGGGACTTCATTGCTTTGCTCCCCTTGCTGATCTACTGTACACCCTTAGTGTTTCACCCTGGTGCAGTGGGGTCAGATTGGGCACATCTCCCTCACCGTGTCCCCAGTGCACTATGTGTCAGTAAGGGAAGTCATTGTGTCTCATGATAGGGTTGGGCCTGTGAACCTCTCTGTGCACTGGCTGCTCTCAGCCAGAATGTCCTTAGGACTTGGTGGGCCAGGGTGTGTTCCACTCTCCCCTTCCCTCTTGGTTTACTCCTGAACAGACATGCCCCACTTCCTGAGCTGCAGTTACAGTGCAGTCCTGAAGTTCATTCTTCTGGGGTGGGGGTGTGGGATGCCCATGTAGTTGGGATTAGGGGCCAGCCCGCAGACCTTTTTATTGGTCCCTGGATCATGCCTGTATGTTGCATTCATGTCTTGGCACTCCGGGTTCAAGACTTGTCCCTCTCTCATGGATATATAAACAACACCCTCCCCTTGGGTGGGTTAGTGCCCTGTTTCCCCCCCTAACCCCTGTTTCTCTCCCTCTTTCCCTCCTCCTTTATAGTTGGCTGCAATACATATCCCTGGGTTGGGTTTGGCACCTGCCAGAGTACCTGGACCAAACTCTGGGAATGTATATACATAGTAGCTTTTCCTGTATTCCCCTTTTTGCATTATTTTTTGCTTACCTCAGTGGACTTATATTGTATTTGTCACTCTTAAGCTATAAGAAGAATTGATTCAGCAGAGAAAAGCAAAACATAGATGATGGACTCAAAATCCATTTCACAGGAATTTTGGCATAAAGCCAAGGAACAGAAGCTGAAAAAGTAAGGACCTTATCCTCAAGCCATTTAAAGTTGGATAAAATAAGCTTATTTATGAAAGGTTTCACATGTGATATTCTGTTATGCCAGCAATAGATAACTAAGAAACATTTTATAGGAAGGAAAAGGTAAAAAACAGATTTATTCTTAGAGTCTCAATAAGAAACATTGACCTCTGCCAAATCCTTTATTTCAGTCCAGTAAAATTTAGTTTGACCATTTGACCTCCAGAATAATAATACATATGTATTGCTGTAATTTATGTCTGGAAAAATGGCTTTGAATTATACTGCTAGCTATTCCAAACAGGAAAATCCATTGATTACTATTGTTTCTTGTGAAACAATTCAATTTTAACTTATTCTTATATTTTAAGGATATTTTCTTTGTTTTAAGGAACTCTGCTTGAGACTATAAAGTAAAGAACATGTTTTAAAAGCTATAATGCAGTACATGTGTGAAGTATTTTAAATTGTTAGGTAAAAATTAATACTACATACCTACTTTTGCCATCTTATTATATATATAATTGTTAGGTAGCTTAGCCTAGGGAACTGGGAAGTCCATTACGCATGCCCGGGAGAGCCAGCAAAAGACAAAAGCTGGATTTTCCCGCTGGTGGGCTTAGATGGGCGTTACACCTGGAGCAGCCCACCTGGGCCGGGTGATTGCAATTCAGCCAATGGGATCGACCTGTGGTCGTTCACCACACCTCACCTGGGAACCTTTAAAAGGCAGGTACCTGAAGGGAGAGGCGCTCTTGGGCTCTTGGTCTTGTCTTGCTTGGGCGGTCTGGTGGTCTTTGTGGGAGGTGAGAGATCCTTGCGTGTCCCGGGGCAGTCTCTGCCAGGCGGCATGGTCAAAGGAATCCTATGGGTGCCGCGTAAAACCTGATGCTTCTTTGAACTTTCATTAAATTCACTTGGATCACGAGCCCGGCTTCGGCGTGAAATCTTTCTCGCGTGGAGCCAAGGACCGAGGCTGATATTTAGGCCGGAGAGAGAAACCTAACATAAGGACTTATTGGACATAAGTCCATTTTTATTTATAGTTAACACAAGACTATTGATAATATTAATTGAATTTTAAATTCATATTTTTATAATTTACTGTAATGCTGATTAATAAATATAAGGTTAAACACATTTAAGTAATTGATTATGAAAAGAATTAATATAATTGTTATAAATTCAACATGAGCCACAAAAAATATGAAAGAATGAGCAAAGGAGAAAAATGAACAAATATATATGATTACACAGTGACCTGATTTGAGGTGTTTGGTTGGAAAATTCTTTTGAAAAGGTTTAATATTCTCTGAATAAATTATTGACACAGCGGCTCCGACAGTGGGCTGAAACATAGCAATGATTTTCAGGACGAGGCCGGACAGGCAAGGATTCATTCTGTGTTGCAGAATGTGGTGGCAATGGGAGCATTATAGAACTTTCTTGCAAGACGTTGAGCCACCTCACAAGAAAGAAATGAGAGCATTATAGAAAGGTCTAGAACTTTAAAACATCCAGAGCTTATGGTAGAAACTATTCAACTATTATAGCATACTTTTTAAGAGGTATACTGCACAGCACAGGTATCTCCTGCTTTGCAAAAGTTCTCTGTAAATCCACTTTCCTTTTACAAAACACCTGCATTAATACTTATTTCGCCAGCTGAATGAAACCAGAAGAGAAAGTTTATGTTGAACCATGAGTGAAAAGTGGAACTAGCATTAATTATTTATTTTGTAGTGAGCCATTAAAGAGAGAGCACGAACCATAAGCGGCAAGAATGACGGCAAGAATAACTAACCTCATACCGACAACTGCACTGGACATCCTAGGGGGTACCCATAAAATAAACCAAAACACCAGCAAGGAGCTCTGCTGGGTGGGACTTTCCCAGTATGCATGCTTCCCACCAGGTGAGCACTGAGCACCACGCTCTGGGTCAGTGCACCCAGTTGTGCTGCCTGGAAAGGGGCTCTCTGCTCACAGTGAAAGTTTTCATTAAAGCAATTTCACCGGAATCTCATTTTGTGTGAAGGCCGATTTAAAAGAACAGGATACAGCTGTGAAATGTTGTTTCCTGATTGGGAAAAAATGTTGCAGAAATGATTGTGATGTGGAACACAGTTTACAAGGAGAGCGCTGTGAGAAAGACTCAGGTGTCCCAGTGGTTTTCTCATTTTGAACCAGGTAAAATATCGATAGATGACAAACCTCGTTCTGGCTGGCTGTCAACTTCCAGAATTGATTAAAATGTCCACTCATAGTGCAGTTTTAGTTTATTCCAGCAGGCCAGACTGCTAATAAAGCTGCCTATTTAGAGATTCTAAAAATATTGTGTAGCAGAGAGCAGCAAAAAGGCCTGACTTAGTTGCAGGCTGGGGGCTCGTTTGGCACCACGACAATACACCTGCTCACAATGCTGTCTCAGTGCGCCACTTCTGGGCAAAAACCAGCCTGTCTCTCTTACCCCGTGCACCTGACTCACCTGACCTCGCTCATGTGACCTTTTTTTGTTTTTGTTTCCACGAATGCAGAGGGACATGAAAAGACAGCGACTTGAGCGCATGGAAGAGGTGAAGAAAAAAATGAGGGAGGTGCTTTCAGCCATCCAACCAGAAGTGTTTGAAAGATGTTTCCAAGGATGGAATCACTGATTTGACAAATGTATTAAGTGTAATGAAGTGTACTTTGAAGGTGATAAGGTTGTTTTGTTTAAAAAAATACATAGCTTTGAAAAAATCCGTGTGTGTGTGAGTGTGCGTGTATATGTGTGTGTGTGTGTGAGTGTGTGTGTGTGTGTGTGAGTGTGAGTGTGAGTGTGTGTGTGAGTGTGTGTGAGCATGTGTGTGTGAGTGTGTGTGTGAGTGTGTGAGTGTGTGTGTGAGTGTGAGTGTGTGTGTGAGTGTGTGTGAGTGAGTGTGTGTGTGAGTGTGTGTGTGAGCATGTGTGTGTGAGTGTGTGTGTGAGTGTGTGTGTGAGTGTGAGTGTGTGTGTGAGTGTGTGTGAGTGAGTGTGTGTGTGAGTGTGTATGTGTGAGTGTGTGTGTGAGTGTGTGTGTGAGTGTGTGTGAGTGTGTGTGTGAGTGTGTGTGAGTGTGTGTGTGTGTGTGAGTGTGTGTGTGAGTGTGTGTGTGTGTGTGAGTATACCGCTCATATGTTCTACTTTGGGTTGGTTGTGTGTTTCTCATACCATCCTGCTTTTGTTACGTGTTACTCTTTTATCAGATTTCTGTGTCATTTGCTTTGACGTGGAGGGTAATTTGGGGAGTCTGTAGTCTTGTTTTGGTTTTGCTGAATTCCTGAAACAACAACTCACTGCCACTTTTGGTTCAATTTTGATTCATGGCAGCTCTGTGTAGCGTTTCTCTGAAGCGTTGTAAATATCTACAGCAGCAGACAGCCTCTACTTTTTCTGTCAGACGGGCTGTGGGAGGTAAATTAACAACTAGGGGTTAGCAGTTCAAAATTTACCTATCAGTCATTTCTTTTCTTTGATTTGGTATGGTATTTGGAGGTTTTAGAACACTAAAAATTGCCGGCTTACGAATTGTACCCTTATATTAGGATACTAAGGAAAACCTATATGTACATTTCTTTATTCTTAGCCTTTTTTATTTTGTTTTCCATTTTAGTCTGGGTAGACTAGAAAAACATATCCGTAAGACAGAGTTTTATATAAAAGATAATTGTACATTAGTAATGCATCCCAGCCCAGTTCTGTCCAAGTCCATAAGTCTAATATTAGCAATATGTCCGATATCAATCTTTTCAGATTCACGAAACACATGCAATGATGCCAAATACAGGATAAACATATGCCAGTGGGTAGAAAGTCTTTGGACCAATGATGTTGTAAGCATCTCAGCCCTGGGAGGGGTCTCCACATGGCTGCTCCAGCTACAGAGGTCTGGTTGCATCAGGGTAGGTCAAAGTGGCTTCTCCAGCTCCCTGGGTGTAACGCCTTGTGTCTTGTCAGTAGAGGGTCTCCAAGGGAATGAGTTGAGAGAGAGTGTGTGTCTCCTGCCTCCAAGGAGGAAATACCGGATTTCCTAGAACTCGCAGGGGAAGGCCATGTCCACAGAGAGGCCTCATTGGCTACGACCCAATTGACAGACTAGACTCCACGCCTTCACTGCTAATCCTGTCAAGTCCCAAATTGACACCAGATTATGTAACGACCACATTTGCATATGTATAAACCTATATTTTAAATAGCAAAATGTTTATTATTATGTCCATCCTTAAAAGTTAAAAATATTTAATTCATATAAATATTTATTCACATAATTACTGTTTCTGATACTCTTAAATTTTGCATACATCCAGATTGATATTAAGTATCATTTATCATTATTTGAAGGACTACATTTAGCATTTCCAATAATGTTTGTCAACTACTGCTCAAGAAATACTGATATATCTGTTTATTTTTACATTAAAAAGTCTTCATTCAATTTTTATTTTGACACCTATATTCACCAAATAATAAATTCAAACAAGAATTCTCTCATTATTCTTTAAAACTTGAAGATTTTTATCACTCTTTGAATGCAATGTTTCATTGCTTTCAGTGAATAGTGTTATCAATGTTAGTTTTCCTCCTATATACAACGAATAATGTTTTACTGATTTTAAGAGAATACTTTCTCTCTGTGCCTACATTTTAAACAACTTAATTATAATGTGTCTTTGTGCATTTGTTTTATATATTTTTTCTATGCTATGTATGCTTGGGTCTCATTAACATCTTGGAAAGGTAGTGATTTATTAATGTGGATCTTCTAGCCATGGACTTTGTAACCCACATCCAGTAACTGGTTGGTTCCACAAAGATGGCATGTATTTCATTTTTTCCTAATAGGTATGGGCAAAGAAGTTTGTGGTGGAGGAAGATAAAATTATATGGCTCAATTGTGAGTAATTGTTAACAGTTGCTCTGTTAACAGAGTTCACTGTGCTTATTAACACTTGGAACTCTGACCTAGGGATTGATCAGCTTTGGCATTCTATTGGGTATAAAATGAGTCATCCTCAGATCAGGATCAGAGAATTGCACTACCATCAAGAAAGAAGAACAAGCAATTGAGTACTTTCTTTGGATCCCAATTTCCCTGTGAGTTTAACTTCCTTCATCCTGACAAAGAACTGCTGCAGCATCACAGGAGTGATAAAGGAGTGACATTAGCAAAGATAAAGCTACCAAAGCATGAAACAAGAGTTTTGGCTTCCCTACTCACTCAGCAAATAAAGCCGAGTGCCTTCAGGGAGGAGGCGAGTATGTAGAGTGGAGTACCTTTATGCACTTCATTAGGGGTAATGGTTAAGCTTTGGATTGCTAACCACAAGGTTGCCAGGTCAAAACCACCAGCTACTCCATTGAGAAAGACAATTGCGCAGGGGCAGTTCTATCTGTTCTATAAGGTCATTACAAATTGAAGTTGACTCCATGACAATGAAATTTTTGTTTTGTTTTGTTTTGAATTGAGATTTGCTCACCCACAAAACTAACATGAGTACCTCCAGGCTGAGGCTTATAGTAGAATAGCATGCCCTTTGAGAATTTATCGGCAACCCTAAAAGACCTTTCAAAATCCCCAAAGAGAGCAGAGACAAAGGAGCCTTCTATCTGAGAGGCGGCGGATCAGAAAGATCCTGTGTGCAAGCCTGGATTGGAAGCAGTTGTCCTGATTGAAGGACAGGAACCTGAGCATCTCTGACCCTGAAATTTCAGCTGTTCGCTTCCTTCATATACTCCACATTCATGGATGTTGCCTGTGAGTTCTGTGTAGCCATTGAAATGGATTGGTAGTCCAGCAGTGCAGTAGAGAGTTTCACAGAAGAGACGGTGGGTGTCCAGAATTGGTAATGGAAGATTAAGGTGGAGGAATATTGGCCCTCTGCTTCATTAGAAATGACCTTTGGATGATGTTGAGTTTGTTCTCTTTCTCCTCTGTGAAATCAAAGTAGGTTACACACTGCTTCCAAATAAATTTGTACAGTAGCTTTATAGATTTAATCAAAATCAGAAGATTTCAGCTATTTAGGCTTTTCAGCTACATGAACCTGTAAGGCCGGATCAATTCCAGGCCCGCTTCTAGTAGCAAGTGACCTTGAACCTCCCCCACCCGTGCGGAGTTGGCCAGAGCTCTCTGACATAACTAGCTGCAAGTGGCCTTGAATCTCACACACACACCTGCGGAGTTGACCAAGGCTGGCTATGTAACCTGTCAGAAGCTTTGCAATTTTTTTCTTTCTTTTACTCATGGCCCATTTGGCTCAGTGCCCACTTTGTTCTCAGCCCCCCACTCTGCACCCGGCATGAATACACCTAGGACCAGGAAGACACCTTACATTCCAGCAACCCGGACATACCTGTATCTCCCAATCACTGACTACTTTACCTTTTATGGACTCAAAACAGCCCAGTCACATGTTCTCTGGCCATATAAGCAAAACCCCTGTAGCCTGAGGTGTGACTACCCCCAGGCCCAGAAACTGTGGATCTTGGGACTTTGCCCAGGCTGGGTTTTTCTCCCCAATAAAGCCTGTTTGCTCTAATTCGACTGATTTCCTCTCTGGTGCCTCTCCACTACCTTACAGAACCCTCATTGGCTACATCTACAAATAAAATTCAGATATATACTTACACTTATAAATGTGTATATTTTCATGTTTTATTTCATTGTATTAGTAAAAATAAGTTACCAATAAAATTAAAGAAAACCCCACAGAATCAGTCTTCTTATTAGCTTGTTGGCACAAGGGCAGGGCACAGCAATAGTTCAACGCAGATAAATTAAACTAGTGTGTTATATAACTTCAATTATATATGCAGTCAATATCTCAAAACAAAGTATCTAAATATAGCCTCCTCTCTGGAGGTCAGGCAACAGAAAAGTGGGTGAAGCGAGATATTGGACATTGTAAGATATGACAAAATAATAATGACTTGTAAATTATCAAGCGTTCATGAGAGAGAGGGGAACAGAGAGAGCAGAGAAAACAATGAGGAGCTGATACCAGGGCCTCGAGTGGAAAGCAGATATTTTGAGAATGAGGATGACAACAAAGTGCAAATGTGCTTGACACAATGGATGTATGTATGGATAAGCGTTGTATGAACCTCCAATTATATGATTTAAAAAACCCAAAGAAAAAATTTTAAATATGAATATATGATAAAGATAACGATATAAGTTTTAGTGAGTTGGAGGTTCCATGCACATTTTAAAAGTTGAGATTCAGTTATTTTATTTCGCATATTTTCTGACTTGAATGCTGGGAGTCACTCAAGTAGTCCACACACTGGGAAAAACAAACAAAATAACAAAGAGAAATAATTTCATTAAATAATAGGCCTAGATTTATTTTTTATTTTCTTAGACATAATTTCCATATTCTATTAATAGTGGTTTGGACTAATAAGGAAAGGCGGCATTTTATATCTAATATACAGGTAATACCCTTGAAGGATGAACGATGCCTACATATTCTTTCATTAATACAGATTGAAAACAGGGAGAAGACTATGTTTAATTAACAATCATTCAAATACAAACCCTGCTCAAATGAGAAGGTAAAATATGCCAAACAATACTCAATGCTTAAATATGGAAATTACTTATTAATAATCATTTTAATTTAAGTATAAATATTCAAAGATAGTACTTTGTTTTATACCTGATTTTCATTTTTATCATTAACACAGTTTCCTAATGACAGAGACAAATGATTTTAAGTGTTCCTTAGAGTAAATATGATATATATTTATGATTATATTTGATAGATGCTGAGCACATGACCAGGTTTAAAGAAAAAATTAAATAGCATTTTCAAGACCCTGGCTTATATTCTTTGATGTAAATGAAAGTGACACATAATCTAGAGGAGAAAATGTTAAATATTTAGACATTGCATCCTCTGATATGACCTAAAATGTTTTTAGTCCTGAGGTTTTGAGAAGACAGGGATAAAAATCCAAATGCTTCATTCAAGTGCTGAGCGTTACTGTAGAGATCACTTTTCATTTGGCCTCTATTATTTCTCAGTGTATGGGGCTAATATTCCATTTAAGAACCTCTCTCAGTCCAGCTTCATCACAAATCCTGAAGATTAAATCGTATCCATCTTATGTAACATGTATAATGTTGGCTTTTCTGTTATTACAAAAACAATCTCGCTAATACTATCATGAGGGAAACCGTTTTCTTACCTTTTTGTAGGTTATGACAATTACTATTTGTAAAGATCTGATGTTAGAGAATGTAATTGCTCAGTTGCTGAATACTATGGGAACATATTTATGAAGAAGAGATATGGCTATCTCATACTCTATATTTAAACCCAGGAAGGTTAAAAATGGATTTATACACGAGGCTGTGATAGGTTTCTTGTGCCAACAGGCTCTTATAGGAACCTGTGGGCAGAGTTCAATCAAGTTGCCGCTTGATTGGACGGGGAGCAAGGTAAATGGCTCTTCAAGGTCACCATCTTTCTCTCTCTCCCTGGTGATCCAACCAGCACTGTGCCCGTGTTTGCTGTTCTGCCTCAACAGCAAGCTGTGCTACTTGTGGGCCTGGCCGAGGCAACCCATGAACTATGCTGGAAGGCACTGCTGTGCTGTGCTGCCCCAAGCAGAGACACTGCCCCGCCGTGCTGCGTGTGAGGCCTGTGGGCCAATACCGCACCTCCAACCACCTGCTAATTTGCATCGCTCCATCATGAGTCTCCATGGAGACCTCACCACACTGAGCCTCTGCTAAACCTCACCCCTTCAGCTTCCCACTGTCTGCTTCCTTGGCCTTAAGCCAATGGCCGCGTGAGTTAGAAAGAGCTTCAGTAGATTAACTGTCCCACAAAAGTAAGCTGGACTGAGCTCTCAGTATGGGCTGATTTGCTGCTGTGCTCCTTTAGCACTACAAACACATATGCAAGTAGATGTGAATGTACGTATATAGCATGTGTATGTACATAGATGTGTATGTATATAGCAAACCAAAGCTACAATCTCGAAGCCATCTTTAAGAGTTTTCTGAATCATTCAAATAAATGGTGTTACAGAAACCTTCGACCGATTATTTGAAATGAAAACTTATGAGAAAAAACAAAACTGGTGAGTTTTAAAGGCCATGTCATTGGATGAAAAAGAAATAGACTCTCCCAGTAATCCCTTCCAGCTGTCTTTTTACAATAATGCTATCCATTTGTAAAAGATTTAATGATTTATTTTGCACACCTGAATAATAAGACTTGAAAATAAAACTAATGTGTTTGCCATTAAAACCATATGGCAGAAATGAACTGTTATTTTATTTATAATTACTTTAGTTACAGTGTGATACTAAAATGTGTCATGTCGCCCCTTAAGAAAGCTAGAATTTAACATCCTAAAACAAATAGAAAATTGTATAAAGTATTGCCTTTATTTTTAATTAATACATCTCAACTTTGATAGTATAAACAAGAAAAAATATATATTTTTGATTTCTTTGCAGCAGTGTTACAATTCAAAAAAGCCCCCATGGCATGATCTGGTAATCGTTGGCTTGCTGACTACAAGGGCTGAGAGTGATGAAATTATCTGCCTCTGTGAAGTGTTAAGGCCTTGGAAGCACTATGGAGCTCTCCCTGAGTCAAACGTGACTGATGAGAGTGGATGTGGATGCTATGCTCAATTTGCTTCCTCAGTGGATACTGATTGAATTAGCAATCTTTTCTCAAGGTTAGACTTTTTTTCAGCAAGTTTATGTCATTTGCATTCATGTATTTGGGAATAAGTATTTTATTTATCGAATCAAAGGCTCCACTTTCTTTGCCAAGTAAAGGGCATACTCATGAGTAGGAGATGGAGAAAAACCATAATTGACATGGGCTAATATTTTTCCCCCTAATAGTGTAAGGAACGGTAAAATGATGCAGCCTGGGGGATAAAAAACCTCTTAAAGGAAAAGCAAAAGCTCACAATATAATGTCAATTTCTCTTTCAAATAATAAATGACGACAGGGAGTTTTGTATCATGGAAATCCAAATGGAGACTTTCTGCAGACAGATTAGGTGAATGACAATTGGGAGAGGGAGAACATAATATTTAGAACCCAGTGAGGCTACTACATTCCTGACTTCCATATCATACTCTGGTTCCACTTTGTTGAGTTTCAACACTGCGTTACAGGTAGGTTATCTTGTGGCTAGCTTCCTCAGACTCCTAGCATGGTTTCCAGCATGGTCAGTTCGCATCCCCGGCACAAAGAGAAGTGAGGGGACGGACTCAGTCCCGTGCATATGGAATCGTCCACACCACAGTGGCCTTGACTTCTGTTGCTGCTGTGGTGAGTGCCAGGAATCA
The DNA here is from genome assembly GCF_050624435.1 of Tenrec ecaudatus. Classification (NCBI taxonomy): domain Eukaryota; kingdom Metazoa; phylum Chordata; class Mammalia; order Afrosoricida; family Tenrecidae; genus Tenrec; species Tenrec ecaudatus. The sequence goes on along the minus strand of NC_134540.1, from coordinate 139,798,811 downwards.
GTTCCATCTCAAAACAAGCCTGTGTGCAGTAGAACGCAGCACAACCTGGTCAGGCAGCAACCTCGTAGTGGTTGCTCTATTTGAGCCTATTGTTTCAGCCACTTGTCAAGCCATGCCTTTAAAGGTCTCCTTTTACTTTGACCTTTCATTGGCCAGCATGATATACTTTTCTTGGGACTGGTCTCTCCTGATAATAGGGTCAAAGGAAGTGAAAGGAAGGCTTAAATTCCCCACTCAATCCTCACGATGACAGAGCATTAGGCTGCATTTCCTCTGAGACAAATTTGGTTGGTCTTCTGGTCACCCATGGCACTCTAAATATTCTTCACCAACACCATACTTCGAATTCACTAACTCTTCTACCTTCTTGTTTATTTATTGTCCATCTATCACATACATTTGAGGCAATTAAAAATATAGTATGGGTCAAGTGACCATAGACTTCAAAGTGACATCTTCATTATATAACATTATATAATAAAAGAGGACTTATGTAGCAAATTTGTCCAAAGAAATATGCTATTTGATTTTTTGGCAGCTGCTTATCTGAGTACAGATTGTGTGTGCAAGTAAAGTGAAATCCTTCACAGCTTCAAACTTTCTCTCTGTGTCATGATATTGTTGATTGTATAAATTGTGAGTTTCAATTGTTTTTAAATTCAGTTTCAATCCACAGAGAAAGCTGATTTTCATCAGCAAATACTTCAAGTCCTCCACTATTTCCGTGGACAAGTTTATACTATCATCTTTTTCCAATCCTGATGCCACATTTTTTGTAATATAGTCCTCTCTCTGGGATTATTTGTTCACTGTATATATATATACATTTGTATGGTGAGATAATATAATCCTGGTGCACACTTTTCCTTATTTGAAAGGACTTATAATTTTAAGTATATTGTAAGCACTTTATTATAAATATTTATAAGTATCCTTACTGAAAAACTATACTCTGGCTCCTGATTTTCAGTGTTGCAATTTTGTTTCACTTTGAATACTACTCTAAAGTCATTAATTTTGGGTGGTGACATCATATATGTCTGCTGTTGTTGATTTTATGTCCTAAGGACTCCCTAATTACTCTTTGGAAAGTTGGTCTTGTTTCTACAGATTCCTTTAATTTCTTAGGATCTGGGCATACCTTGGTTTCTCCCTTCTTTTTGAGAGATATTTTTGCTGGATCTGACATGTTTTCTGCTCATTTGTTTCTTTGTTTTTCTCGCAGTGTATTTTTATGTTATCTCATTACCTTCTTGTCTTCATGGTTTCTGCTGAAATACCTAAGCTTAATTCTCTTTGGTTTCTTTATGTAAATGACTCCTCTTTTCCTGAACTGTGTCCAGGAGGCTTTCCTGGTCCTTGATATTGGCAATCTTGATTCAGATATGTTGTGGTTTTCTTATGAAGCCTATTCTATTGGGGGTTGTACCTGCTTATTGAAGTTGTATTTTCCTCTTTTATAGTGCTAGAAAAGCTTTCTTCCAGCAGTTTTTGGACTTTCTGTTAGTGTGTGTATTGTTTTGTTTTCTCATGTTCTGAAATACCAATAAAAGGTAAGTTATTACTCTTCATAATGGACAACATAATTCTTGGATTTTCTTTGAATATTTCCCCCTCTTTTTATTGATCTTTCCAATTGATTGGAATAGTGATTTGTCATCCAGCCCGTTAAGTTCATTAAGTGGACTAGATTAAATCCAGAGTACTCCTGCATCTACCAGAAAGTTGTGGGGAGAATGGGTCTGACTCAAGTACTGAAGACAATGTTCTAGTCTGTGGATGGACTGTTGGGCTAAAGGATGGCCAGCTAAGAAGTCTCTGCTCCCCCTGATCTAATTGTGTGGTATCTGCCCTTGAATTTTCCCTGCTGGAGTTCAGCTTGTTTGTTTTTCATTTCTCAGAGATTCAGCTCTCCATATTTTCCCTTCATGTATCTTTTTGCTGCATCTCTCTCTATAGACCAGGGTAGTGCTGCATATCTATCTGAAACACTATGATATAGCAGAAGCCTGGGGGTGTTCTTTGCATACTATCTATTTGTTGTCATCCATACGGTCAAATGGCCTTTCACAGTCAATAAGATCCAGGTAAACATATTTTCTGCTATTCTCATCTTGCAGCCAAGATATACCTCAAATCAGCAATGATAGCTAGATAGCTAGATAGATAGATAGATAGATAGATATAGATATCTTGTTCTGTCATCTAGCAGTTCCCTATGGGTGTATTGTCGCAGAGATTTGAAACTTTTTTCATAATATCTTATTTGCACATTATTTTAATGATATTGCTCAATGATTTCCACAATCTGTTGGGATGCCAACAGAACTATAAATATAAACCCCTTCCAGACAGGCTAGGTAGCTGTCTTCTAAATCCCTTGATATAGACTAGCAAATCTATATGCTTCCAGTGCCATATCAGCTTGTTGAAATATTTGAGTTGGTATTCTAATCTATAGAATTGTGTTTTTGGCTAATGCCTTCATTATAGTTTGGAATCCTTCCTATAGTACTGTAGTCTTGCTATCACTTCAAATGGTTTAATGTGGGCTAATTATTTTTATCAGTAATTGCTCTATATTCATTCATAGTCCTTTGATTTCATGAGTTGCTCAGTAAACTCCCCCATGGATTCCTCCAACATTGCAACTTGGTTTTTGTGTTCATCACTTTTCAGCGTTAAATTTGCTTCGTGTGTTTATTCCTTTGGTTTTTGCACATTTCATCTTACTTTACTTCTGCTTCTCAGGCTGCTCTTTTAAATTTCTTACTGAACTCTTTTTAGATGATCATTTCTTCCATTCCCTTTAGTTCCTCTTTCGTTAAATTACAAGTTTAATTAAATGCTCTTTAGTTCAAATGCAAGTTTTAGAGCCTCTTCTGACATAAACTTTAGTCGTTTCTTTCTTATTTTAAACTTAATTTTGCTTTCTTCCTGTATGATTTTCTTCATGCAATCCCACAACTCACCAGGTCTTCTTTCATTGTATTCAGTCCATCCAGTCTGTTCTTTGGATGTTGTCTCTTCACGTGGGATATACTTAAGGTAATATTTTGTTGCTGGTGGATTGGTTTTAGTTTTCTTCAGCTCCAATTTGAATTTGAATATGACAAAAAATTGTTGTTCTGTTTCACAATCTTTACCAGGTCTTGGTTTTATTGATGATTGAACTTCTTCATAATCTCTTCCCATAGATGTAGCCAATTTTATTCAAGTGTGTTTCATCAGGCATGGCCAAAGTGTATAGTTGGTGTTTATGATATTGGAAAAAATGCATTTGTAATGAAGAAGTCAGTCTTCTTACAAAATTCTATCATGTGATCCCAGTTTAATTTCTATTATGAAGACCACATTTTCCAAGTACAGATCTTTTGTCTTTGTTCCCAGTCATTGTGTCGCAGTATCCAGTAATTATCAGTGTATCTTGATACATATTTCATAAATTTTAGACTACAGAAGTTGATATAATTCTTTAATTTCTTTAGAACTAGCTAAATTTAAGGACTTACTTTTAGATATATATTTATTATTCTATTGCAGATAGCTTTGTAGTTCAAGAAATACCTTGAAATATTACTTCTTGAAATTTAACTGTGAAGCCACTCATCTGGAACTTGCAATTTCTGATTTAGTAAGCTATACAATTGTTTAACTCAAAACGGCCAATACTAGTCATTTTCAAGTCACTAATGTCTATGATAGCATCTATGTATATTCCATTTCAATTTTGATGACTTCCAATTTTACAATTTGACTTCTTAGATCCTGTAATTTTTCTGATTCACTCAATGAGATCACACCATCTTCTAAGCACACCAGCCAAGCTGTTGTTTTATGCCAGAAAGATCCTGAGTTGTAGCAATTATGTAGAACATATTTTAACTACCTCACAGTTTTTCCTAAGTTGCAATCTTTAAGAGAAGCGAATGTCTTACCTTTTATTTTTCTTGTGGAGTAGCTGGTGATTCTCGAACTGCTGACCTTGTGGTTATGAGCCCAACGCACAACCACTATGGTACCAGGCAACCTCATGGGCATATAGTACCTCATTAAATGTTGTGTCTGTGGGATTAAGTGGTAAGTCTCTTTCCTACCTTGAGTGCATGTTGCTATCATATGGAAGTCTGAATAACTATGTGAATCTGAAGAAATGATCTTCCTTCCTCTAGTCTCCACACCAGAACCCCCTTGCTATATACATGTAGCATTAGGTCAAATTTTGTATTCCTTCAAAAATAATTTTTTTCACTTTATTCAAAATGCCTCCCATTATTGAAAATATATGACTTCATCAAAAAGTTCAAGGCAGAATATAACTCAATCTGAAAGAGTTAAAATATATAGCTGTAATGAATCTTTAAATTAATTTGATGTCATTGATAAAAATAGTCCTTGTGATTGTTTCTGACTGTCCCTTCCTGCAGCTACAGAACTCTGCAGTTTTGAAGCCACTTATATCACATAATTCTTCAACTTCTAGATCCAACTTTACAGTTTGTTTAAAACATGTCATTGCTTGCACATTATGCTTTCAAATGTAGAATAACGCTTGGCCACTGTTAGGGGATGGATTACATTTGAAAATCATAGGCTTCAACCTTAACCCTGTAAGTTTACCCCTTTTGGGAAGCAGATTTTTTGAATATCTAATACATTTAATTGGTATAAGGTAAAGAGAAGCAACACAGATGTGAATAAGCATCTGGGGATATAAATATGTCATGATAGCGAGAGGTTATATTCATCAAGATGAGTATAATAGACCACAAATTGTGATATTGAGCACCTTCCAACCAGACACATTATATCAGACAAGGTTCTGCTGTCCTATATTGGAACAATTTCTTATCCACCCTAAATTTATGAATGTCAGGCTGTGTAGCTGAAATTTTAAGTTATATTTCTTTGTGCAGGATAGCAAAATATATATCTGTGAGGCAATGAGTGAGACAGTCCTAAAGCTGATGATTTTGACAGCTGCAATTTATTATTCAAAATGATAAATCTTACATATTATGCCATCATTTTTAAATCACTGTAACCCACATTTAAGTCTGTATTACAGTTTAAGGGCTGCTTTTAAAGATTGATGATATATTTAAGTAACTTATAGTGCCAAGGATAAAAGCTAAAATAAAGAGCATTAAATAATTTGTGTTGCTTGTCATTTACTTTTTCACAAGATATAATAAGAATGACTTGATCTCAAAAATTAAATGACTAGGGTTGGAAAGAAAAAAGACTAGTAACAGAAATTTCCAGAAACTCAAACTACTTGATTTTAGAAAACAGGCAATGTTACCCCCTCAATGGTAAGAGAAAAACTGTAAAAATCGTAAAGCACACCGTTCAATTTCAACTCAGCCTGAAGCAATGATCAGACAAGAGTGAATATTTGTTTCAACTCTAGTTAAGCCTTTTCAGTTAAATGAAATAGTACATAGCAAATACCAGATGAGGGTTGAAGATCTCTCTGCAAGAAGCCTTTTCTGTTTCAGAGCCTCACTCTTTCACATAGAACTTGTTTTAGTCTGGGTACTTTAGAGAAACAAATCCACAGAAACTCATGTATAAGAGAGAGTTTTATATAAAGGTTTAGTGCACATCAAGAAAACATCCCAACCCAGTGCTGCCCAAGCCCACAAGTCCAACATGAACCCATTAACCCATATGTCCAACAGCAATCTACAAAGTCCTCCTCCAACTCACAAAACACACACTATGATGCCGACTGCAGAAGGAAAGCCGACTCAGTGAGTGTATAAGAATCTCAGCACTGGCAGGGGTCTCCACAATGCTGCTCCAGCACCCAGGGCTGCACCGGGGTAGGTCCATGTGGCTTCTCCTTGGGGATGTCTTGCAGGAAGTGAGCCTTGTCAGCTGAAGCAGGGAACTGACTAAGGCAGCTGCACCCTGGTCCGACCATCAGAAAGCAAGAGACCGGAGAACTAGAAAGGGAGGCTCACTGAGCCATTTATCCCTCCATCCTTCAATTAACCCCACGTGTTTATCAGCCAGGTTGGCACAATGAACTAACTCAGAAGTAGACTAAGCTACAAAGCTCCAGATATTTTATAAGATATATATATATATATATTTTATAATATATATATCAGGAAAAACAATGAATTTATTTTTTCCAGAGTGAATTAGCAATAATCACGTAGAATTCTAGGAGATAACGAATGTTTTAAGCTAGTAGCTTCAACGAAGCATTAATCCTGGACAAAAATGGCCTCTGACATCACATGAGTGATGTACACTCAGCTCTTTCTCTGTTAGAAGTATTGTGCTTCCAGGGCTCCTTCAGGTGGAATGAAAATTCAAATTACATGATAGACTACCAATTCATTTCCATCACAAAAATTCATAAGTGTACTGACATATAATTATATGGTCAAATACTTCTTTACATTTGTTAACATGCCCTGATTTTATTGTTTCTCTGAAGTACTGTAACATTGGCTTATCTAAGATTGACTCAAATTCTTCTTTTCATATCATTTTTAAATGTTGCCTCAAATAGGCCTACAATCTCTTTCCACACTCTTCTGCTAGTATTCGCCTTAATAGACATTAGAATTCTTAGCACATTGCCTCTTCATTTTTATTTAATTGTCTACCAAGGTGGATTGCTAGTACTTTTGCAACATTATTGCTCTGTTACTAGTGAAGTGGAGGACCCTCAGTAAGACTGATCGTCCCAGAAGCTGTGACCATAGGCTCAAATATCACACTAATTGTGAGGACGGCAGGGGACAGTGCTTCCTTTTTGTGTAGTCACTTCCGTTGAGTCCATGTCCGCTCACAGCAACCTACAAAACAGCACAGAACTGCTTCTGTGAGTTTCCAAGACTTTGACGCTATGGAAAGGAAAAACCTCCTCTTTCTCCTCAGGTGAAAGGTGGTTTCAACTGCTCACCTCACAGCTCACACTCCAATGCACAACACCTACCCCTGGACTCCTCTGCTTGAACACAGCCTCACTATCATTTGAAAGTGATTTGACAGCACCTAACAACAGCCCTTGAGCTATATTTCTAATAAAAAATGAAAAATGGAATAAGCAACCATGTTAGCTATTATCACTTGACTTCTGCTTTCTGAATCCAGAATTATTCTTCCATCATGTCATCCAAATGGTGGCAGCACCATGAAGCAAAAGGTAACTACACTTGGTTCTTACTTTGGGGCTGCAGTGAATTTTGTGTCATTATTTACTATGTTTTAGGAAGTGAATGTCTTTCTTCAAAAAAGCCTACCATTACATAAGAAATCAATCTGCTAAAAGCCAAGTATACATCTTGCTAAATGCTTTACCCCAAGTAAAGCAGAATTATTTGAGAAATAATAGTAACTGCTGATTATTAGAAAATATTGAAGTTTAACAATTTAAAAAAATCATTTTATTGGGGACTGTTACAGATCTTATCATAATCCTGTGTTAGTCTGTGTTGACTAGAGAAACAAATCATAAACACTCTTATGTGTGTGAAGATAACTTTATATCAATGAGCAATTGTACATTAAGAAAGCATCCCCGTCCAGTCCAAGTCCATAAATCTGATATAACCCCATATGTCGATACTAGTTCATAAATTCCATTTTAGACTCACACAGCCATGCAATGACTCTGAATGCAGGAAGATCACAGGCCAGTGGGTGGAAAGTCTTGTGGATCCAGTGGCAGTGGAAGCATCCAGCTCTGGCAGGTGTTTGCATGTGGCTCCTCCAGATCCAGGGCTGTAGCTCCACGTGTCTTTTCAGCAAGAAGATGAAGCAGAGAGTCTGTGGGTGTCTGGCCTCAAGTGAGCTACTTATCTCTGCAGCACCTCCAAATGTGGTCAGCAAGACATGACCTGATTGACAGACTGGAATTCACCACTTTGTAAATTGACACCAGATTATGTAACTACCAAAATTTCATACATCAATTATGTCAAGCATATTTGTACATTGTTCATATTTTGCCATCATCACTTTCTAAACAGTTACTTTCTATTCGAGTCCTTGGTATCAGCTCCTCTTTTTTCTCCTCCTTCCCCACCTCCCAACCTTGTGACTCCTTGATAACTTATAAATTATTATTGTTTTCATGTCTTATACCAACAACTGTCTCCCTTCATCCATATGTCTGTTGTTCATTCCTCTGGGGGTTGGGCTTATGTGTCAATCATTGCAAGTGGTTCCCCGTTCCTCCCTTCATCCTACCCACCCTTTTCTTACCCTCATGGGATTGCAACTCCCAATTCTGTTTCTGAGGGTTTTATCTGACCTGGATTCTGTGTGTTGTGAGCTGTTATCTGTACATGTGTACATAGTCCCATCAACCCAGAACTGAAAGGCAGGACTGGGGTCCAGATATTGGGGGATGAGCAAGCCTCAATGAACCAGAGGAATATTGTGTGTTTTATTGATGCCACCCTGTGTCCTACTAGACTCATCCCTTGTGTGAGGGGATGTCCTTTTTTCAACAGGTGGACTCGGGGTCTCTATTCCACCCTCACCGCCCCCCATTCTCAACAGTATGTCTTGTTTGTTTGTTTGGGGTCTCTGGTGCCTGTTACCTGATTCTGTCAACAGCTCATGATCACAGAGGCTAGTGTTCTTCTTCCATGTGGGCTTGTGGTTTCTCTGCTAGATGAGTGCTTGTTTAACTTCAAGCCACTAAGACACCAGATACTATGTCTTTTGATAGTCAGGCACCATCATCTTTCTTCACCACATTTGCTTATGTACCCATTTCGTCTTCAGGGATAGTGCAGGGAGGAGGAGCGTCACAGAATGGCAGGTTGGGAGAACAAAGTGTTCTTGCATTGAGGGAGGACTTCATCAGAGGCTCAAAGTCCACCCACTTCTTCAATGTGCTGCCATATAAATATATATACATATGCCAATTCCTCTATTTATAAATTAATATATTTACATAAGGGCACACCTATGTTTTTACTTCTAGCCCTAGCTTTGCTTCCTAGATCTTTCCTCTGTTTCTGTCTACCTTTCTCCTTTCCCAGTATCACAATTGCCCTTCTTCTGCCTCTTAGTAATTCCTCTCAGCTAGATTGCTGTTGTTCTAACACTCCCAGGATCTTTACATCCTCCTCATTGTTGCTTTTATTTCCTAGAGGTTCCCCTGTCTATGACGTTGTTTGCTCACACCTCCTTAACCCCACCTCTCCTCCCCACAGATACCTCTGGAACCACAACCCCATTGCTTTCTCCTCAGGCTTGCTTCCCAAACAACAATAACAGAGACAAAACCAGGGTTGAGTAAAAAGAGAAAAAAATAAACCTAGCAAGGAAAGAAAAAAAAATCATAGCACCCCCCCCCCAAAAAAAAAAAAAGCCCGGAAAAAAGAACACCCAATTCCAGGTCTATCCGCTGACATTTATGACTATGTCCACACTGGTTCGGGTGGGGGGGTGGTTCTGGGAACTGCCCCTCCTAACCTGAAATCTATTTTAGTGGCTCCTCGGGGGTTTTATGATGTTGCTTTGCTTTTGTCCCTGATTTGTTATGTTCCCCTCTTGGCTTGCCCCACTGTGGGGCACTCAGATCGGACGCACTCCCTGCCTCGTGTCCCCAGTACTGTCCTCTGACACGGTATGCCCAATGAGCGGACAAAGTCTCGACCTGTTGTCAGCCCTACAGCAGTTGCTCTCTGTACCTTAGCTCTCCGTGCAGGGATGTCATCTGCAGGGGTTGGTGTGCCGGTATGAGGTCTAATCCCTCTCTCTCTTGTTCCTTCTTGGGATGTTTCCTTAAGGATGTGGCAGGCTGGCCCCTCTCCCTAACCTGCAGGTTTAGTGTCGTCTTCTGCAGTACACAATGTTCGCGGGGGCTGTAGTCAGTTGGGCTATGATTGGGACCTGTAGCCCACTCTGTTCACTGAGTTGCTTTGTGGTTACTTTGCCCTCAATTTGGCTTACCGTAGTGGGGTGTGCACTCAAAATCCCATTTCTGTGGAGACATAAAGAATAGTCTCCCCCTGGAGGATTAGTGCCCTACTCTCCCAGTGCCATCGTCTCTTTCTTCTTTTTCTCTCCCTCCCCCCCACCAAATTTCCCCTTCGTTGTGTTGGAATTACATCCACAGCCTTGGGTTTGGTGTGTCACCCACCCAATTGCCTGTACGTCTGCTTATAAACTGTGAGATAAGTGGAAATTGTTTGTTTCAAATTCTTTGCCATTGTGATTTGTGCTGTAATGAACATTGGATTACAGATGACTGGTCTTGGTCTACTTCTTACCACTTCTGAGTATCTGCCAAGCAGTGGGATTGTTGGGTTGTAAGGTAACTCAATTTCCATTTGCTTTAAATATTGCCATATGACTTTCCACAGTGGCTGTATATATCCACACAACCATCAGCAGTGGAAGAGAGTTCCTATCTCACCACATCTCTTCCAACATTTATTGCTTTCTGATATTCTGATTTGGGCTATCCTCAAAAGTATTAGGTGATATCTCATAATTGTTTTAATTTGCATTTCTCTGACAGTTAATGATCAGGAGCATTTTCTAATATGTTTATTGGGCATTTGCGTCTCCTGACTAGTGAAAGTTTTGTTCAGGGTCTTTTGCCCACTTCCTTAGAGAGTTAACTGTTTTCCTCTTTTTGAAGGCTAAGAGGGTATTGTAGATTATTAAAATAAGCCCTTTTGTTCCTTGTGTCATTACCAAAAATCCTCTCACAGTCTGTGGGTTCTCTTGTTACTCTCTTGGTGAAGTCTTTCAAAACACAATGGTGTATTATCCTTAGTATGCCCCGCTTGTCCATGTGAACTTCATCCATGTGTGTGAACTTCCCTATTTCATTTAATCTATGTACTCCCTGGGCCAAGTTTCTTAGGTTTGTCCTGATTTATTCATTCATGGTCCTGATAATATGGGACTTTACTTCGAGGTTTGTGATTCACATTGAGTTTGTTCTTGTGCATAGTGTGAGGTAAGGGTCTTGTTTCATTTTTCGAAAATATCCATCGTTTCCAGCACCTCTTGTTAAAGAGAGCATCCACCTTCCACCTGATCGTTTTGGGGCCCTTGTCAAAGATTCGCGGTCTATATGCTGATGGTTTTATTTCTGGGTTTTCTGTTTTTTTCCATTGGTCTGAGTATCTGTCATTATTCCAATACCCCACTGTTTTGACCAGGATGGCTCTACTGTAGGTGTGAAAGTCAGGTAAGATGAATCCTCCAACTTTGTCCTTCTTCTTAAGGAGTTCTTTGCTAAGTCTGGGATTCTTCCCTTTCCATATGAAATTGGTCGTCAGTTTTGCCAATTCTTTGAAGAAAGCTGTTGGTATTTGATTTGGGATAGCCTTAAGCTTACATCGTGCATTGGGTAACATTGACATCTTACTCTATTGAGTCTTCTAATCCATGAATATGGGATATTCTTCCATTTGTGGAGGTTGCTTTTGGTTTCCTGTGGTAGGGTTTTGTAGTTTTCTTTATATAACCCTTTCAGTTTTGTTTGTTTGTTTGATATCTTCCTAGATATTTCAGTTTATTCTTAGCTATTGTGAAGGGTACTTCCTTCTTGGTCTCTTTTACCATGATCTTGTTTTATGTTTATAGAAAACCTATGGACTTCTGTTTGTTTATCTTGTATCCTGCCACTCTTCTGCATTCCCCTCTCACTTCCAATATTCCTGTTGCAGAGCTTCTGGGGTTTTCTGGGGTTTTCAATGTATAGAATCATGTTGTCTGTAAATAGTGAAAGTTTCACCTCATCCTCTCACAGAGAGATCCTTGTGCTGCCTTATGTTGTTAGCTAGAACTTCCAGTCCATTGTTGAATAGAAGCATCTTTGTCTGGTCTCCTTTTCCAGTGACATTGTTCTCATCTTGTGCATAGTGTGCACAAGATGAAAACTTCACTGACTTAATTTTCTGATATAACAACAGAAGCATCGGGGAGGTGATTCTATCTGAACCCGTCTTGACTGCCCCTCTGAAGTCTAACAATTCTATCTGTATTTAACTAAAATTCTTCAATACAAAAGTCCTGAACCAGATGACCCTCACACGCCCCCAAGTCATTCTACTGAGCACTCAGAGAAGAGTTGACATAAATTTTAAGAAACTATTCCAGAATATAGAAAATGAAAACAAATTCCCAAACTTATTTCATGAAAGGATCATAATGCTGATGCCTAACCCAGGCAAAGACCATATCAGACTAGAAAATTAGTCAAATTGATCACAAAAGAGAACATTTGTCTTAATAAACTTAGGATGAAAATAATAACTAACAAGATAAAATCAAATGAAATCATTTTTATAAACTCAGATGAAAACAAAAGGTCTCCTTAAATTAGATGCAAACATTCTCAACAAGTTTGTGACCAATAGACTCCAACAAAATGTCATACACAATAAAACAAACAAACAAAAAACATGCATCATGATCAAAAGTGATTCACACCAGGTATGCAATGATGACTTACTTTTAGAAAAGCAATCAACACAACCCCTTGTGTACATAAAGGAAAGGAAAAGGAGTATAAAATTACACCACTTCAGGATGAAAATTATTGGACAAGATCCAACATCCATTTCTGATTAAAAACTCTGAGCAAAAGAGGAGTTGAAGGGAAATTACTTAACATAATAAAGACTATGTCCACAAAATCAATAAGCACCTTGTTCAATGTGGAGAAACTGCAAACATTTCCGTTGTGAATGAGAACCTGACAAGGATGCACTTTAACATCGATTTTATTCAGCATGTAGTGGAAGTCTTAATAGACAACAGAAATTAATTAAATTGCTCCAAATAAGTAAAGGATAAATAAAACATTCTCTATTTAATATAATTTAGTACATAGAAAAATTCAAAGCCTAAACAAGAAAATTATTTAAAATAATAGAAAAATTCGGCAGCACAGGAGGGTATATATCAATACAGAAAAATCAGTTCGATTCCTGTATACTAGTGGAAAGATGACAAGGAAAACAATTACACAATCCCATTTACAATAGGAAGCAAGCCTGAGGAGAAAGCAATGGGACCAAAGGTTCCGTAGGGACTTAAGAGGAGGACGGGGTGGGGAGGGGCCTGCTGGGAGGGAATGGTGAGCAATCAACACCATAGACATGGGAAAAACCAGGGGATGAAAATCAACAACCAGGAGGGCATACACATCCTGGGGGTGTTGGAGCAATAGCAATCGAACTGAGAGGAATTACTAAGAGGCAGAGGAAAGGCTTTGATGATGGTGGGAAAGGAGGAAGGTAAAAGGAAACAAAGGAAAGATCTAGGAAGCAAAATTTTGAATACAGGTATAAATATAGGTGTGCATTTATGTAAATATATTAATTTATAAAAATAGAGGTATTGACGTGTACATTGTGGTAGTGTGGGTAGACTACAGAAACAAATCCATAGATACTCACATACATATAAGAAAAAAGGTTTATATACAAGAGGAATTGAATATTGCGGAAATATCCCAGACCAATCCAGATCAAGTCTATAAGTCCAATATTAACCCATATATCCGATACCAATCTATAAAGTCCTCTTCAGACTCACAAAATAAACACAATGATGGCAAATGTTGGAGCATCACAGGCCAGTGTGTTTGAAGTCATGTGGATCCAGTGGCAATGTAAGAATCTCAGCACTGGCAGGGGTCTTTACATGGCTTCTCCATCTCCAGAGGTCTGGTTGCATCAGGGTAGGTCCATGGGACTTCTCCAGCTCCCAGGACATAGTACCATGTGTCTTGTCAGTACAGCAGTCTCTCAGGTAGTGAACTGAGAAAGAGATATTATCTCCCACCTCCAAGAAGGAATGCAGGATTTCCCAGAATTCTCAGAAGATCAGGCCCACACAGAGGCCTCATTGGCTTTGATACGATTCACAGACTAGACTCCACCCCTTAACACTTAATCATCTCAAGTCCCAGATTATGTAACTACCACATACATACATAATACATCGAGGAATTTGAAGGACTACAGGGCACTGCTCAAGCCCTCCCTAAATGCAAGAACATTTTGTTCTAACAACCTGGCCTTCTGTGAGGGATAAAAGAAGACGTGATACAACATGTGAAAATATGAAGTCAATGTCCAGAAAATAATGATGGCAACATATGTACAAATATGCTTGATTCAATTGATGTATGGGTTGTTATAAGTGCTGTAAGAGCCCCCAATAAAAATTATATTTAAAAATATGAAATGCAAGGAAAATAAGGAATAATTAAATTAAAAGACATAAGCATGATACACTTCTAAGCATTTGATCAAGCACTCAATGAAAGAGAGAGAAGCAATAGATTTGTATCAAGAAAACAATATAACTAGAGAAATATACAAAAATGGAGACATGTTTCATGTTTATGGCTAGAAATACTTAACATTGTGAAAAAGTCATTACCACCTAAAGCAATTTATAAATACAATGCAATTCTTATCCAGATGCTAGGATCATTTTTAAGGAAATGCATAAAATAACCTCCAACATTATACTGGGAAGAAAGAGACCTAGGATACATAAAGTAAAAGAACAAATAGGGGGTCTTATTTTCCAACCTTAAGGCATGCTACATAACCACACTACCTACTACATAACCAGAGTAGGTAGTCAAAACAGCCTGGAACTGGTATATGTAGAACAATGGAACAGAATATAGAACCTAGAGATAATTCCATCAAAGTACAGACGATTTCAGACCAAAAGGTGAAATATATTAAATGGGGAATAGATACTCTCTTCAACAAATCGTTTTTTTTTAAATTGGATTTTCATTTGCAGAACACTGAAACAAGGCAAATAACTTACAAATATGCAAAAATGTCCTCAAAACTCAGTAAAGACCTAAATATAAGTCCTAGATACATATAGACAATCACTGAGAGAGTGAGAGCAAACTCAAAGACACTAATACATGGTACAAAGACACGACTAAATATAATGAAAAAATATCACACAGCAGATGACTAGAGAATTCATAAAAATAAGACACTATGTGCATCAAGGTTTTCATCGGAGACTGTCTCAGAAGTGCAGAGCTCCTTCCTCTTTCACCGTCTGTTCCTCATCTGGAAGCTCTGCTAGGTGACCCTGCTGGCCATTGAATTACCAGCGATAGAGTCTTCAGCATCCCAGCAACACGAAAGCTGTGACAGTATGACAGACTGACCGACAAGTTGTGTTAAATTAGTACAAATCCGTGAGAGCCAAAATATGACCCCGAGTCTCTTCCACCTACATTTTGAGAGTATCTAAAGTGCGGATTTCACACATTGAACACCAATAAGGGAAGACCTAATGAGCTGAGGGATGCAACTGAGTTATACACGAAGAAAGCCAAGTGTTATTTAAAAGACAGAGCATAAAGAAAAGATCTGCACAGACTGAAACAAAAAAGACAAACAAACCGGTCTTAAAAGAAGTACAGCTAGAATTCTCCACAGAGTCAAACAGAGTAAGGCTTAGTCGCATATATGTTGAGCATGTTATCAGGATAGACCAGTCCCTGGAAGAGAACATCATTCTTGGGAAAGTAAGAGCCAGAAACAAAGGGGAAGACCTTCCACAAAATGGCTTGATATGGTGAATGCATTGATGGGCTCAGACAGCAGAATGGCTGTGAAGAGGGCACAGAGCCGGGCAGTGCTTCGTTCTGTTATACATAGGCTTGATATGAGTTGGAACTGACCGGACAGCCACTGACAACAACATGTGCATGAAAAAAGGGGTAAAGGACATAAAGAGTAGGAAATACTTTTAGCAATGATGTTAGACTAGGAATTAATCTCCAAAAATTCTAGAAAATTCAATATATAAACAAGAAAATGTTGAGTAATTCATAAAAATGGGCAGAAGACAAGGACTCACAATTCACCAAAGAAGACACCCAGTGCGCTAACAATCATGTGGAGATGTGCCTGTGATACCTAGTCATTTGAGAGCTGCAAACCAAAGAAAAGGCGAGCTACCACTTTAGAGAGGCATTGATAACAATATAAAAAGCAAACAAACAAACAAACAAAATAGAAAATTAAAAATTCTGGCGAGGACCCAGAGATGTTGGAGGCCCCATACACAACACTGCTATTATGACCATAAAACTCTATAATTGCTGTGGAAAGCAATATGGTGCTTTACTGAAACAACTGGAAAATAATTACCTCATGACCCACCAATCCCTTTATGTTATTTATATTCTAAAGATTTAAGAGCTGCAGTGTGAATGTTTTATATAGACAATGTTTTATATATGTTATGTAGATAACTAAATATAAATGTAATTCATATATAACATGTGTAGTATGTAATATATGATATTTGTATCCACCACATATATAAATATAAATAATATAAATATAGATGTAACTATAGATGTAGATATATATATATAGATGATAGAGATAGAGATGATAGAGATAGAGATAGAAATAGATATAAATATATAAATTCCCTGAAACACTACTCACAAAACTATGAAGTTGAAAATGTAGCAAATGTTCATCAGTAGACGAACGAATAATTACACTTTGGTAAATGCACACAATGGAATATTATACATCTTAAAGAAACTGTTAAGCAACTCATGAACTCATGACATGCATGAACTTGGAGGACATGGTGCTGAGTGAAGTTAATCAACCACAAAGAGACAGGCACACAAAAAATAATAGATATGAAGTTTTCCTGGTGTGGGAGGGAAAGGAAGAAAGGGGAAATTCCTGGCTGGAGGGTAAATACGTGGGAACATAGTGTTCTGCAAGACGGAGAAGAAGGGGAAAATGAGGGAAGAAAAGGCTATTAGGAAGTTTGATAAGTAGTTTAATTGGTTGAATGCAAAAAGTGATACTATGAAATGCAAACACACATGCAATCATCATAAAGAGTTTTCTTAAAAAGTAAGGCAATGATTTTGTGAGTTCCAATAGGGCCATATTGATAGATTTTAATTAAAGAGCAAAAATGATGTTGGGGAAATGCTAGGGCAAAGTTTTAAGAATATCACAGAATGGTTAGGAAAATTATGTCAATTAATAACCCCCTCCCCCCATCACAAGGTAGTACCTTCTCCTTTGAGATTAACAAAGACTGTCCTATGAGAATTTAATTTGGAAGCCTTATGTTACCCACCTTACACCCTTTGTTTTTCCTCTTCATATTTCTTTTCCCCCACAAATTTCGAAGTTGACCAACAAAGAACATGATTTGAATGCCTAGTGGAGACTCAAACTTCTGTTTTTACATAGTTTAAATTTTAAAAAGAAAAAAGACATTGGTAGCAAGTGAGCAAAGCACTAACCCACCCAAAGGGAGGGTGTTGTTTATATCTTCACAGGAGCGAGAAAGTGGTATACTAAAACATGACTACAACATACCGCATGAAGCAGCGTACCAATAGAGAGGATTTGTGGCTTTTCCCCAATCCCAACTATGTAGGATCCCCTACCCCCAGAAAATTGCATCAGAGGACAGCACTGAAGCTAAAGCTTAGGGCGAGAGACACATTCGATCAGAGCATGCAGGAGCAATTGACGAGGGAAGGATAAAGAGTGGAACACATCCTTGCCCACCAAGTCCTGAGGATGATATTCCTGCTCAGAGCAGCTAATGCCCAGAGAGGACCCTAGGACTGGTACCACCATGCGACACAACATCTCTTACTAAGCTTTGGGGAACAACACCGGACACACAATGATATAACTGTGTCTGATCAAACCCCACCACACTGCGGCAAAACACTAAAAGTGCAACAGTGCAGCAAAGGGAACAAAGCAATGAAATTCCTGAGGAATACCAAAAATACACTTTGGGGCAAGGGCGTGGCATCCCATCAGAATAGACTGGAAAGTACTAATAAAGATGAACAAAAGACCTGGATTGTTTTTTGTTATCAGGTTTTTGGTTGTTGTTTTGTTTTTTATTCTTTTGTTGTTTTTGTTTTGTTTTGTCTTGTTTTGTGCTTATCCTGTCTCTGCATGTCTATCTAAGTAAAATAGGCGGGATAAACAATCTGATCCAGAGGAGAAATCAACTGGACCACAATTCCAGGGGACATGGGATAGGGGAGGCAGGGGCAAGGAATGGAAGTGCCAATAAACCCAGGAACAAGGGAACAACAAATAATCTAAAACTGAGAGTGAGGAGAGTGTAGAAATGTGGTGGGGCTTGATCAAGGAAAATGTAGCCAAGAGGAATTACTGAAACCTGAATGAAGGCCAAACATGAGAGTGGAACAAGAGGAAAGTAAAAGGAAATAGAGGAAAGAACTAGGAGGCAAAAGGCATTTATAGAGGTCTAAATGCAGACATGTATATATATAATGATATTTATATGTAATGACAGGGAATTATATCTGTGTACATATATTTATATGTTAAGTATTAAGGCAGTAGATAGACATTGGGCCTCTATTCAGGTATTCCCTCAATGCAAGAACAGTTTGTTCTAATAACCCTTCATTCTGTGATGCTCACCTTCCTGTCATGATCACAGAAGACAAAATGGGTGCATAAGCAAATGTGGTGAAGAAAGCTGATGGTGCCTAGCTATCAAAAGATATAGCATCTGAGGTCTTAAAGACTTGAAGATAAGTAGGTCCTTATAATTGGGCCCCCTGTCCACCCACCTTCCCTCCACCCTCCGTGTGTTAGACAGGGTTCTCTAGAGAGACAAAACCAGATGGCTAATAATTATATATACATATATTTATACAGATAGATAGATATATAACACAAGAAATGAACAGTTAAATTATAAAGCAGTACAAATGACTCCTCTCAACTCACTCCTGTGAGAGAGTTGTGAGACACTGGCAGTCCTTCGAGTCTTGAGGGCTGCCAGATAGTCCTCTGAGGAGAGATTCAGGCTATCCTGGCACAGGCAGCAAACAGCAAGACAGGTCACCAACAGTCAGTCCCCAGCTCAAGAGATATAAATTCCTATTGTGTGGCGAAGCAGGTCTTGAAGGAACGTGAAATTACAGCGACAGAGTCCACAGGTTAGGTGTCCCGCAAGTAGTGTAGCTTGCAAATTGAAGCACAGAACAAGCTAGGCAGCCGCACACTAGTCCGATGATCAAAGTGCGAGAGACAAGAAAGGTGAGGCTCTCTGAGCCATTTATCTCTCTGCCCTTCCATTAATCCCACGTGTTTATTGGCCAGTCTGGCACAATAAACTAACTATTTCACTCCCGGTATCGCCACACTCACCAATGGTCCTGAAGGGATCATCTGTCCTGAATTCCCTGTGTTTCCAGTTCCTATCTGTACCAGTGAACATCCTCTGGTCTAACCAGATTTGTAAGGTAGAATTGGGATCATGACAGTGGAGAGGAGGAAGCATCTAAGAACCAGAGAAAAGTTGTATGTTTCATTGTTACTACACTGCACCCTGACTGGTTCATTGCCCCCTTCAACCCTTCTGTAAGGGGGTGTCCAGTTGCCTACAGATGGGATTTGGTTCTCCACTCTGCCCTCACCCTCATTTACAATGATATGATTTTTTTTTGTTTTTAGATGCCTGATACCTGATCCCTTTGACACTTTGCGGTCACACAGGCGGATGTGCTTATTCCAAGTGGGCTTTGTTGCTTCTGAGCTAGATGGCAGCTTGCTTATCTTCAAGCCTTTAAGACCCCATTCACTATGTCTTTTGATAGCCAGACACCACATTTGCTTTCTTCACCACATTTGCTTATGCATATAGCCTCCTCTCCGGGGGATGGACAACAGAAAAGTGGGTGCAAGGAGACATCGCACCGTGTAAGATATGACATAATAATAATTTATAAATTATCAAAAGTTCATGAGGGAGAGGGGTAAGGAGAGGGAGAGGGGAAATGAGGAGCTGATCTGAAGGGCTCAAGTAGAAAGCAATGTTTTGAGAATGATGACGGCAACAAATGTACATATGTGCTTGAAACAATGGATGTATGTATGGATTGTGATAAAAGTTGTACGAGCCCAAATAAAATGATTTTTTAAAATATGACTTGAAGATAAACAAGCAGCCATCTAGCTCAGAAGAAGCAAAGTCCACATGGAAGAACTACACCAGCTTGTGTGATAATGAAGTGCCAATGGTGTCAGGTATCAGGTATCAAAGACCCAGAACCAAAAAAAAACCATCGATGTGAATGAGCGGGAGGGCAGAGTGGAGACTCAAAGTCCATCTGTACATAATTGGACATCCCCTTACACAAAGGTCACAAGGAAGAAATGAGCCAGGCAGGGTACAGTAAGGCCCCAATGTAATAAACAACTTTCTTCTAGTTTTTTAATGCTTTCTCCCCCCTCACTATCATGACCCCAATTCTACCTTAAAAATCCAGCCACACTAGAGCATATACACTGGTACAGATAAGAGCTCACAACACAGGCAATGTGGGACAGATAAACCCCCCAGGACAAATAATGAGGGTAATGCTACCAGGAGGGGAAGGAAAAGGTGGGGGGAGAAGAAGGGACTGATCACAATGATCAACATATAACCCCCTCCCACGGGGTTGGACAACAGAAAAGTGGGTGAAGAGAGACAGTGGTTGATGTTAGGTAAAAATTATCAAGGGCTCATGAGGGAGGGTTGGTGGGGAGGGGGGAAAATGAACTGATACCAAGGGCTCAAGTAGAGAGAAAATTTTTTGAAAATGATGATGCCAACATATGTACAATTGTGCTTGACACAATGGATGAATGGTTGGATTGTGATTAGAGATGTAAGAGCCCCCAATAAAATGATTTAAAATAAAATTCAAGTGTACAGAGTTAACTGGTATGTAGTTACATTCAGGAAAACACAACCTTCAAGGTGCATAGCCCTTTATGAAAGATAAGTTGAGAAATAATAGCTATACATTTTGATATTTTTATGTAATAAATTCTTATTTTGTAGCAATAATTTTTGACTTTATATGATATTCAGTTTATCAGAGAAATCCTCTTTCTCCGAATATTTGTGAGCAACTTACTAGAACCCCAAGTGAATATATGAGCAATTATGTTAACAGTAATATTCAAGTTATTTTAAAAAGAAAATATTCTTTTATCTTATTTGTAATATTTCATGGCATGTCTTTTAATATCAATTCTTTTTTCTTTCAATTTTTATTATGTGCAAATTATCAAAACTTTCACTTGTGAAAGGAGGTACATTGTGATTCTTTAGTAGTTAAATAGAAGGGAAATATGCAATTTTATATATTTAAAAATCTACTAATGTTTATAGATATCAGTTTGATTTTTACTCTAAAATGATTGATTGTATTTACAGATTAATATTATATTTATTGACTAATACATTTTCTAAGAATATAAATTATATTAGCCATCTCTTCAAATCTGTAGATCATTACTTTAATAAATTATTATTAGTGTAATAAATTAAAATAAAAGATGAGTAAAAATAAATTAATAGATAATAGATGAAAGTATTTGATGGCATTGCAATAATTTATATGGTTTATCACATAATAGATTAGTTTACATGGAAGACTGAAAGACTGTATTGATCCAGTTTTTATTTACTTAGAATTTCAGTTTATTATATGCTAGGTATGCTTGCATATAAGGATAAACGTACAATTCCTTGAAAGAAAAATATATAAATTTTTGTCTTTGTTCCCACAACAACTATTCTTATAATTGTTAAAAAGTCATGCCAAAGAAATAAATTTATTTCAGTGAGTTATGAGTGACTATGTAAATGAGTATGTAAGCAAGTAAATTGAGTAGTAAAGAGGAAGAAAGTGAAAACATATGTTTGTAAGTATAATGTAGGACAAATATGTAAATACAAATGCATTATATATAAATTAAATTTGAGCTTAAGGGGAAGATTTAATTGATAAGAGTGCTCACAAGAACGCTGATATATAAGCAAAGTCTGTAAAGATAGAATTTTAATGAGGGTAGGGCACTACTTCACCAAAATGCACAGCTTTCAGTTCCAAAACAGGAAGGAAGGACACCTCAAGTCAATGCAGTGGATGAAAGAGACACTTGAGTTGGATAAAGAAGGAGGATACAGCTAAAATGTATCAGAGTTCTAAAGATGGACAGCCTGTGGAATGTGGACTTCTCGGTGCTAGAGAGCGAATCTGTGGATGAAAACTTTAAAAAATAATATTTTCAGATAAAAATTTTAATTAAAATAGCACTGTTGATAGCTATCTGTAAAGAGTAGTGAATCTGTACATGAATTAAAATATAAGAACCGTGTTAGGAATATCCCTAGGAAAGATAGCTGGGTACCAGGGCTTGTAAGATAGAGAGAAGGTCATGAATTCCTCATGAAGATGAATGGTTTAATAATAAAGAATGAGAGTAGAGGGAGATGAAATTATTAGAAATCTATAATTAATAGTTTAAAATATGCTTTCACAAGATAATACCCAATAGCAATTTTTTGCGCTTAACAGAATATGAAGAGAGAACACAGATTAAATAAAATTGATCAAAGTTTGGTTCTTATTTATGTGTTGCTTACCTAATTGCTCTTATTACCAATGTGATTAAAAATATAATGCTCTTCAGGACACTTAGAAGAGGGTTTGAAATTAGCTTACACATTTCAGGATCATATCAGCAATGTTATGCTAGCATTGTAAGCACATAAACCTAGCAGAAATATACTTTGCATAGCTTTGAATCATTTCTACTTTGACATAACGGTGATAGTGCAGTTCACGATTTATATAATAATATCTTAGGTAAAAAAACCTTCTCAATTTTCGACAAAGCTAGAAAATATGCCTAAGAATGTACGAGACAGAGTTATCTTATCCGGGCATGCCAGACATAATGGTTTCAGAAGGGAGAGGATCAATTATCAGGATCCAATATTTCACTAACAAATTATTCTTTTATTTTGAAAATAACGAACAGACTGTGCCTCTTTCCCAATATTCTGGAAGATGATGCCTTGTTTAGCTGAATTTAGGTTTTGGGAGACTCTAGGTTTATGACGATTTTTGAAAGAAAATGGGTTCTAGGTGAAAACTGCACCTCAGAGAGCATCCATGCAGGTCATGTCATCATAAATTACCGCCATGCATCTCTGCCAGCGCGGTCGCCGTACAGTAACAGCGCCGAATTACCGCGCTGCACTCAATCCCGACAAGTCATCTACTCTGCTCTGCTCAAAGTAAACCGGCTGCAATCCAGATGAGAGAAGCTACAGGTCAGCGCTGGGTCTGCCATTTCTTGTCTGTATCCTAATGAATTATGGAGCAGTGGTATCAGCTTTATGCATTGATGAACATTGCTGCTCTGGCTTTTGTACAGGTCCGTGTTCCAGTGGGGTGAAAAGTAGGCTGAGGCATTATCTGGCCTCATTTAAGGCTGTCGTCATAACATAGATGTATAGTATTTAAAATCGCGTCTTATAAATAACCATAGACATAGTCATGATGCCACACACTAATATTTGTTTTCTTCTTCTGTTACTATCTTTCTCCTATGAAGATAATATTCACAAATATTGGTACAAATACCTTAGAAGTGATGGTCCTCACATTCCATAATATGTCATTGCCAATATCTTTGAGGGTTTTAATTTCTCTCCTAAATTTAAATGTTTCTTCATGTTGTATAATAACACTTTTGAAAACTCTGTCTAATGTATTTTTCATTGCAATATGCTAAACACACATACATACTTATATTCTGGCTATAAAGTGTTACCTAATGATGACATAGACTCATTATACTTGTCATAAAATGAGATCCATAAATTATATACCTTTTTCATTGGATTTTTGCCTTATACAAGGTTTAGAACTTAATGTGGTACAATCGAATTCTATATAATTTATAATATCTTTCTCTACTCCTCTCCCCTGTAATTCAGCAGCTTTAAATATGCACATAGAAGTCACTTCAAATCATTTAAAGAGCATACAGACAGGAAGACATCATTAAACTCCGAGAGTTAAAATAATTAGCATTTTCAATAAATGCTTTAAAATTATTAATTATTAATGTAATGTCTTTTTTTAGTATATACCTCATCCAAAATAATAATATTTTTCCTGAAACTTTTCAAAAATGGTTTCAACTAGGTTAAAATCATTTTAGTGTTATTTTCAACATAATACATCAATTACTGTGCTTCCGTGATGACTATTCCTAAAAATAAGAAAAAATAATAAGATCCTTAATTACATTAAACAGCCACTCGAACTCACTCCTAGTAATACAATCTTGTGGCGAAATCACTCCCCTGTATGTATAAATATCCCTCTTTACTTAGGTTGGAATGCTAGAAAACAGTATCCTAAGTTGGGATCCATGTAAAGTATTTTTTCTTACTCCTACACAACAGTTTTGGTATTTTCATTAAAGCATATATTTAATGAGAAGATAATATTGGTATCTATGTCCTTGAATGGTACACAAAATAAATAGTTAAGGCTTGAATATTAGCCGAAAGATTAAGTGTCAGCACTCACCCTTGAGCAACTTGGAAGCAAAGCCCTGGCCATCTGGTTCCGAAACGTTACCACCTTGGATGCACCAGTCACCAAGCAGTTGCCTCACGATTCAAGTCACTCCATTAGTCAAATAGATGACAATTGGTAAAGTTACTGTGACTAAGAGAACCTCAAATGTTTCCATTTTTTCATGAGTTGATGGAAAAAGTGGGATAAGGTATCAGTGATGTTCTTTAAGTTTTCAAGTGCACATATATTAATCTAACTAGTAATTGGGATAAATTGTGAGTTTCATTAGAGCCAAACTACAATGCCAAGCTAAAGGAGCTTTATGAACTTCTAACTAAGGTCTTTGATTCTCTGGATTTTTCTTTCTTTTTCTTCATATTGATTTATTTGCCATTACCATTATTGTGATCATGCTTCCCATTCAGTTATTCAACAAAAAAACCTAAGTTGTAATGTGGATTTTTAATATATTTTTTCATAATCAACTTGATCCACTTATAAATTTCACTGGACTATTTCTTTTCAGCCAGGCAAACATATAAAAACACGATTTTGCTTTTTGAATTTCACTAGTTTGATGCTTGATATACCTCTAGTGTGTTTATGAAGATTAGTAAACAAATTAAACTTTATGTAATTTAAAAATCATATGCAAATTCTAGGACTTGTGAGAGAACATCTCATTGCAACCTAAGGAGCATAGTAAAAACCATGTATGATTTATCCAATTTCACTATGAACAGTGTTAATTACATATAATAGTATTCTTGATGAGGAAGTGATTCCTGCATGAACATTATTGTTATATATATTTTGGCATGACAAATCATTTTTTATATTTTGTATTTTTTGTTTTTCTCTAATTTTCTAAATATTGTCCTTCCTTCAGTTGATTTGTCAACTCCTCCCCTGTTAGTTGACCCCTTTTCTGAAACAATTAAGTTGACTGTAAGTAAAAGAAAACCCAGCAATAAACTTACAACCCACATCACAACACTATAGGACAGAGTAAAACTAGCCCTATGTGTTTCTGAGATGTGAGTTTATAGGGGAGCAGAAAGACTCATCTTTCCTTATGGGAGCAGTTGGTGATTTTAAACTGCCGTCCTTGCAGTTAGCAGCCCAACCCATACTCCACTCTACAACTTGACCTCCGAAATTGAAGAAAGTGAGGCCAGGAGATGCTTTCAATGGTCCCATTAGTTAATGATCATTTTAATCACTTAGTCACGCTACTTAACCCATTGCTTACATATCATGACAACATTGGAGCTGAGAAACGGATGCTTTGGTTGTGTAGTCTGACGATGCACCTTATGATTTCCTTCACTTAAAGTAAATGACAGAGGCAGTGGCCCTTCTGTCAATGTTCACTTAGCAAAGGGGAAAGAGACATAGATGTTCTCTAGGTAACAGGTTCCTCTTTATTTATGGAGAGAAACTGTCACTGGAAACAGTACTTTTACATTATCTTCTTTAGCTGAAAATGAAACTGTGAAATTTGGATTTCAGATTTCCAGAAGTAAAAGTCAAAGAAGTTTATATGGAATTAATGTTGACGGAGCACGCCTGCTGTTGAAAGTAGGACTCAAAATTGTCCATGTTCACTCGAGCAATAACCCTTAAAATTTTGGTTTAATTCTCCTCAACATTTACTTTTGGCCTAACGAGATTATGCAATAATTTCCTTATAAAATTCAGAGATATTATCTTATTTTCTATCCTAATACATAACCATTACAATTATTAACTTGATTCTACTTTAATTTTTCCATACATTCGATCTTCAGTTTCTAGTTCTCCTTTTCATTCTGATCTATAAATCTATCTCATATTATATCAACCTTGCTATACTTTCATGCTTAGTCCTTATAAAATAAAGTCATTACAAAATAAAATTCAATTCAAACCATTGATCAAATTATATGAAGTAATTGCTTTATATCTGTTTCTACAAAATGTATAAAATTCTTAATTTGGCAAAAAGATATTTGCTTGAATTCTCCTATATTTAATTCTCCTTATATCTTTCAACCTGAAGATTAAATTAGTATGAGTTATATGTCATTTGCCTAAAATATTTTGTTCTACTATTTCTTTTTGAAATATTTTTTAGAGATACAATACCAAGTAAAATACACTTATTCTTTAAAGACTGAACTATATATGCTGTTTTGAAATAAAAAGAAAATAATGGCTCACTCTTCAATGCATTTTTTCTGAATAGAATGGGTCTTTATTAAACTTTTCACTTAATCCTTTATTAAAGGTTACATCAACAATGTCAAGCTTCTCACATTATTTCTAACACTTCTGAATTACTGGAATTTCCCAGCTACCTGAAATCAATTTCTTTCTTTTTTTTCCAATATTTTGTGCTTTTTACATTTTAACATTCTGTGCATATGCCTAATTAATTATCTTAATAAAGTCAAGGTTAATTTCCTTTTAATATTTCTGAAACTAATTTACATTATGTACTCAAGACTCTTTAAAAATTTTATAATGCTCATTTATATGGACATTGGCTTTGTCACCTAGTTTTGCTGTAACAGACATATAATATTGGGATGGCTTTAAAAAATAAAAAAATATTTTTTCACTGCTCTGGGAGCCAGAAAACAAAACTAGGGTCTTGACTATGCGGATTCCATCGTTGTGCATAGTCTTAGGCTTTCTAGTGGTTCTCCTTCTGCATCTGTTCCCTTATGTGTTTGGGCTGCTCTGTATTTAAGAATCGAAATTACCCCCTTTTTGAAAATCTGATTAGACTGAGAATTCATCTTTTTTTGTACATAATCAATTTACTATAATAATAAGGCCCCAAATTTCATATGGGTTACATCCACAAGTATAAGTTTTCCATTTAGAATGTGTTCTAAACTCACTATTGCTGAGTCACTTCTCACTCCTGGAGACTGTTTTTGGATTATCAAGCAGTCACTACAAGTCAGCATTCACTTGATGGCATTGGAAATGATGGCCCAGGAGGAGGCTTTGTTCATGTTCTCTAAAATAAACTGACAATGATGACTTTAAGGTGAACCATAAACATACACACACCTTAGATGTAAGAGTAGAGTTGGGGCTTGCACTTAACTCTAGGTCCAAATCTATGATGTGGTTCTACTTGATGCTCACCCTTAAGAAGCGATCACTGAAAGTATAGCAAAGTGCGGTGAATAAACTAGATGGGACTCAGCTATTAAAGAAATGGCATCAGGGCTCTTAGAGGCTTGATTTAAAACAAGAAACCAACCAAGTGAGACATCAACTAAGTCCGCATGGAGGAAGCACACCAACTGGTGTGATCCAAGGATTGTAAATCATAAAATCCACATCTAAAGGAATGGAACGAATGAAGGAGAGAAATGGAATCAGAGCTTCAGTTGTGAATATCTAGTTTGCAGAAGGCTGTGGATGACATTGTGAGGTCCACACATGGAGGAAGCCTCTGCTGAACCCCCTCTGGTCAATCCAGGGAAGAGAATACCATTGCTATCAGACAGAGGACATTGGAATGTCAATTATGACAGATTTAATCAGTTAAAATATAATGCTTTCTCATTTACTCTCCCTCTGACCAATTGTAAAGTTGTTTCTGTTTTTAAAAACATGCGAAGGGGAAATGCATGTGGATTAGGTCTCTGAACATCCCCTCTGAGTATAGACTAAGGATATGGATAGCCCTGCCATCATGCAGAATGCGTTGGAACGTGGATTATTGCAGATGCAGTTGGTTGAAACTTAACATTATCATTTGATTTCCCTTTTAATTTGTTAATTGTTTTGAATATTTTCTACTTTCCTTTCTATTGAGGTTCTTATGTGTTTTCCTTGTTATCGTTAGTTTTTTCTTTTCTTTATATTAAATCCAAAAGAGGTGAGTTAAAGTTTATTGTGCCAAGCTGGCTAATAAACACATGTGGGATTAATTGAAGAACAGAGCGATAAGTGACTCAGTAAGATTCACCTTTCTAATTCTTGGGTCTCTTGCTCTCTGATGGTCAAGCCAGGGTGCAGCTGCCTTAGTCAGTTCCCTGCTTCAGCTTGAAAGGCTCACTTTTGCAAGACATTCCAAGGAGAAGCCACATGGACCTACTTCAATGGAACCCTGGGTGCTGGAGCAGCCGTGTGGAGACCCCTCTAAGCGCTGAGATGTTTACACACTCGCTGATGCAGCTTTCCTCCTGCGGTCAGCATCATAGTGGGTGTTTGTTTTTCTGAAGTATCCAGACAAACACAATAGATAAATATATGGAGACAGTAACTGGATTGATGGTTCATTGGAGGTATGGCAGTAGATGGTGGTGGGGGGGGAAATAGGAAGCTAATTATAATGAATACAAGAATGATAAATATGTGAAAAAATGATTGTGGTGATAATTGTACAACTTTTCTTGATGTGATTGAATTATATGACATGCTAATTATATGCCAATAAACTGTAAAATAATAAAATAATGGAAGCTTGTACCAAGCAAGACAAAATGCTTAACAATCTTCTTTCAAGCCTTTTTCTTTATCATGATGTTATCTATTGATCCAGTTGTAAGGATATTGGCTTTTCTTACATTTAATTGCAATGAATTCTGAAAAGTGTGGTTCTTGATCTTTGTCAAGTACTTTAGGTCCTCCTCAGCTTCAGCAAGCAAGGTTGTATAATCTGCATATCAGAAAGCTAATAAACCTGCCTCCGATCCTGATGTCGCATTCTTCTTCATGATCATTTGCTTAGCTTGATGATTGAATAAATAGGAGGGAGTAGCACCACGCCCTCAAAAAGAATGGAAAAAGCTCCACTGGGCCAAGCTTTCCTGGTATGCATGTTTCCTGATAGTTGAGCATCAAGCAACTGTCTCTGATTTAGTGCACCCAGTGGCATCACCTGAGAAGGTTCTTTCTGGTCACGGTGAATTTTTTTTCATGAAAGCAGTTTAGCTCAACCCTCATTTTGTATGATGGTTGATTTAAGAGAGCAGCATGTGGCTATGAAATTTTGTTTCCTGCTCAGAAAAAAAAAAAACGTTGCAGAGACTTGTGATGTTGAACACAGCTTACAAGGACAGCACTAAGGGAAAGACTCTAGTGTCTGAAAGGTTTTCTCATGTCAAAAAAGGTTTAATGTCAATTGATGGCAAATTTTGTCCTGTAGACATACGTTTACATCCCAAACAGATTACGAAACTGTGGGCAAAATCTGTGCCCTTGTGCTGGAAGATTAAAAACAAACCATTGAAGAGATGAAGTTAGCGGGGCCATCTTTGAGCTTGGTGCCGTGAATTGTAACTGAAGATTTGGGGAGGAGAGGGTCACTGTAAAAGTTGCACCTTGGGTTCAGATTAACAAGGGGAAAGCATTGAGTGGAAACATGCCATGCTTTGAAAGAACAGCTCCGTAATCAACCCAGACATTTTCCCCAAGGTCCTTACTGGGGACAAGACATGGTGTTATTCTTGTGCCCCTGAAAGCAAACCTCAATCAAGACAGTGGAAGACACCATTGTCACCTTGAAATCAAAGATCAAGACAATGCTCATTTTTTTTTAATCTGAGGGGGATAGTGCATTTGTAGTTCATTCCCCTGGACAGACTCTTAATCAAGCTTTCTATTTAGAGATTGCAAAAGATTACGCAACAGTGTGTGACAAAAAAAGGCTTGATTGTGGCAGAGCGGGTAGTGGTTTTGCCACCAAGTATTGCACCAGTATATGCAGCCATCTTGATGAACCAGTTTTGGGCAAAAGTCAGCATGCCAAAACTCCTAACTCACCTGAACTCCCTCTGTTGGACTTCTTTTTGTTTCTGAGAATGAAGAGGGACATGAAAGGACAGCAATTTGATGGTATAGAAGAGGTGAAGAAAAAAACAAGGGAGGTGCTGTCAGCCATCCAAAGAGATGAGTTTGAATATGGTTGACACCACTGATGCATGGATTGTTAAAGAGCTGTAAGAGCCCCCAATAAAATGATTTATTTTTTTAAGTATGGAATCTCAGATTTGTATTGAGTGTAATGGAGAGTACTTTGAAGATAATAGAGTTGTTTTGTAAAAAATATTAAATACACAGCTTTGAAAAAAAGAACTGGTTTAGGGGGTACTTCCTTGGGTATTGAAAGAATATGACCCTGCAGTAAATCTTTTCTGATTTTAAACTGCTCAGTACTCCCTTATCCTCTTTACAGCGCTGCCTCTCAGTCCCTATCTAGTCCTCCATGAACACAATGAAGTGGGCGTTTTTGCTAAATATCCTTCAAAAACAGTGGCAGCAATATACTCCTGAGGAGCTGCCAGAGTTCAGGGTGAATTCAATAAAAAACAGAGGATGAGGAATATCATTGCTAATGTCAGCTAGATTTCAGCTAAAATAGAGAATATCAGTAAGATGTTTACTTTTGTTTCATTGACTATGCAAAGTGGTGTGGATCATAAGAAACCATGTGTAGCATTGAGAAGAATGGAATATTTCATTGATCACCAATTTGCCAAACACAGCCAGATGATAGACTACAGCGCATAAATACATTTGGCCATTTGGCCACTTCATCCACCAAATAGATTGGATGACCACATGATCCACTTGAAGTTACGCACCATGGGAGGATTTCTTTTCAGCATTACCCTTCAGGAATATCCCAGAAAGGGTCTGTAGTGTTGTTCCTGTGTATTTCCAAAGGGTACCTGCATATAATGCTAATCAAGTAGGATTGTCTTTACCTCGCTCAACCAATCATAAGGATCTCCAGGGATTCATAGGTGAAGGTCAGATGAAGGATGGCCCTGAAACTAAAGTGGACACCATAGGCATTTGAGCCATCTCTTCATGCAGCTTACTTCTAACTTTAGGTTCTACCCTAGCCTAAGCCTGTGCATACCACTTCCATTTAACGATGGAGCAATGCTGTGCATGTCCAGATTTATGAATGGCAACATCCAGTTCTCGAGAGGTAGCTCAGATCCCATGGTGACTGGGTGGCTCATCATCAAATATTCAGTCTGATAACAAGCTATTAGCTTATTCTCAAAATGAGAACAGTTGTCTGCAGAGAATGAGCAGACTTGCTCTCAAGTCCCAAGGGTCAGTACTGTGATTTACCAATATAGCCCTGTGAAAAATTCCAAATTGCTCCTTTACCTGTGGCTGACACTGGGTGGCCCCAATGGCAGTGTGACTTGTATCGCAGCTTAAACTTGCAGAGCTTTCTCTGGTTCGGGGTCATAATAAAAGATAGCGGCTTTTTAGTAATTTGACAGAAGGAGGAATGGACTGCCTCAACATCTAAAGCATTCTAGGGGGCATTGTCTCCCTTTCAGTTATGGGAGAGGCCATATTCAGTAACATCCTTCACTTTGATAGGAATATTCCTACATTCCCCACACCCTTAGACCTCAAGACATTTCAGTGAGGTAGAGCCCCTCAATTGCTTCCAGGTTAATCTCCCACCCTTTAGAATGCAGAAGCTTTGCCAATAAGTCCAGAGTCCTAGCTCTTATGCTCCCATTAATCCACTCAGCATAACATCAACCATATAAATGACTAGCGTGGCATTTTGTGAAAGGGACAGATAATGAAGGTCCCTGTGGACTAAATTATTACATAATTCAGGGCAGGAGCTCGAACAGTAAGGGAAGACCAAGACGCTGTAATTTTGCTTAACCTAAAGAAGGCAAACTGTTTCTGATGGTCCTTCTTAGTGGGACTTGAGAAAAAGCCATCGACCAGATCAAGAGCTACCCAAACCAAACTCACTCCCATCAAGTCAATCTTGACTCAGGGTTATGATCCCTGTGGTCTGAAATTTGAAACCACCAGATGCTCTGTGGGAGAAAGACCAGGCCGCCTTCAACTCCTGCAATGAGCTACAGTCTTGGTGACGCACAAGGGTAGTTCTATCCTGCCTTATTGTGTTACCATGATACCTGGTCCCAGGCGAAGTATTCATTTCTTCAAGGAAGTAAAGCACATCTGGAATAGTAGCAATTGGAGTGACCACCTGGTTATGTTTATAGCAGTTCACTGTTGTTCTCCACGATTCATCTGCTTTCTGAACTGGCAAAATAAGCAAATTAATGGGAAGAACAAGGAAAGCACAGCCCCTGCAACTTCAATTATTTGATGGTAGCAATAATCTCCATAATCCCTCCAAGAATTACGTATTGCTTTTGGTTGACTACTTTCCTAGGCACCGGCAATTCTAATGGCTTCTGCTTGGTTTTTCCTACTACAATACCCCCTATTCAGCATTTTAGGGATCTGAAATGTGGGCTCTGTCAGGCACTGAGTGTATCTGTTCCAAGGATGCATTCTGCCACTGGAGAACTTTCTACAAGGCAGGTGCAGGGACCCACTTGGCCCACTGAACTCGACTAACTTGAGTTAAGACTCCACTGATAACTTGACCTCCATATGTCTCCTGAAGGAACTTCAAAACTCTTTGGGTCTCCTAGAATTAATGGTTGTCCGATCCCAGTGTCTAATAGTCCCCGAAAACTCTTACTATTTTATTTTCAAGAATGAGAAGTCACTTTTGTTCCTCCAGTTCCTAAATGCTTCCTCCCCGGCCCCACAAACATGATCTGAATTCTACCTTGCAAGTCTGGATAGAGCAGAGATTGTGCACTGGTGCAGATAGGAGCTGGAGGCACAGGGAATCCAGGGTGGATGATACCTTCAGGACCAGGGGGTGAGGGGCGATACTGGGAGAGTAGAGAGAGAGTGGGTTGGAAAGGGGGAACCGATTACAAGGATCTACATGTGACCTCCTCCCTGGGAAACGGACAACAGAAAAGGGGGTGAAGGGAGACTCCGGACAGGGCAAGATATGACAAAATAATAATTTATAAATTATCAAGGGCTCATGAAGGAGGGAGGAGCGGGGAGGGAGGGGAAAAAGAGGACTTGATGCAAAGGGCTTAAGTGGAGAGCAAATGCTTGGAAAATGATGAGGGCAAAGAATGTACAGATGCGCTTTACACAATTGATGTAGGTATATGTATGGATTGTGATAAGAGTTGTATGAGCCCCTAATAAAATGTTAAAAAAGAGGTTGCAGATCATTTTGGAGAAGCGTGGGAGGACTAAGAGTATAAACCTTTGACAATGTACTTGCATTGTTCTTCAAAAGGACTCAGCCTTCTCATGACTGAAAGGGTCATGGATCTAAACTGGCTCAAGTCTAGGGAATGATTGAGGTGTAGTGTCTTCCTACTTGGTAATTTGTGTTCGATTGCTATTTACCTAATCCAGAATGCTTCACTTGTGCATATCTAGTAAATATTTTATAGGTTTCCCATCTATTTCACTCCTAGGGTCACCCTGCTTGATTAGCCAATGCCATAAGTTCATATGATTTAAACTATTTGGATCACATGGTCTCTGCTCTGCTTAATGGTAGCCACACTTTGCCTCTTTTGATGATGCGCTGCCATTTGGCTCCTCCCACTATGGAACCAATCAGCCCTACGGTAGCTCGGTGTCTTAATTCAGTAAAGGTATTTTCCACTGTCAACTCTGGCTTATAGCAATCATAACAGACTTCAGAGATCCTGGGGTTCGCTTCACAAAGTTGTTCCTCAATGTTGTGGCAAACGCTGTATATTCTGGACTGTTCATGTATGTATCTATGTTTATATACTGGTAAACCCACTCTAACATGCTAACTTCCCTAAGCCTCTGGATTTCTTCTTCTACAGTATACCAAGGTTTCAGATACAGGAGTTTAGACTGACTTATGTTAAACCATCTTATAATCCATGTTTGACTAACCAACCAAATAAATCACTAGATCTCTTAATTTCTGGCACTAAATCATTGAATTAAAAGTCTTTGGTTAGAAGACCCATATGAATAGACTTAGACTAATCCAAACGTATGCGTCCTGCAACATTATCTCAGACCCTTCATAATAACTGTTACACATATTCCACAGGTTCCTGTCTGTATATATTGAGAAAATTCTATCCATTCTTGAGTATAATGCACCTCTCCTTAAGTTAGCATATATACCTTACCTTTTGGGATGAGTCAAAATTGTACCAAGCAGGGAAATAATGTTTTCAGAGAGATCTACTAGACCAGATAAATTTAAGACCAAGAGATCAGCTTAGAAAGTTAGGAAGACAATTCTTGGATATCCATGGTGTAATCTTGATTGATTTCCTCAAAGGTCATATCAGATCGAAGTCCTCCCAATCCCATGCTTTGTGTGTCTCTTTCTTTTCCTTTCCATCCACACGCCTCATTTCGGACCCAGCGTGATGCGGGATAGCTGGTCTCATCCCCCGCAGTCATACAATAAAGTGGCCTTGGTAGAAAGAACTTTATAGAAATTAAAAAAACAGTATTGGTAAGAAAAAGCCAGGAATTTGGGACTGTGAAAAAAATTAGTAGCATTTTCCCTATGAGAATTAGTTTGGAAAAACGTTAGATTGTCTAATCTATAGTCCTGATTCTTTCCTGTCAAACTCCTATTTTTCCAGAATTTAGAGGACATCTGAAACAAACATAATTTGAGCCTCTCGCGTATGCTCAAACTCATGTTTTGATGATGAGTAGGTTGAAGAGTACAGAAAAGGGCTAGAAACATTGAAAACGCTGCTTGCAGGAGTGAATACAAACTTAGGGGAGTGTTTTTGAAAATATTTTGCTATTTTGCTATAATTTTCTAATTAATATTTTAATGATTTTACAGCAACTTTTTAACTTACCCTCATATTATAATGCCACAGAGTTGTGCTATGTTACATATAATATAATAAAATATTTCACCAGTTTAAATTCACTTTTTTTTAAAACTGAGAAGCGATCCACATGATACTGACACTACAGTATACTACTTCATAATGGGCTTCAAATAAATGATCCTTCAGATATCTATATCTTCAAAATACTATATATAAACCATCAAATGATGCAACATGTTACATGTACTCTACGTATGTATGTTTTAAAAATAGCCAAAAATATAATATTCTACACTTAATAACACCAACCATGTGACAAGATATATGCACCTGTGTGCTCATCTAACCCTTTAAACAGTAGCTAGCTAAAGGTTTCTTCAATAGATAATACTTACGAAAGTGTTTAAAAATGAGTCTGTCAGCACTAATAGAAAAATTAATAAGTTTAATAATTGGTTATAGTCCTTTACATGGAAATGTAACCCCTACTGTTAATTTGTCTGACAGCTCTGGAGACATCCTAAAAAGTTTAGCAGAGACTTCAGGGACACATTTACAGGAATAGATCTATATGAGGATGCAGTTATACCTGGATAAAAAGGAGGAATAAAATTACCCATAAAAGGTAAGAAAAATGTGTCTCAATTATTATGTACTTTTAAAAAATTGACATTGATATGCCATCTGAATGATATAGTCTGTCTCCAGTGAATACATTTTATAAGTTGAATAGTTTTAATTCAATTATTTAAATTTTATTAGTATTTTATTATCCTATGGATTGATGTTTACAATTATATTTAAACATTAAATTTAAAGCACTCTTTAACTGTTTAATTTTTAGCCTAAATAAATGATTTTAAATGATCATTTAATTTTAGATGACTGATTTCATTTTAAAAACAGACATTCAGAGAAGATCCTAGTCAATATATTCATCAATAATTAATTAAATTAGTGAAATATACTGAGAATTATTCTTGCCATTTAGTAAAGAAAGCATTTATATATTAATAGCATTATAAATGAACTGCAAATAATGAGAACACTGTAATATATCACATTGCCATGGCTTTCAATTATGAAATTTTATTAAAAATAATTTTCATTAAGAGAAAACATAAACAGTTTAAAATTAAAAGATTTTATCAAAATACATTATTTCTTTAGAACATAAGGTGGTACCCATCCCCAACATTGATTTGTTTCCCTAAAGCTATGTATTTAATGTTTTTTACAAAACAACCTTATCACCTTTAAGGTATTCTCCATTACATGTAATACATTTCTCAAATGTGCGATTCCATTCTTGGAAACATTTTTCGAACTTATCTGTTTGGATGGCTGACAACACATCCTTCATTTTTTTCTTCACCTCTTCTATGACCTCAAATCACAATCCCTTAATGTCCCTCTTCATTCTCAGAAATAAAAAGAACAGGGGGAGGCCAGGTGAGTCAGGTGCATGGAGCAAGAGAGGCATGCTGTTTTTTTTTGTTAAAAACCGGAGATATGAGATGGCTGCATGAGCAGGTGCATTGTTATGGTGGCAAAGACAACCCCCCATCTGTCACAAATCAGGCCTTTTTTGTTGCACACCATTACAC
Source organism: Tenrec ecaudatus (assembly GCF_050624435.1). NCBI lineage: Eukaryota > Metazoa > Chordata > Mammalia > Afrosoricida > Tenrecidae > Tenrec > Tenrec ecaudatus. Next base: position 139,762,098 of record NC_134540.1, on the reverse strand, counting down.
AATCTTTCAGAACCTCTAAATAGATTGTTTGATTAAGCGTCTGACCTGGTGGGACAAACTGAATGCACTACCCCCCTCAGATCAAAGAAACAAATGAGCATCTTCTTGATCCTTGACTTCACTTGATGAGCTATTTGGGGGTCAGGTGATGATGGTGACTTCCACTGGCTTGATTGACGTTTGCTTTCAGAGTCTTAAGAATAGCACCATGTCTTGTCACCAGTAATGGCCTTGGAAAAAGTCTGGATTGCCTTTGAGCTGTTCCTTAGAAGCAGGGTATGGTTCTACTCAGTGCTCTTTTTCATGATCAATCAGAACCCGGCAGTAACCCTTCTAATTCACAAATCCCCCGTTAAAATTAGCTGAACCAAGCTCCAAGTTCCTCCAGATGCCTTCCCCATCTCCTCAATAGTCTGTCTTCTGTCTTTCAGCACAAGTGCACATGATTGTCTATATTTTCATCTATTAGGGGGTTTTATGGACATCCTGGGCAAGTTTTGTCATCAATCAACATTTCACCCTTTTGGAATTGAGAAAATCACTTATAAACTTGAATTTTGCCCACAGTGATTTCTTAGTAAGCTGTGTTCAACATCACAACAGTTTCGTCAGCATTTCTCCCGATCAAGAAACAAAATTTAAATCAGCTATCACACAAAATGAGGTTCGAGTGAAACTACTTTCACAGAAAAATTTACTGTGACCAGAGAGAACTTTGTTGTTTTTCCTTAGTTCCTCCTCTGGAAATCCCTTCCACTTCCCTGCTTCCCCCCATCTCCCACACAGGATATATTGTCAAAAGATCAGGAATCCCAATCCCAGCTGCACTTTGGTTGCATATCTGTTTTTCTTTATCGTTTTTACTTCATCTTCCCCTGGTAGTCACTCTGAGTCAGACCACCGCTTGTCTGTACGTTTTCTGTACTGTGGTGGCCTGTGTGGTGACTGTGATGCTGGAAGCTATGTCACTGTTATTTCAAATGCCATAAACCTCACCCAGAGTGAAGAGGATTCAGCTGAACTCCAGACGAACAACAGAAAACAAAGAGGACTTTGCTGCCCACTTGAAAGGAAGTAGCCACTGGAAATCATATGCATAACTTCAAAGTATTGTCAGATACTGAAGTGGAGATATTGCAAGGGACGAGCCCTCAGAACAGAGGGTACTCAAAATGTGGCGAAGTTAGAGCTTCTTTCTCCAAGTGGAGCTGACTATGGTAAAGTCTGGGATTGGAGCCTTTAGCTCTATGTCCCATCTGCTGAAGGGTCATAACTCAAGGTGAAAAGAAACAGCTAAAAAATCCGCTAATGATCAGGACTTGCAATGTATGAAGTACGAATCTAGGAGATTTGGAAGTCATCAAGATGAAAATGGAGATGATTTCAAGTAATCCAGGAAGGAAAAATAGGTTAATAGACATTATGGAAGCAAATGTAAAAGTCTGTTTGACATGATTGAACTATAGAATGACATGACATAGGTATTAACTCCCAAGTTACAGAAAAAGAAGAAGAAGAAGAAGAAGAAGAAGAAGAAGAAGAAGAAGAAGAAGAAGAAGAAGAAGAAGAAGAAGAAGAAGAAGAAGGAGAAGAAGGAGAAGAAGGAGAAGAAGGAGAAGAAGGAGAAGAAGGAGAAGAAGGAGAAGAAGGAGAAGAAGAAGAAGAAGAAGAAGAAGAAGAAGAAGAAGAAGAAGAAGAAGAAGAAGAAGAAGAAGAAGAAGAAGAAGAAGGAGAAGAAGAAGGAGAAGAAGAAGAAGAAGGAGAAGAAGGAGAAGAAGGAGAAGAAGAAGAAGAAGAAGAAGAAGAAGAAGAAGAAGAAGAAGAAGAAGAAGAAGAAGAAGAAGAAGAAGAAGAAGAAGAAGAAGAAGAAGGAGGAGGAGGAGGAGGAGGAGGAGGAGGAGGAGGAGGAGGAGGAGGAGGAGGAGAAGAAGAAGAAGAAGAAGAAGAAGAAGAAGAAGAAGAAGAAGAAGAAGAAGAAGAAGAAGAAGAAGAAGGAGAAGAAGGAGAAGAAGAAGAAGAAGAAGAAGAAGAAGAAGAAGAAGAAGAAGAAGAAGAAGAAGAAGAAGAAGAAGAAGAAGAAGAAGAAGAAGAAGAAGAAGAAGAAAACAGATCCAGAAATGGATCTGCGGCTCCCACTAAATCCTAGCTCCAACTTAAGAACAATTAGTTCTTACATCATGGCCCTGCTCAATACTCACCCACAGGGAAGGAACAGAGAAGACATGGATGCTATAGCAACATGTGGCAAATAAGTTAGATGATGCCTGCCTATCAAAATATAATCTGAGGTCTTAAACGCTTGTCTCCAAACAAGCAGCCATCTAAGTGAGATGTCAACTAAGCCCACTTGGAAGGAGCACACCATCATCAATTACTGAAGGATTGGAATCCAGATAATCCAAAGTCAAATGAGGGATCAGTATCAGAACCTAGATTGTAAGAATCCAGTGTGCAAAAGGCTATGGATGACAGCGTGAGTCCAAGATTCATTTGTGGAACTATATAGGAAACAAGCCTCCAGAGATCTCCTCCTACCAAGAATTGAGTGATGGGCAGTCACGAAACAGGGTGCTTGGAAGGGAGTAGTACAGATGATCAAAGACATAAATCTGACCTGAGCAGTTAAAACTTTGTCAGTAGATGCCCCTGTGATGCAGCCTGGACATGATCTGGTTTCCAAATTTTTTGTATTTTCTCATTTGTATTGCTGGTTTGGTTTTTGTTCATTCGTGGTAGAATGTATCTCAGAGGTTTTATGCCAGTGGAGGTCACCCTCTTGAAGCTGTGTTATATGCTTTCCATTTTTTTGTATATGAAACCTAGGATTGATGAACCTATAAGGATTGCAAGTAGAATAAGGGACTTGGCAGGGGGTGGGTACAGATGTGTTGATGGTGTAAAAGGGAGACACTGTCAAAGAGTCCATGTAGTAAAAGGATGGTTGGAAACTCATTGTGGAATCAATTGTACAATTCTACTTGACATGATAGAAATTAGGAATGATATGTTGTATGTATTAAATCCCAACTAGTAAAATTATATATAAATAGATACATAAAACAATTTTAAATGAAATGGAAAACATAAAGATTGATATTCTGGAAATTAGTGAGCTGAAATGGACTGGTACTGGTTAATTTGAATCAGAAAATCATATGATTTACTAAACCAGGAGCAACACAATCAAGGGGAATGGCATGCCATTCATCATTGAAAGGGACATTGCAAAACCAATCTTGAAATACAATGCTGTTCATAATAAGATTAAGATTAAATCTATCTCAGTGGTGACAGGCCCAGCTGATCTATGTTCACTCTCCCCCTAGAAGAATGTAATACAAAGGACAACACTGATGATACAGCCTTGGGAGAGTGGTGGGTTTGTCCAGACCACAGTGATGTAAACTAAGAGGGGAAGAGAAAGAGAGAGAAAGAGACTGGACCTCATCATGGTCCATCAAGCCTTGGGGATGAAATGCCTGCTTGGGGCAGCCAATGCACAGAAAAGACCATAGGGCCAGCCCTACCAGGAGACATGGTGTCCCTCACTGACCCATAGCACTACAGGGGATAGCATTGGAAACACTGTGTGGATGTAAGCCCGGTGTGTCCCCCACACAGTGAGGAGAAACAAGAAGGGCGTAATCAAGTGCAATGTTTCTGAGAGGAATTACTGAGAGTTGAATGGAGGGTGAGCATGATAGTGGGAAAGGAGGAAGGTGAAAGGAAATAGAGGAAAAAAATAGGAGGCAAAAGCTACTTAAGGAGGTATAGCTATAGGCATGTATGGGTGTAAACATATTAATTTATAATGATAGGTATAGAGATCAATGTACATATATTTAAATGTCCAGGAATAAAATAGCAGACAGACTTTGGGTCTCTACTCAAGGCCTCCCTAAACACAAGGACACTTTGCTCTAATAATCTGGCACTCATTGATACTCACCTTCCTGACAAAATCGCGGAAAACAAATGGAGTGCACAAGCAAATGTGGTAAAGAAAGCAGATGGTACCCTGCTATCAAAAGATGTAACAAAAGATGTAACATCTAGCAGGGAAGCAAATAAGCTCACACGGAGAAGTACAGCAGACTATGTGATCATGAGGTGTCGAAGGGATTAGGTATAAGGTATCAAAAGATCCAAAACAAACAATTATATTGATGCAAATGAAGGAGGTTGGAGTGGAGTCCCAAAGATCACCTGTAGAAAATTGGGCATCTCCTCACCAAAGGGTTACAGGAAGGGATAATTCATCCAGGGTGCAGTATATAACACTGACAAAACACACATAATTCATCTAGTTTCTGAATGTTTCCACACACACTCACTCCCTGCCCCCTGCCCCCAACACTACCATTACCCAGTTTTGCCTTACAAATCCAGCTACACCAGAGTACACACATTAGTATAGAGAAGAACTCTGGACACATGGAACTCAGGACAGATGGGAACCCCTCTGGAGCAGCAGTGGAAGAATATGTTCTTGAAGATAGAAACAAAGGTGGAGATCAGATGAAAGAATTTTTCAAGACTTATGATTTGTTCATAGCAAATACTTTTTTTTCAAAAACAAAGAAGATTACCAAACACATGGACTTATCTACAAAAAAGAATCAAATTGTCTACGTCTGTGACAAGAGAATATGGAGAGGCCCAATTTGAGCAGCTAAAACCAGGGCTGATTGTGAAAAGATAATCAATTGATCATATAAAAATTCAGATTGATGTTGAAGGCAATTAAAACAAGTCCACGAGAGCTAAAAATGCAAGCTTGAGTCCATCCCACCTGAATTTTAAGGTCATATCAAGAACAGATTTGATGTATTGAAGACTAATTATACATAACTTGATGTGCTGTGGGAACTCATCAAGAACATTATTCATGAATAAAGCAAAAAGTCATTAATAAGAATGGAAAGTTTGAAGTGGATGTTACAAGGGACTTTGAAACTTGCTCTTTTTTTAAAGATAATTTTATTAGGGACTCTTACAACTCATAACAATCCATACATCACTTGTATCAATCATATTTTTACAAATGTTGCCATCATTATTTTCTAAACACTTACTTTCTATTTGAGCCCATTCTATTACATTCTATTTGAGCCTTTGATATTAGCTCCTCTTTTCTCCTCCCTCCCCCTATATTGATAAATGATAAATTATTGTTTATGTCATATCTTACACCAACCAATCTCTCCCTCCCCCTGTGGTATCTTCCCCCCTCTTCTGTCCACCTTCCCCCTACTTTCATTTCTGTTCCTGAGAAGTTTATCTGACTTGAATTCCATGTGTTGTGATCTCTTATCTGTACCTGTTTACATGCTCTGGCCTACTCCACAGTGAAAGGTAGTTTAGGTTCATGATAGTGGGGGGTGAGGAAGTCTCAATGAACCAGAGGAATAGTGTGTGCTTCATCAGTGCTATACTTCACCCTGGTTGATTCATCCCTTCCTTGAAACCCTTCTGTGAGGGAAGGTCTGTTTGTCTACAGATGGGTTTTGGGTCTCTGCTCTGACCTCTTCAATCTCAACAATAAAATTTTGGGGAGTTTTATTTGCTTTGGGTCTTTTGATGCTGACAAGCTTCTTCTGCGTGGGCTTGTTGTTTCTCTGCTAGATGACTGCTCCTTTTTTTTCACTTCAAGCCTTTAAGACCCAAGACACTATATATTTTGATAGCCAGGCACCGTCAGCTTTCTTCACCACATTTGCTTGTGCATCCATTTTGTCTTCAGCAATCATGCAGGGAGGGTAAGCATCACAGAACGTCAGATTGTTTGAACAAAAGCATTCATGTGATGAGGGAGGGCTTGAGCAGAGGCCCAAAGACCATCCACTTTCTCTATGTATTGCCATATAAATATATGTACATATGCCAAAACCTCTATTTTTATGAATTAATGTATTTACATATATGCACACCTATGTTTTTACTTCTATCCATAGCTTTGCTTCTCAGATCTTTCCTTTGTTTCCTTTAACCTTCCTCCATTCCCACTATCACACTCACCCTTGTTCTGCTTATTAGTAATTACTCTCCACTAGATTGCTATTGACTCAACACGCCTAAGATCTTTACATCCTCCTCATTTTTGATTTTCATTTCCTAGCTGTTCCCGTCTTTGGCGTTGTTTGCTCACTGGTCCTTTCCACTGCCTCCTCCTCCCCCTAAGTCCCTCCAGAAATTTTGGTCCCATTTTTTTCCTTCTCAGGCTTGCTTCCCATGCCTATCTTTTACTTTATTTAGATATTTTTCCACTTTTTTTCTTTCTATTCAATTTTGTTTTTTGTATTGTCTATGAAACCTTCTCTTAATCATAGACTACGTAGCTAAAGCAAATGGAAGGAATGATGATGACAATGAGATCAATAGAAAATTTCAAAGGGCATTGTGTTAGACAGGGTTCTCTAGGGAAACAAAACCAGGACACTTGTGATTTTATATAGAAATATGCATAGATATAGATATATAGATGATAGATAGATACAACACAAAGAAATAAACAGCTAATTAGTCCACCGAGCAGCACAGAGGGCTCAGTTTAACTCACTTCCATGAGACAGTTAATATACTGGCACTCCTTCAATTCAAGAGGGCTGCTGGGTGCAATTCAAAGAAGAAGTTAGCTGGGTCTTCTATAGGGCAATCAGGCAGTCTGGTCACAGGCAGCAAACAGCAGGATGGGTCACCAACAGTCAGACAAATGATAGAGTCCGACAGTCCCCAGCTCAAGTGATGTATAACTTCAGCATTGTGGTGAAGCAGGTCTCAAAGGAACCTCAAACTACACAGGTTGGGTGTCCCACAGGCAGTATAGCTCACAAGTTGAGGTGGAGAGCTGACTAAGGCAGCAGCACACTGGTCTGATCATCAGAGAGTAAGAGACAGAAAGGCGAGGTTCGCCGAGCCATTTAGTCCTTTATCCTTTAATTAGACTATGACCTTATTAATCCCACATTTGTTCATTGGCCAGGTTGGCACTATAAACCTGTCTATCACAGGCAGCTTGAGAAGACAAAGTCAAATATTATAATAAAATGTGAAAAGCTTGAGTTCAAAAACAATAAACGAAGAAAATGCTCAGCCCATTTGAAACTGAAATAGCTCAAGATAAAATTCTATCTTGTAATTACAATATTGAAAGATTCTATGAGTAAAATATTGAATAATATAAGAAGTATCACAGAAAGAATACACAGTCACTGTTCTAAAATACATAGTGGCCATTCCTACATTTCAAGACATTTCATCACTTGAGGAGGCAATATATAAGGAAAAAAACACATAAGGAATAATTTCAACCTGTAATGAAAGAGTTAGCCAATAAACAAGACCCCAGAATTGATACAAAACCAAATATCATATTTCAATAAGCTGAAAAAGCACTGGAAGCACTCGCTGTTCCATGCCAGGAAATTTAGAAGACAGCTAGTTGGCCAATTGACTAGTAGAGATCTGTATTTATACCCATTGTAAAGTAAGGTGACCCAACACAATGCTCAGATTATAGAAGTATTTCATATATAATCAACATCATTGATATAGGCCAACTTTCAGCAATGCCCCCAGACTAAGATGGAGAAGGAAGATGGAAAAGACAATCAATTTATTATATAATTACTGAAAAGCTTACATATGGCAGCAGAATATTATCTGATCTAGAGTGGAAAGATGGGCCTCTCAGGTTGGAAGTCAATAAAAGTGGACTGAAGAAGGGTTGCTTCCTTCAAGTACTTATTGTTCCGTGTTATGAAATTGATTGCTGTATACAGAGGCAATGTACAGCAGACCAAACCATAGCTGATTCCTGCCCATCCTCGCAGTTTGTGATTTTTGAGCCCGCTGGTGCAACCATTGTGTGCCATAAATCACCATAAGTAGAAGAAACTCCCCTGCAATGGGTAAAGTAAATCCAGATTTACTAAAGGAGATGACAGTATAAGCAGTAAATCTATCTGCCATAGACTATACTGAACTTTTGGTATCTTCTGACTATATTCAGCTTAAATTATCACAATTCATATTGTCATGTTTCTCAGAAAGCATTTTTAATGATTGAATAATTGTGATTTATAAATATGTAACCACACCTGCTGAAAACTACTAAACTCAAACATCATTAGTATTTACATGTAGTTTCAAGAATATATCTGTTTTTTACTAATGCAAAAATGTGTTTGTGAGTTTTTCTCATTTTATTCAACATTTTCATTTTCATAAGGAGTCCTTGTGTGCTATGCATTTGGCTTGAATATAAAACTACGTAATTAATTCAGGGACTATTTAGATAACTGTAATTACATCTCCTCAGTTGAATTATTTAGAATGATAATTTTATTCATGTGATCGGGTAATGCAGTCACTCCAGTTATACCTATTGAAAGAATTATAACTTTGTTTTAATTAGATAGGTTTATCCTTTTGTATTCTCTTTCCACAGGGTCTATGAGTTTACTGAGAAAAATAATATATTCAACATGCATATTCCATCATTTTATGTAGAATTCTAAGTAGTCATTAAATATTTGTCAAGCTGATGCTCTGCAAAAAGCTCCATCTACATTTGTAGGTAACTTTTATTTTCTCCCTTTATTTCTGATCCAGGGAGCCAGATACTTCTTGTATCTTTAGATCCACATTCATGACTCTTGCAATGCCCGTGAAAGACAGGGCTTCAAATTTAGTATTCTTTAGAAGCAAGCAAGAACTTAAACTAAAAAATAGGCTTTATTTTATAGCATTGTATTATTTTATTATAAAGCATAGACATACATGTAGATACAATTTGTGATCTAGTAAGCATTAGTATTAGCTTTCAGAGTCTGTAATTGTTGCAGAGGCTTCATGATACCAGTGGAAGAAGTCAGTACGAGGAACGGCCATCCCAGGGGGGCAGAGATGTGGAGCTGGGGATGCTCAGGGTGGCCCCAGAGGCAGAGACATCCACAGCAGGAGGCAGCATCACGGCCTGTGACCAGCGCAGAACAGTTACCAGTATGCACAGCGACAAGGCTGAAGAGCTTCTAAGCAGTGTGGCCAACCTGAGAAGTTGTGCATTTGAAGAAAAATTTGGGGGCATTCCCACTACTCCTAGGGAACCTTGACTTGAGGGTCTGTGGGATCTCAGAGACCATGTATGCCGATGATTAGCACATGCTGGATTGCTGGGTGAGCCTGTATCTGCCCCAGCCTGAGAAGTTGGTTGTGCTGGGCATCTTGAAATAAACTACTGCCTCGTGCCTCATGAACAGCTGCTCATTCTGGAGGGAAAGCATGGGACCGTGTATGCTTTTGAGGATGAGGAAGAGCTATATGAACTGTCCCCAAGCCTGGAGGACTACCTGGATGTTGGCACAAAGAGGCAAGGCCAAAGTGGACCCATACCAGGATGACTCTTACTGAGTCCTTGGTGAGGGCCTTGTCCCAGGACTGGTCAGTGGGGATGCCCACCTTGAGCTTTAGTGGGGGGTGAGGTGGTTGCAGAACCCTGCCTCCCTCTGGCTTCTGAGGTGAAAAATGAGAGGCTCAGACAAGCTGCTTAATAGAATCATTTACCCAGACTGGCTCTTGGGCAGTGTTGGCCTTATTTTCTCCCACAGTTTGTTAAATATTAACTAGGCCCAGAAACCCTGCTGCTTTACCTCTGAATACATCAGGTGTAACTGCTGAGCCCAAGGTCCGCTGCTGCGGCTCTACAGTGACACGGGGTCCCACTCAGAAACTGGAGCAAGGCTGGCAGGGAGCCAAGGCACCAGTGCACTTCCTGGAGGGCTTCAGTGTCCTCTTACTAATTTGACCTTTCTATTATTTAGAAGTTTTTCTGGTTGATGAAAATTAACCCACAATAAAATTCACAAATCCCCCCTGCGCCCCCCCCCCCAGATAGTCTGTAATTGGACAGAGTAAGAACAGGACACAGACCCAAGCTCCACATCGTGACATCAGGCTTGTTATGAAATATTCAGCATCTTCATCTCTGAATTGTGAATGGCGCAATATGGGGTCCATTCTTCAGAATGTCCGCGTGCATTGTTCGGTATATGTATAGAAGGTGGGTTGTTTGATTGTGTTACTTAGCGCCTTTGTGTTTATTGATTTTCTTTCTGGGATGATATGAGAGTGGCATATTGCAGTTTTCTACTATTATTGTAGAGTTATTTCTCTCTTCAGTTCTGTGAGAATTTGATTAAAGGATTTTGAAAGTTTTTCATTAGAGTCATATATGTTTATCATGATCATGTCTTCTTTGCCTATTGTTTCTTTAATTATATCCATTCCTATATCTCATTATGCTATTTTCCTTGAAGTCTAGGTTTTCAGAGCTTAATATTTCCAGATGAATAATGAGTTTGAAAGAAAAACTGAAAGAACACCCCAGCTAGAAATGTCACCCTTACAAGAAAAACTCCAGAGATCTATGAGTCAAAAACTAAGATAACAGAGTTTAGCAGCCCTGTAAAATAAAATATAATTTAAGAGATGCAAACCAAAATTAGTGAGCTTGAATACATATATTGTAACTCTAATGCAGTAGATGAACAAGCAACAAAAAACACACAAAGGAGTTCAAAGGAAGCCTAAGACGTATGTAGGACTCAATCAAGGTGAATAGCCTATGAGTTATAGGTATTCCAGAAGTAAAAAACAAAAAAAAACATAGACATGCACTGGACTTGGTTGGGATGTTTTCTTAATGTACAATTGCTCTTGTACATAAATCCATTTCTTATACACATTTGTGTTTACATGGATTTGTTCCTCTAGTCTATCCAGACTAACACATTACATATGTCTGCATGGGTTCCTACCCCACTCCTGGTACCATAAATCTGATACTATCCCAAATGGCCAATACCAATGTATAAAGTCCTCTTCAGACTCACAAAGCACATGCAATGAAGCCAAATGCAAAATTATCACAAGCCAGTGGGTAGAAAGTCTTTGGGTCCAGTGGAGTTGTAAGCATCTCAGTGCTGGCAGAGGTATCTTTGTGGATTCTCTGGCTTCAGAGGTCTGGTTGCGTCCATGTGGCTTGTCTTCTGCAATGTCTCCCAGGCAGTACCAGAGAGAGAGAAGTGTCTTCCGCCTCCAAGGAGGAAGTACCAGATTTCCCAGAAATCTCAGGAGAAGGCCATGCCCACACAGAAGTCTCATTGGCTATCTTCAGATTGACAGCCTAGACTCCACCCTTACACTCTTAATCCTTAAACTGACACCAGGTTAGGTGACTGCCACAATCAGCAAGTGTTTCAAGTTCTTACTTTCAGCAAATAAGTTGTGTCATGCATACTGCCTGCAGTTAATAAGCTTCCTCCAGTCCTGATGCTGCATTCTTCTTCATATAATCCAGCATGTCTGAGTATTTCCTTAGCATACAGATTGATTAATCCAATGATCAGTGCTTTGTCCATTATAAATACATATATACCTATATATACCCATTTCCTTATGGCATAATTAATTCTTTTGAAATATTCTACCTTAAACTGATTATCAAAATCCCTAGAGCACTGTGTCAATGTAGCTCACTCTTGTGTATATTCTCTTTTGTCTTTATATTTGACTACTTGACTAATTATAGTTGTCTAGTTGCAATTTGTCATCACTCGTCAGTTTTTCAAATTGAACTGGGGTGCATATTGTTGTCATGATGGAAGCTATGCTGCTGATGTTTCATATAATGTCACGGTTACCCATGATGAACAGGTTTCAACTGTGTTTTCAGACTAAGAACATGCTATGAAAAAGAGATTGTCCACTTCTGAAAGACTAGCCACTGAAAACTATGAATAGCAGTAGGACATTGCCAGACATAGTACTGGAAGATGAAAACATCAGTTTGGAAAACCATCCAAATATGCGTGGTTAAGAACTGCCTTTCCAAAGTAGAGGTGAGCTTAATAACATGGATGACTAATGCTGTCAGAATCATCACTTGCTAAGGGGGCATTTGATGTTTCAAACATCCATTAATAAATGGAATATCATAGGTATAAAGTAGGAATATAGAAAAATTTGAAGTCATCAAAAACGGAAGGAAGACATAAAAATATATCTTAGAAATTAGTGGGCTGATGAACTGGTGTTGGTCATTTTGAGTTGAATAATTATATAATTTACTATGCTGAGAATACCCAATTCAAGAGGAATGGGGTCACGCTTATGGTCAAATGAAAATTCCCAGCTCTAACCTGAAGTACCATACTGTTTGTGACAGGATAATAATTATATGCATACAGGGAAAACCAGTTCATGCACTATGATTCAAATATATGCACTAACCCCTAAAATTAATTATGGAATATTTGAAGAACTCTATCAACTTATTGGTCTGAAATTAATCAAACATGCAATCAAGCTGCCTTAATGCTTTTTGATGGTTGGAATGTGAACATTGGAATCGTAGCTGGAAAATATGGTATTGGTAATAAAAACAAACCTAGATATCACATTATAGCATTTTTGAGGACCAACACCTTTTTTCATATGACAACTATCCAAGTGAAATTCACCAGACAGAATACACAGAAATCAACTTGACAATGTTTATGGGAGGCTATCATAAAGAATAACAACATTAGCAGACAAAATGAGGTCAGAGGCTTATTGTGGAACAAACCAGGAACTACTCCAAGCCTATTTTCATCACAGATGATGAAAACAAAATGTAATTAAAAATAGAAGGAAGAAAGATGAAAGAGACTCTTTCTCTTGGATCCTAGAGTAGTTAAAGCAAATGGAAGAATTATGCAATAAAGTACCTCACTACACATATTCAAAGAACAGCTTGAGAAGACCAAGTAGAGTGTCCTAATGCAGTGTGCAAAAATCTACTCTTAAAAGTCAAAAATAAAGAACACGCACAGCATATTTCAAGCTGAAATAATGGATGGGGAAAATCAATGGGACAGGTTTTAATATAAACGATTCCATGGACAAAATATTGAACAATGCAGAAGACATCAAAAGAAGATGAAAGTAATATAGAGAATCCCTAAACCAAAAAGGATTGATTGATATTCAACTACATCAAGAGGTAGTGTATCAAAGTGATACTAAAGGAAGGAGTCCAAGAAGATGTATTGAATGTTTTGGTGGGAAAAAAAAAAAACCAAACCCTCACTGACACAAAGACAATCCTCACTTATCATGACCCTTTAAGATAGAGCAAAACTACAATTTTTGGTTTCCCAAGTTATAAATAAATGTTTAAAGAAGCAGAAAACCTTATCTTATTCTCGTGGAGAGGTCGATTGATTAGAACCACCACTCACCTTGCAGTTAACAGCTCACTAAACAACCAAGTATCTTAGAAAACTACAAGGTTCCAAGAATTGACAGAATACAAAGCAAAACATTTCAATACACTGATGTAGCACTTGGATCATTCATTTATCAATGAAAATTAAAATAACTAAAAACCTGGACAACCAACTGGAAGATTTACATATTTGTTCCCATTCCAAAGAAAAGTAACCTGATAGACTGCAGAAAGTATCAAACAATATGATTTTTTTAGCATGCAAGTAAAATTTTGCTGAAGAAAATTTAAAAATGGTTGCAGCCGGACATTGACAAACTGCTACTAGGAATCTAGAAATTCAGATTGAACTTAAAAAACAGCATGAGATGATAGGTATCACTGCTGATAGCAGATGATTCTTGATTGATAGCAGAAAATACCAGAAAGACATTTACTTGTGTTTTATTGGCTCTGCAAAGCCTTCCACCGTGCAGGTTATTAGAAACCATACATGACACTGAGAAGAAGGAGAATTCCAGAAGTCCTCAGGATGATCATAAGGAACTTATACAAGAAAGAGGAGACCGTTGTTAAACAGAACAAGGGCATTCCGTAGTTTTAAATCAGGAAAGGTGTGGGTCGGGGTCTTATCCTTTCACCATTCTTATTCAATTTGAGGCGGGGGGGGGGTGGTCCAAGAATCTGGACTGTATAAAAGAATGGGGAATCAGACTTGGAGAGACATTTGTTGTTAAACTTGGGCTATGCAGATGTTTTTCCCTTGCCAAGGAAGAAGGGCTTGTAGCACTTGCTGATGAAACCGTAGACTGCAACCTTCATTATGGGTTTCAGCTCCGTATAAAGAAAACGAAATCCTCACAACTGGGCTTGCAGTCAACAGCATGATAAATAGCGAATATTTTAAAGTTGTCAAGGGTTATATTTCAGTTGGAACCACTATCAATGCATCTAGAATCAGAAGTCAAAAAATCAAATGGCATATTACATTGGGTAAATTTGCTACACAAGACCTCTGTAATGTGTTGAAGGTCAAGATGTCACTTTGAGTACTAAGATGCTCCTGACTCAAGCCATGGCATTTTCAATTGATTCATACACATGGGAAATGCTTACAATTAGTAAAGAAGACCACAGAAGAACTGATGTATTTGGATTATGCTGTTGGTGAAGAATATTGAAATGCTATGGCCTGCCAGAAGAACAAACAAGTCTGTCCTGGGAGCTGTGTGTACAGCCAGAATACTCCTTAGACTTAAGAATCACAAGAGGGGTTCACGTACTTTGCACATATTATCATGAGAGACCAGTCCCTGGAAAATGGCATCATGCTTGGTAAAGTGGAGGGTCAGCAAGCTAGAAGACACTCAATGAGACACATACACATAATGGATAAAACAAAGGATCAAATATATGCACCATGATGATAATGGTGGTGACTGTCAGTCTTTCTGTGGTATACAGATTTTATGTGAGTTGGAACCAACTTCATAGGCCCTAAAAACAAATACACTATTTTTAATTTGTGCAAAGAAACCTTGCAATAAAGAAAGGATAAAGTAAAATAATAAAACTTTAGTTTTAGAAAGTTGAAATAACAAGTTTGAAAACTAAAGACATAACTAATTTCTTGATTTGGTTTTTAATGTATTTGAATAGCATTTAAGGAACTTGAATATTAAGTTAACTGAATAAATTTCTAATGTGGATGAAGTGAGACAGTGGACAGGGTAAACTATGAAAATACTAATAATGTATAATTTATCAGAAGTCCATGAGGATGGGAATGGGAGGGAGGGAGGAAGCAAGGGAAGGAGGGAGGGAGGGAGGGAGGGAGGAAAAAGGAAGTTATACCACGGGCTTAAATAGAAAGAAAATACTTTGAAATTGATGATGGCAATATCTATATCTGTCTCTATCTCTATCTATATCTATCTATATCTAAATATGTAGGCTTAGTGGACATCTCACTTAGATGGCTGTTTGTTTAGAAATAAGCTGGGTATAGATATATAGAGATAGAGAGATCGTGAGATGTATATCCAATTGTTTGCTTTGTATAAACATTTTATTAGTTATAAATCCAATGCTTCGACGTTGGACATATTTTGGGCATGTTATTGAGACACGAGTCCCTGAAGAAGTACACCTTGGTTGTGAAGGGGCAGCAAGAAAAAGGAGGGTCCTTGGCGCGGGAGATTGATGCAGGGATGGCAGCAATGGGCTCAAACATAACACTGGTGAGAAAGCTGGATCAGGAGCTCTTGCATTCTACTGCATCGAGGGTCGCTCTGAGCCGAAACCAACTCAACAGCACCTAACAACACATTCAAGGCCTAACATATCCTGATACTGCTATCTGCTTCTATTCCTCTCTGCATTTTAAAAATACCTTTATTTTTTCTTCCCCAAACTTTTTTATTGGGAGGTAATGCAGAGAGATATCATATCATTCCAGAGTTCAATCTCGTCAAGCAGTATTGCACTTCAGTTTCAAAATATTACCTTTCTTCTTGAACTCCTTGATGACATCTGCCCTTTACCCTCTCATCCTGTCTGGACCCTCCCCACGGAACTCCTATTCTGTGTTCTGTCTCTATGGCTTCATCAATCCTCAGTTTCACATATTGAAAAACTAAAGAACATATAGCAAACATTCAAGAGGGCTCTGCCCAATGACAAAATACATCAGAGTTGAACCCCAATATGAACAAAAAGAAAAGAAGGGGGTGACACATAAAATGTTGTAACCACATCAAGCCCTATAAGAATGGGAGGAATAAACGACATATGTTTCTTAGCTCTTCAAGTCAGGTTTATAATGGTGATCTCCTATAGCCATCTCTCCGATGTACGCGGTTTGTAACCAGAGTATTCTCATCCCTCCATTCCCTTTAGAGGGAAGTCACCAGAGGCCATTTTCCTATATAGATCTCACAAACGTATCTTCGGCTCCTACTATCATGCAGACCTTTCTGCAAACCAGAGTCTCATACTTTAACCTCTGATATTGGTTTCTCCTTCAGCTTTACATAATATGACTCGCAATCCCTTGGTCACTCACCGATGCTGGAGTGCTTCTTCCAGGTGGGCTTAGAGGACATCTCACTTAGATGACTGCTTGTATAGAAATAAGCCTTTAAGAGCCAGATGCTATTTTATCTGACAGGCAGACATTATCTAATTTCTTCACCAAAATTTACTATAGTTCCCTAATATTTTTAGCTTATTGGAGTATATTTATTCTAAGTTCAAAGTATATTTATTTAAAATTCAGAATTAACTTTTTAAAGAAATAATTTTATTTCTCTTTCCTTGAGTTTCTACTGCTGATAATTTATTTCCTGCAAATAAAGGTCCCATTCACATTTTGAATTTCTTCACAAATATCACCTCTTTAATAGAATATTTTTAATCTTCCTTAATTAGCTACCCAGAACCTTTACTATTCTCTTGCAAATGCTCTAGGTTATCTTGCTCTATACACATTTTATATGTGTGTATTTTATTTAAGCATTTTAAGATTCTTCAACATATTTTATGCATAAAAAACAAAATTATTTTATGCATGTTTTACACATTCTTAATGACCTCTAAGACCTTGCAAATAATACTGTTTTATTTATTCTTAATGATTTAAAATTGGAAAAAAAGAAAGGATATGTTGAGTTGATATTGGATAATCTCAAAGATAATTGCCTTTTTTTCATTTTAAAAAATGAAAATATCCAAGATTATTCATCACACGTTACCCTGTAGGTTAAAAATTTGTATGAGGTATAGAGAATAGATGTAAAACTGTCATATTACTTTTGTAAAATTGGAAAAAGTATGAATCAGAAGTTAATCAGATTGAATATTCACAGGGGTGAATGAGTAACAGGAAAATAATACACATGAGGATAGGAACAAACTAGAAGGAATCAGGGGCAAGTGAGATGTCTCTGGACTTAACTTTGTACATAATTCTCCTTGAGAAAGCATCCATGCTTCCCATAGGTAAAAACAAACAAGCAACAATAAACCCTTAATGTTAACCACGATACAGGAAAAATTAAACATAGTATAAAAATACTAAAAATTGAATCTAATAATAGTAAAAATGGCTAAAATAGCCCTCTGAAAGAGAGGGAATGAATATAACCAACCTGAATTAGCTTGACACAGTATTTTTCTACCCAATGGAATATTGAGGGGAAATACTAAGCAAAACCAAAAATTGTACAGAAATAGTTAGCATGATTGTTTGTCACAGGGTTATGAGCTAGAATAACTACTCAACCTTTTGTATTTGAACAAAATATTCTAGTAAGGAGAGTCTGATTTTTTGGTGCTATGGTTTTGACAGGCATACATCACAATATGTCTCGTTAAACTGTTTCTTACTGTTTTCCTCCATGAAAGATACCAGATTGCCTCCTGAATCATTACATAGGAATTTTGTTAGACAAAATTGCATTTTCATTTAATTTGTGCTTTCTACATGCCTGATGCTCCACTGACAACATTATCTCATTAAAACTAATGCTACTTGTGTTATATTTATTATAGACACTATTTTCCAAAGAATCTAAAGTGGAAGAAATGAAGCAATTTTCTCAGGTTACTTATTTATATTGTTGGCCTGCTTTGTAAGTGCTGGCATGACTAGTTTCAAAGACTATGATTTCCCCTGTGAGACTCAAATTTTCAACGTTAAATAACTCACAGAAACACTTAAGTCACTGGAATTTTTAAATGGCTAGGATATCTGGGTCAAATAATTTTCAAAGTTAATTTTATACATGCTTTTTGTTGAACTCCTTTTAATTCTGATAAACATGGAAGTAGTAGCTTAAAACAGCGCATATGTATAAACTTCTTGTGACTTTAACATCGTTTTCTTTATTTAATACATGCTTCAAGTAATAATGCACTACTAATATTATAAAATTCAAGGTTTAAAAATTTCCATATGAAGAGATGAAAATGGGAATATATGAACTTAATTGCATTGCATAAAATCAATGCATTAGTTTCCTGGAGTTTTCATAACAAATGACTCAAAACTGAATCAGTGAAAACAGCAGGGAAGTGTGGCTCCATAGTTCCAGCGGCTCACAGTCTACGTGCAGGCTGTCAGCAGCATCCTGCTCCTTTCAGTCTTCCAGGAGGAAGATCCTTACTTATCTTTCCTAGTCCCAGGTAGCTTTAGGCATCCCTTGATTCTTGGCAACACACTTAAAAATGTTAATTTTGTCTCCACACAGCAGGTTCCTTTTCCATCTACATGTCTATGCTTCTAATGACACCACTCATAATGAATTACAGCTTCATACACTTTTGGACACCACTCCTATTGAATTATAATCTACCTTTTCCAGTATGACCTCATGTAAAAACACCATTGAGCTCATTTAGAACTTGTACATGAGTCAAGGGTTGTGTGAACAGAACAATCAGGAAAGGTGTGCATCAGGGTTGTATCCTGCCACCCTACTTGTTCAATCTGTGTGCTGAGCAAATCATCAAAGAAGCTGCTTTATATGAAGTAGAATGTGGCATCCGGATTGGAGGAAGACATATTAACAATCTGGGATATGCAGATGACACAAGCTTCGTTGCTGAATGTAAGGAGGACTTGAAGCACTTGCTGATTAAGATCAAGGATTGCAACCTTCAGTAGGGATAATGACTCAGTGTTATAAAGACCCAAATCCCCACAAATTAACTGAAAGGTAACATCATGATAAATGGAGAAAAGGTTGAAGTTGAGGAAATTGCCTTGCTTGTATCCACAATCAATGTTCATGGCAACAGCAGGCAAGAGATCAAAAGATATATTGCATTACATACATCTGCTCCACGAGATATATTTCAAGTATTGACTAGCAAGGATGCTTCGTTGAGGAAAAAGGTGTGCCTGACCTGACCTGACCCACGCCATGTCATTTTCAGTTGCCTCCTATGCTTGTGAAAGTTGGACACTGCATGGGGAAGATTGAAGGATTCATGCAATGAGTTGTGGTGAAGATTATTGAAAATGCAATGGACTGCTGAAGGACAATGTGATACGTCATGAAAGAAGTTCTTCCAGAGTGCTCCTTAGAGGCAAGGATGGCAAGACCGTATCTTACATACTTTTACATATTTATACTAGAGACTACTTCTTGGTGAATGCCATCATCCTTGGTAAAGGGGAAGGGCAATGAAAATGAGGAGGGCCATCAATATGATGGGGTAGAACGTCACAGTAGCTGCTACAATGGGTTCCGTCAAAGGAACAATGGTGTGGATGGTGAAAACCACAGTTGTGCTTCATTCTTTTGTGTATAGGTTCATGGTGGGTTGGAATAGACTGTATGACACCTAGCATTATTTAAGAAACCATCAACTTTTAACATCTAATATCCATTCTAATTACACCTTAAAATATCTAAAAGTAAGAAGAAAATTATATTCACATAAATTACATTAAAGAAACCATTTGAAGAATACAAAATTATCCACATATTAGTCAATAACTTGTTGAGTATTAACCAATCCTGATGTTTTAATCAGAGTGAATTTAATGCACATATTTGCTTACATTGGTGATAAAATATCAAACATATTAACAAACAAAACAGTTAAATATTGTTAACAACTGTGATAGTTGATTTTATGTGCAAATTTGGCTAGACCATCAGAAGTGATTTGGAAGTCAGTGGACTTATTACTCTTTTATAAAGTAATTACCTTTCCATAAAATGCAATCTGATGTTATCAATTAGAAAATTGAAGAGATTGCCTCGGTGATTAGACTTGCCTAAAGAGCATATAATGATATTATAGCAAAGCCCAACGTAACTGCACCTTGCTTTCTTCATGTTGCCTGACTTCTGGTTCCTTGGACTTAATGCTGCAGACATTTCCAGTTTTCTGCAATATCTATTAATATTGGATTCACCAACCCCTATCCCCTGCTATCCTATTATCCATCATCCCTCAGAGGTGTCCCCCTTTCCATCTGACTTACACATTTGAAACAACTTGTTAGTACCTCACCATTGCATCATCACAGGAACAATTCCCTTGAAATCACTCTCTCTACCTTTTCCCCCAGCACATTAGCAAAACAAAAACCAACCTGCAAAGTTATAGGTTAAGAGTATATCCTATGACATTTTGTCTGAAGGGAGATTTAGCTCACTACTCAGGACTTCCACCAGCATAAATACTCTTGAGAAATCAAAATGAACATGAATGAGTGTCTCACAATTTGACACACCCCAAAAAATGTGGATTGTATGCTTGCAAGTGGCCCATGGTGTAATCCTCACAGTCTCTCAGTACAGGATTAGGGCCCAATCTACTTTGTTCTGACTCTATTAACATGTCCACAGAAAACTGTCCTTGTAAAATTGAATCACATTAGCAGGTATAAAGATGAAGATATCAATTCTGAAGTTATACAAATCAGTCCAACACTTACTGTTATTGAGTTAATTCCCATTTATTTTTATATTCTTGTGAGTTTCCTAGAATGTAAATCTTTACAGGAATAGAAAAAAAAATTCTACATAGGGTCCCCTTTCCCACCAGAGGAATTGGAATAAAGTATTTCTGGGTTGCTCTGAAGACTTGTATCCTGACTATGAATCCTGGGAAGAAATGGAGTCCTTGTCCTGAGCCAGATAACCCTCTGATAAGAAGTCCCTACTACCTGGGACACCCACTACAATAGCCTATTTCTGCCCTGGAGCCACATATAAGGAGTGGAGAATTCTGAGTTGTGCAGCAATCCACAATAAATATAAATACAACTTAGTTATAAATACAACTAAGCGAAGGACAGCACACTCCCTAAATAATATACAGGGTTGATAAGTGCCTCTGATAGATTTAATATACTCCTCGTGTACCCCAACCACCAAAATTTCTAGACCCTGCTTCTTCCACCTCAATAACACACATCTTTCCTTCAACTTGACTATGAAAATTCCATCTCCCATAAGCCTCTTTGTCAACTTATTAAAAATTGATGTATTTAGAATCCACTCACAATCACCCATATCCTGTTCCTCCTTCTCCGCCAACTAACACTTCCTCACCATTTATACACAACTTGTTCAGAACCGATCTGATCCTCCCATAACATACAGAGCCCCCCACCAAACACACATATCCTAGAAGCCACCAAAGCACTCAAGCTCTTCCACAATAAGGCACAAACAATAGCCAACAACAGCAGCTACAATACAATATCTAGAGAAACAAAAATCAATTACTTTTACATCAAAGGCATTTATATGAGGTCACTTTATTTTAATAAATGCACATGTGAAAAAGGAGAGGATCATATTCAGCACCTTAACAGAGCACCTCCAACAGCATAATCCTTCTTTTCAATTACTTAAGATGACCCAAACCCAATGGTTTACACAGAAGAATAAACCCTTGAATTCGGCAGCTAGAGAATAAAAGAAGATGTTGTTTAGAGGCCTTATAAGAAATTAGGGGATAATTCATGAAACCTGATGAAAAAAATAGCTGTAATAGAATCCTCACATTGAAGGGAAATCTAGGAGTTAAGAGATGTAGAATAAAGAACAAAGGGAATGATCTACCAATAGAATGGAAAAAAATGAAAAATCAAATCAATGAACTTAAAGATAACCAAACAAAATTCAGCAGATAAGATAAAAAATTAAACAAAAAAGCAAAATAATCTGAACAAAGTCTGAGGATGATGGGGAATTCCAAGAAGTGAAAAAAATTAAAATCATTAGGGTGACTGAACAGAAAGAAACCGATAAGACTACAGTCAAAATAAGGGAATTATTGGAAGAAAATTTTCCCAATATCACAAAGGACACAACCACACAGGATGCAGAGAGAACACCAATTAGATTAAACCACCTACAAAATGCATCAAGACATATAGTTGTTAAATTATCCAAGTTCAAGGATCACATTCAGAGTCAAAAGGTGGTGAAAAATTTACCATGCTAATGGTATCAAAAAAAAGCAGGGGCGGCAATGTTAATCTCCCTTAATATAAACCTTAAGGTACACATTATAACAACAGATGAGAATGGGCGTTACATAATGCTCAAGGGATCAATAGACCAAGTACTCATAAACATAATAAACTTACATGTACTCAATAAAAGACCCTCAAAATTCATCCACAAAAAAACTTAATGAGAAGAAAGTGAAATCACAAGTTCAACAATCATTGTAGGTGATTTTAATACATCCCTCTCAAAAAAATAGATAGATCAATGGTTAAGAAAGTAACTAAAGAAATGGAAGAGCTGAAAAACACAATTGAACAACTCTGTCTTCTAGATGTTTACCAACAGCAAAAAATATATACATTCTTCTTCAATGCGCATGGCTCATACTCAAAAATGGAACACATAAAGCAAGTTTAGGAAAATTCAAACACATAGAGATCATTCAAGCCATTTTTGGTGAACACTGAGCCATAAAGCTGGAAATCAGCAATAGAAAGTTGTTCTCTCTTCCGGTTTGTTTATCCTGCTTATCCCATTCAGATAGACACACAGCAACAACAACATGCGTAAACACAGGATTGAGTGCAACAAAGCTACAACAGAAAAATAAAACAGTTGCTACAACAACAACAAAAAGGTTATGTTGGGTTTTCCCTGGGACTAGGAGGTTCTCAGCAAAAGGAATGCAGGCCCAAAGATGTGCTGCATTCTCAACACTTCTTCATCAGTGGTATTGAGATCCCTTCTACGTTGTTGATTTCTCCTTTATCTCTTGAGTGACTAAAGTGATGCAGACCACACCTCAGGAAACCTCTCTATATGAAAACAGGATTTGACACGAGTCAGACTGCTGCCTCACACTGTGATCGCAATACAACGGATAGATCACATCAGAACACATTAATAATAATAACGAGGATAGCACAATCCAATCCACAATGATGTGTTTTATAGAATAGTCCAGAATTTATCTTCTTATTTGTTCTATAACTTTGCATTTTCCGTGGGTTATCTTAATCAGTGAAATCATATGTTTCATATTACATAGCTTTTTAAAAAACTATCTACCAGCTATCTTTTCAGATTTCTGCCTACCTACATATTTACTGACTCTAGCTTAGTTTAATAAAAGTAAAAAACATTACATAATGTTGGCTAACCTGTCTTGTTGCCCTTGCACAAGCAAGCATCAGTGAATATCACTATCTGATTTAATATCAAGTTATTATCAACTCGATTGAAAAAGACTACATTCTATATAGCCATTTTCAAATATATGTTTGAATCTTTAATTAATTTCTTTTTGTTACACATTAAATATACAGGAGTATATTTATTGAATTTTCTTCAATATAATAAAAACAATGAAATATCTTAAATTTTACTGTGACCTCTCAGTAGCTTTATTATTTCTTATTCGGAAGAACGTAACATTAACAAATTATGTAGAATATCGTGTGACTTCTATGTAATGTTGTAAGCTATGGTTACAGAAAAAAAAATTTAAAACTATCTGTGTAGCGTACATATATAGCACATATACATTGCAATGAAACTTTGTTCGAATTTTAATGTTAACTGCTTTTTAATGTATCAATACTTATGCATTTATCTAACAGACTTGCAATGCCCAGTACAGGTGTACAGGATATTTAAACTTGAATTTTGGATTAATTGAAATGTAAAAATATGCTCTATGTTTTCTAACAATATATTTTTAAAGGAACAACACATTTTCCAAACTGATTTAAACTTTAAGAAGTATGTTTGTTAAGATGATCAGGAAAAAAAATGATCTTCTATCTTGAATATAAGTAACTTGCAGTTATATTTTCATCTCATAAATTTCTGCAGATGAAATGTAGTCATTTACTGAAACTGAACTATTACTTACAGTATATATGTATCTATTTTCCTTTGAAATTTAGAAGTAAGAATAAGTAAGGGAAAAGCAACTACAAATAAAAAGTGTTATTCCACCAGTCTGTGTGAGCTAAGGATTATAAATTACAAAACCCAACAATGAAGGAGGGAATGGAATCAGAGTTCTAATTTTTGAAGGCACAATTTGCAGAACTGTGTGGATGACATAGAAACCCTGAATTCATTTGCAGGGTCTGCACAAGGAGTAAGCCTCCAAGGAATGTTTTGGGACTGTCGCCCAGAGGTGCGACCTGCCCTGCTGTCAGGCAGAGTGCAAGGGAAAGGGGAGTGTTGCAGAAGCAGGTAGGTTAAAATCTAACATCTCATCATTGATATCCCTTTTGACACATTGTAAATACGTTCTGGTTTTTCATATGTTCTGCTTTCTTTTCAAAAGAGGTTTTTCTCTGCTTTATTTTGTTATTCTTGTTGTGGGGTTTGAAAGGAGGGGGTCTTGCTTTGCTTTCTTTTTCGTATATTTTCTGTATAGGAGATCTACAGATACAGTAACTGGATTAATGGTTTATTGGGGCTGTGGCAGAGGAGGTTGGAGGATAATGAGGAGCTAATCAAAATGAGTACAAGGAAGAAGAATATATTCTAGAACTGACTGTAGGGATGACTGTCCAATTCTTTTTAATATGACTGAACTACTGAAGTGTATGATATGTAAATTATAAGTCAATAAAACTATTTTTAAAAGAAATCCGCATGGTTTGGGTTTGTCACATCTCATTCCTCCATGTGTCATCTTCGCTTGTTAACACTTCAAAGAAGTCTTTCACGCATTTGTTCAATGCAATACATATAATTTATTGACTGCTGTTGGGATGAGTATTGATTATAAATTAAGTAAAATGAAATCCTTGACAACTTTGAAATAAACAAATGCAGATTTTAAAAGTGCTACACTTCAGATAACATTTCTGACATTCCTTGAATTGAACAGGAAGAATGTTATTTTACCTGCAAAAAAAGATGGTTGTACATTATTTTTTTCTCTTCATTACATGCATTCTGAGTTAGCTATATTTTTAAAAAACTCTGTGTCTCTATTGGCTGTTGTCATTAATATTTAAAATTCTGGTTATCCATTTGTATGTTTCAAAATGTATAAAATCCCCACCATATTATACACTATGGTACCTTTAAATATTACAAATTTAAATTTTTTTCAAATATTACAGAATATTACTACATTAAATAAGCTAATGGTCAAATGTACTACAAAACAATACACTTTAAATATATAAATAAATTTATATTTAACAACATATATGAAACATTCTAAATTTTAAATTATTGATGCTTTATTTGATTTTCACAAGGTATTTGAATTTGACATATTTGTTCTCTGAAAAATTGATTTTCTTGGGATGATATTCTGTGAAATACTACTTTATAGAAACTTAAGTTGTATAATTTCTGATATTTTAATAGATTGTAAGAAATGTGATTTAAAAATTGCTTTAGCGCTACCAAAATTCTACATAAAATACTAATATTTTAAACAATGGCATATATATTTTAGTCACTTCAAATGCCATTTTGTGTTATTGTTTATTATGAAAGGTGAAATTAATTATAATGCTGCTCTAGAACAGTGGTTCTCAACCTTCCTAATTGCACGACCCTTTAATACAATTCCTCATGTTGACCCCCTAACCATAAAATTGTTTCCCTTGCTATTTCATAATTGCAATTTTGTTACTGTTAAGAATCATAATGTAAATATCTGATGTGCAAGATGTATTAGGTGACCCCTGCGAAAGGGTCATTCGACTCACAGGTTGAGAACCGCTGCTTTGCACCAGAACTCAAACCCAAACCCAAACTCGTTACCATCAAGTTGATCCCAACTCATCACAAAATTATAGCACAGGGTAAACTGCCCCTGTGGCTCTTTGAGACTGTAACTCTTCAAGGGAAGAGAAAGCCTTTCCTTTCTCCCTGGGACCAGCTAGAGTTTTAACAACTGAACTTAGGAACCCTACACATAACCCCCTGAACCACAGGTACCTGGTAACAGTACAAAGAAAAATATATTTAATCAAATTGAGTTCTTACATATGATGGAAACCTTAGGATGGTGGGGGTATGCTAATGGGAAAGAAGCAACAAAGATAAAAAGAAGGGTAAAAATTAGTACATTATTCAAATAATTAATCAATGTCTTTGACTCAATGTAGAAACTGTTGAATGGTTGCATATTTTGTTGTGTGTATTCTCACCAAATGAGCCAATGAGAACAAATACAAAAAATTTTAAAGTTAAAGAAAAAATAATATATTTATTGGAGATGCTCTAATGAATATTTTTGCTTGTGCAAAAAAAGCATACTTATATTGATTCTTCTTCAATTTTTAAATTCTACAAGAAAAACATGTTTATAAAAAATCATGTATACCAATTATAAAATTGTTAATCAGGAAAAAAATTCTGTATGATATTTATTTTATTAGAAACACAAAATTATTGATGGCAGATTTGAAGATATGTGTGTTGTGATTGAAGATCAGATACCGTTTTAGTTTAATCATAATTCTAACTTCAACAAGTATTATCATCAGTAAACAATATTAATGCCTTACTTTTTTTCCCTTCTCTTTTCATAAGTGCCTTCTATGTTTATGTGTTTATTTTCTAATTCTCTAGAGACTTCTGCTCCTAGGAACTTCTGACACAATTTGTAGTTTTTGTGTATCTGTAATTTACATAAATGACATAGTACTAAAAAATCTATTCTTGTATCATAAATATATTATTTTCCAATAAGCCATTTATCTTATTTATTTTTTGTTTGTTTGTTACTTATCTTATTGTTTCATTTGTTTCAGTTTTTAGAAATCAATATCAACCACATTTTGTTTCTTCACGCATTTGATGTCAGGTCCCTCTGGTGATAGGCACCTATTTACTATAATCAAATGTGCAAGAATTGAGCATGTAATCAAAAGAGAAAATCCATTATAACAAGCATTGCATTTCTAATTTGACTTGCTGAGGCCAGGAAATGACTCGTTCCCTTTGTATCCCCTGCAAGGATACAAACCAGAGGGTTTTATATCCTCATCTCCTTTCTACACTTAGAATTATGCAACTTTGTAATATTTTATATTCTCTTGAATGTAAATGAGTTCAATGAAGACATTGATCTATATATTATAATTACTGATTGCCTTGAATACTAGATCAAATTATCTTTGTATGTATTTATCACGAAGTGGCCTTTAATATCCATAGTCATTGTTAGATGACCTTGTACATGCAGAATAAAATGTTACTTCCTTCTATGCTTTTTTCATGATCATTGATATGATATAAAATATACCCATTTATTATGGACAACTAATAGTTTCAAAATTACTTTATCTTGAGTCTTCAAGAATGAAACAAAAAGCCTGAAAATGAGAGTTTGTGTTTTTTTAAATATATATTTTTCTTTTTTCTCAGGTTTTATACATCAAATGTTGGACTCTAATTTTACTTTGGTTATTACATCTGATTCCTCTTCACCTAGTGATGTTACATAATTTAAATGAAATTTAGTTATGTTTGTTATTTCCTGTTTATATTTCTTATGGGATTGTTTAATCACTCTATTACAAATATTTTCTTTATTTGGGTATCAGAAACATCACTCGATTCCTAATATGAAACCATACAAGAAACAATAGTGACAAGTATAATTTTAATTCAACATAGTTTTCACTCATTTCTCTGCCAAATTTTCTAAGAAACGAAGTTTGTTATTCTATTTATTTCCTATGATTTTATTGTTCTATAATATGCAAATGTAAGACAATCAGCAGAATAATATTATAGTACCAACAATAAACCCCTGTGGTTGAAAGGCACTCAAAATATGACTAAGGATGAGCTACTTTCACAAACTCAAATTGATGTTAAGGACATAGGTGAAGCACAGATGACAAGACTTCATCTAATGATATGGCACAATGTAAAATTAGAAGACACAGTAGCAGATAACAAGTATGAATCTAGGAAATTTACAATGCATCAAAATGAAATGGAAACACATAATGGTAGATATCCTCCCCATTAATGAATTGAAATGGGCTGATATAGACCATCTTTAGTAAGAGCTTCATATGGTCTACTATGTGGAGAATGACAAATTGATGAAAAATAGTGTGTAAATTAAGTCTAAAGAGAATGACCCTAAAACTTGTTTACAGCCGAGAAAACTCGATGGGGAAATATCGATACAGGGGTAATAGTTAGTCTGCTACTAATCCATGCTGAAAATGTAATGTTATATAAGATCTGGACTGTTTAATATCTGGTTTGCAGAAAAATACAAATGTAATTGCCATCCCCTTCCTTGCAGTAAAATCCCCTTTTAAACTTTAGATTGTTCTCATTCAGCAAATTTAGATGAACAAAACCATCTGGGTAAGCAAGGCCTTTTAAGTAAGGAATGGAGATTGAGACCTGGAGGAAGGATCAAGATGCCCTCGCCACTGGAAAGCCCTCCATGGACTTTCACAAGCCTGTTAACCGTTCCTTCCACTTGCCATCATTGAGGCTATTGTCATTGTTGCTAGCTGCCATTGAATTGATTCCGACCCATGGTGAACTTATGTACCATATAACAAAAGGGAACAATGCACAGTCCCCAGCCATCCTTGCCATTTTTCATATGCTTGAGTCCATTGTTGCAGCCACAGTCAATTTATCTCATTGTGAGCCTTCCTCTTTTTTCCCTACCCCTCCACTTTACCATGAACTCTGTCCTTCTCCAGCGACTGGTCTCTCCTGACAATATGCCCAATATATGAAAGACAAAGTCTTGTCATCCTTTGCCCATAAGGACCACTCTGGCCAGAATTCTTCCCAGGTAGATTTGTTTGTCCTTTTAACCATCCAGATTCTTCTCCAGTACCATACTTCAAATACCTTGATTCTTCTTTGGTCTTCCTTATTCAATGCCCAACTTTCACATACATAAGAGGCGAGCAAGGCCTTTTAGATTAGGAACAGGAACCTGAGACCAGGAGGGAGTGACAGGATGCCTCTGGAGATCACCATAGCTTGCACATGACTTGGCCCTCAAAGTAACATCCTTGCTTTTCTTTCTTTCTTTCATCTTTTTTCTTTCTTTCTTTCTTTTTTTCTTTCTTTCTTTCTTTCTTTCTTTCTTTCTTTCTTTCTTTCTTTCTTTCTATTACTTTACTGTGTTAACTGTGTAACTTTCAATCACCTTACTGTATAATTCTTGTTACAGTCTCTACATCAATTGTAACTGAGGCACATTTACTTAATGCAATGTGTCTTTTGATCTCTTGATTACTGCTTACAGGAACATTGATTGTTGCAGGTGATGGGATTTAAATTTAACAACCAATTGATGCCCCGATTCCCATTTTAACTTTAAAAAAGGATAGACCGAAAGGTAGTTTATAATTTCATACAGTTAAACCAGATTGACTAGGGAAACAAATCTAGAAACACTCATATGTATATTAGAAAGAGTTTTATACCAAAGAGCAATTGTATATTAAGAAAACAACCAGTCCAGATCAACTCCATAAGTCTGATATTAGACAATTAATCTGATAGTAGTCCATAAAATCCTCTTCAGATCCATGCAGCACATACAATAATGCAACATGCAGGAAGATCCCAGGACAGTAGGTACCAGTCCTGTGGATTAAGGGGCAGTAGAAGCATCATAGGGCAGGTGCAAGTCTCCTTCTCATGGCTCACACATGTTTCATTGTGGCTCCACATGGCTTGTCAACAGGAAGGTGAAGCAGAGAGAGAGTGTGTGTCCTCCTCCAGGAAGAAAGAGAAGAATTTCCCAGAATCCTCATGAGAAGGTCATGTCTGCAAGCAGGCTTCATCAGGTTGGCAACTGATCGTCAGTCAAGTTAGATTTCACCCCTAACCTTATTATCAAGGTGACACCAAATTATGTAACTATCACAATGCTTAAATAAGAACCAAAAATGGAGTACACAACTCTAGATTACGTTATAAGAAAGATTTGAAAGTTTTTGAGGACTATGTCTTTGAAGATGTGCAGTCTTGACATTTTTCTACGGCTGATTTAGTGAAAAATATTTCTTTCTTACACCAGAGCTTGCTTTCACAGGCTCTAATATTTATGAGGGAGCTTCAAAAAGTTCATGGAAAAATTCCATGCTCTTTTCATTCCATTTTTCCTTAAACTTTAAATATATATGATATATATAGTTAAATATACTGTTTAATATATTATATAATATACTAATAGGATATATAATGACATATCAATTATATCTATATATATATGTTATAAGTGTGTTGTTGAGTGCTGGTGAGTCAGTTCTGACTCATAGCCACCTTATGCACAACAGAATGAAATACTGTCTGGTTCTGTGCCATCCTTACAATTGTTCTTATGTTTCACCCATGGGTGCTGCTACTGGGTGGATCCATCTTGTTGAAGGGTGTCCTCTTTTCACCACCCTGATACTTGACCAAGTATAATATCTTTCTCCAGGCACTGGTGTCTCCTGGTAACATTTCCAAAATACACGAGACAAAATCGTGCCATCCTTTCCTCTAAGGAGCATTTTATATGTACTTCTTCCTTATAACTGGACAAGTTATCATCATGGTAAATGGAAAGAAGTGAAGGATTTCATCTCACTTGGATCCATGATCAATGCTCATGAACTTAGCAATAGATCAAACGGAGAGCCAGAATGTTGGCTTGAGAGACAGGAGAGGGAGAGTACAGAGGCAGACAGGGAGAGGCCTCACAAATGGGAAGTAGAGAGAGTGGCATGATGGGGACCCAATACCACTTCCAAGCCATTTTTCCCACCTCCATGTCAACAAGAATCTCAAGAATTGTGCATCTGTGATAGGCCCCTCCTGCCTCCTATCCAACACCTGCATCTATCAAAGTTATCAAACTCTCAGTGCCATGGAGTCAATGTTGACTCACAGTGACCTCTTGTGGGTTTCTGAGACTGTACTTATAGAAAGCCCAGTGTTTATTCTGCGACCTGCTGATGATTTGGAACTGTTGACCATGCAGATCGAAACGTCTAACCATCACATCACCTGAGCTCCCCATCAACGTTACTAAAGCCTCTGAAACAAACAAGGGAAGACTCACTGGAGCTTTACAGCGCCCTCTTCAGGAAGTGAACTCCGGAGATTTTGTTACCAGACTACCGGAGTACATATGTCCTTTTTCCTCTTTATTTTTAATTTTAATAAATCATTTTATTGGAGACTCTTACAGCTCTTATAATAATCCATACATCAGTAGTATCAAGCACATTTTTACATTTGCTGTCATTATCATTTCCGAAAGTTTTTCTTTCTTTAAATTATTTTTATTGGGGGCTCTTACAACTCATAACAATCCCTACATCCATTGTGTCAAGCACATTTGTCCATATATTGTCATCGTTCTTTTAAAACATTTTTTAATACTTGAGCCCTTGGTATCAGCTCATTTTCCCCTCCCTCCCTCATGATCCCTTGATAATTTATATTATTATTACATAATTATTATTATTATGTTCAGATCTTAAACTTAAAGCTATCTTCCTTCACCCACACTTTTGTTGCTTGTTTCTCTGGGGATTGGGGTGTTATATGTTGATCATTGTGATTGGTTACCCCTTTCTTCCCCCAACTTTCCCGCTACACTCATGGTATCGCTACTCTCATTATTGTTTCTAAGTGGTTTATCAGTCCTGGATTCCCTAATCTGAGACAAACAAAAGCACACCTGGGAAAGTTCTTAGATAATCCATGTGTTCGTCTGGGTAGACTAGAGAAACAAATCCATGGATACACATATGTATCTAAGGAAGAGGTTTATATACAAGAGCAATTGCACATCAAGAAAACATCCCAGCCCAGTCCAGATCAAGTCCATAAGTCTGATATTAGCCCATATTTCTGATATCTATCTATAAAAGTCCTCTTCAGACTCACAAAACACATCCAATGATGCTGAATGCAGGACGATCACAAGTCAGTGAGTAGACAGTCTTTGGGCCCAGCGGTGTTGTAAACATCTCAATGCTGGAAGGGGTCTCTTTGTGGTTTCTCCGGCTTCAGAGGTCTGGTTGCATCCATGTGGCTTGTCTTCTCCAATGTCTCCCAGAAAGTGGTAGAGAGGGGTGTCTTCCGCCTCCAAGAGGAAGTACCAGATTTCCCAGAATTCTCAGGAGAAGGCCATGCCCACACAGAAGTCTCATTGGATATCTCCAGATTGACAGCCTAGACTCCATCCCTACACTCTTAATTCTTAAATTGACACCAGAATAGGTGACTACCACAATCCAAAAAGTATATAGACACTTCCCAGGGCCTGCCCAGACTTGGACCATTCCTGAAGAGGTGGAATGCTCATGCTAGACCAGACCCTGGTCAGTTCAAAGAAATTCATAGTGCTAGAGGCAACTAAGGGTTTTACATTTTAAATGAGTAGTACATTTTAAATGCACAGGAGTATATGACTATTGAAAGCCTGACTTCCACCAGAAGTCAGCTGTCCGCTTAGTAGATCCAGAGAAGTCTATAAGGCCTGGAGATTAAAATAGGAAGCATTTTGTAACTTGTATTCTAGACAGTTATATAAGTATGGGTTGATTAGAAAAACAAATTCATAGACACTCATATTTGTATAAGAAAGAGCTTTATATAAAAGAGCAATTGAATATTGAGAAAACATCCCAACCCTGTCCAGATCAAGTCCATAAGTCCAATATGAGCCCATATGTCCAATACCTGTATAAATTCCTCTTCAGACTCATGCAATACATGCAGTAATACTGAATGAAGGAAGTTTATAGGCCAGGGGTGGAAAGTCTTGTGGATCCAGTGTCGGTGGAAGTATCTCAGCGCAGGTATGGGTCTCCACATGGCCCCTCCAGCTCCAGGGCTCTGGTTCCATCGGTGTAGCTGTATCTTGTCAGTGGAAAAATGAAGCAGAGAGAGTGTGTGTCCCACTTCCAGGGAGGAAGACAGGAATTCCCAGAATCCTCAGGAGAAGACCATGCCCACAGAAAGTCATTATTGGCTATGACCTGATTAGCTTGCTAGATTCCACCCCTTTGCAAGTTGAAAGGAGATTATGCAACTGCCACAAAAGTCTTAACTTTTGACAATTGATCAATAGAAATGAAATCCCCACATTTCTGGAGTGATTAAGGGAGGCTATGAAGAAGCAGACTCCCATTTCCCCAGAGTCACTTGAGGCTCTAAAAATGAAAACAAACTTAACATCCAGGAAGCCCCTAGAAAAGGAGGTAATTGCAAAAACGGGTTCCTGTCCCCAGTTTGGACCCTAACAATCTCCGAAAGATTGCCACCTCCATCTTTTACAAATGGAACCAGGACAAAAGTGAGGAAAAGGGGGAAAAAGTGACAAGGAAAAGTCAAAAGCTTTTGACATGGTGCTTCAATGGTTAACACAAACACTCTGAGATTCAGTCCTCAAGGGTCAACAATGAGAGCATGTTGTCTGTATTAGTCTGAGTACTTTAGAGAAACAAATCCACAGAAACGCATGTGTAAGAGAGTTTTATATAAAGGTCAAGTGCGCATCAAGAAAATATCTCAACCCAGTGCTGCCCAAGCCCACAAGTCCAACATTAACCCATATGTCTGACACCAATCCACAAAGTCCTCCTCCATCTCACAAAACACACACTATGATGATGACTGCAGGAGGAAAGCTGAGTCTGTGAATGTCTAAGCATCTCAGCACTGGCAGGGGTCTCCACACGGCTGCTCCAGCACCCAGGGCTGCATCGGGGTAGGTCTATGTTGCTTCTCCTCAGGGATGTCTTGCAGGAAGTGAGTCTTGCCAGCTGAAACTGGGAGCTGTCTAAGGCAGCTGCACCCTGGTCCAACCATCACCAAGCAAGATACCAGAGGACTCAAAAGGTGAGACTCACTGAGCCATTTATCCCTCCACTCTTCAATTAAGCCCACATGTGTTTATTGGCCACATAAACTAACCATCTTACTATCTTTGTTGCCAGCAGAATTATCTTCATTTCAGAGATACTTCCCCCAAAGGCTCAGAGGGTGGAGAAGATCATTGGAGGAAGGATTGCCAGGGGGGCAGTAGGTGGACTTATGAACTCCTCCACTCCAAAGGATCCAATAGAAAGAATGAAGGGGACCCAGGACAGTCCTCCTCAGTATCTGTATTCTCTACTTACCTTCCAGGAACTCCGGTGTTGCTAAATATCAAGGGTAAGGAAATTGATTTTCTCCTTGACAGAAGTATGATCTTTTCAGTCCTTCTCTCCTCTCCTGGTCCTATTTTAAAGAATAGCACCTTATTCCAAGGGTGTCTGCTAAGCCTTGCACCCAATTTTTGTCTCAGTCTATGACCTGTGATTTGGGAAAGGGGTTGTTTTCTCATGCTGTCCTGATTATGCAAGAAATTCCTTTTGGGGGAGAGATTTATTATCCAAATCTCACACTAACATTTATATGAATGTAGACCCAGAGCCAATCATACCCGTGCTAGAAGAAGAAATCATCCAAGAGGTTTGGACAATTGGGTCAAGGTCTCACCCACTGTGTCTGCTGTTTTTCTTTCCCTGCTAAACGAACATCTGCTTCTGCTATAGCCATGTGGGGTCAGTGAGTCTGTTCTTCAAATCGAGAGACCAAGGACTACTGGAAACATCAGAGCAAGTGTGGTGTTTCGCAACACAATGCCACAGTGCACGGGGTACAACTACTGCACACGACCTCTTGAAAGGGGTGAAACACAAGGGTGTAACTTTGAGGACTACAGTGTGCCTGGCCTAAGCCATGGTATTTCAGTAGCCTCCTATGCATCTGAAAAATTCAACATTGAATAAGAAAGACCAAAGAAGAATCAGTGCATTTGAATTATGGCACTGGTGAAGAATACTGATTGAAAGTACCATGAACTGTCAATTATATATGAGTGTGTTTCTAGATATTTGTATATATGTGCATACGTGTGTGTATATATATATACATATATATATATAGAGAGAAACAGAGAGATAGGCAGAGAGAGACAAAGAGACAGAGAGAGAGTTATAGGAGCTTTGGTGACATCGTGATTATGTGTTGAGTTGATAACCAACAGCAAGATCCTCAGTTAGAAACCACCAGTCACTCCTCATGGGACACTAAGCTTTCTATTATCAATAAGAGTTACAGTCTTGGAAATTCACAACAGCAGTTCCACCCTGTCCTATAGGATTGCTTTGAGTCAACTTGATGGCAGTGGCTCTGATTTTTTATCATCTATCTATCTCTGAGTATAAATTACTCTTTTCTGTATTGCTTACTATTGGTGGAGAATAGGATATTTTAGTTGTCATTTCTGATGGGATTCTGCCTTAGTCATCCCTGTTGTGCATGCTGACAAATCTCAAATCATTGGGCTAGGAAGTTTGATGAAGACTTCTACTAGTTCATGTTTTTGCTGAGGCTGCTGAAACTAAATTATCACTCTCATGGACGGCAAGCTGGACTCTAACGACTTCTCCAGGATGTGTTTCAAGAACCAAAGGGCAGATTAAGGTAAGAGTGCAGGGTGGAGAAGGAAGTGAGCCATGCCAGGATATTTGTACACTAGAGGCAGGCCCACCCAGCGAAAACCTCCATTGTGATTAATTGGTTAGTCATATCAGAACGCAAGATTGCAAATAATTATAAAATGTCTGCTAAAACACTGGGAGACATACCATAACCCAGTTGAAGCATAATATTAACCATCGCAATGTCTTTATATAAAAGACTCCATACTGATAATGCCAATGCATTTCATAGTGGTTAAACAGAAACCAAACTCATGCCATGTAGTCAATGACAACTCATAGCTGCCCTATAGGACAGGCTAGAATGTCCCCTGTGAGTTCCTGAGACCTACTCTTACTGCAGTTTAAAGCCCCGTGTTCTAGTCCTGGAGAGGCTGGTGGTTTCAAACTGCTGACCTTGCGGATCACAGCCCAACGTATAGCCCCTATGCCACTAGAGCTCTTTTAATAGTACACAATATATAGTTACAACATATTTTATTACTGCTTGATTACATAATGCACATAAATCAAATCCTAGAATATCAGAAATTAATAGACTAACTAAAGTACAATATCTGCTTACAGTCTTTTTAGCTTTATCCACTGATTAGATGGTCAAAATCTATACTTTAAAGGTATGTAAAACTTCCCCAATTCCTGTTTCTGCATGCCATGGTTGTATTTTCATTTGAATACAGTGATTCATGTGCCTCTCTTTATAATCTGAGCTTTCTTTACCTCATTAATTTAATATATGTATGTAAGCATGTGGGTAGTTTTTTAAAAAATTGATGCTAGAGTTCCAGGTTCAACATGCATATGTTTATTCAAAACTACATTTGTTTAAACACATCTAAGAAATCAGCGGAGGGTTGCAGACCAATTCCTCAAGTCAAATACTTGTGTTTGTCCTGTTAGAGGTCCAATCAAAACTGGAGCTTCAGAGAGGAATTTTTGGTCAGTTAAATTCAAGACAGAAAGATCAGCTAAGACAATTATGTCAACTGTTTTTTAAAATTTATTTTTATTAAAAAAAGATTTTCACAGAGGACATAGGAAAATCACATTGGCTTATTAGAAAAAAGACTTTTTTAAAAATTGAAAGTTGCGTTGGTGAGAAAAGCACCATGAAATTCTAAATATTCTAAAGAAAATAGTATATTTACATACTCATGAGAGAAAATGAATTTTTTTTATCATTGGAACTATTTCAAAAACTGTTACTCATTTGGATATGAAACCACAAGACATAGCCTGTGAATTTGGCACATTGTTTGGGAAAACTCAGTTTTGCTATAAACTCTTAGAAAAACATGTAAATTATGGGTATACAGAAAAAATAAACTTATACAAATACCAAAATATGCATTTGATAGAGCACAGCTTATTAACAGGTTTTCCTATGCAGGTGACACAACTTAGTTTATTAAAAGTGAGGAGGACTTGAAGCACTTGCTGATGAAGATCAAGAAGGGTGGCCTTGAGTTTGGATTACAACTCAATGTGAACAAGACCCAAAGTCTCATAATTGGACCAATGTGTAGCATCGTGATCAATGGAGAAAAGATTACATTGTCAGGTAGTTAGTGTTGGATCCACAATCTATGCTCATGGCAGCAGCAGGCAGGAGATAAAAATGAGCATTTCATTAGGAAACTGGGCTTCACACGACTTCCGAAGAGTGCGGAAAAGCAAGCATGTTACTGTGAGGACTAAGATGCACCTGACCATGGTATTTTTAACCACCTCATATGCATGGGAAAGTTGGACGCTGAGTAAGGAAAAGGAATCCAAGCATGTGAGTTGCAGTGCTAGAGAAGAATATTGACAGTACCATGGACTTCAAAATGACAAAAAAAATCTATCTTGGAAAGAATAAAATAGTGCTCTTCATAGGGATGGAAGGCTACACTTCATCTTACTTATTTTGGACATGTCAGAAGAGACTACCCTCTGGAGAAGGACATCACCTTGGTAGAGTAGAGAGACAGCCAAAGAGAAGAGGGCCTTCAAGGATAGGGAGGGACACCGGGGCTGCCACAATGGACCCCAGCAGAGGAACACCTATGGGGGTATCTGAGGACCAGGCAGGTTTTGTTCTGTTGTACCTGGGGTGGATCGCTATGGGTTGAATCTGACTCAGTGTCACCTAGCACCACCAACAAAGGTAGTAACTGGATCCCTGGTGGCACAGTTTTTAAACTTTAGACTGGTAGCCTAAATATCATGAGTTCAAACCTACCAGCCACCCTGTGGAAGAACGACTAAACTGTTTGTTTCTAAAAAATTTGCAAGTGTGGAAACTATGTGGACTAGTTCTATTTTGTCCCATAGGGTCTCTAGGGGTTGTGATCAACTATATAGAAGTGGATTTTAGTTGTTTGTGTGTGTGTGTGTGTGTGTGTGTGTGCATGTTGATTTGTTTTGGGGTAGGTAGTACCTAGAGAAATTACACCAAAAGAGAGCATATGATCAAGAACCAATGATACTGAAGGAAGAAGGCAAAGATGCATTGAAAGCATTCGTGCAAAGCAAGGTTCCCATAATTGATGGATGTGTTAAACTGGATTATATAGAGAAACAAATCTAGAGACACTTATATATGTATAAGAAAGAGCTTTATATCACAGTGTAACTATATATAAGGAACACATTCCAGCTCAGTCCAACACAATCCATAAGTCCAATTCTAATCCATAAATCCCTCTTCAGACTCATGAAGTCACATGCAGTAAGTCACATGCAGTAAGATCACAGGTTGGTGGGTGCAAAGTCTTGTGGATCCAATGACAGTGGATGCATCTCCATGGCTTGCGCAGGCTTCAATGTGGCTCTGGCAGCCCTCTAAGTGACTCAGCAGCAGGAAGGTGAAGGAGAGAAAATGGGGGAGGTTCCCAGGACCCCACTTCTGAGGAGGTCATGTTTATAAGGAGGCACCATTAGGCTGTGACCTGATTGGCAGGCTAGAATCCACCCCTACACTCAAGTTGACATGGAATTATACAACTACCACAATGGAATACTAATTGAAATGTTTCAACCCTCTGATGAATCACTGGAAGTACTTACTAGTCTGTACGAAGAAATTTGGAAGACAGCAACCTGACCAATTGAATGGAAAAGATCCATATTTGTGCCATCCCATACAAGTGTAGCTGTAATAGTTTATTGTGCCAGCCTGTAGCTCAACAAAATGTGGAAATTATCAAACAACAGAGTTAATAATAATCATGTGCAAAGTATCCCGTTGTGTGTACTTACCAAAGATTCCTTGTCCATTCTTCTACTGATGGGCATTTAAATTGTTTCCATATTCTTGCTATTGTGTCGAGTTTTGCAATGAACATCCGTGTGCAGATGCCCGTTCACATTGTTGCTTGCTAGATCACATGGAATTTCTATCCCCAGTTGTTTTAGGTCACACCATATTGTTTTCCACGTTGTTTTTCCTATTCACAGTCCCCTGCACTATATGAAAGTTTAAATATCTCTGGAGAATCTCCATTTTTTAATTTTCGGTTTTCTTTTGTTTATAGTAACTTGACATACCTACTCAATGTGTATGTGGTATGACTTATGTGAGAAGTAGACTATATGAAGAAGAACAAAGCATCAAGTTTGGAGGAAGTCTTATTAACAGACTTCAAATGTAACAGTTGGTGTGTGTGTGTGTGTGTGTGTGTGTGTGTGTGTGTGTGTGTGTGTGTATTTCATGGATCCCAGGCATCTTC
Source organism: Tenrec ecaudatus (assembly GCF_050624435.1). Classification (NCBI taxonomy): domain Eukaryota; kingdom Metazoa; phylum Chordata; class Mammalia; order Afrosoricida; family Tenrecidae; genus Tenrec; species Tenrec ecaudatus. Next base: position 139,722,638 of record NC_134540.1, on the reverse strand, counting down.
TACTTGTTGGAGCATGTTCCTCGCATTTTATCTTGTACCTAAGCAGTCTGTGGAGAAATTAATGAAGAAGGTCAAGGAAGAGGCTTTGGAGAGTGAGAAAACAGAACACAGGTACACAGCACAACTCACACTACCACCCACGTGAGCTTTCATTTAATAAGTTCTGACTTCCAAGCACCTCCGTTTAGTATGCAAGTTGCTTCATTTGACGAAGTCTGTGACAATTCGCCTACCATGACACGTGGAGGCTATGAGATGACATGAGAACACTGCCTTCAGACAATGTCAAAAGAACCAACGCCCTAGGCCATTTGATTGGACACCTTCCCTCATCCTGTGCGCACACATAGCTTTCCTTTACAATTCCATGGGCACATCCCCACTTACAGTCTATGGCAATGGTTGTGAGACAGACATCGGGGTCTACAAGCAATTTTATCCTGTGTTCATTTACTGACCATAGAATAACAGATCTTGTTATTAAAATGTATAAGTAGAGATTGGTTATGTGGGTATAGTATCCAAGTGCAGATACTTCAAGTCCCCCAAAGTTCAAGATGGAGCCCGAGATAAGAAGATAAAATGGAACCAATGCTGGCTGTCCCTAAGGTGCCACGCATAAGGCTGGCAGTAAAGATAATACAACCTTTTCAAAGTCAGGCTTTATGAAGAACCTCCAAAACTTGACAAAGGTATATTTGACAAAGTAGAAGGATCAACTAAACTTCATTTAACAATCTGTTAGCCAGATTTATAACTCTGAAGTATCTGAACAGGTGGTATGTGGGCATCTCTGTGTACACAACCTTCCTGCAGTGTTAATGATGGGCCTGCCTAAGTCCTATATTTATCTATATGAAGAGAAAAATGTAATAATATGTGGAAGCAGACTGATTTTTTAAAACAATAAAAGAATTTTAACTAAAATGTGACATAATTCCAAGACGATTTTGTTTTTTTCTAAAAGTTATTTAGCAAATAGGTTGTTTAAAATTCAGAAAGCATTTCAAGCAGAATAATTAGTGCTGAAGAACCCGTTGGCCGTGAGTCAATTCTAGCTCAGAGGAACTCCATATGTGTCAGAAGATAGAGTTGTACTCCAGTTTCTATGGTCGGGACCTTTCAGAGGTGGTACTCAGGCCTCCCTGTTGAGGTATCATTGGTGGGTTTAAACACAAAGCTTTGGGTTGGTAGCCTAGTGCTAAACTGTTTATATCACCCAGAGACACTGTGATAAAGTGATGATGAGTTAAATAGGTAAATGAGGTAATTAAATCTTTAAAATGAAAATACTATCAATGAGATTTAGGTGCGTAATCAAATATTTCTGTGAAGCATCTGGGAAAGGGCATATATTGCAGACATGTATGACTAGACCTTTGTACAGATAGAATATTTGAATTGTTCCAAAATCAAACCCTAAAATTTGTTCCAAACAAATCTAAGTTATATCTCAATTGTGCATACATCTAAGCTGCTACAGTTATGAAGTTCATGATTTTTGTCCATTTCAACTAGTCTATTGCAATTCATTACAACTCTATGGAACAGAATAGAGCTGTCCTAACTGGTCCTCTGGGCTATCATTTCTACAGATTCATATAGTCAGGTCTTTTCTCTCATAGAGCAGCTGATGGGTTTAAACTGTAGAAATCTGAATTAACAACTGAGTGTTAACCATGACATGACCAAATGTTGTATGACTATATATATAGATAGATACTATGACTATCTATCTATCTATCTATCTATCTATCTATCTATCTATCTATCTATCTAGAGAGACATATATCAGAATCCTGATAAACATATATACAATAAAATAATATTTAATTAAGTTATTATTAGGAATATTTAACTGTAAATTGCACAATTTATGACTCATTCATGTTCTGGATAGATCCACAATATTTTAAAGGATATAGTCAAGCTTTTAAGAGCTGCCTTGTAATCAGTAGAAATGAAAATAAATTGATAAACAAGAAAATTAAGTACCTCCCCATGGGAAATAAAATAATACAAGATAAAATATAATTTAAAATTTATATTATACTTTGAAACAGAAGATAGCACAGAACAATACAAAAAGTAACTTATACAAAATAATATTTATCCTACAAATATTGCTGAATATGAAAAAAAACCTGTATTGAAAAGTACAAAAATTGTGGAAGAACAGATAGAAAATAGCTAAAAACTGAATAAACAGGGATCTTATATACGATGAAAATGGAGATCATACAAATGAGAACATAAAGTTCCTAAATTTAGTTATGTTCGATCTAAAAATGAATTATAACATACTCAGCATATACAATAACACTTCTTAAAGAACATTCCAATTTAATACACGGTAAACGTAATATTTTGAAGTATTCCAAGAGGAAGCAGACTTGGCAAATGCTTTTAAAAAAAGAATGCTCAGTGTGCTTGCACAAACTTCTTCGTTATTAACTAATTCCATGTTTATGGAAACTTCCCAAGTTCCTCTGGAGTTGTTTCTTACTCAGTGACTTCATATGTGAAATAGCAAAGCTAATATCTACTGTATCACCACCGATAGATGAGGTGCTGGTTAAAGGAGAGGCTCTGAGTGATTGTGTGTTTGATATTTTCCAGCAGTTCTGTCAGGATGACAAGTATAGGGAAGCTGGTTGGCTGGTCCTCCTTACAATGGAAAGTGTGATTAAGGAGAGGGATGGTCTTAGAGCCTCTGAAGCAGCCCTCAGGTGCCGGCTAACAGATTTAAAGCTTGTGCCTTGCTACAAAAGAGAACCTTCTCTCCTCTCGCAATAGAGCTGACATTGCTGAGAACAAGCCCCAGAGTCCCATTTTGCTAGTGGGTGAATTACAACAGCCACTGGATTGCAAATCTAGAGCAGTGTCTGAAACCAACGTAAGGGCATTGATGCGGAAAAGTTGGGACCCTGAAACATAGGATGGGAACCTATGGGCTGATGATCCAGAAGAGGAGGATATTGTGCCCTTGGAAACAACTGACCCACCCCAGTCAATAGATCCACCCCTCCCAGCTGAAGGTATTAATTCACTATCAATAAAACAATCTACACCTGAGCAGATTAGCCAAAACGCTCAAGTTAAAATGCCAGGTGGGGCTGCATCTGTAGCATTGCCTGAGGAAGATGCCTTACAAGATTATTTCTTCTAGACCTGTAACTAAAATTAAGGTTCCAAAAACACCTAAAATGAGGTTGAGATGAAGAAGAACACTATACTCACAAAGATCGGCTCAAGTTTTCAAATACATACAAGCAGAAGCCTGGAGAATATATCTGGGAATGGTTCATAAGAGTGTGGGATAGTGGTGCAAGAAATGTAATATTAGACCAGTTTGAGTTTCTGGATAGGGGACCCCTACACAGATTCTTCTTTCAGAGTTTCAGTGAGAGAGGCTAAGAGAGGATCTAATTCCTTATTTGGTTGGTTCACTGAAGCATGGACTGCCAGATGGCCTAGATTAGACCAACTTGAGGTACCTGACCTACGTTGGTACACTGTAGAAGAAGCCATCCAAAAGCTTAGGGAAATTGGCCTATTGGAATGGATCTTTCAGGATATTCCCATAGACCCCAAAGTGGGGTGTCCTGAGGACATACCCTTCACCACAACAATCAGGAACAAGTTTGTTAAGTGGGTGCCAGCATCTCTTAAGACCCCTGTAATTGCTATTTTATGTACACTAGGATTAACAGCGGGAACTACCCTAAGCTAAATCCGACATTTGCCCACAGTGGGGCTAATTGGTCCCCGTGCTGGTAGAGGGCAGGTGTCAGCACTGAATCAATAGAGACAGGGTGGATGTGGTTATAATAGACAGCAAGTTTTCCATAGTAATCAAAGCAACCTGTCTCGTGTGGAATTACGGCATTGGCTACTTAGCCACAGTGTTCCTAGGAGTAAAATACATGGGAAACCTAGTAACTATTTACGTGACTTATACAGGCGGACGAATGGTAGATCAGATGAAGAGCAGAAGAGACAGGCACTATCACTCAATCAGTTAATTCCCAGACCTGAGCCAGTTTACAGACCCACAACCCCTTGAAGGAGGACCCTGCTACATCAACGAAGGATTATATGGCTAGTCTTTCTCCTGGCCTTCAACAAGGGGACCTGTGGCCTTTCAAAAGAGTGACTGCTCACTGGGGGATAGGAAATCATCAGACTTTTCAGGGATTTCTGGACACTGGCTCTGAACTGACACTAATTCCAGGAGAATCAAAGTGTTTCAAAGGCCCACCAGTCAGACTGGGGTCTTATGGAGGTCAAGTTATCAATGGAGTTTTAGCTCAGGTATGCCTCCCTGAGGGTCCAGTGGGTCCCTGAACTCATCCTGTGGTTATTTCCCCAGTTCCAGAATGCATCATTGGAATAGACATACTTAGTAACTGGCAGAACCCCATATTGAATCCCTAAAATCCCTAAACTGTGGAATAAATGTGGTAGGAAAGACCAAGTGGACACCATTAGAACTGCCATTGCCTAGGAAAATAGTAAACCCAAAGCAATGCCACATTCCTGGAGGGATTGCAGAGATCAGTGCCACCGTCAAAGACTTGAAAGATGCAGGGGTGGTGATTCTTAGCACATCCCCATTTAACTCACCTATTTGGCCTGTAAAGAAGACAGATTGATCGTGGAAAATGACTGTGGATTATCACAAATTTAACCAGTGGTGATTACAATTGCAGCTGCCATTCCAGATGTTATTTCATAGCTTGAGCAAAGTAATATTTCTCTTGGCGCTTGATATGTAGCTATTGATCTGGTCAATGACTTCTTCTCCATACCAGTCTCAAAGGACCACCAGAAGTTTGCCTTCAGCTGGCAGGGGAAAATAACACACTTTCACAACTCTCCCCCAGGGGCACATCAACTATTCTGTCCTGTGCCATAATTTAGTCTGAAGGGACCTCGACAACCTGTCTATTCTATAAAATGTCACACTGGTGGTCCATTATATTGATGATATTATGTTCGTTGGACCCACTAAGGAAGACGCATCAAAGACTCTAGATTCATTGGTACAACATCTGCATACAAGGGGTTGGTAAATTAACCCAACGAAGATTCAGGTACTCTCCACCTCAGTAAAATTTGTAGGGGTCCAGTGGTGTGGGGCATGTCGAGATATTCCTACTAAAGTGAAGAAAAAGCTATTGTATTTACCCCCTTCCACCTCAACAACAACTAAACAGGAGGCACAATGCCTAGTGGGCCTCTTCAGATCTTGGAGGCAACCTATCCCTCACTTGGGTGTTCTATTTCAACCTATTTATCATGTGACCTGAAAGGCCTCCAATTTTAAGTGGGGCCCAGGAGAAGAAAAGGCTCTTCAGCAGGTTCAGGCTGCCATGCAAGCTGCTTTGCACTGGGACCATATGATTCAGCTGACCTGATGGTGCTAGAGGTGTGAGTTGTAGTTAAAGATGCAGTGTGGAGTCTTTGGTAGAATCACAGCGCAGACATTTGGGATTGGAGTAAAGTCCTGCCATTCTCTGCAGACAACTATTTCCCATTTGAAAAACAGCTGTTGGCCTGTTACTGGGCCTTGGTGGAGACTGAATGCCTTATCATGGGACACCAAGTCACCTTGAGGTCTGAACTACCCATCATGAACTGGATATTGTCTAAACCACATAGTCATAAAGTTGGACATGCGCAGCAACATTCCATTGTTAAATGGAAGTGTATATATGAGACCTGAAGGGACAACCAAGCTGCATGAAGAAGTGACCCAAATGTCCACAGGCTCCATTCCTGTCATGTTACATTCTTTCCCCAGTCTGCACCTATGACCTCCTGGGGAGTTCCTTACCATGCTTTACATGAAGAACAAAGAAGTCATGCTTTGTTTCCAGATGGCTCTACACGATATGCAGGTGTCACTCGTAAGTGGACAGCACACTACAGCCCCTTTCTAGGATCTCCCTAAAGACAGTGGTGAGGGTTAATCTCCCCAATGGGCAGAACTTTGAGCAGTGCATCTGGCTGTTCAGTTTCCCTGCAAGGAAAAATGGCCAGATGTGAGACTGTATACTGATTCATGGGCTGTGGCTAATGGCTTGGCTGGATGCTCACGGAATTGGAAGGACCATGATTGGAAAATTAGTGATTAGGCAGTGTTGGGAAGAGGTATGTGGATAGACCTCTCTGAATGGACCAAGAAAGTAAAGTTAATTGTATCTCACATGAACGGTCACCAATGGGTTACCTCTGAAGGGGAAGACTTTAATAATCAAGTGGATAAGATGACACGTGCTGTGGAGACCGGTCCTCCTCCTTCCTCTGCCACTCCTGTCATCACCCAATGGGAACATGAACAAGGTGGACATGGTGACAAAGATGGAGGTTGCATGTGGGTGCAGCAATATGCATTTCTACTCACCAAGGCTGACTTGGCCACTGCCACTGCTGAGTGCCCCATTTGCCAGCAGCAGAAATCAACATTAAGTCCAAGATATGGGATCATTCCTTGGGGAAATCAACCAGCAATTTGGTGGCAGGTTGATTGCATAGGAACACTTCCATCATGGAGGGGACAGCGTTTTGTTCTTACTGGAATAGACACCTGCTCTTAATATGGATTTGCCTTCCCTTCACACAATGCTTCGGCCAAAATTACCATTTGGACTTACAGAATGCCTCATCCACTGGCATGGCATGCCCCGTTGCATTGCTTCAGATCAAGTAAATCACTTCACAGCAAATACAGTGGGGCAATGGGCCCATTCTCATGGAATCCACTGGTCATGTCATTTTCCTCATCATCCTGAAGCAGCTTGTTTTAAAGAATGATGGAATGGGCTCCTAAAGACACAATTACAGCACCAACTAGGTGGCAAAAACTTGCAGGGCTGGGGCAATGTTCTCCAGGAAGTTGTATACGCTCTAAACCACCGGCCAATATACGGTGCTGTGTCTCCAACAGCCGGAATTCATGGATCCAGGAACCAAGGGGTGGAAGCTGGAGTGGCACCACTCACTATTACTCCTAGTGATCTGCTTGCAGCATTTTTGCTTCCTCTCCCAGCAACCCTGTGTGCTTCAGGCCTGGAGGTCCTGGTCCTGAAGGAAGGAACTCTCCCACCTCGAAACACAGCACAGATTCAAATGAACTGGTAGATGAGAATGCCCCCTGGCCACTTTGGGCTTCTCATGCCTTTGGATCAATATGTCAGGAAGGATGTCACTGCACTGAATGGTATGATTGATCCTGATTACCAATGAGAAATTGTACTGGTCATACAAAATGGAGGTAAAGAAGAATATGTCTGGAATCCAGGAGATCCCATAGGCCAACTCTTAGTACTACCATGACATGTGATTAAAGTAAATGGTAAATTGTAGCAACCCAATCCTGACAGGGCATCTAATGACCCTGACCCCTCAGGAATGAAGGTCTGAGTCACCCCACCAGGAAACAAACCAAAGCTAGCTGAGGTGCTTGCTGGGGGCAAAGGTAATTAAGAATGGGTCACAGAAAAAGGTAGTTCTCCCCATCAGTTACAGCCACACGATATATTGCAAAAGCAAGGTTTGTGATCATCAGTTTATTTTTTATATGTGTTTATGGCATATCTTTCCTTTGTTTATGTATGCTGTATCAGATACAATTGGACTCAGTGTTTTCACTTATACATATATACATGTTTGGTGTTAAGTATAAGTGATTTCACTAATGTCTAGAAATTATATATGTTTCAAGAATTGTGTACATTTCAAGCTGGCAAAGGGGTGGATTGTGAAAAGTACGTTTATTGTGCCAACATGGCCAATGAACACATGTGGGATTAATTGAAGGGTGGAGAAATACATGCCTCGCCTTTCTTATCTCTTGTTCTTTGGTTATCAGACCAGCGTGCAGCTGCCTTGCTTGTTCTGTGACTCCATTTGCAAGCTACACTTCCTGTGGGATGCCTAACCCATGGACTGTGTTGCTGTAATTTGAGGTTCCTTCAAGGCCTGCTTCAACGCACAATTGGAATTTACATCTCTTTAGCTGAGGACTGTCGGATCCTGTCATGTGGCTGACTGTTGGTGACCTGCTTGTTGTTTGCCTCCTTGCTTTATAAATTAACTGTTTATTTCTTGTTATGTATCTAGATAAACATATATAAAATTATTAGCATCCCGGTTTTGTTTCTCTAGAGAACCCTGTCTAACATACCATAAAATGTGTAATGACTAATTTTGTTTGTTTATTTGTTTGTTTCCCCTCACCCTAGCTTCTGCATGGAATGGCGTTTCTATTTACATAGAATACATGGACTTAACAATTCATCTATATGCACTTAGCCTGGTGTGCAAACTTAGAGGGTCACAGATAGTACGTGTCTTTATTTATTGAAGTCCAATACAAACTTGGCTGATTTGCATCCATAATGGATGTGTAAGACAGTAGCCAAAGTGTACAATGGGTGACATGCCTGGAGGTACAAAGAAAACTGGTTCTAAATAAAAGCCTCCAGGGAGCACTAAAAATCACAGAGAAGAAGTTTATATATCCTTTGGCTTTTATTAGGAGGGTGTCATTGTTGTTAGGTGCCCTTGAGATGGCTCCCACCCATGTATAGCCTGTGCAGAACAGACGGAAACACCGCCCAGTCTTAATATTTCCTCAAAATAGTTCCGGTGCTTGAGCACATTGTTGCAGCCACATATGAATTCATCTAGTTGAAGGTTTTCCTCTCTTTCATTGCTCCTCCACTTTGCCAGACATACTGTCCTTCTTCAGGAACGGATTTCTCCTGGATATGTCCAAAGTATATAAGATGAAGTCTTGTCATGCTTCCCTTTAAGGAGCATTCGGCTGGCTGTACTTCTACCAAGACGGATTCATTTGTTCTTGTGGCTGTCCATGGTGTTTTCAATATTCTTTGCCTGCACCATAATTCGAAAACATTGATTCTCCTCTGGTCTTCCTTATTCAATGTCCAGATTGCAGATTCCTATGATGCAATTAAAAAACCGTGTCTTGGGTCATGTAACGTCCTGCTTTTCAACACTTTTGCTCAGACTAATATGCCTGCTTTTCAACACGGAGGTCTTGTGCAGAAGATGTACCCAATGCACTGAATCTTTTAATTTCTTGACTGCTGCTTTCATGGGTATTGACTGTGGATCCAAGCAAGGAGAAATTCTTGAAAATCTCAACCTTTTCTACATTTATCATGATGCTACCTACTGATCGAGTTGTGAGATTTTGGTCTTCTTTGCATTGAGTTGTAATCCATATTAAAGACTGAAATCCTTGATCTTCATAGGCTAGTGCTTCAAATCCTCTTCATTTCCAGAAGTAAGGTTGTATCATCTGCATATCACAGGTTGGCAATAAGATTTCCTCTAAGCCCGATGCCCCATTCTTTTTCATATAATCAACCTTCTCTGATTATTTGTCATAGAAATTGAGTGAGTCTGATGAGAGGATGCACCACTGATTCACGCCTTTCATTATTTTAAACCATGCAGGCTTTCTTGTTCTCTTGGTACAACTGATTCTTGATCCAGGCGAAAGTTCCATTTGAACACAATGAAGAGTTCTGGAATTCCCATTCTTCCCAAGATAATCCACGGGAAGTTCAGTTCCTAGGCTCTTACTCACAAGAGAAATAAGATATACACGCACACACGTGCGCACACACACATGCACACACACATAGCAGCAGCAACAAAAAAGTCAAAGATTTGTTAAAGCATAGATTCGCCTCCAAAGAAATGAAGTGGGCCCCTTTAGAGAGCTGAGTTAAAGACCTTAAGCACATTAACTCACAAAAATAGAGGTATTGTCCTATGTACACATATTTATATGGCAATACACCAAGGCTGCAGACAGACCTTGGGCCTCAGCTCATACCCTCCCTTAATACAAGAACATTTTGTTCTAACAAACTGGCATTTTATATTTTGTGATGCTCACCACACCCTCCATAGCCCCAACCCCCAGCACAATCACAGAAGGGAAAAATGGGGGTATAAGCAAATGTGAAGAAAGCAATAGTGCATGGCTATTAAAAGATATAGTATCTGGGGTCTTAAAGGTTTGAAGTTAAACAAGTGGCCATCCAACAGTGAAGCAACAAGCCCACATGGAAGAAGCACACCAGCTGGTATGATAATAAGGTGTCATCAGGGTGCAGTAACAAGCATCAGAAGACCCATACAAACAACCATACAAAAATATATTGTTGAGAATGAGGGGGGGTCGGAGAAGAGATCCAAAATCCATCTGTAAACAATGGAACATCCACCCACATAGGGGTCCCAGGGAAGGAATGAGCCAACCAGAGTGCAGTAAAGCACCAATGGAACACACAATATTCCTCTGGTTCCTTCAGGCTTTCTCACACTCCACTATCGTGACCCCAGTGCTGCTTCTCCCTCTGGACTAGACCAGAGCATGTACAGAGGTATAGATAAGAGATAAAAGCTCACAACACATAGAATGCAGGAAGAGGAATGGGAATAGTGATACCAGAAGGGTAGGGGGAAGGTGCGGAGAGGAGGTGAGGAAGACAAAACCTATCACAATGATCGCCACATAACCACACACACCCCTCCAGGGGAAGAACACAAGAAACCGTGGGGGAAGGGAGACAGAGATCAGTGTGAGATGTGGAAATAATAATAATTTATAATTAATCAAGGGATCTAGAGGGTAGAGGGAAGGGGGAAAAGAGGAGCTGATACCCAGGGTTCAATAGACAGTAAATGTCTAGAAAAGAATGATGGCAACATATGTACCAATATAGCTGATACAATTGATGTACGGATGGTAATAAGAGTTGTAAGAGCCCCCAATAAAATGATTTTTAATATAAATAAATAAACAAATGAATGAAAGATCTACTTCACTACTCTGGGAGCAAAGAGACTACCCCACTAGACGAGAGAAGGAACTGTCTAAGGGGACGATTCGAGTTCTTAATGACACTTTCAAATGTGAGGCAGTTCCCAGCTCTGCAGAGGGTCAAGAAGCATTCATACTTGCTTACTCAGAATATCCTTGGATCTCAGGGACCATTTCTTTCCTTTGTATCTGTGCTGCTCTTCTGGGTCCGCATGTCTCAGAATGTTTCGGGATTCCCTCCCAACCCATCAGGATTTCTCAGAATGTGTCGGGATTATCTTCCAGGTCAGTTGTGCATCAGAATTTTCACTTGGAACTGTCTCCAAGGATACGGCATTTTCCAAACCAATTCTCACAAGTTCATAACTTGATTTACAGGGTTCTTTGTTCATTCCCTTAGCATGCAGGTCACAGGTGCCTGTTGTTCCCATCAAGCCAGAGTTTGTTATGGACAACACTGTCACTTTCCTGTTTGTTTTTGTAGTTAGTTCAAGGATCATTTGTTGCCCTTTATGAGTGTTTTCCTGTCCAGTCTGTTGGGGCACCATGCCCTGGCTCCTAAGTCCACTTTCAGCATTCCCTGGGGACCTTGCTGTTCCATTCCCTTGTTGTTCTGCTGCACTCCCCCAGTGCTTTGCCTCGGTGTGGTGGGATCAGGTCAGGTGCAATTCCCACACTGTGTCTCTGGTGTTGCCCCCACAGGGCCATGGGTCAGTGAGGGGCATCATGTCCCATAGTGGGGCTGGCCATGTGGCCCTCTCTGTGGACTGGCTGCTCTAATTGGGGTCATCGTCCTCAAGGCCTGGTTGGCCAGGATGTGCTCCACTCTCTCCTATTCCTCCTTCATCTGCTCCCGTGTGCTCCCATCAGATATGTCCCTCTCCCAGAGCTGCAGATTCAATGCCGTCCTTTGAAATAAATTCTTCTGGGGGAAGGGGCAGGTTTCCACTTAGTATTTGGTACTGGGGCCAGCCCCCAAGACCTCTCTACACTTTCCCATAGTAAAAATAAACAAAAAAAACCAAGACAATGTCTTTCTGGTATTCTCTCCTTTAAGCCAAGATCGATCTAACATCAGTGATGACACCCTTTGTTCCCTTCCTCTTTTCTTTGGACTCGCCTGTGATATTAATAATATTGTTCTATAATTTGAGCATTTTGATAGGCTGCTTTCCTTTGGAATGGATACAAATCTGGATCTCTCCCAGTCGGTTGGTCAAGTAGCTATCTTCCAAATTTCCTGTCATAGATTAGTAACTGCTTCCAGTGTTTACATATCTTGTTGAAAACTTTCAATTGGTATTCCATAATTCCTGATTGTGTTTGGCTATTGCTTTCAGTGCAGTTTGAACTTCCTTCAGTATCACTGCTTCTTGCTCACATACTATCTCTTCAAATGGTGCGATGTTGACTAGTTCCTTTTGGTACAGTGACTGTAGATTCTTTCCATTTCTTTTGATGTTTCCTGCACCATTCAATATGTTGCCCATAGAATCTTCCAATATTGTAATTCAAGGCTTGAATTTTTTTCTTCAGTTTTTTTTCCCAGTTTAAGATACGCTGAGCATGTCCTTCTTTTTTGATTTTCTAACTCTAGGGCTATACACATTTCATTATAGTATTTAACTTTATTTAGCTCTTTGACATCATCATTTCTTCCATTTGCCTTAGTTATTGTGCAATTAAGAACAAGTTTCAGAGTCTCTTCTGACACCCACTTTTATCTTTTATTTTTTCCTGTGTTTTTAATGTCCTTTTGCTTTCTTCATGAATTGTGTTCTTAATGTCATCTCATAGCTCATCAAGACTTCGGCCATTAGCATTCAATGAAGTATTTCTTTTTGTGAGATGCTCTCTGAAACTCAAGGTCATATTTTAATTTTCTTCATATTTAATGTGAACTTACACTTGAGCCATTGATAGCACCACAGTCAGCCCCTGGAATGGTTTTAGCTCATGATATTTAGCTTTTCCATGATCATTGCTCACAGATATAGTCAATTTGATGTCTGTGTATTTCACCTGGAGAAGTCGACATGTACAGGTGTCATTTGTCTTTGTTTTTTCCAAAACCAGTTTATTTGGAGTTAATATAGACATCATATCATTCCATAGTTCAATTTTATCAAGTAGTATTTTACACTTGATGCCACAATCAGATTCAAAATATTATTTTCCTTCTTGAAATCCTTGACATCAGCTCCTTTTTACCAGACCCCACTAATACTGAAACCCTTCTTCTACTTAATGAACCTATAGGTTCATCAATTCTGGGTTTCATATACTGAAAATCAATATAGTTGCCATTTGTGTTTGGTCAAGTTCAGACTGAAGATGTTGGTAGATTTATTCAACTTCTTCATCGCTGGCTTTAGTGACTGATGCATACACTTGAAAAAAAAGTTGTAGTAATTGGTTTCTCTTGAATGTGGATAGTTATAATCCTATCACAGAGAGCACTGTACTTCAAGATAGATCTGAAATGTCCGTTTTGACAATGAAGGCAACGCCATTCTTGGCACAGTAAACCTTATTGTCTTCTGATTCAAAATGGCAACTGCCAGTTCATTTCAGCTCACTAGTGCCTGGGATATCCATCTTTATGCATTTCATTTCATTTTCATGGCTTTCAATTTTCCTATATTCATACTTGATACATTCAAATTTGAAATTATTAATATTTACAGCTGCTTCTACTCATCTTGAGTCGTGACCCATTAGCAAATAAAGATAGTAAACATTTTACTCCCACTGTCTTGCTCCATTCACAGCACCATAGTCAAATCTATTTTGAGAAGGCAGCTCCTCTTCAGTCATATATACTGAGTGTCTTCTGATCACAGGGGCCAGTCCTCTGGTACTCTCTCTGACAATGTTCTGCTTCCATTCATTAAGCCTTCAGTATCTGACAAAATTTAGATGCTATGCTAAGATTTTTCAGTATCTGATTCTTCAGAAGTGTTAAGCTGATTCCTTCTTTTTAGTCTGGTCTTAGTATAGAAGCTCTGCTGAATCCTGTTCACTCTGAGTGACCCTGTGGGCATATGAAATTCCAGGGACATTTCTTTCAGCTTCACAGTCACACACAAGCCACCACAGCAGGACAAACTGACAGACAAGAGGTGGAAGATAGAGGGTGGGAGTGCAAAGAGGTCATTGCAACTTAATTGTTCAAGAGAAGACATCTAGGTTAGGGAGTGCACACACACACACACACACACACACACACACACACACACACACAGCCAACAAGCCCAAACAGCAATTTCACTTTGACTAGGATGAAAATGGGAGCGCTCATCACTACAAAAGCAACCTTGCTCCATGAAGCAGATCTATCCTTGAGCCATCACATGAGTGCACAGATAGAAAACACCATCAGGTGCTTAATTATCTAAACGTCTGCAACAAAATGTAGCAAGGATTAACTTAATTCTGTGGGTCATACATATAAATAGTCAAAACAAAGAATTAGCATGTATGCTTAAAAGCAGCAGTCAATAAATTTTTAAGACATAAAAGAAATTCTTCTTTACTTTTTTAATTCTAAGGTTCTAAGTATTGCGTTGCAACTTCACCTACCATTCCGACCAAGCAATGCTGGTCAAGAGAAATGCATTTCACACACACACACACACACACACACACACACACACACACACACACACTTCTTAGTACTGACCTGGGTGTTTTACATTTTTGCCGTGGTAGCTATTAGCTCTACGTACTAATAGAGATGCACACGAACCATGCAGGATAAACTTCCAACATATTTTCTTTCTAAAATAAAATCTCTACATCTAAAGACTTATTGTTTTGCCTAACAGAAACAGTTTGAAGAATTAATTATCTCTTTCAAGTGTTTTTTTCTTCCAACCACTATAAATACTTTATGTCCCTTTTTTCTTTGAATCAGCGTTATTATCATGCTGATATATCACTATCATGTGCCATTAGTAAGTTTAATTAAATCTTTGACACATGCTCTCTTATTTTTCTGGCTGTAAACAACTAGTTATTTCAATACTGCATGAATAATACAGTTTGCTTAGCTGGAGGAGTTTTTCTTGCTTTTAGAAAACTATTCCAGAAAAGAAGCACTATGTTGCTTTTTTTCCATCATTGTGATAAAAAAAGAAAAAGAAACTTTTGGAAATTAGTGTATTAATTACCAACCTACCAAAACAAAATAAATTATTTTATCTAATTTACTCAATGCAAATATTGGTGGATTGAACAAAAGCCCCCGATCTTCAATTGTTTCTTTGTAACTAAACTCTGGAAGTTGGTTTGAAATTCCAGAATATTCTTTGAGAAAAGATAGTAGGTTAAGTAATGAAGTCCAGTGTTTTAGGTAATTTGAAATACTCACTTCTAAAATATCCATGGTCTTTGAGCTAAGAGTGCCTGTATAATGGGAAAGATATTTGAAAATGGGAGGATGCCAAATGAATTCATGAAAAGACTATAATTATGGCTATAATTGGCTATAATTATGTTTGTTAAACTCTTTAATTCCCTTCAAATAGTAGAAGAAATAGCTCCAGCAGGTGTGGTAGATGAGAAAGGGATGAAGAAGAAAAAAACTATCGTAGGAGGCACTGAAGGAATAATTGAGTAAAGCTCGCTTTTATAAAGTATCAACACTAGGTAGCTATCGTTAAATAATTCTGCATGGGAGACATGGATGCCTTCTTCTCAAAGTTAATAAAGTTAATTTAAGGGAAATTGTATCCCATTAAAAGAGCTGTACTTCATTTGAATTTGTCATGGGAATAAACATGAATATGGTTACAAACAAATACATCCTGCAATACACCACAAAATTCCATAAAATTTAAATATCCACTAATCTTCGAGATCTTTTTCTGTTGATCCCTTATGGCAAAATTCTTTCTTTCAATATTGAAGGGCAACAGATAGAAAACTTCTAGGCTTGTCAGCACAATTTGAACACTAGAAGTTAATGGAGCATAGATTGGCCTAACAGGGTGCATTCGTGGATATGCGAATAAAGCATTCCAAAAGTAAAGGCTGTTCTTAGGTTATACGGTGCTACGGGGTCGGTTCCAACCTGCAGTGACCCCATACACAACAGAAAGAAACAATATGCCATCCTGATAATTGTTCCTACATTTGATCCCGTTGTTGGAGTGTCCATCCATCTCCCTCTTCAAGCACCATGCTCTCTTTTACTACTCCTCTAACAAGCATGATTTGCTTCTCCAGGGACTGCTCTCTTATGACACCATGTCCAAAGTATGAGAAACAAAGTCTCGCCATTCTTGCTTCTAAGAATCCCTCTGGCCATTCGTCTTCCAAAAACAGATTTGTTTGTCCTTTTAGAAGTCAATAGTACTTTCAATATTCTTATCCAGCAACACAATTCAAACACATAGGCCCTTCTTTGGTCTTCCAATTCAATTGTCAATTTTCACATGCATATGAGGCAGTGGAGATTATCATAGCTTGAGACGGGCACACTTTCATTCTCAAAGTAACACCCTTGACTTTCAATTCACTTAAGAGGTTTTGTGCAACACATTTAACCCAATGTAACTCATTTTTAGATCTCTTAGCTGTTGCTTCCAAGAGCATTGATTGTGGATCTGAGTAGAAAGGAATTTCTTCGCGTATCATGATTGATATAGTTAGTTTATAGTGCCAACCTGGCCGATAAACACATATGGGATTAATTGAAGGGCAGAAGGATAAATGGCTCGGTGAGCCTTACCTTTCTACATATTTTTAGAAGTAGAATTCAAGAAAAAAAGAGAAGGATGGGGAAAATAAGGAGAGGACTGAGACAAAAATAGGAAGAAAGAAACAAGCAAAGAGAAAAGGAACAAAAAACTTTAAATGTGCAAAAAAGATAAGGAAAAAAATAGATGTGGTTTGGGTGTGGATGCTGGAGTTTTGTTGGTATGGAAGCATGCGTGTGAGCAAGTCTATGCTCTATGGCAGTGGTTCTCAGTCTTCCAAATGTCATGACACTTTAATACAGTTGCTCACATATTATGAGGAAAATTATTTTTGTTGCTACGTCATAACTGTAATTTTGCTACTATTATGAATCATAATGTAAATATCTGAGATGCAGGATGTATTTTCATTGTTACAAATTGAACATAATTAAATCATCGTGAATAATCACAAAACGATATGTAATAATGTATTGTGAAATATTTATGTGTTTTCTGATGGTCTAAGGCGACCCTTGTGAAAGGGTCATTAGACCTCAAAGGGGCTGTGACCCACAGGTTGAGAACTGCTGTTCAAAGGGGGGGTGGGAAATACAAGTTGGTTACAAGAAACAATTCTAGCATGGATGAGTTTTCCCAGGTTTGTACGAACTATCTCGTTTTGCCTGGGAGACATGTGTATTTGCTAGTGGGTAGGGTGACACAGGAAGAGGAAGTATGGGAGCGAATACGGAAAGAAGAACAAAAATAGTAAAGAACTTAAAG
Source organism: Tenrec ecaudatus (assembly GCF_050624435.1). Lineage (NCBI taxonomy): Eukaryota > Metazoa > Chordata > Mammalia > Afrosoricida > Tenrecidae > Tenrec > Tenrec ecaudatus. The sequence goes on along the minus strand of NC_134540.1, from coordinate 139,705,301 downwards.
CCCAAAGAAAACAAAAATTTAAAATCAAGTGAAAAACACAAAGTCACCATTTGGATTGGGATTCCTGCTCCCCTTCCTTGGCTATTGTGTGCACATATCTGCTGAGAATGGAAGGTGGGTTGTGGGAGTGTGGGCAGCAGTAAAGAAAACAGAAAGAAGGGAGGAAATGGTCCCAAGTACGTCTTGGAGAGTGAGTGTGTCTGTAATAAGTTACTCGTGTGATCTGCTCTCTGAGCACGGCCCCCAGAAGCCAACCTCGTAATAGAGGTGGTTGACTTGGTTGGACTATGGCCTGGGAGAATCATCTTTTGGACGGGGAGTGGTCACAAGCAGCGCGGCCCACTTCAGTCACAGCGGACATTATGTATCTCCAACTCTAAGGATTCTTGGTCCACTTGGCATGTAAGTTGTTTTTCTGGTTTTCAGAGACTCTGGGTTTCTTCCCTGTTGGAATCTCGCCAGTGCTTATTAACTGGCAGTTGTGCTCCCCTGAGCTTCCAAATCTAGTTTCAAATATGGATTTTCTAGGACTGTAAATAAAAGGAGACTTCAAAGTTCGTGGAAATTTTTAATTAAAATATATAGGAAATTTTTCCATGAGTTTTCTCAAGCTCCTAACATTTCAATGTCTAGAGCAAATGTGTCTTATCTAAAATTTTAAAAAGAACTATGCAATCTTTTGGGGATAAAGCAATCCCAACTTCCAGGAACTATTACAGATACCCTGCAGTGGTGAGGTTTTTGTGCCAAACTGACAACTCTAAGGAGATATGGGTTAAGTCTAGCTTGCCAATCAGGTATCTGTCTGGTGATGTCTTTTGGGGCACGGTGCCTCTTTATAAGAAAGACACAGAGGAAAACTGAGCTTGCTCCTGCCCTTTCCATTCCTGCTGGACCGGGTCCTGTGTCTCACAGCTGGGTCTACTGGGCAACAGGGCCGACTGCTCCGTGGGGCTGTCACTGCCTTGCCATGCTCCTTCACACCTTGAGGTCACATAGCTCTGCACCACCGGCCTGTGATGCGCAGTGGCGTGTTTTACCTTCATGTTCAAACCACTGGGAAGAATCTGAGGTTTTCCAACTCCTATCTAATGCATGTCTTTGAGTTTGCACTGGGATAGGCCATTATCTTGATGTAACATTCAAATTTTCTTTAATTGACATCTATGAACGTCACTAATTTTGTTTCTCTAGAACATTCAGTCTGATTCAATTTGGTATTGAAAAAATAGGATTTTAGAGATACAGAACCATAAGTTTGGCCAGGGGAGGAATGTCTTACCTCTGCCTTCTGGCAGTTGAGGAGTGGCATGATTGGCACATTATTTAGGCTGCTAACCTTAAGGTCAGCATTGTGAAACCGCTAATCACTCTGAGGGCGGCAGTAGGCTTTCTACTCCTGTCAAAGTGACATTCTTGGAAACTCGCCAGGACAATTCTGCCCTGTCTTATAGGGATGATCTGAGTTGGTTTGGTTTGGGAAAACCAAAGGTCAGATATGGTCACATGGTTACCTTATTTGGTATCTTAGAGGGCATGAAAAGTGAAACCTTTAATCGTTCCAAGTGTTCTTCTGTTATTTTTAACTGAAATGGTGCAGAGTAATGTAGCACTTGTTCTACTGCAGCTAGAATAATCCTCTTTTTGGAATTCCTCAGAGAAGAGCCGTGCTATTTAAATAAAATGGCTGATAGAAGACCTGGTGAATTAATCCTGTCAGCAGTCCAGGGTCATAGGCAAACATACCTTGAACTTGAGTATTTAAAAAATATTGTGCTTTGGACTGGCTGTTCTAAGATTATATGGGTTTCTCCTATCTATTTTATAAAAAAATGTGTGATAGAAATTAGTATTAGAAATTATTATTAGAGAGAGCTTGTAAGCCAACTGCATTCAGCCTTTATAGTTAAATTTGCTACAGGGGGTAGAAGAAATTGCCAAGGAGAAATAGACATTTGTTTTAAGCTAATGCAGTTAAGGCCTTAGTTTTCCGTATAAGCCCCACTCACAGCCTTGAGAGTAAGGTAATTTGCATTCATAAAAACATGCAGAACCATGAAAACTCCTGAGAGACTGGGGAAAAAATGTGAGCGGTTTGGCTTTTCAAATTGGAACGAATGCAAGCAGTTACCTGTGGACATACTTAGGCTGGAAAAATGTGTACCCATTAGAACCTCTTTCCAGGCTCCAGGACTGGAAATTAAAGGTAGAATTCAGGTAGCCTGGTATGCTTACTAGGTGACCACCTGGATTCACTTGCTGAGCGAAAGTGAGAGAAACACAACAAAGAAGAGGCAGGTTGAGTCTGGTCATTGACATTCATGGACCTGACCCACAGGGACTAGAGAGGAAAGAAGAGGCAGAACTGGCTGGTCTGAAGTTCAAAATGTTGTGGGGAACCTGAACCGAGGGACTGACCTAGCCCAAGGGGGCTAGGGTTGATGAGAATATATGAAGGGGTTGGAGGTATGAAGTGGCAGGATAAGTGTGAGAAGTTCCAGTGCTTGCTACTGGTACACACTGAACTAGATTCGAATGGCTAGGACGGAATTGGCCAGGACCCAACTGGATGTAGGAAAAGATGTCTGACTTTGTGAGCCGGTGCATACCATAAAATAATACTTGTGCCTAACATGATAGAACTCACATATGTACAAGCACAAATGCACTGACTCCATTTACATTTCAGTCTTGATGGATGGCCTACTCTGTATTTGATTTCATGAATAAATGCATATACACACAGTTCCAATTGGAATGAAGACCTTTCACATCAAAAATATTTTCTGCTCAAAGCACTGGGATGATAGGAGTGAACAATTTAGTAATCAGTCTTTTTGTTTGCTAACATGGCACCTGTAGGAAGATACAGGTGGAGTTTAGCCTGTCAATCAGGTCACAGCCTGATAGCCAGCCTGATGGTACCTTCTGATGGTCGTGGCCTTCTCACAAGAAGGATCCTGGGAACTTCTCTCTCACTGCTTTACCTTCCTATTGACGAGCCACTTCAAGCCATGCTTATGGCAGGCAGACCCCTGGAGATGCATCCACCACCATTGGATCTACAAAACTTTGCACACACAGGCCTGTGATCTTCCTGCATTCTGCTTCATTGTGTGTGGCTGTGTGAATCTGAAGAGGAATTTATGCCCTAATGTGTAATTGGATTTATGGACTTGATCTGGACAGAACCGATTGTTTGCTTGATATATAATTACTACTTGATGTAAAGCATATATATATATGTATATGTATGTGCGTGTGTATGTATGTGTGTATGTATTTATATATCCCTGGATTTGCTTCTCTAATCAACCTGGTCTAACACAGATATCCAAAACAGGGTGATAAAGACTTGAGTGGCTGGCTGATAAACTTTCATGGATGTCTTTAGTCTCAAATAAATGCAACAAGGGCAATAATTCACTGAATAGAGTTCTCTTGTCCTGGTGCGTATTGAGATGAGAGGGTGGGGAAAGATGTGGAGTCAGGTGCAAGTAATTAGTCACAGAACTGCAAACGTTAGGCATCAAATATTTTTGGTTTTTTCATGTATGTAAATGAACACCCATGGGATGTAAATGGAATTCATGCATTTGGGGCTGTATGTAGGCTAGTTGCATCCTGTCAAATGCTAATGTGATTTTATTGTATTGTTGTCTTTGGAGATTATAACTAGTTAAAGAGTTGTAGTCCGGTGTCGCAAGAAAATATGGATTGAATTCAGCCTGTCAATTAGTTTGCTGCCTGTTGAGGGCTCCTTGGGATGTGTGTCCTTTTCATCAGAGAAACACTGAGGAGAGCAGGATTCTCTTGCTCTTCACTGTCCAGGGCTTCATGTCTGGGGCCAGAAGCCCATGTGACTTGCTGACCGGAGGAGTTATTGATGCCCTGTCATATACCTGAGGACTTGGGATTCACAGGACCCTGCATCCACCAACCCGGGATCTCCCAGCTTCTGGTTTCTTCTTGCTGCTTCATCTACCTTCATCTACCTCCCTGTTTTGTCAACCTTCATTGTTTTAGTCTCCAGCTACTGTTTGACCATTAGACTTGAGTTGGACTGCGCTGAGCAACTTCCTTGATATAAATTTCTTTCTTGTTATAAAGTTCTTTTTTTATACATATATGAGGGTCATTTGTTTTGTTTCTAGAGAAAACTACCTTAATTAAGACCTTTTGATTAATCCTTAAACAGGACACAAGAAACACAAATACAAACCACCTGGATGAGGAAGACAAAGAGCATGAAGTCATAATGACGTCCCTAAGAATCATAACCATGTGGCTGATTATGGAACACTGAAAACTAAAGAAATTTTCACAAAATTGTGATCACTGGCTGAGAAAGTCATTACAGGCACAAGGAAGAATAATACTGAAGTGGAGTTGGGATTGGGAACGGTAAGAACTGGAGCGAAGGAGAATCATGATTGTGATACGCACACTATTGCAAAGTACCAACGACTACAGTGCTGGCTTTGAAGACTTTGAACTACTTGCCTAGTGGAAGGTATGATTCATGACTATGAAGTTCAGGCATGTCAAGGCTGCCTATACCTGAGCTGGCTACAGGCTGTGCAATTTACTTAAAAACACGATCTTCCCATCAGCAAAGGTTTTTATATCGCTGGTTAATGGCCAGAAAGAACTGAGAACCTGAATTTATGTCAAGAATGGAAGCAGAGTTAAAGCTCTCAAGCTAAACTGCAGCCTCTAGCAAGTCAAGTTCTTAGAATTTAAGCTCTAATATAGTAATTATGACATGTAATGACAGATACTTTGAACATGATTATTAAAAGAATGCTCTAGTAAACACTGATATCCATATTCTGATGATAGCATGCATTTAACTAATTTGCAATTAATAAATGTATCCAATTGAGAGAGAAATTTGGACAAAATTACTCTTTATTATTCTGAAACATATTGGTGCATATTGACAAGAATAAATGAGGATGAAATAAGCAATGTGATTAGAAGGGTTTTTTTTAAAAAAGGATTAGGAAATTATGCCAAAGGAAAATCCAGCAGAATCTTATGGACAGGTGACTAACAGAGCACAAAACGAAGCTGAAAACATGCACACTCCCAGGGCTAGCATGTGCTGCATGATCTTGCAAGGAAAGGAAGACAGTAAGTGGGTATCTTGACATGAATTTCTGGATATCTGTTTCTTGAGTGAAACGCACAGAATAACTAATGGAGAGAAACTCTTTCACTCCCATTTCAAGCAGAAAGCACAACGAAAGCCACTCTTTCTTACACCAAATTTGTATAGTGAAAAAAGGGAACTCACATCTATGAGGAGTGGTTTTACCCCACTTTCTAAGATTCCCAGCCTGAAGACCAGCTTATTCATAGCACTGGTTAACGGTCAGAAAGAATTCAGTGGAGGCTTAATTGATGTGGAGACACACAAAAATGATTTTTTATAGCTATAGCTTTCTGCAAAACTGGTGTTATATCACACGTTACACTAAGGAGACCATTGTCTGGGTCAGGGAACTTCATTAAGCTCTTGAAGACCTTAGAATAAACAGTGAGTTAGGTAATATAGAATAAGTCGTTTCATCCTTCTGCATATTTTAAAATGACTAATGTGCCAAAGACTATTTTTCACTAAAATTATGAGGGAATACTTAGTGGAAAAGAGAACAGAAACTGAAGAGATTTCTAATAGCTGGACAGAAAATGAATGATAATCATATCCCATGAAGGTTAATCTTCATCACTATCTTCCCAATGTTAAATGCCACAATCATAGAAAAGTAGGATAATATTGGTGTCTAGAATATTGTGTCAGATATGTCTATAATTTTATTTAGAACAATGCAAAAGAGGTGGAAATTAAAGATTTTATATTTTTCTGTGATACAACTGCAATGGCCTTTGTTTCTTTACCTTCACTATCTGCTTTCATAAATGAATATATGCCGGTTATTTATTATTTCCACAACTCTTGTGCACAGCTGTTACCAATTATTAATTTTACGTGACCAAGATCAGAAATGGCAAAGGACTAGCTTCAACTATTTTAACTCTTCCCTTTAAAATTATTAATAAAAGATTGGTTGCTTATGTCACAAAGGATAAAACAGCAAAAAGTTAATTCTATAAAAAATGTGTGGGTTAGTCTGAGTAGACTAGAGAAACAAAATTCATAGACACTCATATTTTATGAGAGAGTTTTATAGAGAGCGTAAGTGTACATTAAGAAAGCATACCAACCCAGTGCTATCCAAGCCCATAAATATAACATTAGTATATATGTCCAGCACCAATCTACAAAGTCCTCCTCGATCTCACAAAGCACATGCAATGACACTGACCACAGAAGGAGATCTGAATCAGTGAGCGTGTAAGCATCGCAGCACTGTCAGGAGTCTCCACATGGCTTCTCCAGGACCCAGGGCTGCATCAGGGTAGGTCCATGTGACTCCTCCTCAGTGATATCTCACAGGAAGTGAACCTTGCCAGGTGAATCAGGGAAGTGGCTAAGGCAGTTGCACCCTGGTTGGACCATCAGAGAGCAAGAGACCAGAGAACTAGAAAGGTGAGGCTCACTGAGCCATTTATCTCTCCACCCCTCAATTAATCCCACATATGTTTATCAGACAGGTTGACACAATAAACCTTAACTATCTCAATGTGCTTCACAATTCTATGCAAATTCTGCAAGTATTTGTCAGATGTGTAATTTCTTTCCTACTATATTTTTAAGAAAAACGGAGATTAAGCATTTAAATAAGCCTCTTTAAAATTAATTATGATATAAAAATCATAATTTCAATCAAGATTACAGTGAGTTGATTTTTAAATATTACTCTAAAACAGTTTAAATGGAATGAATACAAAACATAAATATGCTTCATGGTCCTACTTGATACTAGTCCTCATAAAAAACAAAAAAAAACACTGAAGGATGGGTGTCTTAGAAAATTTGAAGAAATCAGGTGGTGCCCGGCTATCCAAAAGAATAGTGTCTGGAATCTGAAAAGCTTATTTTAAAACAGCAACTCTCACCATTAAGCGTTAGTTAAATTCACTTGGAGCAGCACACCAGTTTGTGTGATCGAAGGATTATAAATAATAAAATTCAAATTTCGGGGAAAGACTTGTATTGGAGTTTAATTTCTGAATACCCAGTTGGCTGGAGGCTAGGGTGGCAGTGGAAGCTCAAAATCCACTTGCAGTGTTCTCACGTGGATTAAACCTAGCCAGGACTCCCCCTAACCATAGCTGCCCAGCGATGTGAGTACCTTTGTAATCAGACAGAGAGCATTGTTAAATGGATTATGGTAGATGCAGTTACAATGTAATATTTTATCATTTAATCTACCTATTGACCATTTTTAATTTGTTCCAGCTTTTAATATTTTCCAGTTTCATTTTGATTGAGGTTTTTAGATGATCTATTTTGTCATTGCTGTCGTGGTTGTCTTGACTTTGTATGGTTTTCTGTACATTAATTCAAGGATAGGTAAATCTGTAGGGACAACAAATGGCTAATAATTTCCTAGAGGCATGACCCTGGAGGTTGGGATCAAATGAGAGCCAACAACAGTACAAGGAGCTATTCTAAAATTGATTATGGTGGTGATTGTACAATTCCTTTGTATGATTTAACTATTCAATTGTGTGATGATAAACCATGTGGCAGTGTCACTATGTAAACTAAGTTTCTGGTATACCTCCACTGACCCCCAATAACATGACACCTCTGAGATAAACCCTAATATGAACAACCAAAAACTGGGGGGAAAAAAAACACACACACAAAAAAAATACAGAAAATGTTGAAAACCAGATCAGGTCCAGCAAACAACCATGGGAGGATCAGCTGACAAAGTTCAAACTCTTCAACTCAGGTTTATCCCTTTGGTCTTCTGTACACATCTGTTCAATGCACCAATAACCCTGTTCCTCCCCTCCATCAGTTATGGAAGGAAGGAGATCCCTAGAGTCTTATTCCTACGTAATTGCCACATATGTATCTTGGGTGTCCACTGTCATCCCGAGCCATCTGCAGAGCAGAGTCTTACAATGTGGGCTCTGATATTAATCCCTCATTTGACTTCAGATTATATGATTTACAAGCCTTCGGCAACTGACGTTGGTGTGCTTTTCCATGGGGATGTAGTTGATGTCTCATGTACATGGCTACTTGTTTGGTGACAAGACTCAAAGACCCCAGACCCTATTTTATCAGCTAGCCAGGCACCAGCTGATGCTTTTACCACCTTTAGCTATGGCACCCATCTCTCCTGTGTTCCCTTCCTGAGGACTGTATTTTTTTTTAAACTCTCTTTGTTTTGTATATTTCTTGTTTCAGAAAGCCAGGATTGGTGGACCGATGAAAACAGGAACCAGATGAATTATTACCTTGGGGCATGGAGGGGAAGTGGGTGAAGGAATGGGGAGTCAATAACAATGGGTACGAGAAAGAACATGTGTCCCAAAGGCAACTGTGCTGATGAATGCACACGCGTTGTCTGTGTGATTGAACTAGTGAGCAGCTCGGGCTGTTGGCGTTTCCAGGAGCCATGGCGATGGTTCTGAGCCGTAGTGACCCTACGCCCAGTCGAACGAAGCACACCCTGGTCCTTTGCAAGTACCACAACAGTGCCCGTGCCCAAATCCACTGTTGCAGCCACTGTGCAAACGGTTCCATAGAGGGTCTTCCTCCTCTTCCCTGTCGCTCAGTTTTCCAGAGTGCGAGTTCTTTCTTCAGGGAATGGAGTCTCCTAAAACATGTCCAAAAGACCTAAGACACAGCCCTGTCCTCCTTGGCTCTCATGAGCATTCTAGCTCTCGCTCTTCGAAGATAGTTTGTCTTTTCAGCAGTCCATGGTACTTGCAATTTTCGTTACCAGCACTCCAATAAAATGCATTGATTCTTCTTCAGTCGTCCTCGTTCAGTGTCCAACTCTTACATGCCTATGAGGCGATTGACAATATGATGGCTGGGGTCAGGTGCATTGTAGTCCTCAAAGTAGCATTCATCCTTTGACTGCTCTAAAGAGGTGTGCAGCAGATGTATCTAATGCAACACATCTTTTGATATCCTGACTGTCCATTCCATGAACATTCGTTGTGGATACAAGCAAGGCAAAATCCTTGACAAGTTACATCTTTTCTCCATTTACTGTGATATTAACCACTGGTCCAGTTGTGAGAAAATTGGTCTTCTTCACTTTGAGTCGCAATCCCTACTGAAGGCTGCAATCCTCGATCTTCATTTGCAAGTGCTTCAAGTCCTCCTCACTTTCAGCAAGCAAGGCTAGGAATTCTGCATAGCTCAGGTGGTTAATAAGTCTTCAGTCCTGATGTTACTTTCTTCTTCCTATACGCCAGTTTCTTCGATGATTTGCTCAGCATACAGATTGAATATGTATGGTCAGAGGATGCACCCCTGACCCACAACTTTCCGGATTTCAAACCATGTAATGTTCTCTTTGTTCTATCCTTATGATTGCTTCTACCAGAATGAAGTCTTCTAGAATTCCCTTTCTTCTTAAGGCTATTCACAGTGAATTATGGGCCACACAGTGTAATCCCTCCGCAGAGTCCATGAAACACAAATAAGCATCTTCTGCTTTGCTCTGCATTGAGCCATGATCCATTTGACATCAGTAATGATATCCCTTGCTTGAGTCCTCTTCTGAATCTAGACTGGACCTAGGGAAGTTGCCTGTGTAAAGATATAATTTTTGTTGGATATGCTACAATAAAATTGTGCTTATATGTGATATCAATGATATTGCTCTGTAGGTTGAGCCTTCTGTTGAGTAACCCTTCTGTGAAATGGGTACCAATTTGGATCTCTTTCAGTCAGTTGTCCAAGTAGCTGTTTTTCAAATTTCCTACCATCGATGAGTGCTTTCAATGCTTCATTAGCTTGTTAAAAATTCTTAATTGGGACTTCTGGGAAGATGGAGTCAATATAGGCTCACTTGCATAAAAAGCTCACTGTGTGATCACCATATTTGTGGGTGAGGACGGTGAGTTGGGGGACCGGAATGCTAGAATGGTCTCACAGTCCCCCAGGGTTCTTTGTCAGTTCTCCAGTGGAGAGCACAGCTGTGTGCGCCTCATGCTCACGATCCTTCTGCGCTGTGCCTTTCAGCACAGGACCTTCTCACAAGCCCGCTCATCCCTTGCCTCCCTCGTTGGTGTGGTGGCAGATCCCACTTATAACAACCAACTCCCTCCCCCCATCCCCACTACTATTCTTCAGCAAGCATAGGAGGTGGACCAGGATGTCTACCCCCACGGGGCATCTCATGGAGGCCTGCACAGACTCCTGGAGGCCCTGAATGTTGGACTCCAATTAGAGCTTTGGAAGAAAATTACCATTGGAAATTGCCCCTCGCAGAGGTTCAGCACCTTCCTCTGGTGGCAGGGGCAAGACTGGGCTCTGCAGACAGATAGCCCCCGTTATCTGAACATGGATCTTTTACTGAAGACATGACTGGAACCCACCGTGCTGCAGGCTCCAGAAGGCTGTTAGATTGGTTCCTATTTTCTTTTGAGAAAGGAAACACAAAATTCCTTAGCCCACCAGAGGAAACAGAACCCGGAATGCCACAAGCTAGGTACTTAGCCAGACCACCCTCTGATCCAAAGCCCCTCTTCACTGGGGCAGTCCCTAGAGCAGCCCATTGACACCTGGAACCACTGGGCACGACGGGGTAGTACTGAGGTGTGCAGGAATCCATTGTTATCAGCACAATAACAGAAGGACTGCACCCTCCCTACATAATATATAGGGTGATAAAGGACGCTGGGAGATTCAAAGTACCCCTCCCTTACCCCACCACCATTACCTCTGGACCCCATTCCCTCCATCTCACTATCACACACTCTCCCCTAACTTACCAAGTAAAATTGCATCACCCAGAACCACCTTCTCCAACTCATTAAACTTTCCTATACGTAATGGGAAGGCTTCCTATGATGAATCCCATCCCTGAAAACCTCCTTCGGAGCACTGAGCTGTTGTCTGCAGGGTCTTCCGTCCCAAACCTCCAGCAGTCCCCTGGACGAAGACCTTGGGTTTATACTGGCATACACAGTGACAGTCTTGGAAACCCAAAGAGAGACGAATCACCATTGACTCAATGGCAGTGAGTTTGTTTCGGTTTATCCAGTGCAGGAAAGATTTGGACAATATTCCAGGAATTAACTCCTATAGCGATGCTCTCACATCACCACATTTTCAGATTCAAGTCCCTGTCAACATCTTCTTGAGCCCTGGGTAAACAAAGGCAAACACCTTTAAAAGCATGTTTGTTAATTCTCCTTTCAAAGAAGTTAATATTGGCTGGAAACACAGGGAATCCAGGACAGATGATCCCTTTAGGACAAGTGGTGAGAGTGGCGATATCGGGAGGGCGGGGGAAGGTGGGGTAGAAAGGGGAAACTGATTATAAGGATCTACATATAGCCTCCTTTCTGGGGAGAGGAGATGTCAAACAATGTAAGACATGAAAAAATACTAATAACTTATAAATTATCAAGGGTTCATGAGGAGGGTGGAGCAGCGAGAGAGAGAGTAAATGAGAAGCTTTTACCAATGGCTTAAGTGAAGAGCAAACATTTTGAGAATGATGAAGGCAACAAATGTAAAAGTTTGCTTGACACAATTGATGTATGTTTGGATTGTGATAAGAGTCGTATTAGCCCCCAACAAAATTATTTTTTAAAGTTAATATTTCTATGCATACATATCCATATCTAATTAAGCTTGCATACTAGAACAAAGAGCATTGAGCCCCTACTTCAGGGAAATGACTTTACCCTTGATATATAGTAATGAAAAAGACTCATTATCTTTTAATATCTACTGAGAAGTGCCCCATGTTTGACTACAATTTAAGAAAGTAATTCCTTAAGATAGATATGAATTTTAAAAATATGAGCTAACTGGGAAAATGAGCCATCTCTTCTTAAGGCTAAAAATAAAATAAAATAAAAAAGAGATAGAGAAACCCCTTACCAATTAACATTTAAATTGTCTACCTATATAATTCTTACAGATTGCTCAATTTATCTTAGCAGTTGGATTTTATACTATTCATGGATTTGTGGATATACAGCTAAAAATTAAGTTAAGCTCTTTATTAAGTGGCTTGATAGCTGGTGTCACATCAGGAGTTCCCATTATCTCAGTCTGCTTCTTCATTCATTTCCTGACAAAATTTTTGGTAAAATTTCATTACTGGCTAAATGCATGCTGATTCAAAACATCCATAAAAACAGCTGGTTTGCATCCTCAAATGACTGATAGACTTAAAAGCTATTGAAATTTTGCCGTTATTATTTTTTAAAATCTAGTGTCTTTTCAATGGGCTCCTACGCATATTTAGAGTTCCTCATGTACACGTGAAAGGTGGGCACAGAGAAAAGAACACTGAGGAAGAGCTGACGCACTTGACGGGAAGACAAATCTGTCTTAGAAGAAGCAGAGCCAGAGTGCTCTTCAGAGGAAAGGATGACAAGACTTCATGTCACAGATTTTGAACATGCTGTCAGGAAGGACGCGATGCTTGGTAAAGAGGAGGGGCGGTGAAGGAGAGGCAGGCCTTCCACAGCTGGGCTGACACAGTGGCCTCAAGCACAGGAACAATGGCAAGGGCACAGCAGGGCCCAGGAGGGTCTCTTGCTGCGCATGGGGTCCTATGGGACTGAATGCATTCACTGGCACCAAGCAACCACAACGACAGCAGGCTAGTTCAGCAATGAAGGGCAGGATGATTTTTATACTGTGATGTGGAACATATATGTCTCAAATGGACTCGGGCGGCAGTATTGGCTAGCCTTTCTTCAAAGTCGTGGAGTTATACAGGTCCCCACCAGGTGGCAGCATGTAGTGAATGAAGATAGCTCAGAACTTGGGAAGCTGAACTAGTACAAAATGTGTTGTTACTGAGATTCAGCAAAGGGAATAAATAGAGTTTGAAAACATAGAAGACTATGTTTTAACGAGTAGAGCCGATATACTCCAGATAGAGCGGCTTCTTTGATGGGTCAAAAAGTAGAGCCAGAAATAGTAAGATCTTCCATGGGAAAAGCTCATGGTGGGATCACCAGATTTACAGGCCAAGTTGAGGAACTGGGGCATGGAGCCAGGTCTCATAGTCCCTAATTTGCTCTTGTCAGGTTTCCAAAGGAGAGCACCACTGTTCTCATCACTCACGCGTCTCTGTCTCAGAGCACCCAATAATGACCTGCCTCCCATGTTGGTGGGAGGCACCTCCCAGCCTCTTCCTGGCTGCTCGCCAACCCTGTCCAGAGGCTCACAAAAATTGGTGGTAACCCTATCCCTTGAGGCATCCCGCAGATGCTGTGTTAGTCTGGGTACTTTAGAGAAACAAATCCATAAAAAAAACTCATATATAAGAAAGTTTTATATAAAAGTTAAGTGCGCATCAAGAAAATATCCCAACCCAGTGCTGCCCAAACCCACAAGTCCAACAATAATCCATTAACCTATATGTCCAACACCAATCCACAAAGTCCTCCTCCATCTCACAAAAAAACACGCAATGATGCTGACTGCAGGAGGAAAGCTGAGTCGGTGAATGTGTAAACATCTCAGCGCTGGCAGGGTCTCCACACGGCTGCTCTAGCACCCAGGGCTACATAGAGGTAGGTCCATGTGGCTTCTCCTAAGGGTCGTCTTGCAGAAATTGAGCCTTGCCTGCTGAAGCAGAGAACTGGCTAAGGCATCTGCACCCTGGTCTGATCATCCGAAAGAAAGAGACCTGAGAACTAGAAAGGCAAGGCTCTGAGCTATTTATCTCTCTGTTCTTCAATTATCTCCACATGTGTTTATAGGCCAGGTTGGCACAATAAACTAACTACCTCAGATGCCCACACAGACTCCTGGGAGCCCTACATGCTGGGCCCTTCAATGACCTGAGCATTTGAGTTCCCATAGGGAATAATCCCTAGCCAAAGCCCAGCTCTCTCCCATGGTTGCAGGGCTGTGATTGGGCTCTACAGACAGAATGTCCCAGCTACTTGGAGAGGGACCTATTTTCTTTTGAAAAAGGAAACACAGAACCCCTGATCCCGCCAGAGGAACCGAACCAGCATTTCCTGCCTTTTTCTCTCGCTTTCCTGCTGCTGACTAGGTAGCCTGCAGAACCAGGGCTGAGATAAATAGGTAACTCTCCGATCAGAAGGCCTTCTTCCCTGGGGAATCCACTAAAATATCCCAAAATACCCCTTATGACCACATGTAAAGAGTGGATGGTTCTGAGTTGTGCAGAAATCCAGGGTTATAAGCAGAATAGCGGTGGGACTGCCCTCTTCCAACACAATACACAAGGTGAACAAAGTACACTTGGAGATTCAATATACCCCTCACATATTCCAACCACTATAACTTCTGAAAACTGGTCACTCCACATCAGTGATACACAGTCTCCTTTAACTTACCAATGAAAACACCATCTCCCATAATCCTCATAAAAAATACTATACTTAATGAAAAGGCTTCCTATAATTAATACCATCACTGAAAACCTGCTTCTGAGCACCTATATTCAAATCCCCTATTTGCTCAACTAACTCTCTCCTCATAAACACACAGAATGTTTTCTAGTTTTCTCTTTGATCCTCCCCTAATCTAAAGAGCCATCCCCTCCACCCCTACACATCCCAGAATAGATACCCACTTAAGTACAACCAATGTGTGACGCAAGCAACATCCAACACCAGCAGCTACTGTTGAAAATCTAGGGAAACAAATCAATTACTGAAAATGAGCCAAACCAAACAGTTTACACACAATAAGGAGTCCTTGAACTGCCAAAGGAAGAATTCCTAAGAATGCTGTTTAGCACTGCTCAATAAATTTGGGGAATCAATTCTGAAAAAAGATGAAAAATAGAGATACTAGAATCCTCATATCAAAGGGAAATTCAGAAATCTAGAAGGTTTAACATCATCCAGAAACCAACATTCTGAAAATAGTACCCAAAATATTACAGATTCAATGGAGAAAGGACGAGAAGATTAAACTCCTAACATACACACACACACATCACTGTATAAAAGGTAAATAAAGGAAAATAGCAAACACAAATAGTATTAGATGACAGGATCTCTCCTATCTACATTTAGATTTAAGTACCCTGGATGTTAGTGGTTTAAACACACTCATTAAAAGACAAAGAGAAGCAGACTGGATGAGACAACACAATCCATCAGTCTGCTGGCTTCAAGAGATGCATCTTAAGCTCACACACAAAATTAGATCGACAGTCAAAGGATGGCGAAAAATTTGCCAAGGAAATCGCAATAGAAAAAAAAAGCAGGGGTGGTAATACTAATTTTGGGACAAAATGGATCTGAAGGTACATGACATAAAGAGAGACAAGAATGGGCATTACATAATGCTCAAGGGATCAGTAGACCAAGAACCCATAAACATTATATATATATATATATATACACACATGCAATGAAAGAACCTCACAATTTGTCAAATAAATCCTCCAAGAGATGAAAAGAAAGTCGCCAGATCAAAAATTGTAGTAGCTGATTTCAATATACTACTCTCAACGAAAGATAAATACCATAGTTAAGGAACTCAGTAAAGAAACTGAAGAGCTGAACAACACCATTAAAAAACTCAAACTAATAGACATTTTCCAAGCTCTCCGATCACCAACAAAAAATATACATTCTTTTCCAATCCACACTGGTCATTTTCTAAAATAGGCTGAATATTGGGACACAAGGTAAATTTGAGAAAATTCAAACACATAGATGTCAATCAAACCATCTTTTCTGACCACAGCACCATAAAGCAGGAAATCAACCAGAGAACAAACAAAAAAGTGAACACTTGCAGATTCAATAACACATTTCTCCCAAAAGAATGGGTAAGAGGGCCAGATTAGAGATGAAATCAGGAAGTTCCTAGAAACCAATGAGAATGACAATCCAACTACCAAAACCCATGGGATGCAGCAAAGGCAGTTATCAGAGGTCAGGTTATTGCAATAATGCCCACATAAAAAATGAGAAGACAATTAAGTTAGCACCTTAACACAACACTAGCAAATGTAACAAAGGAGAAGAAGGAGCAGATGTCCATATCTAGAATTGGGGATGGAACAACACACACTTATGAAATAAAAATAATAATTGCTTAGTACTACTAAAGAAGAACTAGATAAGAACATCAAGAAACATCCAAATTTAAAAAGCCCCGGTATGGATGTCTTGCTAAGAGTAGTCTACCAAGCATTCAGAGAAGAGATGAAACCAATACTACCCACTCTTTTTGTGTTTGTTTAATCATTTTAATGGGGGCGCGTATAACACAATCCATACATATATCCATTGTGTCAAGCACATTTGACATACGTTTCCCTCATTGTTCTCAGAGAAATATATATTCTTGAAGGGAAAAAGATAAAAGAAAAACATATATTTCCATGGAGGTTATGTAAGGAAACAATAGTTTGGTATTTTGGTATTTTTGTTTAATAAAGTTTTCTATGATTTTGTAGTAATAATCTTTGACTTACCCTGATATTCTCTCCTTAACATTGTCTTCTTCTTTTTTAAAAAAATCATTTTATTGGGGGCTCATATAATTCTTATCACAATCCATACATACATCCATTGTGTCAAGCACTTATGTACATTTGTTGCCATCATCATTCTCAAAATATTTGCTTTCTAGTTGAGCCCTTAATATCAGTTCTTCATTTTTCCCCTTCCTCCCCAACTTCCCCTTCCCTCATGAACCCTTCATAATTCATAAATTATTATTATTTTGTCATATGTTATACTGTCCTATGTCTCCACCTGCCCTCTTCTCTGCTGTCCATCCCCCAGGGATGAGGATTTACGTAGATTCTTGTAATCGGTTCCCCCTTTCTACCCTACATTCCCACCACCCCCACAATCTCTTTCAAAACATAGAAAGGGACAGCAAATTCCCAAACACATTCTTGAATCAAAACTCCAATACCAAAATCAGCAAAGATCCCACAAGGATAGAGAACTCCAGAACCATATCTCTCATGTGTATAGATGCAAAAATCCTCAACAAAACCTTGGCCAATAGAATCCAACATCAACATCAAAAAAATAATACATCATGACCAAGTGGGTTTCATACCAGGGATGTAGGGTTGTTTCCACGTTTGTAAAACAATTACTGCAACCCCCCCCAATCAAAAAGAAAAAGGACAAGAACCACATGATCATATCAATTGATGCTGAAAAAGCATTTGATAACATCCAACACCCATTCCTAATATAAACTCTCAAGAAGATAGGGTTAGAAGGGAAAATCCTTAATAAAATAAAATCCATAGGACCCATATTATACGCAATGGAAAAAAGCTGATCATAATTCCATTGAATAAAGGAATGCAACAAGGATATTGCTTATCCCCAGTTCTATTCAACATTGTGCTGGAAGTATGAGCCATACCATTAGAAAGTGGCAATTTTCTTTCCCCCAAAGTAATGTCTTTATTTGTATAGTTCTTCTTTTTTCTAAAAAAAATCATTTTATTAGGGTCTCATACAACTCCTATCACTATCCATAAATACATCAATTGTGTAAAGCACATTTGTATATTCATTGACCTCATCATTCCCCAGATATTTGCTATCCAGCCAAGCCCCTGGCATCAGTTCCTCATTTTCCCCTCCCTTCCCACTCCCCTCTCCCTCATGAGCCCTTGATAATTTATAGATTATTATTTTCTCATATCTTGCTCTGTACCACGTCTCCCTTCACCCACTTTTCTGTTTTGTGTTCCTCAGGGAGGAGGTCACATGTAGATCCTTGAAATTGGTTCCCCCTTTCCAAGTTACCTTCCCTATTACCCGCTCTCCTTATCGCCACTCACACCACTGGTTCTGAGGGGATCATCTGCTCTGGATTCCCTATATTTCCAGTTCCCATCTGTAGCAGTGTACATCCTCTGGTCTAGTCAGACTAGCAAGGTAGGATTCAGATCATGACAGTGGGAGGGAGGGGGAAGGAAGCATTTAAGAACTAGAGAAAAGTTCTATATTTTATCATTGCTACATCACACCCTGACTGTCTCATCTCCTCCCCAAGACCCTTCTGTAAGGGGATGTCCAGTGGCCTACAAATGGGCTTTGGGTCTCCACTCTGCATTCCCCTGCTCATTCACTATGGTAAGATTTTTTTGTTCTGATGATGCCTGATACCTGATCCCTTGACACCTTGTGATCCCACAGGCTGGTGTGCTTTTTCCATGTTGGCTTTGTTGCTTCTGAGCTAGATTGCCACTTGTTTACCTTCAAGCCTTTAAGACCCCAGACGCTATATCTTCTGATAGCCGGGCACCATCAGCTTTCTTCACCACATTTAGTTGTTTACCCACTTTGTCTTCAGCGGTTGCATCGGGAAGGTGAGCATAATAGAATGCCAATTTAATAGAAGAAAGTATTCTTGCATTGAGGGAGTACTTGAGTGGAGGTCCAATATCCCTCTGCTACCTTAATACTAACCTTATAAATATATGCACATAGATCTATTTCCCCACCCTCATATATAAATATATTTGCATATGTACATGTCTTTATCTAGAGCTCTATAAATGCCGCCTGCCTTCCAGCTATTTCCTTTGACTTCCCTCCTGTCCCACTATCATGCTCAGCCCCACCAGAGTTTCAGCAATTCCTCTTTGTTACATTACCCTTTATCATGTCCAACCAAGCCTCCCAGACACTCCTCACCACCGATTTGGATCGCTTGCTGTTCCCTTGTCCCTGGGTTTTTACCACTACCTTCCCACCCTCCCCACCTCCCATGTCCCCACGGAACTATCTGTCCCATTGTTTTCTCCTGCAATTGTTCATCCAGTCTATCGTATTTTGACAGACCTGCGGAGATAATAACATGCACCAAAACAAGACAAAGCAAAACCAAGCAACAATATACAACAAAACAAATATGAACAAAGCAATGACAAAAACAAAACAAGACAAAACACCAGAAAGAATAGCTTGTAGTTAGTTCAAGGATTGTTTGTTGGCCTTTAGGAGTGTTTTTCAGTCCAATCTGTTGGGGCATCATGCCCTGACCCCAAAGTACCACCTTCAGTATTCCCTGGGTACCTCCCTGCTCCATTCCCTTGCTGTTCTGATGCAAACCCTTAATGTTTTGCCTTGGTGTGGCGGGATCGGATCGGGTAAAATTCCCACATCGTGTCTCCCGTGTTGTCCCCTGTACGGCTATGGGTCAGTGAGGGACATAATGTCTCATAGTGGGGCCAGCCATGTGGTCGTCTCTGTCGACTGGCTGCTCTAATTGGGAACATTGACCTCCTGGCGTGGTGGGCCGTGATGTGCTCCACTCTCTCCTCCTCCCCCTCCATCTGCTCCAGTGTGCTTTGATCAGGTATGTACCTCTTCCAGAGCTGTAGATTCAGTGCCGTCCTTTGAGATAAATTCTTCTGAGGGGAGAGGCAGGTGTCCACTTAGTAGTTGGTGTTGGGGCCGACCCCCCAGACCTCTCCACTGGTTCCCTATTCCACGCTGGCCTGTTGCAGTCCTATCTTGGAGCACCCGGTTGAAGTCAGGTCCCTCTTTCCCTGTGGAGACACAAACAATACCCTCCCTTTGGGTGGGTTAGTGCCTTGTGTCTCCGCTCCCCTTTTTTATTAGTATTATTATTTTCCTTTTCCTACACCCTTTTAGTTGTCTACCATG
The DNA here is from genome assembly GCF_050624435.1 of Tenrec ecaudatus. Taxonomy (NCBI): domain Eukaryota; kingdom Metazoa; phylum Chordata; class Mammalia; order Afrosoricida; family Tenrecidae; genus Tenrec; species Tenrec ecaudatus. Next base: position 139,685,576 of record NC_134540.1, on the reverse strand, counting down.
TGTATCCCTGTGTTTGGTCTGGTCCCTGCCATATTACCTGGTCCTCACCCCAGGAATGTTTGTATACCTTAGCTTTTACCCTATGCCCCTTTTGCCTTTTTTTTAAAGCTTGCTTCAGCAGCCTTTCAAGTCTTTCTATATTTAAATCAATGATATCTTGAAGTCTGTTTTCTCTTTTCTGTCCCTTGTGTGAGGTTGTTCTATGTGGTGGTCTCTTATTTATGTTTGGTGTGTGTTGTTCTTCTGCCCATACAGGGTCCGCAAGGATCTTTTGTAGGGCTGGATTTCTTTTAACATATTTTTTGAGTTTTTCCTTGTCTGAGAAGACTCTAACTTCTCCATATATCTTGATTGATAATTTGGCTGAGTAGAGTATTCTTGGGTTTGCATTGTTTTCCTTCAATTTTTGGAACATGTTACTCCACTCTTTCCTCTTCTTTATACTTTCTACTGTTAGGTCTGAGCATATTCTTATTTGGGAACCTTTATATGTGATTGCTTGTTTTTCCCTAGCTGCTCTCATGATTTTCTCCTTTTCCTCAAAGTTGGATGGTTTACCTATTATGTGCCTTCGTGACTTCTTATTGGAATACAGTCTAGCTAGTGTTCTTTCAGCCTCCGGAATGGTTGCCTGGGTTTTCATTCATTAAGCTGGGGAAGCTTTCCTCTAAGAATTCTCTCACTATTGTTGCAGATGACTTCTTTGTTGTTTCTTCCTCTGGTAAGCCAATAATTCTAATGTTGTTCCGATTCATAGCATCAGACGTAGCTCTTAAGTTTTCATCTTCTCTGATGATCTTATTAGATTTTTGTTGGCGTTTGTTAAAGTCTGCTTGGCTGTCTTCCAGGTCACTGATGTGTTGGCAATTTAACAAGGGTGTACGATTGGCTAAAGACTTAGTGAAGCTTTCACTGTTTGCTGATGACATGATTTTCTACATTGAGAATCCAGGGTTGCTATAAACAATAGAGGAGTTTCATAGAGTCGCAGGATACAGGATTCACATGTAGTAATCACCTGGATTTGTCTATGCCAGTGACGGGAACACAGAAACAGATATCCAGGAATCAGTACCCTTCATAATAGCCATGCAAAACTGAAATACCTGGGAATAAACCTAACCAAAAACCCCAAAAGACCTGAAGAAAACTATGGAACATTACTACAGGAAACCAAAAGGGAGCTACACAAATGGAAGCATATTGCATGTTCATGGATTAGAAGACTCATGTGAAAACATCAATACTACCTCAAGCATTCTACAAATTCAGTGCAATCCAAATCGAAATCCCACCATCATTCTTCAAAGAAATGGGAAACCTGATTACGAAGTTCATATGGAAAGGGCAGAAGGCCAGGATAGCCAAAGAAGTCCTCAAGAAAAAGAACAAAGGAGGTAGTCTGGATCTCCAAGACCTGAAAACCTAATACATGGCTACAGTTGCCAAAACAACCTAGTATTGACATAGTGATAGCTACATGGTCTGATGGAGCAGGACAGAAAACAAAACATTTGCATACAGATTTTTCACGAAGACCCCAAAATCATGAAATCGGAGGCAGATGCACTCTTCAATAAACAGTGTTGGAAAAAGTAGATTTCCACATGCAGAAGAATGAAACAAGACCCCCATCTCACTCCATGCACAAAAACAAACTCAAGGTGAATCAAAGACCTACATGTATAGCCCAATATTATCAAGATTATCAATAAGAAAATTGTAACAAAGCTAGGGAGATTAAGGCAAGGAAATCATGGGTCACACTCCGTGGAAGAGAAAATAAATGAGTGGGACTTAATAAAAAGAAAACCTATTCAAACATTTAAAGACTGAAGACAAAAATGTTAGGAAGGTGTGGTGAAATAGAAGCTCTTACCCACTGCTGGTGAACTTATAAATAAATACAACCACAGTGGAAGGCGATATGGTGATGTCTATAACAGTGGCAATGAAAATTCCATATGGTCCAGCAGAAGCATTACTGGGCACATGCCCAAAAGAATAAGAAAAAGATCATGAGCAAATGTTTGCTCCTCACCCCACAAACCCACCCATGCTCATAGCAGCAGAGTGTTTAATAGCTAGAAGCTGAAACAGCTTACATTCTGGTACATAAGATACAATGGAATATTAGGCATGCCTAAAAAACAATGATGTAACCAGAAAAAAACCTCAAGATGTGGAGGGATCTGGAAGACATTATGCTGAGTGGTCCGTCACACACAAAAGGATGAATATTGTATTAGTCTATTGTGGTAGCAACAAGCAGCATAAGGCACAGAAGCTCAAGTTTTTAGGCCATCTAGTCTTCTGGCTGGGGACCAGAAAGCCTGGTATAGATTCATACCAATGCCAATGAACCACAAATCATCTGCTCTGGCTAAGTATAGTGTAGCTTCCTTCACCAGAGGGGGCTACTCATGCTAGCTGGTATCAAAGAGTCCGGGGAGAAGTAGGAGGAGGTGTCTGCTGAGTGATTGCCATGCAAGCTGGGGTGAGTTTCCCTGCAAAGGGAGGTGGCTCTGCCAGAGTCATGAGGCATCCTGATGGGTGGAGAAGAACAGAAGGGAGAGGGAAGGGTAACATTTGGGGTACATAGGTCTGTTGGAGAGGAAGGGAGGGCTGAACTCCAGAGGGAGAGAGGAGTGACTGAGGATGTTTTTGGCGACATTAGGTGGGGAGTGTCTTTAGTGGTGTGCAGAGCATGGGCAACATTGAAGTAGGGCATCTGTACTTATCACAGGAAACAAGGCCAGGTGCCCTAAAACGCTGGGACACGGAATCCTGGATCTCCGCAGCACATGGTAGGCCCCAGAGGCTGCATCAGTGAGACCTTATGCTGGAACTCCACTGGGTAAACTGGATGCAATCTCAGACACACCTGTAACCTGAGGACTTATGTCAGAAAAGAAATGGGTCTGAGAAAGCAGACAACACCAAAGGTGTGTATATAAGATTATGTTTAAAATAAAGCACCACAAACATGATATTTTCAAATACTGGAGTACTTATATGATAAATACCTATGAATAAAAGATTAAAATGCCTATAGAGGAACTGATATGAAAATAGGGACACCTTTTCTGTGGAAAAAAAGTATAACAATATGCAGGGGAGTGACAACTTTTAGCGAATATCAAATAAACAGACTAAAATATTGCTAATGTAGAATCTTACATATAGTTAAATATTTTCATAAAACATTTAGATTGTTTAATTTATAGTATATTTTCAAGTATCATTATTAATATTTGTAACAATGGTAGGAAATAAAAATATAATCTGTAAAGTTCTTACATGTTATATCTTGTGCAATATTACTTGAAGGCAGCATGTAATAAAATTAAGATTTAAATACTAAAGTATAAATAATAATGGAGAAAAGAAAAAATACAAATGAGAAACATATGTGTATTAGTCCAGGTAGAATAGAGAAAGAAATCCAGGGAGACTCTTATGGGTATAAGAAAGAGCTTTATGTACAAGAGCAATTAAATATTGAGAAAATACCTCAGACCAGTCCAGATCAAGTCCATAAGTCTGATCTTAGCACTTATTCCTGATACCAATCTATAAAGCTCTCCTCAGACTCACAAACACACACAATGATGCCGAATGCAGGAAGATCACAGACCAGTGGTTGGAAAGTTTTGTGGATCCATGGACATGGTAAGCATCTCAGCTCTGACAGGGGTCTCCATGTGGTTCCTACAGTTCCCAGGGCTCTGGCTAAATCAGATTGGCTTCATGTGGCTTTTAGTCAGAAGCGTCTCATAGGGAGTGAGCGCGTGTCCCGCCTCCAGCGAGCTATTTATCTCCTTAGTATTTCCAAATGAGGTCATCAAGCTGTGACCTGGTTGACAGATAAACTCTACCCCTTCGCTTGTCCAAGTCTCAAATTGACAACAGATTATGTAACTACCACAATAAATAGAGAAATTAAATTAAATGATTGTATGGGCATGCCATTGAGTGATAAATCATGTCAAAGGGAAGATGAAAGATTCACAGAGTCACTGTACACATAATAAATAAATAAGGTCAATACTCAAGAGCTACAGACATACTGTGTATAGAGGGATGCTGCTAACCATACAATAAAAGTAATTCCTCCTCCTAAACAATAGATTATGTGGCTGAAAATATAGGTTGATAATCCTTGACCCAGGTTTAAGAAATCAAATATTAGAATTATCAAAGTCATAATATAAATTTTGTTTCCTCTGTTGGGAAGTAAAGAAACTAGTTTCAATGTAAGTAAAGGCTTTGTCCTTGACTCAGGATCCAATCAATGCTCTTGGAAGCGGGATCGAAGATATCAAAATATGAGTTTATTAGGTAAATCTGCTACATGAGACCTCTTTAGAGTATTGAAAATCAAGGATGTTACTTTGAAGACTATGGTGCACCTGACTCAAGCCATCTTATTTTCAATTGCCTTATATGCATATAAAAGTTGGACATTGAATTATTAACACCAAAGAAGAATCGATGCATATTGACAGTACCATGGACTGCTTAAAGGACAAAGTGATCTCTCTTGGAAGAAGTAGGGCCAGAGTATTGCTTAAAGGTATACTTTGGACATTTTGTCAGAAGAGACCAGTACCTGGAAAAGGGCATCATACTTGATAAAGTGGAGAGACAGTGGAAAGGGGCTAGGTCTTTAACAGGATGTATTGTCACAGTGGCTCAGTTTGCTTTGAGTGGAAATATGCAAGTCATTTTTTTTCTTATTGTAAAAGTAAGGATCTAGGACAGGATTTCTGTTTACCAGTGTAATTTGGAAAAGGAAGTGAAAAAATTGTATAATACATTGGCGTATGTGCAAGTTCAACAGGTATGAAGATGTGAATAAACACACACATGGGTAGGCGCGCACACACACGCACACACACACACTACTGTGATCAAATCAATTCTGACTCATAGCTTCTCTATAAGACAGAATAGAACTACCCCTTTGTTTTTGAAGCTGTGAACCTCATCTTTCTCCAGAGGATCAACTGGTGGATTTCAGCTGCTGATCTCTTAGTCAACAGTTCAATGCATAACTCATTACACCACCAAGGCTCTCATCTATCCCTTTCTTTCATACACCACACACATACATAAGCATAAACTTTGTCAGAGCTATTTTTGACTAATTACAGGGGCATTCAATTATGTAATGTGAATTTCTAGCCAAAGACTCTAACTCTCACCAAAGGACCTTTCCCTGCATGAGTATGGTAAGAAGGTGAAAAAAAAAAAAGATACTAACAAGATTCATGGGTGAGTAATTACACACAAGATTCCCTGGAGGGTCATCTTGCTAGGTATAAAATTAACCCTCTGAGAAGCAGGAGAAGGGATCCTATTACCAGCAAGAGCCAGGAGTAGCCAGAGCTCTTCCTCTGTACCTGAAATCCCAGGATAGTGAACCAGATCCACATGGCAGCTACATTATCAGAGGAGAAGCTACACGACCAAGAGACAGAGCATGCAATAGAATCATGGAATTCCCAAAATACAGAGCACATTAAAATTAGACCATTTATGCAGGAGGCTGGCTTTCAGAGTAGGGCATCTCTGGGCACTTAATTGGAGAAGTTTGGCTTGTTGATCCTTGGAACTTGACTTCAGTGAATACATTTGGGCTGAGGCTAACAACACAGTGATATGCTTTGTGGGAATTTATTAGCAAATCTGAAAAAAACTTGTAACATGTCCTTGGTAAACAACTACCTGAGCATTTTTCACAGAAATTGCAACGTCTTAACTTCCTTAACAAGTGCTTGAATTCTAAGTATAATAAAGAAGTATAAGAAAGAAAAATAATTAAGGAATCAATTCAGGAAGTCGGGCTTGCTGACCCACAGAAGTGGAGCTGAATGCTTTGGGGATGAGGCTTACTGGAGTGGGATGCTTATGGTTACTTAATTCATGGATCTGTGTTTACTTACCCACAGAGCTGGAACAGATCACCTTCAGGTTGAGGCTTATGCCCCTTTGGCGATTTAGTGTCATACAAGGAAACAACTGGTAAAAGTTCTTACCTTTAACCAAACCCTTGGAGGAAATTAGTCAATGAACCTTGGAATTTGAAACCCAAATCTCTGGGTCCATTTAGATAAATTATCTTAACATAGTTTACAAAAAATTGTATATCATACGGTGGTGATTAGTGACTGAACACTGTATTTGATACCACAGAGAGTTATGTACAGAATAAGAGAAAAATGTAAGACAAAATTCAAAATCATAGCAAGATCAGAATTACTAATCTGAGTCAGACTGGTGGAATTGCTCAGACGAGGGTCCTCAGGTTGTGCCTTAAAAATTGGATTTGAAACCGTCCCAATAGCAGGCCCATAATTTTGACAGTAATATTAGTGAAAAATGTTTGTCATAGTTAGGATGACATCAAATAGTTACCCTTGAGCCTTGCTCAGCGGGAGTGTTATTCCAGCCTGTAACACCACAGAGGCATACATTGTCATCACAAAGTTTCCAAGATTGATTGGGATGGGCAAATATAATGTTAAATTAAAATTTTTATCAATATATTATAGTATATAACATATATATTATATGAACAATTAATAATATGACAGCAAAGGGCAGAATTTGCCTCAAAATAAAGATCCAAAAACAATTAGATCCAGGGAAGGAAGATCAAGGATATGGGGAACCCAGGAAGAAATTAGGCAGATTATGTTGATGAATTGGAGTTAATGTTTCTAAGCAAAATATGTAAAAGTCATTGAATGGGAAACTCTTTTTCTCTCTAAATTTTCATGGAAACCACAATAAAAATTTAAATTAGAAGCAATACATTAATTTTAATATATATTTTTTTAATTTTAACAATTTATTGGGGCTGATACAATTCTTTTCACAGTTCATACATATACATACATCAATTGTATAAAGCACATCCGTACAGTCTTTGCCCTAATCATTTTTTTCTCTTTTCTTCTTTTACATTTTATTAGGGACTCAAACAACTCTTACCACAATCCATACATATACATACATCAATTGTATAAAGCACATCCATACATTCCCTGCCCCAATCATTCTCAAGGAGTTTGCTCTCCACTTAAGCCCCTTGCATCAGGTCCTCTTCCCCCCCCCCCCCTAATTTTAATATTTTATTTTAAAATGACAGGTCATATGTTGCAGGCTCACCTAAGAGAACTTTAATTTTATTTGGAGGGTGTGTCATCCCCAAGATCATTAATTAATATATGCTCAAAGTGGTGGTAGGCTGTACTGAGAATAGGTCCTAAATCAAGTAGTTTCTAAAAATATGTGAACAGAATATGATTTTGGTACATTTATTTTACAATACAAGTAAACCACACAAAAATATAAAGAGAAAGCCAAGAATACTCAAACTCAGCGCTATCAGTCAACTCCATCTCATCTCGACCAAATAGAGCAGGGTAGAACTGCCCTTGGGGTTGCAAAGTAAGTAACTGTTTACCAGAATAGAAAGCCCCATTGTCCTCACAGGAAGTGGCTGGGGGGTTGCCACCTTTGACCACATGGTTAGCAGCTCAATGAGCACTTACTACACCACCATGGTTCTTTAAGGATGTAAGGCTTTAACAGAAAAATAGCAACATGGATTTTATAAGAAGTTCATAGTGAATCCATGAATTCATGAACTTGTGAAAGTTAGAAAAAAGGCTCTTTTGTACCATTTTCAGATAGTTTATGCTCATTTTTTTAGTCTCCATTGTTTCAGAGAGCATTTTCACAAAACAATAAATTATTTCTCCTTCTTGACATGTTCATGCCATATTTTTAATTGGAGGACCCCCTTCAATTACATGATATTATCTCTGTATTGGTTCCTTGAAGACATTACCAATAGGTGTGAACATTCTGGAGGACATTATTTCCAGATTGTACTTGAATAATCTTGGCTTGATTCTTTGCAATTTGGAATAATGCCCTTCAGAATGTTAACAGCCCATTGATAACACAATCAAGAATTTACATAACTCATTCTGATCTCTTTATCTCAGAAGATGTAATGATAGCATGCAGGCGGGAGATAAATTATAGAAAATTGTCTGCTTAAAGCTTCATACATATTTAAAGAAACGAATTATTTTGCTGATCAACCAGGCTCTGCATTTGTGAGCTCATTTGCTGCAACATTATTTGTTCCTGTTATTACAGGATTTAATGTTCATCCTGATATTCTCCTCAATGTCCATGTTTAAAACTCACAATGACCTGAGTACCACAGAACAAAACACGGCCCGTCCTGTAACATTCTTACCTTGTTCTTATGTTTGGTCTATGGAGGCAGCTCCTGTGTGTATCACTCTATCTTATCTTTCACACTGTTTCCATACTTTACCAAGCATGGTATCCTTCTCCAGGGAGAGTTCTCTTCTGAAATCATGTTCAAAGAACAAGATTTTTCAGTTCACACAACTGGCTTTTGATCCATGCACAAGTTCCATATAAACACAATTAAGTGTTGGAATCCCCATTCTTCTCAAGGCACGCACAGCTGATGATGATCCACACAATGGAATGCCTTTCCATAGAAATAAAACACAAGTCAACATCTTTATGGTATTTTCTGCTTTGAACCAATGTTCATCTGACATCAATAATGATATCTCTTGATATACGGATGCTATAGTTTTCAGCATTACAGCAACACACATGGCAGCACAATACGAGAAACATACAGACAAGTGGTGGCATAAATCTTTACAGGAGCATAAAACCCCACCTTTCTGCCATGGAGAGGCTTTGGGATTTGAACTCCTAATTTTTGAGTTATCATTTTAATGGGTAGCCCACTCTACCACTAGGGAACCTAGCAAAATATCCAGAAATTGATAGAATACCAATTAAAATACTTCCTCAAGCCGATGAAGCACCGGAAGCACTAACTCTTCTCTGCCAAGCAATTTGTGCAACAGATCCATGGACAATCGACTGGAATATCCATAATTATGACCATTTCCATAAAAGATAATTTAGCAGCATGCAGAAATTACCAAGTAGTATCATTACTATATTATGCAAGTACAATTCTGCTGACGGGAATTCCAAAGGATTGCAGCAAAAAGTCAAGCTGGATTCAGATGAAGACGTGGCATCAGGGAAACCACTGATTATGTCAGGTGTGTCTTGCCTAAAAGCAAAGAACAAAAATAATATGTTCACTTGTGTTTTATTGAATAAGTAAAGCCAATGGACTATGTGCTTTATAGAAAAACAACTATAGATAATATTGTATCCTCAAATACAGGTGAAACAAATTTGCTTACTGAAAGAAAAGAGCACTTGAGGAACTTATCAATAGGGATTAAAGACTGTAGCCTTCAGTATGGATTATAATTCAATATAAAAAAACCAAAAATGCTCACATCTGGACCAATCAACAACATCTTTAAATAGGAGAAAGAGTGCTTTTTATTTTTGTCAAAGATTTCATTTTACTTGGCTCCACAATCACATGAATGGAAGCAATAGCCAAGAAATTCAAATAACATATTGCCTTAGACAAACCTGCTGTACTTCTTCAAAGCGTTTCAGAGACATATATCGCTTTGAGGAATAAGATACATATGACCCATGTCATTGCATTTCAGTCATCTCATACGCATGGTAAAACTAGCAAATGAATAAGATTGGAGAAAAAAATGTGTATTTGAATTATGGAGCTACCAAACTAACAAATCTGTTTTGAAAGGAGTGTAACTTTAAAACTCCTTGGAAGTGATGATTGGGAAACTTAGTGTTGTTGACTGAAGCATGTTATCGGAAGTCATCAGTCCCTGGAAAAGGACCTCATTCTTGATCAAGAGTCATCAGAAGAAAAGATGAAGGCCCGTTATTGAGGTGGTTCGTGTGATAAAATATCTGTTACAATTGGCTGACATATAGCAATCATGCTGCGGATGGCACAGGATTGGGTAGTGTTTCATCCTGGTGTGCATCACATCACTGTAAGTTAGAACACACTCAACAGCATCCAATAACAACAAATCTTCTTTCACAGTCAATAATTTTTTTAGCCAAGAAATTTTTATTTCTCGTATTGGCAACAGAAATACGTAAATTGGCTCAAAGTCTTCCTGTTTATCTGAAAACAATGAAAAATACTATATAAGTCATCAAATATAACTGGTTAATTTGTGGGTGTATTTCTAGTGAGTTTAAAATATTTATATGCAAAATTATCAAATGTAATTAAGCACATAAATTCAGGCATTATGCTAAATTTAAGCTTGTCAAGATTTCAATCCTCAAATACACAAGATCTGGACAAATGTCTTCCTTTCTTAGGAATGTCTTCTTTGTACAATTTTTATGCAATTTACAAACATTCATTTTCACTATTAAAGCATTTATGACAAGCTTCTCCGGATGTGGGATTTGTCTTTGCGTGACTTGAAATTGTTAACGTATGTCAATTGCTTAGAAAATAGGATGAAAATAAACCAAACCATCTGAAGAGGATAAGTATCTACACTATTTCAAAGGACTTCTTACCTGTGACACTGCTTTAAAAAAAATCAAGCTATAATCTATGCCTTACCCCCATGAAGGAATTTGCTAGCAGTCATGAAATTTCTGAAATATATTGGAGATTATTTAAACCTTTGTCACTCTGACAGAAAATAGTGGCTTGTCTTAGACATAAATAGAAAGAGATATGTGGAAAGAGAAATAAATAGCTTAAAAGAAGAGAAGGAGGAGGAGGTTAAAGAGAAGGGATAGGGGAAAAATAGAGAGAAAATGGGAGGAAGCCAGGGCGTCAGAGAAAGAGGGTTCAGGGATGAAAGGTGAAGGGAAAAGGAATGAAGGAAGGAGGAAGGGAAGAAAGGAAGGGAGAATGAAAGGGAAGTCAAAGATGTTTAAATAAAATATTATATTAAATTATATATATATTAAGTTACATTAAATTAAATAGCAAGTAACTACCCACTGCAATGGCTACACAGAACCCACAGACACTATCTACTATTTATTAAGAAAGCTGACAAATTTTAATCCCAGTAAAAATTATGTAGGTAGTTGTTTACCAAGGACTTGTTACAAAGTTGTTTCACCTCTGCACAGAAACCTCCAAAGGTCATACCCCTCCATTATAATCCTCAACTGGAGGCATCCAGCACACTTTTTTGGGTCAGCAAACTCTACTCTCTGAATTAAATGCCTAGGAGCACACCCTCCCCCAATACGCCTCAGCCTGAAGACACTCGGCATCCCTTCTGTGAGTCTGCAAGCCCAGCTTCCCCAATTAAGTGCCCAGAGGTACCTCACTCCACAAAACCAGCCTCTCACACAAAATCACATTGCTTTACTTGTTCCATGAATGGAGAAGTCCACTACCCTGTTTCATGTTCTGGCTCCTGGTTTTGTTGCTGCTCTGTTGAGGTGAAAGGGTCCCCAACATTCAAATAGGTCCTCAGGAGCGACTTTGTGATTGTGAAAAATAATAAAGACAGACAGACAGACAGACAGACAAACAGTGGGGCACAGAGGCTCTGCGTTCCATGTCAGGACTAAAAGAGGAATATGTTTTCCAATGGGGCTTACAGATCTTTCATAAGGCATGCATATCATACAGCTAATATATTACATAGGCAATGCCTAGTATCATAATCGGGTACCATAATAAATAATCAATGAGGTAAATCATCGTCTTGACCTAGTGCTAATGGACCTCGAACACCCCTGAGCCTTTCCTAGGGGTATGCTACATCTGACAGTGGGTTTATTAGAGAACCTGATTGCTCTTATCGACAGATAACCTTCACGCATAGTGAGTAGCCACACACAACTAGGAGACTTCGTAAATGGTAGCTCTTTCATGACAGTTCCTTTTTGTGAGCTTCTTGGAGGGACTGTGTTTAGTTAAGAGAATGTGTATTAAGATTTATTTTAATCTCATAAACATGAAGGTCTTCCCCACTGAAGATGGATTTCCAGATCCTGTTCCTCAGTTTACCACACTCCTCCCCTAATGCTATAGCTGTTTTCTGGATCCAGGAAGTTTCCTGTACAGGAATCTTTGGTCTATGTGAGAAACCCATTTCTGGCTCACTTTATTCCACATATGGCACTCCAGGGAATTCTACTTATCAAATGCATTGATGAATCCTATCAGCAACTTCCCACTTTTGTACCAGACCCATCCAGGGAAAGGTCATTTGTAGGGAGTTAGAAATTTTGGTTAGAACAACCACATTAAATAATTTACTGAAGCTGCCGTATACTTCAGCTAAACACTCTGAATCACTCTTCCCTTTTGGTTATTTGAATCTGTATAAGGTGACAATGAGAAATAATCATTTTATAAATGTGTCATCATTTCTTGATAGAAAATATGTATGACGCTGACCATTCATGATACTTTAAAGTAGAAATAGGCAAAATAGAAAGTGTTATGTAAGCAGGATAAAGACAAGACTTTCTACTCCTGTAAAAAGTTGCAGTATCAGAAATTCACAGGCTGCAGTTCTACCCTGTTAGGATAGGTAAATTTATGTGGCAACCTGGCCAACAGGAACATATGGGTTTAATCAGGTCACAGTTTGTTTGGAAGGCAAATACGTAAATGGCCCAGGAAGGCCCATCCCTCTCTCTCTCTTGCTCTCTGGGGATCTGACCAGTGTGTGGCTGCTTTAGTTAGTTCTCTGCCTCAACTAGTGAACTACGCTATCTGTGGGACGTCAGCCCGTGGATTGTGTAGCTAGAGTTTGAGGTTCCCTCGAGACTTGCTTTTCCACACTGCTGGTGTGTACATTGCTTGAGCTTGAGGCCCGTACATCCTGCATTGCTTGAGTTCTATATCCCATGTAAGCCTGATTTATTAAGCTCTTAAGCTGCTGATTGTTAGTGACCTGCCCTGCTGTTTGCTATCTCTGGGTGAACGCTTCCTGCATTGCCTGAGGGCAAACTCAGCCAGCCATCTGCTTCCTTAACCTTGGACCCAGCAGCCCTCATGAGTTGAAGTACTTCCAGTATATTAACTGTTCCAGGGAAGTGAGTTGAACTAGCTCTCTGTACTGCTTTGTGGATTAAGTAGCTGTTATATTACTTTGTGCTGTATAAACTTATCTACCCATCTAATCATATATTTCCTGTTTTTTCCCTCTAGGGAACCTGGCCTGGCACACCTGTCCTATAGGGTCTTTCGGAGCTGGTATCTAGTCAAAATCATTGATTTTTAAGTTTTGAATAGTGGAGGAAATAGAGTATAGAATGTAAAGTGATACATTTTAAAATAGCAAAGGATAGATTCCAGTCATGTAATTGTTAGGTGCCATATTAAATAAGTTAAAGCTTATTTTGTAAAAAATAAACATTTTAACTGTTCAAATATCATGGCTTATAAAATATTTAGTTGGGCATGTATCTGAGTTTGTAATAGCATAAGATATGATAATGTCAACAACATAAAGAACTAAGATAATTACCATATATACTAGAGTATAAGCTGACCCAAATAAGCCGAGGCACCTAATTTTACCACAGAAACAGGGAAAACATATTGACTCAAGAATAAGCCTCGGGTGGGAAATGCTGCAGCTACTGGTAAATTTCAAAATAAAAATAGATACCAATAAAATTACATTAATCGAGGAATCAGTAGGTTGAATGGTTTTGAATATTTATTTCAAAAGAAAACAGTAAACTAGCTCTGTAAATGGAAAAGAGGGTCAACAAAAACAACATGATATCAACAATAACTTTAAAAGTACAAAAACCTTAGCTTAATCAGCAACCAAGCTAAAATAGAAGAGTTAAAATCCTTCGAAACTGGATTCCTCCTCCTCCTCTGTCTGTCCAAGCAGAGCTTCAGCTTTAGCTGGTGGGAGGTGATCAGCATAGACATTGTCTTCCTCACCCAGTCCGCAGTCATCACCCTCACTGCTGTCGTTCTCATACAAAGCGCTGTCTTCACTGCCATCCACAGCATCGCTAAGGCCACATTCCGTGAAGGCGCATTGCACTGTGTCTTCTGGAAACTCTTCCCATGCATCACAAACCCACTTTGCTATCAATTCTATGTCAGGCTTCAGCAGATTTCCAACTTTTGTCAGTCAGGCTTGACCAGATGACACCCATTCATGCTACATCTTTGCCCACAGTCTTTGAAAAGTTTATTTAAACACATAGGGACTGCAATACAGATGTAAGCCAACCTGGAATAAGGGCCAAAGTCTTAAGCATAGTCAACACTGGGTCCAGATAGGGGTTAATAAGAAAATTAAAATATATATATATAGCAGACTAAGTACTCTAAATAAATGTACTCTACATCCCAAACCAGAGATATACTTACTGGTAATTGTATTCAGCAACGCATGGGCGGAGCAAGGGGGCGTGACCAAGCTCAGGTAAATGCTTGGTCATTGGTCACAGCCCTGTAGAAGAGCCGGAGAAGAGCAGCCACGTTCGACAAGTGCGCTCCAGGTACCAGCCCACAGAAGCAGGCGGGTTTTTGCCCAGTACAGCACGGAAAACACAGAGGCTGGCGGCACTGCAGGAGAAACAAAGATCAGTGATATCAGCAGTCGTTGACCACCCACAGAGGCTGCAGGCGTCCACAGATGAGCCGGAGAGACTGGGGAACACTTGCAATGCACCCAGAGAACAGGTAAGTGGGACCCTCACACAAGTATATGCGGAGGGAGCATTGTCAGCCTAAAAAATGTGCGGAAAAACTCTGCTTGTACAAGAGTATATATAATAACAAAAAAAGATCAACTTGAACAAAATCAAGAAAAAGAATAAAATCAATAGGATACCTTCAACCAAGCGATAGATTAAAGAAAGAAGGTGATGTACATTGGATGGAATTGTTCCAGAATTCTTTGGTGTTCCAAAAATTTTAGGTTAAACAATTTTAAAAAGGGAGTGCTTCACATTCACACAAGGACACCTTGGTAGAAAGCTCTGTGGAGTGAAGTACTTTTGCTTGCACTAGTTTTTGGTTTTGCGGCTATTATGGCAAGATTTTGACAGCAGAAAATTCTCTCAAGATCATGGTCATTTACTAAAAAAGACAAATAGAAGGATAAGCTGAGTTCACCAGAGGAAAATTGAGGTAGTTTGTATCCTTTCAAAATCATCTTAATGAAATCTCACCTTCTTTTCTTAAACTAAGTTAGAGGACAAAGTGAATTATGAGAAAATACCATTTTATTTTTTTAATTTGTCAACCACAATACTATGTTTGCTGTTTTATGGCGTATCAGGAATATAAAATAATCACTATCAAATATACATTATTTAAGAGAAATTTAGCAGAAACCAATTATTTACAATATAGCAGAATTTTTTTTACCTAGTTTTACTCTTTGACTCTTGCTGTATTGCCACCAGAAATAATATAGTATTAATTTCAGCCATATATTTATTATATAATATCCATGCTATTCTAATGTTAAAATATGAAGTTATGTCTTCACTTTCATTTTATATTTATTATAGAAATACAGAGGTAAGTAATTCAAAGTATTAAAGCCACTTCTATCATAAGAAGGTCAAAGTCCTCCCAACTGAACCGATAGGTAATATCATGGTAAAATGGGAAAAGGTTGAACCTGTCAAGGATTTCATCTTGCTTGGATCCACAATCAATGCTCATGGAAGCAGCAGTCAAGAGATCAAAAGTCGCATTGCAATGGGGAAACTGTTGCATAAGGCCTCTTTAAAATATTGAAAAGCTACGATGATGTTGCTCTGAGGACTATCATGTGGTGGACCCAAGGTATGATTGGCATTTTCTATTGCCTCATAAGAATGTGAAAGGTGGGCGTTGAACAAGGAAGACTTCAGAGGAATCAATGTGTTTAAACTAGGCTGTTCTAAAGAATGTTGAAAGTAGCATGGACTACCAAAAGAACACAGATTTGTCTCAGAAGAAGCACCACCAGAATGGTCCTTAGAGCAAGAATGATGAGATTTAGTCTCATGTACTGTGCGCGTGTCAGGAGAGACCAGATATAATGAAAAAGAGGAAGGTGTCCAGTGTTGTCCTTAGTAACACCGGAGACTCCCTGCAGGAATCATGCCTGATCTGACCCCACCACACTGGGACGAAACACGAAGGGCATGCAACAGAGCAGCAAAGAGAGCAAAGCAGTGAAGTCCCCAAGGAATACCAACAATAGACTTTGAGTCCAGGGCATGGCACCCCATCAGATTCAACTGGAAAACACTCATAAAGGTCAACTCACAGACCTGGAACTATTTATAGGCTTTTATTTTTTACAGTTGTTTTTTTTGTTGTTGTTGTTCTTCTTGCTGGTTCTTCTTTTCTTTTGTTGTTTTGTTTTGCTTTTGTGCTTATTGTTTTTGTACAAGGAAGTGATGCACCAGCTAGGGTGCAGTAAAGCACCAACAAAACGTGCAATTTTGTCTTTTCTTTCTTTTCGATCTCATTTTGTTTTCATCATGTATGTTGTCATCCTACAGCTTTTCCATTTTTGTCATAAGTGCTCAAAACAGTTATTCTTCTCTTGAAACATGTGGGCACAGATTGTCTTAAGATGAACTCTGAGAAAGGAATACATGCCAAATTCTCTGAATGCAGAACATGCGGAACAGAACACCATCCCAGGCTTCTGAGTAACAAGAGTGGATTTGTAGGGCATTTTAAACCTCATTTCCTTATTCAAGTAGGATAGGATCATCACCTTCAATGGATTAGGCAAGACCCTATGGGAAGGTACTTACAGCTCATCCCCAAGAGCTGATGCACGGAATGACTTGATCTTAACCTAAGATAAAGTAGACACTTTCCATCTGCAACACATGAAAGAATTACAAAAAGAGACAGTTCATAATTTGAAGGCGTGCGAAGAAGCACTGACCCATTCATAAACAGGAGGGGAGTATGAGGCTGGCAACATGAAGCAAGTGATAAGTTTGCAGAATACCGCTTTTACAGCTTTAGTCAGGGAGCAGGGGCAAGTACAATATATCTCAGGCAGAGAGACAGACCAGCCATTGTTCATCAGGTCCCATGGCTGAGCCATCAGCATTCTCCTGTGGGCTGTGAACCATGGAAGTTGGTGATCCTATCCTGTTTGCCTAAGGAGCAAACAGCTTTCCCCACCACATCTTCCCCTTTTTTATTTTCTAAACAGAATCAAATTGATATGGGTCATAATCATTTGATAGTTTAAAACAATGTTAAAAAGCACTTCAAAACATTTCAGTAAAGATGCAAAAAATAAGTAAGATGATTCGTGAGGAAAATTCATCAACAAAATTCAAAATGTTAAACAGGAAATATTTTCAGTCTCAGGTGGCCATCCTGAATAATTACTTTGTATACTCTACTCCACAACTTTTCCAATCGGTTGTTTAAAATTTTAGCTTCTGTTGTAGTTATACAATCTATTGTCAATTTGAGAGGATTAAGTGTGAAGGGGTAGAGTTTAGCCTGTCAAGAAGGTCAGAGCTTGATGAGCTCATGTGGAGGCACTCAGGAGATAAGTAACTTACTCGATGTGGGGTGCATGCTTAGTTACTGGAAGACTTTGCAGCTAACAAGATACATGGAGCTACCCTAGTGACTTGATCTGGAGAAACCATGTGGAGACCCTAGACAGTGCTGAGATGCTTACAACGCCACTGGATCCACAAGACTCCCCACTCACTGGCCTGTGATCTTCCTGCATTAGGCATCATTGAATGTGTTTTGTGAATCCGAAAAGACTTTATAGATTGGTATTGGACATAGGGGATAATATTGGATGTATGGGCTTGATTTGGATGGGGGGCGGGGTATGGTTTCTTAATGTGAAATTACTCTGTATATAAAGCTCTTTCTTATATCTGTATGAGTGTCTATGAATTTGTTCCTCTAGTCTATCCAGACTAACATAGCTTCAATACCTTTTCGTTTCACATATTTGGATCACATATGCTGGAGTGATTCTTCCATGTGGACTTAGTTGATTACTTGCTAGATGGCCACTTGTTTGAATACAAGCCTTTAAGACCCCAGACACTAGGCTGATTGAGAGCTGGGCACCATCTGCTGTCTTCACTCCAAGAGTCTATCTGCTTATTTATGGAATATGCATGTTCAAAATAAAGTGCTATTGTTATAAAAGTTTACACTCAGAGTACAATCTACAGTCTAAACGATGCCATTGAATGAAATTCATTTACCATGCGTTTGACAGCAAATCAAATTTATATTTGTTTCTTTCTAGTATGTTCTTTTCTAATCAAAGATAAATTGATAGGAGCTCTTTGTTTGGCCTCCACATGATTTAATTTCTTCTGAAGGGCCCAGACTCCTAGGAGGATGATAAACAATACTACTATTAAGGCAATTGCAGATGAGCCGATGGTTTGCACTGAGCTCTGCCACCAGCCATGAGGTTCAAGCCCAGATACTTCCTCAGCAATCTGTAAAATCTAATGATCAGCAGGATCGTTTTTAAGAGCTTCACGAAAAGATTCAAAGATTCCTTTTCACAGTGACACCATGCTCCATGTTATATTATTCCTTGTATTATTCAACTGAACTCGAATCAAGTTCCAAACGCACTAGCTTTGATTGTATAGGAATGGTGTCATCCACGGATCAGAAACATTCTAATCACATTTCAATGATATTTGTGGTTGGTAAATCCATAAGTTGATCCCCAGTCATTTGATGACGTTTTGTGGCTCAGCAACTTTTCCATGTAGTTTTGTTGTCAGAGGAAGGTGATTGCAATGAAGAATTGTTGGCCTTGCGATATGTTCTCTTGCCATCTCCAACTTCATTCCTATCACCGATGCCATTTTTGCCAACTATGGTTCCTTCCCCTTTGTGATCAAATTTTGCATTCAATTTCCAATTATTTCCAATAATTTTCAGTTCATCTTGAATGTAGGCTGTTTGCTTAATTTCAGACTGAAAAATTCAACTGAATTCTTTAGTTTCTTCCTCACGTCAGGGGTTCTATAAAAAATTTAGTAATTGTATTAAATGGAGTTGTATGTAGATGTAAGGATTATCTTATCACAGGTAATATTGTTTTTCAAAATAGATCTTGAACATTATTTTACAATGAATATGAAGCCATTCCTCTTGAATTCGTCATTCCTAGCACAGGAAATCATGATGGAGTCAAAATGTCCACTGCCAGTACTTTCAGTTCACTGATGCCTAGGATCACTCTTTCTACTTTCCATTTAGTTTTTGATGACTTCCAATTTTTCTCGATTTATATTTCTTACATTACACATTCCAGTTATTAACGGGCATTTGCAGCTGAATTTTAACCAATTCATTAGACATCTGGACACTTCATTTTATTACTCTTTCAAAATGAGCTATTACCTTCTAGAGATAAAAGGGTAGAAGCAATACAAAGTATCCAGGTGATTAACATATATTTAAAAATTAGTGGGAGGATAATTTGATATAACTAATAATACTTTAATTGATGTTGACTGAGCCAAGAATGTGAGAAAAATCTCAATGTGATTGACATAACATTAGCTTTGATTAGATATTTCATTAGTAAATAAATATATCAAGATTTTCTTCTACAATTAAATGCAGGCAGACAACTATAGTTTGAAAAGGTTTCTAAGTTAAAATTAACCATGTGTTGTGTATATTAATATTAAAAACAAATGATCAATTCAGATATGAGGGGTATCCTATAGTATTTTCAGTGGAACGTTAGGAGGATATTTTAGAGATCTAGTGCTGTTATAACAGAAATACAACAAATTGGTTTCACAAACAGAAAACTTTCAGAAGCTACAAGTCCAAAGTCGATTTGCCAGGTCTGGGGAAAGGGTTTTTCTGTTGGTTCTTGGTATAGTGTCCTTGTCTACTTTCAACACTTGTGGGGGCTGTTATTACCCGGAATCCATGTATTTTGGCATCAATCTTTCTCGAAACTATGAGAGTCTCATTACTGTTCTAAAGAGCATGATCCACTTCTGGCTTTTTTTTTTTTAATGGTAGTACTGAATTTCCTCTTTCTCTACTCTCTTATCTCTCCATTTATCTGTTGTATGATAAAAGATGGTGCAATCAAACTGCAGGGTGCCTCCACTTTCAGCAGTTTAAGTCTGTGAACAATATAATTTTTGCATACTACATAATCCCCTTAACACTTCACTGAAACGGATTGGGTAATCATATTAGATAATATGATGAAGTATTATTATCATAAAACTGTGAAATTGCATTAATATCTAAGGACCAATACAGGAAAGAGCTGAAATAACTAAAAATTATAGTCCATATAATTTGACCGCTAAATTGTGGGGACAAAATTCAATCCATGAATTTTTACCTTAAGCCGGTCAAAATTCATTTACTTACCACAAGTGAAATGCACTCATCCTATTATATCACCCCCCCCAAAGTCTTAGATCAACTTCAAATCCAAATCCCATAGTGTAGCAAAATGCTATCTACAATACAAATCACAGGCTTCCAAAGTAATATGGTGGGATAGGCACCAGGGGGACCTATTCATCAGTAGTGGGAAATATTGAAGGCAAAATAGCAATAATGGACACCATACAAATGTCAACTACAGCATCATTTTTATTTCATCTTTAAATCTTGAAAAATAAGCCTCTATTCTCCGAGACCACCCAGGCAGTGGCCCTGCCCTCCAGATTCTAAGTGTGTGTCACATTCTCAGAACTCCGGCCTGAAGCCACTGCAGTTTAGACTTCAGATCTGCGTTCTAGGCCCACTAGGAGAGTTACTCTGCTCCCTTAGCTTTGAGTAGCCTAATTCTTCTATGTTATCTGATTGGTCAGCTCCAGCAGTTCCCCTTCTGCTTCTTAGACGTGGAAGCTCTGTGCCCAAAGTTTTAGGTAATGGATCCAGCTCCATGCTCTTTGACTCTTGGGCTTCTGTCTCCTTGTTTTGTTGCTTCTCGCTGCTTTATGACCTATTGTCTCTAGAGCTGGCTGACCCCCTTCCCTGAATAGTCAAGTATAACCAAACGCTTTCACTCAATGATGTCACTGGAGGCACCCCTCTGTACCAGCAGTTCTCCTAAATGAAAGCTGTGGTGGAGTGAAGTTTCTACTTTTTCCCCAAACAACTTTCTTAGGAGCTAATCCAGACATCATCCCAATCCAGAGTTCCATCACAACAAGCAGTATTGCAATCTGCTCCCACAATAAGTTTCAAAATATGTTCTTGCTTCTTGAGCTTCTTGAAATCAGCTACCTTTTACCCCTCCACACTCCCAGTCACCCTTATTCCAACTGCTGTCTCTGAAGCCTCTTAATACAGCTCTTTTTCCTAAGACTCTGTAATTCCCACCAAATTATTGGGTTGTTGTTGTTAGGCGCCTATTAACTTCCTCAATAAAGTCCCTCAATTGTGAATATTATCTTGAGTTTTACATGGCTATTGAAAGGAAGCATAAAACACAACTTTCCTCTAGTTCCTAAATGCTTCCTCCACCCCCCCCTCGCCCCCCGTTCCCCCACTATCACGATCCCAATTCTACCTTGCAAACCTGGCTAGACCAGAGGATGTACACTGGTGCAGGGCGGATGATCCCTTCAGGACCAGTGGTGTGAGTGGAGATACTGGGAGCATGGAGGGAGGGTGGGTTGTAAATGGGGAACCGATTACAAGGATCTACATGTGACCTCCTCCCTGGGGGATAGACAACATTAAAGTGGGTGAAGGGAGACGTCAGACAGGCCAAGCTATGACAAAATAATAATTTATAAATGATCAAGGTTTCATTAGGGAGGGGGGAGCGAGAGGGGGGAAATGAGGAGCTGATGCCAGGGGCCTAGGTAGAGAGCAAATATTTTGAGAATGATGAGGGAAATGAATGTGCAAATGTGCTTTACACAATTATGTATGTATGGATTGTGATAAGAGTTGTATGAGCCCCTAATAAAATGATTAAAAAAACAGAAAGGAAAGAAGCATAAAAACTCTGCATAGATTATAGAGTGGTATAGGAGAAGGAGTTGGTGTCAGAACAGGAAAAGAAGAATGGGCCATGGAGACTTGTCTGACCCCTGCCTCATGCCAATAGGGAAGCCAAAGGAGGTCACTTACGGTCATCCATTGCTCTGTATTTCAAAGTCACTCAATTCTCCTACTCCATGGCTTGGTTCTTACTTTGTCACACCACTCTCCTCGCCCTGCTGTTTCTCGCTGTGCCATCACCAGCATTATGGATTGCCTTACCTCCTACAGCTGCTGATGCCCATAATGTGAGCAACAAACTTTTCAAGGCAGGTTAGGCTTATGCTATTAGACATGTGCTTTATACAATTGATGTATGTATATGTATGGATTGTGGTAAGAGTTGTATGAGTCCCTAATAAAATGTAAAAGAAGAAAAGAGAAAAAAATGATTGGGGCAAAGACTGTGCAGGTGTGCTTTGTACAATTGATGTATGTATATGTATGAACTGTGAAAAGAATTGTATGATCCCCAATAAATTGTTAAAATAAAAAAAAATAAATAAAAGTTTTAAAAAAATCCTTTCATATCCACTCATTGCTTGAATTCAAAACTGCTTCCATAGTTTAGCTGTGTATTAGGGCAACATCTTAATTTCAATATCCTATTCCATTAGGACACATTCCTCTGTAACAGAAATATCACATAAATGGTTGTAGGAAACAACAATTTATTGTCTCACAGTTTAAGAGGTTAGGAGTCTGAATTGAAGACGACCAGCCTGAGAGGAGACCTTTCTCCCTCTCTTGCCTTTGGGACAAGTTTCTTATAGCCTTTCAACATTGTTGATTCTGTGCTATTTTGAGATCTCCATGACTTTGACATTGATGTTCTCATGGGTATAAGGGCTTCTCAGGGCCAGACACACTGGTCTAAAGAATGCACTCTATTCTCTGCTCTTCTTTCTTTGCTGTACTGATGTTCTTCCTTCTCTGTTAGCATTTATCTTGCACATAAAAAGTGATGTAGGCAGACACCAGGACACCAATCCCAGCTACTGAGGCTCCAGCTGAGGTGCAGGCTGGCTGCCTGTTCACCTATCTTCTAGAGAGGGCTCTACTCAGACCCAGGAGTCCTTCCTGTGGGGGTAAAGAGAGGAAGGTTTAGGGGCCCGATGGACCACATTCCAATCTCCAAGAGAGATCCTGGCTCAGTCTTAAGTTATAGTTCCAACAATAGGATTCAACATAGAAGAATTCAAATGATCCAGTTTGTCTTTTACACTGTGTGATATGTCAGAGAAGATACAGATACCTTGGGAAAAAAGACGAGCCATATTTTTTGTCATTGATATAAGTGACAGATTAAAATGGTTTTGGCCAAAGAAGAACTTGATACTCTTCTGAATCATCCAGATTTAAAACATTGCCAAATACCAATCTTATTCTTTTCAAACAGAATGGATCTTAGAGATGCAGTAACATCTCTAAACACATCTCAATTGCTGTGTTTGGTAAACACCAAAGATTAAACCTGGCATAGTTGTTAAGGAGAAAGACTACAAGAAAGTGTAGACTGGCTTTGAGATCAGATCCTGGCCGTGAAAACATGAAACGTTAGTATATGGAAATCTCAGCAATTCTCAATTCCAGGAATTTATATTTGAGGCAATTTGAATACTTTAAAGTTTTTAAAAGACTGTGTATCTAAGAATGCTTTATAATATTCTGCTTCTATTTGTGAACTTCAAATGAGCTTTTTAACAATATAGGACTTTAGTTATGATAACTTGGCCCAAACTGTTTCTTCTCCCAGAAAGGCTTCCCAGAATTATCAGCCTCTTGGTAAGGATTTATATTCAATTAGAATGTATACGCTACCTCTATCATGATTTATTATACATTTTATGCATTTAGTTTTGAAATTATCTTTTAAAAATTTTAATCTTATGGTATAACTTTACAATACAAATTGTGCTTATGAAAGAAAAACTTTATTTAAAAGGGACCAGAGTAATTGATCCATATTAAATTTTATATATCTCCATTAAAAAAAAAACATGCAATACACCAAAAAAAAAAAAAAAAGGCAGGAAGGATGTAGGACATACCTCAGGAAAACTCCCTTTACATCAGGTCAGGGTATAATCAGAGTATTGGTGTTACATCCTACCCTAATCCCCTTATAATGGATTGTCTAAGCACATCAGATAACATCACGGAGAATTAATACTTTAGACATAACTACCAAACCAATGAGAATCATGACTGTCCAGTAGACACATTTTCTGGGAGGTTGGTAGGGGGCATAATTTAACCTATGACAGAGGTAACCTTACCTCTTTTGTTCATTTAAAAATGTTGTATTCAGGGTGAACATTGAAATTTCTCTTTTAAATTAGACTCATTTAAATTCTATATTTTCATGTCATTTTCCAGAAATTGCATACTTTTCTCACTTGCATTTGTTGACAAAATTATGTCTTCTCAGTGCATTTGTTTTCTCCTTTTCAGCAATCGATAGGCCATATAAGTTTGGGCATAATTTTATGGTTTTAAGTCTTCCATTTAATTATTTAACTGTGAAAATTCCAGATTCTTTGATTAGCCTAAACTTATAGTTAGACAGTCTTCCCGTTTGTTCCTACAATTTCAGAGATGGGTTCTTTTGAATTTCATTGATTGGTTTTATTGATGCTAATGCAACTTTGTCCTTAACGTTACTCCAATTTGTCACGATTCTTACATATATTTGGGAATTATTTTCATTTGAAATTAGTATCTGCTTACATAAGAATATTCAAGAATATGGTGTTTTCTTTCTTCTACTCTTTATGATTAAATCTCCATGTACCCTCAACCTCTCCTGCTATACCCCAAGGAACCTTTACTCCAGTTAGTGTCTCTACAGATTCAACAATCTTTGGTTTCATACATCAGAAATCATAAAAAAAAGAACTAAGAGTTTAAAAAGGCTACTGATAATAATAAAATACAACATAGATAAACTCTGTTTGGAAAAAAGACAGAAAATATTAGAAACTAGAGCAAACTTAAAATGTGTCAAAAGCGAGATCAAATTATAAGGTTCTGGATTTTACCCTGGTTACATCTGTCACAATCTACTATCCTGTGCTTACGGCAAAGTAACAAGTCTGTTTACAGCCCTGGTCCATGCCCAGAGGAAATCCACCCATCAGTGGGTTCATCCACGGGTAGTTCCCCTTCACAGTTTTTCCCCCACTGTTAGCGCTATGCACTTACCCTGCAAATGGATTTTGGGCTTCCATAATCCATGATTTTGGGGTTCTGTAATCCATAACTCTCTGCAAATCAAGTTTTTGTGATTTAAGGTCTAATACCATTCTCTCAGATTTTGGTTTACATTATTTAAATCCTTGGATCACACAGGCTGGTGTGCCTCTTCCATGTGGGCTTAGTTGATGCCTCACTTAGATAACTGTTTGGAAACAAGTCTTTAAGACTCCAGATGCTATTCTTTCTGACAGCCAGGCACCACTTAATTTCAGAATCCATTCCTCTATCTATGTTTTAGATATGTCTCCAGGGTTCATCTTAGATACATCATTGTCCAGGAGAGCAGCAGTGAAGACAGGGTTCATCTTAGATACATCATTGTCCAGGAGTGCAGCAGTGAAGAAATGAACCACTGTCTAGAATTGTACACATCTACTGCACAAGGCTTCTTTAGACTGTTGACAAGCAAGGATTTCACTTTGTGCCTGACCCAAGAAGATGTATGTAATCACTTCATCTACGTGATACATCTTGATGCTGTATTGGGAAGTACATTTATTTGCATTATGGCAAAGCGTGCTGAATATCCAGGAACCCTGGTATCGTAATGAGCTATGTGCAAAGGCAGCGGTTTAAAACTGCTAACCTCTCCCTGACAGAAAGATGTCCTTCTACTCCCATAAAAAACCCACAGCCCGAGAAACTCACAGGGGTAGTTTTA
Organism: Tenrec ecaudatus; assembly: GCF_050624435.1. Taxonomy (NCBI): domain Eukaryota; kingdom Metazoa; phylum Chordata; class Mammalia; order Afrosoricida; family Tenrecidae; genus Tenrec; species Tenrec ecaudatus. Next base: position 139,659,693 of record NC_134540.1, on the reverse strand, counting down.
CACTCTCCTGTACAGTCACTATGAGTCGGAATTGATTTGATGGCAGTGGTCAGAACAATGAGCAAACAGGTCTTAGAAGAGATGCGACCAGAAGGCTCTTTAATAGGGAGCATGGAGAGCATTAATCACATGTTCTTTGAACTTTTATCAGGAGGGACCAGCTCCTGCAGAAGGAAATCTTACTTGGTAAAGTTGCAGATCACAGAAAGAGGGCATGCTCCCAATGGGGAGGTTGACACTGTGGCTGTAACAATGTAACAGGAGGCTCGGCTAGGGGTTTGCAAGAATTACGAGAATGATGCAAGACAAGGTAGCATGTTGTTCTGTTGTATGCAGGTACCTATTAGTTGGAACTAACTGTTGGGCACGTATAACCACAGCCAGGTATGTGATCAGTATTATTCCTTAGGCGTTTAGTTTGTCCTAGCTAAGGACTTAACTTTCCTAGGAAATCTGGGTCTTATAATATGAGATACTTTTTTCATGAAAGGGAAAGATTGATATATTTATTTGAGACTTTTAAATTAGCTATTACTCTTTAAATGTAAAACACACTAAGTATTTTTGTCAGATGTATTCTCAATATACAAAATATCATTAAGTAAAACCATATAACAACAATGAGAAGCTTTGTGAACCAACTTAACAGATCTTTTCATATTTTTGGCCAGCTTTAGCAAGTAAAGCAATCTGCTATGCTTAGAGAAGCAAGAAAACATGTTACAAAGAGGCAATAAAATTTTGATATGATTTGACTTCTAATAGAAAGTAAAAAGGAAGAAATAATTATTTTATAGCAAATGCAGACCTTCACGCTAAAATTGAAGGAAATGCTTGCTGAAAATACTCAGTTCAATAATGTTTTTCAATTCAGTAGTTTTATTCTCCCCACTGGGTGATCAGAAACTTCTTGGACTAAACATTTATCTTTACATTAATGTGGAAGTTACATTTTCAATTAACATTTTTTATTCTTGTCTTCTTTAAAATATCCAATGCATTCTATGAAGCTTAGTTTTTCCATTTGCCTATGTATTTCTAAATCACATACATTCCATAGACAATTATGAAGGTAAAAAGTGATTCGTGATTCCTTTATTATTTTTAATGAAATAACCAGATTCTAAGAGTCCATTTGACATCCAACTCTCACTTAAAAGCAGAATTAGATATCCTAAAACAACTTTCAAATTATTTCTGTCCAAACTTAATTGCTTCTGAAAACTTAACCCAACTAGTTTATTGATCAAAATTTTAATGTGCTTTTCATATTCCTGCACTGTTGACTACACTTCACTGGAACATTAACTCACATCATCTAAAGCTCATTTTCTTTTCCCTTAACTCTATACTAATAAAGTATAAGCTGGTTATGAGTTTTCCTTTAATATTCTTTCCTACTAAATATGATTTATGATATTGCATGATTGTTAACTACATGAGCTTTGGGATCAGACAAATCTAGTATCACATTTAATGTTTCCATTTTCAAATTTAGGATGTTGAGTGATTAAATTTAGTTAAATTTCGAAGCATCAGGTCATCCCATTTCTAACATGGTCATTAGAATATATTTTCCTGTGTTTTAAGTATTTCATATGTAACGTGTGATTTGACTAGCGTGAGTATGATTACCTTTTTTGCTGATGTTGGAAGGCTTCAGTTAGGCACTAGCTCCACAGAGAATTACTGGTATATTATGGTCTTATTATTTGCTGATAATTTTTTCCTTGTTCCTCTTTCATCTTTCTCTCGTTGTTTTCAATTAAGCTGTACATTCCTCATACTATCACAAGGAAAAGAAAGCAAGCCTTCGAACAAATGGTTTATTAAATGTTGAATGTCAACTTCACTTCCAAATTATTGTGATAAGGGTGATTAGACAGTTCATACTATAAAATCCAAAACTTTGATCTAAATTTCTTTTTGTAATTTCAAGAAGGCAAATATTTGAAATATAAATAAAATGTGTGTTGGTAAGAACGAATAATATCAATTTACAAAAGAGGGTTTCTACATATTAATATGAGTTGTCCATGAGAACTGAAATAAATCTTAATATATTTTCTTCACCCAAGTTTAACTAGGAAACAATTTCTATTAGCTTGATTCCATCTAATGACAACCTCATGTGTACAATCGTGCTCTATAGGGTTTCACATGAATGATTCACCAGGAATTCCCCAAGGTGACTCTGGATAAACCGTTATCTCCAGTATGGTTGTTAGCAGTCAAGGTTACTAATTGTATAACCATGGGACCCACCACAATTGGTTGCTGTTAGGTGCCTTTAAGTCAATCGTCACTCATAAGGAGGACAGGCACAACAGGATGAAGCTATGTCCACTCTTGGGCCATTCTCACAATATTTTCTCTTTGATACTATTGTGGAACCACTGTATCAAGGACTCATGCTGAGGGGCTTCCTCTTGGATGCCAAACGAGTTTCTCCCTTAGCCACTGTGATGATAACATGGCCTAGTGTGTGAGTTAAAGTTTGGCTGTGATCACCTTTAAGGACTATGCTGATTTTATTTATCTAAAACTGATATGTTTGCTCTGGTAGACCATGATTTTTGGATGTTTTTCACCACACCATAATTAAAAGTTATTACTTCTTCATTTGTCCTTATTCCTTGCCTAACTTTCTCACGCATATGAAGAAATAAATATTATGGCTTGAGGCAGGTGCATCTTGGTCTTCAACGTGACAGCCTGGATTTTTATCACTTTTGAGAGTTCTTTTGTCACAAATGTCCCAATGAACACTGTCTGATGTATTTGATTTCTTGACTGCTGTGTAAAATGAAATCCTTGATCATTTCTGTATTTTTCCTTTTATCTTGAAGATTGAACTTGAAAATATATAAAATTTGGTGAATTGAGTTTTCTCCATGAAGATAGAGCACTGACCTGTTTATATCATTAAGAACTCTATACACATTTTCCCAGAATGAGCCAGTAAGTAATATCAAATTAAGTAGATCTTAAATATAGTCAATAACTTTATATATATATTGAATAAACAAATAAATTTCATTGTATTCATTATGATACAAAATGATTAGATTAAACAGATACTTGAAAATGTTATTTCATCACTCTTTTGATATAGAAATCACCAGTTATTATTATCCCTCCTTCCCTTCTTTTATTTCTCTTCCTTGTCCATATCCAGTGATTCTGGATGCGTAATTCATTTATTGCACACTGAATGACTGAGCAAGATAATTGGGGTTACATAGTTGCTACTTTGGAAAAGGCTTTGCCTTTAAGAATCTACTTAAATTATAAATGCATTAGAATGCTGTTGTTGTTATTCTTAGATACCTTTAGTCAGTTCCAACAAATAGTGAACCCAAGTGAAACAGAATGAAACGCTGCCTGGTCCCATCGAGTTGTCCCATCGAGTTGTCCCATTTGAGCAGATTGTCAATGGACTTTCTTGAGGTTCTTCCTTCCTCTTCCTGAGGAATCAACCTTCTGTTTTTAAGTTCATATTATTTTAGTTGGCATTGTCATTATTATTGAGATGATACACCATGTTATTGACCATTTTATTACTTTTATTTTACTCCATTTTGTAATTGCTTTTAAATTTTATAATGAACTTCTCCTGTAGTTTGAGTAGTAGAAAGTATTTTTATATCCTGGAGAGCAAGCCTAAATATGTTAAATATGTCATACCTCTTTTCATTTATTCAAGTTATTATCCTTTAATTATATATGGTATATTGATATTTGATTTTTGACATAATCACATGTCAAAATGTATGCCTTTTGCTTTAAATCTTTTTTGAAAAGGTTTTTTGAAAATCAAATAGAATCTTTATTTAATGCACATTATTGTTAAGCCCAGTTTTGATTTAGAGACTCTCTGCTGGGTCCGACAGTTCCTTTCAGTGGCCGCACAGAACTCCCAGAGAAGACTCGCAGTCGTGAGGTCTTTTAGGGAAGTGAACAAATGATCCCAAGTTGGTGTCTGTAACAGTAGTCGTGCAATCACCGAGCCTCTGCTTCATGGTCTCATGGTTTCAGAATTACTCCTCTGTTCTCCCTCATGGTCTCCTTGCTCTGGCCTCTGTCTTGGCATCTCCATATTCCATCTCATGCTCTCTGCTCTGTCACCTCTGGGCCCAGTCTCAGCACACACCACTTACGGCAGAGATTTCAAACATGCTCAGATGGTGGCTCCTCTTCCTGTATGATCTTGAGGTTTCTCTGTGTCTGCTTCTGGGAGACAACTCTCTCACAGAGGAATGGCTTCTACCCAAGTCTTTGTAATACTCTTTCTGCACTTTCTAATGCACGTCTATGTCAAAACTAATAAAATTAGTCTCTGTAATCTCTACCAACTGAGTAGAACGATGCAAACAAGGTGTGTGTAACACTAAGAGAAGGGATAAGTCAATTTTGACTACCATGCCTTTGACTATTGGGATGAGCCATCTTTGAAGCAGGAGCAGAGAGAAAATTTCAAGGACATTTGTTTGCTTGAGATATGTGCCTGGAGTGGCAGAGACTAAGAATAAAGGCCACGCACAACCAGGAGAGCCTGTGTGTTATAATGGGTGCTCTAGGGAATCAAAACCAGTGACATTACCATTTGCATGTATAGAAACATTGTTAATCAACAAATGGCTCACACAGTTTTAGATGTAGATAAAGCTAGTCTAGTTCGGAGTCATGAGCCAGATTTAATCTGGAGGCTTCTCCTGACTCCTGTGGCTGTAGGGGCTGACAAACAGGAAGCAGGAAGAGAAAACAAACAAACAAACAAAAAACAGGAAAAACACAGTCTGAGCCTTGCAGATCTGAATGAAGTCGAGCTCTGAAGAATGAATCCAAGGTCGGCAGGTCACGAATGGCACAGCCATTGAGAATAGTATGGAGAGTGGAGACATATCTAATGCCTAATTCATGGCAATTCCAAGTGAGAGGAGGTCAGATATGACCCACTTACACAGATAATATCGTGTAAAGAGTGGCAGATTGCTTGCAATAGCTCTAAATTCATTAAAATATGGGAAAAGTAGAGTTAAAAGTTGCTTCGAAGAAGGTTTATGTTTTAAGCCATTGTAAACTAAGTGGTGCTCTATGTGACAGACATTTCTTTAGCACGGAGCTATATAAATGATCCCCAAAGACTACCAGAGAGCTGCCAGAGGTCCAAGTCAGATTGAGAATGAGATGTGGAACAAGGGATAGCATTTCTGATGTCATTGGCTGAAAACAGAGAATACCATAAAGATGTTTGCTTGTACTTTACTGACTATGCCAAGGCAATCAGCAGTATGGGTCATAACAAACTGTGGATAACCTTGGGAATAATGGGAAATCTGGAACATTTCATTGTACTTATACTGACCTTTTACATGGATCAAAATCCATTTGTGAGAAAACAAGAGAATACTACATGGATTAAAATGAGGAAAGATGGGCGAGAGAAAATGGCGACCAGATAGGACTCATCCCTCCAGAGCTCCTGCTACCAGACCAAAAAATTGGGGGGGGGGGGTATTGTTTGTGTCTCCACAGGGAAAGAGGGACCAGACTTCATCCCAATGCTTGAAGATGTGAATGCAACATGCCAGCATGGAATAGGGAACCAGTGGAGAGGTCTGGGGGGCCCGCCCCAACCCCAACTACCAAGGGGACATCTGCCCCTCCCCCCTCAGAAGAATTTATATCAAAAGACAGCACTGAATCTACAGTTCTGGAAGAGGGACATATCTGATCGGAGCTTACGGGAGCAGAGGAAGGGAGAGGAGGATAGAGTGGAACACATCATGGCCCACCAGGCCAGGAGATCGATGTTCCCAATTAGAACAGCCAATTGACAGAGAAGAGCACATGGCTGGCCCCACTATGAGGCATCATATCCCTCACAGACTGACCGATAGCCCTACAGGCGACAATACCGGAGACACAGCGAGGGAATTGCACCCAATCAGATCTGCCACACTGAGGCAAAACATTAAGGGGGTGCAACAGAACAACAAAGAAATGGATTGGCAAGGTGCCCAGGGAAACTTGAAGGTGGACTTTGGGTCCAGGGCATGGTGCCCCAACAGACTGGACTGAAAAACATTCCTAAATGCCAACAAACAATCCTTGAACTAACTACAAGCCTTTCTTGTGTTTTGTTTTTGTCATTGGTTTGCTGTTGTTCTGTTGTATATTGTTGCTTGGTTGTGCTCTGTCTTGTTGTGGTGCATGATACTATCTCTGCAGGTCTGTCTAAATAAGATAGAATGGATGAATAATGGGAGCAGAAAACAACGGGACCAATAATTCCGTGGGGACATGGGAGAGGGGGAGGTGGGAGGAAAGGTAGTGGTGTTAATAAACCCAGGGACAAGGGAACAACAAGCGATCCAAATTGGTGGTGAGAAGGGTGTGGGTGGCCTGATTGGGCATGATCAATGGCAACGTAACTAAGAAGAACTGCTGACCCTGGTGGGGACTGAGCATGATAGTAGGACAATAAGGAAGTCAAAGGAAATAGAGGAAAGAGAGGGGAGGCAGAGGGCATTTATAGAGGTCTAAATAAAGACATATACATAAGCAAATATATTTATACATGAGGATGGGGAAACTGATCTATGTGCATACATTAATAAAGTTAGTATTAAGGCAGCAGAGGGACATTGGACCTCCACTCAAGTACTCCCTCAATGCAAGAATACTTTCTTCTATTAAATTGGCATTCTATGATGCTCACCTTCCCAACACAACCACTGAAGACAAAGTAGGTGAACAACTAAATGTGGGGAAGAAAGCTGATGGTGCCCGGCTATCAAAAGAGCTAGTGTCTGGGGTCTTAAAGGCTTGAAGGTAAACAAGCGGCCATCTGGCACAGAAGCAATAAAGCCCACATGGAAGAAGCACACCAGCCTGTGTGGTCAAAAGGTGCTGAAGCAATCAGTTATCAGGCATCAAAGAACAAAAAAAATTGTATCATTTTGTTGTGACCTCCCTGATATGATTGCTGAAGACAAATGGGTGCATAAGCAAATGTGGTGAAGAAAGCTGATAATGCCCGGCTACCAAAAGATATAGTGTTTGGGATCTTAAAGGCTTGAAGGTAAGCAAGTGGCCATCTAGCTCAGAAGCAACAAAGCCCACATGCTAGAAGCACACCATCCTGTGCAATCACAAGGTGTCAAGGGATCAGGTATCAGGCATCATCAGAACAAAAATCTCACCATAGTGAATGAGCAGGGGAGTGCAGAGTGGAGACCCAAAACCCATCTGTAGACCACAAGACATCCCCTTACAGAAGTGTCTTGGAGAGGAGACAAGACAGGGTGCAACATAGCAACGACCAAAAATACAACTTTCCTCTAGTTCCTAAATTCTTCCTTATCCCACCTCCCATTTTCATGTTCCAAACCCTACCTTGCTAGTCTGACTAGACCAGAGAAGGTACACTGGTACAGATGGGAACTGGAAACACAGGGAAGCCAGGGCAGATGATTCCCTCAGGACCAGTGGAGTGAGTGGCGATACTGGGAGGGCATAGCGAGGGTATACCTACTTCAAGGACCTGCATTTGACCTTCCCCCTGGGGGGGACATACAACAGGAAAGTGGGGTAAGGAAGACATGGGACAGAGCCAGATATGACAAAATAACAATTTATAAATTATCAGGGGTTCATGAGGGAGGGGGAAGTGGAGGGGGAAGGGATAAAATGAGGACCTGATGCCAGGGGCTTGGGTGGAGAGCAAAAGTTTTGAGAATGATGAGGGCAATGAATGTACAAATGTGCTTTACACCATTGATGTATGTATGGATCAAGATGGGTGGTGTATGAGTCCCTAATAAAATTATTTTTTTAAAAAAAGAAGTGGGGGAAAGTGGGAAGAGGCCATTATATTTTAATTCATTTTTTCTCCACTTTAAAAAAAATTCCCCTCATATTATACATAATCTTAAATAACACATTGTTTAATGATATTTTTAAATATTATATGTAATCTATGTAAAAAAAAGAAAGAAAATGTTTTAATTGCCAACTGTGGTAGCAATTGTAAAAGACTGTTTTATGTGATTGATGGAATGTTTTGATATATGTAAGAGCTCCCAATAAAATATTTTTTTTAAATGAGGAAAGACGGAAGTTAGGATTATATCTTTTTACCTTATTTCCCATGCATATCAGACTTGGAAGAAGCTTATCAATAGCCTGTAATATGCAGATGACACAACCTTGCTTGGGGACAATAAGGAGACTTGACGCATTTGCTGATGAAGATCAAGGATTGCAGCCTTCAGTGTGGATGACAATTCAATGAAAAAGAGACCAAATTCCTTACAACTGGATTGGTATGATAGCTGCAACAATGGACTCAGGTATAAGCACAATTGGGATGATGGCACAGGATGGGTCAGTCCTGTTCATAAGACCACTATAAGCCATAGCTGACTTAATGGTACCTACCAACTGCAACAACTTAAAAGTGGACAGCAGCAGCCCTTTTTGTAAGCTCTCTGAAGGATAGTGGTGATGGAAGTTCTTCGCAGTAGGCCGCACTTTTAGCAGTACATCTATTTATTTTTTCATTTGGTTTGTAAGGGGAGAGCCAAATATGCAGCTGTATTTTGATTCATGGACTATGACCAATGGTTTTGCAGGATAGTCAGGGAAATTAGAAGAAACGTGGTGAGGAAAATCGATGAGAAGGAGGTGTAAGAGCAACGTGCGTGGACAGACTTCTCTGAATCGCCAAAAAAAGTGAAGTTAATCTGTGTCTCATTTCATTGCTGATGTTAGATGGGTCTTGACAAGGATGTTAACAATCAAGTGGATAGAATAACATGTCCTTTGGAGCAAGCAAAGGAGCCGTGGTGCCAGAGAAGGAGGTTGTGCCTGGTTTCAGCAACATGATCTTCCACTCACCAAACCAACACTGAATTTGAAATAGGAATTTGTGTGAAGCAGATTTACCTAGAGAAATATGTCTTTAGATTTCTTGACTGCTGGTTCGATGAATATTGATTGTGGACACATAAGGCAAAATCCTTGACTATTTCAGCCTTTTCTCCATTGATCCTGATGTTAACTATTGGTACAGTTGTGAGGATTTTAGTCTTCCTTAAATGGAGTTGAAATCCACATTGAAGGCTATAGCCCTTCATCTGCATCAGCAAGAGCTCCAATTCCTCTTCTCTTTCGGCAAGCAAGTTTGCGTCATCTGTATACTGCCCATTTTTAATAAGCCTTCCTCCAATCCTGATGTCACACACGTCTTCATATAAGCCGGCTTCTCTGATGCTTTGCTCCACATACACAGTGAATAAGTCTGGTGAGAGGAAACAAGCCTCAACTCCACATTTCTCAAATCCAAACCTGGCGGAACTCCCTTGTTCTGTTTCCTCTGCATATCCAAGTTCTGAATGAGCACAATGAAGTGTCCCAGAATTCCCATTCTTCTCAAGGTGATCCACAATTTATTATGGTCCATTCAGTTGAACTTTGCATAATCAATGAAAAAGAAGCAACAATCTTTATGATATTCTCTGCTTTGACAAGATCCATCTGACATGAGCAGTGACATTCTTTGTTCCATGTGCTCTTTGCAAACAATCCTGACTTCTAAGGGCTCACAGAAATTTACCGCTTCAATGGGAAAGATATCAGTTTGTTTTTACTGGAATCAACACTTAGGCTAGATACATATTTGCCTTCCCTGTGCAAATTGTTTCTGCAAAAACCACTATTTTATTTTATACTTACATCATTGTGTTAGACAGGGACACTAATAATTTTAAATATATTTATATAGATAGATAACAATATGCACAGTTAATTAATCTATAAAGCAGTACAAATGGGTCAGTGCAACTCACTTCCATGAGACAGCTAATATACTGGCAGTCTATCAAGTCTTGAGGGCTGCCAGGTAGTCCTCTGTGGAGTAATTCAGGCTGTCCAGCCACAGGCAGCAAACAACAAGGGAGGTCACCATCATTGAGCCAGAAGACAGGGTCCAACAGGCCCCAGCTCTAGAGATGTACATTCCAGTAGCGTAGTGAAGCAGGTCATGAAGGAACCTCAACTTACAGTGACTCAGTCTATGGTAAGGTGTCCCACAGGTAGTGCAGCTTGCAAATGGAAGCACAGAACAAGCAAGGCAGCTGCACACTGGTCCAGTGATCAAACAGCAAGAGAGAGAGAGGCGAGGCTCACAGAGCCATTTATCTCTCCGCCCTTTAATCAATCCCACATGTGTTCATTGACAGTGTTGGCACAACAAACCAATCTGTCACAATAATGTCTTATCGCACATAGTACTGGCTCAGATCAAATGACTTACTTCACAGCTAATGAAGTGTGACCATGGACTCCTGAGATCTCTGGGTCTTCCTCATCATCCTGAAGAAGCTGTCTTTATAAAACAATGAAATGGTCTTCCAAAGACACAAATATGGCTCCAGTTAAGTGGCAACAATGTTAATGGATTGGGCAGTGTTCTCCAGGAGTTTGTATGCGTTCTAAACTAATATTACCATCCCCTGTGATTAAAGGAAATGGCAAACGACAGCATCCAAATTCAGTCATAATTACTAGGAATCAAAATTTCTGTCAAACCCAGGAAAAGAACTATGTTCAGGCTGAAGGCAAAGTAAATAGACATTTGGCAGTGGAAGAATGCACTTCAAATGTAGCCAACAGCAGAAATTAAGACGGTAACTCCTACGGGTATTTCCTTTTTATATGTATGTGTCAAATATTTTTGTTTTTTTTCCCTTTAAAATTTGTACCTAGCCTAATTGTGGCAACAATATATTTCCATTCCTTATTTACAATACTTTGTGATATTTTCATTATAAAATTTGCTTCTATGTATACTTCACCTTACAATATAACTATGTTTGTTTTGGTCACAATAGGGAATTATCTCCATATTTATCACAATGTTTTCCATTTTTGTTATTGATTTTTTTCAGGTGACAACTTCCTTCTTGAAGCTAAATAACTTTCTTCTCAATTTTTGTTACTTTTGGTGCAGTGGTACTAAAGAAATTTACATGGGTGTGTGTGTGTGTTTTATTTAGCATGACTTTCTTCAAATATATTGATTCTATTATTTATTGTTTGGTTTATCTAATAATTGTCCATTGTTTATTCAAATATTTTCTTTTACATTCACTTTCTATCATTTATCTTTATGTTATCCCATAATTTTTTGATATTTTGCTCTACACATTATACTTTTCTTCCGACTTTATGTATTAGATTTTTTTAGTCTCAACTTCACTGAATATATTTTGCATTTTTATCTCTATTATTTTATGTTTTTATTTATTATTAATTTGGAGTTCATACATATTTCATTCCATAAGTCAATCATGTCAAGCGGTATTGCGCAATTGCTACCACAATCTCCAAACTTTATTTTCTCTTCTGGACTGCTTGAATTCATCTCCCTTTACCACCACCCTACCACCTCCCTTGTACTCCAATCCCCGAAGCCCTTATTCTACTTGCTGTTCCTATAGGTTCACCAATCCTGGGTTTCATATACTGGAAAATAGAAAAACATAAAACACGACTTCAAGAGTGTGACTCACAATGACATAACACATCTGAGATAAGTCCTAATAGGAACAAACAAACAAAACAAAAGGCTGCAACTCTTGATCTCCATCATCAAGTTCTTCAAGTCTACAGGAAGCGACATGGTGGTTTGTATCTGACCTCATTTACCATGGGGCAGGGCTCATACATACTTCCACACTCCATCCTTCTTTACCCCTTCGAACACCAGCAATTCTACCACAAGACTCTACATATATAATGGGTTAGATCATTTTTTGCAATGGCCACACACAACTTGTAGACACAACCCACAATTATGGCGATTTATTGAGAACGCTGATAGGTTACGACAAGTCAGAATCAGAAAACAATAACCAGCTAAGTCCTCCATACCTGTGGTGCTCTTCCCCTCATCCACAATCTAAGTTGCTACATATTGACACTACTGAAATCTTTTTAGAAATAGTTTTATTGTGACATAATTTACATATCATACAATAAAGTAGTTTAGTCATATTACACGGGTACAGATAGAGCTGGAAACACAGGAAATTCAAGACAGATAAACCATCCAGGACCAATCATGAGAGTAGCAATACCAGGAGGGGAAGGGAAAGGTGGGGGAGAACAGAGGAACCTATCACAATGATCTATCTAAAATCCCCTTCCAGGACTATGGACAATAGAAAAGTGGATGAAGGGTAAGACATGAAAAAAATATATTTTTAAATGTATAAATTATCAAGGGTTCATGAGGGAGGGAGGGGAATATTAGAAACTGATAGCAAGGGCTCAAGTAGAAAGTAAATTCTTTGAAAATGATGGCAACAAATGTACAATGGATATATGTATGGATTGTGATAAGAGTTGTATGAGTCCCCAATAAAATCGTTTATTAAAATTAAAAAGGTAGAGTTGTGTAATCATCATCAAAATCAATATTAGAATATGTTGTTCTTTAGTATAGATTTTTTATAGAAAATTTTTAATTCCCCATTTCCTCTCTTTCTTACCAGCCATACCCTGATAATAAATTATTAAACCAGTTTCTGTTTCTATAAATTTACATATCTGGATTTCAAACAGGAAGAGAGAGAGGGGGGGAAAGAAAAGAAAAGTCCCACCAGAAAAACAAAATAAATAAGGATATTAAGGCATAATATGTTAAAAACTAGAAGAAAGCTGATGGTGCCTGGCTATCAAAAGATATAGCATCTGGGGTCTTAAAGGCTTGAAGGTAAAAAAGCAGCCATCTAGACGAGAAACAACAGAGCCCACGTGGAAGTAAGCTTACCAGCCTGTCTGATCACATGGTGCCAAAGGGATCAGGGATCAGACATCACCAGAACAAAAATCATATCTTTGTCCATGAAGTGGAGTGCAGAGTGGGGACCCAAAGCCCATCTGTAGGGTATTGGACATCCCCTTATGGAGGGGTGGTGGGGATGAGATGAGCCAGCAGGGTGCACTTTAGCAACGATAAACATACAACTTTTCTCTAGTTCCTAAATGCTTCCTACGCCCCTCCACCCCCACTATCCTGATCCCAATTCTACCTTACAAATCTGATTAGACCAGAGGATGGGCACTGGTATGAATAGAAAATGGAAACACAGGGAATCCAGGATGGATGATCCCTTCAGGACCAGTGGTGAGAGTGGCAATACCAGAAGGGTGGAGGAAGGGTGGGGTTGAGAGGGGGAACTGATTACAGGGATCTGCTTATAACCTTCTCCCTGCAGATGTACAGCAGAAAAGTGAGCAAAGGAAGACATTGGGCAGTGTAAGATATGACAGAATAATAATTCATAAATTATCAAGGGCTCATGAGGGAGGGGGCAGCAGGGGGAGAGGGGAACAATGAGGAGCTGATGCTAGGGCCTTAAGTGGAGAGCAAATGTTTTGAGAATAATGAGGGTAACGAATGTACAAATGTGCTTTATACAATTGATGTATGTATGGATTGGGATAAGAGTTGTATGAAGCCCCAATAAAATGACTTAAAAAATAGAATAAATTTAAAATTTATCCAAAATTCACCCCTATGGAGTCATATCAACCCATAGCAACCCCTTTGGGGGTTTCTGAGACCGCACCTGTTTATGGGAGTAGAAAGCACCATTTTTCTCCCATGGGGCAGAGTGGCTGTTGGTTTGGAATCGCACACCATGCAGAATCACATTCCCACTCAGAAAAACTCCACCATCCGGGCTTCAGTGTGGGCCCAAAGTTAGACCAAATGATAAAGTTACATTTTTTAGCTTGCCTGCATCTGCTCCAATCAACTTTATAATATTCTCTGACTTGCAAGTCTATTCCCAAGTCTGGACTGCAGTCTGAGGAGATTAACCTGAGGTTTAAACCACTGGGGTGGGGATTACAAATGGATTTTGGGCTTCTACTGTCATCCATAGCTTTCTGCAAACCATATGATGAAAGGAGAGAACCAATCTCTCTTCTGGATTCATATTTTCATTATTTATAATTCTTGGAAAACAGAGTTTCCTGTACTTCTTCCATGAGGATTTGGTTGATGCCTCACTTAGATGTCTGTTTGTTTGAAGGCAAGACTTTAAGAGCCCAGACACTATTCCTCCTGACAGCTGGGCACCATCTGGCTTTTTGACCACGCTTTGCTGTATTGCCCATATTTTCAGGGAGTAAGAATGGAGCAGGGCCATGTGAGAAGACATAACTGTTCTTAGATCTGGGTTATGATTAAGTGTGAACTCCCAATACATTCATATATCTATGGCTTGCATCTGTATTTGGTTCATTTTCCCTCAAGTTCACTTAGTGGAGTTCCCAGATCAGATCTTTCTGGCATGGCCTATAAGGGATATTGTGTGTTTCAAAAGGACAGAATCTAAAGTCTCAGTTGTCTAGAACACTTAGCCTTGGGGACCTAGGACAGGTCAAAATTCCCAATTAGGAACTTACTACTGGACATAATCTTCATCTTGGGTCTGCATAAGGAATGTTAAGCACTTTGTCCCATAACTTGCTGCTCGGCTCTTGTACCCAACAACAGAAATGCAATTGCCTTCGCAGGACAAAAAGACACCCCACTTCTTCACTTGAATTTCTAGTAAGAGTCGCTAATCACTCTTATCAGAGTGTCTGTTGATTTGGGATGATGATAAAAAAAAACTCAGCTCTCATCTTTTTATCTCGATGTTTATCTTTTATCCCAGTATATGTCCTTTGGTGACTGACTGATTTCATTTAGCATAACAGTTTCCAGGACTATGCAGGTTAGGAGGTGTTTGTGCTTTCAACCCTGTTTTGGGCAGAGTGAGGGATGCTTAGTATTCCATTATGTGCATATACTAGAGTTTCTTCATCCATTCTTCTACTGATGAATGCTATTGTGAACTGTGCTGCAATTAACATGGGAGAACATATCTATTTATGTCCTGTCTCTTACTTCTTTGGGTGTTTTCCCATCACAAGTATTGCTGAATTGAATAGAGTTTCTATTTTCAGGTGTATTAGGTAGTGTCATATTGTTTTATACAATGAGTCTTGTATATAAGCCCTCTGGGAGTATATAGGTGTTCTAATATCTTGGTTGTATGTATGTATCTATGTTGTCAGGAAGCTTGAATGAAATCTGTTTACTTCAGGTGACCCTGTTGGTACTTAAAATACCTGTTATACAGCTTCCAGCATTATAGTAGCGCACAAACCTTCACAGTTTGACAAACTGCTAGGCACGTTGTGGCTTATAAAGTAGAAAACCCCAGCTTTCAGCTGGCAGTCCATAGCACTATAGATTCTGTTCACCAACAACATTATTCAAATGCATCAATGTTTTTTTCTGTATTTTTTTGTCTAGTTCACATACAAATGACTCACTTCAAAATACCATTGCCTGTGTCTGGGGCACCATCATCCTCACAATGTCATAATTGTTTCTTAACATTCTAGTGAAGGTCTTATGCTTCCATGTATAGTGCTTGTGTATCTAAGTAGTTAGGCAGGGTTCCTTAGAGAAACAAAGCCAGGATACTTATGATTATAAACCCACCCAACCCACCCACCCCCAAACACAGATAGGTTTACATAGCGAAAAGGAATACAACAGCAAATTAGTCCACACAGCAGTGCAGCACAGATTGCTCAGTTCAACTCACTTTCATGGGCAGTGAATATACCGATGGTCCTATTATATAAAACGAGTGATTGGGTAAACTGCTCTCAAAATTCACTTCAAAAGTATCCTAGGTCCTTTCTTATAATTTTAATTGTTGATATATAGGTTCTTCAACTCCTGTGCTAAAGCAATGTTCTGTGTCATGACCAGGTACAATCTGAAGCCATTACTTGCAAAATAACAATGGCTATTACAACAAAAGCATTATTTTAAAATTCATGATTTCATGGCCATATAAAAAAAAGATTGCAACAGTTCATGATTTTTAGCAAAAGTAATATAAATATATTCCCCCTTCCCCCAAAATAAATCATCACTGAAAATAAAGAAAACTATCTCAAGATATATTCTTAGATTAGTGCTTTTATTTTGAGAGATTCAGCTACTCCCATTGCGTTAATCTCATTTGTAAAGTATAAAGTGAATTTATTCCCACTAACATCAATATCACTGCACAAGCCAGTCTACACATCCTGTTTTGTATTTAACTTTCTGTACAAAGGAAGTATTTCTTCCTTGTTAATGGAGTGATTTAAGGCATGTTAAAATATTCAGTAAGGCAAAATACACATTTCATATTTGTAAGGAGAGCTATTCTTTAAAATGTTATATAAAAACTGACACACTGAATATATTATGAATATAAATGGGATAACATGTAAATAGATATAGTTTTAAGAAAAAAAGTGAAAAAGAGCATGGAAAAATTGAATTTTATCATAGTGTATGAATGTCCATAGTAAATAATCTCAGTGCTGACCTTATTATGGATAATAACACAAATTTTTACTATAGTCAATCAATAGAATTCAGTATAATGCTATTGAATAAGAGAATAACATAGTTTCTACTCTTTGGAAGTTGTGTCCACATGTGATTGAGTATATTAAAATATCATTGAAATAATCAGAGACTATTTTGTATATGGACAATATTTTATATATGGGCAATACTATAATTTGGGGTTATTTTTAGAATTTCTTCCAGAATTACCATATATAACTAAATGAGGAACTGCTGGTATAATGGTTGTGTGTTGGGCTGCTAATCACAAGGTCAACAGTTTGAAACCACTTGCTGCTCTGAGGATAAAGAAAACTCTTTCTACTCACATAGTTAAGAGCATTGGAAACCCACAGAGGCAGAAAATCTCATGAGTCACCATCAACTAGATAACAGTGGGTTTGAGTTTATTATTTAATAAGGGATAATTTTGTTCTTCATTACTTCTTAATAATATATATTTATTTGAAATGTATAGTTTAGTAGATATAGTTAAGGAGATATAATAATTATAATGTAGTCTGTAATAAAATTATATGATTAATGTATTTAATTATAATGTGTTATATATGTAGCAAAAGCCCTGATGGCATAATGGTTAATATTGAGCTGTTAACTCTAAGGTCAGCAGTTTGAAAGACATGAGTCATAATTGACTTATGACAAGAGGTTAATTTTTTGTTATGTCATTTTGAAATAATATTTTTAAGTTTAATATTATTTAAGTTTTACCAGTAAATATATCTAGTATTTAGTCTATTTGGTTTTATTTATAAGGAAGAAAAAATATAAATGAAACAATTTGTTGCATATTTTAGAGTATCAATTATAAGAGGGAAGCATTTTGAACAACATAATATTCAGAAATTATTTGGCAATAAACAAATAAAGGAAGAAATTTTAAAAAAGAATCCTTAAGACAAATGAGAAGGATGACACAACATATCAAAACCATTGGGAGACAGCAAACTATTCAGAGGCCAATTTACAGCAATCAACACACACATGGAAACAAAAGAGAAGAAATCCAAAAGCAAACCCTTCAGGAATGGGAGTAAGGACTCAACATGAACCCTCTAACAAAAGAAGAAAAGTAATCATAAGGATCAAAGGAGAAATTAATGCTGTGGAAAAACCAACAAGACAAGAAACTGGTTGTTTGAAACTATTAACAAAATCAACCAAATTAAAAAAAATCAACAAAATTAATTGGTCTCACTGAAAAACTTAACAAAGGGGGAAAAAAGAAAAAGGGAATTACCTAGAATAAGAGATGAAAGAGGTGATATAACAATAGAGCCAAATGAAGTAAATAGAATAATAAAATACTACTATGAAAAAATGTATTCAAACAAATTCATCATTCACTCAAATTAATGCAGACAGATATTGAAAAACTCAACAGAGCCATAACATAAGAAGAAATAGAGCAGGTCAATAAGAAACTGCCTACCAAGAAAAGCCCAGAATCAGGTGGCTTTAGGGGGAATGCTACCAAAATTCAGAGAAGATTTGATACTAATACTGCACAAACTATTCCAGAATACAGAAAAAACAACAAACTCCCAAACACATTCTCTGAAGCCAGCGTAACACTGATACCAAAGCTAGGCAATGACCCCACAAAGATAGAAAATTGTTAACATCACACTCAATGGGAGAAAGCTAGAAACAAACTACTTAAAATATGGACCAGACAAGGATGCCTATACCACTATTTTAATTCAGCATCATGCTGGGTGCCTTAGCTAGAGTCATCAGATGAAAGAAACAAATAAAAGGGCCAACGGGGTGGGGAGAAAGAAATCAAGGGAATAAAAACCAAATTGGATCCCTCACTATATTCAGATAATAAGTCTCTATTCCATTTTCATGGATAGGTAGCCACAATATTGTGAAAATGTCAATATTACCTAAAACAATATACAGGTATAACACAATCCAAATCCCAATCCCAATCCAAAATGCATTCTTTATAGAAATACAAAAACTAATTACCCATTTCATATGGGCAAGCAAAAGACTCGGGATAAGCAAAGACCTTCTTAAAAAGAACAACCATAGTATCACCTGATCTAAAAACCTACTACATAGTCACAGTCAAAAAGGCCTGGTACTTGTACAATGAGAGACATATAGACCAATGGGTCAGGACAGAAAACTCAAATATGAATTAGTTGCCTGCAGGCAACTAATTTTGACAAAGGACTTGGAAACACCCAATGGGACAAAGACAGCCTCTTCAACATATGGTGTCAGACAAACAATTTCCATATGTAGAAAAATTAATGAAGACCATATCTCTCCCCATGCACATTAACTCAAGAAGAATTTAATACTTAAATATAATAGGTTTAGTATTAAGGTAGCAGATGGACATTGGGCCTCTACTCAAGTACTCCTTCAATGCATGAACACTTTGTTCTATTAAACTGGCATTCCAGGATACTCACCTTCCCAACATGATTGCTTAAGACAAAGCAGGTACATAAGCAAATGTGGTGAAGAAAGCTGATGGTGCACAGCTATCAAAAGATATAGCATCTGGGGTCCTAAAGGCTTGAAGATAAACAAGCGGCCATCTAGCTGAGAAGCAACAAAGCCCACATGGAAGAAGCACACCAGCCTGTGTGATCATGAGGTGTTGATAGGATCTGGTATCAGGCATCAAAGAACAAAATATCAGACTAATTTATAACAATCAACACACACATGAAAAGAGGAGACATTCAAAAGCGACATCTTAAGGAATTGGACAAGGACAACATATAAGCCAACTAATAAAAGAAGAAAAGTAATCATAAGGATCAAAGGAGAAATTAATGCGATGGAAAACAAACAAACAAACAAAAATAGAAATGAAAAAATCAACAAGAAAGTAAACTGGTTGTTTGAAAGGATTAACAGAGGAGACACTCAAAAGCAACATCTTAAGGAATTGGACAAGTACAACATATAAGCCAACTAATAAAAGAAGAAAAGTAATCATAAGGATCAAAGGAGAAATTAATGTTATGGAAAAAACAAACAAACAAAAATAGAAATGAAAAAATCAACAAGAAAATAAACTGGTTGTTTGAAAGGATTAACAAAATAAACAACAGTGAGAAAACTGGAAGAAGTCTAAGTGTCCTCTTGAAGAGTATACATAGACTACCAAGTATAATCAAGGAGGCACAAACTGGGGAAGGTAAGATAGATGGCTGGGGCATGCTTAAACTACATTACTAATGCACATCAAGAGAGTTTATCAGGAGAGTAAAATGAAAACCCACAGATTAGGAAAAATGCTATCAATGATATATCAGGCAAGGATATAATTATCAGAATATAATTATCAAAATATATACAGAACTCTTCAACAGCTCAATAAAAAAATTACAAATGAACCAAGTAAGAATTGAGGGAAAGACATAGACAGTTCAAAAATGAAGTACAACTTGTCAACATATGAAAAAACACTAGCCATCAGGGATATCCAAATTAAAAGCACAATGAGATACCACTTTACTCCCACAATGCTAGTCAAATTAAAAAGAATTAAAACAAAAAAACCCCAGAAAACAACAAATACACTGTTAGTGGACTTTTAAAACACTATAGAAAATCTATATGACAATATTTAAAGTAATTGGGAATTGAAACCCCATAAAATCCATCAATATCATAGTGAGGCCCATAGCCCCCAAAATGAGACACAACACACATGGACGCATGCTCTCCCTTGTTAACAGCAGCATAGTTCACAATAGCAAGAAAAAAAGCAGCCTAAATACCCAGCAGTGGAAGAATGAAAAAAGAATCTATAGTACACAATACTATATACTATATATCCCAATACTATATATCCCTTAAACTATATATATATGTATATATATATGATGAAGAAAATGTGTCAGAACTTTAAATTGTGAACACTCAATTTGTAGAAGGCTATGGAGGATGGTGGGAAACTAAAATCCATCTGCAGAGTATCTTGTCAGATTAAGCCTCTGGCAGATTCTCTCTATACACAGAGGTGGGACTTCATGGTGTAATAACCGTTTTTGGGTAGTTACATAATCTCATGTCAACTTGAGGGTATTAAGAGTGAAGGGGTTGAGTCTAGCCTGTCAATCAGGTCACCTCCTAATGATGCCTTCTGGTGGGCACAACTTTCTCATGAGGATTCTGGGAACGTTCTCTGTCTCTGCCTTGATCTTCCTGTTGACCAGACACAGGGAAACTTGCTGAGATCTGCAAGAGCTCCCTATATCTGCTTCACCTTCCTAATGACAAGCCATGTGGAGCCCCGCTAAGACCTGAGTGAGCCATGTAAGCCACGTGGCAGATACCTGTACCAGACTTGTGATGCTTCCACCATCATTGGATCCACACGACTTTTCACCCACCAGCCTGTAATCTTCCTGCGTTCTGCAATATTGCATAATGCTGTGTGAGTTTGAAGAGAGATTTATGGACTAGTTTTGGACTTATGGGCTAATATCATACATATGGACACGATCTGGAATTTTTTTATATACAGAATTACTCTTTACTATATAGCTCCTTCTTATACATGCATGAGTGGCCTGGATTTGCTTCCCTAGCCAACCCTAACACACTGTTATAAAATTATTGCAGAGTTTACTATTCTGGATACTATTATGAGTGGGTTTTCCTGATAACAGAACCAGATGCTTTATGTATATGAAGATAGAAATAAGTTTATAGTAAGATTTGGCTCACTAACTGTAGATGAGGGTAAATCCAGTCCGGTTCAAGTCCATGAGTAACTGGTAAACTGGAGGCTTCTTCTGACACATGTAGTTGTTGGGCTATTGAACCAGGAGACAGGGAAGACAAAGCAGGAAGCCATCGGCTAGTAGATGCAAAGCCGAATAAATTCAGTCACCATTCTCACCCTAGAGGAGTTCTTCTTCCAGTAGCATCAAGTCTGTGATCCACCACAACTTCCGTCTTCTCAGACAGTTGATTACATTATGGCAGATTCTATCGTGTAGTTGATATTGTGTTAGATTATATCATGGGACAGGGAGGAGCTACTGACAACCCAGGCTGAGCAAATTTGACACAAAAGCTATTACATTAGGAATGACAAATTCAGGAGAAATGTTATAAAATTCATCATCAAAAAGAAAATTTCAAGATCTATCTTGCAGTACAATGCTGTGTGTGATTGAATAATATCTATATTCCTTAGAAGCAGAGGATAATTTCTGATGGAAGACTAGACAGGTTGTGGGATGGCATGAAGGCATGATGTAATTTTTTAAAGTAAGAATTATTAAACAGAGAATAAAGAAAAACCAAAATGGAAGTCAGAAGTGATTCTGAAGATTCTGAAACTTGTTCTTATATTTCCTGAAAATTTCATTGTGCTGCATATGGATCCAGAGACTGTTGTATGAAGGGAATAAGGAAATGCTACATGGTTTAAAATAAGGAATGCTATATGTTAGGGTTGTATCCTCTCATTATAATTATTCCATCTATATACTCAGCAAATAATCAGAGAAGAAGAATAAAGCAACAGGATTGGATGAAGGCTTATTAACACTCTGAGGTATGCAGATGACATAACTTGCTTGCTTGGATGACTAGACGCACTTGCTGATGAGGGTCAAGGATTGCCATTTTCAATATGAATTTCAATCCAATGCAAAGAAAACCAAAATCCTCCCAACAGGACCACTACATAACATAACCACATAACAATATGATAAATGGAAAAATATTGAAACTCTCAAGTACTTAATTTTGCTTCGATCCACAATCAATGCTTACAGAAGCAGCAGTCAAGAGATCAAACAAGACATTATATATGAGTAAATCTACTGCATTAAAACTCTTCAAAGTGTCGATAAGTTAGGATATTAATGTATGTGAAAGTTTCACATTGAATAAGGAAAACTGAAATTGAATAAGGAAAAGCTGAAAACATTTCCACTGAATAAGGGAACCCTACAAAGATGTTTGTTATCCCCACTTTTATTTAACACTGTATTGGAAGTCCTAGTCGGTACCTTAAGATAACAGCAAGATATCAAGGGAGAATTATTAGGTAAAGAAAAAGTAATATGTTCTCTATTTTCAGATAATATGCTTTATTCTATTCTATTCTCTCTAAAGCAATGTACAAATCCAATGCTATCCCAATCCAAATTCCAGCATCATTCTTTAAAAAAATGGAAAAAACTTCTTACAAAGTAAAAACAAATTAAAAGACAAAATTGGCATATTTTCAGAAATGTGTTCTGAACTCTCACTAAATCATATCTACAATTTAAGAAAAATTAGTTCTTATGTCAGGAACCTGTTCAATTCTCACCACCAGGAAAATAACACAGAAGATACAGGTGTTATAGCAAAAAAGAATTTTGATGGTACCCAGCTATAAGATAAAACAGCATCTAGGGTCTTAAAGGCTTGTTTCCAAACAAGGAGTCATCCAAGTGAAATGTCAACTAAGCCCACATGGAAGAAACACAGCATCATCAGTCACCAATGGATTGGAATCTGAAATGGAAGGAAGGATCAGTATCAGAGGCTGAATTGTAGAATTCAATTTGAAGGTGAAAAAAATTCAAACAAGTCAAGAGAGCCAAAATCCAGCATTAAATATTTGAAAATTCCAAAACCATCTTAAGAATAAATTTGACTCACTGCACACTAAAGACAGAGATCTGATGAGCTGTGGGATTATGTCAAGAGAATAATACATGAAGAAAGCAAATTGTCATTAAAATATAGAACAGAAAGAAAAGACCAAGGTAGATGTCAGAAGAGACTCTGAAATTTGCTTTTGTTCATAGAGCTGTTAAAATCAATGGAAGAAATGATGAAGTAAAAGAGGTGAACATAAAATTTCCAAAGGCAGCTCAAGAAGACAAAGTGTCATAATAAAATATGAAAGTTAGAGTTAGAATACCATAAGAAAACATATTTAGCATTTCTCAAGCTGAAAGAACTGAAGAAAAAGCCAACACTCTAGTTTACAATATTGAACAATTCTATGGGAGAAATACTGAATGATGTAGAAATCATCAAAAGAAAATGGAAGGAATTTACAATTACTATATGAAAAATGACTAGACAACATTCAACCTTTCCAAGAGATAGGCTATGATTAAGAACCAATTGTATTGAAGCAAAAATTCACAGGTTCTCTAAAGACCTAAGCCAAAGATTCTATCCAGGAATTGATTAGAATACCAATTGAAATATTTCAACAAGCTTATGAAGCCCAGGAAGCATTCTCTAGTTTATGGCAACAAATTTGGAAACAGCTACCTGGTCAACTGACTGGAAGAGCTCGCCCATTCCAAAGGTGACCTAACAGAATGCACAAATCATAGAACAATATGATTAATGTGACATGCAAGTAAAACTTTGTTGACAATAAGTCAAAACAGTTTCAGTAGTATATTGATCATGAATTGCCAGAAATCCAGACTGGAATATGAAAGTCATCGACTTTGTATTATAAGCAACTTTGATAACCTTGATAAAATGGACCAGCACACTTAATTGTGATCCTGGGGAACTTGGACACAGACCAAGAGATATTTGTGCAAATAGTACAAGGGAGTATTGCATGGTTTAAAATCTGAAGAGGTATACATCAGGTTGAAACCTCTCACCATGACTTGAAATTGACTCAATGACACCTGACAACATCATATAGTCTTATTTATACTTAATGTCAATGGGACACTGTAAAACATTATGCTCTGAAGTTGCTCATCATTGAAGACCACTACTTAATTTTTCTAATTATTATGCCATATTTCTGAGCCCTGTGCTATATTCAAGATTATCGGTATATTTAATTAGTTTGCTTTGTTTTATTTATTGTGGAAAGCAGGTGTAAAGCAATTAAATCACTACTATTCCATCCTCTTTTTTTCAGAACATTATGCTTCAAAATTTCATCTGTCTCCAACCAAATCAAACTTTCTCTAGTCCAGACCCACTGAAACAATAGAATTTAGGATTTATTAGTAAAAAGGTATTTTAATTTTTTAAGAATTGCTCTATATTTTATTGTATTATATCTATTTTGGTAAACCAAAGAGTGGTTCTTTGTGGTAACCTTTTTACCTTGGACCCCAAATGATACCGTCTTTGATAGAATTAACTGTCCCCCTTAAGTGCTTAAGTGAAGTGTAAAATTGATTTCCTCTTACTAGGATAAGAGAAAAATTATGACTACAAATTCATACAAACATTTTTCAAATAAAAATATCATAATGTCATGTTATAGTTTTTCCATACATGCTTCCCAGACACTTCTGAAAACCATGTTTTTATATTTTTAACTTGATAATAGTGAGTTTGCTTTTTGGTTTGGAACCTAATTCTGTTTTTTTTTCTATTTGTACCATATCAAATTGTCAGTTTGGGGCAACCTGGAGAAACTCAGATGGTGTTCATCTTCAATATTCTTTGAGTTTGTGGAAGAAGATTTCTGAAGGGGAAAGAGCAGGACTCAGGATGGAGTGGGTAAGGTTTTCCAATTCAAATCTTATCAGACAGTCCCTTGATACTCTCGTCATGCATTGTCATGAAGGAAAAGAATTCCTCTGGCCAATTTCCATGACCCTTTCCTCACCAATGAAGCTTTCAGTTTTCCCTGGGACCATTGCACGTCTTTGGGGAAATAATATCAGCATTACCCCTTTGGAAACTGGAAGCAAAAAGCCTTCGCCAGATCTGAGTTGAGCTCCTTACCGCAAATCTGTCTTTGCAATCCTCTCTGCCTTCCTTACGGTGCTTGGTCTCTTAAGTACAGGTGGTCTTACTCACGACAGCGTTCCCATCAACTTCTCAGAAAACTTCAGTGATTCGGAAACATAGGCACTTGAGTTTTGTTCATTTTTTAATATTTGCTCTTATTTTCAAAATATTCTTTATTTAAGGAAACTAAATGAAACTAAAATAATTTTATTAATGATAACTTTTTTAGCTATTCATTGATGTAAGTACCCTATTTATACATGTGCATGGATGCACGGGAAGCTTAGTAGAAATACTTTGTCTACTTACTGAGATAGTGAAGGTTTATTGTGCCAACCTCATCGATAAACGCATGTGGCATTAATTGAAGGGCAGAGAGATAAATGGTTCTCTGGTCTCTTATTTGCTGATGGTCGGACCAGTGTGCAGCCACCTTAGCCAGTTCTGTTTCAGCTAACAAGGCTCACTTCCTGTGAGACAACCCCAAAATGAAGCCATAAGGCTCACTTCCTGTGAGACATTCCCAAAGAGAAGCCACAGAGACCTACTGCTAGATGATGCTCTGGGTGCTGGAGCAGCCATGTGGAGACCCCTGCCAGCTCTGAGGTACTTACACTGACTCGGCTTTCCTCCTGCAGTCGGTGTTATTGTGTGTGTTTTGCAAGTTTGAGGAGGATTTCCTGATCGGTGGCGGACTTATGGGATAATGTCTAACTAATGGACTTGGACTGGACTGGGTTGGGATGTTTTCTTAACGTATACTTACCTTTTGTATAAAACTATCTCTTATATACATATGAGTTTCTGTGGATTTGTTTCTCTAGTCTACCAACACACTTACCCTCATACTTCAAGAGATAGGAGTACGAGTAGAGACATTTCTTGTCATCTATAATTGTTATGCACACCAAGGCTGGGAACACTTCACGGTAACGGGTCTACAGTGAATTTATTGCTGGCTACTATGACTTGGGAGTGCCATATGTGGCATTGATCATTTGGGACGCATTAGCGGAAAACTCTCAGATACAAGTCTGTGTAAGCATCATTTCTAGAATCATTTTAATTTTTTGATTCTTTCAGGGCTCTCATTGGCTCCTTGGAACAAGGACAGGCTCTCAAGAGGGAACCAATCCCTGGATAAGGACATATTTGATAAAGAAGGGAAAACAAAGGAACACACCAAACCAAATGTTGTCAAGTGGTTACAACTTGAAGCAGTACTACACAGGCTGCGATCTTTACAAGACAGCTAGCCTCTGCCCCTCCTGCAGAGTAGCTGGTGATTCCTAACCCGTGGCTGAGCAGTTGGCAGTCTCACACTTGGCCTGCAGTGCTCAATGGTCTCAAAAACAAGAGTAGTATTATTAAGGATGATATAGGACTAAGCGGTGTTAAGTAGTGTTTTGTTCTGTTGTCATTGTAAATAAGTAAATTGTGTCTGACAAGAACAATAATGACGTGCATTTTTTTTCAAAGAAATCAAAGTTATTTCTGTTTAACAATAAAACACAGATTATCCATCCTATCACCATGTCATAATGTGCGACAGTGCTGTTCCTTCGTGTTGTAGAAGTAACCCGTGTTTAGGCAGCTTTCTGATTAAGCATAAACCATGGGCTACACACTATAAGGTCAGCAGTTTGAAACCACTAGCTGCTCCACAGGAAAATGATAGGGCTTTCTAGTCCTATACTGTGTTATAAGCTTGGAAACTCACAGTGGGAATGTTTCCCTATTCTACAGAGTCATTGTGAGTCTGCATTGATTCCATGGCAGTAAATTTTGAATGAGATATTAAATTAAATCCTCCCAACTGACCAATAGATAACATCATGATAAATGAAGAAAATATAGCAATTGTCAATGTTTTCATCTTGTTTGGATCCACAACTGCCATCAATTCTCATGAAAGCAACAGTCCAAATAAATTGGTGTAGCACACCGAGCCAATCTACTTGCTTCTCAAGAGCTCTTTAAAGTGTTGGAGAGTAGGATGTTACATTGAAGACGATGATGCACCTAACCCAGGCCACTGTATTTGCAATCAACTCAGTGAAAATGGCATGGGGGCCACATATAATGTAGAAGGAGAATCCAATTATTTTAACTCCATGTTACTCTTAATCATAATTGCTCATACATATTTTGGTATAATTATAAAAGGAAGGTAGTTTTTTGTTTCAAAATATAGAACTACAGAAATGTAATTTACAAAATTGAACTCCTTGGAACTGCACATACAAAACTAGTTTACTAGGAATAGATGAGAGGAAAAATGAAACTACAGAGAAAGTTATTTGGAGATGACTATTCCAAATATTCCAAGTAAAATGGCTTTTGCTATTCTAAGGTCAAAAAAGGTTTGAATAGAGAGTATACTAGGCAAATTTCAGTCCACCTGATAATTTAAATTAAATATACTATGATCATAGTGTACCACTTACTATTTGATTAATAATGAGTAAATTTTTGCAATTGGACATGATTCAGAATAGCAAGAGAACATTACCAAATTTATTAGTAGCTGAAAAAATATCAGATATGTTGTTATTGTTTTTGTTCACTGCCATCAAATCAGTTCTGAATCATAATGACCCTATGGACAACAGAGAAATCCTGCATGGTCTGCCCCATCCTCCCGATGTTCCTTGGCCTGAGTCCATGGTTGCAGCCATGGTGTCAACCCAGCCCTTTGAAGCCCTTCCTCTTTTTCTTCACCATCCCAGGTAACCAAACAAAATATTGTCCAAAGTTTCTGAAAATGAGACTCTCAGGTCCAAAAATTAGTAAAAATAAAGTCAACCATAATTGCACAAATGGAATAAAGCTTTCAGAACCTTCATTTGCTGCTGGGGCATGACTCAAACTGAGAATAAACAGCAATAGGACAATTACTATTCATAATCAGAGCTGATGCAATTTTGAAAGACTGGCTATGTCTTCCTTGAAAATACCTTTTCGCAGAACATAAACGTGGAGTGTAAACTATGGAGCATGTGGAGCTCTGGGGATATAGCTGTTCCATGTTGGGCTGTGATCTGAAGTTCAAAACTGCAGCTGGCAGTTCAAAACCACCACGAGTTCCAAGGGATAAAGACTGGGTTTTATACTCTAGAAAACGGTTACAGGCTCTAGAACCCAAAGAGGTGGCTATGAGTCAGCACTGACTTCACAGCAGTAAGTATTGCAGGACATATACAAACTACCTCATGTAATAAAAAGATCACACAGATGCTAACAAAAGAGATGACAGGTTCCTACTAAAAATAAGATACATACACATAAACACAATCTTTAGCAATGACACAAGAGAAAATTAACTAATCACTAAAATATTTTAAAATCTCCAACATTACACAAAGGAGCAAATCAAAACCACAATAACACTTTACAGCCACAACAATAACAAAATTCAATAAGCGAACAACATATCACGGAGAAGGTGCGGAGAGATTGTGACTCTCAGATACTGCTGGTGGGATTGCAAACATTATTGAAAGCCATATGGCACTATCTGGATCAACTAGGAATAGAAGTACTATATGTCCTAGCAATACCTCTGTTGAGCATGTGCCCCAAGGAAACAAGAGAAAAAAATAACAGTGCTTCCCCACATGCAGCACAACATCAAACAGCTGGAAACAACTTTAAGGAGATTGGTGAGTCTGCCTGCTGACCCCCATGAACCTGGTTCAGCAGCAAGAGAGGCGAATATGAGAGTGGGATGCCTGATCAGTTTAAAGAGTTGTGTGGATCCTGAGCCTATGGCATGACCTAGCCCAAAGGGGCTAGGTTAGTTGAGACTTGTGAAGACAAGGCGGCCAATGGGCACCCTGGCAAGGCTATGCAAGTCAGCTCTCACCCCAGAACTTGGACAGATGAAGATAAGATTTTTTTTTTAAGTCTGTGAATCGGTGCAGTTTGCTGCTGCCTTTATGGATGGCCTGTCCTGATTTGATTTTGCTTAGGATGCAGATTCACAAGGTTGCAAATAGAATGAAGATTCTTCATATCAAAGAACATGGTTGTCTCCTCAGAGCACTGGGTAGATATAAATGATATAAACTATTGCCATCAGAAAATCTTAGGACCTAAGTAAAACTAGCCACTGAATATCCTCATGTTTGCCATGAAAAATGTTATTTTTAGAACTATCTATATCAGAGGTTCTCAATCTGTGGGTCACAATCCCTTAGAGTGTTGAACGACCCTTTCATAAGGGTCACCCAATTCGCAAGAGTAGAAAAATTACAGTTATGAAGTAGCAACAAAAATAATTTTATGGTTGTGTGTGCGGGGGTGGGGAGGGTGGTTACCACAACATGAGGAACTGTATTAAAGGGCCACGACATTAGGAAGGTTAAGAACCACTGATCTATACAGTGTCAAATTAACATCCGTAAATAAAATGATTCGATGATAAGAACTTTTGAGAGAAATAAGCTTATGAGAGGAACAACGTAAGGAGAAGGAGAAGAATTGTATAGCTAAAAGAATGTAATCAATGTTAGTGAATTGTAGCATTGTAGTATTATTGTTCTCCTTTGGAACAGCTTCTGGGTTTGATAAGGTAACCTCATGTTAACAGCCCAATATGTAATCAACTAAACTTTGTGCTCTTCATCACTTCCCCAATACCTTAATTAACGCATTAATAACAGCACCTTCTCCCAAGGTGGAGACATCTGCATTGTCTGTGACAGTCCTAGTGGGGACTTAAAAATGATCAGACTTTGTTTTAATTCAGAAGCACAGAAGTATTAAGACAAGTATGCAATTTAAAATTGCTGCAAGTCACTATTATCATTGATAAGTTAATGCTTAAATGTTCAACATAAATCCCATGCGGCGGTAGTACACCAAGATGTTCATTAAGTGTAAAGTTATATCTGGAAAATGTGCGACTTGTGCCTCCAAATTCCCCAACATCAGAAACCATAGGCTCTGTAGCTAAGGGTCATTCCCACAAATCCCACTGCTCAGGTTCATTAGATGGAGACAAAAGAAAAGGTCAAGGAGGGGCTATCCCACCCTCATGGAATGCCATCAATATCTTGGTGTGAGCCCCTTGCCAAGTTTTGCAGCAGTATTTTCTTATTCAGCAAAATTCACTTCTGCTAAGCAAAAATAAAATTCTACCATCAGTCTGCTTAACAGCTAGCTAAGACATCCACACTTGCATTTTAGATTTAAGACTTTTTTTTTTTTTTGCATATCTCACAGAGAGTGGGTGAGTCATAACCCCAAATAAAGCTCAGGGCACTTCCTCTTTGCTAAATGTTGCTTTCTCCCCATGGTCCCAGAGTCCACGTGGGTCACTAGCGAAAACCACGGGTCCTGGCAAATGCCATTCAGCAATTTGTAATAATGGTGAACCAGGATTGAAAGCCCAATAACAGTGACTCAAACTTATTAAAGATGAATTAAGCATGGCCAGCACGGTCAAAAATATGCCTTCAAAAGTCTTTTGAGACGTCACTAAGTCTTTTTCTGCGAGAACCTCTGAAGGAAAACTGCTCAGTGCAAGAACATCATCCTTGTGGTCAAACACGCCAAAAAGGAATCCATACATTCTGTCCCTTATCTGTTGAAATAGAAGCAAAACTGTCCTTTGGATGAACAAAAGTCCTAAGATGTCATGAGCATGTTGAAAAACAGCTTGTCCTTGTGGCTTATAAAAACCAGGAATCTGATGTATTCTCCAGTTCGTACAGAAGAAAGAAAATCCATTCTTAAGGGGCTTCCCCTTGTGATAACACTTGTGGGGGAAACAGGAAAAGGGAAAATCAATCAATTGGCTCCTGAAGGTCTAGCTGACAAATACATTACTGACTAATTCCTTGTTCAACAAATCTAAGCTCTGGATGAGTGGAAGGGTTTAAAACTTGACACACTGCTGCCTACTGTAGCTTTAGTCAGAGGACAGGAGGCAGGTGTCCATTCATCTCAGCCAGAGAGACAGGCCACTCATTGCTTCATCAGCTCCCACAGGCCATGAACCATGTAAGGCAGTGGTCCTGTCCCATATGCCTAAGCAAAAACAAGTTTGCCCTTGCAATTAAACATTCTTTGTTTTAAATAAACCTGTGCATGTGTTAACTAGAACCTTAATAACAATTAATTTTTCAGATGCCCTAGGAGAATTAAAGTCTAGGTCCAGTTAAAAAGAAAAATAAAAGACCTGCAATATTTGTCAATTAATTTTTTTTTCTTTGTGCAGGTCTTTGTCAGTTATCATCTTTTCTTTGTCAGTTATCATCAAGTTGCTTCCAAAATGTGTGTTAGAATCAAATTGTGTTTCCTAGAGTTTTCAGTAGCTAATTTTTCAGCAATTGGACATTAGTCCAAGACTTCACTTGGTTGATTTGTACCTCCAGTCTTTCAGATTATAGCCAAAGGCAAAATCTCTTTCGTTTGTTTGGTTTTGCCAAGCATGTACCCATAAAAATCCCAACAGATTCTGAAAACCTACAAGAAAAATCAAATAAACCTTCAACCACCAAGAGAAGAGAAATCATAAAGATTAGAGTCGATGACCTTGTACTTGGTGGCCCAACAGATGGCCTACTGTATGGGAAGCTAGTAAGAATGGATACAAGGATGAAGAAGATGTTCTAACATTGATAGAGGCGATTGTTCAACTCCATTACCTTAAGTGTATTAAGACTTTGCTTAATGAACATTCCATGTGCTCTATTCTAGAGAATATTATATGCAATGGAAAATAATATACAGTAGGCCATTGCTGATAGATTGCTCCATATGTCAAAGAGATCGAGTTCAATAATTGGGTTTTCTCGTTCTTTTATGCTTGCTTTTAAGTGGCTTTTTTTCTTCCCTGATGATCTTTCTTCAAGAGTAGTGTATTGCAGTCTCTTATTATTATTGCTGTATTGTTTATTTTTTATTTAACTCTAAGAATTTGATTAACTTCTTTGGAGGTTCTGTCAGTGGGTGCATGTGTGTTTATGTTTTTTGTTCTATTATTCCTTGAATCAGTGAACATGTCATTTTATGTCTCTCGTGATGTTTTTGCCTTTAAGCCTGTTTTGTCAGAAATTAGTATTGCCATTCTAGAATTTTTTAGCTAGCTTGTTAAATTTTTCCTCATTTCTTATTTTTAGCCTATTTTTATCTTTGTGTCTAAGGTGCATTTCCTTTAAGCTGCATATTGATGGGTCTTGTTTTTTTTTTTATCCAGTCTGCTATTCTGCCTTTGGACTGGTGTTTTTAGTCTACTAACATTCAGATTTGTTATAGATATATGCTGGTTTGTAGTGCTCTCATTCTTTCTGGGCACATGTGGTTTTTAATGGTTTCTGTGTATTTTCTATTGTTTTGGGGTTGTCTGAGTACTGTTTACAAGTGTTGCTCTCTGGGTGATATTTTCTTATGTGCTTCTCGTGTTTGTCTACTCTTGTTAAATCTCCATGAAAAGTGTTCCTTTTAGGATTTTTTGAATACTGGTCTCGATTTTAATATTTTCTTTAACTCAACCTTATCTGGAAATACTCATTTCTCTTTTATATGTGCGAGACATTTTTGTACATATGAGATTCTTGGTTGGCAGGTTGCTGCTTGTTTTGTCTTTTAGAGTTTTATGTAAGTCACTCCATTTTCTTATCTGCCTGCGTTCTGTTAAAAAACTTGAGTTCCACTATTTTTTCTAAAACTGAATGATCATTGAGGATACATATACAGCAACTAAACCATGAATAAATCTCAAGAAATGTATGCTGAATCTTAATAATTCAAGAAAATCAATTGGACAAGTATCTTCCACTGTCATGTAAAAAAAAATCAAACACCGTTTAGTTATATTTGTTCTCAAGATTTTAAGGCCCTCATTGACTAGATTTGAATTCAGGATGGATTAACGGGAGATTGATATCTATCAACTTTCTCCCCAACAGGTATTCATTTTGTTTCTTGACTTTCAAGTTTAGGAAATAAGCTCACAGCCAAGTTCAATTGCTGTAATTGAGCTTCTCTTTATATACAAGAGGCTTCAAAAGTTCATAGAAAAATGGGAGCAAGGATAATGGAATTTTTCCAAAAACATTTTTGAAGCAGCTTCCTATTTTGAAAAATAGCTTTGTGGGAGATACCTGGTAGGTCTGCAGTTTCTCTTACACCAACAAAGAATAAGATATAGAATTGTACTTATTACTCTCCTGCTTATTATGCTTTCTGTATAATATATCACTTAATTTTCAATTAGATGGATCATTATACATGACACACACTTTTCATTATACGTAGTTTATATACCTTGAAGTGCTCAACAAATTGCCTACTAAAATATAATTGTGAGTAAACAGAGGTTTTATGAAGGCAATGTTTGCTGCTATAGATCATCCTGGAAATTAGGATCAGTTAAGGCTCCATTCTGACAGTTTCTGAATATATGAACACTAAGCACTCCCTTGTGCAGCATCATCCCAATTGATTCTGGGAGATGTAGACATAGCATTTCTCTTTTACACTGACTGTACTGTCCTTGCTACTCTCTTATCTAGTTTAATTTCCTATTTCTATATTTGTGTGTCACATGATATTATCTTCAAAAGAAAAATAGGGTTTAAAATATAATAACATAATGTTCACTGTCTATGTGAGTTTATACTGGTCACTCTGGTGAAATTTTTGGAGAAGTGCAATATTTAACCTAATATTATCAGTATTGTTACAATTCTGTCTACATAAGGGCATAAGTTAAACACATTTGCAATATAAATGATTTGTAAAACATAATGTTAAATTCTGATATTTTAAAAAGGTATATAAACATATATATTCCTTAAGTAAACTATTAAACGTTTATTCTTTATATATCAGGTAAAGAGCATGAAGTTTTAAGAGACTATTCTTTGTTTGTAATCCTGTAGATATCATCACAACATAATAGGGTTAAAATATGTCCAATATTCAGTTTTTCAACTAGTCTGGGAACAAATTAATTATTTCCATATTCATTCTTAATAATATCATTTTGATAAAATATTTATTTCATTTACCCTAAAACATTTGTAAATTGATTATTTACAATCCATCTAGCCTTATAGAGGAAAACATTTAAAATCAATTAAGTACAATAAACATTGAAAGGTTATTAAGTAATATTAAAATATTAAAAGAAAAATGTAACTATACAAAATGAATAAATTTTAAAGTACTTTAAAGAAGAGCATGTGTAAATGCTATGTCTAATAAATATTTCTGAAGTGAAAAAAATCTAATTGCCTTTGGGTATGTAATTTTACAATCTCACAGGTGGATGAATAGAGAATTATTTATTCTTACACAGAGTAATTCATTGTTGTTTTATATATATACCAGAATTTGTTTCAAAGCTATGTATTTAATTTTTATACCAAACAACTTCATCACCTTCAAAGTACTCTCCATTACATGCAATACATGTGCCAAATTGTGATTCCATTCTTGAAAAGCTTTTTCAAACTCTTCTGTTTGGATGACTGAGAGCACCTCTCACCTTTTTCACCCTCAGCTCTTCTACATTGCCAAATCACAGTCATCTCATGTCATTCTTCATTCATAGAAACACAACACAATCATACGGACTGAGGTCAGTTAATTAAGGTGCATAAGGTAAAAGAGGCAGGCTGTTTTATGCCCAAAACTGGCTTATTGAGGTGACTGTGTGAGCAGGTGCATTGTCATGGTGGCAAAACCAGTTCTGCCAAAAATAAGGCCTTTTTTATTTTACACTGTTATGCAATCTTTTAAGAATCTTAAAATAAAAAGCTTAATGAACAGTCTGTCCTGGTGGAATGAACTCCAAATGCCATATTCCCCTCATATATAGAAAATGAGAATCATCTCCCTTTCTTTTACTAATAATGTGTAATTTTAAAATATTTCCCTTAAATATTCCTAGTGAAAGTGTCTTCCTTTAAGACCCCAGTCACTATCTCTTTTGATAGCTGGGCACCATCAGCTTTCTTCACCACCTTTACTTGTTCACCCACTTTGGCTCCAGCCGTTGTGTCGGGAGAGTGAGCATCATAGAGTTCCAATTTAATAAAAGAAGGTATTCATGCATTGAGGGAGTGTTTCAGTAGAGGCCCAAGGTCCTTCCGCCACCTTAATACTTGACCTATAAATATAGACACATAGATCTATTTCCCCATCCTCCTATATATATTTGCATGTACATGTCTTTGTCTAGACCTCCATGAATGCCCTTTGACTCCTAGCTCTTTCCTCCATCTCCCTTGACTTTCCTCCTGCCCTACTACCATGCTTCATCGCCACCTGGGCTAGAGTATACCTCTTCTCTAAGCAACCTTACCCTTGATCATTTCCCACCATGCCTGCCACTCCCCCTTCTCTACATGGAAGAAGCACACCGGCCAGTGCGATCACAAGGTGCCAAGGGACCAGGTATAAGGCATCATGCAAAAAAAAAAAAAACAACAACGATATAAGTGTGTGTATGTATGTGTATATATGTGTATATGTATATGTATATATATACCATATTAAATGAAGGGGGAAGTGCAGAGTGGAGACCCAAGGCCCAAGTGTTGGCCAATGGAGATCCCCTCATAGAGGCATTTAGGAGAGGAGATGGGTTAATTAGGGTGCGAGGTAGTACCGATGAAGAACACAGCTTTCCCCCAGATGCTGGATGCTTCCTCCCCCCAACTACCAAGATTTGAATTCTACCTTGCAGGCCTGGATAGGACAGAGGCTGTACACTGGTACATATGAGGGCTGGAGGAACAGGAAATCCAGGGTGGATGATACCTTCAGGACCAAGGGTGTGAGGGACGATGCTGGGAGAGTGGAGGGTGAGTGGGTTGGAAAGGGGGAACTGATTACAAGGATCCACATGTGACCTCTTCCCTGGGAGAGGGACAGCAGAGAAGGGGGGAAGGGAGACTCCAGATAGGGCAAGATATGACAAAATAACGAGGTATAAATTACCAAGGGCACATGAGGGAGGGGGGAAAGGGGAGGGAGGGGGAAAAAAAAAAGAGGACCTGATGCAAGGGGCTTAAGTGGAGAGCAAATGCCTTGAGAATGATTGGGGCAGGGAATGTATGGATGTGCTTTATAAAATTGATGCATGTATATGTATGGATGGTGATAAGAGTTGTATGAGTCCCTAATAAAATGTAAAAAAAGAAAAGAGGAGAAAAAAATGATTAGGGCAAAGACTGTACAGATGTGCTTTATACAATTGATGTATGTATATGTATGAACTGTGATAAGAATTGTATGAGCCCCTAATAAATTGTTAAAATTAAAAAAATAATAATTTATGCATTATCAAGGGTTCAGGAGGGAGGGAGGGTGGAGGAGGGAGGAGAAAAAAAGAGGAGCTGATACAAAGGGCTCCAGCAGAAAGAAAACGTTTTGGAAATGATGATGGCAACATGTACAAATGTGCTCAATACACTTGATGTATGGATTGTGGTAAGAGTTGTACAAGCCTCCCAATAAAAAAAATTATTAAAAAATAAAAATAATGCCCCCAAAATTCTGTTAAAATGTAATGTAATGCTCATTGTTGCTGTATAGAAGCCTTGAAGATTTCTCTGTAGAAATAGATGTAATACACTGCTCATTGCTATTTACATATAATTTTTTTTGCATAGTTCTTTGTAGAAAATACAGAAGCTATGGGAAAGTGTAAAGAGGAACTGTAGCTCACCAGTAATTCCACTAGAGAAATACCTGTGACCACTTGGGAACATTTACTCCCATCTTCTGTTCTATGTCTGGAATACCAAGACTGTAGTATAAATGTAGTGTGTGTATCTTGCTTCTTCCATTTAGCATATGTATTAATGCCTTTTCCCATGTTATGAAATCTTTTAAAAATGTGTAATGTCACTGACAATTTATTTAAATGCTTTAATGTTCTTGAAAAAAAGTGTCTTCCTATAATATCAGCTTTACTTTAGTTATATAGTTATATATAATTATATTTAAATAATTTAATTATATAGTCCTTTTGAGAAAGATATGGTGAAGGAAAAAAACATCTCTGAAAGGGATATGCCCCTAGATACTTTTTTTTCTTTTCCACAAAAAGTGGCTTCTTCAAAGCATGGAGCTTGCATGACTTTGGTGAATGTGATGAAGAAAGCAGATGGTGCCTGGCTATCTAGCACAATAGTGTCAGGGGTCTTAAAGGCTTGTATTCAAACAAGTGGCCATTGATCTAGCAAGGAATGAACAAATTCCACATGGAAGAAGTACTCCAGCATTTGTGAAGCAAATATGCTGAAGGAAAATGGTATCAAACCTAAAATTGTAAACACCCAGTTGTGAAAGATTGTGGAGTACAATGGAAATATATTTATTAGACTAGGCTCTTCATTGCAGAGGAAGGACTAAAAATCATATGTGTAGCTTCAAAACATTGACAGATACTTAAGGCTTAATGAATGGATGGCTTAATAATTGTCAGGGATACTGCGAGATGATGACCTTTGAGTATACAACCTTGACACACACCTTTCCTGATTTCAAAGCATCCAGCCTTCCCTTGTTTTATTTGCACAACTGCCGCTTGATCCACGTACAAGTTATGCATAAACACAATCAAATGCTGGAGTTCCTATTTTTAAGTTATCCGTAGTTTATTATGGTCCATCTGGTCAAATACCTCAGCATAGTCGAGTAAACAAAAGTGCACATCTTTCTGGTATTCTCTGCTTTGTGCTAAGATACCTCTGACATCAGCAATGATACCCTTTCTTCCATCCTTTCTTCTAAACCTTGTCTGAACCTCTGGCAGCTGCCTGACAATGTATTGCTGCAACAGCTGGATGATCTACAGAGGAATATCGCTTGAATGTGATGTCAACTACAGTGCTCCATACCTTGCTCCTTCCATTGAGTCACCATTATTTGGAATGGGTACAAACACGGATCTCTTAGTAGAACTGCACTATTAATCTTTTCAATTCAGTAGGTTCTGTTGTGATTTCCCGTCTCATCCCTAATTCTAAATATCCACATCTGCTCCATCTTTTCCTTTGTTAAGTTTGCTAGCTGTGTCAATTTTTTAAAATCATTTTATTGGAGCCCATACAACTCATCACAATCCATACATACAACAATTGTGTGGAGCACATTTGCACATATGTTGCTATCATCATTCTCAAAACACCTGTTTCTACTTGAGCCCTTGGTATCAGCTCCTCATTTTTCCCTTCCCTCCCTGCTCTGCCCACGCCACTGAACACTTGATAATTTATAAATTATTATTTTGTCATATCTTACATCATCCTATGTCTCCCCTCACCCACTTCTCTGCTGTCCATCCCCCAGGAAGGAGGTTATATGTAGACCTTGCAATATGTTCTCCATTTTTACCCCACCTTCCCTCTACCCTCCTAATATCGCCACTCTCACCACTGGTCCTGAGGGGTTCATCTGTCCTGGATTCCCTGTGTTTCCGGTTCCTATCTGTGCCAGTGTAGTCAGGGTACAGTGTAGCAATGATGAAATATATAATTTTCCTCCAGTTCTTGAATGCTTCCTGCCCCCCCACTGTCATGATCCCAGTTCTACCTTACAAATCCGGCTGGACCGGAGAATGTACACTGGCACAGCTGTGTCTATTTTATAGATCCTTTCAAAGAGCCAAGTTTTTGTTCTGTTGATTTTTGCCTTTCTTCTGCTTTCTTGTTCTTTTTATCTCTGCTCTAATATTTTGTGATTTCATATATTTTGCTTTGGGGAGGATTATGCTGTTTATTCTAACTGCTGGAGGTGTTGTGTTATGATGCTGAATATGATTCTCTCCTTTTTTCTAGTGTGTGCATTTTTTGCAATTAAGTGACCTCTGATAACTGCCTTAGGTAATCGTATGTTGCATTGTCATTCTCATTGATTTTTTTGAACTTCCCAATTTCTTCTCTAATTTGGGCTATTTCCCATTCTGTATGTTTGTGTGTGGGTATTATGATTTCATTTTACCTTCATTTTTCCATTGTATCTGTAATGTTTTCACTATTTCGTGTGTTGGTTTCTGGGTGATGTTACATCCTGTGGGGTTCTCATGTTTGTGTGCCGCTATTCTTAGCTTTCTGCCCATTAAAATTTGGAAATTATTTTGTGATGCTTGTTTTGTTTCCCCATTTTCTCTTTGTTGGAGAAAACATCTATATTTCCTTCTTATTTGATGGAGAGCTTTGCTGTATAAAGGTTCTTGGATTGCAGTTGTTTTTCAACTTTTGCCATATGTTGTTCTAATTTTTTCTTTCTTGAATGTTTTCTGTGGAGAGGTCTGAGCGTATTCTTACCTGCTTACCTTTGTAGGTGACAGCTCTTTCTCTCTAATTGCTTTCATGATTCAACCCTTTAAATAATTTGACCACTATCTATATTGAGTCTTGGGTTTGTTTTGTTGGTGTTTGTTTTGTTTTTTTGGCTGGGGGTGTAATCTAATTGTTGTTTTCTCGGCTTCCTGAATGGTTATTGTCTCTCCTTTTAGATGTTGCAGACATTTTCTTCCAGGAATTTACTTACAATTTTAACTGTAGAGTTATTTGTTTCTTCCTGCTTAGACAATGGCAGTGGAAGCATCTCCCTGCTGGCTTGGGTCTCCATGTGGCCCCTCATGCTCCAGGCCTCTCCATGTGGCCTGTCAACAGGAAGAAAGAGCAGAGAGAGTGTGTATCTATCTCTATCTTGCCTACAAATTAGATCATCAAGTTATGACCTGATTGGCAGACTAGACTCCACCCCTTCACAAATAGACAGGAGATTATGTAACTGATGCAGACTACCACTTGTCAACTTGACAGTTTTATAAAACCATTTATCCATATGTAAATTTTTAACAAAATAATAAAACCATATCTGTACCTAAAAGGATAAAACTAAAATGCATACAATTCACCATGTTACAAAGCCTCATTTAAACACAATATTCTCTACGTGAACAACATACAACATTCTATGCCTAACAATTGCAGTTAAGTAACACCTACACCTTAATCCTATGAATATATTCCCCCACCTAGGAGCACTCATAACCCAGGCACTTCATGCCTTTATCCAACCAATTTTGGATATCCAATTTCTACACTGCCCACTTAGATCAACCCAGTTATCTAACGAGACAATCATATTCTTTAATGTGATGAATCTTGATTCTGATTGTAACCTTGTGAGGTCTGTATCCATAAGCAAAGTCAAATCAGAATAGAACATCCATAAAATCAGCAGCAACATGCACCGGTTCACCCACTCAAAAATCTTCTCTTCATCTGGTCAGGTTTCAGTCAACTCAGTGTGCACTGCCTCAGTTAGCCACACAAGATGTATTAGTCTGGGTAGACTAGAGAAACAAATTCATGACTTCTATCATATGTATAAGAGAGAGCTTGATATACAAGAGCAATTGAATATTGAGAAAACATTCCCGCTCAGTCCAGATCAAATCCATAAGTCCCATATTAGCCCATACGTCCAATACCAATCTATAAAGTCCTCTTCAGAATCACGAACCACATGCAATGATGCTGAGTGCAGGACGATCACAGGCCAGTGAGTGCAAAGTCTTGTGGATCCAGTGGAGGTAGCTGTGTCGTGTCAGTAGAATGTCTCTTATGAGGAGAGTTTGTTCATAGCTCCAGATTTTTTCAGTCTCAAGCATAAACCACTGCTTTAAAATGCAAAAATACAAAGAGTTTCTTTTTTTTTCTTTTTTCCAATCTGCCAACAGCCCCCTAGGCAAGTCCCTTTGCCTTGACAGTCCTGAGTACTGAAGACAATAAGTGGGGTTTAGCTTTTCAGAGCCTTTTTGGCAGGCTTGTCCTAACCGATTTAATGATTCAAATTGGTGGCTGAAACAGTTAGCTTACAAACTCTATTTATATTTCCCAATAATCATTTTGGTCAATCATTTTTTATCTTAATAGTCAAAAGATAATAGTATAAACCTAGTACAGCTAGGTCCTAAGCTCAATTCTTAAAAGAGTGAAGTTCAATCCTTTTTTATCTAATCTTCCTCCTTAGGTAAACTATTCCATTGATAGAAAATATGGCCTTAGGTCTCTAGCTGAATTGGCTCAAGCCAAGGCCAGACCTTCTGTCAGTCACTTTGACCTTCTGTCAGCTGTTCTCACTATGCAGCATGGTCTTTGAGAATATCAAATGGGGATTTCACCCCCTGAGCTCAAAATACACATTAATCTCATTCATTTTCTCCATTTTAAACAGGAAGAACCGCAACTAAAGAAAATCATCCAGAGTTTAATTTCCCACATTCCTTCCAGAAAACAACCCAGTAAATGCATGGACATATCTGAGCTCCAGCTAGCCAAATAATAAGTCCCATGAAGCACAGATCAAACAAGCATCCAGTCCCCATCTTGATGATTTCTTTCTCGAGTACCTCACTCCTCAAGTACCGTATTGAGTTAGTCTGGGTTGACTAGAGAAAAAAAAATTCATAGAAACTCATATGTGTAAAAGAAAGAATTTATATGTGCATAAGAAAGAGCTTTATATAAAGAGCAATTGTATATTAAGAAAACATCCAAGCCCAATCCAGATAAAGTCCAAAAGTCTGATATTAGCCCATATGTCCAATACCAGTCCCACGATTCCTCTTCAGACTCAGGCAGCCATGCAGTAGTGCCGAATTCAGGATGATTAGAGACCAGTGGGTGGAAAGACTTATGGATTCAGTGGCAGCAGAAGCATCTCCATGTTGGTGTGGTTCTCCACATGGCTCCCCCAGTTCCAGACAGCTGGCTCCATCAGTGTGTCTCCATGTGGCTTGTCAATAGAAAGACACAGCAGAGAAGGTATGTATCTGACCTCTAGTCAGCTGTTTATCTCTGTTGAGCCTCAAAGTGAGGTCATCAAGTTACCACTTGATTGACAGGCTAAACTCCACCCCATTCACTCTTAATCCTCTCAAATTGACAGATTATATAACTACCCAAATTACTAAAATTAATACTGGGATTTAATAGAAGTCAAATAGAGTCTTCAAGCTATTGGGATGTGGTTTATATGCTGCAGTTACTTACCAGGACAACAATTCTGATATAAATATTGTGGCATGGGTTTACTGATTCTATTAAGCCTTCTATTGTTGTTAGGAACCATGGAGTCAGTTCTGACTTATCATGACCCTATGTACAATAGAATTAAATACGTCTCAGTCATGAGCCCTCTTTCAACATTCTTTTCCATATATCTATGAAAAATAACTTCCATGGTATTAAAAAACAAAAATAAATCTTTCAAAGACTCCAAGGAAAGATTGGCAAATATTCTTGGTAAAGGGATATATGGTTACTTTAGACTCTGCAGACCATTTGGTCTTTGTTGCAACACCTTAATTTGTCCACATATTGAAAAAAGCCATACTTAAGATGTAGATGGATGAACATGATTTTTTGCCCTTTGAGATTTATGATTTGAAAAAATATATCTATTTAGAAAACAAACTGTACCAGATAGCATTCAGCCCATCCAACATAGCTTCCTCACTAATTAT
The DNA here is from genome assembly GCF_050624435.1 of Tenrec ecaudatus. Taxonomy (NCBI): domain Eukaryota; kingdom Metazoa; phylum Chordata; class Mammalia; order Afrosoricida; family Tenrecidae; genus Tenrec; species Tenrec ecaudatus. The sequence continues at coordinate 139,616,962 of NC_134540.1, read as the reverse complement.
TTGTAAACATGTAAGATGATGCTAAATTGTCTCTGGACCACTGAGAGATGGGTTGCCAGGGCTGAGCAAAGGCAAGGCAGACATAGGAACTATACCAAAATCATTTTGTGGTGTTTTAATTTCCCTAGTAAACATGTGTAGTCTGCAGCGTGCTGCTATAACAACTATCATCAAACAGAGAAGTAAAATACATTGGGAATAATGGGTACTTTCAGAATAAGGCAAGGAAGTTAAAAGGTGATTCTATGTCTGATTTCTGCCCTGTGGGCCAGTCTGGAGTTGGATTATTCTTCCTGTGTTAGTCTGGGTAGACTACAGTAACAAATCCCGGGATACTCATATGTGTATAATAGAGAACTTTATATCAAAGAGCATTTGCATATTAAGAAAACATCCCAGCCCTGTCCAGATTAAGTCCAGAAGTTCGATATTAGCCCATATGTCCAACACAAGTTTGTAAATTCCTCATGCAACACATGCAATGATGCTGGATGCAGGAGGATCACAAGCCTGTGGGTGGAAAGTCTTGTGGATCCAGCAGTGATGGAAGCATCTCAGTGATGCCATAAGTCTCCAAGAGACCTCTAGTTCCAGGGCTCTAGTATAGCTCCATTATCTTGTCAGTAGGAAGTTTGTTTCTCTCCCACCTCCAGGGATGAAGATCAGAGTTCCCAGAATCCGAAACAGAGGCCTCAATCAGTGGCTATGACCTCATTGACTGGCTAGACTCTACCCCTTCACAAGTTGACAGGAGATTATGTAACTGCCAATCCCCACCCCCTTGTAATACTACAAGATATCTGATGTCACCCCAAGCCATTTTCTCAGGGATAAAAGAAAGTCTGGAAGTTCAAGGATAAGGCATTAGTAGGATAAGAAGCAGTAGTGAAGTAAATTAAATTTAACTTACTTTTTGCTACGTGATAAACCATCCCAAACCCCAATGATTTAAGTAACTATTTTCATAACTCAAGGTTCATAAGGTCACTTTTCTTCAGCAGACTTACTCAAATCACTATATTTTCAATCAACGTATATGTACATGGTTAAACGAGAGAATTGATAGGAAAGGCTGAAAAATAATTCTACTGTTGAATTATAGCGTTGTTGAAGAGGACAAAATATACCATATGCTTCTAGAAAATATACTAAATTTGTCTTGGCATGAGTATAGCCAGAATGTGCCTTAGAATTGGGAATGATGAGACTTTGTCTCATATACTTTGGTTATGATTTTAGGAGAAACCAGTCTCTGGAGAAGGATATCATGCTCAATAAAGTAGAAGGTAAGCCAAAAAGACAAAGACCTTCAATGAGATGAATTGACACAGAGATTGTAATAAGGGAAAGAAGCATGGAAATTAACAAGAGGACTATGTAGGGTCACTTTGAATTATAAGTGACTAGGTTAAAAAATTTACACATAATTCTTTTTTTTAATCATTTTATTGGAGGCTCGTACAACTTTTCTCATCCATACATACACCCATTGTGTCAAGCACATTTGTACCTGTGTTGCCAACATCATTCTCAAAACATTTACCTTCAACTTGAGCCCTTGGTATCAGTTCTTCATTTTCCCCCTTCCCACCCCTTTTCTTCCCTCCCTTGTGAACCTTTGATTATTTATGAATTATTATTATTTTGTCATGTTTTACACTGTCCGATGTCTCCCTTTACCCATTTTTCTTTTTCCCATTCCCCAGGGAGGAGGTGAAATGCAGATCCTTGTAATCGGTTACCCCTTTCCACACCACCATTTCTGCAAACTCCCGGTACTGCTACTCTCACCACTGGTCCTGAAGGGATCATCTGCCCTGGAATCCCTATGTTTCCAGTTCCTATATGTACCAGTGTACATCATCGGGTCTAGCCAAATTTGTAAGGTAGAATTGGATCATGATAGTGGGCTGGGGGGTGGAGGGAGGGGAGGCAGCATTTAGGAACTAGAGGAAAGTTGTATGTTTCATCCTTACTGCACTGCACCTTGACTGGCTTGTCTCCTCCATGTGATCCTTCTGTAAGGGGATGTCCAGTTGCGTTCAGATGGGTCTTGGGTTCCCAATCTGTACTCCCCCTCATTAACAATGATTGTGTTTTTTTTTTCTTTTTGATGCCCGATACTTGATCCCTTCGACACCTTGCGATCACACAGACTGGTGTGCTTCTTCCATGTGGGCTTTGTTGCTTCTGAGCTAGATGGCCGCTTGTTTACCTTCAGGCCTTTAAAACCCCAGACACTATATCTTTTGATAGCCAGGCACCATCAGCTTTCTTCACCAAATTTGCTTATGCACCCATTTGTCTTCAGGGATCATACCGGGAAGGTTAGCATACGGTGATATGATTTTTTGATTTTTGATGCCTGCTTACTGATCCCTTCGGCACCTCGTGATCACACAGGCTAGTGTGCTTCTTCCATGTTTGCTTTGTTGCTTCTGAATTAGATGGCCGTTTGTTTACCATCAAGTCTTGTTTAGCCAAATAAACTATCCTAGGATTAGAAATGAAAATATGAATATTTATAAAAATATAATTCAGAAACAGGATTATAAATTATTATCTTACTGCGCTACTGTTTTTCAAATCATAGACAAGCCAACTGTGAGCATGGCACAGGGCCAGGCACTGTTTCCTTCAGAAACCTCAACAAAGCCAAACCAAAATTAAACCCATGCCTGTAAGGATAGCTGTTACTCACAGAAATGATTATGACAGAGTAGAACTTAGCCTTATGGTTTCTATAAATCAGCAAAATCCTGGTTTTAAAGAAACTACAACAAATTTACTGCCCTTGAGTCAATGTTGACTCTTGGTGACCCTATGGGACAGGGAAGAACTGCTCCTGTGAGTTTCCAAGTGTCTGTTTCTGGGAAGAGAGCCTCATCTTTCTCAGCGTCGCTGGTGGTTTCAAATGGACAACTTTGCAGGTTGTAACCCAGTGCATAACCACTATGCCAACAGTGGTCCTAGTAAGCTAGGGAGAACTTCTTGAAAAGAAGCAATTGCCATACAATACGTTAGATTCTCAAAATTATACTTTATTGATCAGGAAAAAGACATAGATTTTAAAAATTATTGTCACAGTAATCATATTTCAGCCAAATAATAAATATCCTTCAATAAATTTCTGATATCAAGAGACAATATGTTGAGGAACAGTATAGCATTACTTATTTTGTTGTTGTTAGATGCCATTGAGTCAAATATGATTCATAGCAAACCTGTATAAAACAGAAGAATGTACTGTCTCACCCTGTGACATCCTCACAGCTCTATCAAGTTGATGTCCCTTTCCAAGGACTAGTCTCTCCTGGCAATACGTCCTAAGTAGATGAGATGAAGTTTCACCAGCCATGTTGCCAATTAGTATTCTAGATGTACTTCTTCCTGAACAAAAAGATGTATTCTCCTGGCCACATGTGAAATTTTTAATATTTTATATCAGCCCCACAATTAAATTGCATCAAATCTTCAGTCTTCCTTTTTCAATGTACAACTTTTACATGCATATGAGGTCAATGAAAATAACATGGCTGAGTCAGGGATTAGTTATCAAAATGACCTTCTTGCTTTTCAACCCTTTAAAGAAGTCTTGTGCATCATATTGACCCAATGCAAGGCAACCTCTCATCTCCTGACTTCCCTGAACATTAACCATGGGTCCAAGCAGCATAAAATCCTTGACAACCACAATATTTTCTCCGTTTACAACATTGCCATTGGTCTAGTTAAAATAATTTTTATTTTCTTTATTTTGAAATCCATTTGAAAACTGCAATCCTTGATTTTCATCATCAAGTGCTACAAGTGCTCCTTGATTTTAGCAAGCAAGGCTGTGTCATCTGCGTATCAAATTTTGTTAAGCCTTCCTTGAAAACAAATACAGCCTTTTTCTTCATATAATTAAGTTTATCTGATTATTTGCTCAGCATATAGATAGCATATAGATCAATCATATTCATAGGCTTCAATGCAAATGAATGGAAATTATTTTGAGATTTTTCTAAACACCATTTTTGGACATTATATTTATGAAGAATATTAATTATTATATGAGATGAACAAAAATATATATTTTAGTCTTATCTTGTATGGCAAAATTGCCTATTAAAATAATAAATTATTCTAGAAATAGAATATGAGAAGATGTATTCAAAATATGTTATGAAAGCATATGATTCTTTGGAGCCCATTTAAAGTTCGAATTCATTTCTAGATTAAAATATTCTTTGTTAAAAGTTAACAATTTATTTTTCAAGCAGTTTTCCAATATGGGATTTCCTGAAATACAAATGAAAAGGTTTTTGGCAATGGTAAGAGGTGAGAAGACAAATATCTCAGTCATAATATAAAATAGTACTAAAACGTATATCTTTATTATTATAGTACTACAAAGAGTTTATGTATAGAGTGAAGCAATAAAATATGGTCAGTGTCTTTATATATCAGAACCTCTGCCTTAAAATTTTTTACCATTTATATCCATCTATTTCTAAACTTATAAATAGAAAGGTTTAATTATCTCTTCCCTTTTTGTCATGTATATATATACATATATATAACAAATTGTATATATAATATAGAAAACAAAATATATATAGAAAACAAATGATATATAAAACAAGTATTCAAGTATTATCATTCAGTGGTTCATTGTGAAAGGTAATGGTCATAGTGGAATATATAATTTTTCACTTTCCTGTATCTAAGCAAATAGAACATTTACCATTTCTTTTATGGCTTAAAGGGGGGTCCTGGTGTGTCATAAATAGATAAGTAATAGCCTCTTCAATAACGGAATATAAGTACAAAACAGTCAGTGAGGCTAAATCTAAATCCTGTTGGCTAGTGATTCTGGTACAACAAAAGCAGACACACACACAAGCTTTTATTTCACTGTATTTACAAACACAGTAATTGTCACTAGTATATCATGCCAATAGATCCACATTCATGGCCTGGAGCCATAGCAATTTAGCCATATGGCTGCTAACCAAAAGGTTAGCATTTTGAACTAAGGAGTTGCTATTTGGAAGACAGATATGGCATACTTCCTGTGAGGCGGTTTGATTATCACACTATACAATGTTATGAGAAGAAAGTTTTTAGTTGAAGATAATCAGACTTTATATATATATAATTTCATGAAGATTAGTTGAGATCAATCTAAAAAGATCCGACATGAAGGAATTTTTTTTAATTTATATAATTTTTAAAAACAGGAAAATGAATAAATAGTGAGCAGGATGGATAAAAAAATTCAGCCTATTCGTGAATAACGAGGAAATATTAGACCGACTACAAGAATTCCTTGCTCTGCTGCATTGAGGATTTTGTGCAACCGTTAATCTTCATAACAATAAATGAAAAATGCAGGCAGTGATAATTTTCTACCTGTTACAGAGTGACTGTTTTACCTGCACCTAAAATGATCCCCCTTGTCTTGAAGATGTCTCAGGAGCCAGCTAAAAACGATGGATTAGAGTTCATCATGAACTCTTTCAAAGAGTGAATTATAGAGAAGCCAATTACATTTTTATTTGGTATAACAATACCTTTCTAAAATTCTACTTCTGAATATATGCATAACCATACATAACTACACAAATAAAACTATGCATAAATCCTTTTCTTATGGTCTAATTAGTTGTTTACACCTTCCTCCTGTCCCCATCAGTATTTCTTTTTTGTTGTTGTTGAAAATTTCTTACTGCAGTACCTCTCATTCTTCCCATGAAATACAGTTTAGAAATAGTTACACCAACTAGACCCAGATCATCAAGATAAACAATCAACAGGAGAAAAGAAGTCATCAAGATTAGGGAAGAAACAAACATCAAGACAAAGCCATGAATCCTTTCTCAGTTCATGTAATGTTCTGTTCCAAGCTCCTAACCAATGAGTTGGCGTGCCTGCCCAAGTTCATGAGCCACGTGCTGTTATATTGTTAGGTGTCTTCAGTCGTGTCAGCCCTGACTCAAAGTGGCCCTATGTGGGATAGAATGAAATACTGCACTGCCCTGTGTCATCCTCATAATTGTTCTTATGTTTAAGTCCATCGACATAGCCACTGTGTCAATCATCTTGTAGAAAGTCTTCCTCTTTTTTGTTGCCACACTATACCAAGGATGATGTCCGTTTCCAGGAACTGACCTCTCTTGGCCACAGGCCAAAGTACATGAGAGGAAGTCTCCCCATTTTTGCCTCTAAGGAGTATTCTGGATGAAATTCTTCCAAGACAGATTTGTTTGTTCCTTTGGCAATCCATGGTACTTTCAAAAGTCTTTACCAGAACCATAATTCAAGTGCATTGATTCTTCTTTATCATTGTTCAGTTTCCATATCTCACACGCATAATCTGTGGCTGGAAATACCATGGCTTGGAACAGGAGCTAGATACCACGGTGTGGTAGTTGATCGTGAATTGGCTGCAATCGTTTGGTCTGCACTTGGAAATCACTAGCATCTCCAAGGGAGAGAAACCGGAGTTCTACTCCCATAAATAGTTTGTCTCAGAAACCCATGCTATGGGTCAGTGTTGACTTGATGGCAGAGTTCGTTTTTATTGGTTGGGGACAGGAACATCTTAGTTCTCTAAGTAACATCCTTGTTTTCAACAATTTAATAAAGAGATCTTGTGCAGTACATCAATTCAGACTCAATGAAATGTGTCATTCAATCTCTTCTTCATACAAGACAGCTTCTTGGATTATTTGTTGCAGATAGATATTGAAACATTATGGTAAAAGGATATCACTCTGACTTACACCCTTCGTGATTGTAAATCGTCTTTGTTCTGTTTGTTCAACTACCTCTTGATCCATGTGCAAAATCTGCATGGGCACAATGAAGTATTCTGGAGATCCCATTCTGCTCAAGGTAATTCATAATTTATTATGGTTTATACACAGTCAAATGCCCTAGCATAGTCAATGAACACAAGTAAATATCTTTCTGATATTCTCTGCTTTGAGGTCAAGATTCATCTGACATCAGCAACAATTATATCGCTTGTTCTACATGCTCCTCTGAATCTGGCCTGAGCTTCTGACATTCCCTTTCTGTATTGCTGCAACCATTGTTGGTGATTATCAGCAAAAATTTACTTGCATATGACATTAATGATATTGTTCTAGAATTTGAGGATTCTGTTGGGTCACCTCTTCTTGGAATGGGTACGATATTTGTATCGATTTAACTGGATCTCTTCTAGTCAGTTGGTTCATCGGTCTTCTGAATTTGCTGGCAGAGACAAGTGAGTGTTTCTAATGCTTCATCACCTTGTTAAAATATTTCCCTTGATAGAAGCTCTATCAATTCATTGAGCTTTTTTTTTTCTTTTGCTAATGCTTCCAGTGCAGCTTTGAATTTTTCCTGCAGCACTATTGGCTCTTGTTCATATAGTCCTTGAAATAATGGAGTATCAACTAGTTCCTTTTAGTTCATGACTATTTGAATTCTTTCCTTCTATTGATGGTTCCTGTATCATTCAATGTTTTGCCTATAAAACTTTCAATATTTCAACCTGAGGCTTCAATTTTTTCATGAGTTCTTTCAGTTTAAGTTATGCCGAACGTGTTTGTCCTTTTTGGTTTTCTAAGTCTTTGCACAATTCATTACAATATGTTACTTGACTGATATCAATCTTTATGCGTTCCATTTCTTTTTTGATGACTTTCAATTTTCTGAGATTTACACTATCTAACATTCTGAATTTCCATCATTAGCAGATTTTTGAAGCTGTTTCTCCTTATTTTGAGCAATGCCTCATGAGAACATAAGAATCTTGATGATTCCATTCACACAGTGTTTAATTGAATCATGCCACCATGGTGACTCTACTCAGAAATCAGTTCAGTAGCATATCTCATGCCCTCCCGCCCAAGGGGCCCAGCCTCTGACACTGTCTCTGACGATGTTCTGCTTCCACTTATCAGGCTCTCAGCATCGGACAATATCTACAAGTTATGCATTAGGTTTTTAGTGGCTCTCCCACTGAAGAGGGGCTCTGAGTCCTTCGTTGTTTATCCTAGTCCGGAAACTCCACAGAAACCTATTCCCTTTGTTTCACCCTGTAGTTATTTGAAGTGCCAGTGACATAGTTTCTAGTATCATGACAACCCACAAGCCACCACAGTACCGCGACTAACAAGCAAGTGGTGACACTATTCATATATCAATAGCCTTTATAACATCTTAAAAATGACTTCATCAGAGGATGCCTCACCTCAGTTGGGGGCAGTTTCACATATTGGTGGACCAATCCAAATGGCCATGTCATTTGCATCCTGGTCATTCCAAATCAACAGATACTTCAACAAATGTGCCCAATGAATGTTAAAGGGAAATAAAATCCAGAGGTGGGGGTGGAGGATAATCTCTGTGTCAGAGGTTGTGATTTTATATCTTGATGGGTAAACATATCCACCTTTGTGAAGAATACTTAGACCCCTAATAAGAGAAGATACCCTAAGCAGGCTCTCTTGAACAAGTTTCTGTCTAGCTATTGGTGACTCAGACCATGTGTCTGAGACCATGATTCAGACAACTGGGATTTTATACTCTGTCCTTACCATGTGCCAACGTCTTTCATAGGCCACCCCAGAACAAAGCTGCAGTTTGGAAACCCCAGTAATGGAACTGCACTGTGCTATAAACAGACCTGTAGAAAATGGGAGGAACTGAAATATTCCTTTGGACTATTAATAAGATAATAATATCTAACGTGCACATGCATCTGAGGCAATGGTGGTTACCATGGTTTGGGTCAGAAACACCTTAGTGCTCAAAGCAACGTCTTTGCTTCTCAATACTCTAAAGAGCTCTTGTGAAGCAAGTTTGTATAGTTGCAACTCCTCTTTTGAGCTCATGACTGCTGCTACCATGAGCATTGATTGTGGGTTTGGAAAAGAAAAAAAAAAAGCCTTTACCACTCCATTGTTTTCTCCAGTTTTCATGGTGTTCTCTGTTCACCCAGTGGTGAGGCTTTGGATCTTCCTCACATGGACTTGTAATCCATACTGAAGCCTTCCACCCTGGATCTTCATCATCAAGTGCTTCAAGCACTCCCCACCTTCAGCCAGCAAGGTCTGATCATCAGCATTTCGCAAGTTGTTAATAAGTCTTCCTCAAATTTTGATGCCTCATTGTTCATACAATCCAGCTTCTCTGATTATTTGAATTCAGCACACAATCCTGAATAAATATGGCTAAAGGATACAATTCTGGTGTACACCTGCCCTGAGTTTAAGCCATTCAATATTCCCTGCTTCTGTTCCCACGACTGCCTCTTGATCCATGTACAAGTTCAGCACAACCACAATGAAATAATCTGTAATTGCCATTCTTCTCAAGATTATCCATAGTTTGATATGATACACGACGGAGTTGAATGCCTTAACATAGTCAAGGTAAGAAAAGTAAACATCTCTGGGAGTCTCTGCTTTCAGTCAAGAACCATGTTACATTGACAATGTGACATGTTCAAAATCCTCTTCTGAACCTGACCTGAACCTCTAGTAACTCCCTGTCAATGTACTTCTGCAACTGTTGCCATATGAACTTTAGGAAAATTTTGCATGTAATATCAAGAATATTGTTCTGTAATTTGGGGTTTCTGTTGGGTCATCTTTTTTTGAAATGGGTACAAATATGGGTCATTTCCAGTCAATTGGCCAAGTAGCTCTCTTCCAAATATACTGGCATAGACAAGTACGTGCGTCATCAGCTTATTAAAACATTTCAATTAGTATTCAATCAATTCCTGGAATGTTGCTTTGGGCTAAAGCTTTCTGTGCAGCCTGAACTTCCATCCTCAGCAGTTTATTATTCATGTTTCCAGACATTGTATTCCAATCGCCAATAATTATCAATGCATTTTGATTTCACGTTTGATCAGTTTCCTACTATAGATGGTAGAATTCTGGGTTAGCGGTTATGCCTTGAGTTGTGATTCACATGGTTAGAAGTTCAAAACCACCAGCAGGTGACTGAGCTTTCTTCTCTCCTAAACAATTACGGTCTCATAACCCACAATGAGTTACCATTGACTTGATGGCAGTGAGTGAGGTGAGGAGAGCTTTGGTGGTTGGCACATTCATTTGAATAATAGTTGTATTGATTGGACTTTGGGGAAGGTGAATAAATATAATCCCATCACAGACAGCATTGTGTTTCAAGATTGATTTTGCAACGTTATTTTTAATAATGAATACAATGCCTGTCCTCTTGATTGTGTATATCCAGTATACTAAATGATGTGATTTTCTAATCCAGAACAGCCTAGGTCCTTCCGTGTCATCTTATTAACACCTAGGCTATTCATTTTCATGTGTTCCATATCATTTTAGATCACTTGCAATTTTCTTTGATTCATACTTTGCATGTTTCAAGTCCCAATGATTAGCAGTTGTTTTTAACAAATGATTTTTGCAGTTATGTCTTTTTACCTTGACTCATGCCCCATCAGTAAATGATGACTGATCCTGAAGGCTCCACTCCCACAGACGTCACTCCATTCACGCCATTATGATCAACTCCACTCAGAAGAAGCATCTGCTCATCAGTCCAATTCTGAGTGCCCTCTGACCTATGATGTCCATCCTAAATTGTTCTGCTTACACTTATCAGGCCCTCATCATCTGACAATGTTTCAAAGCTGTGCATAAGGTTTTCTATGGCCCCTCCTTCCAAAGTGGGGAGTTTCTTAGTTGCCAGCTCTTAGTCTGCAAGCTCTACTGAAACCTGTTTCCTCTGGGTGATCCTGCTGTCATTTGAAATACTTGTGACATAGCTTCCAGCATCGCAGCTACTCACATGCCTCCAGAGTGTGATACACTGATGGAGAAGTGGCGGATGGACCACAGAGAAAGTCCAAAATCCCTTTGCAGAATCCTCACATTGATGAAGCCTTCTGAAAATGCCCTCTGAACCTGAGTAGAGTGGGAACAGCCTTTCTGTCAGACAGACTGCACTGGAAAGTAGATTCATGTTGATTTGGTTAGGGTAAAATTTAACACCTTATCATTTGTTCTCCCTTTTCACCCATTCAAAACTAGTTCTCATTTTTATCATTATTATTTCTTCTAGAGTGAGTTTTTTCTGTCTTTTATTTTGTTATTGCTGTTGAGGGAGTTTTGTATGTTTTTATTTATATGTATGTTTGCAGGATAGGTAAATCTATACAGACAGCATAGTCTTAGGACTATGGTAGGGGAGGTTGTGGGGAAATAGGGATCTAGGAGTAATGAGTAAAAGAAGATGAACGTGTTCTAAAATGGATTGTGTTGTTGATTTCACAACTTTTAAATCTAAGCTTAACAGTATAGCTCTGGCGAAACATACAACTTCCCTTTCGTCCTTTAATGCTTGTCCTACCCACCCCCCACTATCATGATCACAATTCCACCTTACAAATCTGGCTAGACCAGAGCATGCACATGGGTACACATAAGACATGGAAACACAGAGAATACAGGACAGATAACCCGCTCAGGGCCAATAATGAGAGTAGCGATACCAGGAAGGAAAGAGAAAGATTGGGGGAGAAAGGGTGAACCTATCACAATGATCTATATATAACCTGCTCCCAAGGCAATGGACAACAGAAAAGTGGGGAAAGGGAGACATCGGTCCATGTAAGGCATGAAAAAATAATAATTTATCAATTATCAAGAGTTCAAGAGGGAGGCAGGGAGGGTGAGGGAGGGAAACAAAATGAGCTGATAGCAAGGGCTCAAGTTGAAAGAAAATGTTTTGAAAATGATGATGGCAACAAATGTACAAATGTGCTTGACACAATGGGTGAGAGGGGGTATGAGCCCCCAATTAAAATGATTTAAAATAAACAAACTAAGCTTAAGTCCTTGAAATTCATGGTACATGAATTATATGGCAATAAAACTATAAAAGTATAATAAAAACTTATAATGGTTATAAATTCAAATACCTATGGATCATCATATAAAATATCCTTGGCAACACAAATGACATTTGAAAACTATCTTGAATACATCACCCTAACAAATTATAATTTATATTATAAATTGAGAAATGGAAGTTTTAATAATTTGAAGGTTTGTAAACTGTAGGAATAAGCTTAATCATTGAATTAAAAATAAAAATCTAAATTTCAATCTGTCCTTAACTTACCTTACCTTTGTTTTGGAAACTTCCAAATCAAGTCGCTAATTAAAAACTTTAAAAATATTATGAATTATCCGTGGTCATAACAAGTTTTTTTCACCTACAGATAAGCATTTGCTTTGCTAAGGCATCTGACAAAAATTTTCAACAAGAAAAGGGACTTTATTGGACTAGTTTTGTATTTTAATAAGTGAACATTTGAGGGTATTTATATTCTTTTTTTCATATGAAACCAAAGGTTTTTCTGGAGTGTAACTGCTATTGACATTGGTTAGATAAGAAAAATGCTTCATATTATTTACTGTTTTAGTCTTACATGTTACTGTGAAACTTTCGGTCTGCTTTTGTTAATATTTCTTTTATGCTTTTCATGAAATTCCGTGTTCTCTCCTGCAATCCATTTACACATATATGTTCATTGGGAAAAAGAAACACAACAAGAAAGCTCAACAACTTCAACAAAAAAATTAGTTCCCAAAAGCCATTTGGTATTTGAATAATCATTTCAGAAAAGGCCATACACCGTTAGTTTAGAGCCTTGTGCTCTATCAAAGAATTCGTTCTCTTTCTCTAAACAGATGCAAGAAAGAACATCCAACTAGTTCCTCAAAAAGGCCTCACTTCAGCGTGAATCAGTCTTCCTCTTCTGGAAATGAGCAACAAACCGCATCGGTCCCCCAGTACGCCTTGCTCTGAAGTCACTAAAATCATCTTACCTCAGCAGCCTTGTGCCTAACCCCCATTGTTTGCATGCTGTACTCTGTCTTTCTTCCCTGTCAATTTATATCACTGAAACTCTACTTCTATAGAGGCCCACATGTTCGTTCCATATTTTCTTTTCTCATTAGTATTTTAAATTGTTACACTGTTCTATCATGATAGAGTAATGATGGCATTGTTGCTGTAATCATCGAATGTCCCCTGGAGGTTACGTAATACTATTTCTCAAGAAGCTAAAATACTGCCTCTGAAGTGAACCATCAATATTCATATCCATAGTTATACGAATGAGCTTGCATTGTAAGGTGTAAACCCTAATCTGAGAACACTTCATTCTCATAATGTGGTCTTGTTCAAGTCTCACCCTCTGAGATGATCACTGAAGATATGGGGACTGCTAGCAATAGTGCGGTAAAGAAACCAGACGTTCCCTGACTAATAAAATCATAGTATGTGGGGGGTAAAGGGGTTGTATTAAAGAGAAGCAGCCATCTAAGGAAGTTGTCCATAAGCCCCTACAGGTGACTCTACAGCCTCTGTGTTATCCAAGGATTTTGAACAAAATCCCCGACCCAAAGGGGATGGTATTACAGGTTTCAGAGCAACAAGTTTGCAGAAGGCTATAGTTTATAGTCAAAATCCAAAATCCATTTACGCGTTTCTCCATAAATCCAGCCTCCATTGAATTCCTTCTGGCCATTGACAGACAGGGAGCACAGGTTAAAGTGGGTTACACATTGGGTTATTCACCTTAATGTCAGCAGTTGGAAATCAGCAGCTGTTCTGCAGGAGAAAGGGAAGGTTTTTACTCCCATAAAATGTTACAGTCAGAAACCCATAGAGGCTGCTTTACTCTTTCCCTAAGGTTCACTATGAGTTGGAATCGACTTGATGAAAGTGAATATTAAGAGGCAGCATGAATAGCTTTCCTCTCCTGCAGAGCATATTAGAGAACAGCCTGTCCAGGGAGACGTGGCATGCTCACCTGTGTGTGCTCTTAATGAAAATGGAGGTGATATGGTCTGAGGGTTATGAGCTTCTAGGCCCGGCTCTAAGAGTAAAGTTTGGGTTTGGTTCCATTGCCCCCTGTTTTAGGACACGTTTTCTATGCTGCTTTCCTTTAGCCAATGCCTCAGCTTTGTCATAATTGTGAAATGCTAAAATGATCCAAAATTTGGTAAAAAAGTCCAAATTTATTATTGAAGAGTTTGGGTTATTAGTAGCTCTGACTGAATTGAAAAAGTTTTAATGGCATATAATTCCCATATCATATACTTTAATCATTCAATCACATTAAAAAGAGCTGTGTAATTAGCACTGACTGAATTTTGTTGTAGTATTCTATTGACTTTAATTAAAAGTCATGATAGTATTAATAGACTCCCAAGGATCTCCTGTGTTTCAAACATGCTCTTTTATATATGCAGTGTAGTAAGAGCCTACTTTCTATATTGTAATCAGAATTAATAGCAATAAAAAGTGGAGGAACTCATTTTGGCTTGTTGATTTAGCAGCATACGGAGCCCAAAGCAGCCAGGTGGCAGCCTTTCCTTTTATGAAATGTAGTCCTTGTTCTATGTCTTTGTGAAACATTCCTACATTTGCAGTCAGACCATTCGATCAACCACGCATAGGGTCTCAGAAGTCAATGTTCACAAGAGTATCAAAATCTTCACCAATTAAGAAGCCAGATTTGTTTTGTGTACTTGGTGGTGGCCCTAAATTCTTGTTTCTAGGTAGCTCCTTCTTTGGGGCCAATGACCTATCAGCGTCCTCCCAGACCATTGGCATGGAAGTCACATCTTCTCAACTGCCATGGTGTTCCAATTTTCTAGACTCAAGGGCCTGACAGACCTGTCTTCCCAACTTTAGATAGTGACTGCAATATTTTAATTATTTATTTGGATTTAGTACAGGCACAATTGCTACCAATTTAGTACATTTTCATGTACAATCTGCTAGCACCATCTGTTTCCAAACATACTTTTTGTGCATGATCTCCTTGACATTGTCTCCCTTTTACCCAACTTCCAACACTGTACCTTCCTCCCCCGAACTGCTTATTCTACTTGGTGTCTGTGGTAGTTACATAATCTGTTGTTAATTTGTGACTATTAAGTGTGAATGGGGTGGGGTTTAGCCTGTCAATCAGGTAACAGCTTGATGACCTCATTCAGAGATACTAAGGAGATAAATTGCTTGCTGGAGTTGGGCACACTCACTCCCTGCAAGACATTTCTGTTGACAAGCCACATGGAGCTATGCTTATTGCAGTCAGAGCCTTGGAGCAGGAGGAACCACATGGAGAACCACACAAGCATTGATGCTTCCACTACCACTGGATCCAAAAGACTTTCCACCCCCTGGCCTATGATCTTCCTACACTTGGGGTCATTGCATGTTTTAAGTGAGTCTGAAGATGAATTTATAGACTGGTACTGGACATATGGGCTAATATCAGACTTAAGGACTTAATCTGGACTGGGCTGAGAAGTTTTCTTAATGTACAATTTCTCTTTATATAAATCTCTTTTCTATATGCATATGAGTGTCTATGAATTTGTTTCTCTAATCTATCCAGACTAACACACTGTCCCTATAGGTTCATTGACCCTAGGTTTCATGTCCTGAAAAGCTGAAAAGAATACAGTAGAGCTTGAAGAGGAAATTCCAAGTAACAAAATATTAACAAACAAAAACTGAAGGAAACAATACAAACCAAAAATATAGAAAATTAAAGAAATCAGCTCTAGTCCAGCCCTCTCGAAATAGGGGGAATCTACTGACATAGTATTAACCGTGCTATTCAGCTTTATGCCTTTGACTTTCTCTACTCTTCTCTCACCTGTTCTATTTAGTGGCCACTTTCCTCCCACCGTTCAATTTTAATTAGGAGGAGTTCTCTGTAGGATTATTTCTTAAGTAGTTCCACAAATGAATCTTGGGCTCCCACTGTCATCCATCACCTTCTACACACTGGATTATCACAATTTAGGCTCTGATATGGATCCTTCCTTTGACTTTGGATTATATGGATTCCAATCTTACAGAGACTGCTTCTTCCAGGTGGACTTAGGTGACATTTCTATTAGATGGCTGCTTGTTTGGAGAGAAGCCTTTAAGACCCCTGATGCTATTTTATTTGATAGCCAGACATCATCTAAATTGTTTGACACATTTTGCTATCGTGCCTATATCTGTGTGTTCCCATTTCTTGCGTGTGAGTATCAAGCAGGGCCATGATGCAAGACTTAATTGTTCTTGAGTTTGCATTAGGATTTAGTGCAAGCCAAAAACCCATTACTCGGTCTGTGCTTTTTTTTTTAAGTTGCTGTAACTTAGGAATTAATATGTACGTCATATCATTCCATAATTCAATCGTGTCAAACAGAAATGTCAATTGCTTCCATATTCAGTCTCCAAACATGCTTTTCCTTCCTGGACTTCTTTACACCCTGTGCCTTTTATCTCTCCCACCTATCCACATGCCCTTTGTCCCCAAAACCCTTGTTATAATTTCTTCCTCTATAGGCTCATTGCCCCTGGTTTTCAGTTACTGAAAAACAGAAACAATCTACACAGATTCCACAGCATGACCTCCACTGGTGACACACCTCTGAGATACACCCTAATATGAACAAGCATATGCAAAATAAAACAAAATGACCGTCCCAGGATAGCTGGAATAGTGCCTATCTTAATACAGCATACAGGATGTATGCTTGTTACTTGACACAGCATACACCAGTAGCAAGGCCTTGTTTGTCTGCCATTGAACAGTGCAACACTCTTGGTATAGCTTTTTTCTGCTTCCTCAGAAACACTATGTATTTCTGGCTTAATCCCTCAGGTTACAGTGCATCTGAGTCCAGTTCATCCAGTGGGGTTCCCATGTGTGGTCTCGCCAATCCAGTCACTGAAGCCCACCCTCCACCCCAAGACCCAGGATTGAGTACCCAAGTATTCCATGGCACCTAGCATGGGGTCCTAGGGTGCCCCTTGATGCCCTCGGTCTATTCTGCCCACCCACTGCTCGGCATTAAAAAAACCCTGCCCCCCAATACCTAAGGTTTCTAAGAACATTCTCAGTCTCTCCTCTCCCCATTAGAGGTGATCTTTCCCTCCATTCCTATCAACCAACATGCACTTGTGTTCTCCCCAACGTGACCATTCTTCTCAGTCCTCTCCTGCTCTGCACGTCCCATCAGTAAGGCCTCATCCCTCTTTCAGGACTGCCTCCCTCTGCAGGAACCGCACCATAGATCCACATGGCTACCACTCAGCAGAACGCACGTCCATCTGATCCCAGCTATCTTGAGGCTCCCTCCAACCAAGTGATCTGTATGTATCACACCTACCTGGAGCGGATGATGTGTGGTTCATGGCACTGGTCTGGCTCTTTACCAGACCACTGGCCCCCAAGCCAGAAGACTGGATGCCCTGCAAGCTTGAGCTTGTGCCCGTTCCCTTGTTTATTCCTACCACAGTGGACTCGTGCAGTATTTGTCCTTTTGTGCTGGACTAACCACTCAGCATAATGCCTTCCGGTTAGCTCCCTATCTTGAGATGTTCCATGGTGTCATTACTGTGTTTTAGGAATGCACAATGTGTCTATGTACTGTGTATGCAGTATGTATGATCCTTTCCATGTATGTACCTGAGGTTTTTTATCCACTCTTCTGTTGAAGGGAATTCAGGCTGCTTCTGGATTCTTGCTATTGTAAACTGTGCTGTGGTGAACATGGGGGACAAACGATTGACCGTGGTCTGTTTCTTATTTCTTTGGGGTACATGCCAGTAATGATATTGTAGGATCATATGGTAGTTTACTTGCTATCTGTTTTAGGTATCACCATATCTCCTTACTGTTACACAATGGCTGTATAAAATTAAAAGTCCACCAGTAGTGAATCAGAATTCCTATCTTGCCACACTGTCTCCATCATTTGTTGCTCTCAGTGTCTGTTTGTTTGCTTTTTAAATTGGAAAACAGTTATGGCGTTAGGTGGTCTCTGATTGTTGTTCTGCCTTACACTTCGCAAGTGACTAATGACTGGGATCATTCCCTCATGTGTTTGTGAGCCATGCGAGGATGCTCCTTTGTGAATCTTCTTTTCAGGTCTTTTGCTCAACTTCTATCCCCCTTTCTGTTTTATTGTTACTAAATCTTTTTCCATTGAGTTGTATTTCTTTTTCCCTTTTAATAAATCTCTGCAGGTACATAAGTGTTTTATTTTTAATAGGTCCCATTTTTCTGTTTTGTCTTCCCTGGAGTGTGTCTCCTTTGCTTTGACTGATAGCCCACCATAACTATCTCCTCTTTGTTTTTTAATGTGTGTATTGATTACAAAAAAGGGACCTCTGATAACTGCCTTTGTTGCATCCCATAGACTTTGTCAGGTTGTGTTGTCATTCTCATTGATTTATTGGAACTTACCAATTTCCTCTCTAATTTGGGCTATTGCACATTCTTTTTGGGGAAGAATGTAATCATTGAATCTCCTAGAGTTGTCTTTATGTTGTTGCTGTTTCTATTGTTGATTTCCAGCTGTATGGCACTGGGGTCAGAGAGTGTGTTTTGAAAGACCTCTACGTGTTTAGGTTTTCTCAAGTTTGCCACGTCCCAGGGTGTGATCTATTTTCAAGTATGAGCTGTGTGGATTGGAAAAAAAAACGTTTGTTTGTTTTTGCTGTTGATTGGAGAGCTCTGAAAATGCATATTAGGCCAAGTTGTTCAATTACATTGCTCAGCTTTTCAGTTTTTTTTAATTGAATTTCTGACTATTGGTGACATCATTCACCTTTTCCTTCATTTGTGCTGCATCATTCTTTAACTTCTGGATTACCCTTTGATATGAACATGCTATTATCTTTAGTTTTTCATCAGTTTTCAGGATTGATCCCCTAATTTCTTGTACATCCCTAAAGAGCATCCCCATGACTTCTTCCTTTGGCAGTTCCATGACTGCTTATTCTGTGTAAACCATCGGCTTTGGTTCATCTTCAGTGCCTGACTTCAGTTTCTCTAAATGTTTTATGTTAGCTGCTGGAGTTGGCTGTTGTTTGCATCATGACTTCATTGGGCTGAAGGAGATAGGTAGTTCTCCTGGATTTGTATGGGGGTGGGGGGTGGTCCTTTAGGTTAGAGGGATATCAAGTAAGTGCTGGAAAATGTATCATGTGTTTATGAGGAGAACATCTTAGTTGGGTGAGAAGGGGGATTTGGGTATAGATGCTCTGAAGTAGGTTTTAGGTGGTGATATTAATTAAAGGAAGCCTTCCCATTAAGTAGAGTGAGTTTCAATGTGTTGGTGAAGAGGGTCATGGGAGACGTGATTTTACATGGTAAGTTAAAGGATAGTGTGTGTTACTGGGGTGGAGGGAACAGGTTCCAGACGTTATAGTGTTTGGAATAAGTGAGAGCCACACTGAATTTACCAGTGCACTTAGATCACCCTGTGTATTGTGTAGGGAGAGTAAAGTCCTTCACTTGTTGTGCTTATAACAATGGATTTCTGCACACCTCACCACTTTCTACTCCTTACATGTGGTCGTAGGGCTGATATGCGCTATCGTAGTGGAGGCAAGAAGGAAGAGGGGCTTCTGATCAGAGGGTGATGAGGCTCCCTAGCCAGGAGTGGGCGAGCTGCTGAGAAAGCTGGAAATACTGAGTTGCATTTCCCTGGCAGAATCAGGAGTTTTGTATTTCATATCCTAAAAATAATAGGAGCACTTCTAGCAACCTCCTGGAGCCCACTGCTTTGCAGGTTCCAGCTGTGCCTCTTTCCTTGTCTTGCTGAGTCCCTCTCCAACTAGCTGGGGCTTTCTGTCTGTAGAGGCCCCTGGTGGCATGCTTACCATCTGGAGAGTGAGCTGGACCTCAGTTAGGGATTATCCCCAAAGGGAACTCTAATCCTCCAACTGCAGAGAGCTAAAGCCTCCAAGAGCATGTGTGGGTGCTTGTGGGATGCACTATGGCTAGGGGTCCTGGTTCATCTCCCCATGCTTGGAGCTGCTAAATGGGATTAGGGAGCCGGTGGAAAGAGGCCTTGAGCTGTTGCCTCAACAATAAAGGAAGCAAGTCTAGGGTGGGTGCTTTGAGAAAGAGATGCACACGTGTTGGGCAGAGCTGTGCTCCCCATTGGAAATCTGACAAGAGGACCCCAGGGTGCTGAGAAACCAGATTTCACATCGAGCCTCTTCACCCATAAATCTGGTGGTCACACAGTGAGCTCTTCCTGCAGATGATCCTACTACCAGTGGCTTTATGTAAGCACAAGACAAAATTAAACAAATCAATGACTACAAAAATTCTCATGAACAAAGAGGTGACATACCCAAACACCAGTTTTACAACAGTAACTCTGCATACATGGCCAAATAGGACAGCGTGTATTTATAATAAAGCCACAATAAGTTACTGAGCTGAACAGAGACTAAATTAAAGTCATTTTCTGGGGAGGGTTCCATTCTTCTACTTCATACAATATATATTTCTTTGCCCAACTTTTATCAAACCAACATCTTTTGTTTCTATACACAAGGGAATCTGCTGGCATTGCTTGTTCCCAATTTGAAACCTCCGTATTTAATTTACATTTGTAGTGTGGTTCTCCTCTAGCGTACACTTACTGAAGAATCCCTTAGGTTATTTTTTCCATCTAGAGAGACTGCTTGACATATAGTGCTTTTCCAGAGGCAAATGCCTGCTTGGGAAACACCTGCAGGTACCTGCCTTAGGTACTTCCTTAGGGAAGTAATGTAGTTTTAAACAGAAACCTTAGGGGTAGATGTGTGCATTTCCAAATGGATGCATGAGTAATCAGAGGGGCCAAGGATTATAAAAATGTGACATCTACTATATGTTTTATTTGTTTATCCAAATGTAGACTGTGTACTATCTGGTAAAGTGCTATAAATAAACCTGAAAATAAGTAGAGAAATAACAATATTCACAGGATGTGGGTTTGTATATGACACAGCCATATTGTGGTGTTTCAGTATAGAATAGTTTGTAGTGCATTTAGCATAAAATATAAAAATTGATACTACAACTAAGTTGAATATTTGAATAAATGTTTAGAAAATCTGAAAACAAATGAAGTATTAGAGGAAAAAAGCGTTAGGTCAATAGTATTCTATCACAGACAAATCTCAGTTATATATTTGGGAGTAAAGAAAATAAATTATGGTAACAAGTATAGAAAACTCTGATTTATACAAATATTTAAAAAATATTTCAAATTCAGCTCACATGTTCAGAAAAGAGCATTCTACTTCTCGAGATTTATAGTGAAGAGTTAATTTTAAAATAGAAAAAAAGGAATATTGTAAATTAAAAAATCCAAATCAAGTATTATTTTATCATACTTTGGTTAAATACCTCATTAATTTTCAGATAGTGAAAGAACATCACTAATTAGAGCAATTGAACTCATTTGTCAAAAGAATAAAATTATGACTAATTTCAATATACTTGGTATGAAATCAGTTTCCATGCAATAGATGGCTACATGAAACTCAGATAATACTCACCATTAAGAAGCTTTATTGGGGGTGGGGGGGCTTACAGGTTACAAAATGCTAAGGATACAGTTCTTTTGTTCCAGGAACGTCTTCTCATATCTGCTGGCACACATGTATGTCTCATCCTTAGTCATGTGGCTCTCTGACTCAATCTCATGGTCTTGATGTGGCTCTTCAGCTGAGTCTCATGGTCTCTGTGACAGCCTCCAGCACCTTTCTTGACTCCATCATTTCAGGAAGCTATCTCACACATGCTCCTCGGATGACTCTTCTTTTTTATCATGAAACATTGTCTTTCTTCCTGTTTCTAAGATGTCTTACTTACAAATCCCAAGAATTGCAAAGCTGATCAATTTCCTCTAGTAGTATTTCACACACCTTTTACATAGCACTGCTCAAGACATTGAGGGGAGCTATAAAGGCATGGATAATATAGCCTAAGCAAAAGATGTCACTTCACCACATCATTCTATATCATTTTTCTTTTAAACATAAAATTATACTATGCAAACATCTGGAACAAATTCTGAAGCATTTTTTGTAAATGCTATATAACATACTTATGCCTGCGTTTATGTGTGTGTGTGTGTGTGTACAATGCATATTTCTGACTGCATTTTTTTTTTACTAGACCTGCTCGTCTAGTATTTCACAATAGAAGCTTTCTTACTGCAGACCATTTCTGGTGCTCTCAGAGGAGCAGTAAGATAACAGATTTTTATTTTGTTTTGATTTTCCAATATTCCAAAAATTCATAACTCTTGTACAGGACTAATCGCTCACATGCTGACTCCTGATTTAGTGTGTCAGTCAATTCTAAGTCACATGTTAATTTTAATAAGTTCCTAAGTCAAAAGTCTGCATCTTCATAGTATTGCATTAAGTTGGCACATAGTTAATGGGTCCAGTCAAATCATAATATCTTTTACTGTCTGTTGAAGGATAATCTCATTGGAACTTTCAAAAGTGTGATTTTTTTTATTACTTTTATGACTGATTCATTTTTTCTCCCACTATTATTCTCAGTGGTTGGGTATATCATGTGGCCAGCAATTGAGAAATAAGACATGTTTGAAATCTGTTCTCTATTCTCAGTCTATATTGCTTATGCACCCTTTTGACACACATGTGCATGCAAGTGCGGGTTTTTTCTGTCTAAGCACTTTTTAATAAAATTGTGTCCTTAATATTACTTATGTAGACAAATAACTTATCTGACTTTATTCCATTAGCACACATCATCAAGCGAACATTTGCTCTCAGAAATGCTTCTTCTTTCAGAACCTTTCATTTCCCTTTGAATACATGAATGATTCTTTCTCTGAGGTTTAATTTTGGTTCCTGATTTCATCAGACACATTTCTCAAAAGAAAATAATGAAATAGGGAATTCTTCCTTTTACTTTTACCATCACACAGAATGAAGCAACTAATAATACTAAATGTATCTACCTCTTAAATATCACATAGCTCTACCTATCTAGTATCCCTGCTGTGCTGCTCTAGTAGTGTCTATGTACCATTTACTTGTGTTCTGGCACAGATCTTAGATCCCTTCTTTAGCATGATGTCATATACCATGCGTGAGGGTAAAATTTCTGAAAATGAAAATGTGATCTTCTCACTCCCTGAAGTTTATTGCGTGTTCTATCTTTTAAAATATAAAGTATCAGGCTACTTGAATGAAAAATTAAAATAATTTTAAGTGGAGGAAAATGTTATTTTTATCAAAAAGATACACTTTCACTTTTGGAAGGCAGCGAGGACACAGGCAGACTCTCATACTGAAAATATTCTAAAATGGGTTTCATTCACTATGAATGAATCTATTTTCCATCTTTCCTTATTCTTATGGAGTAGCTATCAGGGTACATTCCAAAATTTTTGAGAGTTTGCCAAGTATATTTCCTTTAATATAATCTTATTTTCAAATTTGAATCCTTCAAAGTGGGATTTATGAAAACACTACGTATTTCCTCTTCTTCCGAGCCAGTACTCGTCGTTAGGCACTGGGAATTGCCTTGAAGGCAAACAGCCACACACATCATATTCGTCATATTCATCTCTGCCATTTCTTCCAGCCGCGGTGCTCTCAAAGCTTAGCAAAATGAATATTTCTGTAATTTGCACAGCTTTCCTCAGAGTTGACCATGCAAACTGTGGTCTGAGGAAAAATATTCTGCCCATTCATTGCCAGAAGCTCATCTCTCTTTTATTTAATTTTGTTTGTAGTTTATCATTGAGATTAGTTACTAAATGGATTATTGACTTTATGACCTAAGTTTTAAATTGTCTCTATTGTTTTAGCTTATTATTAACAATGAAGAGGTGATTTATAACACTGTGTTAATTAAAGTGCAATTAAATAAAAGTGATTTGTTTCTCAAGTTTGCTTTAATTAAAACTTTAAACAGGCCTTTATTTCTTAGTTCTTTCAAATAAATGTCTTGTAAGCCCCCTTTCTCCCCCAACTTCCTATCTATTTCACAGAATTATTATCATGGTTAATTGTGATACACACCTACCACCAAATCTAAAGCATTATGTTAACTCTAAGCATATTTATTATAAGTTGCTGTTGCTGCTATTTGTAGGCACCAGACAATCAGTTCTGATTCATAGAGACATGATTCACAATAGAAGGAACCAATGCCCCGTCCTGTACCATCCTAGTAATCATTGTATTTGATCCCATAACTGCAGTCATTATGTCTCCTCTTCCTGCTGAGAGTCTTCTTTTTCTCTGACATTCTATTTTACCAATCCTGATGTCCTTTTCCAGGGATGGTTCCTCCTGATAACATGTTCAAAGTGTGTGAGACAAAGAATCACTATTCTGGCTTCTGAGCGACTTTCTGGCTTTCCTTTTCCCAAAAATGAATCTGTTCATTTTTCTGGAAGGATATAGTAGACTTAAAATTCTTCAAGCAGTATATTACTTTTAACACATTCTGTTTTTAAATATAATGGAAAACACTTATCAAGAATAGAGCTTGCTTGCAGACTTCATTAATTACTTAACTAAAATTCATGTTGTTCGATGCTAGGTGCAATCAATTTGTTTTTGACATCACCCCGCCCTGCGCCATATTGACCATTGGTTTTATATTCGAACCCATTGTTGCAGTCATGGTTTCCATCTATCTTGTTGAGAATGTTCAACCTTTTGGTTGTCTCTCCACTTTACCAAGTATGATGTCCTTTCCAGGCACTGGTCTCTCCTGGTAAATGCCCAAAATCTCACCATCTTTGCTTCCAAGGAACATTCAGGCGATACTTCTTCAAGGAGAATTTGTTTGTTCTTTTGGTAGTCCAAGGTGCTTTCAATATTTTTCTCCAGCAAATGCAAGAATGTTCAAATGCAACTATTCTTCTTTGGGCTTCCTGAATCAATGTCTAACTTTCACATGTATATGAGGCTTGGGTCATGTACAACTTAGTCCTCAAATCAAAATCCCTCTTTATGGCAAAATGGATGTAAATTCCACTTCATGGCTCTTGGTGCTGGTGTTAAGTCACTTCTGATGCAGTACCACAGAACTAAACAATAGAGTAGACTAACAAGCTCATTACCATGGATTGATTCTGACTTATAGTAACCCTATATCTTGTCTCTGAAACTGTAAGTCTTCACAGGAGCAGACAGTCTCATATGTATCTTTTGCAATAGCTGGTGGGTTCGATCTGTCACCTGAGACTAGCAGTTGTATATTATGCTTCTTTCACAGTGCCACCAGAGCTCCTGACACATCAGAGTAGTGAATCATAATGATCACAGGTAGTCTTGGTGCTTTGCTACCCTTCATTGAATTAGGAGAACACTCACTGAGTATTAGAAGTGAAATTGTTAAATATTATACTTATAACATTCTTAATCTGAAGAAATACTTTTTCCAAAAGCCCTCGATTAAAAAGTGACCAAAGTAATGGCTTTTAAATTTATTCAATAAATTAATGACAATTCACTTTGGTTACTATCTTTCTGGAAGTCACCCAATAAGCAACACAAATAACATTAAATATGCATCTACAGGTAAAATTCAGGCATTACTAAAACATTGAACCATTCCACCAACCCTTGAACTTTACTACTTTTTCAAACCTAAGATGAGCACACCTGCCTCGATGAGCTTTCTTTTAATAAGGCCGTAACAACCTCTCTGAAATTTCAGAAACTTTGCTGTAATATCTCATGGAGATTTCAGACAAAAATATGTTTATGAGTCCCTTTAATAAACTGTAGACTGCTAACCATAAAGTCAGTGAGTCAACATTTCAAAGATTGCATTTTTAAAATTATTGTTTCCTAAAATTATAATCCTATGCTTATAATGCTTCATGTCCATTAATTTGATTTGGCTGTATTAGAAAAACATTAATTGTATATACTTGACATTAAAATGTACTATTATTTACTTTCTTTATGTTTGCTTTTGGAAAAATTAACCTTTATTATAAAAAGTAGTTTCAAATCTACAGGAAAATTAAAGACAATATAGAATGTTCCCAGCTCCAGCTAGCTATTATTAAAATCTTGCATCAGTGTGGCACCTTTATTGCCAGTAATGAAATTATATTAATATCTTAACTAAAGTCCACAATGTATTAGGATTTCCTTAGTTTTTACTTAATACTTAATATTCTGTGTCTGTTCAGGAATCTTAACCCAAATTTAAAATTCTGCATAGTTTTTATGTTTCCTTAGTCACTCTTTGTTGCTATGGTTGATGCTAATAAACTTTTATTTTATTATTTTTATAAATTTTCATTTCATGAGTTTGCCTAGGATTTATTTTCTTGTCTCTATAGAATATGTACGATAATGCTCCATACATAATGGATGTAAGAATAACTTGCAGGTTGAAACCTGAGATAGTCCAAATAACTTATACAAATCCACTTACATGATGATTAATTTACACAAAGGTCATATTGTCTCAGAATATTACCTAAATTGCCAAATCACATATACAAAGGTGACACTTTGTTTGATCTGGATTCTGAGATCGTCTGTGTTCATTGTATAGTCAATTGGGAAATGGAGAACTCACTCATAAGGGTGCATTTTGAAACTCTAGTGGTTTCTTTCCTGCATAACATGGCTTCATCTACATAACAATTGGAATCTACTTCTGACAAAAATCCTTCTTCCTCTATACATTCTCTTTAAAATATTATCGACTCCACTTAAATTGATACCTAACAAATATGCACTTGAAGCCCATCCAGTCAAATACATTTCCTATTAAAGTGATCTATTTTAAAGAAGGATATTTTAAGCACTCTTTAAGGAATGCCAAAGCAAGCCATTACTTCTCATGCAAGCATGTTGACGCCCATCCACCTTGAACCCTGACTCTTCTTCTTATCTGGAACATCCAGTGCTTGCCTTTCCCCGGGGGCTCTTTGCCTCGTCTGTGTAAATGAAATACACTTTCTGCCCAACCTCAAAGAGAACTAGAAATCACATAACACACATTCTATTAAGATGCTGGACCTGATGCTGAATCTATACAAGTTGCATTTAAACCTTGGTCCAAATTCAAGTAGAGGTCAATAATTAAAGATTTTCTGAAACCTCGGAGAGTCGGAGAGATATTCGATTCCAAATTAAGGATTTTGTTAAATGCCTATTTAATCAAATAGCTCGCTTAGTTGTTATCATCGTGGAGGAAAGGTTGTTAAAGGAAGCTGAATTCAAAAACTAGGAGAAAATTAAAATAACTTACCTTTACAATTCAAACAAATGTTCTTATAAAGTCATGCATTTACTATATAAGAATATTTTCAGACTTTTTCCTCTTAGAATGGACAGAAATTTTGAGTTGTAAATAAAATAAAGCCTAATCAATAATCAATTTTAAAACATGATCAGATAATTTTTATTCAACATTCTGAGCTATAAAATAGCAGGGGGAAAATGAAAACATTTTCCAATTATGAAAAAGAAAATAAAGTAGTAAAATAAAAAATAGTAAGAAAAATTGTAATGAGGATTCAAACTATATCCGAACATTATCAAGAGCAATAGAAAGGAGAAATTAAAACAAATTTTTAGTCACCTGCACACACAAAAATACAATAACCAGGCTCATTAAAAACAAAAAAAAACCCAAAAAATTTGAAACTGTTCTCTATTCTCTAAGAATTGTGAGCTTGAATAAAGATTAATAATAGCATGCAAATGATTTAGGATTGAGCCTTCTAGCAGTGTAGATCAGATATCCTAGAGGTGATAAAGGAATTCATTTTTCTGCATAATCTCTATATCACTCCTAGTCATCTTCTCAGCAGAAAATTTGGGATCGTGAGTTTCTATTCCTTAGAACGAGGATAGAAATCCGTGCTGCCATGGCCAGGCCTAGTCAGAAATCCGACTGTATACTCCATCTTATTCTTACTTCCTCTTAAGACTTTGACAGAAGGTGACACGCCATATGTCAAAGATGGACATCAGGAGGTGAAAGGAGTACAGATGAGATACACCTATTCTCATTTGTTGTAGTAGAATGAAATAAAAGACCGTCTTAGGAAGTTTTATCTCCTAGGTGATGAAAGACACCTACTGGTCCTAAGAAGGAGGCATTGGGGTGATAAGTATCTGTTTGGCTTTTCAAATCCACCCTTGGATCCTTGAGGGAACATGGAGCTGCCTGTTAAAACTTACAGTCTTGGAAGCTACACTGGGTTGCGGAAAATGGGTTCGATTTCACTCAGTGGCAGTGGGTTTATGCATGATAAAGGGTCCTTACCTGCACAGTAGGGAATTACTTGACTGCTGACCAAAAGGTCTACATTTGGGATTCACTAGCTTCTTTGCAGGAGAAAGATGTGGCAGTCAGCTTCTTATATATATTATATTTATTATATCTATCTTCTGCTTTGTTAAGGGATTAAAAAAGAACCTGCACTACAACTTTTCTGTCTTATTAAATTAGCAAAGCCAACCATTCCCAAATAGGATTATAACCACAGGCATAGTGAGTAGGATTTGCAGCAAATGCTCAGGGGACAACAATTCAATGCATGACCATGATCCTAAGTATAATAGAAAGCATTATTGCCTACTTCTGTCTTCTATATGATCAAAGGTATGATCAAATCCATTGTTGTGGCTATTGTGTACATCCATCTCATGGAGGACTTCCTTATTTCTTTGCACTCTCCCACACATCACGTTCTCTTCATCAATTTATTGTTCACCATGAGTTGTTCGAAGTAAAGGAGCCCAGTTTCACCATCCTTACTTCTAAGTAGTGTTCTAATTGTACATCTTCGAAGACTGATTTGTTTGTACTTCTAGTAGTCCACAGAATATTCAGTATGTTTCCCGGTACTACAACTCCAAGGAATCTATGACCTTAAAAAATACTTTGAATTGTGAATTAGATGGTCGTTTACAGTTCAGAGAATAATTTTTCCAACAGTTGTATGGGAATATAATTCACATATTGTACAATTGAATAGTGCAATCACATTGAGAAGAGTTGTACAATCATCACCACTGTCTGTTTAGGAACATTGTCTTCATTCTTGCCCTCATAATTATTAGCTATTTCACCCAATTTGCCCTGCTATCCTGCCAGGGAACTATTAACCCAGTCACTGCCTCTGTAGATGTATCTGCCCTGAATTTAATATACAGAAAACATTAAAAGCAAACAAACAAAAATGAACTAGAATAACAAAGTAAAAGAGATTAAAAACCTCAATCAAAAAGAAAGCAGAAAATATTAAACACTGGAACAAATTTCAATGGCTCATAAGGGAGAGCAAATGATAGGATGTTAATTTTAACCTAACTGCATCTACAACCATCCACACATTCTGCATGATCGCGAGGCCAGTCACAATCCTGTGGTTGTGGCCAGAAGAGATTCCCCAGGTACTGAATCCACAGATATTTCCCCTTCAATTTTAATAAACCAACAAACAAAAACACAAACGGAAACAACTTTAAAATGGGTCAAAAATAGCCCCTAATAATATGATTTGCTTAAGTTAATAAAAAAGTAGACACTTGTAGACATTTTCTGAGGTGCTTTATTCTAAAACAAGGGTAATATTCTGCAGAACAATTTCATTTATTAAAAGTAAGTATCTTTGTAAATGAAAAATTAAATAAAATGGGTTAAAAGGGAAACCAAATGATAAAACATTTTGACCCATGACGGTCATAATCAACTTTATGATGCTGTCTGGTAATATGTGACTAACATGGCTATTCAAAACTATAATAGGAGGGGATTCACTTGTGGTTTAATCCTTGTGTAGACCCTGCAAATGGATTTTGGGCTTCCAATGTCATCCATAGCCTTCTGCAACCAGATATTCACAATTTAAGCTCTGATTTCATTTTTTCCTTTAGATTTGGGTTATATTATTTACACTCCTTGGATCACACCGGCTGTGGTGCATCTTCCATGTGGATTTTTTTTTTATTCCTCACTTAGATGGCTGCTTGTTTGAATACAAATCTTTGAGACCCCAGATGGTATTCTTTCTGATAGCCAGTCACCATCTAGTTTCTTCACCACACTTTGACATAGTACTCATCTTCAGTAATACCTTCATGGAGTTGAATATCAAGCAGTCATGTCATAAGAACTAATTGGTCTTACACTGGGACTAGAATTAAGAGTGAGCACTAAATCTGTGCATGTTATATATGTCTCTGGTTCACCTAAGAGACATCATTGTCCTTTTGTGTTAGAGAACATCATCAGTCATTCCCCTGAAGCATCACTTCCACTCCCATCCAGTCAGTGCTGACTCACAACGACTCTATAGCTGCTACCTTGTATAGAGTTTGCCCATCCTTCCCCCGCAGGGCTGGCTGGTGGTTCAGACTACTCACCCTGCACTTAGCAGTCCAGTGTGTAACCACTCCACATTGATTGTCTCATTAGTTTACCTAATGGCACAGAATATAAAAGCCTCTTGTGGAAAGGAAATTATATAGGTATAGGCCAGATATGAGCTGCTATATACATGAGCTATTCCCTTATACAGATCAATTTTTTTGTAAGTTGCACCCATTTTATTGTTCTTCACAGATACTGCATTATTTTATAATCTGAATGTATGTGGCAACCAAGCTTACAAGTTCAGTGGTGTCGTTTTTCTTTCTTTTTTTAAAATTTTATTTTATTGGGGCTCTTACAGCTCTTATAAAAATCCATATACATGTATCCATTGTGTCAAACACATCTGTACATATGTTGTCATCATCTTTTTCTAAACATTATTTTTCTACTTGAGTCCTTGGTATCAGCTCCTGATTTTAGTGACTGGAGTAATTATACAAAAAATAGGGGTTACTGATGGGGCAAATCTTCTAATAATATTAATTCACAATTACAGAACTATTCCTACATTGAAGATAATCAATTTTGTACCCAACAATTTAAATGTTTTATCAAATATCGCGATAGCTTGCTGTGGCCATACTGTGATTTCTCTTCTCCCTCATGTAGAATACCATCTTTCCCTTCACCTGAGAAAACACTTGCTAATTATGTTTATCCAATTGATTCCCATTGCTTCCTTCCCCATCCTACTCATGGTACCCATCACAGTCTGTTTCTTTCGGCATGAACAATCATTATGTTGAGTCTTTCCTTTAGTATAATGACCTCATATAGTATTTGCACTCTAATACTGACCAATTCCACACAGCATGCTGTCATTGTTGCTGTTAGGTACCATCCAGTGGGTTTCAACCTATAGCAATTTTATTTTTTTAATTTTTAAAATCATTTTATTGGGGCTCATAGAACTTTTATCACAATCCACATATAGGTCAGTTGTGTGAAGCACACGTTTACATTCGTTGCCCTCATCATTCTCAAAACTCTCACTTTCCAATTGGGCTGCTGGAATCAGCTCCTCATTTTTCTCCCCCAGTCTCTCTCCACTACTCCCTCCCTCATGAACCCTTGAAAGTTTATAATTATTTTGTCATCTCTTAAACTGCCGGCGTCTCCCTTCACCCACACTTCTGTTGCTCATCCCCCAGGGAGAAGGTTATATGAAGATCCTTGTAATCGGTTCCCCCTTTTTACCCACCTTACCTCCACCCTCCCGGTATCGCCACTCTCACCACTGGTCCTGAGAAGTTCATCTGTCCTGGATTCCCTGTATTTCCAGTTCCCATCTGCACCGCTATGCTTCTTCTGGTCTAACCAGGTTTGCAAGGTGTATGCACGCATTCGTCTTCAGCCCTATAACAATCGTATGTACAACAGCAATAAACACTGCACAGACCGGCACCATCCTCACAGCAGTTCCTATGCGTAAACCCAGTGCTGCAGTCTCTCTATCAAGTCATCCCAGTGACGGCCTCCTTTTAGCTGCGCCTCTACTTTATGAAGCATGATAAAGCTCTCCAGGTACTATTCTCTCCTGACAACATGTCCGAAGTACGTAAGTGGAAGTCTTGCCATGCTTGCCTCTAAGGAGCACTCTGACTTTCTTCTTCCAAGACGAACTTGTTTGTTCTTTTGGCAGTCCATGGTACTTTGAATATTTTTCATGAGGAACACAATTCAAAGGTGTTGATTCTTCTTTGGTCTTCCTTATTCATTATCTAATTTTCACATGCATATGGGGCCATTGAAAATACTATGGCCTTTCTTAGTCCTCAAAGTAATAACCTTGCTCTCCAACACTCTAACGAGGTCCTGTGCATCAGATTTAATCTTCTGACTGCTGCTTCCATGAGCATTGTTTGTGGCTGCAAACAATATACAATCCTTGACAATGTCAATCTTGTCTCCGCATATCCTTGTCTCCGCATATCCTTGACAATGTCAATCTTGTCTCCGCATATCTTGTCTCCAATCTTGTTACCTATGGGTCCAGTTGTGAAGATGTTTGTGTTCTTTACATTGTATTGTAATCCATACTAATGGGTGCAATCTTTGATCTGTATCAACATTTGTTATAAATCCTACTACTTTCAGGAAGCAAGATCATGTTGTTTGCATTCCAGAGGTCGTTAATAAGTCTTTTCCTATCCTGATGCCTTGATGCCTTCTTATCAATCAACCTTTCTGATTATTTACTCAGCATTCAGATCAAATAGGTATGCCGAGATGATGCAATCCTGCTGCATACCTTTATTGACTTTGAACCACCTGGATGACCTTGTTCTCATTGACCAACTGCATCTTGATCTATGCACAGGTTCTGCATGAGCACAATGAAATGGTCTAGAAATCCTATTCTTCTCAAGACTATCCCAGTTTGTTATGATCGACACAGTTGAATGCCTTGGTACAGTCAATGAAATGTCCATCGACATCGGTCAAGTAGTCTCTGTTTTCTGCCAAGATTCATTTGACTTACACAGTGAGATCCTTTGTTCCAACTCCTCTTCAAACACTGGCCTGAACCACCGGAAGCTCACTGTCAATGTATGGATGCAACCACTGTTGAATAATCTTCAGAACAATTTTAGTTAGTTGACCAATGACTGCCTCCCAAGTTTCCTGGCATAGAAGAGTGAGTCCTTCTAGTGCCTCCTCAGCTTGTTGAACCATTCCAGTTATTATTCCATCAATTCCTGGAACTTTAGTTTGGCCAATGTTTTCAATGAGCTTGAACTTCTTCCCTCGGTGCCCTTAGTTCTTGCTCACATACTACCTCCTGAAAAGGTGAAAAACGGATTCAATTTGTGGTGCAGTGACTGTGTGTACTTGCTTTATTTCCCCTTGACATTTCCTGCAACATTCAGTATTTTGCCCACAGACTCAATATTTCTTTTTCTTTTTTTGTATAAGAAGGAGCTTTATATACAAGAACAATTATATTGAGAAAACCTCCCAGACCAGTCCAGATCAAGTCCCTAAGTTCCACATTAGTCCATATGTCTGCTACCAATCTATAAAGTCCTCTTCAGACTCACGAAACACATACAATGACGCCAAATGCAGGATGACCACAGGCCAGTGGGTAGAAATTCTTTGGATCCAGTAGTGTTGTCAGCATCTCAGCGCTGGCAGTGGTCTCTGCATGGCTTCTTCAGTTCCCAGGGCTTGGGGTCTACCAGTGTAATGTCGTTTGACTTGTCAGTAGACGGTCTCTCAGGGAGTCAGACTCAATATTTCAATTCTGGGCTTGAATTTCTTGACTTTTATTATATGCTGAGCATATCCTTCCTTTCCAATTTTCTAACACTAAGACTGTACATTTATTTACAATATTTTATTTTGTTTTCTCAAGCTGCCCTTTAAATTCATTTGTCCAGCTCTTTGACCTCATCATTTCTTCCATTTCCTTAGCCACTCTAAGATGAAGAGAAATTGCCAGAGTCCATTCTGACATAACTTTTTAAGTGATATTTTGCTGTCTTCATGAATGATATTCTTTATATCATACCAGAACCCATTAGTGTGCAATGCAGCTAATGTGTTTATAAGATGTTCCTGAAATTCGGGGTGTGTGCACCCGATGACCTATTTGTGCGCTTATAGACTTGCTTTCACTTTCTTCAAGTTCTAGCTGGAATTTCATATGAGCAATTGATAATCTGTTCCACAGTCACCCCTTGGCCAGGCTTAAGCTGCTAATATTAAGCTTCTCCATCATCTCTTCCCATTGCTGCAGTTAATTTGAATTCTCTGTATTCCATCTGGGTAAACCGTGTGTATAGGCACAGTTCATGTTGTTAAAATTAAAAAGAAGATATTTGAAATTAGCAAGTCACTGGTCTTGATAAATTCTATCTTTTGATCTATCCTTCCTTCCTATCACCAAGATCATATTTTCCAACTTCTTCCTTTTGGCTTCCAAATTTTGCATTCCAATCACCAGTAATTACTGTGCATCTTGGATATTGTATATTAATTTTTTATCAATTTCAGATGTAAGAAGTTGGTGGAACTTAATTTCTTCATCATGAACTTTTATGACTTGTGCATAAATGTGAATAATAGTTGCATTAATTGGATTTTCTTGAATGTGTATAGATAAAATTCTATCACAAACCACATTATACTTTATTTTTTAATACTTTAAACTAGATCTTGAAATGTCTTTTTATGACTAGAATATAGAATATAGCACTACTCCTAATTCTGTCATTCCCAGCATAGTAAACCATATGATTTTCTGATTCAAAGGGTCAATACCAGTCCATTTCAGCTCACTTATTTTCAGGATAATAATTTTTATGGGATTCATTTGATTTTTGGCAACTTCCAATTTTCTTAGATTCATAAGTTGTGCATTCCAATTTCTGATGATTAGATATTGGCACATTTCTTCTGAATTTATATCCTGTAACATGACTGACCCCAGTCCCTTTTCAACAATATTAATGTTCTAAAGTAAAAGATCATAAACTTTGAGAGAGGATTGCAATAAAGCAAATGTCTTGACATCTTAGGAAAGATAGATTGTATTTTTTTCATCCCTTTTGTGCTCTGCAAGAGAAAGATGAGATGGTTTGCTTTTATAAAGACTTTGATAAACCAAACAAAGAAATTTATTTTCTGTCCTGTAGGATCACTATGAATAAGAATCAACTAGATTGAGTCGATGTAGTTTTGTGTGTGTGTGTGTGTGTGTGTGTGCTTAATGAAGATTCCTTGAATGGACAATGATTGAGAGCATTAATTTGTATGACTGTTGGCAACCTAAATGACACTTTTGATACTATTTCTTGAGATGTTGAAGTTTTCACACACTCAACATTATTTATTGATGATAACCAAGGTGGATAGTAAAGGAAGGGAAAAATTTCAGACTAGAGAGTAAATAAACGTTAATGTGGATAAACCAAAACCTAAACTCAGTGCCATCGAGTCAATGTGACTCACAGTCACCCTACTCACAGAGTAGAACTAGCCCCGTGGGTTTCTGAGACTTTAACTCTTTATGGGAGTAGAAAGCCCCATATTTTTTCTCGTGGAGCTGTGGGTGGTTTCTAACTGTGGACCTTGAGGATCACAGCAGAGGTGTAACCACTACACGATTGGGGCTTCTTCCTATGGATGAAGGGGACGGCAACAAGATGGTGGTCAGCAAAAAGTAAGTAGTGTATGGGAAGACACTGAGAGCCGGGTAAGAGTGAAAGGCAACAGAAGGTGTTGCATTACTCATGATCCATGAACATATGTGTTGATAAACACACAGGTAGAATGGGTGTGGGAGAAAGAGTGGACCTAAACCCAGGAATGTATGCAGATTTTTCAGAAGCTATTTGCAAATCTAGGAGGTGTTATGATTGAATATTGGGCTGCTATTCCTAAAATCACTCATTAGAACCCACCAGATACGCTGCATGGAAAAGTTGAGACTTTCTCTTTCTGTAAAAAAATTACAGCTTAGGCACCCCAAAGAGGGAATTCTACCTTGTCCTAAGAGATTCCTATAAGTTGAAATCAACTCGGTGTCAATGATTTTCTTTCTTTTTTGGCTTATTTGTATATGTGGATTTATCTTAGCTGGAAATATGTTCATGCATGTACTTGGGCATACAGAGTACAGTTATGAACTTTTTTTTAACACAAACAAATTGAAGGAATGATTTGCTCAGGACAGGTGTTTTGGAGGACATCAAGGCCACGTGGCATAACAGAGTCCATAGGAATAATGTTCTACATCCTACTTTGGTAAGAAGTGACTGAGCTCTTGAAAGCTTGTGAATGGTCATTTAAAGTGAAATTGCTTGTCTCTTCCTACATGGAGGAGAGAAGAGTGATGAGCACATGACCAGGGTACCAGATGAATTAGATGGTGCTTGGCTACCATTTAGAACTTCTCTGAAAGAGCATTGGAAGTTTCTAAATAGTGTGGGACAAAAATGTGGAACAAAACTAAAGTTCATATAAAAAGACCAAGCTTACTGGTAGTATGGAGACTTGTAGAATCCCAAACACTAAGCTCCCTTAGTTTCGCTGCAGCTCTGGATATTAACCCTTGGCTGAAAACCCTGTCAGGAATCCTCTCAACAGAACAGCAGATGGGCTCGTAAGGGAAGCTATAACACTAGTAAGGTAGGTGCACCTTGAAACAATCAATCACTTGAGAAATACATGGAAGAATTTAACTAAAGATATGAATTAAGAAGGATGAGGAGAGTTAGAAAAAGGGATTAAAGAAACAAAGCATAGGGATGAAGTGGGATAAGTAATGATATCA
This sequence comes from Tenrec ecaudatus, assembly GCF_050624435.1. Lineage (NCBI taxonomy): Eukaryota > Metazoa > Chordata > Mammalia > Afrosoricida > Tenrecidae > Tenrec > Tenrec ecaudatus. The sequence continues at coordinate 139,580,423 of NC_134540.1, read as the reverse complement.
CATTATGGAGATTGCAATCATTGGCATGAAACAAAATGTGCAAGAATTGTTCAATGGAAAATGTTCTGCTCACACAATACACACAAAAAAGGCTTTAAAAATAATACTGTAGAATGTTATTTAAAATAGTCCCTCATGATTATTATTAGTTACTTTTTGCTGTTATACCACTTTAATTTTAATATCAAATTATTATAAATTATGGACTATTAAACATATAAATAAATGTGTGAAGATAAAGAATAACACAAGAGTTAATGATTTTGTTCAAATTATTTTACTTATAACTAGATTCATAATTAAATGCATTAATATTACTTAGAGGAACTCATCCTAATGTTGCAGCTGCATTATTTGCTACAACTTTTGCTAATTATTAACAAATACCTGAGATTAAGTTTTTCAATTCAAAAATAAGACAAATAAACATCACTAACAATTTTTGCCTCATTTTAATGATTTGTGGATTTTTATATAAAGTGTATTAATTTATATAATTTTATTCAGGTATTCTTTTAGAATTTTATTCAGGATTTTAGAAAATAGAAAAGAATATTTGAGGGCTCCCCAACACCATTTAACTGAAGCTGGATTAGATAAAGGACGCAGTATTAGGATGGAAGAAAGGCCTATTGGAAACCTTCAATATAAAGATGACACAACCTAGCTTGCTGAGAAGGACTTGGTGCACTTGATGATAAAGTTTGAAGCTTTCAATATGAATTACAACCCAAAGTGCAGGAAGCCCAAATCCTCACCACTGGCCCAACAGATAGCATCATGATAAATGGAGAAAAGATCGAAGTTGTTGAAAATGTATTACTTGGCTCCACAATCAATGCTCAAGGAAGCAGAAGCCAAGAGGGAAAATGATTTATCACGTTGCAAAAACCCTTTTGCACAAGACCTTTTTAATGTGCTTGTAAAAGTTAGTCATTGAATAAGGAAAATCCAAGAGGTATTGATGCATTTGAATTATGGTGCTGGTGAAGAATATTGAAAGGATTTTAGACTGTCTGGGAAGAACTACAGTAAGAACGCTTCTCAGGGACAAGGATGGCGAGACTTGATTCATGTACGATGCGTGTATTGTCAGGAGAGACCAGTCCCTGGAAAAGGACATTATCCTAGGTGTTGTTGAAGGGCAGTAGCAAGGAGGAAGAACCTTGATGAGATGAATCGACACAGTGGCTGCTACGATGGACACGAATATGACACCGATTGCTGAGACCGTATAGGAGTAGGCATGTTTCTTTCAGTTGTGCATAGGGTAAGTATGAGTCGGAACTGACTTGATAACACCTAAAGAGTGTCTTACAGGCATTCACTTAAAATATTTTAACATTTTATTTTAAGTATATTTAAATACATGTTTTAAGCAACATATATATTGCCAGACTACCAATAGTTTTTACAGAAAGTGATCATATGATTTATGCACACAAATGTAAATAAGCACACAAATAAAAATACACACATTCATACTTATAAAAGTTCATAGGAAATGGAATTAAAGAGGGTGCATTTTTTCCATGAACTTTTTGAAATCCTTTGTGTATATTTTGTAGTGGTTCTCAGTTTTATTTATCTCCATAGCTCGCTATATTTGAAGGATTTTTAAATCTAAAAAATGACTGCATCCTTCAAGGACAGATATAAGGGTATTTGTATTACAAATTTAATTTGAGTAATAGAATTATGTCAAAGGAAATAAAAATTAGATTTAATTTGAATTTAGAAAATGCAAAGTCAAAGAATACTGAAACTTCTACCTATGCTTTTAAGAACCACTTAGCTGCTCTTTAGTTTATTCACTTGATCCCTTAAATTAAGGAAATAATTGCTAAGAAGAAGATGAATGTACTGCTCTCAAATACAGAGAATGTCTTATTTGATTAATCAAATATATTTGGCACAGTAAATTCTAATAGTCCTTGTATCTGTACTGTATAAAGCTATGTTTAAAGATGCTAGCAGAATGTATTACATATTCTAATATTTAGAACAAATAATTGTATTTTAAATTGTAAATTAATATATTTATAGGGGGAATAGAAGATAAATTGCATAAAATATTCTCAGCATATTTCTTTTGTTTGTATAGTTAATTATGATATGAAATTAAATGTAAAAGATCAAACTAAAGACTGAATTGTCAAATCAGAATTATATAAATTAGAGTTCTTTCCTCACTAATTATTTAAGGAATAAAGGCAATCAATACACTCAATCAAATAAATTTATGGTCTCAGACTTTAAGGTTTGCCTTTGACATCTTTAAATATATGAAAATATGAACTCTATAAAATAGATAGTAAGAAGAAACTTCTAAGAAGGTGTCTGAATTTTGCCAACGTATTGGAAATATGATTAATGTATAAATATATTTTATCACTATGAATGTGGCATGTTCCTTAGATTTTTTTCTGTTCCTTGCAGTTTTGGATAGCCACAGAATATATTGTAAGAAATATGTTATAAGAAATATAGAAAACCAAAAAGGAAGAGCATGTGCAGCTAACTTAAAAATTAATTCAAGTCTTGATTTGCCATATCGAAGGATTCTATAGACAAAATATTGAATGATACAGAAAGCATCAAAGAAGCTGGGGAGAATACATAGTTACTTTACAAAAAAAACTAGTCAATATTCCACCATTTCAGGAGGTACCACATGAACAAGAACCATTGATAAAGGAGAAAGAAGTTCAAGGTGCACTGAAAGCATTAGACACAAAGAAGTCTCCATGAATTGGCCATATGCCAACTGAAGCACTGGAAACACTTGCCCATCATCACAGAAAATTTGGAAGAAAGTTACTTGGCCAACTAACTGGAAGATATCCATATTTGTACACATTCCAAGAAAGGTGACTCAACAGAATGCTCAAATTATACAACAATGTCATATAAAAATTAAATTGTGTAGTAGATTATCTAACACTTGGAACAGTACATTGACAGGGTACAGCCGAAAGTGCAGGCCAGGTTCAGAAGAAGACATGGAACAAAAGATATTGTTGCTAATAGCAGGCGTATCTTGGATCAAAACAGAGAATACTAGAAAGATTGATTATACAATGGCATTAGACTGTGTGGGCCATACCAAACTATGGATAGCCTTGAGAAGAGGGAGCATTCTAGAACAATTCACTGTGTCATGTGAACCTGGAGGCAGTTGTGCAAACCAAGAAGCAAATACTGCATGGTTTAAAACCAAGAAAGGTGTGGGACAAGGTTATATCCTCTCACCATACTTATTCCATCTGTATGCGGGTCAATTTATCAGAGACGATGGATTATCTGAAGATGAATGGGGCACACATGGATTCAGGAAGACTTATTTAAAAAAATCATTTTATTGGGGTTCATACAACTCATCACAATCCATACATACATCAAATGAGTAAAGCATCCTTATACATTTGTTGCCCTCATCATTCAGGTAGGCTTATTAACAACCTGAAATGTGTAGGCGACACAAACTCGCTAACTGTAAGGGAGAAGGACAGAAAGCATTGGCTGATGTCAAGGACGGCGGCCTTCAGAATGGGTTACAAGACAACTTAAAGAACACCAGAATCCTCACCAATAGATCCATAGGTAAATTCGTGGTAAATGGAGAAAAGATGGAAATCATCAAGGTTTTAGTCGCACTTGGGTTCACAATCAATTTTCATCACAACGACAAAACCAATAACAACAACATGTTCAAAAATGAATATATGACACATGACATTCACAGGTGTTTGATGGTGTTGTTCTTATTGTTAGGTGCCATCTAATTCTGCCTTGCATCATCTTCACAATCGATCTGATGTTTGATTCCATTGTTAACAGCAACTGTGTCAATCCATCTCTCTGAAGGCTTCCTCTTTCTCACGGCCTTTGTACTTTATCAAGCACGATGTCCTTTTCCAGGGACTGGTCTTTCCAGGAAACATGTCCAAAGTATATGCAGCACAATCTCACCACTTGCCCCTATTGACATTATGTCTGTAAGTCTTCCAAGTCAGAATTATTGGTTCAATTGGTTCAATTATTGGTCATCGTACTTTCAATATTTTTCACCAGTACCATAATTCAAAGACATTGATTTTCATTGGTTTTTCTTATTTAATGTCTGACTTTAACATGCATATGAGCAATTGAAAATTCTATGGTCTGGGTCAGGGACCCATTAGTTTTCAAAGTAATCTCCTTGCGTTTTGACACCTTAAAAACTTCTTGTGAAGCTTTAGCCAGTGTAAATCATTATTTTATCTCTCATCTACTGATTCCATGACACTGATTTTGTATCCAAGGTAGAAGAAATCCTCAGCAATATTTTCATGAGAACAAGCATCAATCAAGGCCCTGCCATAAGATATCAGTATTCGCAGATTGAGGCTAGAATTAAGCATCAGTTCCAAGTCCATTCATACATCTACAATTTATAAAAGTCACTGGTTCATTTTATAGACATAATAATCATTTTATGTTAGAGAACATTATTGATCATCCCCTTGGAGCATAATTTCATTAATTTGACCAATGGTGTAGATTTAAAACACTGTTGAGAAAAGGATATTACACAATTGTAGACTGGCCAAAAACCTCAATACATGTATTGTGGACTTGTACAGATTAAACTCAAGGGATTGGATACACTGTATGCAAACAATGGGAGAATGGGAGTTGGTGATGGATCATTCAATAAAATTTATTCATAATGGCAAAACCATGCCTACAACCTCAGTAGATGTCAAAATAAAACAAGAAGAGCATTTAAATAGCAGTTATTTAATAGTCTCAGGTCACCATTCATTTGACACCTTCAAGGCAAGACTGCTGTGAAGTCCAAAGATGGACTGTTGTATAATCGTGAGAGAGTATCATCTGGTTCTGAAACTGTAGGGAGTGTCCATCTTAAGAGAAAGGCAACAGGTGACTTTGAGTGCCCAGTCCACTTAGTGGGGTTTCAACATCAAGCCCTCTGGTGGGCCTAAGAAAGGTGATGTGAACTTGGAAAGAACAGAGTCTAGGGTCCCATTCGTACAAAGCACATGGCCTGAGTCGGCGATGGCTGACTAACAACGAGATCAAAAGTGTCCAATTAGGAACATAATATGGGGCGCATTTTTCCATTGAGTTCTATATCGGTATTCTTAAATCTTCTTTTTCCCCAGTGGCAGATTGTTCTTTCCTGTTTACATACTGTTAGCCAAGTTGACAAGAGAAACAAATGCAGTGCACTCATGTATGTACAAGAAAGAACTTTATGTCAAGAAGTAATTATATGCCAAGAGAGCATCCCAACCCAATCCAACTCAAGTCCTTAAGTCTGTCACTTGTCCATAAGTCCCTCTTCAGACTCATGCACATATATGTAATGATGCAGAACACAGAAAGATCTCAGGCCAGTGGGGGCAAAGTCATGTGGATCCAAGCTTGGTGGGAACATGGCAGGGGTCTGGTAGCTCTCAGGGTCAAACAGGAGGAATGGAGAGGCAGTGAGAAAGCAAAGTTTCCTGGAAGGCTGTCTTTTGTCTTGGTTCTTATTCTTATAGTAATGGGCTCATATGATATTTATCCTTTTTTGATTAACTAGTTTCACTTAGCATGATTGTTTTCAGTTTCTTCCATGTCATGAGGTGATTTGGACGCATAATATGCCCTACAGTTTATGTGTCCATTCATCTATGGATGGGAAATATTTGGGCAGTTTCCAGGGTTTTTTGGGAGGGGTTGTTTGTTTGTTTTGCTATTGAAGATTGTGCTGCTATAAGCATGGGGGAGCATATGTTGGCTTTTGTTCTTTCTCTTGTTTCCTGCGTTTATATGTCATTGCTGGATCATATGGCACTTCTATTCCTAGTTGTTTCTGATAGCACCATGCCACTTTCCATAGTAGTTAAACATGTTTGCAATGCCACCAGCATGCATGCGTGTTCCAATATCTCCACACCCTCTCCTGGCCAATAGGAACATGTGGGATTAATGAGATGCGGTTCATTGGAGGGCAAAGAAATAAATGGTTCGGCAAGCCCCACCTGTCTCTCTCTTGCTCTCTGGTTATCGACAGGTATGTGCTGCCTTAGCGAGCTCTCTGACTCAACTTGCAAGCGACACTACCTGTAGAACTCCCTACCTGTGGATCATGTAGCTAGAGCTTGAGTTTCTTAAGATTTGCTTCACCATGCTGCTGGTGTATACTTTGTTTGAGCTTGGGACTGTCAGATCTTGTAGTCTTGCTGACTGTTGGTAATCTGTCCTGCTGCTTGCTGCCTGTGGCCGGGCTGCCTGTATTGATCTATGGAAGACTCAGATGTCTGCTTCCTTGACCTCTGATCCAGTGTCTTGTGTGAGTTGTGGGACTTCCAGTATATTAAGTGTTTCACGGAAGTGAGTTGAAACTGAGCCCTCTGGACTGCTGTGTGGACTAATTATCTGTAACATTCCTTCCTGCTGTATAAATCTATCTATCTATCTATCTATCTATCTATCTATCTATCTATCTATCTATCTATCTATCTGATCATAAGTGTCCTGGTTTTGCTTCTCTAGAGAATTCAGTCTAACTCAACCTGGTCCATGTTTTATTTTGTTTAATTTTGCCATCCTTGTGAGTATAAGGTGGTGTCTCATGGTTGTTTTGATTTGCACCCCCCAAAATGGCTAGCAAATGCAAACATTTCAATTTGTGTTTGTTTGTCATTTTTTACCTTCTTTGGTGAATTTTTTGTCAATGCCTTCTACCTTATAAATCTAGCTAGACCAGAGGATGTACACTGGTACAGATAGGAACTGGAAACTCAGGGAGGAATCTAGGATAGATAATCCTTTCAGGACCAGTGGTGAAAGTGGTGGCCCAGAGAGTGGAGGGAAGGTCAGATTAAAAGGGGACCGATTACAAGGATCTATGTATACCCTCTTCCCTGGGGGATGGACAAAAAAATTGGGTGAAGGGAGATGTCCAACAATATAAGATATGACAAAATAACAATAATTTATAAATTATCAAGCGTTCATGATGGGAGCGGGAGGGAGGCGAAAAATGAGGAGGTGATACCAAGTGCTCAAGTGGAAAGCAAATGTTTTGAGAATGATGAGGGCAACAAATGTACAAACATGCTTGATAAAATGGATGGATGTATGGATTGTGATAGAGTTGTATGATCCCCCAATAAAAAGATTGTTAAAAAGAGAGAAGATTGAAAAATGACACAGAATTACTGTACCAAAAAGAGCTAATTGATAGTCCAGTGTTTAGTAACATTTGAGGAGGGACCCATGGTGCTGAAGGAAAGAGTTCAAACTGCACTGAATACCAAAAACAAGGCTCTAGGAATCAGCAGAACACCATTGAAATATTTCAGAAAGCTGATGAAACACTGGAAGCACTCATTCACCTATGCCAAGGAACTTGCATGACAGATACCTGGCAAACTGACTGGAAGAGATCCATATTGGTGCCCATTCCAAAGAGAGGTAACCCAAGAGAATGCTCAAACTATAGAATGATGTCATTAATATCATGTACCATTAAAATTTTGCTGAAATGATTTGTATTTTTGTCTTTATACTAATATGATCTTAGCCTTACCTTACCTGGGTGTGATTTGTTATTCATTGTTTTCCATTGGGTTTCCCAGCTGTGAAGCACAGGAGTGGATGTATAATGATAATAACTGATACAAGTTATTATAGGGAATATAGGGGAGGGGCGTAAGTGATAGTCACTATTTACATGGGAAGTAAATAGTGAAGATGGGAAGTTGGAGAGAGCCCTAGAGCTGATGGAGATTGCACAACTCAGCTTGGGGGTGATTTAACCATGTGGTGGTTATTGTACAGCATCCCTTGATATGACTGACCAATTGAGCTATTCAATTGTATGTTATTTAAATCATGTGCCAAAAATTGTTGGGAAAATGTTTTTGCTGAAGATCATCAATAATGTTTGTAGCAGTACAATACAGGGAACTGTCAGAAGTTCAGGCCGACTCAGAAGGGTGCATGGAACAAGGGATCTTATTGCTGCTATCAGATGGATCTTGGCTCAAACTCTAGAGTACCAGAAAGATGATAACTTCTGTTTTAGAGACTGTATGGACCAAAATAAATGGTGCTTTACCTTAAGAAGAATGGATATTCCTCTTTTTTCATTTTGAACTTGAACATGGATCAAGAGGTAGTTGTGGGACTAGGACAAGGGCTTAAAATCAAGAAAAGTGACTGTCAGGGTTGTATCCTCTCACAATACTAGTTCAATCTATATGCTGTGCAAATCATCAGAGAATCTGGATTATATGGAGAAGGATGACATAAACATTGGGGTAAAGTTTTATTTACAACCTAAGATAATTCAGGTGACACAACCTTGCTTGTTGAAAGTGCAGGGTAATTGAAACCCTGGCTGATGAAGATTCAGGATTGCATCCTTCAGTATGCATTACAACTCAACACAAGTAAGACCAAAATCCTCACAACTAGACCAGTAGGTAATATGAGAGCTAGAGAAATGTTTTAATTTGTCAAAATCGTTGATTTCCTTTTAGGTACAATCAACAATTATGAAAGCAGCATTCTAGAGACCAACAACACATTTCATTGGGTAAACCTGCTGCACAAGACTGATTTAAAGTGTTAAAACACAGGCAGTTTGAGGACTAAGGTGCACCTATCCAGGCCTTGTTTTCAATTGTTTCATATGCATGTGAAAATTGGACATTGACTAAAGGAGACAAATGATTTGAAACATTTAGTCATGGCGTTGGTGAAGAAAACTCAAAGTATTCTTGTGAAGGGCCAAAAGATCAAACAAATTTGTCTTGGGGGAAGTACATCCTTAGAGGGACGGATGGCAAGCTATTATCCCAAGTATTTTGGACAGGTGAGAGCAGGCCGCAGAGAAGGACAGTATGCTTGGTAAAGTGGAGAGAAAAACAGGTTGACCCTCAACAAGATGGACTGATACAGTGGCTGCAACAATTGGCTCAAACATATTATGCAGATGGTGCAGGACCTAGCAATGATTATACCTGTTTTGCCGGTAGATATGGATCAAACCTGATGTGATGGCAGCTAACCACAACAACTCTAAGAGGAAGAGCAAGTTCTAAAGTCTCTTCTGACATCCACTTTGATCTTTTCTTCTTTTCCTGTCTTCTGACGTTCTTGATGTCCTCCCACAGCACATCAGGTCTTCTGAAATGAGTGCTCAATACAGAAGATCTGTTCTCAAGACTCAGGTGGAGTATATTCCAGATTGCATATTGGTCTCATGGACACGTCTTCATTTTCTTCATAGGAGAAGTTGACTATTCCCCAGTCTATTTCTAGCCTCATTTTAGCGTTTTAAAGCTAAATCTAAGCTTTTACTGTTGAATACCTCAAATATCTGAGATATTGTTACAAGAGACCTGTCCCCGGAGAAGGACACATTGTTTGGTATAATTTATGGGTAGTGAAAAAGAGGAAGGTTCTCAATCCATGAGATGGATTGAAAAAGTGCCTGCAACCATGAGCTAAGGCATATGAACAATTGTGTGGATGGTGTAGGATGGTGCAGTGTTTGTGCCTAGGGGCACTATGGGTAGAAGCTGGCTCAAAGGCACCTAACAATGACCTCAGATTATAATCACTCCCAATTACCTCCTCCAAAACCATATCTTCAGACACTTTTTACTACTGCACCTCACTTCCCAATATTATACTTCCAGTTTCCTACGGTTGCTGTATAAAATTTCACAAAGTGAGTGGTTTGTTTTAAAATAAGAAATTAACTGCCTCACCTTTCAGGAGTCTACAGATCCTAATTAAAGGTGTCAGCATACCATGCTCTCTTTGATGGGAAAGATACAGCCAGAAGGCTGGCTGACCAATCCCGTGGGTCATCAACAGTGTGGGTACCTGAAAGAGGGACTGGGAATGAAGATGGGCAAGAGACGCGGAGAATGTGGACAAGATAGGAGTCTGATCAGCTGAGAGCAGAGGCTTAAACAGCCAGCGAAGGATGGGCACCATTACATCATATGGAAATAAGGTATAGCTGGGGTAGCCAATAGTCACGCACCTACCAAATAAGGAATACAAGGCGGGAGATAGTGCTCAAACAGGTTCGCATGCTAATGAGGCATACTGGGCACCTGGCGGTGTGTGTCATCCAATGAGCGTAGCGGCTGCTAGCAATTGAGCACCAATCCTAGCAAAGGTCAAGTAACTAATGACTGCAAGGGGAAACAAGGTCAGGAAGACCACTGGGCACAATTTATATGACAGAAAACCGAGAGTAAATACATGAAGGTTGTATATGGCTTTGATCCAGAGCTGAGGGACATGCAGTTCCCTACAGCTGGCTATATCAGGCTCCTGAAGTCATCACTGACAGGTAATATCACACGCTTTCCGGGAAAAAAAAGAGGTCCTAGCTGTCACATTAAGGGTGACTTAATTAAATGTTTGGCCAAATATGGAAGGTTAATTTTTAAGTGTATACTTTTGTTGGTCCAGGAATGATATTATAAATATCCAAATGGCCATTGGAAGAAAAAGATTCCCCATTCCTGTTCTAAGGGAAGTCCATTCCTGTCATTTTTAACTTCCGGTGGCCTCAAGTATCTCTTGATCTGCCATGTTTGTACAGGTATGATCGAGTGGTCTATTTCCAACTGTGCCACTCTGTCATCGGATCTAGCCTCCCACTATATAAGACACAATTTAAAGACCAAACTTACTTTAATTTTTGTTTCTTTTTTAAACTATGCATTAGATGCAGGTTTACAGAGCAGATCATCAAATTTATTGCTTTCAATAATTTAGATACATTTTGTTTCAAGTCCAGTTCAATCCCCTCAAGTCTCCATTGCTTCTGCTACTTCATCCTTGTGTTTCTTGTTTCCATCACTCCTTTTTTTCCAAACCCTTGGGTTGCCCTTTACAGAACTTAAGTGGCTGACTATTCTAACTTAAAGATGTGTTCAGTTCCAGACCTGAAGGGTAATTAAGGGTCATTACCTAAGGGGTCTCTATCCAACTATAAGCTTGCTTTCTTTTACTTTTTTGAGTTATGTTCCCCAATTTTCTCCCATTCTCCTGAGACCTTCTGATGTGATTCTTTTCAGAGTAATTTATAGTGGTAGCTGGGAATCATCTAGTTCTAATAGCCTTAAGGTTGTGTAAACTGCTATTTGTAGGCTCCATTAGTCCCTCAGAATATATGATTCTATCTGTCTTGATTTTCAAAACATTGCTACCCTGGCCCCTAGGAATCAACTCGATGGCAATGAGTTCAGGTCTATGTGTTTGTTTGTTTGGGCCTATTGGACCACAAGCGCAGCAATTTAAACCCACCAGCTGTTCCTTAGCAACAAACTGAGGCTTTCTGCTCTTAAAAACATTTACACTTTAGAAACCTAAAGAGGCATTTTTTTCTCTGAATTGTGAGTTGTGATTGACTCAATGGCAGTGAGTTTGGTTTGAGTTTTGATGATAGAAAAAATATTGTTCCTCTATCACCTTCAGTTTCAGTAGTTTGATCCTATGTCATATTCTCAATTAAATGTAATGAATGAAGACAATTGACCTACATGAAACTTGTCTAAGTTAATCCACTAAATATTTTAAATTGATGGTTTACTGCTTTGTCCTCAGTACCTTGAATAGCTCTCAACACAGAGTAATTCCACATGCATAGAGGACAGAATGTGTTGATCTTTGGATGACAGCTTATACTACTTAAGGGTCATTTATAGGCAAATTGTACAACTTAAAGACAAAATGTTCTGAAAGCCCTCCCCACCAAAAAATGCACTCAACATTAATCCTACCAATTAAATGTTGGGCATGGATACTTTATTTTATATTTAGTACGTTTTATTGAGTGCTTATTCCATGCTGGTTTATATGTGAGGCATCAGAAATACAGAATACAAGTTATGTATAGTCCCAGACATCAGATGACTTGTATAGAAAGGTGTTCTCTATTATATAACAAACTACTCAAAAAATTAAATCACTTATAAAACTTGCTTTCAATCATTTCTATGAAACAATTCATAGAAACTGTTTATAATTACATATATCAATAGGAAATCAAGTTATTTTTCAATTCTTAGCTTTTTAATTATATTGCCATATTTTGATACTTGTCCACAACACTTAAAACTATATATACATATATATAATTAATGTGAGGTTATGGTGAAACAGTATCTATTTTCCTCTTAACTTTCTTCAAGTCTTCTCTTCTCTTCTTAATCCACACATGCTGTACTAACATCTACAAATTCTCAAAAATTACCACATTTCCTCCAGTTCAGAAAGTGCTGAGGGGTTTTAACTGAATAATACAGTATGATCTTGGTAATTCCAACTCTCCTTACGGATGTCTGGAAAGATGTCTCAAAAGAATTTCAATGTGTGTGTGGCGCCTACCAAACTTATATTATCCCAGTCTACTATCCATTCAATTACCTATGTTAGAAAACAAGAAATCATCATCACTTATATCGGGTTCTCTTATAAATTCCATGTTGCATGCATTACCAAGTCTGGTGGATATTGTTTATTAAATTATTCATCTTTAATTTGCTTAATACTGCCTAGTGTTGCTCTAAAAGAAAAAAATACAAATACATAGCTCTAACAAACCCAAATTTACTTGGAAGAATATTTCTAGTTTAAGAGGACCAAATGCTGAATACAAGGTTCCGGCTCCTGGGGTGAAGGGTCCTGGTGGGGTAGTGGTTATGCACTGGACTTCATTCTGCATGGTCAGTTTTTCTTATCCACCAGCCACTCCTGGGGAGAAAGATGAGGCTTTCTACTTCTTTACATAATTCCAGTCTAGGAAAACCACCGGGGAGTCACTATAAGTCAACATCCACTGGATAGCAGTGCATTCAATTGCGAGCTCTATGGGAATACTTTCTCTCTGTCTGTCTGGATGGAAAGCCTCTCTTCTTGTCTGTTGTCTGGTGCCTCGGAGAATACCATGTGGCCCGACAGACATATAATATAACCATCTCTACCAGCAGCAAGGCGGAGCATTCCCATGTCCAGCCTTACAACAACCTATTCTCCTATAATCCACTCTTAAATGACAGGCTTTACAATTGAGTGCTCTGAGAACCTCTAGGTATTTGGGGTGAGGAGCTAGGGAGAAATGGGGCCTTGACAAAGGGGCAGATGACAAGCTGAGGTGTCCTTTGTTCTACTGCTTATCTTCCCTGTTAATTCCATGGCGCTGGTCAGCTTTGGTCAATGTGACTTTCCTTAGACAATTTTAACACAGATAATGACATGACGCTGCTAACAGTCCATTATTACAGGAATTCACTGGACTGGTGTGTGAAGTTGGGTCCTCTAGAGGAGCAAAACCAGTGATGCTTGTGTGTGTTGTCTACAGAAAGAGATTTGTATCAAGAAATGACTTATTTTAGCTAAAAACAATGAGTACAGGAAGAAAATATTCTGAAACTGATTGGGATGATGATTGCACAAATCTTATGATTAGGTGATTAAATTGCATGATATGTGTAGTAAATGCCAATAAAACTATTTAAAATAAAAACAATGTTAAATCCAGTCTGGTTCACGCCAGGCTTCTCCTGACTTGTGGAAGTTGATGAACCAGAAGCAGAGAGAGTAGGGACCACAGACTGATTGATGCTGAGGGCCAGAGTCGACCAAATTAATCTACCATTGACAGCAGTCTGGTGATGGCTATTGGAATTGGCAGGCAACCCAACAAGAGATTGAGGGACTAGATGCAAGATCCAGCTTTAGCAGAAGGCAAAGGACCAAAGACGATTCAATTCTGCAGTCTCTTATACAAAAAGGCTAGGGCACCAAGGAGGTATCATCTGGCTGCACCACAATCTGCAGGTTTAGCTCCAGCTCTATGCTGACCCAGGAATGTCTAGTTGACATAGTAAACCCTAACCATCACAGCTCCTTTGTTTCTTGCAAGTGTTGCTAGTGACATCTGACTGATTTCTTCATGCTGGCTATAGCTTTCAGTATTGGGGTCTGATGTTACTTATACTGGGAGAATGAGTGCCCTGGGCCAGCACTGCTATGGAATGGAGTGAACTCAGCTCCTCATTACATCACTCCAATTAATCTTTTATTTGTAACTTAGATAGTTTATTGTGCCAACCTGGCTGATAAACACAAGTGGGATTAATTGCAGGGCAGAGGGATAAAGGGCCCGTGAGCTTCGCCTTTCTAGTTCTCGAGTCTCTTGCTTTGGGGTGTCCGGACCAGGGTGCAGCTGCCTTAGAAGTTCCCATCTTCAGCTGGCAAGGCTCACTTCCTGCAAGACCTCCCCAAGGAAAAGCCACATGAATCTACCCCGATGCATCCCTGGTGCTGGAGCACCTGTGTGGAGACCCCTGCCAGCGCTGAGATGCTTTACATACACATTCACTGCAGTCGGCATCATTGCGTCTGCTTTGTGAGATTGAGGAGGACTTTGTGGATTGGTGTTGGACATGTGGGTTAATGTTGGATTTGTGGGCTTGGGCAGCACTTGGTTGGGATGTTTGTTGGTGCACACTTACCCTTTATATAACACTCTCTCTTATACATGAATTTCTGTGGATTTGTTTCTCTAATGCACCCAGGTTAATACAATTAGTTTCACGTTTAGTTTACAGAGAAATCCTTCTAAATGGTTTTCATCGTTATTTTCATGTCAACCTCGATTATATTCTGTATAGATTTTTTCAAAATGTTAAGGTTATCCTGATACCATCGGCTAGTTTATTTTAGGTTAATAAGCAGGATCCTTAAGAAGACTCTAAGTAATATAACTTCTTTCTACTTCGGAACTCTCTCTTGTACGTTTCACCCTTTGAATCATAATGACGCCTTTTGCTTTGCATATAGTACTACGCACAATTAAGAGCAAATGTTGGCACATTCTTTAATTATGCATGGGATAAAACCCAGCAGGTACTCCTACTTGTCCCACTGCCTTTGAGGAGATTTTATTTTATAGCAATGCCAGAGGAGAGGGGGGTAGTGCTTCATAAGTCCTTATGGAAGTGAGAGGGAGGAACCTTTAATGAGAATTTGATCACATTTTAAGTCTCTATTATTTCCTGCATCTGCAACTTTAACTAACCTCCTCCTTCTCAATCTAACTAAATACCTCCTCCTTCCTCCTCTGCCTCTCCTGACTAACACAGGGGATATACCCCAGGTGCTCAGGCTTAATGCGATAGTGTTGTGAAAAAGTCAACGATTCAGTATCAATCTAAGCTTCAGATAATAGATCAGCTAAGAGAAAAACCAGATGCACTCACACAGGAAATATAGATTGTGCTTTCAGTGAGAAGTCCATAAACTCTAAGAAAAAAATGCCACTAGACAATGTACTGACACCCAAGAACGTATAAAGCCCTGACTCTGTGAGAGGCAAAGTAGTCATAGAAAATATTTCACCATTCTTCTAGTTAATAAAGTATATGCTGATTCCCACTCCACTGCTGTGCCTGGCTGCTTCACTTTGGTTTCAGAAGCAGACTGAATCTTTTCAAGCAGAGAAGCTGCTGGATCAGAAACACATATTTTGCCTATAACCCAGTACTTAATACAATGCACTACGAGGATGTCCTTCACTTCCTCTGCTTAGCTAATTCTTATATACTCATTGAATTTTATCCAATGTGTAATTTTCTCACCGAAGTTCCAGGCCACAAAGAGAAATATTATGTGTGACTCCCCCAAATTTAAACGGATTTTAGACTGTTGATGCCTTCTGGCATGCACACTGAAAAGGATGTTTTCATTTCACATAATTTTGGCATCTAGGGAGAGCAGGATATCTCCCAAATGGGTCCAAAAAATGTTTGAGAAACAAAGGAAAAATTGATGAAAAAATGGATATGAGTATGGTCAACGTGAAATAGTCTATATTCCTTTTTTTAACTTCCTATTGGAATCATGAGAGAAAATAATTGGATTTTCTTACATTTCCTATATTTGAGATTAAAAAGGAAGCGAGAAAATGATGGCTTAAAAGCTGTCAGTTCTTAAACATTCATAAATGGAATAAAATGTTCTCTGTCTTACATGATACCATGTTTTTGTTGCTTTAACAGTTTTGTCTCCACTTTAATTGAATATTCCATTTTAATAAGCCTTTAGTTATTGTTCACAAAGGGAATAATTTCATACCATTTGCATTGTAGACAATTCCCCTGCCAGGCACCATATCTTTTGTGATGTATTGTAAATTTTTATGATGTATTATAAATTTTTATGATGCATTATAAATTCTGGAGGAAGTTCTCTGTGATGCTAATAAATGGGATTTAGGTGAGATATATTCTGAATATTCACCTTATTATAAGATGTGAACAGAATCACTGCCCTTTGTGTCCTTGGGAATATGGTCTATTGAAAGAAAAAAAATACCTCAATCAAGGTATCCCTCTCTGTGTAAGAGGCATCTTAGAAACAAAGGGTCTTCCTAAACCAAACAGCATAACACACTTGAAATCTCTGTTTGAAGTGACCTCTGAGGCAGACTTGACGGTGAACTTCCTGGCACATGGAGACCAGAAGACAATGGATTAAGCGGCTAAGAAGCTGAGGAACACAAAGTGACTTGACTGCTGGGTGAAGAGTGGAAACTCTGTGGACCAAAGACTACAATTCCCGATCCTGTCTGTGGACGGTAGTCTATGACCTTCCCTAGTATATCCCCATAAATGTGAGTCTTGTTTATGAGTTCTGTACAGCCATTGCATGGAAATATAGAGCCAGTGATGGAGTGACGTTTCTTAATGGCTCTTCTACGCAAGTTCTCTTATTCCTTCCACGTGACTGTTTAGGAGTATGCAAATAGGGTATGTGTAACACTAGAAGAAGGGATCTGCCAGTTTCATCATTACCTCCGGCCACAAAGATGAGCCATCAATGAAGCAGGAGTAGAGAGAGAAAGCCCAGGACCTTTGGATGAGCACATTTCAGATCTCTGTCTGAAGTTGCAGAAGACTGTGGCATGGAGACCGAGTGGAGCAACACCATTGAGAACCACAGACAATGGACCATGTGGCTGAGAGACAGGACCAGCAGTTTGGGGGTGGCTGAGAAGTGTTGTTGTGGAGCATTGACTGTGTCCTTACTATTTGCTGATGCTGACTTGTGGTAACAATTATTCTGTAACCGTGGTGAGATTTTTGTTTGCGTGTGGTTTTTTTGGTATGTTTTCCTGTCTATGAAATCTAGTATAGGTCAGTCTATAAAGAATGGATTCATGATTTCTTGTGGGTATGGCATGAGGGAGGGGTAAGGGGGAAATGGGGGCTAATGATAATGAGTATAAGAAGAAACTGTTCTAAAATTGATTGTGGTAATGATTGTACAATTCTTCTTAATATAACAGAACTATTAAATTATATGATATGTCGATTAAGTGCCAATAAAACTTTTTTTTTAAAGAGGTAGCACATGATCAAGGACCAATCATACTGAGGGCAGAAATGCAAGGTCCACTGAAGGCATTACCGCAAAGCAAAGGTATATCTGTAGATCTATCTATAACTGTACTTGTATCTATACTTTGATCTATATGGGTTTTTACATTTTGTGGGAAAATATTATTTTTAATTTCATTTTTAGGATTGTTCTTCTCCTAGTAAAAGTGAAAATGTTCTTGCTTGATCCAAGACACATATCCTGTCCCTATCTTGTCAATCCCAACACTTACTTGACCATTTATTTTCCAGAGCAATCATTTACTTCATGACGCTATTATTTCATTTCCAGATTACTGTTCTAGGTTGCCATCTTCCTCTTGGTTCATTGTCTGCATCAAATAATACAGTGACTCTGGTGACCTTCTAATTTTATTTTGCTTTGTGTAATTTTGTACGTTCCAAACCAAAGTCATTGCCATTGAGTCTATTCTGACTCATAGGGACCCCAAAGAGCAGGGTAGCATGGTCTTGGTTGGTTTTTGAGACTGTAACTCTGTATGGTCTAGAAAGCCTCATCTTTCCCCCATGTTGTAGTTTAGGTATTTTATATGAACACACACACACACACACACACACACACACACACATATATATATATATATGTATATATATATATATATATAATATTGAGTGTAAAAAGCATCTTTGTTGAGAAAAATGTTCTTCAAGTTGTATAGTTCCAGCTATGGAGTGGTTCTTGAGGGAAGAAACACACCTCAGTTGAGAAGGCCTTCTGTGAATCTGCAGCCTGATGGCATTGTTTTTCTCATGGTTTTCTATATTGATTAAAGAGGAAACCATGAAAGAAAGAAAAATGAAATTCCTTTCACCCACTTTCTAACCGAATGATATATTCCACTCTATTGCTCTGTGAAAATCAGCTAATGTTTGAGAGGGATGGTTCTCTTAATCTGTAAAATGACATTTCTTCCATATAGGAAGAGAAGAATTCTGAAATTCTAACAATATCTTTTCTACCATTGTGCAGACTAACGTATCTGGCAAGAGGAAGTAGCTTCCATGGCATTTACAAACTATCATTTCAAAAAATATGACCAGATTTCCATCACACTATACTCTCTGTCCCCCTTGGAGTGTTCCTCACTGAGAATTTAAAATTTATTCCACCATTTCTGCATAATGGTGGCACCTGCACCTTATAAATTAAGAAATAGAGTCAGAAAGAAGTTAATTGCCTTGCTCAGGGGCACAGAGTAAATCAATGTTAGAATTGGGAATAAATTGATTTCTAAGTCACAAATAACCACTTTTCCCCCTATACGAACATAAAGCAAATGCAAATTAAACTTTAGTCAGGCTGAATTTAAAAATAAAACAGATCTAAAACCCAATGTGTTTTGAATCAGCTTCAACTAGTAGAAGCTTTCACAACAAAAACATCATAGTCTTTGTTCTAAGTTTTTCACTTTAGAAAATATAAGACACACAGTATTTCATTTGTTTATCTGGTGAAAAATTATAACATTCCCTGTTTGAGATAAACATGTCAATACAGACTCCCAAATTCATTTAAATTTTACGTCTCTCTCACCACTCAAACCACTATTTAAGTTTGAGGGACAAGGAATAGGAATGAATATATACATTGTGATTTCTTGTGTGATTTCTCTCAATTTATTTCTTATTTGTAGTATTTTATTTTTATATATATATATATATATATACACACACACATATATATACACATATATACATGTCTCCAACTTTCTTTTTTTTCTGTATAATACTGGTGATGGTAAATATATATACATATATATAACCAAGTTTCTTTTTCTTTAATTTTCTGTATATTACTGGTGATCACAAAAATTTATCTTTGTAAGAGTGACTGAGTTTGCCAAGCCTATTGTCCTCCAGTACTTTGGACACGTTGTTAGGAGAAGACAGTCGTTGGAGAAAGAAATCATGTTTGGTGAGGTAGTGGGGCCGTGACAAAGAGGAAGGTCCTCAAGGAGATGGATTGGCACAGCGGCTGCAACAACAGGCTCCAGCGTAGGAACAATTGGGAGGCTGGCACACGATCAGGCAGCGTTTCCTTCTGTTGTGCATATGGTTGTTTATGAGCATGGGTCAGCGTTGATCTCATGGCACCTAACAACAACCACCTTGATATAAAAGGGGTAACTGCAGATTTCTTCTGGTCATGGACCAGGTTGAAGTCATCCATATTCTTGCGATAGCAAATGAATGGTTTCAGGGCTTAATGTCAGGTGATATTATGTCAGTGTCCGGAGCCTTTGTTTCTCAATAATGACTTCTGTACAGTTTAGAGTTCTGAATTTACTTCCATTGCTTCCAGATCACATGTTATCCTTTGAAATATTTCGATGTCAATTAACGATTTACGATCAAGTTCTAGTTCCAGAGTCTCTTTGGACATCATCGTTGAACTTTCACTTTCTTCCCTGACTTTTTCATGCTCTTTTGCTTTCTTCATAAATGTTGTGATTGATGTCATCCTACAGTATGTTAGGGCTTCTGTTATTAGTGTTCAATGAGTCCAATCGGTTCTTGAGATGTTCTCTTAATTCAGGTGAAACATATAAAACAGTGGTTCTCAACCTTCCTAATGCCGCGATCCTTTAATACAGTTCCTCATGTTGTGGTGACCCCCAACCACAAAATTATTTTTGTTGCTACTTCATAACTGTAATTTTGCTACTGTTATGAATCATAATATAAATATCTGATATGCAGGCTGTATTTTCTTTGCTACAAATTGAACATAATTAAAAATAATTAAAGCATAGTGATTAATCACAAAACAATATGTAATCATATATTGTGAACTATTCCTGTGTTCCGATGGTCTTAGGTGACTCCTGTGAAAGGGTCGTTCCATATCCAAAGAGGTTGTGACCCATGGGTTGAGACCTTCTGATATAAAAGTTTGTATTTTGACTCTTGTAGAGTTATTTTAATTTGCTTTAACTTCAATTTGACCTTATATATTCTTATTTGATAGTGTGTTCCACAATCTGCTTCTGCTCTCATTTTAATTGATGATATTGATATTTTCCATCTCCTCTTTCCATAAAGGTAGCCAACTTGACTTCTGTGTATTCCATTTAGAGAAGTCTACATACATAGTGGTTGTTGAAAAAAATCGCGATGAAGTAGCTGTCTTTCAAAAATCTGTTATGCAATCTGCATCTTCCTTTCTATCATCAAGACCACATTTTCCAAATTCTTTTCTTCCTCTTTGATTTCAACTCCAAAATTCCAGTCACCCATAATTATCAATGTATCTTGATTGCATGTTTGATTAATTTCTGACTGAAAATCTTCATAAAATTTTCAACCTTTTTATCTAGCTTTAGTGGTTGGTATGTAACTATGAATAAGAAATATATTGACTATATTTCCTTCTATGTAAATAGATATTGTTCTACAGACAGCATTGGATTTTTATTTTATTTATTTGATATTGGGAGTTTTTAATGACTTGCAGTTGGTCTGCTAAGGTTTTCTATATAAATCTGTGTTAATTTATGTGGGAAATGTGATTCTCAAAATTTGTTAAATTTTTGACATTTTACAATTTATTAAAATACATTTTTCCATAATTTTTTGCCATTATCTTTCTTTAATTTCTGTTGGTTCTTGTGTGATTTCTCTCAATTTATTTCTTATTTGTAGTGTTTTATTTTTCTACTTTTTTACATTGTTAAATATACCACTGTATTATCCATTTTGTGAATCCTTTGAAAGAACTGGCTTTCTGCAGTGTTTATTATTTTCTATTTTCCAATTAATTTAACTTTGTTCTTTCTACTCTGCTAAAGAGTTAACCTCAGACACTCACTGGGACAGTTGTACCCTGTCTTAAAGGATCCCTGTGAATTGGAATTGTCTCAATGGCAGTGGATTTGATTTAGTTTTGTTTTTTTAATATGAGTTCTTATTGTTATAAGTTGCCCTGTGAGTACTGCTTTTTCTATGTACCAAAGGTTTTGGTATGCTGAATGTTTTTCAGTTGTTTCTAGGAATTCTTAAATTACACTGTTTAGTTGTTCAACTACCCTGTGTATTTTACATAAGGTGCTGCTCAATTTCTATGGATTTGATGTTTTTTTGGTGTGTGTGGGGGGGGGTAGCTTTCATAAATTTATAACATTGTGAGTTGAAGAGAAGAGTATTTGTATTTTGCTGTTTTAAAATGTATTTATCCTGGCTTTGTTTCCTAATACATGGTCTATTCTGGAGTGCCTTCCATCAGTACTGGAAGAAAATGTGTATTGTGTTGTTGTTCCTTATATGATTACAATATCAAGTGTCTTAATTATGTGCTGAAGCATTCTTAGTCTTTACCGTCGTTTCCCAGTTGAGTTGCCTTTCCTTGAAACTGGTGTATGATTTTTTTTTTACTATTATGGTATTCTTTTTTGTCTCTTAAACTTTATAAGAGTTTTACTAAGAAATTTAGAGAGTATTTATTGGGCTTCTCAATGTTTATCATGATTGTCTTCTTGCTTTTTGTGTGTGGCTTTCCTCATTCCATACCTTCTTTAACTCTCATGAGCGTTTTTAGCTTATAATTTACTTTATCAAACATGAATATTACTGCTTGTGTTTTGTGGGGTTTTTTTTAGTAACTTCGCTTGATCTATATATTTTTCCATCCTTTGATTTTTAGTCTATTTTCATTTGAGGCTGAGGTGTGTTTCTTGTAAATAGCCTATCAAAGTGTCACAAGATCATGTTCATTCTCCTAGGCTCTCTCTCTTCACCAATGCTTTTAATCAATTTACAACTCATGTTGTTTTTATTAGTTATAGTTAGTTTTATTGCTGTCATTTGCTGTATTTTTATTGTGTTTCTCTTTATTCATCATAATTTTCTGTGCTGGTTTCATTTTATTTTCAGATTTTCTATTCAGTATTTCTTACCTTTTTGTTTAATCTTACTGTTTAGTAGGTTTAAATGTTTATTATTTTCCCTCTCTATTGATTTTGCTGAGGTTTTATGCTTTTATTTGACGCTTGTTAGTTATTTTAAAAATTTTTTTCTCCAAGTTTAAGGTGGTTGATTATCTTTTCTTGTGAACAACATGCTTTCTTCTGCATTTGATTATTTAATATTTACTCTCTCCCCATCTCACTTTATTGTGGCCTTCGTGGTGGAATGCTTTCCTATTTTGACTATTGTGGTTTTGTCTCATTTTGCATGTTACTTTAATAGGATGATTTCTTGTTAATGGTGCCTTGTATGTTGATTTTAAATTTATGTCTTTGGCTGTTCACTCTCTGCCTAAGGATCTGGTTTTAGTATTTTTTGTATAACTGCTCTTATTTTTAAAATTTTGTGTTAGCTCATCTGAAAATGGCTTAACTTCTCTCTTCTACTTGAGCATAACTTTTCTAGATATAGTATTTGGACTAGGCAAATGAATTCTTTTAAGATTTTGAACATACCCTTCCATTGCCTCTTTTACACATGGCTTTCACTGAAAAATATGAGCTCATTCTTGTTGGTTCCCCTTTGTAGACTATTCTTTATTTCCTGAGTTGCCTATAATGTGTGATGCTGCTTTTCTTTTGCTTCAATTTTGTTTGAGGCTCTTTAGGCTTCCTGAATGTATTTTCTGTCTTTTCATATTGTTGGGGGTGTTCTCTTGGAATATTTCTTGGACTATTTTCTCTGGGGTTATTTTTTCTTCTCTCTGTTTTGGAAGGATTATAATTCACAGGCTGTTTTTTTTGATAACGTTTCATAAAATTCTTATTTTTTCCAACTTTTTTTTGAGGGGGAGGAGAGTGGTTTTGTTTATAGATTGGTCTTTGTTTTTTTGGCGGTCTTGAGAGTTGATCCTTTGAGATTCCTGTTTCATGCTTTCAATTCTACTGCTTGATCTTTTAGAGTGTTATTGAGTTCTAATATCTTAGTGTTTGTCTTCTGGGTTTCTATTTAGAATTCTCTGATTATTCCTGGGTTTTCTTTATTATACTAAATTGTTTTTGTAGTGCTTCCCTTATTTCTTCTATCTCATCTTCTACTGTAACCTATCAGAAACTCAGGGGGGCATCTCTGTTGTCATATAGCGTCCCTTTGAATTGAAAATGTGAAAATGACTTCATCACCTTGAGTCTGGGGGGGGAGGATTTTCTTTCTTTTTTTTTTTTTTTGGTCAATGTTCCAATGTTGGCTTCTGCTTTTTATAGGATGTGTAATTCAGCTGTCTTGAGGAGAGTGAAATGACTATATTCAAAATGTTATGTGTGTCACCTGAGCTGTCTTCAGTGGATCTAAATGTCAGAGCTATCCCTAGAATCCAGCTTAAGCAGCACAGTCTGAAGTTGACATATGGGATCTATCTTTTCAAAGCCCCGGGGCTGCAACTCTGGTGACATAATTGTTAAGCATTGGGCTGCTAACTGCAAGATCAGCAGTTCAAAATCACTAGCTTCCCCAAGAGAGGAAGATGAGGTGTTCTACTAACATAAAGAGCTGCAGTTTTGTTAACCTCCAGAGGAAGTTCTGCCCTGTCTTATGGGGTCACTGTGAGTCGGAATTGGTGGGATGGCAGTGTGTGGTTCTGAGTGGCTGCAAAGACTTGATGAACTTCAGACTCTCCACGGTACATTGTCCCAAGCTGTTTCAACCAAGTTCACCCTATCTGATGCAGGTGCACCTAATCCCACCCTCCCCAGAGGTGGTCTTATCCTCCAAGGTGTGCCAGGGAAGAGGTGCCACAGTCCTAGGTGGCATTAGATCAAGTTTTGGGACCCATATTGTGTGTGACTATAGATGGCTCAGCCCACCTTCTCTCCTCTTCCAACACCACAGACCCAAGGCTGCAGGGAGGGGTCATGCAGGATCAGTAGGGAGTGCAGAGCAAATTGTCAGTTTACCTCTTCCAATGCTAGGGGGACTAAACCACTGTCGGGGCGAGTTGGGGGTGGTGGGGGGAGTCTTCAGACACGTCTTATCAAGGACAGTCAAATATCTGCTATCTTTCTGGGCTTTTTTCATGAGAATCCTCCTCTTTATTGCCAAGCTGTTGCTCAACCAGACCTTTATTTCCATCAGGAAAGTATGGAATTAGCTTGTGCTTATTTTCTGCATTCTTCCAAAATTTTTCACTGAGTCACTACATTTGACTAGGTAATCATTTATTCGCTTTACTCCTCCTTTTAGTCTTCTGTAACCCTCAGAATAAATTTAATTTTAAAAAATCTTCCCTCTAATTCAGTGTGATAGTTGCATAACCTCCTATCAATTTGAAACTTAAGAGTGTAGGGGTGGAGTTTAGCCTGGCAATCAGGACACAGCTTGGCCTCATTTGGAGGCACTATGAAGATAAATAGCTCACTGGAGGAGTGACACAGCCTCACTCCCTGTGAGACATGCCTGCTGACAAGACACATGAAGCTACTTTAGAGCCCTAGAGCTTAAGGAGCCATGTGGAGATCCCTGCCAGCACTGAGATGCTTCCACTGCCACTGGATCCACAAGACTTTCCACTCACTGACCTGTCATCTTCCTGCATTCAATGTCATTGAATGTGTTGCATGACTCTGAAGAGGAATTTATAGTTTGGTACTGGACATATGGGCTAATATTGGACTAAAGGACCTGATCTGGACTGAGCTGGAATGTTTTCTCAATATTTAATTGCTCTTTTATAGAAAGCTCTTTCTTATACACATGAGTATCTCTAGGAATTTGTTTCTCTCTTGTACCCAGACTAACAACACTCAATCTCAATTTTTTTCTGTATTGTGAAAAGTAAGATAAATATTATTTGATTATCCCACTATGTATTTATTTATCCTTTAATAATTCCTATTTAATTAATTATGATTCTGAGAGAAACAAATAGATGTGACTCAAGTTTTATCAATTATTTATGTTTTAATTCCATCTTTATTAAAAGTGTATATGAAGAGGGAGGCCCAACCAGGGCTCTATATTTTTTCTATTAAAGTTTGATTCTCAAACACTTTTTAAAAATAAAAAGCTATGAATGTGCTTTACATTAGGCACCATTCATATTGCCATGAATCTATTTACATAAGTGGAATAAATTTACATAATTGAAATAGAATTTGATTGTGGACTTATCATTTCTTAACAAACGTACTAAGAAAGATTCTCATATTTGCACTCAGAAGAAAGTCCCACTGCTTAGTATGGAGTTGTTTCTAGAAAGGAAGAGAGCAATTAGTCATTTCCTAGATGAGAATACTGTACAAAATTCTCCACAGGACGAGCTGCTGCCCCGGGCTGCTCTGTTCATAGCTTCTTCATGGTGTTTCTGAAAATGTTTATTGCTATCAGAGCTATGCCAGGAGGTAGATTGCTGGACAAAGCTTCCTCATCAGTTACTGAGGCAGCCAGCTACTTATGGGCAGATTCGATTCAGATATAAATTTTATGAGTATGTGTATAAATAGATAGGATCCCTGGTGGCTGCAATTGGGCTGTTAATCTCAAGATCAGCAGTTCATGCCCACTGGCCTCTTCTTGATGAAACTGTCTGCTCCAGTGCAGGCTCAGAGCTGGTAACCCACAGAAGAAGTTCTTCTCTGCCCTATTGGGTGGGTCCTTGTGGGTCAGAATTGACTCAATAGTAATGGGTTTGATATAATCAGATGAGAAGACAAGCTGGGTCTTTCTAAGGTAAAATATTTCCAAGGGCCATACTCATTTGTTAAATCGTTTATCTAATTTATTCTTTCTTACATAGCTTCCTCATATTAACAGTCACATTACAACCCTTTAACAATATATGAAAATACAGTCTCTTGAAAGGGCATCAACCTTCTAGTGCATCATCATTATATCATTTAATATAAAAGAAGTATGCTTATCTCTTTTAACAATTACCTTACACATGCTCTTGAAGAAGCACTTACCTTCTCTGCTTCCTTTGAATTCATAATAACAGTTCTAATTTAGGATCTTGAAAGATTCTTGTCATCATTACTTCAATTAGCTGAGGATTTATTCTTTCTCCCCTGTAAGTGTGCTACAAAGAAAAACAAGAATGATTTTCCTGAAGTGGTATTTTGATCATATCAAGACATCCACTTCTCAGCATACTCCAAAGGTCCTTAATGGCCTCTTATGTGAAATTAAACTTTCCATAAATGGAGGATATGTCTACTTGCCCCATTTATACCAAAATACATTTTTATCTGTTGTCATCTGTATCATTAACTCCGTCTCAATAATTTTTTTTCATTTCTTAAGTACATTTTCTGTTTTCCTATGAGACTTTTAAAATACTCAGCTCTCTACCATTCAATTTTTAAAATATTCAATACTGAATTTCACTTATGAGAATTAAAATAGAAACTCACTATTTTTTAAAGCATCCCTCTGTTACAGTAATGTTCTAGTTGTCTTCAACAACAACCAAAAATACCTAGAATTTTACATTTTTCCTTTCCCCCCTCATTTCAGCCACAAATTACATAGTTACTATTTTGTTAAACTACATGTAACTTTACTCAGAAAAGTGTTTTCAGAGAAAGTGTGCTTATCGATGGAATTCGGAAGTCTCTTTTGTAAAAAGAGTAAATACCATGTCAACTTGTTGAAGGTTGTTGCTCAAGTCTTTTGGCTGTTTACTGGATTACTTTTTATGGCATGACTCGATCACTTTCAGTAATCTGCATATGTTTATGCAATATTAGGGTGCCAGTTTTCTGTAGTACTGGTCATACATCACTATTAAAAAGACCATTCAAATTTTCTTATTACATTTAGTAAATTATTAAATTTAATTTTATCCAAATTTTTGTTCTCTAAAATAAAAATAATAATAAACAAGCTTCTTTTTTTACTTCATGATGAAAATTTATTAAATGGTGCAATGTTAAATTTTTCATTATCTCTGAATATTTTAGATGGTATGTAGTTGAACTTAAAATTGTTGATTGAAATAAGAGAGAAAATTGCAGTTCTTTTTCTACCAACATCCTAGAGAAGCCATGCAGACTAGAAAATGTGGAAAGAGGACAATTGCCCAAGCAGGCAAATAATAACACTGTGTCAACTCTGAAATTTTAATCACATTTATTGATCTATTATCTAATTACTTTCACTCTGAGTCACTATGGTCTACAAAGACATGGGAGTTCATGTTATTTTCCCCCCAATTCACTGAAATTCATTGAGAGCTGTGGTTTCCTTTTTGCAGTACAGTAAGCAAAGTGATATTTCTGATGTTATTAGCTAACATAGTTAACATAAAATTAAATTGGGCACCATAAATATCTTGAAAATAAAAATATCATCAAATAATTTAAATTCCTGTTAAAGATCTAGATTATTACTTATGGAAGGGATCAAGCTAGCAGCTGCATCAGAAATTTTGTATTCTAACCATTAAGGAGTCAGTTCTTTTATCTCTAATAGAAAAATTATGCTTTTTCCAAATCCTCAATAGACAATCTATCTTTCTAATCCTTTGTTGTTGTTATTGTCAGGTGCCCTCAATTCTAACTCAAGTCACCTTACACAGAAAAGAAGGGAACACTGCCTTTGCCAGCCTCACAATCGTTCAGATATTTGAAAAAAAATCAAGCAGTGTCAATCACTTGTCGATGACTTTCCTTTTTGTTTTGCTTTTTTTTCCTGCTTCCCTGGTACTTTACAAATCCTGATGTCCTTCCCAGCGACTGGTCTCTCCTGACAACTTGTCCACAGTACATGAAATGGAGTCTCACCAGACTAGATTATGAGGAGCATTCTGGCTGGACATGTTCAAAGGCAGATTCCCTTGCTCTGTTCATGTACAGGTTCTGCATGAGCACAATTATCCACACAGTTGAATATCCTGGCATTTGGGTAACATCTTTCTGATAGTCTCTGCTTTCAGCCAAATTCTACATGACATCAGCAATGGTATTCCTTATTCTGCATTCTCTTTGGGACCGCGCTGGAGCTCTGTACGCTCGCTGTAAATGTAATGGTGCGATCTTTTTTTGGATGATCTTCAGCAAGATTTTACTTAAACATGGCATTAATGATATTGCTCTAAAATTGCATTATGTTGGATCAGCTTTCTTTGGAATGAGTTATAAATATAAATCTCTTGAAGACATTTGGCCAAATAGCTGTCTTCCAAATGCCCTATCATAGACAAACGGGTGCTCCAGTGCTTCATCGGCCCCTTGAAACATTCCCCTTGGCATGCATTCCTAAGGCTTTCTTAGACTAATGCCATCGGTGCAGTTTGCACGCCTTTCATCAGCATCATTGGTTCTTGCTCATGTGCTGCCATCTGAAATGGTGGAATGTCAATTAGCTCTTTTTAATACAATGGCCCCCTGGATACTTGATTCTTCCAGTTTCATTCAACATTTTACCTATAGCGTCTTTCAATATTGCAATTTGAAATGGACTTTTTTCTGTTCTTAGTCTAGGAACTCTGCTGGAACCTGTTAACTTTGGGGGGAGCCTGCTGTTATTTGAAATACTGGTGACATAGCTTACAGAATCCCAGTGATAACAAGGAGATGCCATAAGGGATGTCATTGTTGATGTCAGCTAGATCTTAGCTGAAAATACCCTTAAGATGTTTGCTTGTGTTTTATAGACTCTGCAAATGCATTTGATTGTGGATTATAGAAAACTGTGGATATCGTTGAGAAGATTTTGTATTTCTGAACACTTCATTGTACTTGTGCAGAACCTGTACATGGAGCAAGAGGCAGATTGGATAGAAGACGAGAATGCTGGATGGTTTAAAAATCAGGGAAAGTTTGTATCAGTGTTGTGCCCTTTCACTGTACTTATTCAATCTACATGATGGAAATGATCAGTCATATAAAAATCAAGCAAATAACCTGAAAAAGAATGAAAAAGAATGTGTTGTTAGGATAGTATGATAATTATTCACAGCCTGTGATATGTAAATGACACAACTTTGGTTCCTGAAAGGGAGAAGGACTGGAAGTAATTTGCTGAAGGACATCAAGAAATGCAGCTTTCAGAATATATTGCATTTCAATGTGCAGAGAACCAAAATGATCACCCTGGGACCAAGAGACAACAATATTAAGAATTAAAATATATTGAAATTGTCAAGAATTTTTTTTGAACCACAGTCCATGTTCATGAAAGTAGCAGTCAAGGAAAAAACTGACATATTGTATTGGGCAAATTTTCCGCACAAGACCCCCTTAAAGTGTCAACGAGCAAAAATATCGTTTTGAGAACTAAGGTAACCCAACCAAGTCATAGTATGTCAAATTGCCTCATAGGCACATGAATGTCGGAAAATGAATGAGGAAGACCCAGAAAGAATTGAGTTAAAGTGCTGGTGAATAATATTTAAAGCATCATGGACTGCCACAAGGACAAAAAAAATCTGTTCATGCTGAATATAAACACGATGTTGCATAGAAGCAAAGGTGGTGTGACCTAATCTCACATACTTTGGGCATGTTGCAGGAGAGATTAGCCCTTGGAAAATGAATTCAGGCTTGGCCTAGTCACAGGTCAGTGTAAAAGAGGAAGGAGATGGGTTGACAGCACAACAATGGCTCTGCTGTAACAATTGAGAAGCCTGGACAGAAGTGGGGGACACTTCACATTTTGTAAATAGGGTTGATCTGAGGCGCAGTCACCTCAAGGGCACTGAGAGCAACAAGAGCTAAGACAATGGAATTTTCTTACAAATACTTGCCGAATCCATCTTGAGAAGCACAGAGATCTACAATAAATTTATAAAACAATCAACAATCGCAAGTATTAGAGCAGTGAAGTCATTTTAAATAAAAGCTCGTGATACAACCTGATGGTATAATTCTTAGGACAGCATAGGTGGTGAGGCATTAAAATGTTAATATTAAAACAATAATAATAAATGAAAAATATGGGAGTCTATATTTATGATCTTAAAGAAGGTAATAAAACATATATTTGTTATATATATAAATATAATTGTTATAAATTAAAATGCAAGATTTCATGATTTTGTTTTATTTTTAATTAAATACAAAAACAGCTTAATGACAAAAGTGAACAAATTCTATGAAGATCAATATAATGTAAGAAAAAACATTTGCAAAGAAAGAAAAAATATGCCATAAGAAGAAAACAAAAAGAAGATGAAGGAGAAAACAGATCTCTTAACATAAATGTTAAGTGCACATTGAGTGAAAGTGCAAAACAAATAACAGGAAATTCAAATGACCACCATAATTATGAAAAGATGTTAAAATTCACTGCTTGTCAGGAAAACGAAAATTAAAGCAACAATAAGATATCATATTATACATATCATGCTGACAAAATTACAATGAGTGCTAACATCTATTGTCAGCAGGAATGCAGGCAAAATGTACTTTCCTACATTGCTGAAAAAGATATGAACTGTTCAAAACCTCTTAGAAAACAATCTGGCAACCTTTGCAAACATTAAAAACACGTACACACTTTGTTCCATCAATTCTGTTTCTGAAAATCCATCCTTTGTGTAAAAAAGAGAAATCTGTTTGGCTTGAGAGTAGAAATTTAAAGATGCTTACTACTGCTTATTTGGCAACAGCAAGAAAGACCCTGAGAATAATATAAATCATGGCTATTCAATACGC
Source organism: Tenrec ecaudatus (assembly GCF_050624435.1). Taxonomy (NCBI): domain Eukaryota; kingdom Metazoa; phylum Chordata; class Mammalia; order Afrosoricida; family Tenrecidae; genus Tenrec; species Tenrec ecaudatus. The sequence goes on along the minus strand of NC_134540.1, from coordinate 139,549,378 downwards.
ATAAAAACAGGAAAAAGATGCAATTGAATCTGTACCGCTGTGCTTAAAAAACATTAAACCAAGATTTGGGTGATGAACTCCTGAGAACGTGCATAACAGTTTGGAATTTTCTTTTAAATAAATCATTTTATTGGGGGCTTGTACAACTCTTATCACAATCTATACATCCTCCATTGTGTCAAGCACATTGTACATTTGCTGCCATCATCATTTCAAAGCATTTTCTTTCTACTTACGCCCTCTGTATCAGCTCCTCACTTTTCCCCTTCCTCCGTCTTTCATGAACCATTGATAATTTATAAATTATAATTATTTTTCATATCTTACACTGTCTGACATCTCCCTTCACCCACTTTTCTGTTGTCCTTTTCCTCAGGGAGGGGCTTATATGTAGATCATTGTGATTGGTTTGCTCTTTCTCACACCACCTTCCCTACCCCTCCTGATATCATTTCCCTCAATATTGGTCCTAAGGGGGTTGCTTTCCTGGATTCCCTGCGTTCCCAGCTCTTATCTGTACCTATATACATCCTCTGGTCTCTATATATGGGTACTTACCCACACAAAATAGCTTAATTAAAATGCAAAAAGTGTATAGGGTGTATTGATGTGAACAGCTGAAAGAAGGAAAAGGACTACAGGTGATAGTAATCAATAAATCAAAATGTAGGTAAAATTTATATTGATTTTTAAAATGGAAGAAAATAAAAAATAATGGAATAAATTGATTTAGAGCTGGTGTGGTTAATTGGAAATAAGTATTTATTTTGGTACACAATTGTCTGCTACCAACAAACTGGCAGTAACTTCATAATAGAACAGCTTTCTTTCAGTGACAGATTTTAGTTTCCACAGGGGACTGCAGTCTTTAAATAGAAAACAACTTGAGCAGAAGCTTAAGTCTTTGAACAAAGATTTAATGAAAATTCACAACAGCTTTTATAGCTAAGTCTCTCAGTCTGTATCTGCATTAATCCATTGCTGTTTCCATGATCCCTTCTCGAACCACTATCTCCTAAGAAAAAAGACAGATGGATTTTAGTGTAAACATAATTAAATAAAGTTTATTAAAATCACAGCAAAAAATAGGCTTAGCTGAGTTACGGGAGTGGATGACTTTATATTTAAATTGCATTTTTATGTAACCAAATTTTAGTTCATTACATATAATAGTTTTTCATAATGCTTTTAATGGGAAAAGTTTAGTTTCTTTTACTTAGGTAACTTTAGTACTGTATTTGCGAATTAAAAGACATTTTTTAAAAAGTTTTATTAGGGGCTCATATAACTCTTATCACAAACCATACATACATCAGTTGTATAAAGCACATCTGTACATCCATTGCCTTCATCATTTTCAAAGCATTTGCTCTCCACTTAAGCCTTGGCATCAGGCCCTCTTTTATTCACTTCCCTCCCCACTCTCCCCTCCCTCATGAGCCCTTGGTAATTTATAAATTATTATTTTGTCATATCTTTCCCTGTCCAGCATCTCCCACAACCCCCCTTTTCTGTTGTCCATCCGCCAGGGAGGAGGTCACATGTAGAACCTGGTAATCGGTTCCCTCTTTTCAACCCCCTCTCCCTCTACCCTCACAGTATCGCCACTCACATCCCTTGTCCTGAAGGTATCATCTGCCCTGGAGTCCCTGTGCCTCCAGCTCCTCTCTGCACCAGTGTACCTCCTCTGGTCTAGTCAGACTTGCAAGGTAGAATTTGGATCATGATAGTGGGGTGGTGGTGGGGAAGCATTTAGGAACTAGAGGAAAGCAGTATTCTTCATTGGTGCTACATCACACCTTAACTGAATCATCTCCCCTAGACCCCTCTGCAAGGGGATCTCCAGTGGCCGACAAATGAACTTTGAGTTTCCACTCTGCACTTCCTGCTTTATTCACTATGGGAAATTTTTTTTGTTCTGATAATGCCTTATACCTGATCCCTTCGACACTTCATGATTGCACAGGCTGGTATGCTTCTTCCAGTTGGGGCTTTGTTGCTACTGAGCTAGATGGCTACTTGTTACCTTCAAGCCTTTAAGATCCCAGATGCTAGCTCTTTTGATAGCCAGGCACCATCAGCTTCCTTCGCCGCATTTGCTTATGCACCCATTTGTCCTTAGGGATCATATCATGGAGGTGTGCACCAACGATATGATTATTTTTTCTTTGATGCCTGATAACTGATCCCTTCAGAACCTCGTGATTACACAGGCTGGTGTGTTCTTCCATGTGCGCTTTCTTGCTTCTGAGCTAGATGGCCTCTTGTTTATCTTCAAGCCTTTAAGACCCCAGATGCTATATCTTTTGGTAGCCAGTAACCATCAGCTTTCTTCACCACATTTGCTTATACACCCGCTTTGTCTTCAGTGGTTGTGTCGGGAGGGTGAGCATCATAGAATGCCAATTTAATAGAAGAAAGTATTCTTGCATTGAGGGAGTACTTGAATAGAGGCCCAATGTCCTTCAGCTACCTTAATACTAGACCTATAAATATAGGCACATAGATCTATTTCCATATATATATATTTGCATATGTAGATGTAGAAGACATTTCAATTGAAAAAATAGTGCTTTACAAAAAATTTTGGTTTTCGAGACATTTTTTAAAGAAGACAGAAGGGACTAAAGCTATGTTCTTAACCTTCAGTAACCCTTAGCTATCTATAATAAAGAACAAATGTAATATAATTACCATCTATGTCAAAATTTCATTTTCTAAAGTTCCATAGTACACTTCGGGATTTTGAAACAAACAACATGGACTTTTAAATAAATAAATAATAGCAACCTTATTTCTATATATATATAGAATTTCTATATATATAATAGAATTATCACAAAATTATATTGTCAACTAGGCTGATAAGGAAAGTATAAGTAAAATAGCACATTACTCCAAATAAACGATATGATATTGGAGTTCTATGTTTAGATTTTAAGGGAAAGCCATTCAGAGGTCATTATTAGCCAATATTGAAAAGGCTTTGAGCAGAAAAGGAAAGTGAGATAATATTCAATAACTTTCCAGTAAGAAATTTTATTAATATGTTTGTTAAAATATTTAGTTAACAAAAAGAAATTGATAAAACAAATACTGGATGCTGGGTATTTGGACTAGTAGCAGCAGAACAATTAGAAGATAAAACATGTAATTTTTCCATGTAATATATCACCATGAAGGTCCAACTAAGCCCTTGAGATTCTCCCCTGCAGAGAATGTTTCTATTACATTTATTTTATCCTATTTTATGTTAGATACCAATTCCTACTACAACTTCTTGTACATCCTTTATTGAACTATATTATTCAACATGATAAATTTGATAAAGGGTGATTTTCTGGGGCTGGTGTTTTGATTTGATTTGTTCTCGGATGTCAAATCTCAAAGTGCAAAAATTCTTAGTAATTAACATAAAATGTAGATTTAATATGTCATGTATTATTTAGAATTACATATTTGACTCAGTCAATATACATTAAGACTTGAAGAGAGTAATCTATGAAAAATAAGTGATATGTTAAAGGATGCTCTTAGGATAAAACAGATCTGGGAATATTTCTGCTGGCTTTTAATAACAATAACCACTGAAAGTTAGTGAATGCTCCCAGAAGAAAAAAAAAGATAAATGTTATTTTCCATGTATTTGAATTATATAACTATATATAGTTAGAAATGGTAAATATAGGCTCCTACATTATTTTCTTTTGTTTCTCATTAAAGTTAATAAAAATACATGACTCATGAAGAGAGCTGATAAAATAGTAAAAATCTGAAAAAAATACAAAAATTACTATAAACAGGAAACAATAATAAAACAGGATGGGAACTAAAATAAAAAGTCACTGTCAATATGAATATCAGAGTTTGTAAAAAACAAAAGTGATTTTGCCAAGAAATTAGGAAGTATATATATATATATATATGTAAAATTAATTATGTGATTAACATACACATGCATGGAGAAAAGTTAAAATTTGCATGACAGAATAGAAGGGACAATTTCTAGAGAAAAGAAAATGGGAAAGACAGCCAAAAATGAAAGTTAAAGGAAAATAAAGCACTAGAAAACAATAAAAATTAAATTGCATATTAATCTATCACGAATCCTGACAAGATGTATTAATAACAAAAAATAATTTGAAAACATGCATTCTTTGTAAAGGAGGGAAATCAAAGCAAACAAAAAGTCAATGAAACAACAAAATAAATAATTCTAACCCAAAAACATGCATCATTTTCTGAGAATATCCATAAGTAATATCAGTTGGATATAAAAAGGAAATATCAAAAGTTGGAAAAAATGGACATCGGGCTAGAAGCAAATCTAGAGATGGCATGATATAATTATGCAAGACCAGTGGTTTGTTCATGGTAAATATAGTTTCAGCAACCCATATGGCGACTCTACACATGGAATTCTCCAGATGGCATACACAGTAATCAAATTACCTACAACTGTGGGAAAAAGACTAGGGAGAAGCTAAATATTCTCAGCTAAATCTAGGCCCATGGCTGACTATTGGATGGAAAATCATTTGATCATATGTAAGTTCAGGATCAAGCTGAGGAAACTTACCATATATATTCATGTATAAGCCAAGTTTTTAAGCACATTTTAATGCTGTTTTGTGGTAAAATTAGGTGTATATATGGTAATCCAAGTCCACAAGAATCAGGGTGCAACCTTGAGTCTATCCCACTCCGATTTTGAGGATATCTCAAGAATAGATTAGAAGCACTGAACAGTGATGACAGAGATGATGAACTGCGGTTTGATATCAAACATCATTCATGAAGAAAATAAAAGGTCACAAAAAAGACAAAAGGGCAAGAAGATATCTACGTGGCTGACAGAAAAGACTGAAAAATGCTCTTATTCTTGGAGTAGCTAAGACAATGGAAGAATTGATGGAGTCAAAGAGCAGAGCTGAAAATTCAAAAGGCAGCTTGAGAGGACAAAGTAAAATATTATAATGCAATGTGCATCTTTTTGGTTAAAAACATGTTTAACCTTTTTGTTTTAACCAAAATGGAAGAGCAAGCTCTGAAAAACTTAAATTGAAAAAAAAACTAAAAAAAAAATTTAAGCCTAGCATTCAATATTGAAAGATACAATGGACATAGATTGAATGATACAAGGAGCATCAAATGTAGATGAAAGTAATGCAAAGTTACAATACCATAAAGACCTATTCAGGAGGTAGCATATGACCCAAAGCCCATCTGTAGACAACTGGTCATCCCCTTAGAGAAGGGTCATGGGGAGGCGATGAGCCAGTCAAGGTGCAGTGTAGCAACGATGAAACATACAACTTTTCTCTAGTTCTTGAATGCTTCCTCCCCCCACTATCATGATCCCAGTTCTCCCTGACAAATCTGGCTAGACCAGAGGATGTACACTGGTACAGATAGCAACTGGAAACACAGATAATTCAGGGCCAATGATCCATTCAGGACCAATGATGAGAGTGGCTCTACAGGGAGGGTGGAGGGAAGGTGGGGTAGAAAGGGGGAGCCGAGTACAAGGATCTACATATAACCCCCTCCCTGGGGGATGGACAACAGAAAAGTAGGTGAAGGGAGACCTCAGACAGTGTAAGATATGACAAAATAATAATTATTTAGAAATTATCAAGGGCTCATGAGACAGGGGAGAGAAGAGAAAAATGAGGAGCTGATATCAAGATCTCAAGTAGAAAGCAAATGTTTTGAGAATGATGAAGACAATAATTGTACAAATGGATGGATGTATGGATTGCGATAAGAGTTGTACAAGCCCCCAATAAAATGATTTCTAAAATACCCCAATGTAAAAAACCCAAACCCCAAAGAAACAAGCTGACTGCTATTGAGTCAATTTTGATTTATAGAGACCCTATAGGACAAGGTAGAATTTCTGTGAGTTTCAGGCCCTAGAACTTTTTACTTGAGTAGAAATCCTTGTCTTGAGTGGAGTTGGCTTGTGGTTTTCAACTCTAGACCTTTCAGTTATCAGCACAAAGAGTAACCACTACACCATGAGGGCTCCCAACTCAATGCAAAGAACACCAAAATCTTCACACCTTGACCACAAGGTAGCATCAGGATCAATGTAGAAGGATGAATTCGTCAAGGATTTCATCTTACTTGGATCCACAATCTGCACGCATGGGAGAAGCAGTCAAACAATCAAAATAAACATTGCATTTGGTGAATTTGCTATCCAAGGCCACTCTCAAGTGATAAAAACAAGGATGTCTGTCACTTTAAGGAATAAGGGGTGCCTGACTCAAGCCAGGATTTTTTCACCTGCCTCCAATGCGTATGAAAGTTGGACGTTTAATAACGTCAGACATTGGAAGAAGAATGAATTTGCTTTGTGGTGCTTGAGAAGAATGTCGAACGTATCATGGATGGCCAAAAGAATACACAGTATTGGAAGAAGTATGGCCAGAATGCTCTTTAGAATCAAGGATAGCGAGACGTTTCTTATGTACTTTGGACATGTGAATTAAGCGAAACCAGTCCCTAGAACAAGACAATGTCCTTGATAAAGACGAGGGACAGTGAAAATGAGGGAGAGGCCTAAGGAGATGGACTGACACAGTGGCTGCAGCAATAAGAGGAAGGTGCACTATCGGGCAGGGATCCATTCTGCTCTGCACAGATAGTGTAGTTGCGAGTGGGAGCTACATGGCAGCCAACAACAACAAGAACAAAAGCAATTCGTACGAGTCCAAAATATTAAAATTGACATAAAATCACCTCTGAAGCACTTACATGTCTAGCTCATCACCATTAAATCCCAACATGGTCTCACAAAACACACAAGCACACACGAGTCATAAATAAAATCCTGGGGCCCTCCTGTTTTCTTCTCCCTATATGCTTGAATCATTTTGAGCTTCTTCAATACTCTGCTATTTCATATATGGGAACCTTCTTTTTCAGTACTCTAAATTCACCCAGCGCCATTGTTTACATCTTCTGACAGCTTAATGAGTCTGGCAGGCAGTCACTGATGCGCTTTTTCTTTCATATCCAAGGACTTTCAAAATTCCCGATCAGCGCACACCCTTGGATTCATCAGTGGACTAATTTCTCCCAGTTACAAAGGTGGTGACACGCTTGTGTCATGTATCATTTAATCTCTTCAGCAATTTGAGCATCGTTTAATATACTGGGCATTCAATAGGTACTGACCATAGTTATTTTTCAATTTATATAGTTTCTAGTGTCAGTTTTCTTTACACAAAATTTTTTTCCCAAAGTTCTCAGGCCTTAAAAAAATGACAGAAGAAATCATGGAAACAACAATAATAGTGGGGGACTTCAACACTCCACTATCAGAGAAAGACAGGTCACAGGGAAAGAAGCTCAGCAAAGAGGCCAGAGAGCTAAACAAGGTAATTAGGCAACAGGACCTGATAGACATCTATAGAGCCTTTCATCCAAAAGCAAAAGGTTTCACATTCTTCTCCAATCCACACGGATCTTTCTCAAGAATAGATCACATGCTGGGACACAAGGCCAGCCTGAGTAAATTCAAACACATAGATATTATCCAGACGTCTTTCTCAGACCACCATGCCATAAAGCTGGAGATTAATAGGAGGGCACCCAGAAAAGCAAGGGCCACCAATTGGAGAATAAACAACGATCTCCTGCAACATGAATGGGTTAAGGACCAGATAAGAGAGGATATCAGGAAGTTTCTAGAAACTAATGAGAACGAGCATACAACATATCAAAACTTATAGGACACTGCAAAGGCAGTTATCAGAGGTAGCTTGATATCACTGAATGCATACATGAAAAAAGAAGAAAGACGTATGACAGATATGTTAACACAAAACCTCCAACAACTAGAACAGAATCAACAGAACTACCCCTCCAATAGCAAGAGAAAAGAAATAATAAAAATCAGGGCGGAGTTAAACCAGTGGGAAGACAAAAGAACAATGCAAAGGATTAACTCAACTAGAAGCTGGTTTTATGAACGAATTAATAAAATTGACACTCCCCTGGCAAAGCTTACCAAAGATAGAAAGGAGCAATCATCAATAGCCAGGATGAGGGATGAATCAGGGGCAATAACAACAGACCCCAATGAGATAAAAAGGATAATCACAAAGTACTATGAAGGTTTGTATTCTAATGAATTCAGAAACCTGGAAGACATGGATAAATATTTAGAAAAACAATCTATCCCTAGATTATCTGAGACAGAGATCAAGAACCTCAACAAACCCATAGCAAAGGAAGAAATAGAGAGTGTCATCAAAAACCTACCAAGGAAAAGGCCCCAGGGCCAGATGGCTACACAGCAGAATTTTACCAAACATTCAGGGAAGAGCTGACACCGATCCTCCACAAAGTATTCCAGAACATAGAAAAGAACGGCAAGCTCCCAAACTCATTTTACGAAGCCAGCATTACTTTGATACCCAAACAGGGAAAAGACCCCACAGGTGTAGAGAATTATAGACCAATATCTCTAATGAACATAGATGCAAAAATCCTTAACAAAATATTGGCCAATAGAATACAAAGGAACATCAAACATATCATTCACCACGACCAAGTAGGATTCATCCTAGCGATGCAGGGATGGTTTAACACCCGAAAATCCATCAATATCATACACCACATAGAGAAGAAAAAGGATAAAAACCATATGATAATATCCATAGATGCAGAAAAAGCATTTGACAACATCCAGCACCCATTCCTAATCAAAACACTCATGAAGATAGGATTGGAAGGTAAGTTCCTCAAGCTCATACAAGCTATCTATGAAAGACCAACAGCCAACATCATAGTCAATGGAGAAAAGACAAGAACAATACCACTGAAAAAGGGTACAAGACAAGGATGCCCCCCTGTCCCCTCTTCTATTCAATATTGTTTTGGAGGTTCTGGCTAACAACATAAGACAGCGGAAGGACATCAAAGGGATCCAGTTGGGAGAGGAGGAGGTGAAACTATCGTTATTTGCAGATGACATGATCCTATACATTGAAGACCCCCAAAACTCCACAGTTGGAATACTTACAGCAATAGAGGAATACGGAAGAGTAGCAGGATACAAGATCAATAAACAGAAGTCGGTAGGGTTTCTATACACATCGGACAGGGCCATGGAAGAGGCGATTAAGAGGGAAGTACCCTTCACAGTAGCCAAGAACAAACTGAAATACCTAGGAATATATTTAACGAAAAATACTAAAGACCTTTATAAGCATAATTATAAAACCCTATTACAGGAAACCAAAAGTGACCTTCACAAATGGATGACCCTCCCCTGCTCATGGTTAGGTAGGCTGAACATAGTAAAGATGACAGTTCTTCCTAAAGCACTCTACAAGTTCAATGCAATACCAATCCAATTACCATCAACCTTCTTCAAAGAATTGGAAAAACTGACCACCAACTTCATATGGAGAGGGAAGAAACCCAGAATTAGCAGAGAACTCCTCAAGAAGAAGGACACAATTGGAGGACTCGCCCTACCTGATTTTAATGCCTACTACACAGCTACAGTGGTCAAAACAGCATGGTACTGGCACAATGATAGACACTCAGACCAGTGGAAAAGAATAGAAAGCCCAGGAGTAAAATCATCAGCATATAGACAACTGATCTTCGACAAGGGTCCCCAAAACGTCAAGTGGTAAGCAGATGCCCTCTTTAATAAGTGGTGCTGGAAACAATGGATATCCACATGTAGAAAGTTGAAACAAGACGTCTACCTCACCCCATGCACAAGAATACACTCAAGGTGGATCACAGATCTAGAAGTCAAACCCCAAACCATCAGAACCATTAAGGAGGGAATCGGGACTAATCTCAGAGCACTGGCACAGGGAGCACATAGGCTCACTGCAACAGGGAAGGGGACACACACAGGTGATCTGGAAATCGACAAATGGGATCTAATAAGAATAAAACACCTGTGAACCTCGAAAGACTTTGTCAAGAGGGTGACAAGGCAACCCACAGACTGGGAGAAGATTTTTAGTAATGACACGTCAGACAAAGGGCTCATTACTAAAATCTACAACACCATCATGACCTGCAAAAAGAGGAAAACAGTTAACCCCCTAAGGAAGTGGGCAAAAGAAATGAGAAGAACTTTCACTAGAGAGGAGATCAATATGGCCAATAAATATATGAGAAAGTGCTCGAAGTCACTTGCCATAAGAGAAATGCAAATCAAAACAACCATGAGATACCACCTAACACCCCTGAGGCTAGCCCAGATCAGTAAATCAGAGAGCAACAAGTGTTGGAGGAGCTGTGGTGAAGTAGGAACTCTCCTCCACTGCTGGTGGTCGTGCAGATTTATACAGACACTGTGGAAAGCAATCTGGCGATACCTAAAGAAAATGGAAATTGATCTACCTTACGACCCAGCCATCCCTCTACTGGGCATATACCCGGCTGAAGCAGCAAATAAAACACGACCAGTCATATGCGCTCCAATGTTTATTACGGCACAATTCACAACAGCAAAGACTTGGAAACAGCCTACGTTTCCATCGATAGACGAGTGGATTAGCAAACTTTGGCACATACACACAATGGAGTATTATGCAGCACTGAAAAGCACCGATGAGCACATGAAACACGTTATTTCATGGGAAGAGATGGAAGGAATTATGTTAAGCGAGGTAAGCCAGACCCAAAGGGACAGGTACAACATGAGTCCCCTGAGGTAAGTACAATCAGCACGACAGAAATAGAAGAATAAACATCCATCCCACAATAAACGGGAGGAAGCATAGATAGTTGGAGGGAGGACAGACCACACCTAGGGAGGTACATGAGAGCCCAGCATAAAGGAGTAGTGGGGTAGAGAGAGGGAGAACCGGGAAGGGGAGAATCTGAATGGATGGTATGGGGGGGGAGGCAGGGTACTAACCCACCCGGGGGAGAGTATCGGTTGTGTCCCCACAGATCTGGAACATGCATACGGACCCCAACACGACACACCAAACAAGCAGGGAAACGCAAAGTACAGAGGTCTACACAAAGAGGCTGGACGACAAGCCGGCCCAAACCAGAATTAGGCCGACCCCCACACTCGAAGGGAATACCACAGAAAACAAAAATAGATCGTCTGGAGTGGGAAAGGAACTGACCCACCACACCACATCCAGAAGGAAGCTGAAACAAAAGAAGGAGAAAGGACGTAGTGGAGTACACCTGGGTCCACCAAGCCCAAAGTCGATAGACCAGCTAGAAGGGCCCGTCATATACAGAGGACCATTCAGCTGACCACACTACGAGATACGACATCCTGCACCAACACATGGCCCTACATGGGACAGCACCTGAGACACAATGGGGGATGGGCGACTGAGCTGACTCCGCCACACTGAGGCAAACACTGGGGGCGTGCAATGGAGCAGCGGAGGAAGCAGAGCAAAGGGAGCCCGAGGGAGTATAAAGGATGGTCTACAGGCCAACGAAAGGACCTTGAACTACTAGCAATTTTTCTTTTAATATTTGCTATCTTTTTGCTTAGTCTTTTTTAATTTGTTTTGTTTTTTACCTTGTAAATTTTGTATGTTAGTGGCTTTTCTGCTTATCAGCGTGTCGATGTTGCTTCTATCAAAGCCATGTTCTTATGGGCCACTTGGGTACAGTCAAAGTCATATCCATTTGTATGCACATATTACTATGTCAGCAGGTCCACCTAGATAGGCTGGACAAATAATGAGAGAAGAAAACAACAGGACCAACGGTCCTGGAGGGACATGAGAGCGTGGGAGGTAGAGGAAGGGAGGAGGTGTCGCCCAACACAGAAACAAGGGAACAGCGAATGGTTCTAAACCAGAGGAGGGAGGGGAGGGGAGGACTGGAAGAGAATGACCAAGATCAAGGTAACTGAGAGGAACTACTGAATCCAGAATGAAGGCCAAACATGGTAATGGGTTGGGAGGAAAGTGAAAGGAAATAGAGGAAAGGAGTAGGAGGCAAAGTGCATACAGAGAAGCCTAAATACAGACATGTACATATGTAAATATATTTATGTTTATGGGGGCAATAGATTTATATGCATATATTTATAGGTTCAGTAGTAGGGTAGCAGATGGACATTGGGCCTCCTCATGCATAATCCCCCAATACAATAGCACCTCGCCCTGCTAAGCAGCCATTGCAGGATACCCATCTTCCCAACATGATCACTGAAGACAGCCGTGTGTGTAAGCAAATGTGGTGAAGAAAGCTGATGGTGCCCGGCTATCAATAAAAGATATAGCATCTGGGGTCTTAAAGGCTTGAAGGCAAATAAGCGGCCATCTAGCTCAGAAGCAACAAAGCCCACAGAGAAGAAGCCCACGGCCTAAGCGAACACAAGGTGTTGAATGGACCATGTAGCAGATACAAAGGAACAAAAACAATCATTGTGTGATCACCTTCCTCACATAATGACTGAAGACGAAAGTTTGCATAAGCAAGTGTGGTGAAGAAGGCGGATGATGCCCGGCTACTGAGAGATATAGCGTCTGGGGACTTAAAGGCTTGAAAGCAAACAAGCGGCCATCTAGCCCAGAAGCAACCGAGCCCACACGGAAGCAGCACACCAACATAGGTGACCATGAAGGACAGAGGAGACCAGGTCTCCAACATCAAAGGTGGGGTGGTGGTGAGAATCACATCACCGTGAAAGAGGGGGAGTGCATGATGGGGACCCAATGCCCACCTGTAGAGAGCTGAACACCCCTTCCAGAGGGGTAGTGAGGAGGAGATGGGCCACTTAGGGTTCAGAGTAACAACAATGAAACTCAAAACCTTCTTCTACTTCCTGAATGCTTCCTCCCCTCCCAATCATCATGACCCCAATCCTACCTTGCCTTGCGGACCTGGTTGTACCAGAGGATGTACAGCGGTGCAGTGGGGATCTGGAGGCACAGGGAATCTAGGACAGAGGAACCCTTCAACACCAGCGGTGGGAGAGGCGACACCAGGAGGGAAGGGCATGTAGAAAGGGAGAACCGATCTCGGAGATCTATGTATAACCTCCTCTCTGGGAGATTGTCAAGGGGGAGGCAGGTGAGGGGAGACGCTGGGGAGTGTAAGATAAGATATAATAATTATTTATAAACTATCAAGGGACCAGGGGTGGGATCAGGGAGGGAGGGGGATGGGAGAAAAAAAAGGGAAACCGAGCTGATTCCAGGAACCCAAGTGGAAGGTGAATTATGAGAGTGACGAGTGCAACGAATGTATAAGGGTGCTTTGCTCATTTGATGTATGCACAGATTGTGATAAGAGCCTTATGAGCCCCAATAAAAACATTTAAAAAAAAAGATAGAAAATGATTAGGGCAAAGAATGTACGGATGTGCTTTATACAATTAATGTATGTATATGTATATGTATGGATTGTGATAAGAGTTGTATGAGCCCCTAATAAAATGTAAAAAAAAATTAATTAATTAATTAAAAAAATTCTCAGGCTTTTGTTCAAATCACTATCTCTGACTATCTCTACAGGCTCATGCTCTCAGGAGTGAGCATGGTCTCTTCCACAGGATTGATAAGATATTAGAATTAATTCATAATGATTATTGAAATCAAATGTGTATCTTATCATCTGCTGATATTTACCCCTTTCTTCCTTCTTCTTATAACAGAAAAGTTGTTATGAAACAGTGTCTATGATTACTATCTTCCTCTAACCTTGGTATCACTTCATTTTTTAAATGCTTCCTTTTATTCTTTATTTATTGTACAAAACTTTGAAAAATCCATTTCATAGTGACATAATCCAGATACCATGCAATTCAGTAATTCAATCATATCAAGAAGAGCTGTGGAAACATGACCGCAATTGGTTTTAGAGCTTGTTTTAGCTCTCATTTCCCTGGCGTCTCCCCTGACATACTCTGAAGGAAACTTGAATGCTGTTCCTGTCTCTCTAGATCAACTCATCCTGCATTTTATTTGCCACAAATGTACACGTTTACAAAATGGAGCATCAGAAAAATAACGATAATGAAATATAATGAAGATCCAAGTTGAAAATAAAACATTAAAATCTAGAGAAGACAGCCTGCTTTTCCGTGCATTCTGGATACTAGCACGGCTGGTCACAACCCTAGCCCATGTTCAGAGGGGACGCGCGGGAAGTTTCATCCACATTGATTTCCCCTTATTTTTTTAATTGCCAGAACATTTAAATGTGTAAAACGGGGGATGTGACAGATGTTAAAATCAGATGTTGCATTTTAACCATTAAAATCAGATGTTGCATTTAATGGACTACAATCATCTTTATAATGGTATTATTTCCTCAGAGCTGGATTTTCTTTAATTCGACCTTTTTCATCATTGTTCTAAACCTCTCTCTTACTTCCAATATTCATCAATATGGCATAATCTACATGTCATTTTAGAACATCTTTCCTCATACTTTATAATTTTGTATATGGTACAATTATTGCTTGCTTAGCTTAGTATTTAGTTAATATATTCAATAGAGACATATAAACATATTTCTAGCACACATGTAAAATATCTCATAGAACATAGTCTAAACTGGAACAAGAGTTATTCACAGACTTACAACCATGAACTTTGCCTTTATTTTTTGCTGCAATATGATTTACATCAATCAATTAGTACTCCTTACAAAATATATTCACTTGTAGGCAGAATCATCAAACAAATACATTCCACATTGGGGCATTATATTTTACCTTTGGTCAGATGATTTATTTCGGATTTCCCAGAAATATCCCGGTACAAGATGTAGCCAATGTCTATCTGAAAAGTAGACATATGCTAACCTTTTTTTAAGAGAACAAATAACAATTCAATGGAAACACAGCAATCCGTGATTGTGTTACTATAGTTGCAGTCCATAGTTCACAGTATACCTATCGTGTGTAATTTTATATTAGGGCAAAAACCTTTTAAATATTACATGCCATGAATTATAAAACAGCTCCCATACTTTAAAAACAAAATGAAATATAACTACCCTTGTGTTACATTAAGAAACTTGTCAAAAATTATGACTACTGAAAACATGAGGAATTTTAATCAGGAGGCAAGGCTCGGGGGAATGATTAAGAAGGGAGTGTTATCAGTATTGAAGCAGAGCTTGAAAATATGAAGTAGTACGAAATAAACCTGTTACATAAGTTTTATGTTCAATTACTGGTGGTGGAATTTATCAGAATATATTAACTCATATTATACTCAGTTCTTATAAAAGGGCAGCATGTGGGGTAAAGTAGCAGATCTGAAAAGAAGAGAAAGACATTGGATAAGATGGTTTGCAGTGGCTGCAGCACCTTGCTGAAACAAAGCAATTGTAGGCACGTGGGAAATCCAGGCAGTGATTCCTTATAATACACATAGGCTCACTTTGAGTGGGAACAACCTCAAAGGCAGCAAACAACATCATTTCCCCTTGTCATGTGAATCATCAAATATGAGCATATATATTTCTGTAAGAAGAACCTCATGCTTCTATTGTAAAAATCTCAGTAGAAGACCACCCTGTTTGACAATGTTATGATTGATATCCTAAGAGAAATTCCAGCCATCCAGAAAACTTTCAGCTTGGGGTTGTTATCTTTGTTTGCCCTGCTGAACGCTCAGCTTGCATTAGAGTGGGAGTACTGGAGGGGAGCATGTCGTAGAGAAACATTATTTATTTTCTAGAAAACACTGGTCAAAAATATTCCAGATATTTGTCTGGAAATGTGTTAGAGTCACACATCTAAATTTTAAAGAGAGAACTATAAATAGCCGTTGTATATGGTGGACCCAAACTTGCAAGTATCTATCGATTTCAAATTATAGCATACACATACGTTTGGGGATATAATAGTTTTATTATTCCATTTCTAATATTTTTACCCACCCACAAACTCTGAAGAATCCCTTGCTACTGATTAGTGGCACACATTATTATTAGGAGTTCTGAAGGGGGAAAAAGACTGAAAAGGATGACAAATGATTCATCATCACATTATAAGCCTACTGTCTATCACTTATGTTCAAGGACACTATTTTTATATCTTAACATTTGAAATTTTGAAAGAGAGCTGAAATTTTGTTCCCAAGTGTTTAAAAGTATTTAAAGAATTACTTGTCACATACTATCATCAATATATTTATGACCATTTCAATAACCTCATCAATATTTACTGAGCACAGATTATGTGCCTATTTTTATCTAGGAATCATTATGATCCATAATAAGCAGAAGACTAAGACTTGGAAATGGTATCAATTAATATGGCCCATCTAGCCATAATCCCTTATGAGATATATTATAAAATCTAGATTCTATGTCTGTGGTTATAATCTCACTTTTGAGGGAGTTCGCTGTTTTGCTAATGATAGAAATAAACTGGCCAGTGAAAAAGAACAATGAACCTGAATTGTGGATATCATTTAACGGTTTAGTTGATATGAGTGGATAACAGAGTTGTGGGCACATAGGAAACAAAAGATTAGTTTCATAAACGTAAATCAATGATTACTTACAGGGTGAAGAATAAAAATAGCTTCCAAGATACAATAAAGAGACATATTCTCTGCCATCAAGTTGATACCAACCCATAGCCACCCTGTAGAATGGGGATGAATTGTCCCTTTGAGTTTCTGAGACTATCGGTTTGCAGGAGTAGAAAGGCCAATCTTTCGAAGGTGGAGAGAATGTGGGGTAGAATGAGGGAACTGATTACAGGAATCTACATATAGCCTTCTACCTAGGGGAGGGAGAGCAGAGAAGAGGGCAAGGGGAGACGTCAGACAGTTTAATATATGAAAAAAAATAATAATATATGAATGATGAAGAGTTCATGAGGTAGGGGGGAGTGGGGAGGGAAGGGGAAAATGAGCAGCCGATATTAAGGGCTCAAGTAGAAGGCAAATGTTTTGAGAATGATGATGGCAGCAAATGTGCATATGGATGGATGGATGGATTGTGATAACAATTGTATGAGGCCCAAATAAAATGATCTAAATAAATAAATAAAACTTAAAAAAAATACCAATCTTTCTCCTGAGGAGTGGCTGGTGGTTTCAAACTTAAAACCTTATGGATTCTAGGCCAATGTGTAACCTATGAAACTTAGTGAGAAACATCTTAACATAATTAATGTATTTTAACATTTGGTAAGTTCCCATATTCCAGTAGGGTACATATTTTATAAAAGTACACGATATAGTAATTAACAAAGGTTGAAAATGAAAAGGCAAACTTCCAGAAAAGAAACAAACGGTTCATAGATTAATAACGTTACTCAGAAAGTGTTTAGTGTAAGTCAACTTGATGGCAATTAACAATAACAACAAAGTTAGTTAAACATATTCCATTTCTTTCTGAACAAAGAAAGTGAACAGGACTGGAAATTAATTTGCTAATTAACATTAAACATGCTGGGCTACAGGATAAATTATTATTTAATACAAAAATATTAAGGACAAAAAAGTCTCACACCTCAACCAATAAGCAATATCAAGAAAACTGGAAAGAGACTGAAGTTTCAATGACGCCTTTTTATTTGGATCCACAGTCAACACACATAAAAAAACAGCGGTCAAGAAATCAAATCAAACATAATCATACACCAGTAAATATGCTGTAAAAATGCCTCTCTAAAACTTTAAAGGGTATAAATGTCCCTTTGAGAACTAAATGTGCCAGATTATAGTCGAGGTGTTTTTTTGTCGTTTCACGCATGTGTGAGAGCTAGCTAATGAATAAGAAAAATCAAAGAACAATTGATGTCTTTGAATCCCAAGTTTGCTGAAAATTATACCAAGGGTTGTTAGAAGAATGAACAGAAATGTTTTGCCACAAGTACAACCAGAATGCTCCTTGAAAGCAAGGATGGCGAGACTTTCTCTCCAGTGTGTTATACATTTATCAGTAGGAACAAATTGCTGGAGCGAACATTACGCTTGGTCCAGGAGAAGGTCCATGAAAAGGAAGCTCTCCGTGGCCCATCTTACAGTGTCTGCTACTATGAGCTCAAACACAGCGATTGTTGTGGGTGTGATGTAAGACCGTGCAGTGTATCTGTGGCATATAGGACAACTCTAAGTTAAAAATCAACTCCCTGACAGCAAGCAATCACGAGAAGAGCAACAATGCTAAAGTATTTCCATTTTTCTAAAATGCATTTGAGATTTGATTATTTGCTCAAATAAGTGATTAATGAAGATGAAGTTTTGCAATTGTTCCTCTCTTTTGAGCCTCTCTCTCTTTTTGCTCTCTCTCTCTCTCTCTCTCTCTCTCTCAGTGCCATCAAGTCAATGCTGACTCACAGCGATCCCTGTGGATTCCAAGTCTGTACTGTTTACAGGAGTAGAAAGTCCACTCTTTCTCTCGTGGAGTTGCTGATGGTTTGGAACTACTGACCATGTGGATTGCAGCCCAACGTGGAACGACTACACCACCAGGGCGCCAGGTATCTTCTGAGCATTCTCCTTGCTGTAGTTGCATAATTTCATATCAATGTGATAAATAATCAAAGAGGAGGAATCTAGCCTGTCAATCAGGTCACAGTCTGATGATGCATTCTTTGGGCATGGTCTTCTCATAAGGATACTGAGAATTTCCTTTCTCCCTGAAGGCAGGCCGCACTCTATCTCTTCTTCACTTTCTTGATGTTGAAACACTCTGAGAGCTGGAGGAGTCACTGGAGACCTGCACCAGTGATGAAATGTTTTCTCCATCATTGGATCCTCAAGATTTTTCACCCCCGTCCTGTGATCTCTCTGCATTTGGCATCATTGCTTGTGACTGCGTGATTCTGAAGAGGGCTTTATGGACTAGTATCAGACTTATGAAGCAGTATCAGACTTAAGGACTTGATTGGACCAGGCTGGGATGTTTGCTTGATATACAATTTCATTTTTGATATAAAGGTCTCTCTTACACATATAGATTGTACCAGGATTTTTTTCTCTAGTCAACCCAGTCTACACACTCTTCTAAGACTCTTTATTCAAATTCTTCGATATAGTTATTGATGTTGCATGCCACCGAGTTTGTTCTGAGCCATCCTCAGAATACACACAATATAAGGGAGCACTGCACAGTCCTGCATAATCCTCACAATTGGCATTATGACTGAGCCCATTGGTGCAGCCACTGTGTCCATCCATCGCCTTGAGGGCCTTCTTTTTTTACTATGCCTGTCCGCCTTTATCAACCATGTCCTTCTCCAAGGAGTGGTCCCTACGGACAATTTGTCCAAAGGTTGGAAGACAAAGTCTTGCTGTCCTTGCCTCTAAGGGACACACTGATTCTTTTCCTTTCAAGACAGATTTGTTTGTCTTTTTAAGCAGCCCCTGGTACTTTCCATATTCTTTTCCAGCGCCACCATTCAAACGCATCCATTCTTTCTCTGTCTTCCTTATTCGGTGCTCAGCTTTCACATGCATATGAGGCAATGCTATGGCTTTGGTCAAGTGCACTGTGGCCCTTAAAATAATGCACCGGCTTCCAAAACTCTAAAGTTTTGTAAATCAGATCTTTTTTGTCATCTGTAGTTCATAATAAACCTTCCTCCAATCCTGATATCAAGTTCTTTTTATAATCCAGTTTCTCTGGTTATTTGCTCAGCATACAGTTTGAATGGGTTTGGTGAGAGGAGACAACCCTGTCCCACACTTTTTTCTTGATGTTAAACTATGCAGTATTTCCTTGTTCTGTTCCCACAGCTAAGCTTGATTTATGTACAAGTTTCACATGAGCACAATAAATGGTTTTGTAATTCCTATTCTTCTCAAGGTTATCCTAAGTTTACTATGATCCACACAGTTGAATGTGTTGGACAGATAGTCAATAAAGCACAAGTAAACATCTTTCTGACATCCTATGCTTTGAGCCAAGATACATCTAACATCCACAATTGGGCTCTTTGTTCCACATCTTCTGAATCTGGCCTGAACTTCTGACAGCTCCCTGTCAATGTACTGCTGCCATCATTCTTGGATGATTGTGAGGGTTAGATGATTTTATGTCAACTTCATGCATGACAGTGTAGGGGTAGAATTCCACCTGTCAATAAGGTCATGGTCTGATGATACCTCCTGGTAGGTGTGGCCTTCTAATGAGGAGGATTCTGGGAACCTCCTTTATCTTCTACCCTTTCTCCTTCCTACTGGTTGAGACCTGGTCCCTGACCCTGAGAGCTGACAGTGGCCTGCCCGATTTCCAACGACTTCTGTACCCACAGGTCTGTGATCTTTGCATTTTTTCATTTCCTGTGGCCATGTGATTCTGAAGAGGAGCTTACGGACTAGTATGAGACTTATGAACTTACCTTGGATTGGGCTAGGATGCTTTGTTTATAATTACATCTTGATATAACACCTTTTCTTATACATGTATATAAGTGTCACTGGATTTGTTTCTCCAGTCACCAGGCCTAACATAACAATCTTCAGCAAATGTTTACTTGCATGTGGTATTAATGACATGGTTCGTTAGTTTTAGCATTCTATTAGGTCACCTTTCTCTGGAATGGGTGCGAATACAGACTCCTTCCAGTCAGTTGGCCAGTTAGCTGTCATAGAAGAATGAGTTCTTCCAGTGCTTTATCAGCATGTTGAAATACTTTGATTGGCATTTCATCAATTACTGGAGCCTTGTTTGGGGCTAAAACTTTGAGTGTGGCTTAAACTTCTTTCTTTAGCACCATTGGTTCCTGATTATACACTACCTCTTAGCATGACTAAATGCCCCTCAGATCTTTTTGGCACAATGGTCCTGTGTTCTTCCCAACTTCTTTTGATGCTTCCAGCACCATTAGATATTTACCCACAGAAACTTTCAATATGACGAACTTGAGGCTTGAATTTTTTTTCTTTAGTCCTTTAAGTTTAAGTTAAGCTGAGCGAGTTCTTTCTTTTGGTTTTTCTACTTTTAGATCTTTGCATGTGTCATTATAATGTATCATTTTGTGTTCTTGAGCTCCCATTTGAAATTGTTCAACCCTTGGACTTCATCATTTCTCCCATTTGCGTCAGCTACTCAATGATTAAGAACAAGTTTCAGAGTCTCTTCTGAAATTCATTTTGATCTTTTCTTGCATTCGTGTCTTTTTAGGACCTGTGCTTTTGTCATGAATGATGTTCTTGATGTACTGGCACAGCACATTGTATCTGCTATCATTAGTGTTCAGTACAGCAAATCTATTCTTGAAATGATAGCTTGATAGACTTAAGATCATATTTTGGTTTATACATTGGTGACATGTGTTGCTTTGATGATGGAGGCCAAGTCAGTGATTGATATAGTTAGTTTATTGTGCCAACCTGGTCGATAAACACATGTGGGGCCATTTGAAGGATGGGGAGAAAAATGGCTCAGTGAGCCTCCCCTTTCTAGTTCTCAGGTCTATTGCTTTCTGATGGTCGGACCAGGGTGCAGCTGCCTTAGCCAGTTCCTGGCTTCAGCTGGCAAGACTCACTTCCTGCAAGACATCCCCAAGAAGCCGCATGGCCTTACTTTGATGCAGTCCTGGTGCTGAAGGACCTGTGTGGAAACCCCTGCCAGTGCTAAGATGCTTACATGTTCACTGATTTGGCTTTCCTCCTGCAGTTGGTGACATTGCATGTGTTTTGCGAGTTGGAAGAGGACTTTGTGGTTTGGTGTTGGACATATGGGTTAATGATGGACTTGTGGGTTTGAGCAGCAATGGGTTGGGATGTTTTCTTGATGTGCACTTAACCTTTATATAAAACACTCGCTTATACACGAGTTTCTGTGGATTTGTTTCTCTAAAGTAGCCAGACTAGCACAGTGGTGTTTCTAGTTTATTTCAGCAAAGCTTCCCGACTAAGCATGGTTAATCAAGAAGAACGCATCTTCTTACTTAGGAGGAAGTGCCCATTGAAAATCTATGCATAACTACAAAACAATGTCAGATACCAAAGACCTAATGCATGGATGTAGAACATGGTGACAGACAGTGTTGGAGGAGGGGCATGTGGCTGAGGAGGAAGTGCATTCTCAGAGTCGAGTTGACTATAGTTACAAGAATTGGGTGAAACCAGTAGTGGAATTCAGCCTGTTCATGCTGGTTTGGCAGCAACTATGACTAATTTTTTGTTGAGTTAAATAAATTGATTCTGAAAATGGCACTTGTAACCAGGTTCTCTCTTAATTGGGTAGAAATCACAAATTTACTTTTCTTTTTAAAATATCCATCTGTTAAATGCTGTTTTCTAAGCTTCAATAATAATGTTCATCCCATCCACAGGGATAAACAATTAGATGGAAGTGTGCTTGTATTAGTTATTTATTAATTTCATAAAACTCGTTATACTTTTGAAGAAATAGTACATTTTTATTTTTGCTGGCTTCTTCAGTAAACAAACATAGATTGTAAAGAGAAAAAATTTCAAATAACCAATAGGTGACATGTTGTTATTGCTTTCAGCTTTGTGCTACACCCCAAAGTTGCACAAGATATTATGAACAATTATTCAATTCCAGAACATGTTCCCAGACCTAAAATCTTGTCAGAACAATTGCTGTGAAGTTGAGTTAGATGGAAAGGGTATTTTCAAAGGCGAATATGATATTTTCAGTGAAGAGACGCCATCTAGTTGTTTCTGACATAGCAAACAAATGACGACTTTTCTAATTGGCCTGCCTTTAAAGGAATGAAATCCTACTTCTACAGTGGAAAAAATAAAAGATGAAATGATAAAGGATGCCTTAATCACAAAGCCGATGATGATGCTAGGAGAAGTGAAGGGTATTGCAAATGAAGATGTCAATCAAGGAGCTATCTGGGGTTTCAGGAAGATGACACTGAGATAGCATCCCTGCCTAGAAATCCCCTTGCCTGGCCCAGAGATGAACAAGTGAGGAGGCCAATTCTGTGAATTTAGACATAGGAGCCAGACTGAGCAAGGTTATTCTAGACGTCTCTCTCTGAATTTCACCATGAAGAACACAACCAATCTCACTGCTATCTCCCCTCTCCCCTACCAGGGTTAGTGAGGCGGTGAGCTCCAGCTTTCTCCCTTCAGGCCTAGGCCTAATTTTGTGACCCTCCGGCACAGAAGAATATCCCAAGACAGCCGGGCAGCTCCACAACCCCATGTCCTCGCAGACCACTGGGAACTGGGAACCTTGGAGCTTGCCGCAGCCTGCAAAGCAGAACTTGCATAGTCTCACTCCCTTACCTGAGTCGTGCTTATTGCCTCCTTGGAAGGCCACAACTTCCCAGCTAACTCTAAAGGGATCTGGCCCTGTTAGGACAGAAACACTACACAAACCCTCTTCAGGATCAGGGAGTATATTAGATGTGTTCCTATTTTCTTTTGAGAAAGAAAACCACAAATCTATTTTGACCACCTGAAAATCTAATCTGGAATCCAGCAGTCCCAGGCTTTTGGGCAGCTCCCCTTCCCCTGTGTAAGCATCTGGCAGGCACTGGGACTCACTGTCCTTAGCAGGACCACATCATGGTTGGACATCCCCCCTCCTCCATCACTGTAGGCCCACACTCCAATAGCCTATTTCCACCCTGGGACCACATGCAAAGAGCAGATAGTGTTAAGTTGTACAGAAATTCACACTAATAAGGCTTTCTACTATGGCCACAATAACAGAAGATCTACAACCCCTCTAAGTCATATACAGGGTTGATAAGTAGACCTCTAAATATACCACTCACCTACTCCAGGCACCATTACCTCTATACCCTGCCTACCCCACCTCAATAGCACATGGTAAACTATCTGATCACCTACCAAGTAACAACAGCTCTCTTATAACCCTCTTGACCAACTCAACATAAAGGGTAATACCTGACATGAAGACTTCCTATGATTAATGTCACCATTTTAAATCTACTCCTGTGCACCTTATTCCTCCTATCAGAAAACCCCATGTGGAGAACTCTCTACATGAGCCCAGAGAGGGTGTAAAGAGTGAACAGGCCAACTCTTCACAAATCCAGGGAGGTCTAGGCCAACTTGGCAAAATTAACACACCATCCCTGAGGTACAGCTCAGTGCAGCCCCTGATTTTAGGCTTTTTTTTCCCTATCAAATGTTGGTACCCATTTCTCCATCATTACAAATCAGTCATTTTGGAAGTCTACTCTCCATCCCTTTAACCTATCACATAATGCTACCTGACCATCCCTTTTTTTAACCTACTATTCCTTTCTTTATCCCTCTCCTAACACTTCCTCCCCCACTGTGTGATCATTGCCCTAACACCTAATCTAACACTCTCCCTCAGATATTGATTACAAACTGTCCATAAACCCTCTACTGCAATACTAAACAGAATTAACCACTTCCACATAACACCACCTCGCTAACATCCTAATAGCAAGAGCATGCTGTCAAAGAAGCTATAGGTGCACACACACACACACACACACAATCAAGAAAAAAGGAACAATTAATGGAATACCATGATGACATAAACACAATGCCTTAATTTGAACAGATTGTAGGTTTACCAGAAAAGGGATTTAAAGAATGATGACTGCACTTGTGCAAAGTTGAAGGAAGAGTCTGAGAGAAAAAAGTGAAACAATAGAAAAGCTAAAAACTTCACTACATGCTGTAGCAGTAAGACTCCAAACAGAAGCACAAATATCAAACAGTAAAATAGCATAATTAAATAATACTATAAAGAAATAGCACAATACTATAAAAGAACAGAGATACAGAATTGAAGAGATGAAAAGTGTAATTAGTGATCTGGAAGACACAATTTTATAGATTCAAACTGAAAAGAAGAACAAAGAAGAAATGGAAAAAATACTGAGAAAACCTTGAGAATAATGTGGACACAATAAAGAGGAATATCCTGTGTCTTACAGGAATTCCAGACAAGTTCAACAGCTCTTGCAAGATAACTTAAGCATGAATCCATTTATAATAAGCATATATGCACTCAATGAAAAACCCTCCAAATACACCAATCAAAGCCTCACAGAATTGAAAAAGGAGACAGACACATCAACAACAATAACAAGAGACTAACACACCACCTCAAGGAAAGACAGAACATCCAGAGAAAAACTCATATAAGACAAAAAGCTCAATAACACAATGAAGAAAAATGACCTTGTATATATATACAGAATGTTCCATACAACAAAATTTCATTGTGCATTCTTCCCCTACACATATGGAACATTCTCAAGAATGGACCATGGATCAGGCCACAAATCATGCTTCAAAAAATTTTTAAAAATTGAAATTCTACAATCAAACTTCTCAGACCACAAACTATAAAATTAGAAATCAACAATAAAATGAACAGAAATGTAAAGACAAACACATGGAGACTGAACAATATAATACTCAAAAATGACTGGATATAATACTCAAAAGTGACTGGAAATAATGGAGGAACATTTTTTTAATCCTGAAACAAATGAAAATGTTAGCATTATAACACCAAATATCGAAACCTTTGGGAGACAGTGAAAGCAGTAGCCAGAGGTCAATTTGCAGGTATCAACACACACAAAAAGGGGAGAAATCTAAAGTGAAGCCGCTAATACAACACTTCCAAGAACTGGAATAAAGACACGACAATCCTTCAAATAAAGGGATGAAATCACAAGGATCAGAGCAGAAATAAGCACTATTGGGGAAAAATGGGGGGGGGGGGAATCAATAAGAGCAGAAGCTGGTTCCTTGAAAAGATTAAAATACAAACAGACCACTGGAAAACTTAACAAAAGGGGGGAAATGGCAAGGTGCAAATACCCAGAATAAGAAATGAAAACGGTGACATTATAAGAGATCCAAATGAAATAAAAAGAATAACGCAATACTACAAAAAACTGGATTCAAGCAAATTCAACAACCTTGAAGAAATGCAAAGATAACAGTCACTCAAATTAATGTAGACAGATATTGAAAAACTCAACAGACCCATAACAAAGGCAGAAATAGAACAAGTCATTAAGAAATTACCAACCAAGAAAAGCCCATGTCCAGATGGTTTCACTGGGGAATTCTATCAAATATTCAATGAAGACCTGACATCAATATTGCACAATTGGTGTATGGAACCTAGTGCAACAATGGACCAGAGTTTATGTTCCTGGGTAGACGCTATGAACACATGTCTACCTAACCGTGGTGAACCACGCCATCAGATTCAACAGCATGGTGACCCTAGATGTTGACTGCACAGACAACATGCCATAATTCAGGGGCTACATCAGAAAGACATAACATAGAGATTGGGCTGAATTAACTGAGCCATGACTCAAAGTTGCCCCCACCCTTGGACTTGGTACACAGATGGGAGAGCATGTTGTGAGTGGCCACCCAGGGACTGTAGAAGTGGCTGTCATGGAACCTTGGTAGGTACCCCCAGATCAGTATGTGTCTAATGGAAAGGGCCCTGAATCACCATCTATTTAGTACCTCCATGTCCCTCCCCTCACAGTGACAAGATGGACTTTGCTCTGTTGAGTAGGGAAGAACCGAGTCAAGAAGTTTCCCCATGGCACCAAACCCTGCAATTAGGATAAACAGAGCTCAATTGAACAGCAATCGAAGTGCATAGGACAATAACTTATTCACTGCGGCTCAAGGGGTTTCTATACTCGAATAGACTCCTCATACCGACAGTGTCCAGAATGCTGTGTCATTGGGATATTGATACTGTCACCATTTCAATCACCTTACTCCCCAAAGCAATGATTGGCAATGATGTATGTTTTTATTTATATGGGTTTCTACTTTTACCTCTGCGCCTCCACCTTCATTTGTATGTTTGATTGTTTTCTGGCTGCTTTGTCACTGGTACTGGGGTATAGTTGGTCTTACTGGGCTTTTGATTTTGTCATAAGACATCGCCAGAGAAAACATCAGTTGTGCATCAAACATGGGCAAGCAGATAGATTATGAACTGCTACTTAACTCTAGGCCCAATCCAAAGGTAGTTAGTTCTGATAGGCCCTGCTCAATACTTGCCTTCATGAAATGATCACTGAAGATAAGGGTGCTACAGCAAAGCCTGGTGAAGATAGCAGATGGTGCCTGGCTGTCAATCAGAATAGTGTCTGGGGTCTTAAAGGCTTCTATTCAAAGAAGCAGTCATTTAAGCTCGGAGTCAGAAGTCAACTAAGTTTACATCTTAGAAGTACAGCAGCGTGTGTGATCCAAAGAAGATAATAACAAAATTCAAATATAACGAAAGCAAAAGTATATGAGCTAAAATTGGGAACTCCTAATTCGTGGAAGGCTGTGGAGGACAATGGGAGCCAAAAGCCCATCTGCAGAGTATCTGATCTGATTAAGCTGCTGACAGAGCCCCTCTATCCATAGGCAAAGGTCTGACACAGCCTTACTGTCAAACATAGATCTTTGTAATCCTAATTATGCTGGATCAAATGTGATACTTGGTCAGTTAACCTCCCTCTAGACCCAAGATGAATTTGTTCTAGATGCAAGGATGTCTTGTTTGTTCCATGACAAAAATGTCTTCCCTGACTTTTAAAATATTGATGGTGGACTTTTCCTTATTTATTGTATTTTACCTTCATATTACTATTGTTTTATCCTCACCACTTTCATTCATTTTTGTTCATTATGGTTTCTGTTGGGTTTACCAGTTTGTGAAGCACATAAGGAGTGGATATTTAGAGGTAATAAGTGACACAAAGATTTGTAGGGGACTTAGAGGTGGGGTAGGTACATGGGGAGGGCGAGGGGATTTCAGGAGTAAACACTGAAGGAAGGAGAGAGAGGGAGCAGCAGAACTGTATGTGATTACAAGACTAAGTGTAAAGGCATTTTGCTCATGAGGAGGGGAAATATTCTAAAATTGATTTTGATAATGACTGTACAATTCTTGATATGATTGAACAATTGAATTGTATGATATGCAGATTATGTGCCAATAAAAATGTAAAAAAAACAAGAAGAAGAAGAAGAAGGAAGAGGAGGAGGAGGAAACAGAAGAGCTAAACAACACAATTGAACAACTCCACCTCCTAGGTATTTACAGAGCTACCCAAACAATGGTCAAAAAAAGCAAAAACAAGAACAATTTCCTCAAATGCATGTGGCTCTTACACTAAAATGGACCTAATGCTGGGAAAGTGTGAGAAAATTCAAACACATAGAGATCATTCAAAACATACTCCCTGACCACAGTGTGATTAAACTGGAAATCAACAATAGAAAGAATGAAAAAAAGCAAAGACAAACAATTGGAGACTCAACAAAGCACTATGCACACACAAAAAAATTGGGCTGTAGTCAAATAAGAGATTAATTAGGGCATTCCTAAACACTGATGAGAACAACATACTCATACCTATGGGACACCGCAACAGCAGTCATCAGAGGTCACTTTAAAGCAATTAATGTACAAATGAAAAAGGTAGAAAGAATCATGTTCAACACATTAGCACAACATCTCCAGACTAGATAGCGGTCAACAGCATAAACCTTCTAACAGCAAAACAAATCATAAAATTAGAGCAGAAATAAATGAACTGGACAACAGAACATCAATGGAAAATACCAACAAAGCAAAACGTGGGTTCCTGGAAAGGATCAACAAATTCAATAAACCACTAACAAAATTAACAAAGGAAAAGACAAAGTGGAGGACAATATGTAGAAGTAGGGATGAAACAGGGGGAGTCACAATAGATCCAAGTGAAATGAAAAGACTTATAGTGCAGTATTATGAAAGACTGTATTTTAATGAATTCAATAATCTGGATGATATAGACAAATATCTAGAAACACACTCCCTTTGCAAATGAATGCATAAGGAGATTAATGACGAATAGACCCGCAGCAAAAGAAGAAATATGCAAGGCCATCAAGAAACAAAATTAAAAGAAGCTCTGGTCCAGATGGCTTCGCAGTAGATTTCTACCAAGCATTTAGAAAAGAGCACACATGAATTCTACACAAAATATTCTAGGATATAGAAATGGGCAACAAAGTCCCAAATTCATTCTATGAAGCCAGCATAACACTGAGACCACAGCCAGGGAAAGCCCCTGCTAGGTCAGAGAACTACAGACTGATGTACCTCATGAAAATGGATGCCAAAATCCTCAACAACATCGTGGTCAACAGAATTAAACAACATATATAAATAAAATAATGCATCAAGACCAAATGGGATTCACCAGGGATGCAAGAATGGGTTCAACATTAGAAAAA
The DNA here is from genome assembly GCF_050624435.1 of Tenrec ecaudatus. Taxonomy (NCBI): domain Eukaryota; kingdom Metazoa; phylum Chordata; class Mammalia; order Afrosoricida; family Tenrecidae; genus Tenrec; species Tenrec ecaudatus. The sequence goes on along the minus strand of NC_134540.1, from coordinate 139,520,222 downwards.
CAATTAACATAATCTACCACATTAACAAGAAAAAAGATAAATATGTGATCATATCAATGGAGGCAGAAAAAGCATTTGACAATATCCAACACTCATTCTTAAAAACAGCTGTCAAGAAGATAGGATTATATGGGAAAATCCTCAACCCAATAAAGCCCATATATGAAACCAATAGCCAAGATTACAATTGATGAACAAAAGCTGAACACATTTCCACTGAATAAGTGAACCCAACAAAGATGTCCTTTATCCCCACTTGCATTCAACATTGCTTTGAAAGTCTTATTGATTACCATAAGACATTGAGCAAGAAATAAAGGGAGAACAATTAGGCAAAGCAGAAGTATAATTTTGCTATTTTTAGATGATATAGTTTTATATATTGACAACCCTAAGTTGTCCACAATAGGATTGCTGGAAACAATAGAAGAGTTTAGTAGAGTATCAGGATATAAGATAAACAAACAGAAATCAATTGCCATCCTATATAACAGCAATGGAAAAAACTGAAAAAGATATCAAGGAAACAATGCCATTCACAATAGCCACACAGACACTGAAATACTTAAGAGTAAACCTAACAACAACAACAGCAAAAGACCTATACCAAAAAATCCTTACAGAACATTACAAGAAACCAAAGGGGAGAGGGGAGGGGAAGGAGGAGAAAAAATGAGGACTGGATACCAGGGGCTTAAGTGGAGAGCAAATGTTTTGAGAATGATGAGGGCAATGAATGTACAGATGTGCTTTACATAATTGATGTATGTTTGAATTATGATAAGAGTTGTATGAGTCCCTAATAAAACGATTTAAAAAAAGAAACCTAAGGGATTTACACATGAATTGGAATAATACCCTGTGTTCATGAATTGGAAGACTGACTCGTTGTGAAAATGTCAACACTACCTAGAGAAATCTAAAAATTCAATGCAATCCCTATCCAAGTCCCAACACTGTTCTTTAAAGAAATGGAAAAATAATTACTAACTTCATATGGAGAGGGAAGAAGCCAAGAATAGGCGAAGAACTCCGTAAGAAGAACAAAGTAGGTGGTCTTGCACCACCTGATCTGAAAACCTTCTATATAGTTAGGCACAGTTATCAGAATTGGTACTGGTGCTGGTATAATGAGAGATATTCGGTCCAATGGATCATGTGTCATTTTGGGAAACAAATCCAGGGAGACTCATATGTGTATAAGAAAGAGCTTTATATACAAGAGCAATTGAACATTGAGAAAATGTCCCAGTCCAGTTCAGATCAAGTCCATCAGTCCAATATTAGTTGATATATCTGATACCAATCTATAATGTCCTCTCCAGACTCACAAAACACATGGCATGGTGTTGAATGCAGGAAGATCACAGGTCGGTGAGTGGGAAGTCTTATGAATCCAGTGGCAGTGGAAGCATTTGAGTGCTGACAGGGCTTCTCTGGTTCCCAAAGCACAGGGTCTACTGACAAGACACATGGCATTACGCTGATAGACCCTGTGCTTTGGGAATCAGCGTAATGCCATGTGTCTTGTCAGTAGAATGTCTCTTGGGGAGTGAGTAGAAAGAGAGGGTGTGTCACTTGTCTCCAGGGAGCAATACAGGACTTCCCTGATCCTCAGGAGAAAGCTATGCCCACAGAGAGGGCTCATTGTCTATATGATGATTGACAGGCTAGCCTCCACCCCTTCACTCTTAATCCTCAAATTGCATAAGTACCACAGATCAGGACACCAGATTATGTAATGGCCACAGATCAGGACAGAAAAAACGAAATTAAAATCATTTCATGCAGACAACTATTTTTTGGCAAAGGCTCAAAAAATATGAAATGGGAAGCAGATGGCCTCTTAAGTAAATGGGGTTGGGAAAACTGGCTATCCACCAGCAGAAGAATGAAACAAGACCCGTCTCTTACCCGATGCACAAAAAACAAACTCAGGGTGGATCAAAGACCTAAATGTAAACCCCAAAGCTATCAGGATCATCTATGAAAAAATTGGGACAAAGCTAGGAACCCTAGTGAAGGGAATCCATGGGCTATCAGAAATAACAAAGGAGACCCACTCTGTGGAAGACAAAATACATGAGTGGGAATTATAAATAAACCACCTGTGTACATCAAAGGACTTCATTAAAAGAGTAAGAAGAGAGCTTGCAGATTGGAAAAAGAAGTTTATTAGTGACATAACTGACAAAGAACTAATTTCTAAAATCTACAGTAAAACACAAGCCTACAACAAGAGAAAAACTAACAACCCTCTGAAGAGGTGGACAAAATACCTGGAACAGATGATTCACAAAGGATGACACTTGAAGGGCTGAAGACACATGAGGAATTGTCCCCATTCTCACCTGGTAAATGCAAGTCAACATAACCATGTGGTAGCATCTAACACCCATACTTGTAGCCCAAAACAAAATAAAACAAAACAGAACAACAAATGTTGGAGAGGGGTGGTGAGATGGGAACTCTTATCCACTCCTGGTGGGCTTGTAGATACATATAGGCACTTTGGGAAGCAATACGCTGATTGTGAAAACAGATCCAACTGAAATACCATTAACCCAGTAATACGATCACTACTGGGCAGATACCCAAAAGAAAACAGAAACTGTCACAAAAAGACCTATGCTCCCCTAAGTTCATCGAAGCACCTTTGCATAGTTCACAATAGCAAGAATTTGGAAATTGGCTATATTCCCATCAGTAGAAGAATGGAAGGAAAAACAAATGTCTGGTGTATACACACAACAGAATACTACCCACCCCTAAAAAATATCAATGAAGCTATGAAAAATCTCAAGCTGTGGATGGATCTGAAAGATACTATGCTCAGTGAAATTAATCAACCACAAAAGGACAAATACGGGATGGATCCACTACTGTAGGATCTAGCAGCAAAACAGGCACAAGCTTAGGTTTGTAGAACATTTAGACTGCTGGACTGGGTGCCCAGACAGACTGGCAAAGAACCTGTCTGGCACGAGTGAACTAGTCATTATCTGCTCTGGGTAAGTATTTTGAAGGTCACTTTGCTGGAGGGTACCTCCTGACAGCTGGGATCAAATGATCAAGAGGTGGCAAGGGATGCTGTCTATTGGGTGACCACCATGTAAAACTATGATGAGGCCCCCCAGGACTGTGGACGGCCCAATCAGATGGAGGAGGGATACAGATAGGAAAAACAAGTCAGTAGAGGGGGAAGGAGCAAACATGTCTGGGGGAACACTGTATATATATATATATATATATACATACATACATATATATATATATATACACACACACACACACATATGTGTGTGTGTGTGTGTATGTTGATGGAAAAAAGCAGGAGGATTGGCCTCCAGTTGGGGAGAAGAATGACTGAAAATTCTATTGTGGGTACTAGGAGGGGCGTGTCTCTGCTGCTATATACCAAATGGGCCACATTGACCTGGGCTTCCGGGTGCATCATGGCGACCCAGGCTAGGTGCCGTGGAAGGCTAAGACATTGAATCCTGGATATTCAAGGCCACATGCTCCAGAGGCTGCATCAGTGAGATCCAAAAGAGAAAATCCCCTGGGTGAACTGGAGCCTACCTCAGATCCCCTCGGAACCTGAGGACTGAAGTTGGAAAATACAGGGTGTCTTAGGAAGGAGAAGACAGCTGTCCAGGATTGCTGATCTGTTGGTAGGCAGACAAACATGGTCTTGCTACATCAGTGCTCCATGTGCTGTATTAAGGTATGTTTTACTCTGGAAAATCTGTCATTGACATTCTCAGTGATTATTCTTGTAAATTTTCCCTGACAATTAACCCTCATTATTTGTGTAAACAGCCAGCCACAAAAACCTTAATTTGTACATGTGAATTATTCAGGGACTGTGATATGGAGCTGCCCAAAGTCCCTCTGTCAACAGTGCTTTAAAATATTCATATCGGGCAAATCAAAGACAGTATTAATGGAAAATTATTATGCCCTGGGGATGATCAATAAGACTCTCTACCATGAATTAAAAATGAATTTTGGAAAAGGAATCAAACAAACAAACAAAAAACATAAATCCAGGAATGCGGGGGGGCTCACACTTAATCCCAGCTCCAATTTAAGAAAAATTATTTCTTATATCATGACCCTGCTTGATACTCGCCCTCAGCAAGGGCACACAAACGATATGGGTGCTATAGCAAAATGTGGTACAGAAATTAGATGGTGCCTGCCTATCAGATAAAATAGCGTCTTGGGTCTTAAGGCTTGTCTCCAAACTAGCAGCCATCTAAGTGAGATGCCAACTAAGTCTACATGGATGAAGCACACCATCATCAGTCACTGGAGGATTGTGAAGCATGTAATCCCAAATTGAAGTGAGGAAATCATATCAGAGCCTAAAGTCTGAGCATCTGGTTTTCAAAAGACTATGGATGACAGTGGTTACTCAAGACACCTTTGTGGGAACTATATAGGAACTAAGTCTCCCGTGAGCTTTCTCTATAAATAATTGAAAGATGGGAGTGTGAATAGAGTGCACTGGAGAGATGAAATAGATGATTAAAGGGATCAACCTGACTCGAACAGTTAAAACCTTGTCGGTTGATCCTCCCTCTGATGTACATTGGACCTGATATGGTATTCAACATTTTCTGTATTTTTGTTTCATTTTCTGCTATTTCATATGAGGGTTTGTGTCATATGTGTTATGTCATTGGGGTCACCTTCTTGAAGTTGTGTTATATTTTTTCTAATTTTCGGTAGATGAAACCCAGGATTGATGAATCTATAGGGACAACAAGAAAAATAAGGGTTTTGGTAAGGGTGTGAGTGTGTACTGTGGTAAGGGTGGGCGTCAAAGTGAGACAATATTAAGGAGTCCAGGAAGTAAAGAATTTTGCGAAACTTACTGTGGTAAACAATACTTCTTGATGTGATTGAACTAAGGAATGATGTGATATATATACTAACTCCCACTCCCCCCCCCCAACTGTTATGATCTGAATCCTACCTTGCAAGTCTGACTAGACCAGAGGATGTACACTGGTGCAGATGGGAACTGGAGACACAGGGGATCCAGGGAGGATGATCCCCTCAGGACCAGTGGTGTGAGTGGCGATATTAAAAGGACATAAGGAGGGTGGGTTGGAAAGGGGGAACCGATGTCAAGGATCCACATGTGAACTCCTCCCTGGAGAACATGCAACAGAAAAGTGGGTAAAGGGAGACATGGAACAGAGCAAGATATGACAAAACAATAATTTATAAATTATAAAGGGTTTATGAGAGAGGAAGGAGTGGGGAGGGAGGGGAAAAAATTAGGACCTGATGCCAGGGCCTTGGGTGGAGAGCAAATGTTTTGAGAATGATGAGGGCAAAGAATGTACAATTATGCTTTGTGCAATTGATGTATGAATGGATTGTGATAGGACTTGTATGAGCCCCTAATAAAATGATTCAATTAAAAAAATAAGTCAATGCATTTATTTTTAAAAGGAAGCAATATGGACTATCCAAAAAAAAGGTTTATTATTTTATCAGATATTGTTAATATTTTATTAGTATTTTAACCCTTTCTTATAGGAATTTGGATTAGTATATCTCTTTTATTATTCTCATTAGATATTAACGGTATTAATTAGAAAACTATCTTTCACTATGTTTTTCTTTTGTACTTAAATAACTCACTGGGGTAGTGAAGCAGTTGTTAAATTATTTGAGTCCCACTACTGGGAAAACATGTGGTAGTGGAGCCTTTGTGATCTTCGATTGTTGAAGGGACATAACTCAAGGCTTTTCAAGGGGAAACAGCTGCAACAAACTACTAACAATCTACTACTAATAACTTGGAATGTGTTGAGAATGAATCTTAAAAAATGCAATTCTCTTTCTTGGCTTCAACTGAATTTACAAGAGAAATTGATGGTCTGTTCCATATTTAGGCTCTGGACTCATTTCAGCTGTTCTTATTGAGTTTCCCCATCATCTCTTCTTAGAGACATAATCAATTTGATTTACGTGTATTCCATATGGATAAGTCTGCGTGAATAAGCACCATTTGTATTGGTGGAAAGAGGTATTTGTTATCAACAAAGTGCTGGTTTTGCAAAATTCTATTATTTGATGTCTAACTTTGTTTCTGCCCCAAGGTCATGTTTTCCAACAACTGTTCCTCCACCTTTGCATTCCAATCGTGTATAATTATTAATGCATCTTGATTGCATGTCTGATTAATTTCAGACTTAAGATTATGGTATAATTCTTTAATGTCTGCATCATGATGTTTAGTGTTTGGTGTATAAATTTGAATAATAGATGCATTAATTGGATTTCCTTGTATGGAAACAGATATTATTCCATCAAAGACAGGATTGTTTCATAAAATAGACCCTGAAATGTGCTTTTTGATGATGAAATTAATGCCGTGCCATTTCTTTTTAATTTTTTTATTCCAAGTATAGTAAACAGTATGATTTTCTGTTAAAAAAAATAGCCAATTGCAGTCCCTTTAAGCTCACTAATGTCTTAAATTTAGATCTTTTTCATTTATTACAACTTCCTGTTTTCATTGATTCATACTTTGCACATTCTAAATTATAATGATCAATTAATGTGTGCAGCGATTTTTTCCCCCTGTTTTTAGTCATGCTCCATCAGTAAATGGAGGTCCTGGGAACTTTACTTCTGCAGACTTCACTCCATTCACATCATAATTGAAAAAACAACTTTGAGAAAACAGTTTTTCCTCAATTTTGTATGCCTTCAGGCTTGAGGGACTCACCGACTGGCACTATGTCTGACAATAATTATTTTCAGTATCTGACAAGGTTTTGGCGATATCCATATGCTCTTCAGTGGCTAACTGCTCAGAAATGCACAGACTATTCTTTCTTCCCACTCTAGAAGCTCTGCTGAAATCTGTTACCTCGCAGCAGCCTTCCTGGAGTTTGCAATACCAGTGTCAGAGCCTCCACCACCATAGCAGAGCACAAGCAAGCACAATGGACCAACTGATGGAGACGTGGGGGTACTTAATAGTAGAAACAAGAAGTTGAATGAACATGCAGAAGTTAAGATTGTATTTAAAGATAGCTGCAGGAAACAGGGAATACACAGAGATGTGCCAGAACTCAACAAGTGGGATTTACTAAGTATAAAACACCTGTGTGCATTGAAAGACTTCACTGAGATGGTAACAAGAGAACCCACCGACTGGGTGAAGATTTTTAGCAAGGATACAAAGGACAAAGAACTTATTGCTAAAATCTACATTCTCCCCCAGCCTGCAAAATGAGGAAAATGGTTAACCCCCTGAGGAAGTGGGCAAAATGGTTAATCCCCTGAGGAAGACCTGAAAAGAAGTTTTACTAGGGAAGAGACACACATGGCCAATAAACATATGAGAAAATGTTCCAGATCATTAGCCATCAGAAAGCAACCAATGTTGGAGGGGATGTGGCAAGACCCCCATTGCTAGTTGTTGAGTAGATATGTACAGACTCTATGGAAAAGGATCTGGCAATATTTAAAGCATATGAAAATTGATCTATGACTTAGCTATCCCTATACTGTGCTTATACCCAGAAGTGGTATGAAACAAAGCATGACCAGTCTTTTACGCTCCAATGTGTATTGTGGTAAAATTTGCAATCATAAAGAATTAGAAAGAACCTCAACTTCCATCGTCAGAGTGGATTCGTAACGAAAGCACATTCACACAATGGAGTACTATGCATCACTGAAAAGCACTGATGATCACATGACGTATGTCATTTCATGGATAGAGTTGGAGGAAATGATGCCAAGCGAAATCAGCCAATCACAAAAGGACAAGTACAGCATGAGTCCCTTGAGGCAAGTACAATCAGCACAGTAGTCATAGAAGAAAAGCTGATCTCACAATATACGTACGGGTTGAGATACAGGCAGTCGGGTGGAGGTCAGACCAAATCCAAGGAGGTACATATTAATCCAACACAAAGAAGGGGAATAGGGGGAAGGTAAAAAAGGTGAAAAGGGGTGGATGATGTTATAAGGGGAGCAGGGCGCCAACCACCCAGGGGGAGAGTGTTGGTTATGTCTCCACAGAATTGGGAGTGTGCATATAGATCCCATCACGGCAGACCAAACCGCGACGGGAATGTAACCACTTGAGAAATGCCTGAAAAGACCGGGCTATAATAATAATCAGAGCCAAACTGAGCCTCTTCCTAGAATTATGCATGACAGAGTACAACACGAACCTTACAGGTTGGGCAGAGTGGCCGGCATACTGTGTCCACACAAAGGCAAACCTGGAGAATGACGGTCCTGCACAGAAGTGCTCAGCCAGAGAGGGCTAGAGGGCCAACAACAGCTCAAGACATATTGTCCCTTCCTGGAGCACACCGCGGCAGGGGACAATACTGGGACAACCAAGATGGGAACATAATATATCAGCAAGGGGAGCAAAGTCAAGCCACAAAACCCACAATGAGCCCCCAGAATAGACTTCAGGCTAGGGAGGCCAGCTCCTGGAAGTCCCCCAGAACTAGTGGAAAGATAGTCTTAAAGGTCAGTAGACAGACCTGGAAGTATGTGTGTTTTTTTGTTTGTTTTTCTTTTCTTTTTGTTTGGTTCATGTTGTTGGTTTACTTACTTTTGGAAGAGAGGCACGGGAAGCAAGCTTGAGGAGAAAACAACTGAGGAACTTGGGAAAAGAAGGAGGCAGGGGAAGGGAGCAGTGAACAACGCTATGGACAGGGGAACAACTGGGGCATTAAAATCAGCAACAAGGAGGACATAGAGATCCTGGGGTGCTGGAACAACAGCGATCTAGCTGAGAGGAAGGACTAAGAGGCAGAAAGAAGTAGGGTGAGTGTGATAATGGGGCAGGCAGAAGGTAAAAGGAAACAGGAAGATCTAGGAAGCAAAGTTATGAATAGAGTTATAAGCATAGGTGTGTACATATGTAAATACTTTAATTTACAAAAATAGAGGTATTGGCCTATGTACATATAGTTATAAAGCAATGCACTGAGGGAGTGGATGGACTTCAGGCCTCTGGTCATACCCTCCCTTAATACAAGAATGCTTTGTTCTAACAAACTGAAATTCTGTGATGTCCAAACTCCTGGCACAATCACTGAAGATGAAATGGGCACATAAGCAAATGAGATGAAGAAAGTGGATTAAAAGCTATAGCAACATGGTTCTTAAAGGCTTGAAGTTAAACAAGCGGCCATCTATCAGATAAGCAACAAACCCTCATGAAAGAAGCAAGCCAGCCTGTGCGATCATGAGGTGTCCTTGGGAAAAGGTTATAGGCATCAGAAACCCATAACAAACTAACAAAAAAACGTATTGTTGAGAATGAAGAGGATCAGAGCAGCGATCCAAAGCCCATCTGTAGACAATGGGATATCCCTCCCCCCCCCCGCCCCCCCGCCCCGACACACACACACACACAGAGGGGCCACAGAGAAGGGATGAGTCAGCCGTCAGCCAGGGTGCAGTAAAGCACAGATGAAACACACAATATTCCTCTGGTTCCTTGAGGCTTCCTCACCCCTGAATCATGATCCCAGTGCTGCCTCTCACTTCGGACTAGACCGGAGCATGTGCACAGGTACAGAAAAGAGATCAGTGCTCAGGGCACACGGAATCCAGGAACAGGAATGGGAATAGCAATCCCTGAAGAGTAGGGGGAAGGTGGGGAGAGGAAGGGCAGAAGGGGGAACAAATCACAATGATCGACACATAACCACAACCATTCCTTCCAAAGGGATGAACAACAAATCATGGGGAAAATGTTACAGAGGTTGGGTACAATATGAAAATAATAATAAAGTATAATTTATCAAGGGGTCACAGGGCAGTAGTGAGAGGGAAAAAAGAGAAATGGATACCAAGGGCTCAATAGAAAGTAAATATCTAGACAAGAATGCTGTTAGTACATATACAAATATGCTTGATACAATTGATGGCTGGATTGCTATGAGACCTGTAAGGGCCCCAATCAAATGATTCTTTAATAAAAATATGGTTGCAGGAGAAAAAGAAACATGTTATGTCTTTGTTTATGTGCATTCCTGGAGATAACAAGATACCAGTATTAAGCCTATGAGCTAGTCATTCGGGAGAATTAAAAATGTGCATTTGGAAGACAATACCTTTTAAATCAAATACACAACATTAAACATTACTGAATATATTGTAGTGCTCTTAGATAGATCATGGAAACCTTTGGATTGTTTTTATGTATAAAAATTATTGTGATTTAACATAGATAATAAAGGAACTGAAGGAAATGGATATCTTTCTACATCAGCAGAAAGATGCTTATTTAGAAATAATTTATGGTGAATTGAAATATCTTGCAGCAGAGTAAAATAATTGCCTTAATATTATTCTTATATATTTTTAACAAGATATGTTTTTGTTATCGGCACTGAATAAGAGAAAATAACTTGACAAATGGTTTTTCCAATATTCAATAAAAAATAAAAGATTAATAAAGGAAAATCAATAGGGAATACAACATTTAATTTTTTATAATTATTAAAGCTTTTTAAGGAACATATTTAATTAAGGTAAATTAATTGGTATTAAAACTTACCTCAAAAAGAAAAGATATGTAAGCTCTAATTTAAATTATGACAGATATTTTCACTTTATAATTCCCATATATTAAGCATAATATGAAAATGGTTTATTTTTATTTTGTTTAATAAAATCGAATTCATTCCATATGAGAAAAAAAATTCATTTGAGAGTAAACATCTCCCTCTTCTGGACTTTTCTATTAAATTCAAGAATCTTGAAGGTTTAATTTTTTAATGTTAAAATAATTTTTATTCACATATAGGTGTATGAGAAAACAACATATTTCAAATATAGCTTATTACAGCTTTGAAATTCTATGCCATGTTAATTTCATTATTTTAACACTATTTGCCCATTTTTCTAGCTCTATTTTTCCTCTTTGTATTTTTCAATTAGCCTTGCTTAGTACATATAGCAAATCATTCCATATTCCAATCATGTCCAGTGAATTATATACTTACTATCACGGTTTCCAAACATTTATTTTTCTATATCGCTGGATGTCATCACCCTTTCTCCCCGCCATCACCTCTGTGTTCCCCTCACACCAAACACTTATTCCACTTGCTTCTTCTATAAATTCATCAGTCCTGGTTTTCATACCCCAACAAAAAAAAAAACAAAACATACTACACATTCAAGAGGATTGCCCCCAATGGCATACCCTTCCTGTGATACCCCCTAATAGGTATAAGCAAAACAATACAGCCTCTAAAAACATAAGATATTAGTAACCAGATCGGGTCCAGCATTTTTCCTAGAGTGAATCAGGTGACAAGTGTTAACTGTTCAAGTCAGGTTTATATCTTGACCTTCTGTACTAAATTTACCAATGTACTCCATCTAGTGACCACTTGTGGTTTTTATGTAATCTGTTGTCAATTTGAGATTTAAGAGTGAAGCGGTGGAGTTAAGCCTGTCAATCAGGTCGCAGCTTGATGACCTCATTCGGAGATGCTAAAGAGATAAATAGCTCACTGGAGGTGAGAGACATTACTGACAAGAAGTCTGATGGAGCCACACTAATGCAGACAGAGCCCTGAGAGCTGGAGGAGCCACATGGAGACAGCTGCCTGCACTGAGATGCTTCTACCACAACTAGATCCACAAGAATTTCCACCCACTGGCCTGTGATCTTCCTGCATTCAGTATTATTGCATGGCTTTGTAAGTCTAAAGAGGAATTTATGGACTAGCATTGGTCATTTAGGCTAATATTGGACTTACAGACTTGATCTACATTGGGCTGAGATGTTTTCTCAATATCTAATTGGTCTTGTTTATAAAGTATTCCCTTACACACATACGAGTTTCTTTGAATTGTTTCTTTAGTCAACCCAGACTAACACATCACTTTTCTCCTATGCCTCAATTGTGGATGGAGGGAATTCACCAGATTTTAATTTCCTGTATAGTTCCACCAATAAATCTGGGGCTCCCGCTGTCATCCACAGCCTTCTGCAGACCAGGTTCTCAGACATTAGGCTCTGATACTAATTCCTCCCTTCAACATCAGATTGTATGCCTCACAGTCCTTCAGGAGCTGTTGATGGTGCACTTTTTCCATGTGGACTTAGCTGACATCTCGCTTAGATTGCTGCTTGCTTGGAAACAAATCTTCAGAACTCCTGACACTATGTTATCTGCTAGTCAGGCACCATCTAATTTCTTCACCACATTTTGCTACAGCACCCATTTCCTCCATGTTCCCTTCCTAGAGGCAAGTATCAAGCAGGGCTATGATGTTTTCCAGTATGTGAAGCATAGGAAGAGTGGATGCATAGTGATAATATGTGATACAAGAGTTGATAGGGGTGCAGGGATGGGATGGGGAAGGGGTATAATCAGGAGAGAAAGGGGATTTCAGGAACAAAAAATGCGTGCGAGTGGGAGGAGGGCAGACTACAATTGATTATAATGGCACAACTAATTTTAAAGGCCATTTAACCTTTGGGGATGGTTGTTCTTAAATTGATGTGGTGATGATTGTATAATTTTCCTCGATATGATTGAATGATTGGACTCTTGAGTTGTGTGATATATCAATTTTGTGCCAATAGAATTTGAGTTGTAAGATTGGGGTGCATAGGCACAATAAGAAGCCCTGGTTATACACTGGCCTGTTAAACACACAGTCAGTAGTCAATGAACTGGGATCAATACAAAGGCACTGGGTAAACTAAAGATTTCAAGAAGTATCATTGTCCAAAAGGACATTTGAGGATCTATCTTGAAGTACAATACTGTCTTGTGATAAGATAATATCTATCCCATACAAAGAAATTCAGCCAATACAACTCTTATTCGAATTTATGCACAAATTATCAAAATTTGTGATGAAAATATTTAAGCATCCTACCAGTGACTTCAGTCTGAAATTGATCAAACATGCAATCAAATTGCATTGATAATTATTGGCATTTGAATGACAAAAGTTGAAAACAAAGATGAGCAAACAGTAAATGGAATCTATGTTATTTTGGGCAATGAATGTAATGTTATTTTCATTGAATCTCTTTCCCAACATAGTAAACCATAAAACTGTCTGATTTAAAATGTCCGGTAACAGTCCATTTTAGCTCACTAATCTCTAGGATATCGATCTTTATGTATTCCATTTAATTTTTATGACCTCTAATTTTCCAAGATTCATTTTTTCATGTATTTCAAGTTCTAATTTTGTAATAGATCTTTACAGCTGTTCTCAGTTTCATAGTTTAATTGAGATATAATTAACATATCTGCATTGTGTTAGTTTGGATTGAATATCGAGGTGGTTAGTTTATTGTACCAACCTGACCGAATAACACATGTGGGTTATTTGAAGGGCAAAGGGATAAATGGCTCAGTGAGCTTCACCTTTCTAGTTCTCGGGTCTCTTGTTTTCTGATGGTCGGACCAAGGTGCAGCTGCTTTATCCATTTCCCTGCATTAGCTGCTAAGGCTCAATTTCTGCAAGACATCTCTGAGGAGAAGCCACATTGACCTACCCTGATACAGCCCTGGTTGCTGGAGTAGCTTTGTGGAGACCCCTACCAGTGCTTACACATTCACTGACTCGACTTTCCTCCTGCAGTCGGCACCATTGTGTCTGTTTAGTGAGATTAAGGAGGACTTTGTGGATTGGTATTGGATATGTGGGTTAATGTTGGACTTGTGGGCTTAGGCAACACTGGGTTGGGATGTTTTCTTGATGTGCATTTATCCTTTATATAAACCTGTCTCTTATACATATGAGTTTCTGTGGATTTGTTTCTCTAAAGTACTCAGATGAGCACAGATAGAGAAACAAATTCATAGGCAATAATATGTGTATAAGAAAGCTTTATACAAAAGAGCAATTATATACTGAGAAAACATCTCAACCTAGTCCAGAACAAGTTCATAATTCTGCTATTAGCCCATATGTCTGATACCAGTCTGGAATTCCTCTTCAGCAATGACATCAAATGAAGGAAGATCACAGGGAAGTCTTTTGGATCCAGTGGCAGTAGAAGCATCTCAGTACTGGCATGAGTCTCCAAGTGGCTCCTCCACTTCCAGGGCTCTGGCTCCATCAGAATAACTCCATGTGGTTTGACAACTGGACTGTCTTGCAGAGAGTATATGCCCAGCCTTCAAGGAGGAAGACAAGAGTTCCAAGCATCCTCAGGAGAAGGTCATGCCCACACAGAGGATTCGTTGACTATGACTGATTGACAGGCCGGACTCCACCACTTCCTCAAATTGGCAGTAGATTATGTAACTGCCACATACACTTAGTTAATATTCTATAATTTATCTCCAGAACTCACTAACAAAATTTACACACAGCACTCACTGAACAAATTTTTGTTTAAAAGGTTTCTTAAGAAAATGATTGAGTTGTTTATCCAGAGATGATAACCTGATGCAAAGGGCTTAAGTGGAGAGCAAATGCTTTGAGAATGATTGGGGCAGGGAATGTGCGGATGTGCTTTATACTATTGATGTATGTATATGCGTGGATTGTGGTAAGAGCTGTATGAGCCCCTAATAAAATGTAAAAAAAGAAAAAATATGCTTCTAATAAATGCACACAGGTGCATACCACTCCACTATAAGCCTCACCCTCAAGGTATTAAGTGCCTGGAGGCAACCCATTCCAATAAGCCTCAGCCCAAACACTCAGCTTCACGTCTGTCCATCAGCAATCCCAATTTCTTTAATTGAGCAGAGCAGCCTTCTGAACAAGCACTCATTTTCACTGGCTCTGTGGGTTGGGAAGTCCATCACTCTGGCCCATGCTTTGGCTCCTTGTTGTGATGCTACTCTTCTGATGGGTAGCTGTCTTCTGGATCCAGGAGCTTCACTGTACAGGAAGCACATATGTAGAAGATATGCTCCATTTCTGACTCTTGCTGATAATGAGATTCTTCTCCTGCTTCTCAGATAGGGCATTTTACAGATATAAGGATGGCACTATGGAGAATCTGGTTCTAAATTACACAGTTGAGTCCTATCTTTATCTTCCTTCAACTTTTTACAGATCCATGCAGGGACAGGTCTTTGGTGTGAGTTAGAGACTTGGCTAGAAAAGCTATAATGAATAATTCACTCTCCTTGCAATATCATACAATCAATAGTTCATATTAAGAAGGGTTGTGCATTCATCACCGCAATCAATCAAATTTGAAAGGTTTTTCCCCCTATCTTGCACTTGTTGCTATGTTGAGTCTTCATTTCTTCCCGTTGCTGTCCCTTCAATGTCCCCAGGTAGTTGCTGTCTTCATAGGTCCACCTATCTTGACTTTCCTGCATAGGAAAACATAAAAAACAAAGACAAAAAAAGCAACAAAGGCCAGCAACTATGACCCAATAAAAAAGAGAAAACCTTAATCAAAAAGAAAGCAGAAAATGTTTTCAGAAAACAGAAAGAATTCCAAATGGGTCAAAGGGGAGACCTAATAACCAGGTGTTACAGTCTAACCTAACTGCAACTGCTAAAATCTGCTTTGCAATGCTCTTTGTGTAACATTAAGGGTATTTACATTTCTTTTGTTTTAAGGGTATTTACATTTCTAGAGTATGGTCAGTTGAGTTTCACTGAACTCTCAAGCTATATAGGGACCCTTCTAATGCAATTTAAGCTTTCTCAGTCTTCTTTATGTTCCACAAAGTGAGTGTGTAGAATTTAAGCTCTAGTATCACTCCCTCCTCCTACTTTGGGTTTTTATTATTGGTAATCCTTGAATCACAAAGGTAGGTGTTATTTTTACATGTGGATTTAGCTGACTCCTTACTCAGATGTCTGCTTGTTTGGAGACAAGCCTTTATTTCGTCCTTTACATTTTTTTCTAATAACAGGCACCATCTTATTTTTGCATTACGTTTTGCTGTAACACCAATATCTTCAGTGATCTCCTCCTGAGAGCAAGTACTGAGAAGGGAAATGCCATAGGAACTAATGGTTTTTTATATTAGATTTACAGTCAAGTGGGAACTCAAAATCCATTCCTATATCTATGATTTATATTTGTTTCTAATTCACTTTGGAGATATCTTTATAATTTTATCTGAGTAATCATAAGTCTTCCCTGTGGGGCATTTTGAATTGTGCCCCATATGATTTTGAGACTATCCCAATTCAAGAACCAATTTGATGAATTAAACACTAATGACAGAGACCTCATGAGCTACGGGGGGACATTAACTTGCACTTAATCTGAGACTAGTTAAGGTAAATGGAAGAAATGAAGAAGTCAAACAATCGGACAATTCCAAAGGGCATCTCCAAAAGAGACCACATAAAAGTATTATAATTAAATTTGCACAGAGCTAGAATTGGAAAATCACAAGGGAAGAGCACTGTCAGTATACCATAAACAGAAAAAAAAATCAAGAAAAAATTCAAACCTCAAGTAGCAATATTGAAAGATTCTATGAGCAAAATATTGAATTGTGTAGCAACTCTCAACAGAAGAGGGAAAAGATACATGGAGTCATTATACCGTGTCAATTTAAAAGCATTATCCTAGAACAAGACTCCAGGAATTGATGGAATATCAATGAAAATGTTTCAACAAACTGATGAGGAAGCACTGGAAGCAATCATTCTTCTATGCCAGGAATTTTGGAAGACAGCTACTTAGACTCAAGGAGATCCATATTTGTACCCATTCCGGAGAAAGGTGACCCAACATAACGCTCAAATTACATAGCAATAAGAAAAAAAAAAAGAAAAAGAGAGACCAATATAATTGATATCACATGCAAGTAAAATGTTGCTGAAGATCGTCCAACAATGCCTGCATCAGTAAGTACATTGACAGGGAGCACCAGAGGTTCAGGCCAGATTACAAAGAGGACATGAAAATAAGGGATATTTTTGCCAATGGCAGTTGGATCTTAGCTGAAAGTAGATAATACCAGAAAGATGTACCTGTTGTGTTTTATCCAGTATGAAAAAGTATTTGAAAGTGTGGACATGGACATTTTTTTAGAAGAATAAGGGTTCTAGGATATTTCATCATGCACATGAGGAACTTGGATCATGGATCTTGAGGCAATTGTGGGAACAGAACAAGGGAGTACTGAATAATTTAATATTAGGAAATGTATGTGCCAGGGTTGTCAACTCATAATACTTATACTGAAGTATGCATGATACTTCAATCTGTAGACAGAACAAATCATCAGAGAAGCTGGATTATATGAAGAAGAATGTGGCATCAGGATTGGAGGAAGGCTTAGTGTCATCCTTCAGTCCACAGTTGACATATTCTGCCTTGCTGAAAGTGAGGTGGATTTCAGGCCCTTGCTAATGAAGATAAAAAAATACACCCTTCAGTGTAGATTACTACTGCATGTAAAGACAACCAAAATACTCAACTTGAACCAATAGTTAACCATGATAAATGAAGACAAAGTCGAAGTGGTCAAGGCTTTTGTTTTGCTTGGATCCACAATCAGTTCTCATGGAAGCAGCCATAAATAAATCAAAAGATACATTGAACTTGGTAAATTTGCTGCACAAGACCTCTTCAGAATATTGAAAAGCAAGGATGTTACTTTGAGGACTAAGGCGTGCCCGACTCAGTCCATGGTATTTTCATTTGCCTCAAATGCGTGTGAAAGTCGTACATTGAATAAGGAAGACCAAAGGAAAAAAATCAAGGAATGTGCATTGTGTTGTTGGAGAAGAATA
Source organism: Tenrec ecaudatus (assembly GCF_050624435.1). Taxonomy (NCBI): domain Eukaryota; kingdom Metazoa; phylum Chordata; class Mammalia; order Afrosoricida; family Tenrecidae; genus Tenrec; species Tenrec ecaudatus. The sequence continues at coordinate 139,502,501 of NC_134540.1, read as the reverse complement.
CTGAAAATACCAAGGCATGCCAAAAGAACGAACAAATCTTTCTTGGAAATAGTACAGCCAAAATGCTCCTTAGAGGCAAGAATGGAGAGACTTTGGACATGGTGTAAGGAGAGACCAGCCCTGGAGGACACCATGCTTAGTAAAGTAGGAAGACATGAAAGAAAATTCATGTCTCCTCTAGATGGATTGACACAATAACTGTGACAATGGACTCAAGCAGAACAATAGTGAGGATGGAGCAGAATCTGGCAGTTTTCTTCTACTGTATGTAGGGTTGACATGGGCCAGACCCAAGTAGACAGTACCTAACAACCACAACATATCAAGAGCAATGGTGTATATGTTATCAATTACATGACATATTACATACATGGTATATATGTTATGGTATATTATAATACACCTATATGCATGTGTATGTGCATATGTACACACATGTGAATATGTGTGTATATATATATATTTAGAGAGAGAGAGGGACATAGATGATACAGATATAGATGATATAAAGAAACAGACACAGAGGGGGACACAGATAAGGGTACAGATATAGAAACAGCTATAAGTATACATACATACACAGAATTTCCCAGATTATAAATATCTGACTTAAAGACAATCTATAAATTTACCATCAGTTAAAAGATTGAATCAATTCCTACTTGCAATAAATTCATCACTCCATCACTTTCATTTATTCTACTGTTCAGTATAAACCAAAACTATGCCCCACCTATTCATTCAATGAAATAAGTTTAGCTTGATAAACAGTGAACATGAATTGAAAAACATGTTTTACATTAAAAAGTATATTACTAAAAAGATTATGGAAAGAACTCATTAAGACACAAAATAAAAGTTCTGTCTGATTTCTGTTAAACTGTCATACCTGTTCATTTTACCATTCGAATTCCATATTTCAGCTCAGCTTCACATATCTGATAATTGCTGTTTTTTTACTCGTTTGTCTGTACATTATGAAACACTCTTACAATTATTTGCTTATCCAAGCTATACAGACTCTCATGGTATCCTGCACATTGTTATTTGGTCATTGTGATATTAACAAATAAACTTGAAAAGTAAGCATATTTGCATAGTCAATGGGCTGGTTTTATTTTTGTTTCTCAACTATAAATAGCATCAAATTCTTGTCAGTCTCAATCATTTGCCAAGTTGTTGCTTATATGTCTTAGCACTTTCATAAGCTGTTTATCTTGTTACTTATTTCACATAATTATCCCTCTAACCACAATATTGCCCATGAGAATTTATTCCCTAATTATTTTGTTTCTTCCAACTGAGAATCATATCTAAGAACTTGCTATTTATGTTTATTACACAAAGCAGCCAGGTTATAATTTTTGCTAATACTATCCAACTTGTTTTAATTAGACTAAAAAACACATACAAATATTTATAGACACAAAATATGTTTTCTTAAGGTAATTGAAAAATGCTTCTGGGAATGAGATTTATATTTAATTTAATTTAATAATGATTTAATTTACTCTTATTTGTTCATGTGATTTAAATATTATAGTTTGAAGGAAACTCAAAGATGAAATAGGCATTTTTTCCAGTTACAGTTTTAAATAAGATATGTGAAAAAAAGAAAAAGAAACAGAAAAAAATTAATGCCCTCAGGTAATAAGAACATTATTAATATCAGAAACATCAACTCATCAAAATGAATAAATTGGAATACAAGCTAACTAACATATAAACTACATCTAATATTTAAAGACCTAAATCACAAAATTTAACCAAATTTGAAAGTATGGGTTCTTCAGAATAAAACCCCATTCAAGAAATTATGCTGGTTCTTTGAGAGGATAAGTTATGGTTTCATATATAATTTTCAAAATATGAATTATAATAGTTTGAAATATATATTTTTGAATGGTTGCAGAAAGTTTGAAATCATAATTATGATTATATTATATTTAATATTGATTATCTTAACCCAGAAATCATGCAGTCATGGAAATATGCATATGCTTATGCAGCATAATTATGAATGTCAGATCATGATTATGATAATGATATCCAAGTTTATTCAGGCAGTTGACAATTTCTTAAAATATTTTTATATTTACTGTAATAAATTATGCATATTTTTGAGTTAGTTTTTAGAAGCAAGACTTGGGGATTTAAAAATAAAAATAAATTGGATATGTTAACGTTGTTAAGTACATTTTAATGTTAAATATATAAAATACTTGTTTTTTGCTCAATAACTTTTGTCTCTATATTATTATATAATTAGCCTACTCTTTAAAAAATAATTTTATGAGGGGATCATACAACTCTTAACACAATGCATCCACCCATCTATTGTGTTAAGCACATTTGTACATTTGTTGCCATCATCATTCGTAAAACATTTCTTTCTACTTGAGCCCTTGGTATCGGCTCCTCATATTTTCCCCTCCCTCTCCCACCTTACCTCCATAACCTTTCATAATTTATAACATTTTTCATTTATTTCACTCTCCGATGTCTCTCTTTACCCACTTTTCTGTTGTCCGTCCCCCAGGGAGGAGGTTATATGTAGATCATTGTGAATGTTTGCCCTTTTCTCCCCCATCTTCCCCTACCCCTCCTGGTATCTCTACTCTCACTATCGGTCTTGAGGGGTTCATCTGTCCTGGATTTCCAGTGCTTCCAGCTCTCATCTCTACCAGTGTACATCCTCTGGTCTAGTCGGATTTGTATGGTAAAATTAGGATCATGATAGTGGGGTGGAGTGAGCAATAAAGAACTAGAGGAATCCTGCGACCCTTCTGTAAGTTGATGTCCAGTTGCCTACAGATGGGCTTTGGGCCTCCACTCTGCACTCCCCCTATTTCATAATGGTATGATTTGTTGTTGTTGTTGTTGTTGTTGTTACTTGATGCCTAATACCTGATCCTATAGACAGCTCATGATCACACGCTTGTGTACTTCTTCCCGTGGGCTTTGTTGCTTCTCTGCTACATGGCTGCTTGTTTACCTTCAAGCTTTTAAGGCCCCAGATGCTATATCTTTTGATAGCCAGGCACCATCCGCTTTTTTCACCACATTTGCTTGTGTAACTGCTTTGTCTTCAGCAATCTTGTTTGGAAGGTGAGCAACATGGAATGCCAATTTAAGAGAACAATGTGTTCTTGCATTGAGGCAGTACTTGAGTAGAGGCCCAATGTCCATCTCCTATCTTAATACTAAACCTATAAATATATGCTTATAGATATATTTCCGTATTATCATATATAAATAGATTTACCTATGTACATGCTTGTATTTAGACTTCTATAAATGGCCTTTGCCTCCTCGTTCCTTCCTCTGTTTCCTTTTAAATTCCTCTTGTACCACTATCATGTTCAGGCTTCATTTGGGTTTCAGTGATTCCTCTTGGTTGCATTGCCCTTGATAAGCCCTACCAGGCCTCCTATACCCTCCTCACCATCAATTTTGGATCACGTGTTGTTCCCTTGTCCTTGGGTTTGTTAATACCCATTTCCTTTCCCCCACATCCCCCTTTCCCATGTCTTCCCCCAGAAACTTCAGTCCCATTGTTTTCTCCTCCAGATTGTTTATCCAACCTATCTAATCTAGATAGACCTGCAGAGATAATAATATGCACAAAAAACAAGACAGAGCAAAACAAAGCTACAAAAACAAGCAAAACAAAACAACAAAACCAATGACAAAAAAAAAAAAAAAAAAGCAAAGCCTGTAAAATAATTCCAGGTCTGTTTGTTGGTCTTTAGGAGTGTTTTCTGGATGAGTCTGATGGGGTGCCATGCCCTGGCCCCACGTTCTATTTTTGGTATTCCCTGGGGACTTTATTGCTCTGTTCCACTTGCTTTTTGTTGTATACCCTTAGTGTTTTGCATCCATGTGGTGGGGCAAATCGGGCACAATTCCCACACTGTGTCTCCAGTGTTGTCCTCTGTAGCTCTATGGTCAGTGAGGGACATCATGTCCCTTACTGGGGTCAACCCTATGGTCCTTTCTGTGTTTTGGCTGCTCTGAGCAGAAATATCTTCCTCAGGGCTTGGTGGGCCAGGTGGTGTTCCACTCTCTCTTCCCCTCCCTTCATTTGATACCATGTGCTCTTAACAGACATGTCCCACTACCTGAGCTGTAGGTTCAGTGCTGTCCTCTGAAGTAAATTATTCAGTGGGGAGGGGAGCTGTCCACGTAGTTGGGATTGGGACCGGCCCCTCAGACCTCTCTGCTGGTTCCCTGCTTTATGCCAGTGTGTTGCATTCACATCTTGGAGCACCGGGTTAAAGTCTGGTGCCTCATTCCCTGTGAATATATAAATAATATCCACTCCTTGGGTGGGTTAGTACCTTGTTCCCCTGCTACCATGTCTTTTTATTTATTTATTTCATTTCCCCGCCCCCCTGCTTTTTAGTTGTTTACCATATGTAACCCTCGATTTTGTCTGGCCCCTGCCATACTACCTAGACCTCACCCCAGGAATGTTTGTACACAGTAACTTTTCCCCTATGCCCCTTTTGCATTTTTAAGCGTAACTCAGTTAGCCTACTCTTTTAAGTAGGTACATGTAAAACTCTTCTATGTAGGTAATGTAAAATGACATTGAAGACAAAGTGAATGTGAAATTATGCTAAACATGTGAGGAGGTGTAACCATTTATTTACATCTAATATTTTGTTTACTCTATCATAATTTGAAATGGTACCTTGAACTTTGGTTTCACAGATATTCATTTTTAATGTGGGAGGACTGACTGCATAATGAAGAAAGCAAGTAGTAGTTAAAATAAGAATTTATTTCTTTTTATGTTTTATAATTAATTATATAATAAAAATCAACATTTTATAACAATTTTTTACTGCATAGAGCGACTTACTCGTAATAGATTTTCAGGACAACGTGTTTACAATTGGTCACAATATAGAAAAGGTCAAAAAGGAGAAGAGTAAATTTCAATAGTTGATTTTTAAATTATTAGGGTCGCTGTGTAAAGAAATATGAACTTTAGTTTGCCATTCCTAAGCTCCCCTAATCTTTCAATGTAAGAGAGAAATGAGGTAAATCTGAAGACTATTTGACTTTAATTTCGTGAAGACTCTCACAGATTTTAACAGTGACAATCATGCAATCGTGCTACTATATTTTTCAAGACAAAAGAGGAAAGCAACAGGATGGAAAATTAAGAATGTGCTATAAGATATTGTCTAGATAAAACTTTGCTGCTTTACATTGTAACTGATAATCACATACTTATTATGTAAATATACAAAATTGTATCATATGAATATATGAATAGTTTAAGTAATTATGATAAAACTTATAATTTCTCAAGTATTTGATAAAACTAATAAACTTTAACATTTGGAGTTGAAAATACTGGGTGTTAGAGGAAATGATCTGTAGTTTAGTTTAGTGCGATCCAGTGGGTTGTGACGGATAGAACTCTGTACAAGAGAACAAATTACTCCCTGTCCTGCACCATTGTCGCAATGGTCCTGATGTTGGATCCCATTGTTGCAGTCGTGTCAATCCATTACTGCCCTTCTCCCGTGCTAAGCCTGATGCCCTTCTCCAAGGACTGATCTTTCTTGACAACATGTCTGAATTTCCACAAACCATGTCTCCAGGTTCTGAGGATCATTCTCACTGGACATCTTTGGCGAAAGATTTCTTTGAATTTTGGCACTCCGTGCTACTTTCAATATTTTTCTCCAACACCATAATTCTAATGTGTCAATTGTTCTTCAGTCTTCCTTATTCAATATCCAACTTTCATATAAGGCCATTCAAAATTGAGTCAGTCACAACTTATCTCTCAAAACAACAACCTTGCTCTTTAGTACTTAGAAAAAGGACTTTTGCAGCAGATTTACTCAGTGGAAGGTGTTGTTTCATCTCCTGACTGCTACTTCCATGAACACTGATAGTGGATCCAAGCAAGAAGAAATCCTTCACATCTTCTATCTTCTTTGTATTTATTATGTTACCCATCGTCCATTTGTAAGGATTTTTCATTTTCTTTACATTGAATTCTAATCTTTGAGCTTCATCAGCAGGTGCTTTGAGTCTCCTCACTTTCAGCAAGAAAATTAATAACATTTGCATGCCACAGATTATTACTAGGACTTTTTTGAATCCTGATGCGGCATTCTTCTGCATACCATCCAGCTTCTCTGATGATTTGCTCAGCATACAGATTGAATAAGTATGGTCAGAGGATACAAACCTAGTGCAAAATTAAAATGGATGTCTGAAGGTTTTATGAAACTTTCTCTTAATCTTAGAGTAGCTAAAGCAAATGGAAAAAAAATAATGAATTTATGGAAATCATTCCCATCGCATCACGATGGCACATTTGGCATCCTCAGGGCACTGGCGTTTCTTTTTAATGTTATTCAGTTTGGGGAACAGATGAAAGTCTGAAGAGCACTTGATTGGGTAATCTAGAGGACAAACCCCAGTAATGTGTGTTTGTCTAAATAAACATAGGGAGATACGCTACTAGGAAAAAGACTCACATAACTGAGCATGTGGACAAGTCCCAAATTCACCGACCAGGCAGAAGGCTGGAAACCTCTGTTGGCTGTTGGGATTGTAGGGGCTGAGGAATCCAAACTCTGGATGATTTCTGCAGGTTCAGGTTTCAGGACCTGGAGGTCAGAGAACAAGAAGAGTACAAAGTCAAGATACACAGTGAATTTTGGGGAGCTGCAGCTCTAACAAACACCCTTTCAACTGATTGGTTGGAGGACATCTGGCATTGTTATAAATCAGAAACAGTGGACTATAACCTGTTTTATTTATTTGTGAATGTAATTTTCTAAGAGAGCGTATTAGGTACATAAATGCTTAGCATGAAATCAAAGTAGTTCTTGATAAAGACTGTTGAGAAATTCATAAAGGATGTATATACACTTAAAAACCACGTAAACCTGGTAAACATCAGCTATAAATGTACTTCTATGAAAACTGACATTTATTATGGAAGATTTAAATCGTATCAGGAGGAAGGTTGCTGAGGCGACCTTCACTATTTTCTCTGTACTTTTAAAATCTCATTTCATACCACAAATATTGATTGGCACACCATGTATAACAACAGAAGCCTGGATTCTAGCGAGCATACAATAAATAGTAGACAACATTTTTTAAATTTTATGTCTATAATTTTATTAAGGTTATGTGATTCTAAAACTCAAATGTTACAGTTTTGTATCTATAAAAGCATCTTAGTCAAGTAGCTAAGTGCAAATCTACCAAGACGCCCATTGTTTTATTACCAAGTCAAATAAAACTTATTTCCTTTTAATTTAGTTGCGATTCTTAACAACCCTGTCTCGTATCTAAGGTTGTACATTTTTATGGGAGCGGAAAAAACTCATATTTTTCCCATACAGCAGCTATCAGGCTCGAAGAGCTGGCCTTGTGGTGAGCAGACCGATGTGTAACCCGTGCATTGGACAGAACTGGTTGCTGCAAGGCTGAAGTGCATCCCCACCAGCAGCTCCTCAAAGAAAGAGGAGGCCATCTGCTTTTGAAATCAGGAATCCGGTTTAGGGTTGCTGTAAGTGGTTTCGCTCTGATTGCAGTAGGTTTTTACGTTTTTAGTCAACATTGTAAAACCCCTTGACTTGGGAGAACTTAGACAAGGTTTTCGGTTTTCATTTAAAATCATATTTATGATAACGCATTCTAGAACAAGCATTTCATGATTACATGGAACATGTGACAGTAAACAAGAAAAGCTAAGTTCCATTCATGAGCTATTTTCAGAATGATCACGGCTAGCCATGTTAAGATCACCGAATAATTGAGATGGGTGGCTTTAACTGATGCTTGATATATTCAAGGGATTCAATAGACCCTATTACTAAATTCACACAGAATTTAACCTGCTCTGACATGTGTTCAGGAGTCTCGGTGGCATAATGGTTAGCAGTTCTAAACTGGGAGAAAGGGAGAAAGACAGGGCTTTCTATTTTCACAGAGTTGCTATATTGGAAACTCACAGAGGGCGGGGTTCCTACCTTGTCCTATAGGTTTGCTAGAAGTTGACATTTTGTGGGAGTCAGGTGTCGTTTTGTTTATTTGCTTTTAATGTTTTCAGCAGCTGCTGTAGCAAGGACTTCAGTTACCTTAGTTGATGAAACCATAACTGTGGACAAACCTTAACAGAAACACATATGGAAACATTCCTAAAGCAAAATGGCTAAATTAAACTGCGGAAGAAATATGTTCCAATTGAAAACAAGCACACAGAAACAGCAGACTCCTTCATTCCCAGCTCTTTAAAAAGTTAGGTAGCCCTTGATTAAAATGCTCCAAAAAATATATATATCCATGCGTTGATTATTGTTAACATTATAATTTTGAAAGTTAAGTACATTGAACATTGAAAATCTGAAATAACTGACTCATTCTTTTATGATTTCCATGTATGTTTTACTTATTGAACTTCCAATTCTATATGTGAATTATAAAATGAAACTAAACAGATTACCCTCCAGTGGATGACAACCTATATTTAATAACAGGCACACAACTAATTCAAAACACTGGCACGAGGTAACAAAATGAGAATGTTTTTAGTGTTTCAAAAATAAACAAAATTAATTATGCAAACAGTTACTTTTTTTGCAGTTTTTCTAGGTCGCTTAGTCAGATGATGCATGGAGACATTCTGGAAGATCCATCACAATGGCTCCCAGGTAGACTGCCAAGTGCTGTTCAAACTCATACTGGTGGGTGATGGAAAAATGTACTTTGGTGACATGTCATCTGCCTGGTGAATTTCAGAAGCATGCAGCGACCTCAGGTGGTAGAGTTGATTCGCTGGGTTCCCTACTAACCCAGGACCTGCTAACTTCAATGTGTGGGGTACAGCTGGCCACACAAAAGCTGTAGGACTGAGAGATGGCTGTCATATCCAAACCCAGTGTGCCCTGATAGTGTTTGACATAACCTCAGGGGTTATTTACAAGATGTGCACAACTGGCTTGGGTCAGGTTCAAGTACGTGAAAACATATCCATCATGCTGTGTGGCTACAAAGTGGACATAAAGGACAGGAAAGTTAAGGCCAAACCCATTGCCTTCCCCCGAAAGAAGAACCTTCAGTACTATGCCATTTCTGCCAAAATAACCAAAACTTTGATAAGCCTTTCCTTAGGATTGCTAGAAAACTCACTGGAGATCCTAAGTTGGATTCCGTTGCCATGCCTGCTCCTGCCCTATCTGAGGTTGTTATGGACCACAACCAGAGATTGGGCACCACAGTATGACCTTGATTCGGGTTGCATTAACCACCTCCAGCCCGCCTGAGGGTGATGGCCTGTGAGAGAACAAAGGTGGAACCAGCGTCAGAAGTCTAGTGTAGACGCAACTGTCCTTTTTGTCCGTGGGCAGCATGTTTGCCAGTCCTAGCACTCGTACTCTATAGCTAAACCGATGTGCTAATCTTTGGGGAGCTGAAGATGAATGAGCTTCAGAATGAGGGTTGCAGTTAAGACCTTCTTTTATTTATTTATCTATTTATTTATTTATGGCCCACATATCGAACTGTTGTGGGATGCATTTGTTTTATTTCTTGAAATTCAAATACAAAACCACTACAGTCACATCATAATATTCAGTGGTGACCATTTGTTCATTAAACATCATTCCCATAACCTTTTATTTAGAACCAGAATAAAGTTGTATTTCAAATATCTATAAATAAATAAATAAAATTCTAGCTAGAGACACAAATCTGGGAGATGGCAGATTCTAAAGTACAGAATAGAGAACACTAGAGAGAGCCAGAGATACTGAGAGAAAGAAGAAAATATTTAATATGTTTTACATAAAGTAGTCTGTTGTACACAGATCTGAGCAGGAGTCTAAGAAAAACATCAAAAATAAAGAAAATAACCAGAAAGAAAAAAAGATAAGACCACTAATAATAACTCTTCACACCATCCACCTGAAAAAAATCCTTATAATCCACGGAGTCTCATGATTCATTGATAAAAACAATCTAAGATCATGACTCCAAAGAATCAAAATTTTATTGTTATTTTCAAAATTCCAAAATTGGACTCATAAGTAACATGATGATAAATGGAGAAAAGATTGAAGTTATCAGAGATTTCATTTTACTTGGATCCCACAATCAACAATAATTATACAAGCATTCTAAAAATCAGAATGTATTTATTGCATTGGGCAAATCTGCCTCAAAAGGCCAATTTAAAATGTTACAGAGAAAAGAAGCCACTTTGAGGACTGATGTTAAAGTATTATTATAAAATGTGCAGGCACGTTGAGTTAGCAAACCGTAAAGGAAGAATGGATTCAGCCTGTCTCAAGCTGGAAGAGTTGAAGAAAAATTCAAGTGTCAGATTGCAATATTGCCATATTCTATGTGGGCAGGTATTGCAAAATGCAGGAAATATTAAGAGATAATTATAAAGCCATACAGTCATTGTAAAAATAAAATCTGGTCAACTGGCTGCTGGAGGGGCAGTGATTTATTTAATATGGCTCTACTAGTCAAATTCTCAACTCCCACCCTCTGACTTTTCCCTGCATGAGTCTGGTAAGACAGTGGGGGAAATTACTGACAGGATTCAACCTGTGAGCAATAGTGATTACACGTCCCTGGAGTGCCCTCTTGCTGTGTATGAAATGAGCCCTCTGAGACGCAGAAGGTGGGCTCTCCTTAGCAAGGATGAGGAGTGGAATGCATCCTCTGGACCTGAGATCTTTGTGCCGTGAACCTTCTGCATGCAGGGGACAGGTAAACTAACATAGTAGCACCACCAGGACCAGGAGCCAGAGCAGGAAACAGAGCGATGGACTTCCCAGCCCAGGGAGCAAGTAATGATGACGGCTTTTAGGTAGAAGTGGGACTGAGTGTCTTTGGACAGAGGTTGACTGGTTTTGGGTGGTTCTGGACATGTAATTCAGGGGACTGGGTTTGCTGAGCTTTCAGCTGAATGCCTTCAGTTTGACATGGAACAATGATATGCCTTCTGGGCATGTTTAAGCAGATATGTCAGAACTTTGTAACATGTCCTGATAAACAAGTAAAACGTATACATTTCATTCTCACCGGCATTGCAATGTTTTAACTTCTTTAATAACCCGTTTTTAAAAACATTTTAGTAGGGACTCAGACAACTCTTATCACAATCCATACATTCATCAATTGTATAAAGCACATCTGTACATTCTTTGCCCTAATCATTTTCAAAGCATTTTCTCTCCACTTAAGCCCTTTGCTTTTAATCATGATTTTTTTCCTGTGAGTTCTGTAGAGCCATTGCAATGGGTATTTGAAACTAGAAAGGTAAAATAGTTGACATTAATTAAGATAGCACAATTCAGCTATTTCAAATGGTAACATATGATCAAGCATCGATGGGATCGAAGGAAGAAGTCAAAGTTGCATTGAAGCCAATGTGGAAAACCAAAGCTACATAAATTGACGAGAATAATATAACTTTTCTAAATTCAATAATGACAGGAGGAGCTCAGATGCTTGTATGGTATACAGAGTGACACTGGGCAGGGTATAGCAGTTGATTTGGTGAAAGATAATTTAATGGTCCATTCCCTAGCAAGTGCTTGGCTCAGCATGAAGGTCACATAATTATGAGAAAATGTGACACACTCAAAATCGTAGCACAGTGTATCTGACTCTTCCTGTCACTGAGTGTCTTTCTAAACAACTGTCTTTGTCAAGCAAGGGTGAACATCAGACACAAAAAGGGGGAAAAGACTACAGAAAAGCATGGGCATGCTGTGCCTGCAGCTGTATATGGTTTCTCTCCAAATAAGCTGACACTTTATAAAGTTAAATACCAAATTTCAAAATAAGACAAAAGTAACTCACACAGAATAGAAATATTGTCTGTGCGATGAGTGTATTTTTTTAAAACACAAACACCCACCCATCCCCCCACAAATCCTAATGTTATTGTTTAAAGCTACTGTTTATTGGTACTCTACAGTTATTTGGTAAATGCTATAATTTTATCTTACATCGATATCTATCTATTTATATGGTTGCTGTGTGAAATTACTTTCCAGTAGCAAATGCTTACAGCATGTTATCAGAAAGGTGACATGGATCGGGTACAAATTCAATCATGCTTCAAGTAAGAATGATACAATTGAAAAATAAAGGAATGTTAAAAAAACATATTTTGAGAATTTTAAATAATTTTAGTAATGCCAATAGCTAGTTTTTAAAGAAGTATTTATGTATTTATTTTTAAAATAGTATTGAAATGATTTTCTTTAATACTAGATTGTCGTTTAAAAACCAATATAATGATTCTAAAGATACCGAGAGGGTGGAGGGAGAGTGGGGTAGAAAGGGGGACTGATTACAAGGATCTACATATAACCTCCTCTCTGGGGGACAGACAACAGAAATGTGGGTGAAGGGAGATGTCAGACAATGTAGATATAGCTAAATAATAATTTATAAATTATCAAGGGTTCATGAGAGAGGGGGAGTGAGGAGGGAAGGGTAAAAATGAGGAGCTGATGCCAGGGGCTTAGGTGGAGAGTATATGTCTTGAGAATGATGAGGGCAATGAATGTACAAGTGTGCTTTATACAATTGATGTTTGTGTGTGTTGTGATAAGAGTTGTATGCACCCCTAATAAAATGATTTAAAAAATGATTCTAAAGAAGCACTTGCATACCTTTATACACTCTGAGCACATACCGGTGTGCATTGCATAATAAATGTAAATAAAGCTCTTAAACTACAGTGTAACTATGCCTGGTAAAAACTATGAGATAGAGTTGTTTTTGGATGTCCTACACAGCCTAATATATTCACTTCCCTTCCCACTCTTAAGTTTCATATTACTTCTAAATTGTCTTTCCAGATTTGTTTTGTTTTATTGTATTAAAAAGTACACTGTCAAAATGATGAAAGAAAGTTCTTTAACTAAAGATAATTTCATAATTTTTTTACTTCAAAAACTTTCTTTCATGAAACTGATTTCATTTCACAAAATAGTTTTAGAACCAAGTAATTATCTAATTATGTGAATCAATGTGCAGAGTTCTTCAGAAAAGCAAAACCAATAGATCAATTAGAGAAAAAGAAACACATATAAAGAGACAGATAAATTATGAAACTGGAGAGTCAAAATTTGTTATGGAAGTTGGTCAGATTGGAAACCTAACAGAAGTTAGCACTTTGGTCTTGAGGCAGAATGGTTATAGTTGAAAATCTTTCGTTTCTTTCCCTTTATAATTCTATAAAAGTGACTTAATGAAGCACAGACGCATGGATGATGGTCATTTCTTCTACATAAAGTCAAATAGGCCATCGATGCTACCATATAACACATGCCCTCATAAGAATATGGATGCATGTTTGATTAGATAATTGGACTAATTAATATGTGACATGGAATTAACCATCACATGCTGTAATATGGGTACCACAAGTTACCTATAAGACACAGTGACCTTTTAGTGTTTCTTATTATTATTCCTTATTATCAATACATAGAAGGTAGTTTATTAGAAAACTAAGTCATGTTAAGGCATGAACCACAATCTGTCATGAATAACTATTTATTTACAATGAAAGTAGGTAAGAAGATAAACGTATTGTTCCTCTGAAAGGAGAGTTACTTTAATAAGATTTCCTATAAAACCACTTCCAGGGCACAATGGCTAACTAAGCACAAAAACTGGAACAGCCAGGGAAGAATCACCATGAATGAATGACTGTGTAGCCTGGAATCTAGAAAAATAAATTGCGAGTAGATCACAGCTTCCATGTTCCAGGGACTGCAGACGCAAGTATAAAGAAGCAAGGAAGAGATAGGGCAGCTTGCTAGGTACCTTAAAAACAAACAAACCAACAAATCCATTTCCCTGACAAACCCACTTCTTGCATCTGTCCATGTGAAGAGAGCTAGTAGGCATCGGAGACAATGAAGCACTGCCTCTGCTCTCTGCTCCTTGGGAGCAAGTGGCCAGGGGCTTGAAACATTCTTTGTGCTTTACCAGTGGGGTGCTCTCTGCAATCCATCAGCAAGATCACTGCAGGTACATGCCTAGTGTCATTAACCCATTACTGGCTTCAGCTTATCCACATTCTCATCAAATACACCTCCTAGGCTGAAGGAATGATCCATTTAAACAGAGCCGGGTTGGTGCTTTTCCTTATTAGTAGTGCACTTTTAATTACAAGCTATATTTTCTTTTCTCTCTGAATATATTTTATTACCTCTAATAATTATATAACCTTGTCTTAATATTTTTAACTGTAGAATTTTTTTCTTTCTTTGCTTATTTTCCTCCTCATTCTCTCTGTCTGCCTTTCCACCTTCTGTTGCTTGATGATTGCATTAAGAATCTGCTACATCATCCAAGAAGGTCAACTGCTCCCATAAGACTCAACCTCCCTTTCATCCCTAACAGCTACATTACAATGGCATGGAAAGAGAATAAGCTATCTGTCTACAGGGGGGTGGGGGGACAATGAGTGAATGATAGCCATATTCAAAGGAGTTTTCTAAAAGAGTAATGGTTGTGATATTACCAAAAGTGGTATTAGAATCGGTTGGAGAAAGAGATTGAGGAAGCTAAGGAAAACTATAACCCCCAAACAAAAAGGTCAAGTGTAAATCTAGAAGAGTAATACTGAAATAACATGATGAGAAAATATTTTAAAAGAGTAATGGGACATAAGTATTTGGGTACTGCACTGGTGTGCTTGAAGATAATAGCATCTCTGAAACTGACAAGATAAATAATCAACAAAAAGAGCAAATTAATTCAAATTAATTCTTGGAATTATGTACAACACTATCTATAGGCAAAATTTCTTTTTTTTTTTTAATTCTAGAGCAGGAAGAAACAAGCAAAAAATAAGGGTAAAAAATGCAATCATTGGAAACGAACCCAATAGAAAAGGAGAACTAGTCAAGAAGCTGAGGGAGCTCCAAGTAGAATAGCCAACAGGAGAAAATAGATTGACATACAGTAATCAAATACTCCAGTGTTAAATACACGGAGAGAACACTGAGAACAGTATTGATTATAAGAATAACCAATCATCTATCAAGAAAAAAACAACAATAATAAGTGCAGATTCTCAGGAGAAAACAATAAGGCAATGGAATGACATATATAAAAGCTCGGGAGAAAAATAAACCCATAAAGTACAAACAAAGAATGCTAACTCAAACAGAAGTATATTTCAAAAGTGAGAAAGAAATGAGTAAAGGAGAAATTAAAAGGATTTGCAAAAACAAGAACAACCTAATATATTCTTTGGGCAGAGATTCAACAAATACAAACATACCTGAGATGAACATGCAACACCACTCAGAAAATCAACACACTAAAAATAGTATTCAAAACAGTACAGATAATAGCACAATATAACCACAAATAAAGTACAATCCATACATATGAATAATGACATTGAATATTAATGGATTAATCACTCCAGCGAAGATACAGAGATTAGCTAATTGCATAAGAGAACAAATCTCATCAATAAGGTGTCCAAAAGAAACAACATCCAGACACAAAGATAAAAATACACTAAAAATAAAAGGATACAGCAAAGTGTTTCAAGCTAATGAACAAAAAAAAATCTTGAGTGGCAATATTAATCACTGATAAAATATACTTTAAGCCATAATGCATGGTGTGATACTGAAAGAGAAAAATGTGCATTACATAATGATTAAAAGAATATTAGAGCAAGAGGAATTAATCATACTAAACACATACACACCCAATGAGAGATCCTTAAATAAATTAATCAATTTATACAAAGCTGAACAGAGAAATAAAGTATACACCAATAATAGTACTAGACTTCAGTACAGCCTCTCAAGAAAAAACTCAGTAAAGAGAGAGGAGAACTATACAGCACGATTAGCCAACTCAACCTCCTAGAAATCTATGGAGCACTTCACTCAACAACAATCCACATGAATTTTTTTCAAATGTATATGGAACATTCTTTAGAATAGATCATATTATGCCACAAAGAAAGCCTAAATCAAAGGTTTAAATATTGAGATTCTACACTTTATGTTCATAGATCACAATGCTATAAAGTTAAGAATCAATAATAGGAATAGCAAAGGTGAAATATACATAAAGAAGCAATGAAAATAATAACACACTACTTAAAAATACTGGTTCATTAATGAAATAAAGGATGAAATTTTCAAAAATGCTTTGAACCAATCAAAATAAAATGAGAAATGAGAACACAAGATAACAAACATTTTGGAGAGATAAAAAGTAGTACCCAGAGGGGAGTTTTCAGCACCGAATGCACACATGAAAATGACAAAAAGGAGAGAACTAAAATTAATAAATTATCCTAGCATCTTTAACACCTAGAAAAAGATAGATTAATCAGGATTTTTTAAAAGCCTTAAAGATTAGGGAAGAAATAAATTAATTAGAAACAGAAAAATAATAAAAAATGCAATAAAACAAATATAGTGTTGAAAGCATTAAAAAATTTGACAAACTTAACAAGAAAAATCAAGGAGATGCAAATACATAAAAATTTTTTAGAAGGGCAACATTACAACAGATCTTAATGAAATAAAGGACAAATAATACACTACTACAAATGACTGTACTCCAACAAGTTTTATAGTCTCTTAAAAATAGATTAATACCTAGAAATACATCATCTACCCCAATTAAAACAGATGGATGTAAGAAACTCAACAGACCCGTAACAAAATTTTAGAATCGAGAAGGTCATCAAGAAACTCGCAATCAAGAAAACAAACTCACAATCAAGAAAACCAGATGGCTTCACAAGGGAATTCTACCAGCTCTTTAGTGAAGAACTCTCACCAATTCTACAGAGAATATTCTAGAATATAGAAATAGCTCGAAAACTCTGAAATTCATATTATGAAACAAGAATACTCTGACAAGAAAACAGTCAAAGATACCTTAAAGATAAAAATCTACTTACTAGAACAAAGGTGCAAAAATTCTCAAACTCTGGCCAATAAAATCCAATAACATCGCAAAAAAACATTCACCAACATCAAATTGGATTCTTATAAGGAAAGTGCCAGAGTAGTGAATGATTTGATGTAGCTCCACTTGCTAAACACCCTTTCCCTGCATGGGTCTGGTAAGACAGTGGGAGAAAATGCTGATAGGATTCACCTGTGAGAAATTGTGAATCTAATAATCTGGTGTGCCCTCACTCTGTGTATAACAAGAGCCACCTGAGAAGCAGAAGGTGGGAACTCCAGCAAGATTCAGGAATAGAGAGCATTCTCTGTTCCCAAGATTGTGAACTTCCTTGATCCTGGTGAAAGTTTAACATCAGGGTAGCAGAGGCACTACCAGTAGCCAAAGCATGAAACAGAAGGATGGATTTCCCCAACCCATGGAGCACATAAATATTAGTACTTTGGTGCAGAAAGCTGGCTTGTGGAGTCGGGTGCTTTGGGGGAAAGTGGACTTGATGACATATGAACATGGAGCTGAGTGGATCTGGGCAGAAGATTACTAGTGTGGGGTACCTCTGAGCACTCTATTCATGAAATTGGGCTTGGTGACCCATGGAACTAAAGCTGAATCGTGTGGGTTGAGACTTATAGCGAAATGGCATGCCCTTTGGGTATTTGTTAGCGCACTTGATAGAATTTAAAACATTTTTGTAAAATTTGTCCTGATAACACAACCCTACCACTTCTCACAGGCATTGCAAATTTTTAACAACCTTAATAAACCCTTTCACCATGAATTTTGTCTGTGCATTCTTTGTAGTTATTACTATGGATATTAGGGTCCAGAGAAGTAAATTAGAGAATATTAATTAAGACAACACAGGATGTAAAGATGGGTCAACATCAGAAAAGCAATCCCTGTAATCTAGACCCCTAGAAAACATAGTCACATGATCATATCAATAGATACATAAAAGACATTTTACAATACACAATATCATTTCTGAAAAAAATAGCAAAATAAAGTAGAATTATACAATATAATAAATCTACAACAGCCACAGAGAAGAGGAAATACCTAGGAATACAGCAAGGGGAAAAAAGACCTCTACAAATAAAACACAGAACAGCATTACAAGAAACCAAAATGCACCTACACAAATGGAAGACTATTCTGTGTTCATGGATAGGAAGGAAATATCGTGGAAATGTCAATACTACCTAAAGCAATGTACAAATATAAAATTCAGAAGAAAATCCTATTTTCATTTTTAATGAAATGGAAAAACTAATGATCAACTTCCATTGGACAGGAAAGAAGACCAGGATAAACAAGGGATTTCTCAAAAGGAAAACCAAAATGTAAGGCCTGTACTACTCAACTTCAAAACCTACTACACAACCACAACAGTCTATATATTCTGGTACTAGTCTAATGATAGCTATATAAACCAAGGGAACAGAAGAGAAAACCCTGAAATGAAAGCATCCACCTACAGGCAGCCTATTTTTGAAAAAGGATGAAAAAACATAAAATGGGGAAGGGACAAAAGCTGGAGAAAGTACGGAGAGATTGGAGCTCTTTTTTAAATCATTTTTTTGGGGGCTCGTACAATTCTTATCACAATCAATACATACATCCATTGTGTCAAGCACATATGTACAATTGTTGCCATCATCATTCTCAAAACATTTGCCTTCTACTTGAGCCCTTAATATCAGCTGCTCATTTCCCCTTCCCTCACCACTCCCCACTCCCTCATGAACCCTTCATAGTAAATAAATAATTATTATTTTGTCATTTGTTACACAGTATGATGACTCCCCCCGCCCTCTTCTCTGCTGTCCATCTTAATGCATTCCCAGTGAACTCGTAAATATTCACAACCATGGTGGAAAGTGATAAGTTTCTACCTAAACAATTAAGAATATAAATACCCTATGACCCAGCAATAATAACTCTGCTTCTTATGAAACCCAAAGGATATGACACAGAGCATGAACAGACATATGCTCTCCCATGTTCATTGTAGCACAATTCACAATGGCAAGATGGAAACAGCTCTAATCCCCAAGTGTAGAAGAATGGATAAACAAACACACAATAGAATCTATACATCCCCCCAAACAGTAATAAAATTATTAAACACCTCATGAAATGGACATATCTGGAAACTATTATGCTGAATACCCTCTACCCAACTCAATGCTTGACAGGTGAGGTACAATTAAAGCAAAATGAAGCTCAATAAAGTAGTTTTAGGGAAAAACAGAATGAGTAATGAGGAGAGAATGGTAATGGATACAGGATTTCATTGAGGGCTAAAGAAAGTGTTCTAAAAATGACATATTTGATGGTTGAACAACTGTAAATATATTAATTAAAATAATTGAATGATATGTTATAAATCAATCAATTGTTAATCCACTGCCATCAAATTGATTCTAATTTATAGCAACCTGATAGGACATAGAAGAATTTCTCCATAGGTTTCAAAGCCCATAAATGTTTACTGAAGACTATCTAATCTCGCTCTCAAAAATTAGGTGGTGGATTCAAACGGTCAACCTTTCAGTTACCTGTTATCACTTAACCAACTGTGCCCCTGGGCCTCTTTGAATTAATTTCCATATATAATATGTGAGTTATATTTCATTAAAGCTTTTGTAGTCAATTAAAGCTTAAATGGTTAGGCATGATATACTGAGTAAAAAAAATTGTCTACTTGGAAAATGAATTACTATCATTCATTTGTTTAACAACTCTATGGTTCAGCCTCATAATTTTGCCTATTTCGGATTCCATTATTCCAGTTGCTGTATCAATCCCTCCATCCAGGGATAAACCAGACAGGGGAACGAAGGTAGAGACAGTTAGATCAGAGACAGAAGCAAGAGTGGTTTCCTTGTACAGTTTCATAGCAAGATCTCAGATGGGATCCTAGAGTTAGGTCTTCCCTCTTAATTTATTTTACACAGTTGTTTAGTTTATGTTATTTTACACAGTTAATGCTTCCTAGATCACAGACAGGGACTGTGTTGTAGGCTACATATGGGTCTTTGTACTACATTTCCCAGTATCTCTTGCACCCGAACTTCTTTAGTGGGAACAAAGCTGGTAGGACTGACATTCGTTCCCAGAATCTAGAACACTCTGCGGGAACTGTTGAAACCTGTCTTAACACATGTGGTGGAAAGAAGCCAATATCTTGACTCAGGCAATTAGGGTTTTCCTCCTAGGAACCTCTAAAACAATGCTCCAGTGTATCCACCATGGCTAACCGGAGCAATTCTTTTTCTTGGTAAAAAATGAAAACAAAAAATAAAACCACTAAATTCTACTAACAGATTTTGATGAGCCCAGCCAGAAGACAAAGGAATTTCCTGGGAAAGAAGCACCAGTCTCCACCCAAGTGTCTTTCCCAGGCAAGAAGGCAAGTGGTCACTAATTTTTTTTTAATTTTAATTTTTTTTAAATTCTGGGTTTTGCTGCCTTCGGTGGACATCTGGTTGGATCACAGAGGTGACTAGAGAAATTTTCTTCTCTCTTCCTGATTTCTCTTTGGATTTATTTGCTCTGTGTCTAATTAAAAACCTAGTAAGGCTCTGGTTGAGCAAGTGATCTTCTATTGTAGGGAAGATGACAGCAGGGAATTTGGAGGACTCAGCCTGCGCGGAAACCAGTCTAAGGACTCTGTAAAGAACAGTGAGGG
Source organism: Tenrec ecaudatus (assembly GCF_050624435.1). NCBI lineage: Eukaryota > Metazoa > Chordata > Mammalia > Afrosoricida > Tenrecidae > Tenrec > Tenrec ecaudatus. Next base: position 139,481,827 of record NC_134540.1, on the reverse strand, counting down.
GCAGGCGGCTGGTCCTCCATCTACAAGATGAGCGGGGGGTGGTCTTTAGAACTGCAGCATGTTTTTTGGGATTCAAGCATTTCCCCTGGTAAATCTCTGTAAGGTCCACTTAGGATGAATTAAGTTTTGTGTCTATGTGGCTGGCTTTCTTCAGTGTCTCTGCCTTACTTTTGAAAACTAGATATATGTTTCCTGGAGTTTGCTTTGAATTGTGTTGGTCTTCTTGTTCTTTGGCCCTGTATTGAAATGTTATGAGCCTGAAGCAAAGAAGAGAATATTGAGCTTGAGTGTTCCCAAAATAATAATTTAGCCAATAGTAACCTTAAATAAAGAAAATACAAGCCCTGAATCTAGTCTGTTTAATTTCTGAAACTTAGAGCTCGTTCTTCACCACAGATATTGCCCATCTGGAAGGTGGGTGTTGGTTCTCCATGATGTGGCAGTCTGCATTTTGGAGCTCTTTTGTGGCCTAAGGAATACTCTATTCAGGTTTCATTATTTATTCCTCTGTTAACAAATGACTTTTATTATTAAAATGGGTCATCCTTCTAGCTCTCAAAAACCAACAAGAAAACTCATGTCATTAAGTAGATTAAAACTCCTGTTGAGGCTATAGTGCAGGTGATCAGACCAGCTATCCCCATCAAGATGCATCTGAAATGAGGCTGTGGATGAAAGGAAACGAAAGAGACACACAAAGCATGGAATTGGGAGGACAACAGTGTGATGGACTGAAGGACCCAGTATATTCAAAGCTTGGTTTTTATACTCTTCTTACAAGGGAATGGTTACAAAACAAACATCAAAGAACTTAAAAACATTCCTAAACTCTTATCTATGCAAATGTTATTTAACTAGTCACACTTTCTTAACATTTGAATAATAAAAACACTAAATTCTAAGACAAGCACATGGATATACAAGATTCAAAAGAATCTTAGAGGTTGTAAATAACCCAGTTATCTCTAAATGTTTTTAGCTGCAAGGTCATAAAGAACTGAGTTATTTTGCAATGCTTTTGTCTGCAAAGACACAGAGGCACAGGGGACTAATTGGTCACCCACCAAGAACCACCTTGATCAGCCTAGGCCTCCTACACTATAGTACAGAGCAAAATAGCCCCTCTAGGCATAAGAGACTATATCCTCACAAGAATAGAAAGAGTCATCTTTCTCCCATCCAGCAACTTGTGGCTTTGAATTGCTGTCCTTATGGTTAACCTATCAATGTGTAATCCACTTATCTGTCCCTTTAAATATTGACAGAGACATAAGCCAGAAGAAATTAAGAGAAATCTTTGGGATTATATCTCAGACTACATAAGTATCTGTCCCACCAGCTTGGGAAAGATAGAAGCAAGACAGTTTACCATGTGCTTCTTTAAAGTCTTGTGAGAAATGCAAGGAGTTTGTTCACTCCTGTAGATGGCAGCAATTTCCCTCCATTGAGTCCTCAATCTGCAGACAGCTTTTATCCCTGTGAGAGATGGAAGACAGCTTGGAGTCCCCAGAGAGTGCACACAGGTCCATCGGAACCTTGGCGTAAGAGAGACAAAGATTGAAAAAGATTCTCTAGATGTAGAGATGTTTAGGCCTCACCTGAGAAAGACTGAGGTTGGGAGGGGTTACGCAGAAAAGACTAGTTCGTTCTGGAAGTCTAGGTTACTGGCTGTACAGTGTTGATTTAGGTGATATCAAGTAGATGCCAAATTACAGTTATGCTGTGTACAATAGAATGAAACACTATCTGGCCTTGCACTGTCCTCACAGCGGTTCTCATGCTCCAGCCCATTGTGGCAGCCAGAGTGTCAACCCAGCTCCTCAAAGGCCTTCTGCCACTGAACATGAGCTCATGGCCCCTTCTGACAACATGCCTAAAGGATGTCAGATTTTCTATCCTTGCCTCCAAGGACCACTCTGGCCACAGATTTTCCAAGACAGAGATTTTGTCCCCTTAGCAGTCTGTGGTAGCTACATCATCTTGTGTCAATTTTAGAGGATTACAGGGAAGGGTGGAGTCTAGCCTGTCAATTAGATAATAGCCAATGAGGCCTCAGTGTGGGCATGGCCTTCTCCTGAGATTTATGGAAAATCCAATCGTTCTCCTTGGAGGCAGGAGACATCTCTCTCTCTGATGACTCCCTGTGAGATATCCCTAAGGAGAAGCCACACGGACGTACCCTGGTGTAGCTCTAGAAGCTGGAGAAGCCACGTGGAGATCCCTGACAGCTCTCAGATGCTTACAGCACCACTGGATCCAAAGATTTTCTACCCACTGCATATGATCATCCTGCATTCAGTGTCATTGCATGTGTTTCATGAGTCTGAAGAAGACTTTATAAATTGGTATCAGACATATGGGCTAATATCAGACTTATGGGCTTGGGCAGGACTGAGTTGGGATACTTTCTCAATATATAATTATCCCTTATATAAAACTCTCTCGTACCCATAAGAGTCTTCCTGGACTTATTTCTCTAGTCCACCTGGACTAACACAGCAGTCCCACGATACTTCGGATGTTTTTCTCTAGCTCCACAATTCAAGTTCATCAATTATCCTTCATTCAATTCCCAATTTACACATGCATATGAAGTAATTGAAAACAGAGTGATACTTGGTTGTCCAATGACCCCAAGCAGTTGTCCAGTAATTGAAAAGCAAAGATCAAAATAAACAAACCCTGTTCTGCGTTTGTAACTTTGATCCATAGTCAATGGAAAATCTGACTGAAGAAAACCTGTACAGCCCCCGAATGAGTTCTGATAGAGTCTAGCTGCGGACACAGAAGGGGGATGCTTCAGTCTGTGCTCTGGCCTGGCCCAGGCAACGTGCAATGCACGTGCTAGTGGGTTAAAAGTTTCATCGCGGTGCTTTCTGGATTGTGCTTCCTTAGCATAAAATCCCCTAACCTGGCTCCAAAGAAAGATAGTGATACCAGCAGTAAAACTAACCAGGAAAGTGAGAACCCCAATAGAGTTAAAAAGAGAAATCATTGTGAAATTCGAATCAGGTGGCCGCTTGTCTGGTTTGGTACTGGATTCAAGATGGCTAAGCTGTAATTATCGCCATTTGGCGTGGGGTGTGATTAAAGTGGCTAATGTAACAAACGTGTGAAATATTTAACCACGAAACAAAGAACCCCGATCACTGAAGAGATGGAAAAGTTCCTGTTAATAAGAATAAATCAGAAAGAATTTGATTGCAATAGTGGATCAGAGACAGTGATAGCAAAGAGGCTAAAAGCCTCTATAGTGAATTTATAAGTGTAATGTTGGAGCCTCAGGACCAATTATTGCCTAATGCAATGTGTCTTTTGATGTCTTCACTACTGCTCCCATAAGCATAGTTTGTGGATCCAGGCACGACAAAATCCTTGATAATGTCAAACTTGTGTCCATTTATCATGATGTTACCTATTGGTCTAGTCGTGAGGACTTGGGTTGTGCTTACATTGACTTGTGTTCACACTGAAGGCTGAAATCCTCAGTCTTTATCAGCAAGTGCTTCGAGTCCTTTTCACTTTTGGCAAACACGATTGTGTCATCTGCCTATTATAGCAGGGTTTTAAAGAGCCATATTGGAAAATAATAAACTAGAACCTGAGAATCAAGAATTTCACAACCAATCTCCATGCATAGGACCCCAGTACCCAAAAGCCACTTCAGTCCTGTGATAGTTAGGTTTCTGTGCCAGCATGAGTCCCCTAGGAACTTGGGGGCAGAGGTTATCCTGTCAATCAGGCTGCTGCTTGATTGGAAGTTGACTGAGATTAATGGTTCTCTGAGGCTTGCCTCTTTCTCCCTGGAGGTGGGACATACACACACACTCTGCTTTCTCCTTCCTGTTGACAAGCCACGTGGTACTGAGATCTAGGAGTGCCCTGGTAATGATTCCACTACCACTGGATCCACAAGACTTTTTATCCACTGGCCTGTGATCTTCTTGCATTTTGCATCATTGCATGTGCTGCATGAGTCAGAAAAGGGATTTACAGACTAGTACCAGGCTTATGAGCTAATGTGGGATCTGGACTGGGATGAATATTTCCTTAATATACAGTTACTCTTTGTCTTATACATATATGAGTGTTGTTGGATTTGTTTGTCTAGTCTATGGACCTAACACATCATAGATTGTGGTACTAGAAAAACAAATCATGAAGATAGGAAGTGGGTGCTTTTTTTATCTCTGCCTTATAGTAGCTTTTCTTTGAATAACTGGAGATCAGATATGTTTGCTCAATTGTTTTTTTTTTAAAAGAACATGGGAGATTAAAGATTTGAATTTTTTTGTGGTTGTTGTCTTTGGTGATTCCTATCTGAAATGGTGAAATTGAAAGTGATTAACGTAAACTTTGAGCTCAGAGGGCAAAATGACCCCTTGAACTTCTCTGAGATCATGCTGCTAAGTAAAAATGGCTGACAGAAAGTCAAATTGGCTGAGAGAAGGCCCTGCATTGGCTTGATGCAGAGATGTAAGATCATATTGCATATGAATAGGATAGTTTAAATAAGGATTGAATTTTACTGTTTAAACATGTATTTAGGATCTGCCTGTACTAGGATTAAATTGATTTCTTCTACTTATTTTTATTGATATAATGTGTGATACAAATAATTTTTGGAAAGTGTAAATGGAGAATGTATGAGCACAATGCTTCCACAGATTAAATTACATTTTTTAATGGGTATAGCACACACCTAAAAAGAAGGTTCCGAAAAGATAAGCCCCACCCAGTGCCTTGAGTGCTCAGTACATTTGCATTTGAAGACTTGGGTAGAGGGCTATGGACAGATTAAAGAACAATTAAAGGAACCATTTGGCTTTTGGAATTTTGAACTAGTGGTTTTGCCTCTTGACACTGGAAAATTCTGGGGCCATGAAGAAACTCTCCTCTCTAGGACGGAATGTTAAAGGAAGCCTGTGGGCAGCCTACAGCTCACTAGGAAACAACCTTGATCCACGTGTTGAGTGGATGTGGGAGGAAAGCAGCAATAGAGAGACAAGTTGAGTCTGGCCAGTGACATCCCCGGCTCTGGTTCACAGTGACAAAACTGAGAAGTAAGGGTTGTTGGGCTGGTCTGAAGTTAATGAGTTGCATGGATCCTGAGCCTATGACAAGGCCTAGCCCAAAGGGTTAGGGTTGTTGAGAATTAGTGATGGGGCCCATGGTTGAATGAAGAGGTAGCCAATGGTTAGGCTAAGCAAGGTGGCCCATATTGAGTTTACCAGATCCCAAGAAGATGAAGATAATATTTTTGAGCTTATGAATTGGTGAATATTGCCACTGACTTTTTGGATGGTCTGTCCTGATTTGATTTTGCTTATGGATGCAGATTCACAAGGTTCCACCTGGAATGAAGATTCTTTATATCAAATAACATACTTGTCTCCTCAGAGTACTGGGTTGATATAAGTAGACAGTATACAAATTATATATCCAAAATTGGGGGGATAAAGGCATGGCGTGGCTAGCTTACAAACTTTCATGGATGTGGGAAAATATTTATAGGATTATGATGTAAGTGTTCACATAGCTGCAATTGTTAGACAAAATATTTTTGTTTTGTTCACTTATAGAATATTATGTTTCAATGAGTCTGGCACTTTTTCATTATATACATTTTAGTTTTGTCCTTTTGGTCACAAACATGATTATACTATTATCCTTGTTTTAAGAATTATATTGAGTTAAAGGGGTGTGTACTGGTGGCAAGTTGGAGAGGTCCAGACTGTGTCAGTGAGGTTTTCTCTGCCAACATGGCTCCCATAGGAACATTTGGCACAGTTAAGCCTGTCAATCAGGCTGAAGCTTAATTGGAGAAAAACCAAGACAAATGGCTCTCTGGAGCTGACCTCTTTTTATTTCTCCCTGGAGGTTGGCTGCACACACTCTCTATCTGCTTTCACCTTCCTGTTGACAAACCACATGTTGCCACACTAAGACATATAAGAACCCTGGAGATGTTTCCACTGCCACTGGATCCACAAGACATTGCACCCACTGGCCTGTGATCTTTCTGCATTTTGCATCATTGTATGTGCTGCATAAGTCAGAAGAGGAATTATGGACTAGTATCAGATTTATGGAATTTGTGGGCTTGATCTCGACTGGGCTGATTAGTTTTCTTTTTCTTTTTTTTTAGTTTTCTTAAGATACAGTTAATCTTTGCTATAAAGCTCTTTAGTATATATGTGCATGTCCCTGGATTTGTGTCTCTAGTTAACGCAGCCTAACACAAGCCCCAAAGCCAGAACCTTACTATTCAGAGTCTATAAGCCCTGGTGATAGCAGTGTTGCCAGACAGACATTGCACAAAGTCAGTTGCTTTCAAATTTTCTTTTAATGGGAAACTAGGGTGCCAGATGACATCGTCAGGAGCCAAGTTCTAGTCGCCACGCAAGACATAATGGCAATTCTGCCCCAGAAATCAGGAAGATTCTTTTTTTTAAAGTTAGGGGTGATACAAATGATCCCATATAACTCTCTAGTAAATTTCTAGCAAACAGACAGGAATGATCTGCCTACATTAAAGAAGTATAACGGCACTTTGCCTGTTTACCATTTTAAGGTTCCTTGAAGATTAAGGCTGTTAATATTCATTCTCATTTAAATTTAAAGCTAAAACATCTATTGCAGGCAGAAACAAAGAAAGCTATTCTAAAGTCATATGATCTGTAGTTATGGTTTTTGTATGGTTTCTGTGATTTCTTAATGAGGCTTATCATACATTTTCGATTTATTATCTTAATCCTGGCTGATTATCTTGTACCCATGTCTTGCAGATCAAGTTTTACCTTAGTGAATGAGGGGGAAAGGCAAATGTGCTACAAAATTACAGAACCTAAAAATCACAGATAAATCATTTTCAGTTAAAGAAGTCCAAAGTTTCTGATTGGCTGGCTAAGCCAGATAGAGGACTAAAACTGAAATCCAGGTGCCCTCCTGAATCAACCACCAACCATTGTCTCCTCTGATACTCCCCAGTAAGTATAACTTGATTGCTCCCTATTTGTTATATCTCTCAGTTAATTATTGTTGATAGAATATAATATAACATTATGTTGATTGCCTATTTAGCTATCCTTCCCATTTGGAAAAACTTGATCAATAAGTGTAGAGGTGATGTCTAACCTGCCAATCAGGCACAGTCTGATGATGCCTCCTGTGGGCATGGTCTTCTCATAAGGACTCTGGGAACTTCCTCTCTTCTCCCTGGAAGCAGGCCACACACACTCTCTCTGCATTCAACCTCCTGTTGACAAGCCATGTGGAGCCAAGTTGAGACCTGAGTAGCCATGTGGTGGAGACCTGTGACAGCGCTTTGATGCTTCCATGGCTATTAGATACACAGGACTTTTCCTCCATCAACCTGTCATCTTCCTGCCTTCTGCATCATTGCACATGACTGCATGAGTCTGAAGAGAGACTTATGGACTAGTATAAGACATGGATTGATATCAAAGCATATAGTTCCTATCAAAGAAAGCATTTAGATAAAGATTAAGATGAAATAGATAAGGATTACACTTGAGTATTTTAAGAATTGGAGGTAGGATCTTGCTGTCCTAAGTCTTCTGCCTATTGTTATTGACATGATTGTTAGAGATGATTATTGGGAAGTAACAATAGTTTGTAAGCCTTGCTTGTAATAATATAATAATCAATAATATAATAAATATATTAATATAATAAATACAATGTATATTTATAATTTTATATCTTACATTTATAATTTATATGTAATTAATATGATGCAATAATATAATAAATAATAAATGTAACAATAGTTTGTAAGCCTTAGCTATTACTTTGGATCTTTAAATGGGTGTAGGACATGCCTACAAAGAAAGCTTTGAAAAGATAAGGTCAGCCCAATGTCTTGAGTGTCCAGGACATTCAAATGTGAAGATATTTGCCTAGGGGGCTGTTCACAGACTGAAAAACAAAAAAAAAAGGAACTCTTTGGTTTTTTGAACCTTGAACTAAGGGTTTGTTCTTGAAGTTGGGAAAAATAGAGCAATGAAGAACTCCTCCCTAGGACGGGATGTTAAAGGGAGCCTTTGGACAACCTCAAATGCTTGCTAGGTTGATTAGAGTGGGAGGAAAGCAGCAATAGAGAGACAGGTTGAGTCTGGCTACTGGCACGTGTGGACCTGGTTTACAAGGATTAGAGGAGAGATGAGAGTGGATAGGCTGGTCTGAGTTGTGCAGAACCTGAGCCTAAGGCATGACCTAGATCAACAGCTATTGTTAGTCTTACAATATTTTTTTATTGCTAACTTACAGAATATTATTTTTAAATGGGACTTGTACATTTTGAATTGTATGCATTTTAATTGTATCCTTTTGATCACAGATATGACGCTATTGTGATCATTGTTTTAAAAATTATATATCATTAAAGAATTGTGTCAAGTTGACATGAGGTGGTCTGTGGTCACCCTATATACACGAGTGTAAGTCGACCTGAATATCTGCTGAGGCACCTAATTTTAGCACAAAAACTGCATTAACAATGTTTTGAAAAAACTTGGCTGATACTCACTTATATACTGCACATAATTTCATGTCAACTTGATAAATAAAAGTAGGGATGGAGTGTAGCCTGTCAATCAGGTCACAGCCTGATGATGCCTCCTTGTTGCCTTCACAGAGGGTTCTGGGAACTTCCTGTCTTTCTCTTGTGATATGCAGATAGCATAGCATTAGGTAAATTTGCAGTCCAAGAATTCTTTAGAATTTTGAAAAGCAACAATCTTACTTTGAGGATTAAGGAGCACCTGACCCAAGGATGGTATTTTCAACTGCCTCATATACATGTAAATGTTGGACATTCAAGAGAGAGGAAGACTAATGAGAATCAATGTGTTTGAATTGTGCTGCTGGTAAGGAATATTGAAATATCATGGCCTTCTAAATAAACAAAGAAACAAACAAACATGTCTGTCTTAGAAGCACTACCAAAATTATCTTTAGGAGCAGAGGTAGCTATGTAATTTGGACACATATATGGGTAGACCAATTCCCGGAAAAGGGTATCGTGTTTGGTAAAGCAGAGGGGCAGAAAAAGAAGAGCAAGGTCTTCAACAAGATTAATTTACTTGGTGGGCTACAATGATAGGTTCAAATGCAAGAGCAATTCTCAGGATGGTGCAAGACCCCGTGATTATTTCTTCTGCTTTATAGAGGTTGTTATGAGTCAGAACTTATTTGAAGGCACCTCACAACAAAATGGTGGATGCAATCCCACCAATTTAACTGGCCCTATTTAGAATGACAGCAGTCTTACAATAGGTAATCTCCTTGTTTAAATTTGTGGGAAATGCATGCACACTATACTTCCAACAATCTTGGATCACCATTATACATACATAGTAAGGATATCAGTAATACTTGAATACTGATGTCAAATCAAGCATGAGAGTCATGAGAAGACACTTTAATCCAGCTCTCAGGGTGTGATTAGTCATTTCTGCAATTTTAATTTAGATTTATGGTACAGTTGAATCAGGTCTACAAGGAGACAGCAATAATTTTTAATTTGCATTTTGGTCATAGCGTGCATAGTTAACTGATAATAGGAACTGAGGTGATGTAATTACATTCTGCTCAATCCTGCAAGGTACTTGATGGAGACCGTAATTACATGTTTAAATCCTCTTGAAGAATGTGAAGGTGTCTCATGGAATTCCAGCACTGCGAGTTTAAAGAGCCAAACATGGAAGCCATCTAGAAGCCCAGATAAGCTCAAGTAAGTCATCAGAGTACTACTTTCAACCTCTAAGCAACAGTAAGAAATGATTTTGTGCCAGAAACCTATAGAATTCTGGTCAGCAAATAGGGCCCTGTTTCCAACCTATGCCTTGAATCAGTCCAAAAACCATTTTAAGTACTCTACACACGTCTATGACCATGCAACTGTAAATGTAACCCAGATAAATCCTGGGAAATTATGGAGAAGTATAGTGTGCTCATAGATGAGGGGAAAGTAAGTCAATTAACATGCACGCATACACGTACACACATACACTATGTTAATCCAGGTAGACTAGAGAAACAAATTCATAAACACACATATTTGTGTAAGAGAATTTTATACACAAGACCAGTTGAATATGGAGAAAACATCCCAGCCCAGTCCAGATCAAGTTCATAAGTCTATTATTAGCCCATATGTCCGATACCTCTTCAGAAACACATGCAATGATGCCAAATACAGGGTGATCACTGGCCGGTGGGTAGACAGCCTTGTGGATCCAGTGGCAGTGTAAGCATCTCAGTGCTGACAGGGGTCTCCACGTGTCCTCTCCAGCTCTGTGGCTCTGGCCATCAGCCTGTGTCCATGTGGCTTGTCAACAAGAATGTCTTGCAGGGACCCCTGCCTCCAGGAAGTTATTTATCTTCTTAGCATCTCCAAATCAAGGTCATCAAGCTGCAACCTGATTGACAAGCCAAACTCCACCCCTTCATTCTTTATCCTATCAAATTGGCAACAGATTATGTAACTGTCAAAGAGACACACACACACACATTAAATTAAGAAGTTTGGTCTAAAAATGTCCTCACAACAAAAACATCTGGGAGGAAGTAAAAACCTTCTAGACTGTACTTAATTTACATTAAGAACCTTTTGGGGGAAACAAGTTCAGTGATATGTGGTGCTAGTCACACATTGTTCATGAGTAGAAATAATATTAATGAGGTGTCAATTAGTTTCCTAACCTCTTTTCTTTTGTCTCATTATTATAACTCTGAGGTTTTGCCCCTAATTTCAGTGCAAATGTTGCAGGACTTTGTGAAGCAACAGCCTTTTTTTGTTTTGTTAATCCTAAGGAACCAGAATTAAGAGAGAATTTGGTGAAATGAGGACCTATACCCTGAGCCTCATACATTTCCACTCCATGTCTATGAATTTTTAGGACAAAGATTCTATGCCTTTGAATGACTGACAGCCTCTCTTTAGGGGCGGGGTGGGGGGGCTGGAGGAAGACTCATTGCAAGGATCTCTTCATCTAGGAGAGTTTACTGATCTTAACATACAACAGATTAACAGTGACTTCTACTTATTTGGGCAAGGTGGCGTGCCACCCCATATGAGCAGGAAATAGCTCAAGAAGGAGAGACTTCTGATCCCATCAAGAGTTATAGGCATGGAATCTCTCCAAGGGGACTGAAATCAGGTTGGATATCAAAAGCAGAGCCAGCTTGCACACCAACATGTGTGACCATGAATGGTTGAGGGGACCAGGTTTCAAGCATCAAAGGTGGGGGGATCATATCATTGTGAATGAAGGGAGTGCATGATGGGGACCCAATGCGCATCTGTAGACAACTGGACATCCCTTGTAGAGGGGTAGTGGGGAGAAGATGGGTCACTCAGGGTTCAGTGTAGCAATAATGAAACTCACAACCTTCCTCTAGTTCTTAAATGCTTCCTTCACCCAACTATCGTTCCCATCTCCTCTCCTAAACCCCTCTAGTGGCCAACACTTGAGCCTTGGGTCTCCACTCTGCTCTTCCCCCTTCATTCAATATGGTATGTATATATATATATATATATATATATATATATATATATATATACACACACACATATATATATATACTCTTTTTTTTGCATGATGCCTTATACCTGGTCTCTTTGGTACCTCGTGATTGCACTGGCTGATGTGCTTCTGCCATGTGGGCTTTATTGCTTCTGAGTTAGATGGGCGCTTGTTCACCTTCAAGCCTTTAAGACCCCAGACACTATCTCTTTTGATAGCCGGGCACCATCAGCTTTCTTCACCACATTTGCTTATGCACCCATTTGTCTTCAGCAATCCTATCATGGAGGTGTGCAGCCAATGATATGATTTTTTGTTCTTTGATGCCTGATAACTGATCCCTTCGGGACCACTCGATCACACAGGCTGGTGTCTTCTTCCATGTGGGCTTTGTTGCTTCTGAGCTAGATGGCCACTTGTTTATCTTCAAGCCTTTAAGACCCCAGTCACTATCTCTTTTGATAGCCGGGCACCATCAGCTTTCTTCACCACATTTACTTGTTCACCCACTTTGGCTTCAGCAGTTGTGTTGGGAGAGTGAGCATCATAGAGTCCCAATTTAATAAAAGAAAGTATTCATGCATTGAGGGAGTGCTTGAGTAGAGGCCCAAGGTCCTTCCACCATCTTAATACTAAACCTATAAATGTAGACACTTAGATCTATTTCCCCATCCTCATATATATGTTTGCATGTACATGTTTTTGTCTAGACCTCCATAAATGCCCCTTGACTACCAGCTCCTTCCTCCATCTCCCTTGACTTTCCTCCTGCCCTACTACCATGCTTCATCGCCACCTGGGCTAGAGTATACCTCTTCTCTAAGCAACCTTACCCTTGATCATTTCCCACCAGGCCTGCCACTCCCACTTCTCTACCATTTGGGGTCCCATGTTTTTCCCTTGTCCCTGGGTTTGTTAACACCACTTCTGTACCCCCCCTACCCCCCCACCCCAAGTCCCCCCGGAACTGTCGGTCCCGTTGCTTTTCCTCCAGATAGTTCATCCAGCCTGTCCTATTCAGACAGACCTGTGGAGTCACTAACATGCACGAAAACTAGACAGAGGAAAACAAAGCAACAGTATACAACCAGACAACAAAACAACAAAAACAAACCACTGACAAAGAACAAAACAAAACACTTCACAAAAGAAAAGCTTGTAGTTCGTTCCAGAGCATTTTCAACGGAAGTTCCCAGAGTCTCTCACACCCATGGGAATCTTTAAAAAGCCTCTGAACACAAGTGCTCAGGTTAGAAGCGATTCTCTCCATAGCTTATTTGTGACTCTTCCTTCTAGGAGCCTCTAATGAAATTCTCCAATGTTTCCTCTGTTTCTTACCAGAATAATTCTTTTGTCTAGATATAAGACAGCAATTTAATTCTTCTAGCAAGTGTTTTCCATTTTTGCTGACCTACTGTACCAAGTGTCCTTTTCTGAGGACTCGTGTCTCCTGATAACGTGTGAGACGGACTAGCACTGGCCACTGGAAGGCCATCTTGCTGACTGCTGAGTGACCTGCCTCCTTGCCCATCCCATCTTAGAAAGCTCCACTAGTGATTGATTTTAGAATGTACTCATGTGCACAAGATCAGAGCATTGTAATGAATAATATTGTTTCTTTGATGTTGTAACCTGGACATTACTATTCCTATTTTATTAACCAGGATGTTATAATGAGAGTTGTAACCTGTGACACTCACTAACTAAAGAATATGATGACGTTAACTTTGCTTTCTGCTTTTGTCACACCTGCTCCCGCTATAGGAAAGTCCATAATAAATGATAAATGAGGGTTTGGCTTTATAAACTCACTGAAATGTCTACTGGGGACTGCAATAAAAGAGTTGCTTTTAGATTCTTGAAATCTTGTAATAACCGAATCAAAGACTTCTAAAAGTCGAGACATTATAGTGGCTGTCGTTTATTTGAACCTGAAATAACATGTTCAAAGTATATGAGGTTCATTTGTCTATATTTGATTTTAAGGCGCATTCAAGCTATACTTCCTCTGAAATCTTGAAATCCATGGTATTTTCAATGTTCTTGTTGTTTAGCATAAAGATGGAAAATAACACTGTTTCAGGTAACAACTGTCTTATAATCCTTTTCAAGATTATATATAATCTTGATACATATGTGATTATATATAATCCTTTTCAAGAATTCCTTTTTAAATATCATTTTTGTCTTTACTAACTATAGTAGGGTATCCAGGCAAATATTAACTTAGTTTGTACATATTCTGGTAGAGATATATCTTAGTTTATATTTCCAGAAAACCTCAAATATTATAGTCTAATTATTGTGAGAGCCTAATATGTACTTTGGGTTATATAATAGTTTTATGATGCTCAGTTTTTATTGTTGACTAGCTCATTTTCAGGAGACAGTCATCCCTAAAATTGAGCTAACACGTAAAATCAGCGGATTCGACCCATGACTTCAGTGTGGAAGTTTCCTCACAATGTGCTTGACAGTTTGAGCTCAGCTGCTCCATGGGGGTGGGGGTGGGGCATGGGGAGCTGGCGTTGTGGCAATCTACTTCTGTAATATTCACAGACTGGAAAACCCTGTGATGTAGCTCTTCTCTGTCCTACAGGTTGTCTGTGAATCAGAGTTAGCGCTTCTCCATTGGGGTGGGCTTTGATTTGGCTAGGGTTTGGTACCATCATTTCAAATTGAGGGCAGAGGTACACATTATTAAAGGGCCAGTACAAATTATCCTTAAGTTAGGGAGTTGGAACCCAGAGAATGGCGATATCAATTCATACCTTCTGGCTGTCCATTTCTCTTTTCTTTTCCCTACTTCTCGTTGTTTCATCCTTCTGGAATTGAGTTCTACTCAATTAATATGACTCTTCTCATCATAATCCTCATGTGATAGACAATCATTCTAGATCCATAAATCTGTGGCTGCCATCCTATTTGGAGGGCATTTTCAGCGAACAAACAGAAGTTGTGTGAGATCCAGTTCTGACTGAATCTGATCATACAGGACATGAATCAAATCCCTCTTTGTTCAATGGTTATTTTAGTTATGAGTACTTACAATAAACGTAAAGCGTTCTCTATTACAACTGAAAGGAGAAAGAATTCTGTTTCTGGAGGGAATGGGGAAAACCTGACTGGTTAAGATTAGTGGGAGGTCAATGCCTACTGGATATGTCTTGCCTGAGGCCCTGGCTCTTATTAGCATGAATAACTTACAGTCCAGGGGTGGAGAGGAGAATATGACATTTGGATGACATTTGATTACACCATTTAACTCCCAACAAATGACCTTTCCCTGCAAGAGTCTGGAAAGAAGTTGGGGGTAAGATACTGATTGGACTGACTTGTGAGCAACTGTGACCAGAATTCCCTGCTGCAAATAACTCACCCACTGGACAGCAGAGAGTGTGATCTCATCACCCACCAGAGCCAGAGTGTAGTGGGTCCTCTAGCCCCAGCATCTGGCTTACCCTTACATGACCTTCAAACTTTGGAGAGAACTGCAGACCCACTAGTGAGACATTCCCTAGATCTTCTGCTGAGTTCTGTGAAATACTGCGGTGATTCACAGAAACAACAGATAGGAGGAAATGTACAATTAAGAGGAGAGAGGGGAAAATAGAGCAGATTATTATCTTGGAAGAAAAGGACTTTGGGGACCTTTTAATTTCTAGGGACTAGTTTGGCATTAATTCTTATAAAAGAAATTATTACCACAGGGATTTTATAATATGTTTGTTTGCTCGACAAGTTCTCTAGATTTTTTATACATCCCTTCAATTTTTGTTTGTTTAACATTGGACTCAAAATTCCAGTTGACCTATGTTCAAATTCTATGATCTAATTATTTTTGTCTCTATATAATTTGTGTGTGCCATACTTTCATGTGTCATGCATTAGTGCAGCAGACATTAGTGTGTGATATATTAGTGGATAGTTGACTTACAGTACTTTTAGAGTCCCACTCTAATTATATTGTTATACTTATATATTTAATTATATCTTATATGTATTATATTTAAAACTATAATTACATTTAATATTATTTAAAGCAATTATATTTAAAATTACCAAAACACAGAGATTTTTCTTGATAATATTCCTGTTTCAAATAGTAACAGAATTATATTAGCTATATAATGTCTCATAATGGATTTAGAGAGTAAGTAGTCGTTAATTAGATGATTGCTTGCCCAATTGTCATTTCTCTATAGTTGACCCAAGTTCAGTTTCTCTTTTTGACTTTCAGAAAGAGCAGATCTTTTTATTCAATTACTTTTTATTGATTATATCTTTGAATGACTGACCATCGTGTTCTCTGAAAATTACAATGCAATAATAAAAATATCTTAGGGGACATCATATAGTTCATGTAAAAATAAAATGGAAAGATAATGGAATTATTCCAAGATTTTTGAAGCATTTTTATATACAGATATTACAAAAAGATTGATTTATTCTTGTTTAATTTGTTGTTATTTCAATTGACGTAATTTCAAATTTTTCTCTGGGATCACTACTAGCAACGTTTTTATCTGTATTACCTTGATACAACTTCTAGGAGTGAGAAACCCCATTCCCGCCTGATCCCCCCAGGAGTCCATGGCACACAACGGAACCTCTATAATCTGCTCTAAAGCAATTCTCTATAAATGATGTTTACCTGAATATATTTTTTATGGCCATTTGGAGTCTCCAGTTCTGTAGGGAACTTATTTCCCTTTTATCCTGGGATCTTTTTTCAGCACAATTAAACAAAAACCCTCTCACCAGCACAGCTGAGGTAAAAAGATTTGTTGGGTCTCTAGCTCCTCAGGCAGACGATGATGAATCTCTATCTATTTCCAGAGCATGCTTCAAACTAGCCACAGGTGATTTCCTGTCTGCGCCGAATGGCACAGCAGACACTACGCTTCCACGCAGCTTTCCCTCGTTCATTATTTAGCTCCTTGACAGCAAAGCAAGTGAATGCACCAAGATTTCAATATGAACGCACACAAAGAAAAAAGAATGCATGCAGTTCTCTTAGATGTTCACAAAAAATATATTAACAGCATATTAGCTTGTTATTCATTTTGGAAAGCCATTTTGATAGCTTAATCACTTATAGTATGAATGCAAAGTTTTAGATTAGCTAAGTAGTAGACAGATAGATACATAGTCTAATATAACAAAGCAGATAAAATATGAGAACAATGTATTTCTAAATTTAATTTAAAGAGCAATGTATCCACTACATATATAGCAAACTCTATTCCTCACCCAATATTTAAGAGCTACAAAGCAAACCTATTTTAAAATATTGTCTATTTAAATTTAAATAAATCTAAGGCTTTCAAGGTCCCAATGAAATAAAACTTTACAATATCAATGTAATAATCATCTTATGGCAAAACTTTACTATGCTCACAAAATGTCCAGTCCTTTTTCACATTCAGATATTGTCTAATTCACTCCTTTGTTTTTAGAAATAGCAGCACACAGAAACTAGAGATGATCCATAACTTGCAAAATGTCACAGAGCAGAATATGTGTGGTTGGTAATGAAAATTCTTTTTGTTCCTTTCCAAAATTAGCATCAATCCTGATTGATATCTTAGAAGTTCCATGCTTAGGTATTTTTTTTAATTGGCTTCTAGTAATATGCAACTTTTTGCCTTTAAATTTGGTCCATGACAATACTCTGAGAGGGAAAAGTTTTGCAAATCAAATTAATTTGAAACCTAGCATATTAATCTAATATAAAGACATTCGATGTCAAAAGATTTACTTGAGCTATTCAATTGCTCACTTAGGGTGTAATTTATAAAGTAAACATGAACTTCTAAATAAATTTGACTATGACAATTGTTTTGCTGTTTAACATTTTTGTCATGATGCATCTGTATTCCTTGGCAGCACCTTTATAAAATACCGGAGAAATTATTTACAATGACTAATAAACTGTTTTTCTTCATACTACTTAACCCATTGTATAAGAGCACAGACATGAGCTTTTAAACAAACTAAATATGATTCCCAGAAAGTGGCCAACTTGCACCATTACTTATCCATGGCTGTACTTCTGAGATATGCCCTGTGAGTGGGCCCTGGAAACAAACACCCACGCTGGTGACCGAGACAAAGAAAGCAGCACCTGTCTCTAGCTTGGGTGCTTGTGTAGTTGTGTCTGTGGAATCCATTCATCTGGGTGTTTTCTCAATTTTTTAGTATGTTTGTGATTTCTTCTTCTTCCTCTTCTTTTTCCTAAATAAAATTGGTTGCTTGATCCGCCTGAGGAAATCAACTGTCCTTGCCTGAGCCAGCCACCTTTAAACTTCCAATAGCTACAACTAATTACTTACAAGTACTGCCTAAACAAGTACGTTGTGTTAGACGGGATTCTCTAGAGAAACACAACCAGAATGCTAATAATTATATATATATTTATGATGTAATATATAATAATTATTACAGCTAATTAGATAACATAAGCAGCTAATTAGATAACATAAGAAATAAACAGTAAATTAAATTATAAAGCAGTACAAATGGTTCAGTACAACTCACTCCCGTGAGACAGTTGTGAGTCACTGGCAGTCCTTCAAGTCTTGAGGGCCACCGGGTAGTCCCCTGTAGAGCAATTCAGGCTATCTGGGCACAGGCAGCAAACAGCAAGGCAGGTCACCAACAGTCAGCCGGATGACAGGGTCCGACAGTCCCCAGCTCAAGAGATGTAAAATTCCAATGGTGTGGCAAAGCAGGTCTTGAAGGAACCTGAAATTACAGCAACACAGTGCATAGGTTAGGTGTCCCACAGGTAGTGTAGCTTGCAAATTGAGATACAGAACAAGCAAGGCAGCTGCACATTGGTCTGATGATCAAAGAGCAAGAGACCAGAAAGGCGAGGCTTGCAGAGCTATTTATGTCTCTGCCCTTCAATTAATCCCACATGTGTTTATTGGCCAGGTTGGCACAAGAAACTAACTACCTCATAAGTAGACATCAATATGAAAACAACATTGTGTCTCAGAGATAATAGACAGTTTCAATCCTCACCAAGGAACAAGATAAAATGTCAGAAAACTGTGAGAAGTACACTGAACCAAACACAACCATGAATGGAAAAATGATTGAAAAGATTACCCTTCAGTTCTTTCAACCGATGGGGAAAAGATCAAGAGGGCTACAGAGAAAAGGAAAATATTAGGATAACTCAGGACACATAACACCAGCAATCTCACAAGACACATTAAAGGTTAAAAACAATAGAACACCAGGAAACAGAAATCCAGAAGAATTAGATGATACTTTCAAAGTGCAAAGCTGTAGAATCTAAGCACTGAAAAGCCAAATTATTGTGCTTGAGAAAAAGATTTGCGATATCAATCTATGAGATGAAAAGTACATAAATATAATTATGTGGGGCACAAAAGGAATACCATATGCATGAGTGGCACTTAGTACACAGAGAAATAAATAAGCTTAATATCAGAATAAATAAATCATGAATTGCTGGTAGAAAACCTCCATAACATCATGAAAGTGGAGAAAATAATCATTGAAGAAGGTGAAACATTCCCAAACCAGATAGACTTCAAAAGAAAATCACGGGGTGAAGGGAGACGCAGGAAAGGGCAATATATGACAAAATAATAATTTATAAATTATCAAGGCCTCATGAGGGAGGGGGAGTGGGCAGGGAGGTGAAAAAAGAGGACTTGATGCAAAGGGCTTAAGTGGAGAGCAAATGCTTTCAAAATTATGAGGGTAAAATATGTACAGATGTGCTTTATACAATTGATGTATGTATGGATTGTGATAAGAGTTGTATGAGTCCCTAATAAAATGTTTTTTGAAAAAAGGAAAGAAAATCACAGTGACATATCAGACAAACTTTACAGTATCAAATACAAGAACCTGGAGAGTACATGTGGAAAACAGAAAATTTGGAGAAGCAATAAGTTTAAACTCTGATTCTAAATTAGAAACCATGCAGGCAAAAATGTAAAGGCTATACACACACGCGTGCCAATAGAAAATCTCATATCCAGCAAAACCATTTCATAAACATGAGCGAGAAATAAAGACATTTACTGAATAGAAGAAATTTGAAAAAATAAAGACAAGCTTACAAAAGGGAGTTCTTTTGACGAAGAATCAACAAAAACAGACATCAACCTGAGATCAGTACACAAGACACCACTATTCAGAAGTCAACTCACAAAAAACAGTGCTCTAAGTAAAATAAACTTACATGTTTGCAAATAGGCAGCCATCTATATTATTTCACAATGAATATAATTACAAAATATATAGAAGCAATAGTGTAGATACAAAATATTTGAATGAAGAGAAAGTAAAGTAGATTTCATGAAAGCAAAGATTTAATCTTGAGAGAAATATAATAAATAAGAAGTTAGTCTCAAAGAAATGAGGGGAAAAAATCAAAAACAGAAGAAGATCTATTAAACAGTAATATCGAAGTGTTTAATTCTAGTATGCCATACCTAAGAAAAACTGACAAGAAGTCACCCAGAAAAATGAACTAAACAGAAAATTATGAAGAATAAAGAAACCAACAACATTACAAAAAACAAACAGTAAAATGATAGCAATAACTTCCCATAAATAATAAGACTGATTGTAAATGAATTATTTGAACTATTAGGAAACACAGACTAGAACAGTGGTTCTCAACCTTCCTAATGCCATGACTCTTTAATCCAGTTCCTCAGAGTGTGGTGACTCCTAACCATAAAATTATTTTCGTTACTACTCCATCACTGTCATGTTGCTACTGTTATGGATCAGGTGACTCTTGTGAAAAGGTCACTTAACCCCCAAAGGGGTCATGGCCATAGGTTGAGAACCGTTGGACTGAAAGAATGATAAGAACACAGCCTTCAGCTATTTGCTGCTTACATGGGAAGTGCCTTAAGCACAGACAAAAATACACTAGAATAAAAATAATGGAATCAAACATCAAGTGAATAGCAATAAAAAAGCAGTAGTTCCCAGAACACTCATGATCACAACACCTGATTGACAGATTAGACTCCATCCCTAATCAAACTTTATGTTGACATGACATTATGTAACTACTACAAATATCGTGCATTGTGTTAGCCCGATTGACTACAGAAATAAATGCAGAGACACTCAATAAAAGTAGGAGAAAGACCCTTATATCAAGAACTAATTGTGCACCAATCAAGCATCCCAGCCCAGCCCAACTCAAGTCCGCAAGTCAGATATTAGTCCATCAGTCCCTATTCACACTCACACAGCCACGTGCAAAGGTATAGAATGCAGGCTGATAACAGGCTGCTAGGTGCATCAGAAGACTCCAGCACGTCACAGGAAGCTAAAAGCAGAGGGAGAGAGGAGCCCAGCCCAGCCACCAGAGAGCCATCTATCTTGGTCATACTGTTAGGTCTCTCTCTCCTGGCTAGATTCCAACCTCGGTCCTTGGCTCCGCACGAGAAAGATTTCACGCCGAAGCCGGGCTTGTGATCCAAGTGAATTTAATGAGAGTTAAAAGAAGCCTCAGGTTTTATGCGGCACCCATAGGATTCCTTTGTCCATGTGGCCTGGCAGGACTGCTCCGGGTCACGCAAGGATCTCTCTCCCAAGTTTCTTCCCACAAAGAAGACCAGACCTGCCAAGACAAGACAAGCCAAGACCCCTTCTCACTATCTGTTCCTGCCTTTTCAAGGATTCCCGGGGGAGGCATGATGAACGACCCCAGGTCCATCCCATTGGCTGAATTGCAATCACCGGACCCAGGTGGGCCGATCCAGGTTCAATGCCCATCCGTACACACCGGCGGGAAAATCCAGCTTTGTCCTATGCTGGCTCTCCCGGGCATGCGTCAATGGGCTTCCTAATCCCTGATGCTAGCTACCTAACAATACCTCCAAAGAAGGTCATCAATCTGTGACCTGAGTGATAGGCTAAACCCCACTCCAATCTTCTTACAGGTGCCACATTGGTACAAAAATAACTAGTCCACCCCTTGTCAATCTGACAACTTTACACAATTATTTTATGCATACATAATTTTTGAAACAAGGACAACAGTCAAATTGTATCTGTACTTAACAGGATTAAACTAAAATGCATACAACTCAAAATGTGCCAGCTTCATTTAAATAATATTCTATAGGTGAACAACAGCCAAACATATATTCTATGGCTAAAATTGCAGTCATGTGAATACCTACACTATGGTCCTATAAACCTATCCTATTTCTCTATCTGTGAAAGTTTGTAAGCCAATCACTTCATGCCTCCGTCTACATCAGCCCCCCAACACACATTTTGGGTATCCAATATCTATAACGTCCATTTATATCAACCCGATGCTCTGAGGAGACAAGCATGTTCTTTGATATGAAGAGTCTTCACTCCAGTTGGAACCTTGTGAGTCCGTATCCATAAGCAAAGTCAAATCATGACAGGCCAGTCAAAGAGTCAAGGAATAAGCCCCAGTTCACAGGCTCAGAGTTTTATCTTCATCCAGGTGGGTTCTCGTCAACTCAATGTGGGCTGCCTGGCCTAACCTAACTGGCCTCCTTGCCTTCGTCCATGGGCTCCTTCACAAATTCTCAACCACCTTAGCTCCCTTCTCCCAGGTCATGCCAAGGTCCCACTGAAGTCTTTAAACTTCAGATGAGCCTATTTTCTCTTGTCTCATATCTGGTCACGGTGAACCAGGTCCACAGGCATCATAGACCAGACTCAACCTGTCTCTCTATTGCTGCATTTCTCACACTTTCACTCCACAAATGGATTCAGGTGGTCACCTATTGAGCATTTCAAGCTGCCCCCAGGCTACCTTTAACTTTCAGTCCTATAAAGGAGGGTTCCCTCATGGCTACCCAGAATTCCAGTTTCTGGAGCAAACCTCCAGAAGACAATTCAAAAGGGCCAAACAGCTCTTTCAGCAAGGCTTTTTAAATGCATATGTTCTAGGTACTCAAGGAACTGAGTGGGGCTTACCTTTTCAGAGACTTCTTTGCAGGAATGTCCTGCTACCTTGTACAGAAACAATGTAATGACTGAAAGCACTGGGCATACAACCTCTCTATTCATACTTCCCAATAATAATTTCTTTCACACATTGAATCCATAAGTAGGAAAAATCTATATAATCCTAGTATAGCCAGATTCTAAATAGATTTTTAAAACCAGGGGTCCTCAAACTTTTTAAACAGGAGGCCAGTTCACTGTCCCTCAGACCATTGGAGGGCTGGCCTATAGTTTTTTAAAAAAATTATGAACAAATTCCTATGCACACTGGACAAGTCGTCTGCTATGCAGGACAGGCAGTGATGGCAAAAATACCCGGTGGGCCGGATAAAAGTCCTCGGCTGGCAGCATGTGGCCCGTGGCCAAAGTTTGAGGACCCTGCTTAAAACAGTCAAATACAATTCCTTTCTTTTCAAGCTATCCCATTCGTTGAGACAGGACCAGGTCTCCTGTCAGTTATTTTGACTTAGACAATATGCCTCAGACAAGTTCAAGGGGCCATTCTGCCTCCTGAGCTCAAAATTTATATTTATCCCATTTATTTTCACTATTTCAGACCAGAATAACCAAAAATAAATAAACCAACCAAAGAAAATAATCAAAGCTTAAACTTTTCTTGTCCTTTCCAGAAAACAACCCCATAAACTGCATGTCCATATCTGACTTCCACTAGCCAAAGGGGGAAAAAAAGTAGGCAGAATTCTCAGTCTTCCTGATCTGTTTCTGTACTACATCACTCCCAAGGTACCATAATGTGTTAGACTGGGTTGACTAGAGAGACAAATCTAGAGACGCTCATATATGTATGAGAAAGAGTTTTTTTATTAAGACATAATCATGCATCTATAAAACATCTCAACCTAGTAGGCCATTGGATAAGTGGATCCCATGTTGGTGGCCACATCACAGGACTCTGGCAGGTCTCAGCCTGGCTCCTCAACAGGAAGGTGAAGGTGGAGTGAGAGAGAGACTGGCCTCCAGAGAGCCCTTTCTCTTGGTCACACCTCCAAAGGAGGTCTTAATTCTGCCACCTGATTGATAGGCCAAACTCCACCCATAGCTTCTTACAGATGCCATGTTGGTGCACACACACACACACATACACACGAACCTATCTCACGCATTATTAAGGAATAATGAAATTGTGAAATACCTTGTGACATGGATGAATTTGGATGATGTGATAGGTTTTATCTCAATTGGGCTGGGAAAGGATATCAAGCTAAGCTCTAGCAATCCCCCATAAGGTGCACCATCTTACTCAGGTCACAGCACTGATGCAATTGAAAGGACATTTCCTCTGTGAAGTGGCCTAACTCCTATATAAGTGGACACTATTGATGAAACAACTTGCTTTTTGCTGGTTCTATTTCCTGCATCATTGACCTTGAGTTCTTTGAATTTGAGCCAATAGTCTACTATATTGCCTGCCAACCTTGACCTGCAAGCTACCTTGCTGAATGTGGATGCATCTGCCTCTGTGTCCACAAGCCTGTGGTACACCCGCTTTATGTTCCTATGTCTGGTTTATCTTTCTGCTTCTTGTTTCCTCATTCTCATACGACCCAAGCATGGACTTGTGTCAGCTGGTTTTACTTCTCTGTAACACATCCAAACACAGAGGATCGTATGTTGAGTGACATTAATAAATCACACGCAGATAAATAATGTATGAGTCTAACACTAATATATATATGTATATATATGTCTCTCTCTATATTTTTATAAAGAAACAAATTTGATTACTAAGGAATTGAGGTCGGGAAGTAAATGGAAATAGAAACATTTCCTGTTTTTAAAATTTGCCAACATTCTCATTCCAATGACTCATTTCCCAAAGAAAAAATTTGTTTCTAATCTTTTATAATAGAATATACCATAATTGCATATTTGAATACAAATACAATTTAATTAACTATACTTTCCAATTTTGATATTTAAGTGCTATAAATATTATTAGTTATATTAGCAAATCCTATTTTTCACTATCAAGTAAGAAGACTATATTCACTTTGTGTTATTATAAATTCTCCTGATCAATAATCATTTTTTTGGAAATTATATAAAACTAAAAATAATAATTTTATATGATTATACTTAATTACACTTTTGCTTGTTGTTGTTGTTGTGGGTTCTATGGAGACAGTTATCACTTGGAGCAAACAAACTTGTCGACAACAGAAAAACATAGTGACCTATTCTGTGGCATCATCTCAAGAGTTTCTCTATTTGAACCACAGTTGGCTTAGCCACAGAGTCACCCTGTCAGTCCACGTCATTGGAGATTTATTTTTGTAACTCTACTGTAACAATCATGATGTCTTTCTCTAGAGACCCGTCTTTCCCAGTAACAATCCAAAAGCCCATGGCATGAGACAAAAATCCCACCACCCTTTCTTCTAAAGCAAATTTGTATAGTATTTCAAATATTAGTTCATTCTTTTGTAAGTTTGTGGTAATTTCAATTTTCTTTGTGAATACCATGAATATCATGGATTGGGTTAGGTGTCCCTTAGTCCTTGAAGTTGCATCTTTGCTTTTTGACATTAAAAATTTAGTTTGCAGCAAGTTTGCATTATATATCTTGTTCCTTGTCTTCTGCTGGGCATTGATTGTGGACCCAAGTAAATTTAACTCTGTACAACTTCAATCTTTTCTCAGTTTGTCATGGATGTTGTTTATTGGTCTAGTTTTGAGAGTTGTTGTTTGCTTGTTTGTTTTTAAGTGGAGGTGTACACTATGTTGAGGGTTGTAATCTTTGACCTTCATCAGTAAGTACTTCATGCACCCTTCCTTTATCAGCAAACAAGTTTGTCATCTGCAGGACGTAAATAAGCCTAGTCTTAATGTGGCGTTCTTCTCTATTATTTACATATTACAGATCGAAAAAATATGGTGAAAGCATACATTTCTGAAGCACGCTTTTCCTGATAGTGAATCAGCCAACCCTGTTGGTCTCTGTACAGTTTCCATGTTGACAGGGGCACACTGCCTGGGGTTCCCATTCTATGCAATCTTACACATAATTTGATCTGATTCACACAGTTGACTGTCTTTTCATGGTCAATAAAACAAAGGGAAAACTAACATCCTCAAACCTCACTCCCATTGACTTGATGCCAACTCATAGTCATCTGGGAGAGCAGTGGTACACTTTGGGCTGCAACCCAAAGGGTCAGCAGTTCCAAACCACCAGCTGTTTTGCAGGAGAAAGAGAGGTTCTCATACTGTCTTTTACAGTCTGGAAAACTCACAGGCACAATTCTATCTTGTCCTATAGCATCACTATGAATAAAACACAGGTGAACATCTTTCAACTCTTCTCTGCTTTAAGTAAAGATCCATCTAACATCACTATTGACATCTCTTGTTCTAAGTCATTTTCTGAATCCAGCTTGTATTACTGGAAGTCCCCTCACCCCATCAGTGTTGTGCTGCATCCTTTTTGTATTGTTTTTTATTATTATTTACTTGTACATGTTAATGATATCATTCCATAATGTCTATATTCTGTCTTTGGCTTGCATACAAATATAGGTCACTTTCAATTAGTCAGGTAGCAGCCTTTCAAATTATTGGCATTGACAAGTTAGCCCTTTTAAGCTTTGCATCCATTTGTTGAAATATATCAAATGGCATTGTGTTCATTTTTGGAAGCATTGGCAAAAAAAAGCCTCCAGAAATGGGTTGAAAAACCAATGCAAAATAATAATAAAAATAAAATAAGTATTCCTTCAATACCATACCTTCTTGATTATATACTATCCCCTGAAATGGTTGAAAATTGCCCAAATCTTCTTCATACAGTGACTTTGTATTTTTCCACATTCCCTTAGTGACAACTGTATTAAAGATGCATTTCAATATTGTATTCATGGAATTCTTCAGTATTTCAACACGAGGCTTAAGTTTTTCTTTAGTTCTTTTAGCTTTAGAAAATTAATTATGTTCTTCCCTTTTTGGATATTTTATTATAATTCGTTGTGTTCCCAAGTTGTCCTTTGAAAACTTTTCAACCTTTTATGTTATCATTTCTTCCACTCATTTTACCTTCATTGTGCTCAATAGAAAGGTTCTGAGTCTCTTTTAGCATCTACATTAGT
The DNA here is from genome assembly GCF_050624435.1 of Tenrec ecaudatus. Lineage (NCBI taxonomy): Eukaryota > Metazoa > Chordata > Mammalia > Afrosoricida > Tenrecidae > Tenrec > Tenrec ecaudatus. The sequence goes on along the minus strand of NC_134540.1, from coordinate 139,455,168 downwards.
CTTTTCTTTCATTTTTGTCTTTTTATGAAGTTAGGGCTTTCTTTACACGTGATTTTTCAATGTCATTCCCTAACACATCTGTTCTCTAGACATTCGTGTTCAATGCATCAATTTTAATTAAAGCAGTCTCTATTCATGTGGATATACTGAAGATTAGGGTGCCCTGGTGGTGTCCTGGGTTATGTATGGTGGTGTGAATTTCAAGGGCATCAGTTTGAACACTCAAGTTCCTCAGCAGGAATAAAATGAGACTGTCTGGTTAACCATGTGACAAAAATCACATGTAGCAGTTGAACTGTGCTGTGGAGTCATGGTAATTTAGAATTGGCATTCTGGCAATTGGTTTTATGTGATACAGTATGTTTACTTTGACTTCCATGAAGTCATTTAATTTGTTTTTCATTTTCATCTTGAACTTGTAAGACTAATTGATTATCTATTCCAAAGGGGTCCCCCCTTCATTGTGATGGATGCAATTTAGCTTCTACTTCTCTTTTCACTGTTGAAATTGATCACATTATGTGATGTCTGCCTGACCACATTCATGGGTTTGCATGAATATATTGTTGGTCCTGAAAAATTCGATTATGTGATCTCCAACTTTATTTCCATAATTAATAACATATTTTCAAACTATTTATCCTTCTTGGTTTCAAATCACCAATAATTATTAATACACCCTGTATGTATGCTTAATCAATTTTAGAGTGCAGAAGTTGGTAAAAGTCATCAATTTATTTATATTTGGCATTGTTGCTGTAGACATTTAAATAATAGTCATATTCTTTTTGTCTTGTAAGTTTGTGAATATCATCCTGTCACATATATCATTTCAGTATTTCATTAGAGATCTTAATATCTTTGTGATATGGAATGTGTCACGGTTGTGATATGGAATGTGTCATTTTTGTTCTGCACTTTGTTGTTTCTGGCATAGTAGATAATATAATGATCAAATTTTAAATGGCCAAATAAATAAATAAAATGATCAGAATACCAAGGGATGTGTGGCCATGCTTACTGTCCTTTGACTCATACCACGTCATCAATTACAGATCACCCAATTTTTTTCTCCATCTGTGTCATTAAGACGGAGTCTACTTTGCGGTGATAACTCTCTCTCAGTTATACGGTTAATAAATTCCAATCTGAAAGGCACATGTTCTGGCACCGTAAGAGAAAGCATTCTGGTTTTTAAAGGTTTTTCTCAGTAAATGTTTTCAAAAACAAAGTACCAGGCACTGCATTCTGATCTCTCCTGGGCTGGCCGCTCTACTGAACCATACTTCCCACTGTTGACCTGCGAGCTTTTGGGACCCTGCTATTATCTCTTCCAGCATTGCAGCCGCGAGCCATTCACCATAGTGCAACCAGTCAGCACACAGGGGTAGCTAATTGCGTGATCGCCTAAGACCGTATTTACAACATTGTTGCTGCTGTTCCGATCAATTTATTTATTTTGTCAGAAAGTCAATGTTACTTTGACACAAGGAGCTTTCTTTCTTCCTTTCGTTTTTCAAAAGAAACACTTCTTTTTGATGCTCTTTGATACTGATTTCTTAACTGCCTTCTGCAGAGAATTTGAGCTTTCTCCATTGATGTTCTCATAAGACCATTAATAATGTTTCCCTAATTATTAAATGATTATTTCATGTGCTTTAAAAAACATTAGCATAGTCAGGATCAAATTAATTGTGCCTAGAACCCCTTACGCGCTAGTCAATTCCAACTGATAACAACTCTGAAGGTCATAGTAGAGCCGTTCTATAGGATGTTCCAAGCTGTGAACCTTGACAAAAGTATACTGCTACATCTTTCTCCCACAGAGTTGTTGAAGATGTGAACTGCTGATCTTTTGTTTAGCAGCCGAGTGCATGCTGAACCACGAGGGTTTCTAGTACCTGTAAATAAAAGTCAAATATGAGTATTGGACTTCATTATAACAGAATATAGCACACTAATTTTAACACACAGACATTTTTCCTACACATATTCTTGTATTTTAATTTCCCTTAAATATTAATAATAAAATATCATTTTAGCAACTAAAGTTTCAATGAAAATATAATCATAGTTTTTTTACTTTCCCCCTATGTTTTCAAACCTGACTGTTTAATTCTCATGGTTAAAATGCCTACATAAATACTGACAAACTTCCATTTGAGTCAAAGAAAACGTTTTCTTTAGAAACTTATGGGAATGTCCACTTATCTTCAATTTTATGAGCATTTTCATCTATTTAAATGCTAATTTTATAGCTAAACAATACCAATACAATTTGTTGTTAAATGTTTTTCCATTGATTCGGCTACATGATGTTTAAAACCTCATTAAATGAATGGAACTAAACAATGTTTGATATCATTTCCTGATAAACACAAACATGATATCTATCTGTATACCTACAGAATACCACTAAGCAATCACATTAATTATGTGTAGGCAGGTAATTTAGAGGATGCATTAAAAAAATGCATGGGTTGTAGTCATGTAACATTTTAATAAAAATAAGAGATCAGTACCATGGAAGAATGGCAGTTCAGCCTAGGATATACAGGCTCACAAATGTCCAGGTCTCTTCTCTAAGAAGAGGATGCTTCATATTTAGATTATGAACCATCAAAAAATAAATAAAACCTATTGATTTCTACTCTGTAAAAGTTTATAAATAGGCCTATACTGCTTTGTATGAGTACTTAGCTAAAATCAGGCCTTAAAATTGGCTAAGTTAGGCAAACCCACAATCTATGGCTTTTCTCCCAAAAAAAGATTCTACGCCAGATTTTGAGATATTCTCTGGGGTATTTTATTACCTTATCATTCCAGCTGAAAGTAATTTGAGAATAAAGAATTTTAAAAAGTATAAATCCATTTGGATGGAGTAACTAGATGTTCTAAAATATAGTAATAAGTTATTAGAAAACTTAGAGGAAATGGATAAATTAAAAGAGGATTGTCCATAGAGAAGAGAGAGGAGATTGGATTTTATAAAAAATAGAAATTGAGATTTATTTAAAAATTGTAATACCCCCTGCCATCTAATGGTGAACTTATAGAACAAAGTGGAAAGACTTATTTGAGTTTCCCATGCTGTATATCTTTGCAGGAGCAAAAAACACTGTCTTTTTCTTGCAGAACTCCCAGGGATCATAATAAGAATGATAATTACCTAAATATTTCTTTCTGAAAATAACACAGAAGCCTCAGTATTTGTAGGCACCAAGAGACTAAGTTAACATGAAAACTAGGTGGACTTATAAAATAATTAAACAAATAAACAGAAGTCTTTAAGAATATAACTATCCTACATCATTCTAGCTACTAACTTTTGTTCTTTGAACAAAATAGAAAGAAAAGAAACACATGGATTAAATAGTCCAGCTTACACAATCAATGAAAATTATAAGATACTTCAAGACAGGGGATCTGACATTCTAGGTGGTGGGAAAGCAACAGTGTCTCAACTCATCTTCAAGTAGTGATTGACTTCACCATTAAAGTTGAATTTCAGTATAAAATAGAAATAGAAAAAATGGCCGTACTTACACTAAATTGGATTTGGAATGGATATTCAAATATAAGAGCTGGATTAAAAAACATAACATGAGCCTGTGTGATCACGAGGTGCTGAAAGGACCAGGTAGCAGACACCAAAGAACAAAAACCATCATTGTGTGCTCACCTCCCCCAAATAAAGGCTGAAGACAAAGTGTGTATAAGTAAGTGTGGTGAAGAAGGCTGATGGTGTCCGCCTAATTGAGAGATATAGCATCTGGCGTCTTAAAAGTTTGAAGGTAAACAAGTGGTCATCTAGCCCAGAAGCAACAAAGCCCACATGGAAGAAGCACACCAGCATGTGTGATCATGAGGGGTCAAAGGCCCAGGTATCAAGCATTAAAGAAAAAAAATCACATCATCGTGAATGAGGAGGAGTGCGGGATGGGGACCCAATGCCCATTTGTAGACAATTGGACATCCCTTGCAGAGGGGTAGTGGGGAGGATATGCATCACTCAGGGTACAGTGTAGCATTGATGAAGCACACTATTTTACTCTAATTCTTAAACACCACCCCCTCACTATCATGATCCCAATTCTATCTTACAAATCTGGTTACACCAGAGGATACACAGTGGTGCAAGTATGAACTGGAAACACGAGGAATCCAGGACAGATGGACCCCTCAGGACCAGTGATGAGAATGGTGATACCAGTAGGAAGGAGGAAAGGGGGGTAGAAAGGGGGAACTGATTACAAGGATGTACATATAACCTCCTCCCTGGGGGATGAATAACAGAAAATTGGGTGAAGGGAGAAGCCGGGCAGTGTAAGAGATGATAAAATATTAATTTATAAATTATCAAGGGTTCATGAGGGAGAGGGTAGGAGGGAGGGAGGTGGGGGGGGGAGAAAAAAGAAGGAGCTGATTCCAGGAGCCCAAGCAGAAAGCAAGTGTTTTGCGAATGATGAGGGCAACAGATGTATAAGTGTGCTTTACACAATTGACATATGTATGGATTGTGATAATAGTTGTATGAGCCCAAATAAAATGATTAAAAAACCAAAACATAACTCCAGATGTAGCAGAAAAAGATACCAAGGAATGTATTTAATTGGAATTCCATATATGAGAATTATAATTTAACATATAAATTGTATTGGAGTTTAAATACATCATAAAAGACACTATAAAAGAACAGATTATAATACTTGAAGACAGAACAATGGGAATGATCAGAAATATCTTTCCTGTGCTCAGAAAGAATAGAGATTTTTAAAAAATGGACCCAAAGTAGTGAGCCCTACATTTGTCAAGATAGAGAAGAGGGCCAGGAAAAATGAAAATGAAAAAGTAACTAAATGATGGACATCTTTCCATATTTGATCGAAATTATAAACTCAAAAAACAAGGAGCAAAGGGAACCCAAGAAAGACAAACAACAATGTGCTAAGGCACATCACGATCAAAACACCTAAATCCAGTGCCTGAAAGAAAATCATGAAGTGGTCGACTGAAAATTATATACTACATATGCAGAAACGAATAAAATATTATCATAAATGGTTTCCTGGAAAAAATAGGAGGAAAGTCCTACGGCAACAATTTTAAAATATTGAAACTAAACACATGCTCAAACACAGTGGAAGCCTGAAACAAAAATACTTTCATACTAAATTGTACCTAAAGAAATTAGATTTCAAAATTAAAAGTGAAATTCATTGCTGTCAGATATACGAAAGCCCTATTTAAGCATGCATACATAATTTTATCTTTTAAAAGATGTTTGAAATAATTAAGTGTTAATGAATAACCATGATCTATGTGTATTTACAATAGATGGAAAAGTACATCAATGAAAACAAAAACTGGTTTATATTAGAAAAAAGTATACTCACAAGATTGAATGATATTTGTAGATTCATATAATATTATTTGAAAGTAGTAATGTTAGTATATATTATTTTAAAGTAGACTATTTAAAATGTCCAATGATTATTCTAAATGTGATATTAAACAGTAAAAATATAACATTTAGAAAGCCAAACAAAAAGTAATATTAAAGATAATAAAAGTTACAGACAATTATTTCAATGGTGAAAATAAATCAGAAAAATAATAACATGTATCCCTAAATCAATAAGTATTTGTAATTAAAATATGCACTCGAAAATACATGGACAAATGAAGAAATGAAAAACAATGTAGCCATTACTAAGATGTGAATATAAATGAAATACAGTACATTAAAATTTGTGGGGTCCAGTTGAACATCAATACTAAGTGAGAAATTTGTAGCAATTAATGCCTACATTATTTTTAAAGGTGTTATAAAATAAATAGCCTTTGTGTTATCTGCACTAGAATAATAAGAGTTCATTCAAAATAAAACAGAAAATAATGCATTAAAAAGTCATCATAGAAGAATAGTATAGTGTTCAAAATTAATAAATTGAAAGCATAGGTTTAAAGAAAATTAATAATAGAGATAATTTTTTACTGGAATGAAGAGAATAAAAAGAGGAAGAGAGATGAGGCAAAAGTTACTTTAATAATCTACACATAAGAAGTAACAGTAAGTAGAAACATATTATTACAAAATCCTAGAATCTTTTGTTAAAACCACCAAATGGGAAGTTACTGTTTCTTGACATATCCTCCATCTATGTCTATAGACTTCTGAAAGGTGCTTTCACTTAGCTTTTTTTCCAAAGAATTCTGTGCTCTTTGATAGTCACCAATTCATAATGACAGTTTGGACACTCTATAAAGATCGAAATTGTGTTCCTTTGAAATGATCTTTGAGTTGTCATCAGAAAGAAGACTGAAGACACAAGATCAAAGTTGTAGATTTAGAAGAGATTAAATTTCCCATTAAGATTCTCCAAGAACAATCCATGCTAACTTTGAAAGATGAACAAGTTCCCTGTGGTGATGGAGAAAAACTTTTTAAAATTTAAATAATAAAGAAATAGGAATAATAATAAATAAAATCAATAAATAAAAATCAAATAAAAAAGCAAATCAGTTATTTTCCAGATTCTTTTTCTCTAATCCAATTTTCAGATTTTTTTCTTTAATCAGCTTTATTGACAAATAATGTACAAGCCATATGATTCAATGCTTTAAATATATTACAGAGTTGTAAAATCATCACCACAACAATTTTAGAACATTTTCTTCATTCTTGTACCTATTATCATTAGTTCCCCTTTACAAGCCAGTCACTGCAGACAAAACCCTAAGGAACTGCTAAATTAAATCGTACTGTCCCTGTCGATTTACGTAGGCTGGATTTGATATAAAGAAAATCATACAAAAATAGTAACAACAACAAAGTAAAACAAAGAAAACTTTAATCCAAGAGAAAGCAGAAGATCACAGAAACTAAGAGGTGGATTAATACCGTGGCTACATAAATGGGCTCAAGCATAATAACAATTGTAAAGAGAGTGTAGATCGGGCAGTGTTTAGTTCTGTTGTACACAAGGTCGATATGGGTTCAGGTGACTCAATGGCACTTACTAGTAACAACAAGAAAAATAAAATGGGTCCAAAGGGAAAGCAGCTACAGGGGAAAACACTGGAGACACAGTACGGGAATTGGACCAGATCTGATCCCACCAACGGAGGTAAAAGACTAAGGGCATGCAACAGAAGAGCAAGGGGAGCAGAGCAATGTAGGCCCTGGGAATACTAAAAGTAGACTGTGGGCCCAAGGCGTGGCACCCATGAGACTCCACCAGAAAACACTCCTAAAGGTCAACAAACAGACCTGGGATTATTTATAGGCTTTTCTGTTATTGTTGTTTGTTGTTGTTATTGGTTTGTTTTGCTCTGTCTTGATTTTGTGCATATTATTTTCTCTGAATGTCTATCTAGAAAAGGTAGTTGGGATAAACAATCCAGAGAAGGAAACAATGGGACCGATGGTTCTGGAGGAGGGGACATGGAGGTGGGGATGGTAGGGGAAAGCAAGTGGGTGTTAATAAATCCAGGGACAAGGAACAACAAGTGATCCAAAATCGATGGTGAGAAGGGTATAGGAATCCTGGTAGGGCTTGAACTAGGGCAATGTAACTGAGAGGAATTACTGAAACCCAAATAAAGGCTGAACATGTTAGTGGGACAAGAGGAAAGTCAAAGGAAATAAAGGAAAGAATTAGGAGGCAAAGGGCACTGATAGAGGCATAATACAGACATATGCATATGTAAATATATTTATATATGATGATGGGGAAATTGATCTATGTTCATAGGTTCAGTATTAAGGTAGCAGATGGATATTGGGTCTCTACTCAAGTACTCTCTGAATGCAAGAACCCTTTGTTTAATTAAACTGGCATACCATGATGCTCACCTTGCCTATAGGATTACTGAAGATATAGTGGGTGCATAAGCAAACGTGGTGCAGAGAAGTGATGGTGCCTGGCTATCAAAAGATATACAGTCTTGGGTCTTAATAACTTAAAGATAAACAAGTGGCCATCTAGCTGAGAAGCAACAAAGCCCACATGGATGAAGCACACCAGCCAGTGTTATCAGGAGGTGTCCATAAGATCAGGTATCAGGCATCAACAACCCAGAATAAAAACATCCTATCATTGTGAATGAGGGGTAGTGTGGAGTGGAGACTCAAAGTCCATCTGTAGCAATGATGAAACACACAACTTTCCTTTAGTTCTTAAATGCTTCCTCTCCCCCACCGCCACATCCCACTATCATGAGCCCTTACAAATCTGCCTAGACCAGAGGATGTAATCAGGTACAGATAAGAACTGAAAACACTGGGAATCCAGGACAGATAAACCCCTCAGAGTAGCCATACCAGGAGGCTAAGGGTAGGGTAGAGGGAGAAATGGGGCACTGATAACAATGATCTACCTCTACCCCCTCCCAGGGGTATGGGCAACTTAAAAGTGGGTGAAGGGAGATGTTGGTCAGTGAAAGACATGAAAAAAATATCTATAAATTATCAAGGGTTCCTGATGAAGGGAAGGGAGGAGGGGAAAATGAGAAGCTGTTATCACAGGCTCAAATAGGAAGAAAATTTGGAAAATGATAATGGCAACAAATGTACAAATGTGCTTGACACAATGGTTGGATGTATGGATTGTGGTAAGAGTTGTATGAGCTCCCAATAAAATGATCTTTTTAAAAGTACTACGGACTTCTAAAACAAAACCCAATGTAGTTCTGTCTAGGAAGAAGCATGGCAGCAGTGCTTCTTAGAGACAAGAATGGGGAGACTTCATCTTAAATACTTTGGGAGAATAAAATCTAAAGAAAGACATCATACTTTGTAAAGTGGGGAGGGCACAGTGAAAAAGAAGAAGGTTGTCACAAGAGCTGCAACCTTGGCTCTGCCATGGGAACGATTGTGAGGATGGGGCAGGACTGTTTGGTTGTTCCTTCCGGTGTGCATAGGTTCCTTATGGATTGGAACCAACGCAGCATCACCTAACAATAACAACAGCAATGACTGCAGTAATCAACTCCAAGGGCACAGCTCCTCATATCCCTGGTCAATGGTCCAAGAGAAGGGTTTTCTTAGGGCTTACAAACCTGTGCCCCTTTAGAGTCTTCCAGAACAACAGCCATTATCTTCTGAGCTGAATGCTCTACCTTCAATTTAACCAACTTGGGAAATCCAATGGGAAGCCACATTGGGGCTGATTTGTTTTTAAGGCATCTTAAGGACAATAGTTTGATAAAGTCCATTCTAACCCACCATAATGTTTCTAAGGTTATAAATCTTTAGGCAGTGAGACAGCCCCATCTTTTTCCCCAAAGGTGTCTAGGAGAGGCAATATACCTAGAGTCATTCACCCTAATAAAACCTCTTACTTCTTGATTTGTACACACACTGACACACACACACACACACACACACACCGACACACATATAGTGATACTTCTGTTGACAAAATGAATTCATTCCAAATTTGTGTTCAAACAACAAAAAGTTCTAAGACTGAATATATATTTCCCATAAGAAACCATGAGAAACTTGTTCTGTGGCCACAAAATCACACTTGGAAGCTTTTAGCCTTTTCAATTATCACTGTCTCAGATATGCTATTGTAGTTGAGTAGTTTCTGACTCATCTAAATTAATAGTAACTTTTCCATGGTTTGCGTCCTTTGTTTGGTGGTTCATAATTTCACACTTTTTACAGCACTGATCCAGAATCACAGTTTTTTTTTTATTTCAAAAATGTTGATATGTGGACTCAGTCATGTTGTCTCCAGCCACCAAATTTGATCAACAGTGAGCTGACTCCAGTTTCACAGGGATTCCCATGTTCACTGCTATTGTGGTGCTTACAGTTTCCCTCAAAGCTTTACCACTGGGATCCCTAGCTTTCTATGGAGCCGTGGTTATAATATTTCTGCAAATAAAATGCCAAAAAGGCACAATGACTGAAGTTAGTAATGTACTAACACAAGCACTATGTGTTGTGTCCTAAGTGAGACAAGACATTGGCTCACTCTAGCCCCCTCTAGGGTGTTTGGTTTTGTTTTTGTGGGTTTCTTTTTTGTCTGAAGTTTGGCTCAACTATAAAGCAAATTTATTAAAACCAAACAGATATTTTTTGAACTATGCTGTTCAAGCAGTGAAAAGTTCACACTTGGAGCTCTTTGACAGCCCACGTATCATTGCATGTATGTATATACGTATGTATATGCATACAACTTTTATATATGAGTATGCTATATTTTAAAACTCTCTTGTTCTGGTTTTGTTAAGTGTCATCGAGTCAGTTCCCATTCCTAGTGGCCTTATGCTTCACAGAAGGAAACACTGCCTGGTCCAGCGCCATCTTCACAATTCTTCCTCTGCTTGAGCCCGTTGTTGCACCCACCGTATATCCATCTCCTTGAGGACCCTCCGCTTTTTTGCTGACGCTCTATCAAATGAGATGCATTTCTCCAGTGACTGGTCTCTCCTGAAAACATGTCCAAAGCATGCATGATGAAGTGTCGCCATCTTTGCTTCTTTTTAAAAAAAATTTATTAGGGGCTCATACAACTCTTATTGCAATCCATATATATACATACATCAATTGTGTAAAGCACATCTGTACATTCCCTGCCCTAATCATTTTCAAAGCATTTTCTCTCCACTTAAGCCCTTTGCATCAGGTCCTCGTTTTTTTCCCTCCTTCCCCGCTCCCCCCTCCCTCATGAGCCCTTGATAATTGATAGATTATTATTTTGTCCTATCTTGCCCTATCTGGCATCTCCCTTTACCCCCTTTTCTGTTGTCTGTCCCCAAGGGAGGAGATCACATGTAGATCCTTGTAATCGGGTCCCCCTTTCCAACCCACTCACCCTCTACACTCCCAGTATCACCCCTCACCCCTTGTCCTGAAGGTATCATCCACCCTGGAGTCCCTGCTTCCATATGCACCAGTGTACAACCTCTGCTCTATCCAGACTTGCTAGGTAGAATTCAGATCATGGTAGTTAGGGGGGGCGGGGGGGAGAAGCATCCAGGATCTGGGGGAAAGCTGTATTCTTCATCGGTGCTACATCGCACCCTGACTGACTCATCTCCTCCCCTAAACCCCTCTGTGAGGGGATCTCCAGTGGCCGACACATGAGCTTTGGGTCTCCACTCTGCACTTCCCCCTTCATTCACTATGGTAAGATTTTATTTTTTTGATGGTGCATCTTTGCTTCTTAAGAGCACTCTGACTTTACTTCTTTAAAGACAGATCTGTTGTCTTTTTAGCTGTCTTCTACAGCACCACAGTTTAAATGTGTTTGCTCTTCACAGCTCTTCTTGATTCAATATCTGACTTTCACATGCATCTGAGGCCATTGAAAATGCAATGACTTGGGTCAGGTGCACTTTAGTTCTCCAAGTCATGTCCTGGCTTTATAATACCATAGAGAGGCACTGTGCAGCTGATGTATTTAATGTAACTCGTCTTTTGATATCTTGGCTGCAGCCTCCATAGGCTTTGATTGTGGAGCTAAGCAAGGCAAAGTCGTTGACTTCTTCCATCTTTTCTCTATTGATCATCATTTTACTTAATGGCCCAGTTGTGAGGATTTTGATATTCTTTACTTTGAGTCACAATTCATACTGAAGGCTTCAATTTTTTATCTTCATCAGTAAATATTTCATGCCTTCTTCATTTTCAGAAACCCAGGTTGTGTCATCTGCATTGTTAATAAACCCTCCTCCAATCTTGATGCCACCTTCTTCTTCATATAAGCCAGCCATCTGATTATTTGTTGAGCCTACACATTGAATAAATATGCTGAGAGGATACAACCCTATTACACACCTGTCCTGATTTTAAACCTCACAGTGTTCCCACATAGTCCTTACGGAAATTGTGAAAATAAACGAGTAAAGGTTAATAAAGTAATTTTATTTATTTTGAAATACACAATCAGAAACAAAAATTAATATGTTATTTGAATTTCTTGCAAAATGGCAAATTATGTATAATAATTTCAGTGAAAATGGCTTACTGTCTTTGAGAGAAATTAAATAAATGCTAAATTAATTGGGAATTAATGCATCATAAGAGAACCTGCCATTCTCAGCTCATAGATGGCTTGCCTTATGTAGGGCCCATGTCTTTAGATGTTTTTTATCATGTATGTAAAATTATACATGTCCCTATTTTGAAAATACCAAGGACAATCAGAAGAACCAACAAATGTGTCTTTGAAGAAGCACAGCCAAGTTGCTTCTTAGAAACAAAATTTCATCTCATGTGTTTGCATATGTTTTCAGTAAGGACCTTTGCCTGGATAAGGCATCATGCTTGGTAAAGTAATGGGTAAGCAAAAAGGAGGAAGACGGTCTGTGTTAATCCAGGTAGACTAGAGAAACAAATCCATAGTGTATGAGAGGTTTATGTAAATGGTAATTGTACATTAAGAAAGCGTCCCAACCCAATCTAGCCCAAGCCCATAAGTCCTCTATTAGCCCATATGTCCGACACCAATCTGTAAAGTCCTCTTCAGACTCAAGAAACACATGCAATGACTCCAAATGCAGAATGATCATAGGCCAGTGGGTATAAATGCAGAATGAACATAGGCCAGGCCTGGATCCAGTGATGTTGTAAGCATCTCAGTGCTGGCAGGGGTCTCCAGGTGGCTTCTCCCTTTCCCAGGGCATAGGGTCTATCAGTGTATGCCATGTGTCTTGTCAGGACAGAGTCTCCAAGGGAGTGAGCAGAGAGAGAGAGTGTTTTCCCACTTCAAGAGCAAATAAAGGAGTTCCCAGAATTTTCAGGGGAAGGTCATGCCCGCACAGAGACCTCATTGGTTATATCTTGATTGACAGGTTAGACTCCACCCCTTCACTCTGAATTCTCAAATTGACAAGTGAGTATGTAACTACCACACCGTCCAAGAGATGGATTGATATCAGACCTACAACGGGCCCAAGAATAACCGCACCAACCGCTTGAGAGTGGTGCAAGGTTGCTCGGTGCTTTGTTCTTTGCACATAGGGATGCGCTGAGTCAGAACTCACGGGCTGGCACCTGAAAAGTGATAAAATTATTTAACTTCTGTTACAATGTTTGACTGTTTTGGAAATTTTTTTCTTAAAACTAAACAGTGTCCTTATAACTAATTTTAGGGTTTTGTCTGGCAGCTATAGCTGAAACGTTTCCTATAGTCAAAAACATCCATATCCCAAGGCTACCTCATAGCTACTACTATGAGAGATGCTGGACGAATAAAATTGCTCTATTGAATTTTTGCAGGCTTAGTTTTCACCGTTTCTCTCGTCTACTTTTATGAATCACAAATTGACCACAGTTATTAAACCACAGCCGGTCGAAATGTCCCTGCCTCCTAACTTCCAAATTACACAAATTCAGTTTCCATACTTTTCAATAATTTAAACAGTAAAACTTTTAAAAAAAAAACAAGTCATGTATGACATAACTGAGTTTCTTGAATTCGTTATAAAAACCAGTTCATCTTTTTGCTCTCCTGCAGAAATGTCATCTTAAGTTGTTCTCACAGTGTAATGTTTTAATAAAACCGGAGCTTACATTTTATTTTTACATTTGTGTACTCTCTCCAAAATTCTTAGTAAGAGATATTTACAGTGCTGTCGAATTTTGAAATTACATGAGTGGAATGAATTCCTTTAAATTATATGCTTAAAAATGAAACAATTGCTTATTTTATATATACTTTACTTTTTAAAATAAATGTGTAAATTTTTTTAAAGCATTTGGAAGCAAAACTCTATTTCAAACCCTCAAGGGGAATATTTAGGGCAAATAATATATGCAAGTGTTGTATTGATTAACAGAATAGTCACTTTTTTATAATCTATGAGTTCTGTGAACATAATGCAGCACATTCAGTTATGAAGAACACAACAGACATTGAGCTCCTAATATATTTGAACAACATGCTTTTGTAGATTCACACTGACTGAAATCTCTTGATCTCAAACTGGAAATTAGTTATTATTCTGTTGTAGATATAAATGTTTTTGCTATAAATTGATGTGGAAAATAATTACATCATAGCTTGTTTTCTGTGAAATGAGCTGCAAAATTTGAGTAGTTTTAAAAATAAAATTCATAGTCTATAATTTTTTGTTTGATTTTAAAGATGAGCTTTTATACATTTTTACAGGTCTGTACTCTCCTGGTCATGCACATTCAAGTGGAATTTTAGAAAAACTGCCACTAAGGTGAGAAAAGAGTTAGATGATTCCCCTAAGCAAACTTGAAAAGGAAGATTTTTAAATAATTCCAGAGTTTTAGCTCTTTCTGCTGCATTTTCCAAAACTTTGGCTTCACATTTCAGTTTGTGTATCATCCTTGTGGCACTCAATTATATTTTTCATTGTTATCTTTAGTCATATGTTCCTACCATTTATGTTGATTGATGTCTTGATCTTGTCTGCAATTATGATTTTTCTTGGAAAGTTATTTTAACTTTATGAATATTACTATCACAAGGAGATTTGAGTTTACTTTCAAAATGATTTTTATTATTAATTTTTAAGTGATGTTAACATAGAAAGAATTCTCAGCCATCTCGAATTAGATCCATGCATACTGTTTTCTAAGTGTAAATATTAGTTCAGATACAATTGATTGACTGATAAATATAATTCTAAATAAGTTATGTTTCCCTTTATTTTGCCTAACTTTAGAATTTTTTATAAGTGCTAGATGAATGGATAATATTATTTATCCTTGCATTTTGATTAGGTATTATCCTCTTAACACTTAAAATAAATTTATGTAATAAAAAACAAATGCATTCCTATGTGAACAGCCATTTATATTGAGTTTAAAACTGTAGAGATTAAATATACAATAATAAGTTTTGAGGTACTTCACTTAATTGATCTAAGTCTGAATTTTCTCATTTTAAAAACCGACTTTTAAAAAAATAAAAAAGAAATAAAACCCGAGTATTACTGCTGCTGTAAATAAGTATTATTGGAAGTTTTGTCATATCACCAACCCCTGCTATTTGTGTAAATAGCGTTCGGTCACTTAAGAGTTTAATCTGTACAAGTCAACCATTCATGCATTGCGATTCATAGCTAGCCTATGCTTATCCAATTTCCTCTTCTCAGCAGTGTTTTAAATTGGCTAAACTAACGATACTATCCATAGGATGCCCGGACATCCTGAGATGGTAACCCCAATATGAACAGTTAAAAATCACCAGCCAGCTAAACATAGGAAGAATGAAGCTTTCTACTTATGTGAAAATTTACAGATTCAGTGTCTCAAAGAGAAGTTCTACCCTGCCCTACAGGGTCGCTTTGAGTCAGCATTGATTTGTTGGTCCTGGAAATGATGCCCCAGAAGTTGATTGATAATATTGTCTAATAAAAATGGCAATAATGTCTCTAAGGTAAAACACAGGCACATATAAATCATAGATGCACGAATGGATTTGGGGCATGCACTAATTCAAGCCCCAATCTAAGAAGAATTCATTTTTTGTAGATGTCCCTGCTTAATACTCACCCTCAAGAAGAGACCACTGATGACAGTAATAAAGAATGGTGAAAGAACTAGATGCTGCCAGCTATCAGAAAGCATAGCACCTGAGGTCTTAAAGGCTTGTTTTCAAACAAGCAGTCATATAAGTAAGGCATCAAATAAGTCCACATGGAGGAAGCACACCAGCCTGTGTGATCCAAGGATAGCAAATACTATATTCCAGCACTAAATATGGAAATAGCACCAGAGCTTAGATTGTGAACATCTATTTTTCAGAAGGCTATGGATAGTAGGCCAAACTCCATTTGCAGGATCCGCATATAGATTATACCTTCTGGAAGTCCCCTCCAATCATAGTTGAGGGGTGTGCATAGCAGTACTCTCATACAGAAAGCATTTTACAGTCAATTATGATAGATGCGGTTAGGTCAAAATGCGATATCTTTTTATCTGATCTCGCTTTTGACCCATTTTAAAGGTATTTCAGTGTATTAAATTAAGGGAGGGGCGAGGTTACTTGTAGACTGAGCCGGGGGAATCCCTCTGACCATGGACCAGGTATGGGAATCCTAGCCTTGCTAGGATGCAGAACGCACTGGAAAGTGCTGCAGATGCAGTTAGGTTAACATTTAGCACCCTATCATATCATCACACTTGTGGTCCATTTAAATTTGTTCTGATTTTTAATATTTTCTGCTTTCTTTTTGATTAGGGTTTTATCTGTTTTATTTTGCTATTTATTTTAGTTTTTGTTTCTTTCTTTGTTTGTTAATGTTTTTCTGTATATCCAGGATAGTTAAGTCTATTGAGAGAGTACTTAGATGAATGATTCTTTGGGGTTAGAGCAGGTGGACTTGGGGAGAAATGGGAGCTAATAGCAATGAGTACAAGAATGAAGAAAACATTTAAAAACTGTATGTGTGATGATGGTACATCTATTCTTGATGTTACTGAACTAATTAATTTGATGATATGTGAATTATATGCCAAAAAACCATTGGGAAAACGGTCAGAACTCATTTATTCTACCATTGTGTATGTTATTATTTTCCATAAGCATGATTTGAAATGTTTATGAATTCTAAAGAGAAATAATATCAGCTTGAAATGAACTATTTAATGAAAACTTTCTTTAATTAAGATATGGCATTGATGTGGATTGCATTTAAATCCTGATGTCTGCTGAACATAATATTTTAGATTTAAGGAAAATGAAGGCATGAAGAAAATGAAATTGTGGAGTTTGGGGAGTGGTGCTGTTTTCACTGGCCCCACCCGAGCCTCAGCTACTTGCTGCTATTATGTAGAACACATTATTCTAGGATCTTTGTCTAAATTCAGAGAGCCCTGGTGGTGTAGAGATGATGGGTTGGGCTATGATCTGCAAGGCCAGTAATTTGAAACCACCAAGACTCTTCAAGGGAAAAAGGTAAGATGTTCCATCCCAGTAAAGATCTACAGTCTCTAAACCCCACAGGGGCAGTTCTATCCTGTTCTAAAGAGTTGACAGGATGACAGAGAGTTCTCTTGGAGTTCCTTAATTAACCCCTTTAATCTGCACAGCAACACTAAAAGAGTCGGGAAATGGTACCAAAAACGACTAAGTGACATGCTCAAAGCCACCAAGGGAGGTGGGATTAGAAACATGAAATCCTTCCAGGGAATGCTGCAGTTATTAGATGCCATCCAGGTAGTTTACCTTCCTTGTTAATCAATGTACATGGAAGGAATCAATTCCCTACCCTGTGCTAGCTCCCAAATGGTAGTTACACTTGAGCCCATTGTTGCAGCTATTATGTAAACACATCACATTAAGAGGCTCCCTCCTTTTCGCTTACTCTCTTTTTTATGAAGCTCAATGGTCTTTCTCTAGGGACCTGGCCCTTCTGATACATGAGAGAAAGACATCTTGCCATTCTCATTTCTCAGCATCATCCTGCCTGGCACCAGAGATGCGCACTGTCCTGTCACACAAAGAAGGAGAAGCCTTCATTCCTTTGGCATGATGCAGTGTGAGAATGAGACAGTCACTCCTGAAAGTAGGGGAAAGGAGTGCAGAATTAAGCCTGAAATTTAAAAGCCAAAGAGAAAGGAATCCACGATAGCACGTTGAATCTCACCTAGGGTAAATTAGGAAAAGAGCTATCAAAAGTATGAAAATTGGGTCTTGAATAAGTTCAATTTCAAACCAGTCACCTTCAAGTTGATTCAGAGTTTGCTACAACACCACATGTGTCAGAGTACAACTGTCATCTATAGGTTTTCCTATTACTGGATTTCTGCAAGGAAAATGCCAAGCTGATTGATTGATTGATTGAGGTGGCACTGGATGGATTTTACACCACCCTAGGTATTGGAAGAGCAAGGAAGAGTGAACTTTAGTTAACACTTCCTGTCATTTTTATATTAATAGTTGAGTGGAGGTAGAAGTGGGAGTTCATAGCCTCCTACAGTGAGCTCCATGGCGTCAAGAGACTAGGAAGAAGATGGCTAGAGACATTTGGACTATGATTAAAAGTTACCTCTCCTCTGTTACTTGGTTTTTACCCCCTTTGGGGTCCATGGCAGCACTGATTTTGTTGCGGCTATGTGTAGGTTGTTTTCCAAAATGTTTGATCAATTTTGTCCTTTTCAGGTTGCAGAATTTCCCCCTTCAAATGACAGTCAGGCAAGAATACCAGTTCATCCCTTGAATCCCCTGGACTGCTTGGCCTAGTCCTTCGACAGGAGAGTTTGGTGGGCAGGATGTGACATTCAGGCAGGCAGGGCACCTTGACTCTGAAGAGCGAGGAGTCAGAATGAGTTGACGCTCCTCTCCTAAATGTTTCAGGTTGCAGCTCTCTCACAGGGGGACCGTTGCGTGGTTACAACCATGAGGAAGGAAACAGGGCCCATGGTCCATTGAGTCACAGCAGGGGACAAATCATGACAAGCCCCAACAAGCCAGGATGAACCCATTGCCCCTTATGCACAAGCTCACCACCAGAAGAAAAGAACTACTTAATCAAATCTGACCCCGTAACCATGAAAGGAAAATCTCAGAACTTGAATCAATCCTTGACAAGGACTGCAGTCAGGCTTAGGGAAGGAAGGAACTGCGTCCTCCCCTAAAGACAAACGTAACTATAAATACCACCTAGCCTTGTGGGAGGTTGGTGTCTGTTCTCTTTTATCCATTCAGGGGGATTGACTCACTTAGGCTCTTCCAAGGGGACTTTGACTTTTGCTCTTTTCTCAGTAAATGTTTTAAACGGTGTCCTTCATCTGTATGATCCCAGGCTTATCTGAAAGTTTCTAGTTAGCAAGTGAGTTAACGATCGTCCTCTTACTGAAAATGTGAGAGCAAGCAATGCCATCATTGAGTGGATTACACTGTTTGCTTACATTGTGTGTAAGTGTGACACTATTGACTGTACTGGCCCAGTCAAATTGACATAAACCTAACTATCACATATAACATTTTTTGAAACCAAGTCATAAGTAAGGGCCATCAGTGTAAAACAGCATATTTGAACATATGCATAGAGACAATGTATTAATCTGGCTACTTTAGAGAAACAAATCCACAGAAACTCATATATATAAGAGTGAGTTTTATATAAAGGTTAAGTACACATCAAGAAAACATCCCAACCCAGTGATGCCCAAGACCACAAGTCCAACATTAACCCATTAACTCATATTTCCAACACCAATTCTCAAAGTTCTCCTCCATCTCACAAAACAGATGCAATGATGCCAACTGCAGGAGGAAAGCTGAGCAGGGATCTCCACAGGGCTGCTTCATCATCCAAGGCTGCATAAAGGTAGGTCCATGTGGCTTCTCCTTGGGGATGTCTTACAGGAAGTGAGCCTTGCAGGAAATGAGCAGGGAATTGGCTAAGGCGGCTGCACCCTGGTCCAACCATCAGAAAGCAAAAGACCTGAGAACTCGAAAGGCGAGGCTCACCAAGTTATTTATCTCTCCACCCTTCAATTAACCCCACATCTGTTTATCGACCAGGTTGGCACAATAAACTTTAACTATATCACATAGGCTCTAAATTCTGAACATATCTATGTCAGAAACATTTATTGTGGTAGTACAATGACCTCAAGGACAATTTCCATCATTCAACTCATTTTGCTCATTAAACTCATTTTCATTATAGACTTAAACAGAATGCAATGTAGAAAGTATACTATTAGATTTTTGTGCATTGTCAAAAGTTTAATCTTATTAAATTCTATATCACATTTTCATTATTAAAATTCCAATATTTATTATATAATTATCTCTATTATGGGAAGCCTTAGTGATATAGTGGTAACATGTTGGATTTCTAACCTCAAGGTCAGCAGTTTGAAACCACCAGGCACTATGTGGGCAAAACACGGGGCTTTCTGCTCCCAGTTAGAAGTAGAGTCTCAGAAAGACAGGGAAGCCACTGTCTGCAGAGGGGGTCAATGCGAGTCTGCGTTGATGAGGTGCAGTGAATTTGGTTTGGGTATCTCTATTATATATTTTAAAAACAAATATTGTACAATGTAATTACTCTTTGTTTACATCTTGAGTATAAACTAAAGTGAAAAGCCTTACTATGCAAGCACCAGTTTAAAAATTAGATTTAAAGAAAGCATAGAGAAAAATGAATATTAAGTTGCCAAAAAGTGAACATGATGTATTTGAAAATCGATTTCCTAAGAATTTTTGATCTTGGAAATGAAGCCTATTTAACAATTTAATTAAATTCAGACCCAAATTCTATCGCCCTTGTTTTACAATTTAGGAGGGATGTTACAATTTGTGGCTCAGAGATGGTGATATATGACTTCATGCTCATTTATTGTGTGTGCCATTGACTGTGACTCATGAAGGCTTTTTTTGAGTAAGGGAGAACAGCCCATTAGGGTTGCTAGGTTGTAATTTTCATGGTGTCAGACAGGGGTCTTTTCTTCTGTGGACATCTTTCTGTTGGGTTTGACTCACCAATCTTTCTGTTAGTAGCCCAGTGCTTAACCATCCTGGATTATTTAATATGTAAATGCTTCTATTAATTGCATAATACCATACAGGTTATCATATTTGAAAATTAATAAGCTGAAAAAGCTAAAAGAATTTGTGAATTGTAGGTTAATTTAATCCGGCTTGAATTAAGGCATATAGAAAATCACAGTTCTTACATTTAAAGATTAAGTAAAATGTTTGATGAAGACACACTGTACAATCTTTGAATGTGTAGTCAAAAGTTGATTTAAACACGATTACTTTTTGAAACAAAATTTATAATAAATAGAAGCCTTTGAAAACACTCATGATGTATTTTACTGGAAGTATTATGCCAAGGTTAGTCTTATGAATTAAACACATGCTCACCCATGATCCACTTTGTGATCTAGTCCTCTTTCAGTCAAGGCTTTTATATTTTCTTTGTCAATGAAATAATAGGCTTTTTAGATTGAATTTATAAATCCTTAAATCTCTAGTTAGAAGGCATTTCTTTTCATAAGGTGTCATGAGAATCTCTCATGCACTTGACAGTTATTGATCTCATCTGTTTAATGGTTTTCTTTTCTGCTATAAATCTATGTCTCGGTATTATTTAAAAATGGCAATGTCTATTAAGTTTTCTTTATCTTAGACATAATTCGCTATGATATTTTAACATGGGAAGCTGGACAAAAGTATAGTTAGATATCATTTCAGTTACTCTCAGGTAAATTATCCTTGTCTTTTCCAGGTCAACCATAGTACACACATTTACATTCCAAGAGGAGAGTAAAAAAAGATATTTAGATATGGGTATATGTAGCCCTTGAAGGAACTCTGGTAGCAGCATGAGTTAGATATTGGTTTATTAAGTATTGGTTTACTAACTGTAAAATTGGCAATCCCTACCAGCCACAAAGTTCACAAAAGTAAGACGAGGGTGTCTGCTTGAGAAAACCTACATAGGATCACCATGATTCCATAGAGACTTAATAGCAATGGGGTTTTGGTTTTACATATTCATTTGATATCGGCTGGAAAGCACTAACACAGCACCAAATGCACCTGTCTCCTGAGGTTGTACATTCTCACAAAATTCACTGCTTAATTATCTCTTTCCTGTATTTCTTCTCCGGTGATAAAGAAAGTAGATAATTTTTAAAATTAAATGAAATTTTATACTATTACTAGGTGGACAGACCTAAACACTTTAATCAACTTGAGGGTTTAAGAATTAAGAACAGAGATTAGGAAACTGAGACGTTCTCAACTCATCAGAGCAGGTGTTTTCCTGAAGTGAGTAGAGCAAGATGAAGAACCTACTGGTTAAATATGAAAGGAATTTCTATAGCATTAGAACTGGTAATTATAAGAATATTTGTAGAATAAAAATTACAAGGAGAGAGAAATAGAAGTTCACATTATCATTAATGTGCATATTTCACATGATTTCCCCCTTTGTGTTACTTATAGTAGCAATCATATACATATATATTTAAACTATTTTATTTATGAAATGCCAAATATACTTAAGCATTAATATTTTGAGACTATTATCAGAAAAAAGCAACCAGTGAGAGAGCATTTTAAATCAGAGAACTGATTCTCTCATTTCTCCCTTCCCTTCAAAATGCACATTATTTTGATTTAGACAAATTTGATTTGAATTGAGAAAAATGGATCTATCAAGAAAGTCCAGTGACTATTACAAAACGACAGAAAAATAATATGGTGAAAGTTAACTATTGGCAATAAAGAGAAGTCTAAGATATTAAAGGGAATATCCAAACGGAATCAGTGATTTCCTGGATGCAAGATTGGCATAATGTATTATGAGAATAGTATGAAAGAACATAAATGTCTATGGAAAGTACCATTATGTCTTCTTATTGCTGTTGTTCCATGAAATTTCTGAAGCCCCTGTGCAGCCATATGTTAATACAGGAGCCCTTAAATGAGGAACAGATTTGGCAAACATGCATTCAGATTTAGATACTATTTCTGGGTTATTTTCATCACACCAAAAGTCACTGTTGCCTACATTATATTGGAATCCTAAAAATAAATATCTGCCAATCACTGACCAAATCAGTCCCCAGCAATGACTCCGTGTAGAAGATAACCCTTAGTATTTTCAATGCCGCACTATACACACACACACACACACACACACACACACACACATATATATATATATTTATATATATATATATATATATATATATATATATATATATATATATATATATATATACTTTCAAGTCTTTCTTCTGAGGTGCGTCTTCATGGACTAGAACTTCTACTATTTGGTGAGCAACCAAGCGTGTTAGCAGTTTTGCCATCTAGGGTCTCTTTGTTAATCACATATCTTTCTTAGCTGGAGTGGATCCATACTAGCCTCTTCTTCTCCTCTGAATGATCCTGGTTGTCTTTTGACAGTGTTTATTTTCTTGGGATTTGACTTCACAAACACAGTAGGTAAATGGTCAATGAACAAGTAAAGAATAGCACTAGTTTCAGTTATGGACTATGATAACGCAATGATCAGAATCACGGTGATATAAGGATGATGGTCAAGATCACTGAAAGTATTGTAGTGGTGAACAAAAAAGTAGACCCAAGAATAAAAAGATTGTGTGGAAGCTAATTGTGATGGCAATTGTACAATTCTGGTTGACACAATGATATTATATATGTATTAATTCATAATTTAGATAAAAGATAGATAGATGATAGATAAATAGACAGATGGATAGATATAGATTGATGCTATTAAACTCAGCTTTTCAGCATATCAGCAAAGTTTGCAGCTGTTAATTTTCACATGGATCATAGTGGTGATGGGGGAAAGACAAGAATGTATACTCCCATAAATATTTAGTCTTGGTAATCCAAAGAGCCAATTATAGTCTGTCCTGTAGGATTGCTGAGTCAATATTTACTCAACAACAGTGGATTGTATTTTGTTTGCTTACAGTGGTGAACTAATTTTTAAAATTAGGAAAAATGAATTCTGATGTGGCTTTGTGAAAGGGTTATGAGATACCTAAGCCTGAAGAATGTGTCATCCTGTCCTTATTGAAACTTTCTAATAATTGTATGCCCCTTTTCTGTCTGGAACAAGAGGGAAAGTCTGTGAATTTCATTGCAGCTATATTATGCAACCACACTTTCTAGTGTCGGAGTCTGGGGTCAGAGAAAACAACCATAAACCAAGAATGTGATAACTGGAGAGACCATCACATTGCTTAATATGGTATCATAAAATGCATTGATACAATATAAGTTGGCATGCTCATTAAGATTTTGAAACCATGTGTAAAATACAAAGGATGCTCAACACTTTACGTTGCATGATATTTTAAGATAAGAAAGATGTAGCTTCTGAATCTTTAAATGTTTCTTTAAATACTACTAGTATAAACTGTAAGCACTAGCATTGTTGTCAATATGTATCAGAGAATATAAAATATATTCACCATATGATTTTCCCCAATTCATACTGAAAATTCCATACAAGCTCTTGGTGTAATTATCAATTCATTTTTAGCCCAGTGGCTCAATTTGTACTCCTTGACTATAAGTTCATTATGTCTCACTATGATTAACTGATTGTTAACCGACCACTACCATCATTTCTGAGCTTATGGACATATCTGTATCTCTCATATACCCCATATTTTAAAGAAGTTGTCAGGTATAGGAACTCAAAAACTCTACGGAGCTGCTTGCCCATATTGTACAAAGAGACCCATGAATATGGTGGTTTTCTTTGAAATTTTTAAGTCCAGAATAGAACATAAAGCACTTGTTTTAAAGAACGAAAATTTCCCCCATTGGATTTTGCATAATGTGAAAAATTAGTAACACATTAGCTTTACAGGTTGCTGCCTTTAATCTTTCACATTTTCTCATTGTTTTCTTGTTTATCCATTAATAAATGACATGGTTTATTTCACCATCTGTGTTAGGCCAGGTTGACAAGAGAAACAAATCCAGAGACTCATATACCATTTTGTGTAAGACTCAGTTTATATCAGGAAGTACTGATATTTCAGGCAAACATCTCCCTCAAGTCCAGATCAAATCCATAAGTCCAATCCTAGTCTATGCATCCGATACTAATCCATACATAAATCCCTCTTTACACTCATGCAGCCACAAGCAATGATGCAAAATGCAGGAAGATCACGGGATGGTGGATAAACATTTCTGTGTATCCATTGGCAGTGGTAGCATCTCCAGGAATCTGGTGCATGTTTCAGCGTGGCTCGCTGGCCTCAGCATGGCTCAAGGTTATAAAAATGAGGGTACAGAGAGAGAGGGGGGGGTTCCCAGGAACCTCTATGAGGAGGTCACGCCTCATAAAGAGGCCCCATTGGACTGACCTGATTTACAAGCTAGACTCCACCCACATGTTCCTATGGGTGTTATGTTGGCACAAGACAACTATCACACCATCTTTTTCAGAAGTTAACTTAAAATGCTCACTTTTAAGATGCCAAAATGAAATAGCTATTAGAGGGAAAAAATTAATATTGGAAATACATTTTAATAACTATTTAACTTTACTGTTATTAGTATCACTCCTTATATATGAATTTTCCATCCTTTGAGAACAAATTGCAGAATAAACAATGGTGAGCGAATAACATAGAATCTGACAGAAAACAAGAATTTAAAATACACACAAATACTGATGAATTAATGAGGATATTTTAAAGAGAAGGGAAATAGACAATATAATGAATAAGTTGTTTTTATATTTTATTTTAACAAAGTAAAGCTTTCTCATTTTTTGAGTCTAGATAAATAATTTTTCACAAACAACATTTAGAACATTATGGAAAATAATCTCAGAAGAATAAATGGTACAACTTAAAAGTTAAGGAAAAGATAGGTTGTTCAAGATAAATAATGTGATTTAATAATAACATGACAGGAAATAAATTTACTTTGCAGACAGGAGTAAGGGCATGAGCAAGCAAGTATGCATGCTATTCTCTTTTTATTGAACTTTTATTCCCTACCATGAAATAAATAAGTACATTAAATTTTGTGGATATTTATCTGAGATAAATATAAAATATATTTGAAGGTTATATACATTCTATTAATGTAATTTGACAGTAGATTATACCATTCAAATTTCATTTTAATAGTGGATATTCCATAAGAACATTAAAATTGATATTTTGACAACATACAGGCTTATCTACATTTTATAGTCACTTATATAAATTTGAGCTCCAGCCAAGGCCAAAATCTTGTCTTATTCAAGGAGATAAATGTCTTAATACTTCTTTTTTTATTTATTCTAATTTTGTATGCATGTGTGGTACTTTACTAGAATATGAGTTCTGCATAGAAATGATAATGGGTCTCTGTTAAAATTAATTTTTTAACTAAAAATTAAGATACTGTGCTAGCTAGTGTTACTAGAAATAATTATTTTCTTAAAATATATTTTAAAATTAAAAAATTAGCTGAAAATTAAACATAAGGAAGAGTCATATATGTATTTCATTAGAATTAATATGTTAATTGTATTGCTTAGAATTTTGATAATCACTTAAAATGTATTATCAATTAGGTTTATAATTAGAAACATGCAGAGAAATAATATTTATAGCTTTAATCCAAGAATATTTTAAATGATAAAATTCCCTTACATGCATTCAGAATTAACAGTGTAGAACATAGGATGTTGTTGAAAATGGCATCGTCAACCTCTGAAAATTAGTCAAAACAGGATTAGGAGAGTCTCTAATAGAGGCTGTAGAGCTCAGTGACACAATGTTTAAGCACTGTATTGCTAATGCAGAATAACAGGGCACCCTATGGAGTTTGCTGGGAGAAAATGCAATGCGACAGTCTCTTCAGAAGATGGAGTAGGATCACTGAGTGTAACTTCCATGGTATTGTATTGGCACTAACTCCTAGAAGTGGCTAGCACCAGTAAATGCACATTAAATGCTTACTTTTCAAGTGATTGGAGACTTGATTGTTAAGGTCCTTTGACTAACTCACTACTGAGATGATTGTTTATAACACATAGGTGTAAAGTGTTTGTGTTTAAACAAGTATCACATTTACTCTGTAATCTTAATTAGTAATGTGATTAGGACCAAGAGTATATAAATTTGAAATATCAAAATTGATCTTTTGTAGTTTCCAATTCTTAATTCTATGAAATAATTCTCATTGGTTATCAATAGATTAAGAAGCAACGTTAAATTACATATTTTCAGATATAGTTGATTATACGCAGAATAGTATTCTTCCAGAAAAATCATGAAATGATTGAACAATTATTTCATCATGGTGAGTATGTTTAATAAAATTATTCAAAAAACTTCATCATAGATGAATCCACCATTGAGTGTCTAAAAATAAAAAATAATAATTGGAACAAAATCAACTACCTCTCTGATTTACATTTTAAATTTTAATCTCATTTGACTATTAAAAAAAACAACATGGTGTACTTAC
This sequence comes from Tenrec ecaudatus, assembly GCF_050624435.1. Lineage (NCBI taxonomy): Eukaryota > Metazoa > Chordata > Mammalia > Afrosoricida > Tenrecidae > Tenrec > Tenrec ecaudatus. The sequence continues at coordinate 139,428,241 of NC_134540.1, read as the reverse complement.
TTTTGCATTTCTATTCTCACTTTTATGTTTATTTTATAATTAGAACTAAATAGAAATCTTTTCTTCCTTTCTTTGCATAAAAGAAGGTTGTAAAAAACCTAGATTACTATTGGTCTATAGTACTTCTATGAAAAGTAATAAAAATATAGGAATGCATTGAACAACTGTTGATGTTTATAATATGTCAGGTAGGTTACAAATTTATTTTAAAGACACATGATGTTTTTTATCCCTACTAGTTATTGAAATTTTAAGTGAGTGATACCTTCTTGACACTCAAAGTTTCACTGATAGATTTTGCTTAGGTCTGAAATTTTTCTTACCTTGTTAGGTGCTGCCCTCTAAAGATAATCACAAATAATTTTGGCTAAAATCTCAATTTTAGAAATGCAGTTGCCTTTTATAAATCAGAATCCTATTTTACATTCAAAACAGAAAAGGTGTCAACAGGATGGATTAACTTAATGGCTGCAATGATGGGGTCAACCATGAGCACTTTCATAAGAATGGAGCTGGACTGGGTAGTGTTTCCTTCCATTATATCTTTGGTTACTATGAGTCAGCACCTTCTAGATGGCATCTAATCACTAAAATAATAAACACAGGGTAGAGAAAGGGAGGTTTGGAGAAATTTGGGAATTCATAATAACAAATATAAGAAGAATAAAATGCCTAAAATAGATTGTAGAGCTGATTAAATAACACAATATATTTAAGTTAGGAAGATGTATATTATGTCAATTATATGACATTAAAACTAAAAAATTAAAATAATTAGTAAACATTTTAAAGAAAAACATAATTACAAACATACTGAATTTTTAGACAATTACATTTGCATACCCATATTGAATTCAGTGTTGTTTGTCAGAAATTTATAAAAATAGCATTTTTCACCAATTCAAGTAAACTTATTTCAATGTGATGTGGATATTAAGATGAAGTAATAAATAAAACTATTTATAGAGGTCTAAATATAAGCCTATACATATGTAAATATATTTATATATGAAGATGGGGAAATAGATCTATGTACATATATTTTTAAGGAAGCAGATGGACATTGGGCCCCTACTCAAGTACTCCCTCAACACAAGAACACTTTGTTCAAATAATCCAGCTCTCTGAGATGCTCACCTTCCTGACACGATTGCTGAAGACAAAGTGGGGGTATAAGCAAATGTGGTGAAGAAAGCTGATGGTGTCTGGCTATCAAAAGATATAGGTCTGAGGTCTTAGAGGCTTGAAGATAAACAAGTGGCCATCTAACTGAGAAACAACAAAGCCTACATGGAATAAGGACACCAGCCTGTGTGATCACAAGGTGTCAAAGAGACCAGGTATCAGGTAACAAAGAAAAAAAATCATATCATTTTGAGTTCTTGGGAGTGCAGATTGGGGCCCAAAGCCCATCTGTAGGCAACTGGACCTCCCCTTACAGAAGGGTTACGGGGAGGGGATGAGGCAGTCAGGGTGCAGGATAGCAATATAACATTCCTCTAGTTCTTAAATGCTTCTTCCCCCTACTATCATGATCCTAATTCTACCTCACAAATCTGGGTAGACCGGAAGATATATACTGGTATAGATAGGAACTGGAAACACAGGGAATCCAGGACAGATGATCCCTTTGGGACCAGTGGTGATAGTGACAATACTGGGAGGGTGGAGAGAAGATGGGGGGAAAGGGGAGAACCAATTACAAGGATCTACAAATAACCCTCTCCCTGGGGGATGGACAACAGAAAAGTGGGTGAAGGGAGACAGTGGAAAGTGTAAGATATGACAAGATAATAATAATTTATAAATTATAAAGGGTTCATGAGGCGGAGGGGCTGGCAGGCAGGGAGGGAGGGGAAACAATGAGGAGCTGATACCAAGGGCTCAAGTAGAAAGCAAATGTTTTGAGAATGATGAGGGAAAGAAATGTACAAAGTGCTTGACACAAAGGATGTATGTGTGGATTGTGAAAAGAGTTGTAAAAGCCCCCAAAATGATTAAAAATTATTTTAAGAATTTAGCACATGTGCTCTAATTTTTTAAAGAATTTTAAAATCAATTTCTCTATTTCAGCACTGTTAAAGATATTTATAAGAAATCTAGTGCCACAGTGGTTAAGCACTTGGCTGCGAAGTGAAAGATCAGTGATTCCAACCTACCAGTCTCTGAGCAGAAGAAAAATGAGGCTCTCTGCTGCCATAAAGATTTACACCCCAGGTCAACCTATGGGGTATTTTGACTTTTTAAAAGTTACTGTGAGTCAGAATTGACGCTCAAGCATCTAGCACACATTAAAAAAAAAAAGAAAGAAAGATAAAACAAGTTAGGAAAACTTGATAATGCTCAAAGATTTGATATATTTTCCTGGAATCAAATCTCAAATGACTATTACATATGATCCCAACCTGAATAGCATACATTTATAGCTTGTCAAAATGAAGGGAAGCTATCCAGGAATATTATATCTGAGTTAAACTCGACTCAGTTTTATCCTGCCTCCACATATGCCTGATGGAGCAGGATCTTTGTACCAAAGATAAACCTAGTACCACAAGTGGTTGTGTGGAATTAGGCTAGATCATGACTTTAAAAATATAAGGAAGACAATTATTAGGATTAAACAGAATCTGAAAACAATAAAAAATATTAGTTTGATTATTAGCTTGTGACAAAATCTCTTTCTCTTTTTCTCTCTTGTACCAGATACTGCTATTAAAAAAAGAAGGATTTCAAAATATATGCAGGAATTTTATGATAATTATAGTTTCATTTAAGCTGTGAATTCAGATGTATATTTTAGTTTATTACTCTTTCTATAGATATGTGTATGTATATGTATATATATATACACACACATATAAAATCATTTTATTGGAGTTTCTTATGACAATCCATACATCAATTTATCAAGCACTTTTGTACATATGTTGCCATCATAATTTTCAAAACATTTTCTTTCTACTTGAGCCCTTGGTATCAGTTCATCTTTTTGAAAAATTATTGTACCATCTATTTAATGATTTTTGCATATTTTAGTAATATGAAACATTTTATATGAAAAATTCAGAGAATAATTTCATAATTTAAAAATATACCAAATTACTTTAAAACAGGAAATAGTCAACTACAAGGAATTATATCATGGTTGCAGTTAAATTATCAAGCACTTAATTTGCTTTGTCATAAGTATTTAACATTTTCAATTTTATTTTCAAACATTCTTCATTTACTGCTTACCGTTGTGTGGGTATGGAAAGGAGAAATCCATCAATGTGTGTTTATTAACAAAAAATTCTGCTTTATAACTGTGATGTCTTTTTGAAAATCAGTTCATATATTTCTACTTAGCACTATATTCACGTAAGATTTTTTTAAGCAAATATGTCTCAGTTCTGTGCTTCAATAAGTATTCCAAACTTCTAAAAGCACCAAATGTTAAAATGTTACAATGAATGCAAAAATTAGCATTTTCCATCCAGGATTGTGTGCTAATAATTTATCAACCAATTAAATTTCTACAGAAACAATTGTGAATATTCTAAACTATATCAATTTCTACATGTCAAACTAAAATCTGTAGGTTGTCATTTGATTTAACTTAAAATAAATAAAAGCTTATTTTTGTATCCTTTGTAAGTTAATTGAAAAGATTTAGATTAGCTTTCTCAGACTTTTCCCCCCACTTCTATTTGATGGGGCTGGAAACTAAGAGTCTACAAATTAGATGCATCCTTTCAAAATTTAGCAAGCAAAAATAAGGCAGATGATATCATCTTTATGTGATCTCTGGCTGGCGCTATTTAGTACAGACATAATTTCCCTGTGATAGGATCAAGTATTTGTTTGCAAAAGAGTAGTAGGAGTCACAGTAGCATCATTAACTTCATCAGACACTCTAATCCCTGGTTCATAGCTTCAGTTGTCTGTTCTCTAATCCCCTTGTGTCTGGACACTATTGTGAAGGCGACCATAAATTCAGATCCAGGCCACTGCAGTTGGTAACATAAATTATGACAGCTCCTACTTTCCTCCACCCTCATGAACCCTTGATGAATCATCAATTATTATTATTTTCATATGTTACACCATCTACTGTCTCCCTTCCCCCACATTTCTGTTGTTCATCCTCCTCGAGATTTTTTATATGTCAATCATTGTGATCAGTTCCCCCTTTCTCCCTCTTCTCCTCCCCCCCTTCCCCCTTCCCTCATGGCATCTCTACTCAGATTACTGTTCCTGACATGTTTATCTGTCCTAGATTCCATGGGTCGAGAGCTCTCATCTGTAACAGTGTACATGTTCTGGTCTAGAACGAGTTGTAAGGTAGAACTGGGGTCACGATAGTGCGGTGGGGGATGGCAGGGGGTGGAATCATTAAAGAACTCAAGGCATGTTGAGTGTTTTTTCAGTGCTATGCTGCACCCTGGCTGACTAGTCCCTTCCCTGTTACCCTTCTCTGAGGGGATGTCCAACTGTCTGCAGATGGGCTTTGGGTCTACACTCCAAACCACTCATTCACATTGATATGATTGTTAGGGGAATCTTCTGATGTCTGATACCTGATCCCATTGACACCTTGTGATCACACAGGCTGGTGAACTTCTTCCATGTGGACTTTCTTGTTCCCCTGCTAGATGGCCGCTGGTTTAACTTCAAATCTTGAAAACTGCAGACACTGTATCTTGTAACAGCTGGATACCATCAGTTTCCTTCACCACATTTATTTAAGCACCCATTTTGTCTTCGCCAATCATGTTGGGAAACTGAGCATCACAGGATGTCAGATTATTAGAACAAAATGCTGTTGGGTTGAGGGAGGACTTAAATAGAAGCCCAATGTCCATCTGCTACCTTCATACTTAACATATAACTGTGTGTACATAGATCTACTCTTAAACAAATTCCAATAAATATTTTTAAATTCTGAGCAGGTCTTTTGGTCTCTCTGAGCTATCCTGTGAAAATAATATGTCAGAAACATGGAAGACAAGTGATAATGCTAACATCTTAAAAATAAATAATTTTTGAAAACTAAAGTTAGAAAGGAATGAGTAATTTTATATTAGGCTTTACAATTTTTTTTTACATTTTATTAGGGGCTCATACAACTCTTATCACAATCCATACATAAACATATACATACATCAATTGTATAAAGCACATCCGTACATTCTTTGCCCTAATCATTTTCTTTCTTTCTTTTTTTTTAATCTTTTTATTGGGGCTCATAAGGCTCTTATCACAATCTGTGCATACATCAAATGAGCAAAGCACCCTTATACATTCGTTGCACTCGTCACTCTCGTAATTCACCTTCCACTTGGGTTCCCGGAATCAGCTCAGTTTCCCTTTTTTTTCCCCCCACCCCCCTCCCTCCCCGATCCCACCCCTGGTCCCTTGATAGTTTATAAATAATTATTATATCTTATCTTACACTCCCCGGCGTCTCCCCTCACCCGCCTCCCCCTTGACAATCTCCCAGAGAGGAGGTTACACATAGATCTCCGAGATCGGTTCTCCCTTTCTACATGCTCTTCCCTCCTGGTGTCGCCACTCCCACCGCTGGTGTTGAAGGGTTCCTCTGTCCTAGATTCCCTGTGCCTCCAGATCCCCACTGCACCACTGTACATCCTCTGGTACAACCAGGTCCGCAAGGCAAGGTAGGATTGGGGTCATGATGGTTGGGAGGGGAGGAAGCGTTCAGGAACTAGAGGAAGGTTTTGAGTTTCATTGTTGTTACACTGAACCCTGTTAAGATTTTCCCTCAATATGTTTAATATATTTGCAAAAATAAATTTGTTTAAAACGATTAGTCCTCATGTACTGGAGAATAAAATATCTTAAAAAAACCAATGTTCCAAAATGCTATACCACTTCATTGTCTCAAATATCAAGCACTACTTCTCACCTTAGTATATTTGTCACATTACAGTAGTTTGCTGCAATGTCCCTCAGGACTCACAGACCATGAAGGAATTGGCTTACATAATTGTGGAACCGGTAAGTACCAAATGCTGATCTCTCTCTGGAAGAGCCTCCTCTTCATATGTCAGGCTCATGTATCTCGAGTGGGCCACAAATCAAGTCCCAAGATCTGGAAATCAAGCTGAGGCAAGTCAGATGCAGAATCCAGACCAATTAATTGAAATGTCTGAAAGGGAGAGCAAGTCTTACTTGTTACTCAAGCAAAAAAAAAAAAAACGCACTGAAATTAATGTCAGATGACTTCTGAGTCCTAGGGTAGTAAATCTTTTGGGTGGTAGCTGATGTCTGGATAGTCACCAGATCCTCAGCACTGTTCTGCACGTACTCAATCAGGACGGTGAGATCACTAAGTTGGCTCTAATGGGGTGGTGGTTTTGACTTCTGCAGACTGTTACCCAAGAAAACAAAAGGTAGTGACTTGACTCACACCCCCTAGTCAGGTGAGGACTCAAAATATAGCCCACACAACAGATAATTTTATCCTAAATGGAATTATAGCTAAAGGCGTAGAGGCTAGTACTTGCAATGCATCACAAAATGAAGGGTGTATTAGGCTTGGATGTCTAGGAAAACAAATCTAGTGACACACATCTATGCATAAGAAAGAGCTTTATATAAAGAAGCAATTTTACATGAAGATGATACCACGACCCGGTCCAACTCAAGTTCACAAATCCCTCTAGGCTAGTGATGCAGAATGGTGAACCCAGAACAGCTACCACCAGCCAGTGAGTGCAGTCACGTGGATCCCAGGGTGGTGGAAACATGGAAGGGTACCATCAACTCCTAGGGTTGGCAGCAGTGTCCCAGAAAGTAAGAGAGATGTTACACTCTTATACCAAAAGACGCATGATGTCATGGATGTGGCATCAGGCTGAAAGTTGACTGACAAAGTTGATTCCACCGCTAGACACGAGTGTGTAGTTGACGTAAACCCTAACTACCACAGAGAGCCATATTAAGTAATTAACTACATCTTACATATCAAATAAAATATGAACAAAAACATATAATACAATTATAAAATTTATTATTTTAAAACTAATATTTAATGTTTCACAAAAGTTATATAACATGTAGAAAAGTAAATGCAAAAGTATACTTTCTTATGCATATTTTATAAAATATTTATTTATAATATGCCTATACATAAAGATAAGTATAAGGCATGTGATTTTTCAATTCCTAAGACTTTACAATAAACCAAGTGTACATTATTTATCTAATCTTGGTAATAGTATCTGAGATTAATATTACCATCTTCTTTATTTTATAGGTTTGCAGAAAATGAAATTCAAAAAGTCAAAATGATTTGCACAAATTTACCAGCATTAAAAAGAGCGGTTTCAAAAGAGAACAAACAAAAGCCATGTACATTTTTCAACTTCTTCACAGAGAGAATTAGCATTATATTTCTTTATTTTTTATTAAAATGTAAATTATTATATTCATCAAACGAGCTGCTGAAGTTTTATTTTTATCTTAAGTGAATACATTAGGTATAGTTCATGTATGCCCAAATGGTATAGCCTAAATAGTCTCCTGTTGAAATTCCTATCAGACAGTCATAATATATGAGTTCCCAAGCTAAGAAGGCAGGAATAATAAAACAAACTCTATAGATTTAGTTGTTGAAATGACTGGAAGATAAGAACAAGAAAATAATACTAATTTTTCTAAAGCCTGGCAATACTTCACAGGTGTTCAGACATTTTGGAATACTGATTACTTTTTTAAAGTATATTAAAAAAGTGTATTAAAATAATGTTCAAAGAGAAAAAGCATACTTGGGCCGAAAATGAAAACATTGTTAAAATTTTCATTTCCTTTAATTTACCATATCCATAAAACTATTTAAGCTCAAATATATTAGCTTATATATTAACTCTAACATATTACATATTAGCTCTCCCACTTAATAGTATGCTTTTCATTTTGTATATTTATATTTTAAAAGTTTTTATTATGAACTGCAAGAAGTTTTATAGAGCATATGTTTTACATTAAATATTTCAAGTATATTATGTGTGTTATTCCTGGCAGACTAAAGAAACAAGTCCATAGAAACTCATATGTGCATAAATGTTTTATATAAAGGGTAATTGTACATTAAGAAAGCAACCAAAGATGAGAGCATGTTAAAAGTAACGAAACATAGAACCCAGGAACAGGAATGGGGATAGAGATACCAAAAGGGTAGGGGGAAGGGAGGGAGCAGTGGGGAGGGTGGGGGCCACCGATCGTAAGGAATGGCACATAACCACACACCCCCAGCCAGGGGCAAGAACAACAGAAAGCAGGGGGGCGGGGAGACGACAAACCGAGTGAGATTTGAAAATAGTCAACAATCTACAATCTATCAGGGGGCCATAAGGGGTGGTGGGAAGGAGGGAGGATAAAAAACGAGGAGCTGATTCCAAGGGCTCAATGAAAAGCAAATGTCTAGAAAACAATGATGGATGTACTAATACGCCAGACATAATTGATGTATGATTTGTAACAAGAGTTGTAAGAGCCCCCAATAAAATGGGGAAAAAAGATACACAAAGAGTACATGAAAATATGCTCAGTAGCATCATTTACTAGGTAAGTATATATGAAAACCACAAAAAATGCCATTTTATATACACTAGAAAGTATATAATAAATAAATTATATTATATTGAGAATATGGAGAAAGAAAACCTTCATTCATTGTTTGTTTGATGAGATACGTTTACTCTTGAATGTGCTATTCTCAGCATGGAAAAGCCATATGATTTTCTGATTCAAAATGACCAACCCCAGGAGCACTCTTTAGAATATTGAAAACAAGGATATTACTTGAGGATTAAGGTGACCCTGACTCAAGCCATTGTATTTTAAATTGCCACATAAGTATGTGAAAATTATATGTTGAATAAGGAAGATGGAAGAAAGATCTATATGCTTGAATTGTGCTGGCCAAGACTGTCTGGTAATAAACATCACAAGAGGGCTCTTTGAAGGCCAGGTTGGGGAAACTTCATCTCACATACCTACATACTCATCAGGTGTATGCCTATGTATGAGGAGTCCCTGAAGTAGGACATCATGCTTGGTAATGTGGAGGGCACAGAAAAAGAGGAAGGCCCTCAATATTTGATTGGCACAGTGGCTACAGCTTGGGTTCAAGTACAGTTACAATTTGCATGACGGTACTACTTTATGCAGTGTTTTCTTCAGTTGTGCATAAGGTCCAGGTAAGGAGGAGCCAACTCAATGTCACCTATCAACGACAAAATGAACCAGGGAAATGTGTTTATGAGATCACATTTAATCACAGTCGCAATCTAAGTGCAATGAATTCTTGTGAAGTTACCCTACTGAATTAATCACCTTCATAAAGAGATCTCTAAAGACAGAGATGATAGAGAGAGGTGTGGTGAAGGAAGCAGGTGGTGCCTGGCTATAAGAAGGAAAGCATCTGCGGGTTTTTTTGTTTTGTTTTTTTAAAACAGAAGGGAGGTTCTTTATAAAAAGATTATTTTATTGGGGACTTTTACAACTCTTGCTACAATCCATACATCAATTGTATCAGACATGTTTGTACATATATTGCCATCATTCTTTTCTAGATATTTACTTTCCATTGAACGCTTGGGATCAATAGAAACCAACCTTGGGATGGTGCCCAGTTATCAAAAGACATAGCATCTGGGATCTCAAAGGCCCAAAGTCAAAAAAGCAGTGAACTCCCCCTTGTGGCCCCCTGATAGATGATTAAATTTTATTATCTTCATATCTCACACCAACCGCTGTCTCCCTTCCCCTGCGTTGTTCTTCCCCCTGGGGGCTTGGGGGTGGAGTGGGTTATGTGCCATTCATTGTGATCGGTTCTCCCTTCTCTTCCTTCTTCTACCCACCCCCACTTACCCCTACCCTTTTGGTATCACTATTTTTAAAAATCATTTTATTGGGGGTTCGTGCAATTCTTATCACAATCCATACATACATCTATTATGTCAAGCACATATGTACATTTGTTACCATCATCATTCTCAAAACATTTGCCCTCTACTTGAGCCCTTAATATCAGCTGCTCATTTTCCCCTCCCTCCCCACTCCACCTACCTCATGAACACTTCGCAGTTCATAAATTATTATTATTTTGTCAACAGGCATTCAAGGGTGGTGTCAACTAAATTCACACAGAAGAAGCATGCTAGTCTGTATGATTCCAGGGCTGTATAACATAGTCAAAGACGGGAGGAGGGAATAGTATTGGCGCTTAAATTCTGAGCATTCAGTTTGCAGAAGGCTATGAATTAGAGTGAAAGTCCCAATTACATGAGAGCCCACATGGACTTAAGCCTCCAGGGAACCCCCTGTGGCCCTAGACTAGGGGAGTGGACCACCTTGCTACCAGAGGAAGAGCACTGAAAGTGGATTATTGTAATCGGGTTAAAATTTAACACCTTATCATTTGATCTCCATTTTGACCAATTTTAAATTTGTTCTAGTTTTTTAAAGTTTCTTTCCCTGTTGATGTTTTTCTATGTTTTATTTTGTTCTTGGGGTTTTAGTTTCGTTTTCTGATTTTCTGTATTTGAAATAAAGTGAAGGTAAAACTATCGAGACAGTAACTGAATTAATGATGTTTCAGGGCTATGCTAGGGACGCTTGGGGGAAAATAGGGACCTAATATTAATGAGTACAGTAAAGAAAAATGCTCCAAAACTGATTGTGTGGATGGATGCACAATTCTTTCCCATATTATTCAATTGTATGATATGTGCATTGTACATCCATAAAACTTAATTTTTAATTAAAATTTTCATTTGAAAAAAAGAAGCAAAAATTAACTGTTCTGTATATATTTTACAGGATTAGATTCAGGAAGAAATTTTTGTTGGTATCAAATATGTTATATTTTCCTGGTTATGCATATAGAAAATGGAATAAAAATGATAGGCATAGGGTATCAAGCTGTGTGCTGACAAATAATACCATTTCGAGTTTTTGCTTAATTATCCTGTTTATTTTCTTATAAAAGGCATATCAATGATCATGACCCTACACAGACACACAAGAATATTTCCTGACTCATAGAAATTACGGCATATGTATTAAATCTCAATTACTAATGTATATTTTAATTAGGTTGTATTATGCCACCTGTGTGCTTAAAACCATCTACTTACTGTCCATTGTCTTTAAGAGCTCATTCAATGGCTGTCATGACTCAGAAGAATTTGAAGCTCTCATATAGATTAACTTAGAGCATTTTATTGTAGTAGTAACTTTTCTTTTTAAAATGTCAACTTTCAGAAACTAAAAATAAATATGAATAATTATAGATTAGAGCTATTTATTTAATAACAGATATGGAGAATTGCAGATTAAATATGTTGATGAATGACAAAACATCATGCTTCTTTCTTGTTTAGATGAAAATACACTTCTTAAAAAGGTGATAAAATATTCGCTTACACTCGTATCCACTATGTAAACAATTAGCTAAAGCACAAGAAATAGATGAACCAGCTCTCTCTGCTTTCCTTCATCTTTCAAGCAATGTGACAAAACCAACAGCAAGATGTTTTACTTGTAATTCAGTTTTACAATTCTAGACACAATAAACTGGTAGCGTAATTTCCCTGGTACTACAAGCATATGAACATGTGAATGATATTTGTAAATTAACAGTTGCAGACACTGTATTGAATCCAACACACAGAGGTTATTGAAGCTTTGCCTATATGTCTTGCATAAATTTTTAAAAATCTCAACCATTTTCTCTTCAAATATTTGTTTTCTGTCTTTTTCCCTCTGTGTCTTTCCAGGAAGTCCAATTATTTAAATGTTTTCATGTCGAATTTAGTTTTCTTCTTAACCTCACATGTATTACTTTTGTGTAGCTATTTGTGATTCACTGTATATTATAATTCACTCCACTAATGATATTATTTTATATATGTATTGTTTGATTTATGTTTATTTTAACTTATCTCATTTTACCTAGAAACTCTTTGCTAATAAACCTGCATATCTCACTCTTAATCTCATTTATTATTTTTCAAGGGTCAAAATGTTCATTTTTCCTATCATCATTAATCTCCTTGAATATCTACAAATATGCAGGTTGATAATTACGATATTGGTTATATTTTGTCTTCTTAAGGAAGAAACCCCTGTCATTTCCTATTTTGTATTGGGAAACAGAATGTTTTAATTATCCTTCCTATCCCCAAGCCCTACCGCCAACCCCCTCGAAGCTGCACATGTGTTGACAGTTGGATTGTCGAGTATCTCTCCGCTCTGCTACAGAGCTTGAGGTTCTTGTGTGGGGTCCAGTAGTCATCCGTCTCGTTGTCTATATAGGACTTTGTCACAGGAAATGCGTTTGAATTCTATCTTTGCAAATTTCTATAAAACATAGACAAAGCTATAACATTATTATTTTTACAAACTTACTAGGTGATTAAAGTGATGGACATTATGTGTCTTGTAATAACTTTAATACAATTCTTATTAAGCTGATTTGTTTGTTGAATATATTGACACAAAATCTTTAGAATTTTCCAGGATCACAAAAGTTCTTTAAATGTTAAGACAAAGATTAAGAATTATTATTTATAAAATATGATGGAGAACTTACTTTTCCTCTTCAGATTTTTTTTCCAAATAATATTTTTTTCTTTATCTTTTTTGTTGTTTATGTGTGTGTGTTTTCAATCGTATAAAACTTTGTTGTAAAAGCACTACCACAGTTTCAAAACATGTTCTTCTTCCTTGAACTCTTTGATTCCAAGTACCCTTTCCCACCCCACAAGTCCCCTGCAGTATTCCCTGTTGTTGTCTCTACAGATTCACCTTGTCTGGGTTTCATGTTCAATAAAACGCATAGCAGAGAGTCAAGACATCTACCAAAAATGACAAAATGCAACACAGACAAAACCAAATATGAAAAAGAAACAGGAAATATTCAATAGTCATGGCCAACACCACAATTTAAATTCATCTAAGTCATCTTCAGTCTTCTTTATTCAATGTCCAAGTTTAATCTTTATACGAGGTAATTGAAAATACCCTGGCCTGCTCAGGCATATTTCAGTCCTCAAAGTAAGTTCCTTGCTTTATAACACTTTCAAGAGGGAGTGTGCAGCGGTTACCAAATGCAATGCCACATTTTATTTCATGACTGATGCTTCTTTGAGCATTGATGTTGGATCCAACCTCTATGTAATCCTTGACTACTTAATTTTTTCCCTCCATTTATCATGATGTTACCTACTGGTCCATTTGTGAGAACTTGTGTTTTACATTGAGTTGTAATCTGAAGGCTAAAGTCCTTGATCTTTATCAGCAAGGGCTTCAAGACCTCGTCACTTCCAGAAAACAAGGTTGTGTCTTCTGCATATTGCAGATTGCTAAATTGTCTTCTGTGATTTTGTGTGTGTGTGTGTGTGTGTGTGTGTGTGTGCCAACATGGCACCTGTAACAAGAGGAGTTTAGCTTGTCAATCAGGTGACAGCGTGGTGACCTCCTTTGCAAGTGTGGCCAAGAAAAATGGCTCTCTGTAAACTGACTTCCCTCTCTCTCTCCCTTCACCTTCATGTCAGCAAGCCACTCTGAGACCTGCTAGAACCATTGCCATTGGATCCATGACTTTGCACCCACTGGCCTGTGGTGTTCCTGCATTCTTCATCATTACATGTGGCTGAGTGAGTCTGAAAAGGGACTTGTTGACTAACATTGAACTTCTGGACTTATGATTGAATGGGCAGGGACATTTCCTGATATATAAAGCTTCTTGATACAAAGTTCTCACTTACACATACATGGGTGTCACTGGATTTATTTCTCAAGTCAAACATTTTCCTCCAATCTTGATGCTGAACTTACAGATGGCTAGCAGATGTCTCGCTTGCACGTGATATAGAGAAATCAATTAAATGGTGCTGTATTTGATACAATTAGACATGTACAAATTTGAGTTTGGCACTTGCAGGTTTTTGGAAGTTTGGGGCTAAAGCTCAGAGGCAGTTTTCACTTATATAACATTTCTAATAATCTGGCATTAATATATGCAAATTTTATTAAAAGTGAAATAGTTTTATCAAAAAAAATCTTCAAGCACAAAAAAATTTGAGCTCCTAAAAGATACCCCCACTCACAAAAAATTAGTACTATTTTACTCATGGGGCGAAAAATATTGCTTTAGCAAAGAGAAAAAGCCAAGCCTTTCTCAGATTGGTGGTTGCATATTGTGTATACAAGAAATACAAGTACAATGATCTTTATATCTGGGTCATCGCTGGAAGTAAAGATGAATTTTAAAATATTCATGAGGTTGCTGCTGAAGTTGTGTTGTAAAATTATAATATTTGGTAAAGGTTTAATTAAGCTTTTAAAACACTTTAATTAATTAATTTATTTGTTCATGCTTTCTAAGGCTATAAGCGATTTCAGCGCTGTAAATTCAGAAACTGAAAAACATAAAAGTTATGAAAAATATGAAGAAACATAGTTGACTTTAATATCCTTGGTTCTCATTATCCAGAAAAATGAGTTAATTTAATTAAGTTAAATATCAAGTTACAGAGGTACTACTTTATAATTTAGTGACCTTAATTTAATGTTGTAATATATATATATATATATATATATATATATATATATATATATATATATATATATATATATACACAAAATTGTTCCTCATAAATGGAAGATTTTTTTCAGGAAGAAATATGGATTTTTATATTTTGTGGTGAATATTCACAGTGATATATTATTCTAAAATGCCTAAGGAAATAAGAATTCATAATATGAACTCAACCTTATTAGCTCAGATAAATTCCTTTAGATTTTAATAAGTAAAAATGTATTATTTTCCTTTATCTTAAGTTGAATGAGTTTTATATTACTGAGTATTATAAAAGTGAGAAATGTAAAACTTTAAGAGCAGGAAAAAACACTTACGATAAGTTTTGTGACAATTTTACTGGACCTGGGTGCTAGTCTCCACTGCGATCGTGTCAATTTTGAATGGCAGCCACCCAATAGGGTAGACTGGACTTGCCCCCTGTGGGTTTCAGACACTGTAACCCTTTATGGGAATAAAAAGCCTCATCTTCCTCTCATGGAGTGGTGGGTGGTTTCAAACTGCTGACCCTGTGGTTTGCAGCCCACGTGTAACTCACGCACTACCAGGACTCCTTTAGGATTCACAGTCTAAAAAGGCATTGTTTTCCAATTGGTTTCAACTCATAGCAACCCCGTGGAGCAGGGTTGAGCTGCCCCCATGGTTTTCAGGACTGTAATTTTTCACAGGAGTGGAAAACCTCCTCTTTCTCCCTTAGTGGAGTTGGTGGTTTCTAACAACCACCAACTTATGCTAAACTTGTGATTGGTTAGCAGCCCAATTAGCACCCACTGTATCACCAGGGCTCCTAGGTTTCTCAGTTGTTTAGCACTAATTCCCCATGATATAAATGGATACAATGTAATCCACTCTGGGATGGTATCTACCATAATGTAATCAATTCTGGGAGCAGTCAGCAGTGGTGGAGTGGAACCTCCTTTATTATGTCAATGGCTTGATGCAATTGAAGAAAGATTCCTGAGGGGTGTGGCCTGTCCTTTTAAAGCAGACTCCATGGGAAAGTCTGTAACTTTTGTTAGATCTGGATCCTGCCTCTGGTTCATTAGCCTCCTACCGTATTGCCCCCCAATCTCTGGAGTTATAAACAGACTGCCAAACTTGCATTCAATGTACTGGTTATCCACCAACTTATGCTGTTCCTGGTTCATCTTCCTGCCTCCTGGTGTGTCAGCCTCTGTAGGTACACAACTCAGGAGATGCTTCAACCTACCATCTGACCCCTGACTTAAACTTAATTTGACTTATCTACTTCTACAGCTGTATGAGCCATTTCTTGATAGAAATTTCTTTCTATATCCACACATATAAATATCAGATATTTTGCATCTCTAGAAAACTTAGATTAACGGAAGACTTTACTTGTGATCATACATAAATTTGGCAGACACTATTTTTACATATACTTTTGTATGCACTATAAACATATCTATGTATTGAACAGAGCAAACAGCGCACATGGGTACCCAAACTTCTTGGTCACAACTAAACATCTTAGGTCACTGAGTCTGGAGACTTTGAACCAAACTCACAGATGATGTAAAGAAAAAGGAAAGACAATTAACAACAAAACATGCATTGATTATATCAGTTTCTGTGGATGGGGTTCTGATTAGGCCTAGATGGGGTGTCATTCATGAAAACCGCTATTTAATGTTTCTTCTTGGACAGTGATCTCATTGAAAGCTTATGTCTTATTTGAGACTTGCTGTTTATTGGCAGAATTCAGTTCCCTGCGGTTGTAGAATGTAGTCCATCAAATTATACAGTGTGCCTATATCACATAGATTTTCAACAATAGGAGATGTGTTTCTCAAATGTCAACAAGGAAGCCTCCCTGATGTTTTGAGTTTCTTCCAGAATTCTCCTCCCAAACCAGGGCACCTGGAATAAATTTGGATAAGTAATAATCAATGAGTTAGCATTCTTGTTTTAAAATAAAAATCAATTAATCTTTGTCATTTATCATAATCTGATCATTGAGATTATGCTGCTGTATTCACAGGTCCTGCTTTCACTTGAAGGGGCACTGGGCTGCATTGGTTTTTGCATTGAATTGCTAGCTGCAAGGCCAGCAGTTTGAAATGCTAGTACTCTGTGAGAGAGAGATAGTTTTCTACCACCATAGAGATTTGTAGTCCAATAAAGCCACAAGAGATTTCTTCTGTCCCAAACGATTTTGTGGGTCAGGATAAACTTGATGGCAGTGAATTAGTGAGCCTAAACTTAAGGGGATGGGATTATAAAAAGAGGTGCCCACTAAGGGTCTTAGAATTTGGTTTATCATTTTAAGTAACTATACTACAACCTTAACAGGTGTTGTAGAAAGGACTTCACATTACACCTTTGTCACATTATTCAACATTGTTATGTTATTTATTTTAGCCTTGTTCCCAAAATCTTTCAAAAATTATAATAAAAAATTATAATATTTATATATTATAAATTGTCCAACCTAGCAGGACTTCAACACTTTATGATATAGAAAGTCTCATATTTCTAGAGAAGAGGAATTTTTTCAATTAGAAAATAAATTGAAAGGTCAAATTTGTCAAACAAATTCATGAAGAAAATGAAACAATAAATAAATATAATATCAAGGCAAGATATTGTATTGTGTTGATTCCTGAATAATTAGTGTAAGTCGGCAACAAAATTATGAACAGAAAAATATTTTAAATCAAAATCCATGAAGGAGGAATAAATATGAACTATTCAATGATTGAGGAAAATTACTGCAAAAATTTCCAGTCGGTTATTTCTAACTTTATTTCTGGGGTTGTCATGTAGGATATATGGAATATGGTGGTGACTTTAGATTTGGAAGGGCCAAGATGGATTTATGACAGGATATATTTTTGACATTTAAGCAAATAGAATATGAGATTGGATTGAGTATTTGGGGAGTTAAAAAAAGGAATGAAAAGGAGAATTTATTTTGTCACTTAAAAAAGTTAATTGCATTCTTCAGGTCAGCTGATTTTATAAAGTTCAGATGCATATTTTGAATGGTTTATAATTTGGAAATATTCAGTAATGCAAGAGTGAAATAAGAAAACTCTTCAACCTAGTGAAAATTTATGTGTTCAATATTTAATAACAAAAAATAAAAGTATAATTTTCAGAGATTAAATATAGAATATAAGAAAAAACAGACTACTATCTTTTTCTCACAATATAATGTAAAATGGGAGTAATGCCTTCGAAGCATTGATTGGAAATGCTAGGGAGGATTAGGCAACAACAAATGTACATTAAATATAAATGAAAGTGCTTGACCCAGGCAGAGGGAATCTTCATGACATACACCATGGTCCAAAGCTGCTACCTTTTCAAAATAAATCATTAGTGATGACTACTTCTAGAGTACAATTAGCATATTGCTAAAAGAAGCTGGTAAACTATTCATTATGATCTGTTAACTGGCAGTTAAATAGATACATCATTTAATTGCTTTAGGATATTCACCTACAGCATATGCCTTGCAATTTTTATTTAGTCATTATGCCAGTAAATATTAGTTATTAATCTCTGTGTATTTTTCTCAGCTTAGGATGAACTGCCACATAATTATGAAACAGTAGTACATGGGAAAATCCTTTGTTTAAAAAATGTTTAAGTAGCTAATGAATATAAAGGACTATGAGTGAAAAGCAGAGTACTATTCTGTATTCCTATAAAAATTGCAAGCAATTAAATTATCATCCATACGCTAAAACTATCTATAAGCACAATAGAATTAGCAACCATAAAATATTCAAAGAAAGTCCTGCATGATGAGAGAACAAGGGTGACTAATACAGTGGATAAAATGAAAACCTAAGTGGTGTGATTTTCTATTGTTTCCTTTCATTATAAGCGGTTGGATACATACTTAAACGAATGCCCTTTGAAGAATGAATAAACTAAATACACTCTACAAGGATGTCTTAATCCTAGGGCTATTGAACTCGTCATTGTCACCTTGTGGAAGATAATGATAGGGCTCTTCTCATTGTCTTTATCTCAGAGGGGCTTTTCTGTATCACCTCCTCAGCATGAAGATAATGGATTTCTTTTTCACGCTTATCTTATGTTTCCTATGTGTTTTATATTGTACTTTGCAATGTAAAACATTAGTTAGGGACCTTCTCTTTTTACTTTCTCTGCATTTATCGTCCCCAAGCCCCTGTCTATGGTAACTTCCTAAAAGATAAGAATATCTTTCTCTCTTGGGTGCTACAGCAGTGCAGTTTTAAGACATGGTAAATCAAGATAAATAAAATAAAAAGGATTAAGGAAAGAGGAAAAATACTAAGATATATATTTTACCCTGTCCAGTATTACTTTCTACACCAACACTGCAGCCAGCACAGTTGATGAATACAAGTCTCGTTATGTCACATTATCAAGACATCTTCTTTGCCTATGATTCCATTCTTCCAGCATAGGGAGACCAGAAGGCTCTCCGAAGAGGGTAATAAAGCAATAAGGGCAGGAGTTCATTCTATTATGTGTGTGCCTGGATATTATTACCCAATATTTAGACACGTACATGCATCACATTTGTTTCTTGATATTTCCGCCAAACTCACTGCCATCAAGTCAGTTCTGATTCGTAGCAACCCTGTAAGGCAGGATGTAAATGGCCATGTGAATTTCTGAGAGTGTACCTCTTTCCAGGAAGAGAAAGCCTTATCTTTCTCATGTAGAGTGGCTAGTGGTTTCAGACTGCTGACCATGTGGCTAGCAGCCCAAAGTATAACCCACTACACCATTGGGACTCCTCTATATTTGGCCGATAGGTAGCTATTAGCAAATTATAATACCTACAGATAAATGTGATCAAAATAGTTTATAAAATAGCACCTGGTTCTGATTTGAACAATTTGGGGGGAGGTTTATTTTTCCATGTATTACAAAGAGCAACAACTGTAAATCTGATAATTAACAGTTCCTATGATCATGACTCGCAATTATATATATATATATAAATCAGAATATGGAATGTAGGTAGTATGAATCTAGGAAAATGAAATATTAAATTAAATGTAGAACATAAAGCTCAGTATCCTAGACATCAGTGAACTGAAGCAGAATGCCACAGGGCATTTTGAATCAATCATATAGTCTACTATGTGGGGAATAGCACAGTAAAGCAGAGTGACTTCATATTCATCTTTAAAAAAATAACCTTTCAAGATTTATCCTGAAGTAAAATGCTAGTGCCAAACATAAGGAAGTTGAAGACCTCTACTTCAGTCTGACACTGATCAAACATATTCTCGGGATGCATTGATTATTACTGATGTTGGGAGCAAAGAGGAAGAAACAGTTGTTGGAAAGTATGTCCTCAGTGATAGAAACTAAGCTAGGACTTTCACATTAAACATTTTATCAATGTAAACAATAAGAGATAAAATATAGCCATGAGTGTAACCCACTTGAATTTAGAGGCAATATCAAAAATGCATTTGTCACATCGAACACTAGAGGAGCTGTGAGACGGTATCAAGAACATCATGTGTGAAGAAAGCAAAGGGTCATTAAAACAACAAGAACTAAAAGACGAGAAGAGATGTCGGAAGAGATTTTGGAAAATGCTCTTGAATGTAGGGTACAGTGGATGAAACAGATGATGAAGTTCAAGAGCAGGTGAGGATATTTTAAAGGTGGTTTCGTAAGACAAAGTAAAGTATTGTAATGCAAGAATGTAAAGGCCAGGTGTTAGAAAACCAAGAGGGAAGAACATTCTTGGCATTTGTCAAGCTGAAAAAAAAATGAAGTAAAAATTCAAGCTTCAACTTGAAATGTGGAAGGATTCTGTGTGTAGAATATTTAACAATACTGGACACATAGTAAGAAGATGAAAATATGAAGAGCCAGTGTGTCAAAAAAATGGGTTGATGTTTAAATATTTCAGAAAATAGTATATAATTCAGAATTGGTGATATTAAAGGAAGAAGTTCTTACTGCACTGAAGGCATTAGCTAAGAACACAAAACAAAACAAAAAACCCCAAGACTCCAGAAATCAATAGAATACCAATTGAATTGTTTCAGTAAACTGACACAGCATGCGAAGTACTAACTGGCCTCTGGAAAAAGATGTGAACTACCTGGCCAGCTAATTGGAAGACATCCAGATTTCTGTTCATTCTAAAAGTGTCACAGAGAATACATAGCATCTAAATTATTTAACAATATAAATCATATGACATTCAAGGAAAAATGTCACTGAAAAGGATTTTCAGATTGTTCCAGCAGTACAAAGCAGTGTGCCTTCACAACGTCATGATCCAATCCAGAAGGCAGTCATGGGATAAGTAATATCTGTGTTTTCATCAAATAGAGCTTGACTTAAAGCAAACCATAACAGAAAAATGTTGATTTGTGATTTACTGACTATGCAAAGCAATTTAACTGTGTGGAAACTAAAAGTAATTTATCTTTTCATAGTCAACGTTCTATAAAAATTGGGAAATTATACTGAAGTTTTTATGTAATTTTAGGGAAGTATTGTTGGTAACCTAGGAAGAGGTGTGCTTGCTATACTCCTAAAGAACTGCTAGAGACAGACAGACAGAAATATACAGACAGAAATCTGAAGAACATTTGTAGGAATGGTTATTCGTATGGGGTATCAGTGCAAGGAACATAAGTGTGTTAGTCTGGGTTGACTAGAGAAACAAATCCAGAGACACTTATATATGTGTAAGATAGAACTTTATATCAAAGAGTAATTGTACATTAAGAAAACATTCCAGGGAACTGATTACAAGGATCCACATGTGACCTCCTCCCTGGGAGAGGGACGGCAGAGAAGGGGGGGAAGGGAGGCTCCGGATAGGGCAAGATAGGACAAAATAATGATGTATAAATTACCAAGGGCACATGAGGGAGGGGGGAGCGGGGAGGAAGGGGATTAAAAAAAAGAGGACCTGATGCAAAGGGCTTAAGTGGAGAGCAAATGCTTTGAGAATGATTGGGGCAGGGAATGTACAGATGTGCTTTGTACAACTGATGTATGTATATGTATGGATTGTGATAAGAGTTGTATGAGCCCCTAATAAAACGTTTTAAAAAAAAGAAAATATCCCAGCCCAGTCCAGATCAAGTTCATAAGTCTGATATTAGCTGATATGTCTGATACCAGTATATAATTTCTTCTGCAGACTCGCACAACACATCCAATGATGCCAAATGCTGGAAGATCACAGGACAGTGGGTGGAAAGTCTTGTGGATGCAGTGGCAGTGGAAGTATCTCAGCTCTGGCATGGGTCTCCAGGTGGTTCCTCCAGCCCCAGAGCAATGGTTTCATCACTGTCACTCCAAGTGTCTTGTCAGCAGGAAGATGAAGCAAGCAGAGTGTCTCCCACCTCCAGGGATGAATGCAGGAGTTCTCCAAATCCTCAGGAGAAGTCCATGCCCACATGGAGGTCTCATTGGCTATGGCCTGATTGACAGACTATACTACACCCCTTTACAAGTTGACAGGAGATTATACAACTGCCACAATGAATTGGGATCAGTCTGAGTTTGTTGATATGGGCCAACTAAGCACAAATTCTTCATTCAATGTTTCAGCTTGAGAGTTTAGGAGAGGATTGAACAGTTTATCTGCTTGGGTAATTGGATTGAAAAAATGATCTACATTAAATCAAATTGAAGTACTCAGCCTTCTTCAGTGCACTATAGAACATATATTCACAAACGTATTGGGTTTACCACCTCATTCTCCAAAGACAGAAAGAAAAAGCAAACAAATGAATTACTCAGTGCCACATAGAAATTAAAGACATTTGTACTATAGCTCGCAATCCAGCATAAAGTATAGGCAGCAGCTTTGTCCCCCAGATCATTCCAGCACTCCAAGAGCCATGATTGCTTTGGGAAACAGCAGTAGAAGAAGGTATAGATTTCTAAAAATTAATCCATTTCTTCTAGATCATCACATTTATTGGAATAAAATTTTTCATAACATTGAAAAATCATAATTTCTAGAAATCCATTATTTACAAAATCTCAACAAGCCTATACTATGAGAAAGAAATAGATCTAGTCATTAAAACAATAAAGACCCTCCCAACATCAAAAAGTCAGGGACCAGATATTTCACAAGAGATTTCTATCAAATGTTTAGCGAAAGCTTAATACCAAGTTTATATAAACTATTCCACAATACACAAATGGAAAATATACAACCAACTCAACTATGCTTCTGACACATAAACCAGGCAAAGACACCACCAGAATGGACAAGTACAGAGCAATGTCTCTAATGACTGTAGATGCCAAGAAAGATCTTGAACACAACCCCAGAACACTTCATTCTAATAATCCAGCACTCTGTGAGTCTCACCTTTCTGACACAATTGCTAAAGACAAAATGGGTGCACAAACTAATGTGGTGAAGAAAGCTGATGACAAGATGTAGTGTCTGGGTTCTTGTCTCAAAGGCTTGAAGTTAAACAAGAGACAATCTAACAGGGAAGCAACATAGCCCACACAGAAGATGCACACCAATCCATGTGATCACGAGGTGTTGATGGCATCCGAAGACCCAAAACAGTCATTTTAATGTGAACAAGGAGTGCCAGAATGGAGACCCAAAGACCATCGACAGAAAATTAGACATCCCCTCACAGAAAGATCACAAGGAAGGGACGAGCCAGCCAGGGTGCAGTACAGCATGGAAGAAACACACAACATCCCTCTGATTCTTTAAAGCTTCCGCACCCCACTATCATGACCCCAGTTCTATCTTACAAATATGGCTAGACCAGAGTGTGTACACTGCTACAGATAAGAGCTCCCAACATGCAGAATCCAGGACAGAAAAACCCCCCAAGACCAATAATGAGAGTAGTGATCCAACGAGGGGAGGGGGAAGGTGGAGGAAAAGAGGGAGAAAGACCCAACTGATCACAATGATCACGTGAACCCCCTCCCCCAACCCAGAAAGACGGATAACAAAAATGTGGGTGGAGGGAGACAGCGGATGGTGTAAAATATGAAAATAAAAAATCAAGTGTTCATGAGAGTGGGAAGGTGGGGGAGGGAGGGGAATAAAGAGGAGCTAATACCAAGGGCGCCAATAGAAAGAAAGCATTTTGGAAATGGTGAGGGCAACATATGATACAATTGATGTAGGGATTGTTATAAAAGCTGTACGAAGGCCCAATAAAATGATTTATTCAAATTTTACAAAAGAAAAGAAAAATCATGAATAAAATCATAGCCATGTAATTCAAAAACGCAAAAAATTACATCTAAATTAAATTGGATTCACACTAAATTTGCAAGGATAGCTCAATATTAGAAAACCTATATAATTCATCACATTAGTAAAAAGAAAAGAAGAAACATATTTTATATCAATTTATGCAGAAAAGGCATTTAATCAAATTTAACATCCATTTCTGATTACAACACTCAATAGAACAGGCACAGAAGGGACAGTTTTTGAAATGATATTTATTTCTCCACAAAATAAAACCATATATGCCTGCATATCACTGAATGGAGAGACATTGAAATCATTTCCTCTTCAAATGGGAGCTAGGCAAAATTGTCCTTTACCACCACTTTTATTTAATGTAGTCTGGACATTTTAGCTACAACCTTTAATATATAAAAAAGAAATCAAATTGGCGCAGAAGAAATAAAAATCTCTTTATTTAAAGATGACATAATCCTATATATATAGAAAATTCAAGGATGCAATCAAATAATTGTTCAAACTAATTGAGTAATTTGGCAGCATAGCAGAGTAAAAGAGCTATATACATCAGTTGGATTCTTATTATTAAGGATGACAATACAGGAAAATATATTAAAAGAATAATACCATTTGCAATAACCATACATACAATTTAGGAATAAATCTTACCAGAGAAACAAATGACTTACACAATGAAGAATACAAACTACTCATTCAAGAAACCGAAAGAAACTTACACAAATGGAACACATTACTATGTTCCTGCATAGGCAGGATAATATTGTGAAAATTTCAAAATTACTTTACAAATTCAATGCAATTCTTTTCTCAATCCTACCAGAATTTTTCAATGAAAAGAAAAACTGATTACCAACTTTATATGGAAAAGAAATAAAATGAGGAAAAATAAAACATTAATAAAAATTAAACACACATTTGGGGTCTTTCATGCCCAGAATGTAAAACCTACTTACTGTATAGTCACAGAAAACAAAACAGCCTGGTACTGCTACAGCCATAGAGATGAAGACCAGTTGATTACAACTGAAAACCCAGAAATGCAATCAAATATCTATAGACACCTAATACTTGATAAAGCATTAAAACACATTAAATAGGCAAGAGACAATCTTTTCAACAAATGGTTCTAGGAAACCTGGATCTTCCCCTGCAAAGGAATGAATCAAGACACATACCTCACACCACGCACAAAAACAAACTCATGATAGATCAAACACAATTATTAAAACCATTAATGAAAAATTACGGACAAACATAAAGACCCTCATACAAGAGATTAACACACTACCAAAAACAAACCCACTCTGGAAGACAAACTAAAAAACTGGGACCTACTGAAAATACAACATTTATGCACAACAAAGTCTTCATCAAACCTTTCAACAATGAACCCCCAGATTGGATATGCATATTCAGAAATAATACATCAGATAAGGGCTAATTTCAAATATCTGTAGAAAATTACATCATTTTAACAAGAAAATTACAAATAGGCAATTAAAAACAGGAGCACAAGACATGAGTACACAATGCACCAAAGACAACATCCAAGCAGCTAACCTCTATGTGAAGAAATGTGCATGATATTAGCCACAGAGAAATACAAACTAAAACAAAAATGAGACATCATCTCACATGGAAACCTTTGGCAAAATTCAGTGCAGAAAATAACAACTGCTGGAGAGGATGTGGCAAGATAGGAATGCTTTGCATACCTGGTGCGACTGTGAAGTCATGCAACCACTGTGGAAATCAATACGGCTCTTCCTTAAACAAATACAAATCCCTTATGGACCAGCAATCCCTCTACTGGGTATGTACTCTTAAGTAAATTAAGAGCATAAAATTAACAGACAAACATACACTTATGCTTATTGCAGCAGTTTCCACAATAGCAAAAAAAATGGAAATAGTCAAAAACCCCAACTATAGAGGGATAGATAAACAAGCTTTGGTACATTTACACTATGGAATTGTATGCATCAGTAGAAAAGATTACTCTCTTAAACACTCAAGACACTGACAAAACTAGAGAACATTATGCTTAGTAAATTAATTCGATCTCACAAGGCTAAATCTCTAATATTCCATTTTTATAAGGAAAAACGAAGAAGGTGAAAGTGGATTATACGCTAATGGACAAGACTTCAATAACTCTGAGGGGAACAAGGGCCTGGAGTGAGAACAGGAAAAGTGGAGAGAGATTGGGGAAGAGAGAGTTTTACAGGAAAATAAATAACAATTAAAAAATATAGTACAAATCGCTCCATGAAAAACAAACAAATACATTCCCCATCCCCACTCCCGATTCCTTACCCTTCTAATCCAAATACTGGTTTGCGTGTCTAAAAAGGAGGAAAGGTTAAAGTGAAGTGGACTTGCAGTGTTTTGTGACATACATGTCCATTTCAAAGATAAGGGGAGAAGAAGAGAGAGAGGTGGCTTAGGAAAATGAGCATGTTACAGTGGATGTATCAAGATAGACCCATAGACTCATGCAGTCTCTCAAGGATAAACTTTTTACCCCAATAGAGGTAATATTTGAAGGAGCCCAGCATCCCTAAAGATTGCTCTGCTTGCTATTTTATGTACTCCAGGTTTGACTGAGAGAACTGTTTTGATTGGATTGGATTAAGACACCTAACTACAATGGGACTTAATTCACTTGTGGCAGAACCTAATTGATAGAGACAAGGTGTGCGGACAGGAGAGTCTCTTCGTAGTAAGGATAGCCTGACACGTATGGGCTTATGGTTTCACTTACTTAGAGTTTCCCAAGAATGAAATCGATGAAAAATCTATTAAATCTTTACTTGATCTGTATGAGCAGAATGTTTCTCGATCAGCTGAATGGAAGTCTAACTTGAATCCCCAGAATGCGGAGGTATGACCCCTCAATCCATTCCGAGAATTGAGCTATAGCCTGATGAATGAAGGAGAGGACAGGCATCTTTGGAGAACGTCTGCACTACTCTGCGGAAGGCTTTTACTGTTAGACTTCTCCCCGGCTTATGTAAACGGGTCTACCACCTTTTGTAAAAGTAAATGTTCACTGGAAGAAAGGAAATAATTAACATTTGAGGGGATTATCAGGCATTGGTTCTGAATCGATACTAATTACAGGAACCTCAAAACACTTTAAAGACTCACTAATCAGAATGCCGACTATGGAGGGGAAGTTATTATTGGAGTTGTTGATCAGGTTTTTCTTATCATGGGTGCAGGGTATCTCTGGACCTATCCTGAAGCAATTTCTACACTGCCAGAATGGTAACTTGGGAAGGGATATATGCAGAAATTGAGAAAACGAGCAGCAACGTCAAAAAAGAAACCAAAACCCACATGAGGTCATTGACAAGTGCAATAAGTGTAATTCTAAACAAAAGCAATGGCAGATTCCTGGAGGGATTGTAGAATTCAGTGCCACCAGCAAGATCATGGAAGGTGTAGATAATGTGATGCTCACCGCATCCCCGTTTAGCTGACCTCTTTTACCTGTGCACAAAACAGATGGATCTTGGAGAATGATAGTGGATCATCATAAACTGAACCAGGGGATGACTCCGGTTAAAGCTGCTGTCACGGATGTGATTCCATTGCTTGAGAAAATTAATGTATCTCCTCATTCATGCAGCTAACGATCTGGCCAGTGCCTTTTTCTACATGCCCATTTCAAAAATCCACTAGAAGCAGTTTGCCTTCTGTTAGTAGGAGCAATGATCCACCTTCAGAATCCTTCCTCTCAGTTATTTCAAGTCTCCAACATTGAGTCATAATTTAGTGTGAAGTGATTAGATAGCATTTTCTTCCTCAGAATGCCATGCTGGTCCATTACATCGATGGCATTATGCTGATCTGACAAAGTAAGGAAGAAATATCAATGACTCAAAACTTATTTGTAAAGCATTTACATGATAAAAGGTAGGAGATTAAACAGCAAAAAAAACATGTACTTTCCACCTGGGTGAAAATAAATTTTAAATCATTTTATTGGGGGCTCATACAGGTCTTATCACAATCCAGCCATACATACATTGCTTCAAGCATATTTGTACATTTGCCGTCATCATCATTTTCAAAACATTTTATTTCTACTTGAGCTTTAGTAGCAGCTCCTCATGAACCCTTGATAATTTTGAACTTATTATCTTTTCATGTCTTACACTGGCCAAAGTCTCCCTTCACCTACTTTTTTGTCTGTCCCCCTGGGAAGGGATTATATGTAGATCATTGTGATGGGGTTCCCCTTACTGCCCCACCTTCCTCTTACTCTCCTATTATGGCTACTCTCATTATTGGTCCTGATGGGTTGATCTTTCCTGGGTTTCTTGTGCTCCCAGCTCTTTTCTGTACCTGTGTACATGCTCTAGTCTAGCCAGATTTGTACCTTACAGTTGGGGTCATGATAGTGTGTGGGGGGGAGCATTAAAGAACTAGAAGTAAGCTGTATGTTTCATTGATGCTATACTGCACCATAACCAGCTTATCTCTTCTTTGTGACCTTTCTGTAAGGGAATGTCCAATTGTCTACAGATGAGCTTTGGGTCTCCACCCCATCCTCCCTCTAATTCACATTGATAAGATTTTTCTGTTCTGGGTCTTTGATGCCTGATACCTGGTCCCATTGACACCTCATGATTACACAGGCTGGTGTGCTTCTTCCATGTGGACTTTGTTTCTTCTCAGCTGGATTGCTGGTTTTTATTTTTAAGCCTTTAAGACCCCAGATGCTAGATCTTTTGATAGCCAGGCACCATCAACTTTCTTCACATCAAGTTTCTTCACCAATTTTCTCCACCAACTCTCTACCACTATGCACCTATTTTGTCTTCAGTGATTGTGTCGGGAGAGAAGCATCACAGAAGGTCAGGTTATCAGAACAAAGTGCTCTTGCACTGAGGGAGTACTTGAGTAAAGGCCCAATGTCCATCTGCTACCTTAGTACTTAACATATAAATATATGTGCATAGATCTATTTCCCTATCATTATACAAAAATATACTTACATATACGCATGCCTGTATTTAGACTTCTATATGTGCCCTTTGCATTCCATTTCTTTCCTCTATTTCCTTTTCCTTTCCTCTTGTCACTCTATTATGTTTGGCTTTCATTCGGGTTTCAGTAATTCCTCTTGGCTTCATTGGTCTTGATCAAAATCCACCAGGCATCCTACACCCTCCTCGCCATCGATTTTAGATCACTTGTTCCCTTGTCCCTGGGTTTGCTAACACCCACTTCCTTTACCCCACCTCCCCTTACCCTCTGTCCCCCTGGAAACATTGGTCCCATGGTTTTCTCCCCAGAATTGTTTATTCAACCTATCTTACCTAGATATACCTGAAGAGACAGTAATAATCACAAAAACAAGAGAGAACAAAATAAAGCAAAAACCACAAGAAAACAAAAAAAAATGAAAAAAAAAGTCTATAAATATTTCCAGGTCTGTTTGTTGACCTTTAGGAATGTTTTCTGGTCTAATCTGAAGGAGTCCCACACCCTGGCCCCAAAGACTATATTTGGCATTCCTCGTGGACTTCATTGTTTTGCTCCCCTTGTTGCTCTATTGCACACCCTTAGCATTTTCCCCAGTGGAGTGGGGTCAGTTCGGGCACAATTCCCACACTGTGTCTCCAGTGTTGTCCCCCATAGTGCTATGGGTTAGTGAGGGACGACCTCTCTCATGATGGGTCCAGCCCTATGGTACTCTCTGTATATGGTTAATCTGATCAGGTATATTGCCCTTGGGGTTTGGTGGGCCAGGATGAATTCCACTCTGTTTCCTTCCCTCTTCATTTGCTCCTGTGTGCTCTAGTCAAACCCACCACTCTCCCTGAGCAGTGGCTTCAGTGCTGTCCTCTGAAGTGAATTCTTCTGGTGGGAGGGGGATGTCCACGTAGTTGGGATTTTAGGGGTCTAGTAAGATGGGACAAGTCAAGATAGTCCTACGAAATGGGATAAATTATTGCACCTGGCTTCTCCCACATACCCACACACAAAAATTGGTCCCATGCCTGGTGGAACGTTTTGGACTTTTAAGACAACATACCCCCTCATTTGGATGTGCTACTCTGGCTCAGTAAAACTGAGTGCTTGGTTATATGGATGGGGATGAAAATTAGGAAACCAGCAACACAATGAACTGACACAGTGGCTGCAGCATTGGGCTTAAATATAACAAATGAGAGGACGGTGCAGGACCAGGCAGGGTTTTGTTGTTTGCTTTGTTAGTCCTGTGAGTTGGGAATACACCTAACAGCAACAATAAAAGGTAAATGACATGTATTTCCAGATTGATTGTGTTTTACTCACACTCTATTGACAGAGTACTTGATAATACACCAAATCCAGCCCACCGCCAATGCGTCAATGCACACTCACCGTGACGTGTGGTGGGTTTCTGAGACTGTCACTGTTTATGGGAGTAGAAATCCCCATCTTTCTCACGTTGGAGCCGCTGCAGGTTTCAAACTGCTGACTCTGCATATTACAGCCCACAGCCAGCACACACCCCACTACACCACCAGTACTTGACCACAGTATGCAATTATTTACATTTTGATAATTTTATAAGCAGAAATTATTTCTCCAAGCGCTACACTCAGTATTCATATTGTTAGATAGTTACAGCTATTAGAATCATACTCTTTCCTTTTTCTACATAGTTTACAAATTCTAAGACATTACCGAGAGTATTTTTAGTAGTATATTTTTGGCCAAGCAGTCACCAATACCCCATTTATAAAGTTTATTCTTAAAAGCTGCAAGACTGCGATCACAGACAACTACTTTTTATTCTGTTCTTGCAAAATTAAGAGGGCACAAGGGAATGATAGCGGTTGACCAACAGCACGGGTATTCCAGTACGTCACACACTGTAACTCAGCAGATGACAGTGTGGAAAACCAATAACTGCTTAAAATATGCTAGCCCCAATCTTTAACAAATGCCTTTTTAAATTAAGGGTTAAAGTGATAGTCTATGAGTCAATACATAAATGATGTTTAAAAGGAACCTTTTAAAATAAATTTTTAATGGGGCATCTTACCGCTCTTATAACAATCCATAGATCAATTGAATCATGCACATTTGTACAGGTGTTGCCATCATTTCCAAAACATTTTCTTTCTATTTGAGCCTTTGATATCAGCTCCTCTTTAATCCCTCCCTCTCCCAACCTCCAACTCTTATGAACCCTTGATAATTTATTATTTTTATTTTCATATTTTCCACTGTCAGTTTTCTCCCTTCACCCAAGGTTCTGTGGTTCATCCCCCTGGTGGTGGTGGGGATGGGGTCAGAGTTGTACTTGATCATTGTGATTGATTCCCCCTTTCTCTCCTTCTCTCCCTTCTCCCCCACTTTTGCCCTCCTACTAACATTTCTTACTGAGTAGATCAAAGAACAATTTCCACTACATTGACAATTTTAAATAATAAAATAACATGACCCAAATGAAACATTTTGGGAAAACTCTGTTATATATATGTAATTCTCTATTAAGTGCTCATGATTCTACATATTTTGGTTAATGAAACTGGGATGTAACAACCAACAAATATTTTAAAATAATTGATTATTGTTTTTCTAACATATCAAAATAAACACTAAGGAGGAAAATATCAGATAGATAAACCTAAATCAGATTATTTTTAATGTTGGTAAATCACTTTCTTTTCTCCTGTTTATCTCTTTTATTGGAAGTAAACATCAAACATATTGTATTATAATCAGAGAAATTTTGACCAATTTGAAATGGAATGCAGAAAGGTTAATAATGCTTTCCATAAAGCACCTAATAATTTATAAAGCCTTAAAAATTCGAACATCGAAAGCAAAAAGAGTAAACATGCAGTTAATATTAAATATCTAAGCTAAAACGAAATTTTTGAACATTAAAATAGAAAGAAATAGAGACTCCTGTGAAAATAGAAAGTAGTCAAGCACACGAAGGCATATGCCCCCAAAATGGAATTTTTTTTCAAAGCTTTGTATTTAATTTTTTTCACAAAACAACTTTATCACCTTCAAAGTACTCTCCATTACACTTAATATATTTGTCAAATCTGTGAGTCCATTCTTGGAGACATTTTGCACACTCATGTTTGGTTGGCTGACAGTATCTCACTCTTTCTTTTCCCCACCTCTTCTACATCATCAAGTCATATCCCTCTGCATTTGTAGAAACAAAAAGAAATCACACAGAGGGAGATCAGGTGAGTAAGTTGTGTGGGACAAGGAGGCATGCTGTTTATTTGCAAAAAAAAAAACCTGGCACACTGAGATGGCTCAGTGAGTAGGTGCATTGCTGTGGTGACCAAAACAGTCCCCTGTCTACCACAAATCAGGCCTTTTTAGTCACACACTGTCAGGCAATCTTTTCAGAACTACTAAAGAGGAAGCTTGATTAAAATTCTTACCTGGTGAAACAAACTCCATTTTTTTCTGTTTGGGAAGTTAGAGGACATCCACTTCAACATTTTTTTGTTTTTATGAAATGAGAAAACCGCTTCTACAATTGATTTTTTCCTATAGTGCTATCCTTGAAAGCTGTGTTCAATATCACAAAAGTTTCTGTGGCATTTTTTTCTGAGCAGGAATCAAAATATCACAGCAGCATGCTGTTCTCTTAAATTGGCCATCACAAAAACTGGGGTTTGAGCAAAGCTGCTTTTACAAAAATATTCGCTGTGACCAGAGAGAACATTCCCAGGTGATGCCACTAGGTGAACTAACATAGAGCTTGTATGTGTGTGTGTGTGTGTGTGTGTGTGTCTGTCTGTCTTTTGGTGGGGGGGAAGGTAGTACCCTCTTCTATATCTAAAGTGGATTGCCAAAATAGAAGAGTTGAAGATGGGTCAAAAGTAATATTTGAAGAGAAAATTTCTGAGAGCCTCCTAAGCATTGAGCATCAACTAAAAATGTCAGAAGTTTAGGAGGCTCTCCTCCTCCTAAACCCGAAGATGTAGCTGTGGGTGACTATGGTGTTGGCAGTCAAAAACTCCAAAAATTCGCCAAGAGGTTGACCATGAATTTTTGAGTCAGGGATGGGGATGAGACTTGCACTGACAAAAAAAAAAAGGAAAGAAAGAAATGTGTAAATGTATATTTTGCTAAAAGAACCAATTAATGTGGATGAGAGAAAACCACTCAAGGTAAGATGATGAAAGCTGGGAGCACAGAAATAGGAGAGACACTTTCAGAGAAAAAGCCAAGGCCTACTTAGTGCTAAAGATTGGCAGTGTAAAAGTTGCAGTAATGTGAAATGAGCCAGAATTTCAGAAAGTAATGTGTGTAATAATGCAAAGTTTGCTAAATTACAAGAAAGACTATGGCTGTTGTTTAAATGAAAGAGAAAATGATGCATTTATAGAAAGAGAAGAATCTGTTGTTGAATGTGGACGTTGAATAGAAAACAAACTCAGTCAGTCCTGTATCTATTTTAAAGGCAGGTGAAGATGAAGAAACTGAGAGAGCAGAAGAGAAGTGGGTGGAGATCTTTCCAAATATAAATTAGATGAGGATGAAGGTGAAGATGATGCTGACCTGTCAAAATATAATCTTGATTCCAATGACATAAAAGACAGTAATAAAAAGATGTCCAGTAGCTGAAGTTGCTCAAAGTCTCAATCAGCATATTCATGATCTCCATCATCCCCATCCTCCCCTCAAGTTCAAAGTCTAGGTACAGGTCCCATTCAAAAAATTCTTCCAGTTTGCAGCCAAGATCTAGTTCCAGGTGCTGTGAACATTTGCAATCTCATGGGTCGAAATCAAAATCCACATCCAGGTCCCCCAAGGGTCCTTCTTCTCCTTGAAAGACCTCTTACTCAAGTTCATCGTCTTCTCGTGAGAGGAACAGAAAGAGACGTCATTCCTGATCTTCTTCACCTGGTGGTCACAAAAAATGATGGAGAGCATGGTCACACGAAAGGCGCCAAAGGCCATCTTCTGGATCTTCTCATTCCGTTTGCTGCTCAAGTTCAAAGGAGACATCATATATTAAAATCCACATATTACAAAGAATCAGTACAGTATTGGAAGCACAATTTTTAATAAGTTGACATCTTGGTCAAAGTGCTAAATTTACTAGTCAAGGCGCACGTTTTTCATTGTTCTTTAGAACAAGGCTACACAGTTTTGTAGAAAGCATTTTAAGCCATAATACCCAAAAGAGAATGCTGTATTTAGCATTCGTTATTTAACTACATTTGCTTTCTTTATAACCATCACCGCTATCACCGTGTTATTTTATTTCCTAATTTGAACAGCTTCATTTCCAAATCTGTCTGATCTGTTGACTAAGAAGTACGAGCTTTGCTTACAATTTAGACATAAAGTCTGAGGACTGTTAAACTAGGTGGAAACAGGCAGTTTATTTTAAACTAGAATAAAGAACTCAGCCTCTTGATGTGAATTTATGCTTAAGTGACTCTCTTAGAAGAAATATTGCTATTTTGTAAAATACTCAACCAGAAACATCTGTATTTTGAAATCCTCTATAAAAAAGGGTCCTCAGAGTCACTGTCATCCATTCAACTTTACTTTTGACACCATCGCTTTTAATGTAAAATTATCTTGTGAGTGGTAGAAGAAATGTGCTGCTCTTTTCT
The DNA here is from genome assembly GCF_050624435.1 of Tenrec ecaudatus. NCBI lineage: Eukaryota > Metazoa > Chordata > Mammalia > Afrosoricida > Tenrecidae > Tenrec > Tenrec ecaudatus. Next base: position 139,393,794 of record NC_134540.1, on the reverse strand, counting down.
CCCTTCATGAGATATACTTTTGGACAAGAAAGAAACTAAATCTAATAGCCCATCTCTATTGATATGGCTGGGTAATGAGGAGAAAAAATTCTAACTCTGAAATGTTCATCCTAATATTAGTTTGTATGATATTCTTCAAAGAGTTACTTTGTCACGTGTGTGGGGGTAAGAAGAGCAAATCACAGTGGTTGTTGAGTAGCAAACTGAAGAAAGGTGATGTGCATTTTTCTTTGGGTGAAAGGCCAACATCGATAGTGGAGTTAAATGAATATTGGAAATGTTTTTAAGGAAATTTTAAGTGGTGGTGTTGAAATAAATAAGTGTTAATTCCTGTTTGCATGTAATGTAAGTAAAAAGCCATTTTTGTTTACATTCACTTATAGTTATTTATGGCTTAAATGTTTTCATAATAGGTTTTCTTTTTCAAAATTAAAATCTGATCACTTGAGCTACAATGTATCCTTTGATTGAAAAATGTAGAGCTTTCTTTTAATAGTATCTTCATTGACAATGCAAGGTAACTAGATTAAGGGAAATCAGCAATCTGTACTTCCAGACTTTTTGTAATGAGAGGTTAATTTTATTCTTCTTTAAAAAAATATTTCTTAATACTAATGTCTGCTCTGTTTAAATTTTAAAAAATTAAGGTATCTAGTAAATCAAAGAAAGTGTTCCTTATTTTTAAATGAATGTTTTTTTCTACTGTTCTAAAGACAAAACTTAGAACATCTTATGTAGAATTGCATTTTTGATAGGAGCTGTATCAGTCCCTAATAAAATGATTTTTTAAAACATTTTGTTAGGGGCTCATACAACTCTTATCACAATCCACACATATACATACATCAATTGTATAAAGCACATCAGTACATTCTTTGCCCCAATCATTCTCAAAGCATTTGCTCTCCACTTAAGCCCTTTGCATCAGGTCCTCTTTTTTTCCCCTTCCCTCCCCTCTCCCCCTCCCTCATGAGCCCTTGATAATTTGTACATTATTATTTTTTCTTGTGTTTTCCCAATGAGCACTTCCTCAGTTTTGTTTTGTTTTTTAGTGCTCTGTTTTACTGTTTTTACTGTAGTGTTTACAAGAGTGCTCTTGAACATCCACCTTCTAAATTGCTCAGATAAATTTCTTTTGTATTCTACCTGGTTTATTCTTGCACGTTCTGTAATGAAAACTTTGGCTATACTAAGCAAATACAAAGTTGTACATTTAGCGAATAGAAGTATACAGATAATTCAGAGGAGTATGGTTTAATGGGTCTTAACTAAACTGCACTTGTTCATTTCATAAAGAAATGATGCTGCAAAGTCGCCCAATATAAATAAAGCCTGTGTGTCAAGCCTCAAGTGGTGTTTGCTAAAAATTTCCTAGAGATTTTTAAGTTCGGGGGGGGGGGTGCAAAAGACATTAAGGAAATCTCAAGTAAGAAAAATATGAACTCATTGACCAGAAATCAAACAAAGGTATATACAATTATTCAAACTCATAAAACTAAACAGTTTAGATTGGTTCATGTAAGTCCTGTCATTAATACAATTAATTTTCATAAAGAAATGGTAAAAATTAAAAGATGGAAATTATAGGAATGCATGAAGTTCCTTGCTGTTATTTTACTAGTCATTGTCAGATAAATTCTGACATATGTAACCCCATGTGGACACAAAGGAGCTTGCTCCACAGACCTGTTTTCAGCAACAGATGATTTCAAACACAGAAGCCCCTTCAGGTGGATTTGGACTGCCAGGATTTTTGTTAGTAGCCTCGCACTTGATGCTTTAAATCACATAGCTTCTTAATTCCCAGCACATATTTGAATTTTTAAAAGAGCTCAGGCACGTTAGTAGGTTACACTTTGGGCTGCTGGCCTCAACGCATTTACTTAACAAGAAACAAACAAACTTAGAGGGCCAACTCAATTTGGTTTCAAAGTGTCCTGGTGAGTCCGCATTTACTTGAGAATTGTGAGTTTGATTTAGTTTAGTTGTAGTTTGCTTGTATTCAAGATTATTCCTACTCAGGGACTGGAATCGTACAGGTAGAAACACATTAGAAATGAATGTATGAAAATAGGAAATGTGCTGCTTTGGTTGCTAGGCAGTGCCCACTTGATTTGTACTCAGAGATTCTATGGGCAACAGCAACAAAAGCTACCACTGGGCACTGCCCCTTCATCACAACAGTGATGGTTGAGCCCATGGCTGCAGCCATTGTGTGAATTAATCTTGTAGAGCACTTACTTCAAGTTCACGGTTGCTCTACTCCACCAAGTCGGATGTCTTATTCCAGGAACTGGTGTCTCCTGAGAACATGTCCAAAGTAAGTGAGACAGAGTCTCCCTATCTTTGCCTCTAAGGAATATTCTGGGTGTACTTCTTCCAAAAAAGATTTGTTTATTCACTTACCTGGCCATATTGTTTTAAAAAATTCTGCATCAGCGGCATCATTTTTATTTGTCTTTCTTATTCAGTGTCCAACTTTCACATGTCTATGAGGTAATTGAAAACACCATGGCTTGGGTCAGGTAAACCTTACCCCTCAAAGTAAAATCCTTTCACCACTTTAAAGAGGTCTTGTGCAGCAGATTTCCCCAATGCAATACTTGATTTGCTCTCTTGACTGCTTCTTGGTTATGGAGCAAAGCAAGATAAATTCCTGGATCTCTGTTTTTTTTCATTGTTATTAATTGTGAGTTAATCTATATACAATATCATATCATTCCATAATTAAATCTCTTCAAGCATGAATGGTACAATGAATTCCAGTTTCCAAACATCCTTTTCCTTCTAGAAGTTCTTGACACCGTCTCTCGTTTAACTCATCAAACACACCTGTACAAGCCACAACCCTCCCCCAAAGAAAACCCTATTCTACTTGCTGTCCCTATGGGTTCCTCAGCCCTGTGTTTTACTTTCCCCAAACCAGCAAAAACATATAAAAAAACTTCAAAAGGGTGCACCGCCACCAATGACATATCACTTCGGAGATAAACCCTAAGGTGTACAAATACAAAATAAAATAGGATGTCCTTCAGAGGTTTGCCAAAATAATACATATCCAATATGGTGTATGGGGCATTGATGTAGCAGGACCATGCTTGTCCTCTTAGCAGCAGTTCAGGAGTCTTGGTACGGCTGTCTTCTGCTTCCGCAGACACCGTGTATTTTCCACCTACATGCTCAGGATACAAATGTGTCTTAGAAAGAGTCCAGTCCACCCAGTGGAGGTTCCCCATGGGCTCTCACTGATGCGGCCTCTGGAGCTTGCTGTGTGCCTGGAAGAGCCAGAGTTCAGTGTCCCAGCACTCCATGCCACCTGGCCTGAATTCCCAGGGTGCACCCAGAAGCCGGGTCAAAGTGGCTCATTCCGCGGATGATTCTTTTCCTCCCACCTGTGATGTCAGAGAAGGTCAGAGTTCATCCTTAACTCACACATTTTACAGAATTATACAAGATGTTATCTCCTCTCCAGTCATTTATTTTATAACACACTGAGATTTTTAGCCGCACTTATCAAGCAAATGTATATATATCTAAACTTTGAAAATTACATACATGTTTTATGTAACATATATTCATAGTCACTGTGACAATTTGAACTTTCTCCAGTCAATGCTGACTCACAGCGACCCCCTGTAGGTTTTTGAGCCTATAACTGTTTATGGGAGTAGAAAGCCCAGTCTTTCTCCCCTGGAGCGGCTGGCTGTTTTGAACTGCTGACCATGCAGATGGAAGTCTACTGAGTAACCTCTATGCTACCAGGACTCCTAGAATAGATATGACAAAATAACGATGTATAAATTACCAAGGGCATATGAGGGAGGGGGGAATGGGGAGGGGGGGGAAAGAGGACCTGATGCAAGGGGCTTAAGTGGAGAGCAAATGCCTTGAGAATGATTGGGGCAGGGAATGTATGGATGTGCTTTATACAATTGATGTATGTATATGTATGGATTGTGGTAAGAGTTGTTTGAGTCCCTAATAAAATGTAAAAGAAGAAAAGAGAAAAAAATGATTAGGGCAAAGACTGTACAGATGTGCTTTATACAATTGATGTATGTATATGTATGAACTGTGAAAACAATTGTATCAGCCCCAATAAATTGTTAAAATAAAAAAAATAAAAAAAGAATGGAAAAAAAAGAAGAGAAATTTATGATATATACAGAGTTGATATACAGTGCATTTATATTTGGCTGTAACATAAAATGTTACATCCCCATAGCTAACATTTTAAAGGTTTTTGCTGTTTTTGAAGGAATAAAAGTATTTTTAATAGAATGAAAATTACAGTGATTTATAGCTATTTTGAAAAAATATCTCTTCCACACTCAATACCGAAGAAAACTAGGTACAATAATAAACCTATATTTCCTAGTTGTGTAGATGGGATTATAATAGTCAGAAAAGAAAAATATTTACTGATTTCTCAAAGTGTCAGCAAGAAGATAATTAACAATTCCCTTGCATTGAATATGCCAGGGATATCTGGAATTTTTTTTAAGTATTAAGACTTAATATCTCTCAAGTTCCAATCTACTCAATGTCTGTGCATTTCAGTTTTATTGTTAAGTCAGGGATAATTATTTTTAACACATCATTTTCTTAGTTTATCATGTTGTTACCCATTGGATCAGTTGTGAGAATTTAGGTTTATTATACAGAGATTATAATCCATATTAAACATTGCGATCTTTAATCATCAACAGCAAGTGCTTGAAGTCCTAATCATTTTCAGCAAGCAAGGTTGTGTCATCTATGTACTGAAGTTGTTAATGCCCCATTCTCCTTTATATGATCCAGCTTCTCTGATGATTGGCTCAGCATAATACAGGTTGAACATGTATGATGAGAGCATGCAACCCTGAAGCACACCTTATCTGTTCACACAACTTCCCCTTGATCCATGCACCAGGTCTGCATGAGCTCAATGACAGGTCCTGAAATTCTCATCCTTCTCAAGACTAGCCATAGTTTGGGTTTCACACAGCTGAACACCTATACATAGTCAATAAAACACAAGTAAACATCTCTCTGGTACGCTCTGCTTTCAGTCAAGGTCAGTCTGAAGTCAGCAATGACATCATTTGTTCCATGGCCTCTTCTGAATCGTCCCCAAACTTCTGGCACTTCCTTGCTGCAACAGTTGCTGGGTGACTGTGGTAGGTCGTTTGTTAGAAAAACAAATCCAGTGACACTTACAGATGTGTAAGAAAGAGCTTATGTAAAGAAGGTGGAGATAGTACATGGAGAAAACTTTCCAGACCGGTGTAACTCAAGCCCTTAAGTCTGATACTAGGACAGTCTCTACAGCCAAGGTAAATCTATGAATATAGGTTACATAAAACATATATGTAGTTTTCAAAGTTGACATATGGCTATATTTCTCTTTGGCAAGTCCGGCTAAAGACAATCTTGGAAGGTTATTAAATGACAGGAGAGGACACATGTCTTGTATAATTCTTTAAAATGTGATTTAGGGATGAACTCTGACCTTCTCTGATATCACAGGTGGGAGGAAAAGAATCACCCATCATCTGCCGAATGAGCCACTTCGACCCGGCTTCTGGGTGCACCCTGGGGATTCAGGCCAGGTGGCATGGAGCGCTGGGACACTGAGCTCAGGCTCTTCCAGGTGCACAGCAAGCTCCAGAGGCTGCATCAGTGAGAGCCCATGGGGAACCTCCACTGGATGGACTGGACTGTCCCTCAGACACATATGTAACCTGAGCATGTAGTTGGAAAATACACGGTGTCTGAGGAAGCAGAAGACAGCTGTACCAAGACTGCTGAACTGTTGGTAAGAGGGCAAGCATGGTCTTGTTACATCAATGCCCTATACACCGCATTAAGATATGTATTATTTTGACAAACCTCTGATGGACATTCTGTTTTATTTTGTGTTTGTTCAACTTAGGGTGTATCTCTGAGGTGATATGTCATTGGAAGTTGCCCTCTTAAAGTTGTGTTACATGTTTTTTGTGTGTGTGTGAATCTTGGTAAATGAAAGCCAGGATTGATGAATCTATAAGTGCAGTAAGTAGAATAAGGGTTTGGGGGCGTGGGGTCGCATTGTACAGGAGTGGTTGGTGGGCTAAATGAGAGATGGTGTCAAGCAGTCCAGAAAGAGAAAGTATGGTTGGAAACTTATTGTGGAAGGCATTGTACCATTCTGCTTGAAGTGATTGAACTATGGAATGATATATGTATTAAGTCCCAATTAATAGTAAATACATACATACAAAAACAAAAAATAAATAGAAAATAATCACCGCCATCAGCACCAGCTGCCCAATAAGTGATTTTCCTGCAGCTGAGGTCAGACTTTATCACCATGTGCCAACCTTCCTACCAGTTGAGACTGACTGTCCACCACAGAAAACTCTACTTTGCATCTGCATTTGACAATTCATGGAAATGCCCATATAGCACTCACAAGCAATAAACATGATTGTGGAGTTTATTAAGGAAGTTAAAAAGTTACGAACACCCCGGATTCAATTATTTGAGCAAGAAAGTCTCTTCTCCGCTGTGCCCACATACAGACTTGCCTCTAGTCCTCTTGACCTTTCAGTCAATGGCTCCTAAGCCATTGCCTTTGCTCAGGCCATATCGCAAAGCTGATAGGGCTGTCAACAAAAGTCCAAAGACATTCCATTCTACCATAAACCTCCTCTAAAAGGCATACAGCTCTACTGCCATGTGTCAGCAAACCTAGTTCCCCAATTAAGTACCTGGTGGCATCCCACTCTACAACCCAACCTCCCTACTCAAAGACACTCAGCTCTATTCATGGCCTGGAAAGTTCCCCATTGGGTGTCATGCTCTGAATCTTATTTCTGCATCTCTTCTGTCACTGTTCTCTTGTTCCTTTGGTGCCACGGTTGCCTCGTGGAGGTTAGGTGTACAGGCTGAAACTTGAGGCCAAAAATTCACTCTACTCCTGGCTTAAAAATAAATGTGGTAGTGAACTCCGCCTCTATCCACTATGGTTAAGAGATGGCCATCACATTTTAACTCAGTTAACCGTCACTCATAGCTGAATCCTACAACCCTGTGACTATCTTTCCTTGTTTTCTAACCCAACCCCATTAGGAAGAAGCCCTTTGGTGGTAAGTTAAAAGACTATAGCTAGAAGAACCATTTAAATAATTCACTGCATTGCACTTACTATTAGCATTTAAAATATATATATAAAACCAGAACTAAACTGATTGGTCTCAAGTCAATTCTAAGTGACGGTGACCCTATAGGACAAAGTAGGACTGCCATCAGGGTTTCTAAAGCATAGGTCAATGTCACACAGTTCTCCCTCGGCGACACTTGTGGGTGAAAACTTCCAACCTCTCAGTTAGGAGTCCAATGTTTTAAACACTATGTCTTCCACTCAAAACCAAGTCCACTGCCATCAAATAAATTCCAGCTGAGACACCCTACCTGAAATTGCTGAGACTGCAAATGTCTGTGGGAGCAGTCAAGTATTTTTCTTAAGGAGAGTATTATGGTGAGGAGTCCACTCTCTAAGTCACAGAAACACTAGGTCTTAAATTTGTTGCTTTTCAATCAATTCTCACTCATGATTCCCTTATATGGTAGAGGAGAAACTCTCCGTAGGATTGATGAGAATTTACATATTCAGAATATATACGTTTTCCATGTAGAGAACTTAACGCGTTCAAATGAATGAGCTTTCAGTTAGCAACTGAGCCGTAAGAGTTGACTGTGCGTGAGGACTTTGAAACACTGTGTATATGAAAAGTCATGCAATATTTGCTCGAAAGCACTCCAGTTATGGCAGATTACTGTGTATTTTAGGGGAAATCGGCCTTTGATAATATTTCTAGTAAACTTCTAAAATAAAGTAAATGCTGCCAATGAGGTTTATTTATTTAAATTTATTTTCAATATACCATAACCTGAAATACCTTATTTGCTGTAATGAACATATCAAGGCAATTACATTTGATTTGCCAACTCACGAGTTAAAGACAGTCTGAAAAAGATAGAAGGAGAAAAACAAAGCCCACCTTCCAAGTTTCATTTGGGAGTAGCCTCCTGTGCTGTTGTTAGTCATCCAGACACCTCTAACCCAAAGTGTCCTTACATGTGACAGAACCAAATGTCCCTGGTCCTGTGAGATACACACATTAGTTCCTATACTACATCCCAGTGTGAAAGAAAATGTCGTTTCCTTCAGCATCATGGATACCTATTAGTGAGTTGAATATTCCTCCTTAGAACTCAGACGTAATGCAAATAGATAGCTGATGTTTCAAAATAACAACATAGTCTCACAGGACAGAGCGTGGGTTCCTTTATCGTGTTTTGGAGAATCAAGATTAGCATAGAGTTATTGATGTGGCAAATACCAAATACCCTGAGAGTAGTTAGATCTACAGAATCACTGGGGCAGGATAAAAAATATATTTTCAGAAGTTAGTAAGTAACATAAGCTGTGTTGAAGAAATATGTACATATTGGGCTGACAAAAGTAAGTTAACTTTGGAGGAATGGGAAGACACTTGTTACCAAACAAAGCGCATGAGAGAGACGACCATAGAAGTGCCCAATGATACACCTGCATTCAACAGTTCAAACCTGGTCACTTGATCCCCTCCTCTGATGCACATTGGCCCTGATTTGATTTTTAACACTTTGGGTATTTTTTGTTTGTTTGAATTTTTAAAAGAGCTCAGGCTTGTTTGTTTCTTTGTTTTTGTTGTTCATATTGAGGTTTATTCAGATGTATTTCTTCATGAGAGGTGCTCCTCTTGAATGTTTGTTGTGTATTTTCTATTTTTCAGTATATGAAACTCAGGATTGATAAACTTATAAGGAGAGCCAGTAGAATGTGGGTTTCTGGGAGGTACAGTGGTGGTGGTGGTGAGGATAAAGGGGAGCTGACGTCAAGGATTTCCAGAAGGATAATAATGTTTCGAAACTAATTTTGGTAGCAACTCTACAATATTAAACTATGAAATTATGTTATTAAACTATGAAATGATATCTGTATCTACAAGATAAAAAAAGAAGTTGTCAAATTACAATCTTCATTATTTCTAAACATTTTAAAAATGGATGCCTATAGAAGATGTAAATATAACAAAAGGTATAAATATAATTAAATCCATTTTATGAACTGGCTTTTGTTTGCATGCATTAGTTTTAGACTTATGGTAACACTACATATATGTTGATCTCGTGGTGTAGTGGTTACATGTTGGGCTACAATCTGTATAGTTGGCAGTTCAAAACCACTAGCAGCTCCATAGTAGAAAAACTAGACTTTCTAATCCTTATGTGTCATGATGATTTTGGAATGTGGGTCTTGGATTTTTAGTGTCACTATTGATTAGCATTGACTCAATGGCAATGAATTCATATATATATATGAATTTAAACACAAGAGTGCAGGTTTTATTAGATAGCTATTTTAATTCAAGTGAAAACTTTATCATATAATCTAATAATCAATGAGTAGCTGTTAGGATAAGATTAGCATAATCACTGTTTTTGATTGTCTATTAATGAGGATTTACATTGTTTCCTTAAAAATGTTATTCATTAAATATCTGTGTCTGAATGATTTCGCATTAATCCAAACCCCCACATTGATGACTGTTTTCATTTTTACATTATTTCTCTACACATTTCGTGACCTATCAATATTTGATGATTATATTTTAAAACTGTTGATAGTGGTTCAAAAATACCAGAATTACTTTATTTTTTCTTCTTCTGACAGACACAAGGCTTAGCTAAAAGCATATTTCCTTTCCAATTTTTCAATATATTTTCTATATGAAATATTGTATGCCAAACTCGTCGTAGAACTCACCATGAGTAAAACCCACTAGATCAATCTCCTTAAACACCAGTCTCATAACAGAGTCAATGAAATATGAATTCATGAATGAAAGCAACTATTGCTTTTTTAAACTCCCCCAAAATACAGTAATGCTAGATATGCCAATGCAAACATATTTCTGTCTGCTTTTAAATGAAATACACAGTGCTGTGCTTAACTTACATGGAAGAAGAAATTAAAATTATCTAAGATTCTATGTAATTTTTCATGTCTTCTTAAGGTACTTAAAAACACGGACCTACATACCCAGTCTTCAAAGTGCATGAATACAAAATCCTAATGATTTTTCCTAATTACAGAGTAATCAAATGACATGAAACAATAGGCAGTAGGTTAAGCAGTACTATCAAAGTTGGTTAAAAACTAAAAGACAAGCCAAGAAATTTAGGAAAACCACACATTCTTGCTGATGATCCTTTGTAATGGACTCTATAACATGGTTTATAATTATTATTGTTGTTTTCTTTCCCAGTTGAGCAGGTTAAATAAAATATTCTAAGAGATGAACTCAGTGTTGCCAGCAGTTTTGCAGAACATTCAGAATGTTTTCCCCCTGAGTCAGTAATATTTTTGCCCACTCAAACCCTGATAGCTTCTTACTGGAACTACAAAACCTTAACCCCTTCCACTTCTTCATTTGACCCTTAGATTATCTACACCCTTCAAGGCCTTTGTGATGTGGACATTTCACGCTTGCCACAAAGATGAAAACAGACTTTCAAGTCTGGAGCAAACCTTAGTTCTGAAGGGAAAATAAAAACTCCAACTTGTTCATCATACCACGCAGTAGTTATATAATCTGCTATCAATTTGAGAGGATCAAGAGTGAAGGGGTGGAATGTAGCCTGTCAATCAGGTCATAGTTAGATGACCTCATTTGGAAGCACTGAAGAGATACATAGCTCATTGTAATGGGGACCACGCTCACTACCTGGGAGATATTGAAGCAGATGATAAGACACAGGAACAATGCTAGTACCCTGAACTGGAGGAGCCACGTGGAGACGGCTGCCAGCATTAACATGCTTACAACACCACCGAATCCAAGACTTCCCACCCACTGGCCAGTGATTTTCCTGCATTCGGCATCATTGCATATGTTTTGTGAGGTTGAAGAGGAATTCATAGATTGGTATTGTCTGACGTATGGGCTAATATCTTACTTATGGACTTGATCTGGACTGGGCTGGGATGTTTTCTCAATATTCAGTTGCTCTTAGATATAAACCTCTTTCTCATACACATGAGTTTCTATGCATTTTTTTCCTCTGGTCTACCCAGACTAACACATACTACAAAGGAGCTTAATGACAGGAGCCTCATGCTCCTGAAGCAGGAAAGTATGTGAATTGTGTATTGTTTAAACTTTTGATAGTGGTATCAAAATTTCTGATCAGTTAAATGTGTATGACAGGGAAAAAATCTGAGCATACCAATTCTAAGGTGTATCAAGCTTATTGTCAGAAAATAGTCATCTAAATAGAAACATATTTTTTTTCTTTTTTTAAAAAACATTTTATTTGGTGCTCATACAACTGTTATCACAATCCTTACATATACATACATCAATTGTATAAAGCACATCTGTACATTCTTTGCCCTAATCCTTTTCTTTTTTTTACATTTTATTAGGGGCTCATACAACAATTACCACAATCCACACATATACATACATCAATTGTATGAAAAAAAGAAAAGAAAATTATTAGGGCAAGGAATGTACACATGTGCTTTATACAATTGATGTATGTATATGTATGGATTGTGATAAGAGTTGTATGAGCCCCTAATAAAATGTTAAAAAAAAATCCAGGGCTCATGAGGGAGGGGGGAGCGGGGAAGGAGGGGAAAGAAAAAAAAAAGAGGACCTGATGCGGAGGGCTTAAGTGAAGAGCAAATGCTTTGAGAGTGATTAGGGCAAAGAATGTACGGATGTGCTTTATACAATTGATGTATGTATATGTGTGGATTGTGAAACATATTTTTAATGGCTAAAAAGTGTCCTTCCATTGAGTGAGGACTTTTTCTTTGCAAAAATATGCAAAGACTTGAGATTTTTAAGATATTTTAAATTATTTTACTGGTGGAGAAACAAATTTAAAACCATTTGCTGCTGTTAAGTTGCTTTTGTTTTTGCTTTGTTTGTGACAAGGAGAGGCTGGGTGGGAAGTAAAATATAAACAATTCTTTTTTTGTTTCATGGGACCTACCCAACTGCGCAAACTGAAAGGAATGTTTTATTTACACCCTTTCTCAAAAAGATAAAGATTTTTTGATATATAGTTATCATTTAGTAAGTACTGTCAGTCTCTATACTATAATTAATACATATACAATTTTTAACTATGCCCTTAGAAAAAGTTATGTGTAGGCATTACAGCATGGAAACTGAGATAAGAGTGATTAGTAATTCAAGGTTGTATAAGTTCTATCAACAAAATCAGGATTTTAAGGCTATTATGGTTCTTAAATAATACTTCATTGCTCCTCTTTAACCACTCCATGATACTATATTGTTATTATATAGCTTAATTTCTGTCATATTTTTTCAATGTCTGGTATGATCTTTATTCTGGTTTATTCAATACAATAATTACAGGAGCTATCTTAGTGCTGGCACAACTTTGATGTTTGGCAGTTCTACATAAAGCAATCTAGAGTGGAAATTGAGAAAATGCACATATAAGAATTAGACAAATCTGACATCTAAATGGATATTTACAAGGCCCATCCCCCAAGCATATGTTTCTCTGCATCTGTTTACATTTTTATGTGACATAATTCATAAAACAATTCTGTTTAGGACCCAGCTTACTTTCTTATTAACTTGTTAACATAGGAATATTGATTCCCAAAGGTCATATTCATGCTGCAGGGTTAGGACTTGAACAATCTTTCCAAAGGACACAGTATAATCTACAACGATACGGGTTGTCTGTGTCCTTGCCTTAGTTGTCTTTGCATGTACTTTATCACCCTCATAATTCTAAGGTTTCTCAATAGATGTGCAAAGTTATATATATTTTACGTGTTTTCTAAAATGTTGAGGGCTATGTCATTATACAATTTTCTGTTTAACTTATAATTTCATTGCTGTATTTAAGAACTGTCTGAAGCTTAGCTAGCCATTGGATATTTTTACTAGTTTTCTTTTTAGGAACCAATTTTTTGTAGTTTTATTGTGATAGATTCAGTCATCTATTTTATATTATTATTTATTTTGTTTTATTTTAAAAATAATTGTAAGAATAAATCATTTTATGCTCTTTCTAATTTGCTAATAAATTTCTAGCAAAGTGATATTGACAATTTATATAACATAATTTTAGCAGCAGAATGTAGATCATTACTTAATAAATCATATTTTCATTATAACGTTTGGCTTATCTAATGCATGTAAGCAAAATTTATTGTTCAAATTTCCTATAATTAAAGAAGTTGGGAATTTTCAGCTAAATTAATGAAAATACATGTTAACTTAAAATTTGTTCTAATCATATTCTGAATTACACTATTTTCTCTCTGTTGTTTATCATACAAGACAATGAAGTCATTTTTTTATCAGAAGCTTTAAAAACATTCTCAATATTGTTCTCTGTTGAAGCGCTTTTGTTTGTATGGTTATTGATATTGTGGTTACTAACTAGAATCATTTTAAAATGTGTTGTTTAAAATATTTAATATTTGAAACACCAATAGAGTGAAATACAACTTGTTTCATGACTTTTTAGGCACAGATCATGAAATGATTAATATAATGATTAACATTTCACAATAGTTATATTAGTTTTGTTTTAGTGGCATACAATTTTATTCTCAGAGATTGCATCATTCTCAAAATTCTCTTGTTCTTTTATATTATCTTTTACTGTACAGTTGGCTCTGACTCATAGCAACATTATGTATAACAGAACAAAAATTGTACATATTTACATATAGCTTGAAATGTGTTCATTTGTTGTATATATTCAACAGCATTGCGTACGAACAATAATTTGGAAACATAATCATAGTTTCAAAAATAATTATGCCAATTAACTATAGCCTCTAAACCAAATGTCTCAAGAGTTAGGCATATTCTTCAGGCATCTAACTCTTGAATTCACAAAACCCAAATACAGCTATAAAGCTCTTCAAAATTCAGTGCAATGTGTTGAATGGTGTTAGGAACTCATAGTTTTATCTCACAGAAATATATATATATCATACATGCATGCATTTTATGTTTAATGAGCAATATTTTAAAGTTATTTTATCTCATAATTTGACATGAAATAAATTGTAATTTTTTACACAACATTCGCTATATTCATGCCTATGAATACTCCTCTCCATTTGCCTTGTTCATGTCTATGACTCCTCTTGTACATTCGCCTTATTTATGCCTATGACTACCTTTGGCCAGTAGATGGCAGCACATGCAATATTTTGACATTTTATTAAAAAGCAAACAAATCCAATTTGCTTTTCAAACAATTGAGTTTAAAAAATTACAATAATTTAATTAATGTAATAATATTTAGCCATATGTATTACTTAATTTCATTTTATTAAGGCTACTCTTTCTGAAATATTTAAGATAACTTATTTAGAAAAGTAATACTAATAAAATGTGTAAAATCATTACTAACAAAGCATCACAGAACAAAACAACTTTTTTTACACTCCTCATATTTAGAATAAATTCTATCCTATTTTTAAGCTCTGGTGCTTAACTTGTTAGTACTTTTAAAGACTTGTCATTTGCTATGCATAATGAGTTTTGATTGTCTCAAAAATTTGCCAGAACTAGTTGATTGGTAGATGTTTTCTTCAAAGTATAGCTGTTTAATTATTTTAAGTGAAATAATCATTTTGAATGATTAGTAATAATTTTCACTAAGTAGGATTTAACTTAAAAGCTCTTAGCTCACTCCTATTGAGCAAACTCCAACACATAGTATCCTAAATAGATGTTCTGAGACTACTCTCCATAGGAGCAGACAATCTCATCTTTCTCTTCTAGTGACTGGTGGGTTTGAACTGCTGACCCTTGCTTGGTAGTCCACAGTTTACCTAACAGCACCACCAGAGCTGCCCAGTAAAATTTTCTGTATTTTGTAAAGAAGATTGGCACCTAAATTAATTTTCATAATAAACTTCCCATGATGGCTTTGAATAATTGGTATTGTATAGTCCACTCTTATTAAAACTTTATTCATATATGGATTCTATACCCATAAATTAGAATGTTCTGTAAGAAAATAAGACAGTTTATTGTGCCAGCCTGGCTGATAAACACATGTGGGATTAATTGAAGGGAGGAGAGATAAATGGCTCAGCGAGCCTCTCACCTTTCTTGCCTCTCACTCTTTGATCATTGGACCAGTATGTGGCTGCCTTGCTTGTTCTGTGCCTCAATTTGCAAGATTCACTACCTGTGGGACACCTAACCTGTGAACTGTGTCGCTGTAACTTGAGGTCCTTTTAAGACAACACAATTGGAATTTACATCTATTGAGCTAGGGACTGACTGTTGGTGACCTGCCTTGCTGTTTTCTGCCTGTGCCAGGATAGCCTGGATCTCTCTACAGAGGACTACCTGGCGGCTTCAAGACTTAAAGGACTGCCAGTGTCTCACAACTGTCTCACGGGAGTGAATTGGACTGAGCCATTTGTAATTTAACTGTTCATTTCTTGTAACATATATCTATCTATCTGTATTTAATTTGACTATTCATTTCGTGTGTTATATATCTCTATCTATCTTTCATCTATCTATCTATCTATCTAACTAACTATAATTATTAGCAATCTGCTTGTGTCTCTCTAGAGAACCCTGTCTGATACATTTTGGTACCAGGAGTGTTTCTAGAGAAATAAAATAAAAAATGTGGGCTTCTTAAATTGGCTCTCTAGTCTGATTAGTCTTAACAATAGTAATGCTACTTCAACACCCGAAAGCATAGATAAGTCTGCTACTCTTACTAAACCATGGTGTGAAATAGAAAAGATAAAACCTAAAGTAGCACCACCGATAGATGAGGTGCTGGCTAAAAGAGAGGCTCTGAGTGATCGTATGTTTTACATTTTCCAGGAGTTTTGTAAGGATGACAAGTATAAAGAAACTGGAAAGTGTGATTAAGGAGAGGGATGGTCTCAGAGCCTCAAAAGTATGCCTCAGGTGCAGACTAATGGATTTGAAAACTTCCATCTGTGCTACAAAGGAGAGCCTTCTCTCCTCTAGTAAAAGAGATGACATTGCTGAGAACCAGGTCCAGAGTCTCATTATATGAGTGGCTGAATTACAATGGCAGCTGAATTGCAGATCTAGAGCAGTGTCTGAAAGCAAAGTAAGGGCATTGATTGGGAAAAGTTGGGACCTTTAACCATGGGATGGGAACATGTGAGCTGATGATCCAGAGAAGGAGGATATTGAGCCCTTAGAAACAATTGACCCACCCCAGTCAATAGATCCACCCCTCCCAGCTGAAAGTATTAATTCACAATCTACACATGAGCAGATTAGCCAAACTGTTCATGTTGATATGCCAGGTGGGGCTGCATCAGTAGCATTACCCGAGGAAGATGCCTTACAAGATATTGCTGAGAGCATGCAAGAATAAACCTCATAACCCATTATTTCCACTAGACCTGTCATGAATATTAAGTCTCAGAAAGCTCCTAAAGGTAAGGTTGAGATGATTACTGAAAAAAGAAGTGTGCTATACTTATAAAGATTTGCTCGAGTTTTCAAATACGTACAAGCAGAAGGTTACTAAGAATGTGGGATACTGATGCACGAAATGTAATATTAGACCGACCTGAGTTTCTGGATATGGGACCCCTAAGCACAGGCTCTCTTTTCAATGTCTCTGCGAGACAGGCTAAACAAGGATCTAAGTCTTTATTTTGATTGGTTCAATGAAGCATGGACTGCCAGATGGCCTAGATTAGACCAACTTGAAGTACCTGACCTACCGTGGTCACTGTAGAGGAAGGCATCCAAAAGGTTAGAGAAATTGGTATGGTTTATTGTGCCAGCCTGGCTAATGGATCGATCAGGATATTCCCATCGACCAAAAAAGGGGGTGTCCTGAGGACATACTCTTTACCACAACCATAAGGAAGAAGTTTGTGAAGTGGGCCCCAGAATTTCTTAAGGCTTCTGTCATTGCTATTTTATGGGCACCAGGCTTAACAGTGGGCACTACCCTAAGTGAACTCCGACATTTGCCCAAAATGGGGCTGATTGGTCCCCGTGATGGTAGAGGGCAGGTGTCAGCACTGAATCAACAGACAGGGCGGGTGTGGTTATAATAGACAGCAAAGTTTCAATAGTAATCAAAGCAACCTGTCTCATGTGGAATTATGGCATTGGCTACTTAGTCACGGTGTTCCTAGGAATGAAATAGATGGGAAACGTACTAAATAGTTATGTGATCTGTACAGGCAAAAGAATGGTAGGTCAGGTGAACAGCAGAATAGACAGTCACGGTCGCTCAATCAATTCCCAGACCTGAGCCAGTTTACAGACCCACAACCTCTTGAATGAGGGGGAGGCCGGGTCCCTTGGAAGGAGGACCCTGCTACATCACAGAAGGTTTATACTGTTAGTCTTTCTTCTAACTTTTCCCAAAGAGACCTGTGGCCTTTCACAAAAGTGAAAGGAAATAATCAAACTTTTCAGGGATTACTTTTCAGGGACACTGGCTTGGAACTGACACTAATTCCAGGAGACCCAAAGTGTTTCGAAAACCCACCAGTCAGAGTGGGGGCTTATGGAGGTCAAGTTATCAATGGAATTTTAGCTCATGTACGCCTCACTGTGGGTCCACACTGTGGTTATTTTCCCAGTTCCAGAATGCATCATTGGAATAGACATACTTAGTAACTGGCAGAACCCCCATATTGAATCCCTGAAATGTGGAATAAGGGCTATCATGGTAGGAAAGGCCAAGTGGACACCACTAGTACTGCCACTGCCGAGGAAAATAGTAAACCAAAAGCAGTACTGCATTCCTGGAGGGATGGCAGAGATCCGTGTCACCATCAAAGACTTGAAAGATGCAGGGTTGCTAATTCCTACTACATCCCCATTTATCTCATCTATTTGGCCTGTAAAGAAGACAGATGGATCCTGGAGAATGACAGTGGATTATCATAAACGTAACCAGGTGGTGACTCCGATTGCAGCTGCTGTTCCAGATGTGATTTCATTGCTTGAGCAAATTAATACTTCTCCTGGTACTTGGTATGTAGCTATTGATCTGGCTAATGCCTTCTTCTCAATACCAGTCTCTAAGGACCACCAGGAGCAGTTTGCCTTCACCAGGCAGGGACAACAATATACTTTCACAATTCTCCCCTAGGGGTATGTCAATTCTTCTGCCTTATGCCACAATTTAGTCCGAAGGGACCTTGATCACCTGTATATTCCACAAAATGTCACACTTGTCCTTTATATTGATGACATTATGCTGAGTGGGCGCATTAAGGAGGATGTATCAAAGACTCTAGATTCATTGGTATAATACCTGCATATAAGAGGTTGGGAAATTAAACCTACAAAGATTCAGGTACCTTCCACATTAGTAAAATTTCCAGGGGTCCAGTGGTGTGAGGCATGTCAAGATATTCCTACTAAAGCAAAGGATAGGCTGTTGCATTTGGTGCCCCCAACAACTAAACAGGAGGCACAATACCTAGTGGGCCTTTTCAGATTTTGGAGGCAACATATCCCTCACTTGGGAGTTCTAATTTGACTTATTTATCAAGTGATAAGAAAAGCCTCCATTTTTGAGTGGGGCCCAGAACAAGAAAAGGCTCTTGAATAGGTTCATGCTATTGTGCAAGCTGCTTTGCCACTGGGACCATATGATCCAGCTGACCCAATGGTGCTAGAGGTGTCAGTTGTAGATAAAGATGCAGCATGGTCTCTTTGGCAGCCCCCGATTGGTGAATCACAGTATAGACCATTGGGATTTTGGAGTAAAGTCCTGCCATCCTCTGCAGACAACTACTCCCCCTTTGAAAAACAGCTGTTGACCTGTTACTGGGCCTTGGTGGAGACTGAACGCCTCACCATGGGCCACCAAGTCACCAGAGGCCTGAATTAGCTCTCATGAACTGGGTATTGTCTGACCCACAGAATCATAAGTTGGACGTGTTCAGCAACACTCCACTGTTAAATGGAAGTGGTATATATGAGATCGGGCCAAAGCAGGATCTGAAGGAACAAGTAAGCTGCATGAAGAAGTGGTCCAAATGTCCGCAGTCTCCACTCCTGTGCCATTATTTTCTTTCTTCCAGTCTGCACCTATGGTCTTCTGGGGTGTTCCTTAACATACGTTAACTGAAGACCAAAAAGTCATGCTTGGTTTACGGATGGATCTGCATAATATTAAGGTGCCACTCGTAAGTGGACAGCAGCAACACTACAGCCGCTTTCTGGGATCTCCCTAAAGGACAGTGGTGAAGGAAATCTTCCCAATGGGCAGAACTTCGAGCAGTGCACCTGGCCGTTCAGTTTGCATATAAGGAAAAATGACTAGATGTGAGACTGTATACTGATTCATGGGCTGTGGTTAATGGCTTGGCTGGATGGTCAGGGAATTGGAAGGACCATGATTGGAAAATTGGTGACAAGGAGGTGTGTGGAAGAGGTATGTGGAGAAAACTCTCAGAATGAGCCAGGAAACTAATGGTAATTGTATCTCACATGAACTCTCTCCAAAGGATTACCTCTGAAGAGGAGGACTTTAATAATCAAGCGGATAAGATGACATGCACTGTGAAGACTGGTCCTCCTCTTTTCTCTGCCACCCCTGTTATCGCCCAATGGGCACATGAGCACAGTGGACATGATGGCAGTGATGGAGGTTATGCATGGGCACAGCAACATGGACTTCCACTCACCAAGGGTGATTTGGCCACTGCCACTGCTGAGTGCCCCATTTGCCAGCAGCAGAAACTAACATTAAGTCCAAGATATGGAACCATTTCTCCGCAAGAACAACCAGCAACTTGGTGGCAGTTTGATTACATAGGACCACTTCCATCATGGAGGGGACAGTGTTTTGTTCTTACTGGAATTGACAACTACTATGGATATGGATTTGCCTTCCCTCCATGCAATGATTCTGCCAAAACTACTATTTGTGGACTTACAGAATGCCTCATCCACCGTCATGTCATTCCACATAGCATTTCTTCAGAACAAGGAACTCACTTCACAGCAAATGCAGTGCGGCAATGGACCGATTCCCATGGAATCCACTGGTCGTATCATGTTCCTCATCATCCTGAAGCTGCTGGCTTCATAGAACGATGGAATGGGCTCCTGAAGACACAATTACGGTGCCAACTAGGTGGCAACAACTTGCGGGGCTGGGGCAATGTTCTCCAGGAAGTGGTATGTGATCTAAACCAGCGGCCAATATATGGTGCTGTGTCTCCAATAGCCAGAATTGATGGGTCCAGGAACCAAGGGGTGGAAGCTGGAGTGGCACCACTCACTATTACTCCTAGTGATCCCCTTT
The DNA here is from genome assembly GCF_050624435.1 of Tenrec ecaudatus. Lineage (NCBI taxonomy): Eukaryota > Metazoa > Chordata > Mammalia > Afrosoricida > Tenrecidae > Tenrec > Tenrec ecaudatus. Next base: position 139,373,406 of record NC_134540.1, on the reverse strand, counting down.
GAGAATTTTTGCTTCCTGTCCCAGCAACCCTGTGTTCCACAGGCCTGGAGGTCCTGGTCCCAAAGGAAGGAACTCTCCCACCTCGATACAGCACAGATTCCACTGAACTGGCAGCTGAGAATGCCCCCTGGCCACTTTGGGCTTCTCATGCCTTTGGATCAACAGGTCAGGAAGGGTGTCACTGTACTAAGTGTTGTGATTGATCCTGATTATCAAGGAGAAATTGGACTGGTGTTACATAATGGAGGTAAAGAAGAATATGTCTGGAATCCAGGAGATCCCGTAAGCCAATTCTTAGTGCTACCGTGCCCTGTGATTAAAGGAAATGGTAAATTACAGCAACCCAATCCTGACAGGACTTACAATGTCCCAGACCTCTCAGGAATGAAGGTCTGAGTCACCCCACCAGGTCAAAAACCACAGTCATCTGAGGTGCTTACTGAGGGCGTAATACAGAATGGGTAACAGAAGTAGGTAGTTCTACCTATCAATTATGACCACATGATCAATTGCAAAAGCGAGGTTTGTAATTGTCAATGTATTTTCTTTTTATGTACTTATTGCATATCTTTCCTTGTTCAGATATGATATATGAGATACAATTGGACTCAGTGTGTTGTCATTTATATGTATGATAGATGATTGATGAGTATAAGTGTGATTTCATCAATGTCCAGAAATTATATAAGTATATATGGCTAAAGAATTGTGTATAGGTGCCAGATTGGCAAGGGGTGGATTGAGATAGTTAGTTTATTGTGCCAGCCTGGCTAATAAACACATGTGAGATTAATTGAAGGGCAGAGAGATGAATGGCTCAGCAAGCCTCATCTTTCTTGTTTCTAGATCTTTGATCATCGGACCAGTGTGCGGCTGCTTTGTTTGTAGTATGCCCCAATTTGCAAGCTACACTACCTGTGGGACACCTAACCTGTGGACTGTGTTGCTGTAATTTGAGGTCCCTTTAAGACCACATAATAGGAATTTACATTTCTTGAGCTAGAGACTGACTGTTGGTGACCTGCCTTGCGTTTGTTGCCTGTGCTGATATATCCTAGCTCAAGACCTAAAGAACTGCCAGTGCCTCACAACTTCTCACGGGAGTGAGTTGCACTGAGCCATTGTACTGCTTTGTAATTTAACTGTTCTTTTCTTGTATTATATATCTATTTGTATATAATTTAATTGCTCATTTTTTGTGTTATATATATATATCTATCTTTATAAATATATATATAATTATTAGCAATCTGGTTTTGTCTCTCTAGAGAACCCTGTATAACACAGACAACTATTTAAATGAGTGAAGAAACGTGGTGGAAGGTACTGATGATCTCTTCCAGTCACACAAGGGGAAAGATAATCCACATCCATACCAACTCATGACCAGTGGCCACGGAGCAGATCCTGCCTCTCTCCACCTTCTTTTTCCCTCTTCTGACATTAACTATCCCTGTTTTTCTCTGGGTTTCATAAGCTTTTGCAATGGCCACCCCGAACTAATGCTTCATAGTTTACTAGGGCACATGACAGGCTGGTTACCACAAGTCAGAGTCAGAAAACTTTTCAGATACAGTGTTGTGTCTGCAACAGTTCCCTGACGGCAAGTTCTTCTCACTCAGGCATGTAGCCTATCAGTAGCCTTGACCCTTCTAGAAGAAGTGTTCCCAGAGTTCCTTTAGTGCTCATTAATATCCAAAGGTCACTCCACTCTACTTGCCAGCATCTCGCTTGAAGGCTCTCAGTATTACTTGCTTGGTGGGCTAGGAAGACAGCTGCTCTGTCTCCGATGACTGTCATGTGGAGGCTCTCTGTGGTTACATGTTGGGCTGTGATCTGCAATGTTGGCCTCTGGAAACTACCAGCAGCTTCAGGGGAAGAAGGCAGGGATTTCTACTATGGTAGAAGCTAGTTTCACAGGGAAACTCACAGGGGCTGTTCTAATCTGTCCCGCAGGGTTGTTATGAGTTGCTAGTGGCTTGATGAATGGGAGTGTTTTAGTGAGCGGCTCTTCATTCTTGGCGGCTGTGGAATTCTCCATATTCCTGTTGGAGAGAAGGATTATTTTATACCCAGTGAAATAGGAAAACTGACCCAATCCAGTGTTTGAGTCCTCTACAGTTTATCTGCACACTCCTTCCACCAGATCATTTGGTGAAAGTTACAAAGGCTAATAACTGAAGAGCCCTACCAAGCAGTTTCACGTCACCACTAAATAGAAGGAAAAGAAAAGAATGTAGATTATAAAATAGGCGAATTATTCCTTTTGATTTTCTTAGTAATAAACCACTATATATAATGAAATTTATTCATTTGTTAAGCAGTAGATAAAACAGTAAATACGTTCATTTTTATTATTGCTTAAGTATTGTAAAGCATGTGTGAGCTTATAATTTTCATACATAAAAGGGTATAGTTTCTTTTTTATAATTCGTATATTAGAAACACGGGTCATATCAGAAATAAACATTCTGCTAAATTTTTTATTAGGATATTTGCTTGATGGTTACTAAAATATGTAAATGGGTTTTATTTAAGTAGTTTTAGCAGACAAACAATGTTTCCCAATTACTATTTTCGAACCAGGAAGCTTTATCTTAACTTTTAAACTTAGACTGAATGCTCACCTAAAGACAAAACAATTCACACACCAAAATAGAAAATAAACAACTTAACAAAAGCCATAGATTCATTTCTGACATATGTTGACTTCTTATGTTAGAAAACTGAGCAGTTCCATAGGGATTTATTGACTGTACTCTTTATGGGAACATTCACTCCATGATGCTGCTTAGTGGGTGTAAATTGTAAATTTTGAGGTTACTAATCGAGTATAGATCCTAGAGTGAAGCAAGTGTATCAGGGCTCCCCCATACACTGTAGAACTAACTTTTCCTCGGATCACATTCTAGATCTGCTATTTTCAAACGATGCACTGAAGGTGCTGCATTGAATGCCCAAATGTGAGATGAAACATTAAAAATGTTCTTGAGAATTCTACTTGACGCCTGTAGCACATCGTACCAAAGACCAGCTGGGGCTAATCTTTACAAAGGTGGGTTTTTGGTGATTGCTATAAAAAGTAAAAAATGTAAAAAGATGAGACAATCAATGTGCGCATTGAACAGTGTATACCTTTAACACTGCACACTTTGAAATGCTACAAACTGCTATCCTAGCACACTCTTGGTTTAGTGACCTTCAAAATTGACCCCACAGGCAAACTTTTAGAGGGAGATACTCTTCTTCTGGTGTCCCAAGTAGGGAGTGGAGAAAAGATCTTCTCTTTCCATTTTGATTCAGGCTCTCTAGCACTCGACAAGTCTCAAAACTCAATCGACAATGCACCAGGTCCTGGTCTTTCACTCACTTCTTTCCTTAGCATTTTAGGATAGTTTGACTCACTCTCTTCCTGACATGCTCTATCCTTCTTAATTCTGATATATAGCTTTTTTCCTGCCTATTCTCCCAGCACAAAAAGGAAAAAAAATGGTTGATATTGATAAAATTATTTACTTGGCAAAACTGAAAGTTAAATCAAATTGATTTTTCTTCAGAGGGACTCAACTATTAAAAAAAGCAAAAACTTATATTCCCATAAGCATTCACAATATTGTAATACAATGTTAAAATGGGACTTGCCTCAAGTTACTTTTTTGCTAGGGCTTTGGGAAACCAAGATAAGTCAGTATTTGGTAAATATTCTGTCATGCAAAATGAGATGATAGTCTACTTGTGTAAGGCCTAAAAGAAGGTGAGTATAAACATGCTTAGAGATGCTTAATCATTAGAAGCTTTGAATGTATAAAGAGCTTTGAGGTTATTTTGAAGAACTGATAGTCTTTGAAAAATGTCATTCAGTTCAGGATTTCATTAATTTGCATTGAAATAAAGGAAGAAATTATTAAATTATTGAGGAGTAAAATATAATTTTAACATAACCACTGAGAAACGCTTCAAGAAGATTATTTGGAATATAATCTGCATGAGGAGAAACCACTGGAAAAGTCTCAAGTTCAGGCACTTCTAGCTATGTCCGATGACAGAGTAAAGGAAGGTGGGTTCCAGGAACACCAGCCAGAATGATTATGGATTGAGCCTTGGGTGCCCAATCTGCACTCCCCCTCATTCACAATGATTTGGTTTTCTGTTCTTTGATGCCTGATACCTGATGCCTTCGACCCTCGTGAACACACAGGCTGGTGTGCCTCTTCCATGTGGACTTTGTTGCTTCTGAGCTAGATGGCTGCTTGTTTACCTTTAAGCTTTTAAGACCCCAGATGCTATATCTTTTGATAGCTGGGCACCATCAGCTTTCTTCACTACATTTTCTTATGCACCCATTTGTCTTCAGTGATCCTGTAGGGAAGGTGAGCACACAATGCTATGAATTTTGTCCTTTGATATCTGATACCTGATCCCATCTACCAACACCTCATGATCACACAGGCTGGTGTGCTTCTTCAATGTGGGCTTTGTTGCTTCTGAGCTAGATGGCCACTTGCTTACCTTCAATCCTTTAAGACCCCAGATGCTATATCTTTTGATAGCCAGGCACCATCAGCTTTCTTCCCCACATTTGCTTATGCACGCATTTGCCTGTGTGCAAGTATTTCTTGCTACTTGCATGACAATCCCCTCACCACCCCCATGCGTTTTATGTATTCATGGTGGTCTTTTCTTTCTTACTCACTATTTGTATTTTTATCTTTGTATTATTATTTTATGCTTTCCACTTTGTTTTACTTCTGTTTTATATTGTTTCTGTTGGATTTTCCAGTTTGTGAAGCACAGAAGGTATATATGCATACAGATAAGACCTGATGTATGTGTTTATCAGATAAGTAGGCGTCTAGAGTGGCAGATCGGGAGGGTGAGGGGCAATGGGGCAAACAATGTCTGTGGGAGGGAGGAGAGAGCACTGGAACTGATGGTAATTGCACACCTCATTGTAAAAGTGATATAACCATGGGGAATAAAAAAAGAAAGAGATCTAAAATTGAGTGTGGTGATGTCTTTCCAGCGCTTCTTGATGTGATTGAATTATTGAATTGGGTGATAAGTGGATTATTAATAAAGCTGTTAAATAATAAAAAACAGTAATAATAATTTGAGGTTGTGAATTTAAACAAAGCACAGAAAGCAAAAGAGAAAGAGAGAGAAATTCATTACTATCTAGTCAATTCTTACTCATAGTGACCGTGCAGGGCAAGGTAGAAATTCCCTTGTGTATTGCTGAAATTGTAACTTTTTACAAGAATAGAACTAATTCGGCAATTTCTTATTTATTCTATAAAACAAGAATAAAAAAACCTCATCTTATCTTGTGGAGCAATTGGTGGTTTTGAACTGCTGCTAACCCTGAGGAACTGATCTCTCCTGTCACGAGTTCACCAAGCCAACAACTCACTACGCTTCAGTAAAGTCCTACACCCTCTGCTATCTATCTCTTTTTTAGCTGATCCAGATTTTCAGGAATCTGAAAACCGCAGAGAATGTGGAGTGTAAGTAGCAACGTGGAGGAGGAGACTAAATGTAGAAGTATCGATAAGAAGTCGATCACTTATTTTTCCAATCCATGCTTCCTAAATCAGAAACAATTCTAGCTAATGCGGACTCTTTAAGTAGATTCCAGTATACTTAATGAGCCCTCTGGACAGAGATATTTTCACAGGGTGAAAAGTCCAAGAGACCATACAGTCTGTGTGCTGTCAACTTCTGGCGACAACAGTATGATTTCTACTCTCCTAGAGAGAAGCGTATCTGTACACGTGCATGAGCTATCCAGTTAACCTGTATCTCTATGAGGTCTTTGTTATGTGCTGTCCTGTTCACAACCCCAATCCTGGCCTATGGCTGTTGAATTCTATATCATGAGAAAATAAGCAGGTGATGCATCTAACGATGGAAAATGGAAATGAAGCAAAATTAATATTTATGTTTTCTCTCAAGTTTGTCTTGTGTGCCAAGGTATTTTTCCATTTGAACTTTTCTTAGACACACACAAAATTATGACAACTTTTGTTTTCCCAGAGATACTCTATAAGGCTATCATATCCATACGTGTGTATAACACTTGTAGTTTCTCTAGAGTTAACTTTGGAGTAGAAAATTCTCTATATCTACTTAATCCTTGGTTAAATCACTTTCACTTATTTCTATTTCAGAAAGTTTGGCATGCACATTTCATATTCTTCATTGTATATGTTTTCTAGACTTCAATAGGGTAAGCAAATTAAAGAAATAAGAAGGACCCATTATCCCCTTGCAGACTTTTCTGTTCTGAGGAGCTGAAGCAGACGGAACACTTGAATCACCGATGTACACAGCTTGTCCTTGTCCCTGTCCTAGCTGCCCTGCCTCCAGCTCCCAACCCATTATCAAGTCACTTTAAAACAAATCGCGTTCTCTAGGACACTCAGCATTTCATGTGTATATGAAGTCTTGTCTAGATCCTCAGATTCAGTTTTTGTTCGGTGCCATCAAGCCAGTTCCAAACCACAGCTGTCCTGTGTAGGGCAGACTGAAACACTGAACCGCCCTGTGTTAGCAACACAATTTCCCCTGTGCTTCAGCCCCTGGTTGCAACCACGATGCCAGTCCATCTCTTTGAGGGCATACCTCCCTTTGGCTGCGCCTCTACCTCACCATATATGACGTCCTGCTCCAGGACCTGGTCTCTCCTAAAAGCATGTCCAAAGCACATGAGATGAAGTCTCACCATCCTTACCGCTAAGGAGTCCTCTGGCTGTGCTTCTTCCCAAAGAGATTTATTCATCCTTTTAGCTGGCCATGGTACTTTCACTATTCTTCTCCAGCACCATAATGCAAATGTATCGACTCTCCTTTGGTCTTCCCTCCTCAATGTCCAACGTTCACATGCATATGAGGCAGTTGAAAATATCATGGCTTGGGTCAGGCACACCTTAGCCCTAAAAGTAGCATCCTTGCCTCTCACTACTGTAAAGACGTCTTGGGCAGCAGATTGACCCATGTGAGTCTTTGTGTCTCTTGACTAATGTTTCTATGAGCATTGATTGCCGATCCAAGCAAGACAAAAATCCTGGACAGCTTCAATCTTTCCTCCATTTATCAAATCCAGTTAGGTACTCATATTACAAATCAATAATATATCCTTGATAAAAATCCAAACTTTTAATTAAGCTATGTTATAATTTATTTCCTACAGATTTTTTCTTATTGATCACTATTCAGATATAAATGTTACATAATGAATTAGTTAATGAACACATGGGATTGCCATAAAATAATATTGGGAAAGAGAAATCTAATGAATCCAACTATCTGGTTTCTAAAAAGCAGAAATCAAAACGACACTGGAGTAATGAGACATAAATGTCCAATTTTTTAGACAGGGGTGTCAGTGTGTGTGTTTGTGTGTGTGTGTTTGTGGCAGGGGGTTGGTATGCATGATTTCTATGGTGGGGTGGCAGGGGGATTTTTCACAATGTTTTAAAATTTACTTTCACAATGAATTAGTAGTTGTTGCTATAACATCTTTTGAAATAGCATGTATGTATATTATTTATTTTTAATAACATAGCTCCCTGATATCAGATATAAATTCACTTGTCAGGAAGGAATATTTTGTTTTGGAAATGAAGAGATTTTTAAATATTGTTGCCCTAGGTTTAATTGATTCAGGTGCAAAAATAACCTCATCATTTTTGGAATTACATAGGGCACTGATTTGAGACTTATCTATTTGAGAATTTTGGATAAACACCGCATTATGTGAAAAAACAGATGGACACACTTTATGCTTTTTGGCAATCTGTTTCCCATGATACAAACTAATTTGGCTGCTTTGCATATGTGTCGGGCAGGGTACTAAATGCCTCTTTGATCTTTCCTATTACTGCAAACACTGTGTACGCCTGTTCTGCAGATGTCATTTAAAGCAAGTATTAGATCAATTGGCATAAATGCGGTCATTTGGGGTTTTGTTTTTATAAATCATTTTTTGGGGTTCTTCCAGCTCTTATAACAGTTCCATACTTCAATTGTATCAAGCACATCTGTACATAGGTTGTCATCATCATTTGCAAAACATTTTCTTTCTATTTGAGCCCTTGGTATCAGCTCTTCTTTTTTCCCTCCCTCCTGAAACTTCCCATTCTAGTGTACCCTTGAAAAATTACAAATTACTGTTACATTCAAGCATGTTAAACAGCCTGGAAAAGAAAGTTGACTGACATTTTTGGGGATATAAGTTGAGCAATTGATCAAATGATCACATTGAAGAAGTGATCAAACCAAAAAAATCCACCAATTTTTTAATATACATTTTTACTATAAAAGGCTATGATTGAATCCTTTATATTAACTTTTTCCAATTTGGGTTATTCTAAAAATCACTTTAGCAAAGAGGTTAGTTTTATTTATAGAAGTATTTTCAAAATACATAATTAACTGAAATATATAAATAAACTGAATATATAAATAAGCTGGAAAATATCATTAAAGCTAGAATTGAAAAGGGAGATAATAACTTAGGTAATACTTAGACATATTTTTCCAACCTTATATTTATAATAATCAGTAGAAAACTGTACTAAAAGCATGTCCCATTCTATAGAATATTAAGCCAGCCCCAAAATAGATGGTAATAAAAATGTATATAAAGTAATAATTTAACAAATTATATTTAAGTTATTGGAATAAATATAAATATATACTATATTCCAGGATAAGAAGATTCAGTGCCATATTTCACAAATAGAATATTATTATTCCACCAATAAATTTATTATACTAAGTTTATAGCCATGAAAGCCAGTTTTAACTTCATAATTTAATTTCAATATCAGTATAGATAAGAACATGCATGTGATTAAATTACAATATAATCAAATTTGGAAGAGTCACATCAGGAAGATTATGAATGTGTAGGAAATTAAACGTGATGTTGGCCATTTAAGAGGATCTTCAAACCTCTATCATTTGTCCTCCAAAGGTGCAGGGAACTACTCTCTATCTTGAAAAACAGAAGCATGGTGGCGGGAAGAGCATTTCCTTCAGCTCATAGAACTATTGGCTTCTGAAAGCCTCCTCTCATCTCTCACTGCGTGCAGTCACATGCCAGAACTCTTTTGAAGGCTTCCAATACCCCCAGATCACACCTGCAGGAAAAGGTCGCAGGTTGATTTAATGTTGTTTAATGCCTATTTAAATATCTGTAGTTTTCATCTAGGTCAAGTCATGAGTGTTTCTTCTGCTTTGTCTTTTCCTTTCACCTTCTGACAAGTCTCTACAGCAAAGATAAGTCTTCTGTTTTTGTCCTATAAGAGGTATTATTGCAATCATATCCCCTTTTAACTTATGACTAAGCAGTAGCTTGGCACATCTTATCAAAGGAAACCTGAAATATGCATACCTTTTAGTGCCTCTGACACTAAAAGAAAGTCCAATCAAGAAGTGTAATAATTACATGCAATTTCCCCTAATATCTATTTCATACTGAACTCCAGTGGTATGTGATGAACATGATATGTACTAACACCGAGTCTAGTCATATAATGGTCAGGCTATCCATCATCCGCGTTCCCTTTCCTAATAAATAGAAGTGAACCACTGCTAAAAGGCCTAACAGTTGTCAGCCCCTCAAGTAGAAAGAGATTTAGTCAAAGGGCATGGAGAAGAACAATTTAGCAGATTCCTAATCAGGAAAAAAAACAACAGTAAATTCTATCTACATAAGAAATATGCTTGTTTGTTTGTTTATTTGTATAAGGTTAAAAGAAAAATATGTAAGTCGATCAAAATAATTTTATATTTGTGTTTTGCTTTGTTTGAAAATCGACGGAGCCTTGCATGAAGGTTATGGTGAGAAAGGCCATGTGCTCACACTAACTTACAAGTACTGTCCTTGTAATGCCAACTAGCTTGCAATTAGGCAGTGGGGCTTTTATTGTACCTATATTGGCAAACACTGTTTATCATGTCCCTTTTTCCCTTGACAGAAATTAGTGTTGATTAATGTTAAGCATGACTCTGCTTGAAATCATGACTTATCTGGAGGTGATGACGATGAACAGTATAGAAGCAGAGGAACTAGAGAAAAGGATTGAAATTCTGTGGGAAAGAAGAGTAGCTCTCAGAATGTTTCTTTGAAATGGAAAAGAAGACAGTGATTCACGTCTCATCTCCTTCCATACGTGATGTGATGAATTCTTGAAAGAGAGGTTTATGACAGAACAATTTAGGAAAGAAGATTGTAAAGTTACTGACACTTCATCTCAAAGAAACAGATTTTTACAAAGACGCGAAGGACTAAATCCCTGAAAGTAAAATTCCAGATAGAAGTAGTAAGACTATTTTGACATAGCAGGCTCATTCTATGTTGAATTCCTAAATTGCCAAATAAGTAGTAAGTATTTTTCTCGCTATTTTCATCTTCAAGTTTATAATCTTTCTTAATCACCAAAGACAATAAATTGTTTTAAAGCAATATATATATGATATTACCAATCACAAGTATAATTCTATAAAACACATTATAAAACACTTAATTCTTTATGTAGTCTTATATTCACTTTATTATTGGTTTCTACTCATACTCTTACCTATATTATTTTATAGGGAAGTCAAATGAATGCTTCAATATACTGTATGGACACTAGTTTCAGTAGAATTTTATTTGTAATTAATTAACTAAATCACTCAATTAATGGCTGTGGGTTATTATTTTAATTTAGATTTCAAGAAAATGAAAACATTTCCTAAATATAATTACAATAGATTGTAGAGTACAGCATATTCCAATTCAGGTTAGTACTTTAAATGTGAAAACAGCATATTCCAATTCAGGTTAGTACTTTAAACGTACATTTCTTCACATTTAAAGTACTATGCACACTTGCACTGAAACTATTTTCATTAGTGTTTGCTAACAGCAGAGGGAGATATTGAACTATAAATCTCACTGTACAGCTCTTTAACAGAATGATTCATGGCAAATTAAACAAATTTTTTTAATTTACAGTATATTTTATAAGTTGTATTTCTTTATAAAATATTTTCATTTTAGACTCCTTTTTTCCTGAGAAATGTTTAATAATCAACAAGCTACTTTACAAATCCACAAGGTAGTTCATTTCCATTGTTTCTTTAGACTATTTACTTAAAATCTTCAGAATCATTAAGTTATTTAAATTCTTTAAATGTGTACTAAAGAAATAACAGTTGAGTAAAAGAACAAAACTGAAACCATGTAAATAATTCTTGAAAACACTATGGAACTTCAAAAATTCGTGTGAAAATCAATAACAAAATTTTGAAAAAAAAGAAAAACACAAAAATGTTTAAATCGGCTTGTAATGTTATTTTAATAACGTTGAATGAGGTTCAGATTTTTTAATTACATTAAAACTGTGACTTTATCTTTGGGTTCATGCCATAGCAACGTTGGTATGGCTTCTATTTAGATCCAGCATTATTCCATATAGGATGATTAAAGTGTGGTTTGTGTTAAATTAAGACACTTCATCTGTGGATTCATTTTATTGTTAGGTGTTATAAAGGCTGTTTGAATAACGTCATTTCATGGGAAAGAGTATCCCATTAGCAGATGACAATAGCTGGGATTTATACCTCTTGGAACAAGGGGAGCCACAAAATCTATTTTCCCCATTTGTGGGTTTCTGCTTCTGAGATTATTTAATTGATAGAGGCAGATAAGAACCAAGATCTTTGATGGGACTTCAAAAAGTTAGTGGGAAATGAAATGAAAAGATAATAGACTTGATATGAACATTTGGAAGCCCCTCCGTCAAGGAGAGATTGGATGGTGAGAAGCAAGATGAGCTAACTGGGGAGCAGTAGCCTAGACAAAGTTAATCTGCTTGGCAATCTACGTTGAAAATATAAATCTCTGAAGAACTTACCGAGCACAATTTTTCTGAAAACACATGTAGCTGCCACGAGTCATTCCAAGTGATGGTATTTATTTCGTGCTAACCAAATTGCTTTGCCTGCAAAAAATAATAAATTTTCTAAATCACTATAACCTAGTAATGGATTTACTTTGTAAACATTGGCCAATGAGTCTAAAGATCATATCCAAACCCAAACCGCAAACCCACAGCTGGAATGTGCATACGCAGAAATCTGTCCAAGGAGAAACTTTTAATTCTTTCCACTAAAACAAATGATAGAAAAGAGGTAAACTTATACACTGTCAAAGGCAGGAAACAAGGCAGTTGGATTGTGTTCCAGCTCTCACAGATCTCGCTGAAGCTCCTTGATATATGAAAATATCTCCAAATTAAATCTACTTATTAATAGTTAATAGGATGGCTTCATTGTATTGCCCTAGTGTTCAAAAATTCATAGAAAATTTTGGTGTTTGGCACTCAAAAATAAAGTATTTTATTCCTAGTTTAGATGTCTTATAAAACTTAATTTGTAATGTTTGAGTAGCTTGATATTTGATTTTTATCTAATAACATTTGCTAATAACAAATAATCATTGTGGTTTCCGGGGAGGGATGATATCTGCCTTATCTATATATCTGTGGCACAATGCTGAACATGATATTAGGAAAATTAATGTGGTATGAAACAACAGATTCCCTTGTGGTGCAAATGACCCACATGCTTGACTGGTAACACAAATGCTGCCAGTTCAACTGCCTTCAAATGTCCCTCAGAAGAAAGGCCCAGAAATGCACGTCTAGAACATTAGCCAATGGAAATCTTGTTGGGCATAGTTCTAATCTGACCCAAATGGACCACTGTGAATTAAAACTGACTGGAGGCAACTAGTTAGTTCACTGGCTTATTCAGTAACAAGAATGAGATACAACATGCAAGGTTTACAGAAAAATGGAATTAAAAGGTAATGGAATTGTTCCACTGGACTTTTCAAGCCACAAATGGGTAGAATGGATATTTTTGGAAGGGCTATAGTTGTAAAGTAAGAATTAGGTCATCAAGTATTTAACATCTAACACTTAGATGAAAAGGGGCATTTTGAAGGAAAATCAAGAGGGCTTCAAGAATTTTGTGGAAATACTCTACTGTCCTTAAAATACATTTTCCATGAACTTTGTGAAGCCCCCTTGTAGATATGTACAAAAACAGGATGTTTCTCAAAAACTGTGAGTGTGCTGCTATTCAGTGTCTTTGAGTCCGTTCCGACTCACAGTGATAAAGAACTGCCTGTCCTGAGCCATCCTCACATGACTCCGTTTGAGCCCATTGCTGTAGTCGCTGGCTCAGTCCATCTTCTTGAGGGCCTTCCATTTTTTTGGTGCCCCCTCTACTTTACCAAGCATAGCGTCCATCTCCAAGAGCTGGTCGTTTCTGACCATATGGCCAATACACGTGAGATGAAGTCTTCCCATCCTTGCCTCTAAGGATCACACTCTTTACTCTTCTTTTGAGACAGATCAGTTTATTCATTTGGAAAATCCATAGTACTTTCAATACACCTCATAGGACCAGGATGGAAAGTGCATCAATTTGTCTTCAGTCTTCCTTATTCAATGTACCACTTTCATTGTACCTATATATGAGGTGATTGAAAGTACCATGAAGAGAACCCAAGAATAAATTGAGGTCCTTTCATATGAGGATTGGTAGGCAGACAAGATCAGAAAATAATGATTGTTGCAATTTATAATATTAATTCCTGAAAGGAAAATCTAGTTGTGAGGACGTAAGTAAAGAGATATTAAAGAGTATTATGTAGTGTAGGTAGAACAAAGGGCATGTATGGGGAAAAAAGTGAATGTTTAGGTGGGTTTCACAGGGCTTGAAAGCAAATTAGATACTATAGCTATGGTGAGTAGAGAGATAAAGATGTCAATGAAAACAAAGAAACATGAGCTCACGAGAAGCCTTCTGATGCTATAGATAATAGAGTTGATTTAGAAAATGTGCATGAGTAAAATATGCATATTTTATTACAAATATAAAGTTTGAATTGTTTTCCAAATAGTCTATAAATAAAATATTACTAACTAATATCATGTAACTAAAGTTGCCAAAAGAAAAATATGCTTACAAATGTATTTATCTAAAAAAATCGTACTTCTCTTACCGCTACCTCTAAGAAAATTAAACTTTCAGAATCTAAAGAGACTAACTTTAGACTACTCTAAATTAACATATTGCTTATACCTTAATGAAATAACTGTCTATATATAATACAAATGTATATATGTCTATGGGTAATATGAATACCAGGGGGATTCAACATGTTCTTGAAAATTTTGTTACCTTTTATTTCCATTTTTTCATGAATTTTTTATTATACATATATATACACACATATATGCATATATGTTCCCAAGTGTTTTAAAATGTATATAAATATACATTTGCAATGTCCTAGTTTCAGATGTAATTATTTAAAACAAAAATGTGAGTCATACTTATTTATATACTATCTTTTTGAATATGCAATAAAATATATATTTTTATTTCTGTTAATATACCTACCATGCCATTCTCATTTTGTCAAACTGGGGCTTTTAAATTGTCAAGATTCTGGAAACTAAGCCATTGATATTTCATTTCAAATATTATCAAAGTCACCTATGGTGGACAGGTTCAGTGCAGATTCCATATGATGATAAGCTAGAGAGGAAGCTCTGGCAAAAACCCTCAAAATTAGCAACAACACCAAAAAAAACCCTCCAGGAATCACAGTAGGACACTGTCAAACTTGCTAGCTGTGTACCTGCCATTAGTAGCGAACAATTGCTAGGTAAGGACATCATATTTGCTGTAATTAGGGGTAACTCTGTTAGTCTGGGTAGACTAGAGAGACAAATCCAAAGACTTACAGATATGTGTAAGAGAACTAACTTTGTGGCACGAAGCAGTTATGCATCAGTAAAACATCCGGCCAACTCCAGATCAAGTTCATGAGCTCAATATTATCCCATGAGTGCGGTATTAGCCCATGTATTCCTCTTTTTTTGTTGTTTTAAACGTTTTATTAGGGGCTCACACAACTCTTATCACAGTCCATACATATACATACATCAATTGTATAAAGCACATCTGTACATTCCTTGCCCTAATCATTTTCTTTTCTTTCTTTTTTTTCCTTTTCTTTTTTTACATTTTATTAGGGGCTCATACAACTCTTATCACAATCCATACATATACATACATCAATTATATAAAGCGCATCCATACATTCCCCGCCCCAATCATTCTCAAAGCATTTGCTCTCCCCTTAAGCCCTTTGCATCAGGTCCTCTTTTTTTCCCCCTCCCTCCCCGGTCCCCCCTCCCTCATGTGCCCTTTGTAATTTATACATCGTTACGTTGTCATATCTTGCTCTATCCGGAGTCTCCCTTCCCCCCCTTCTGCCGTCCCTCTCCCAGGGAGGAGGTCACATATGGATCCCTGTAATCAGTTCCCCCTTTCCAACCCACTCACCCTACACTCTCCCAGCATCGCCCCTCACACCCTTGGTCCTGAAGGTATCATCCACCCTGGATTCCCATGTATTCCTCTTGAGCCTCATGCAGCACATACAATGATGCTGACTGCAGGAAAATCACTTACCAGTGGTGGATCCAGCGGAGGTGGAAGCATCTCAAGCCTCGCTTGGGTCTCCACATGGATCCTCCAGATCCAGGGCTCTGTCTGTCGTCAGCATGGATCCATGTGGCCTGTCAACAGCAATGCCTCCAGAAAGACTGTGTGGTCCATTTCCCAGGAAAAAAAGAGGGAGCTCCCAGAATCCTCCTGGTAAGTGTTACCCTGTGACCTAATAGATGGGCTAAACCCCACCCCTTCTCTCAAACTGACAGATGATGTAACTACCATCGTCAAGATATGGAAGAAGCTTCAGGAAATAGATTGGCGTAAGAGCAGCAAGACTGAACTCAAATAGGCTGACAAGAGTGTAAAGGATACGAGGCTGGCTGGTGCTTGCACATGAGGCCCCAAAGAATCAAGGTCAACTCAGCTGCAGGAATCTTCATAACTATTTACTTCTTTCTTTCTTAAACATTTTAATTCTTCCTTTCTATCATCTATCTGTCTATCTGGAAGCTATGGTGATGTAGTGGTTACAGATGTAAACTCCTAACTTCGAGATCAGATGTTTAAAATCACCAGTCATGGGGGCTTTTTGACCTTAGTGCAGTCATGGACAGGAGAAAATTTTCCTGAGCTCCGCGATGTAGATAAGGAAATAGATTACATTAAAAATATCCTGACCAAAATAAATAAATAAATAAAGTCACCAGTCACTAAGGAAAAGGATGAGGCTGTCTAGTGCTGCAAATAGTTACAGTTACAAAAACCCACAGGGACAATTCGATCGTGCCCCATAAAGTTGCCATGAGTCAGGATTCACTTGAAGGCAGTGAGCTGTTCTTTTGTATTTTATCTACTGAACGACCTACTTATCTATCATTTTTCTTTCTTTCTATTGCAATATATATATTGATATATAAATCAACATTCATAAAGAAGCAAACTGTATTCATTATACTATTTATTATTAATATAAGTTATGCAGAAATGGTTATATAATCTGATATTTTCATCAATATATAAATACCCTCAATTTGCCAGTTTCTCATATGATGGTGGCCTGTGTGTGTCTGGGAGGCTGGGAGATATTTCATAAGCCAGCAGGGTCACCCGAGTTTCCTGACTAAGAACATGCTCTGAAGAAGGGAGAGGCTGTCCATTTCTGTGGGATTAGCCATTGAAAGCCTTTATGGGCAGTATTGAAACATTGTTCAGATCCTGAAAAGATCGTGCAAAGAAGCCGAACATTATTAGAGATCGTGTCAGAATAAAGATGTTACATTGATGACTAAGAACACCTAGTCCGAGTGATGTTATATTCAATGTTTTGTGCAAAAAAAGAAATTTGGATAATGAGTAAGGAAGAGCATCCCTCCCCCCCAAAAATAATGTACATGAATCATGGGGTAAGAGGTATGAAAGTACCCTGGACTGTGCAGACCTTCCCGACACGATTGCTGAAGAAAAATGTGTGCATAAGCAAATGTGGTGAAGAAAGCTGATGGTGCGAGGCTATCAAAAGATACAGTGTCTGGGATATTAAAAGCTTGAAGATAAACAAGCGGCCATCTAGCTGAGAAGCATCAAAGCACACATGGAAGAAGCACACCAGCCTGTCTGACCACGAGGTGTAGAAGGGACCAGTTATCAGACAACAAAGAACTAAAAATCATATCAGTGGGTGCCCACCTTCCTGATATGATCACTGAAGACAAACGTGTGCATAAGCAAATGTGGTGAAGAAAGCTAATGGTGCCTGGCTATCAAAAGATAGAGCATCTGGGGTCTTAAAGGCTTGAAGATAAACAGACGGTCATCTAGCTGAGAAGCATCAAAGCCCACATGGAAGAAGCACACCAGCCTGCCTGACCACAAGGTGTAGAAGTTATCAGACATCAAAAACCTAAAAATCATATCAATGGGTGCCCACCTCCCTGATACAATCAATGAAGATAAACAAGTGCAGAAGCAAATGTGGTGAAGAAAGCTGATGGTGCCCAGCTATAAAAAGATATAGCATCTGGGATCTTAAAGGCTTGAAGATAAACAAGTGGCCGTCTAGCTCAGAAGCAACAAAGCCCACATGGAGGAAACACACCAGCCTGTGTGACTACGAGCTGACAAAGGGATAAGGTATCAAGCATTAAGGAACAAAAGATCATATAATTGTAAATGTGGGTGAGTGCAGAGTGGAAACTCAAAGCCCATTGGTAGCCAACCAGACACCCCTTACTGAAGGGTTGTGGGGAGGAGATGAACCAGTCAGGGTGCAGGTAGCAACAACGAAACATATAAGTTCCTCTAGTTCTTAAATGCTTCTTCCCCACCCCCCTGCAACTAGCATGACCCCAATTCTACCTAACAAATCTGGCTAGACCAGAGGATGTACATTGGTACAGATAACAACTGGAAACACAGGGAATCCAGGACAGAGGACCCCTTTAGGACCAGTGGTGAGAGTGGCAATGCCTGGAGAGTGGAGCGAATGTGGGGTAGAAATGGGAACCGATTACAAGAATCTACGTAGAGCCTCCTCCCTCAGGGATGGACAGCAGAAAAGAAGGCAGGGGGAGGGGGAGACTTGAACAGTGTAACATATGACAAAATACCAATAATTTATGAATGATGAAGGGTTCATGAAGGAGAGGGAAGCAGGGAAGGAGGGAGAAAAATGAGGAGCCGATATTAAGTGCTCAAATAGAAGACAAATGTTATGAGAATGATGATGGCAACAAATGTACATATGTGCTTGCCACAATGGATAGATATATGGATTGTGAGAAGAATTGTACAAACCCCCAATAAAATGATTAAAAAGTAAAAATAACAAAAGAAAGTAAGTATCTTGGACTTCCAGAAGAACAGACAAGTCTGTTTTAGAGGAAGGACCATCTGAATGCTCCTTAGGAATGAGGACGGTGAGACTTTTCCCTCGCACACATCGGACGTATGTTATGAAGTAGCAAATACAATGATTTTATGGTTGGGCGGTCACCCACCACATAAGGAACTGTATGAAAGCGTTGCAGCCTGAGAAAGGTTGAGAACCACTAGTCTATAGGATCAGAAAGCTGCCTTCTCAAAGCAGAATCAACTTGGTGAAGTGAATCGGATTAAACCTTTGAGAGTAAGACCTTTGGGATCTTCATTTGTGATAGGTCACAACTCTAAGTAAGAAGATACACCTGCAAACATCACTGAATGATTTGGAACTTGGAATGTATAAAGTATCGATCTTGGAAAACTGCAAGTCATCAAAAATGAAACCGAATGCCCGAAGATTATTATACCAGGGGTGAGTGAAGTGAAATTGACTGGTCTTGACGTTTGAATCAGAAAATGCGTTATAAGTTGCCTAAGATGACACAATCAAGAGGAATGGGGTTACATGCATAACCCCAAAGGCCACATAAGGTCTATCTTGAGGTGCAATCAGAAAAGGTGTGCATCGGTTTGTATCCTGTCACTATGCTTAGTCAATCTGTATACTGAGAAAATAATGAGGGGCCTGGAGCCCATGAAGAAGAATGAAGCATTAGAGTTCGAGGAAACCTTGTTAACAAACTGAGATACGTAGATGACACAACCTTGCTTCCTGAACATGAGGAGGACTTGAAGCACTTGCTGATGAAGATCAAGCATTTGGGCCTTCTGTATGGCTCCCAACACAATGTAAATGTAACCAAAATCTTCCGATAGACACCTCATAATAAATGAAGAACAGAGAGAAATGGTCAAAAATTTCACTTCGCTTGGATCCGCAGCCAATGCTCATGGAAACAACAACCAAAATATCAAATGAAAAATAGGGACAAATTTAAGAACCCTAAAATAATGCACAAACACAGTATTAAACACAGTGAAAAAATCCACACTATAGGAAAAATAACCCAAAGAGCTGATACCTACTAAAAATTGTATTAGGGTCCTTAAGTTTGTCCCTAAAATCAACAACATGAATGAGAACCAGCCTGATGACACTGAACAACAACAGAAATTAATGAAAGTCGTGCATGGCACATGAACACTGCTAAGAATATACATCCCTACGAAAAGCTTGCCTGTTAGTTTTAAAGAGAGATGCTACTAATTACCGTATACACTCGTGTATAAGCACACAAAAATGTGCTGAAAATCTGGGCTTCGGTTTATACACAGGTCAGTGGTACCCCAGCGAGGTGTAACATCTCGCAGGTGAGTGCCGTTGCTCCGCTACTCATTCAAAGCCTCACTGACACTGCAGGGCTTTGAATGTTTGCTTACTCACATCTAACCAATCAGAGCTGTCCTATGACGTGGCCGGCTCCAATTCACAGAAGCACCCGTAGTGATTCACTTACACACAGCAGCTGAACTGGTAAGGATGTGTCTGTGGCTGCGTTCCGTCTCTCCCCTCTGTTCTCTATGTTAATTTGCATCCTTCATTTCCCACTCGTGGCTTATACTCGAGTCAATCAGTTTTCTGGCTTCCCAGGTAATAATTAGATACCTCGGCTTATTCTCAGGTCGGCTTAGATTCAAGTATATACGGTAATTCTCTGAAAGCAAGCCGAATGAAAGTTGATGATCATGAAAAAGACATAATGTAAGGCCATGCAGCAAAACAATGAAAACAAAATTACTAGGGAGACCTTCAGGCGGTTTATCTGCTGTGTTGATATTGTTGTTGTTGTTGTTAGGTTAGTTGCTCATAAGCACAATGGAATGTTCTGGAATCCTTACTTTTCTCAAGGTTATGCATAATTTGTTGTGATCCCCACAGTCGAATGCCTCGGGATAGTCAATGAAACAAGTAATACCTTTCAAAGACAATGCTCAGGGAATTGATGGAATACCAAGTGAAATGTTCCAGCTGTAAACACACTGGGAGCCCTCATCTAGGAAGACAGCTACTGGACCAACTGGCTGGAAGAGATCCAATGAAGCATGGCCCAGCAGAATGCTCAAATTATAGTACAAGCTCATTGCTATCACCCACAATTGCAATGTTGTTGAAGATCACCCAACAATGGCTGCAGCAGTACATTGACAGGGAGCATCCAGAGGTTCAAGCAGCATTCAGAGGAAGAAGTAGAACAAGGGATATAGTTGTTGATGATTGATGGATCTTGGTTGACAGTAGAGAATACGGGAACAATGTTTATTGTACTTGAGAGTAGTGACTGATGTCCATGGTGATGTCCCTAAGACATCGTGAAACATGTAGTGTATAACAACTTAAGAGTTCAATAAAGGATAGCTGAATTACATTCTTAAGATGGTAATGTGAAATATGGAGTTACTACTTTTGTTACTTAAAGGAATAACTCAGTGATCAAAAGGAGGAAGTGATTCCACAGGTACTTATCATTCCTGACTCCTAAGTAATTTTTTGTTCAGATAATCCAAGGATCTGCTGCACACCCACTCCAATCATTATTGCATGCTCATTCCAAATGTATTACATATGTATTTACATGTCTATATGCCTATGGCATAATGGTTGAGTGATGGGCTGCCACTTGCAAGGTCTTCAGTTCAAAACCACCAAGGGAGAAAAGTGATGCTTTCTCCTCTCATAAAGTGTCATGGTCTCAGAAACCTTCAGGAGCAGCTCAACCCTGTCTGACACGGCCCGTATGCTTTGCCATGGACCCAACAGCAGTGAGTTTGGATTGGGTTCCATTAGTAACCAGGAATGGGGTAGTGACTTAGACCCTGCATATTACAAAGGAAAGATTGAGTAATACTTGAGTACTCTTGAAAACCTAGGAAGCAGTATGTAAGAAGTGCGTTAGAAGAAAAGTCTGGGGATCTACTGCCCTGTGGGAAATTTATAATCTTAGAAATTATCAGGGTTCGCTGTAGATCCGAAAGTCCCTGAGTGGTGCAAATTGTTAGCATATTTGCTGCTAGCCTAAGGTTAGAGATTCAAGTAGATCTGAATAAAGATGTGACTATCTATTTCCCAAATTTCAGCCCAAACTTTATGGAGTTCTCTTTTAACAAAGACAGGCACACTATGAGTTCAAGTCTACTGGAGAGCAACTGGCCACCTTAGATCAAGACTTCTCAAGATTGCTCTCTCTCTCTAATGTGATTCTCATCCAAGGGCTTGATGTCTCTGTGGTACAGCAAGAAGTCTTCCTCAGCCTTACTAAAATAAAGGAAGTAGAATCTTTCAAATACTGATTTCCTCTGAATAGTTGTTCTTACAGAAGATTGGTTCTTATTTAGGACAAACAATGATATTCATGGTGGTTATTATAATGTAGTATAATGAGAAATCTTTCTTTTCTATGTATGTACATCTGTGTCTTTGATTAGTCTATTTTATAATGTCTTTCAGATACTTCTAAATATTTATAAATTATGTATCTATGAACACCATAAAGATGGATATGCACATAAAGAAGATGTCTGATCGTCGTGTTTTCTATTATTTCCATGATTTGCAGAAAATGGACACTAAGAGTTACCATTAAATGGAATGTCTTAGACCACTTGAAGTGTTGTAGAACAACTACAAGCGTATTTTCTTAATTAGTTTTATATACAAAGATAACTCGGGACTTTCGATAAATTCTGTTTATTGAATAAAATGTTGCCATTCGAGAGGCAGCATCATCTGTTGGATACATAATCTTGAACCCAGAGGGGTCATTGAGACTGTATTTGAATACTTCTGTGCTATTGGCTGTTTTATGGATCCTTTATAACTGTCCAATTTCTCTCTGTAATTGTCATCTTTCACAGTTTTTTTTCCTAAGAGTAAGTAAATGTGTTAGTAGAGATATAGTGGTCAACGTGCCTGGCTAAAAACATGCAGCATCTCATAATTGTATATAAATACAACTTGCTGAATTGTCAGATCAGTAATATGATTAGCGTGGTATTAATTCAGTGTCTATGATAGTTTGACTGTAATAAATGATCTGATAAATGTCTATCATAGTTTGCCTGTTATGAGTTATTACAGCATGCTCTTTCATAGTTGTATTTGAAGAGCCTTTAAAATTTGTCGTAAGAACTTGATTAAAAAATAAATCAATAAAAATTTTCAAGCCCTGTACATAAGCTTCTCTGTTACATTTTGCTTATAATAATGCTCAATTTTAAGCTACTTAAAAAAACATGTTAACCCTGAAATAGCAATAATAGACCAGCAACAGTAGTGGCATACATGATGTACACAAATTGGAGTAGTACTGTTTACAGTTGGTAAGATTTACCAAAAATGTCCACTAGAGGGCGGTAAAAGCATGGAAAAACTTGTAAAGCAGCTGAGGCAGGAGTCTCTTAATTTACTAATTTAATAGAAATATTCTTAAATGCTCCTAGATTGAAAACCATATTTCTTCCTCCTCTAAAATTAATAATATTCTGTAAAATGCATATGTCTCTTTGTAGACGGAGAAAAAACAGGTACATGCTATTTAAAATTGGCTCGTTGCTTAAAATAGGCAAAGTGTGCTTTTAAATCATTTTGTTCTCAAATAATTGTTTAAAACTGACAAGTTTATACAAATCAGTGGTTCCTTCTTTTTCTTTTTTGTCGGTTGGTGCTACAAATAAAAACGAGAAACTGCCTGACTAATATTTGCCAAAGAAAAAGATTAGCTATGTGCCAGGGAACATTTAGTTTGCTGGGGCCAAGTGGCTTCAGACTTCAAACTGTTTGGAAGTTGAAGGAATTAAACACTATTTTTAATTCAAATAATTGAGCATTTTATGTGAAATGAATTCCATTCCTTGGCACACAGAAACATTTCCTTCTACGGATTGTTCCTAGGTCACTTTTACCTTTCTCCCCAAAAGGGTATCTGATCATTAAAATAGGTATAACCTCAAGTATAGAGTTCTTTCTATTGTTATTAAAGTGGATTGGTTATTATTAGAATTTTAACAACATTAAAAATAATTTCACTTGCATTTATTTTATTAAATGATACAATGATCCGGATCTATGAAGGCATAGTGATGTCATATGGGATAGATCTATTTTTGAAATGCCATAGAGACAGCTCAATTATGCGAGGACTCTTATTATCTATAACTCTACATATTATAAATATTCCCTCTCTCTTAGCAGATGATTTTCTCTACATAGTCTTACCAGATGGAGAGTAAATGCATACAGGACAGTCGTCAAAAGGGTAGTCACAGTAATAAAAGTATCCATATATGTATTTTCCCTTTAGTGCGTCATGTTAGTTATGAAATGTGTTTTAATGTGTTAAATGTAGATGTATTCTGAAAAAAATAACTTTTACCAAGTGTCTGAGTGAATTATTTATAACTTAGAGGGTCATTCTATAAGTTATATCATACTTTCTAAAATGTTAATAAGCAGAAATTCAAACTTTTTCCATTTCATTTTACTGTTTTTAGTAATATTTTGCTTAGCAAAAAGCATCGGATAGTCAACAATGTGTCCCTAATAATTTTTTATATTCTACCTTAATATTACTATGCTAATGATTAAGTGATTATTAAGTAAATTAACATTTACAAGATAAAATACAAAATATGAAATGTTGTGACTCATATTTCTCCACAAATATTTACACCTGCTCAAATATTTTTTTATTTGTTACAGAACATACATCTAATAATAACAACAGCTGTATTTCTAAACTAAAAGATATAAAAGGATATTATAATTGCTTAAATTAGCATGTAGACAAATCACTCACAGATTGCTCTTGATATCCTTGTATCATTCTGTCTTCCTGGCAACAGAATGTCAACTCTATTAAATATATGGAATGGCCAGTAAGCGTCTCAGGGAGCATTTCCTGGAACATTAATTGTGTGTACAAAGACAAAAGTTTTTATCATTTGGTACAATAGAAATACAACAGAATCTTCATATAGATCACTTCCAAGAATGGTAGACCAGGAATGTGTCTATGGATGTATAATATAGAGAGACGCTCAGTTGTTTTGCAATTTTAGCTAAAATTAATATGTTGAACATAATTCACTTTACATTTTGAATAATTTTCTAAGGTTAAAATAATGAAAATAAATATGTATTCTGCAAAGCATAGTGATGGTGGGTGAGTTCTGATTGGCCTGAGCAGATGTGCAGGAATTTAACACAGTCTACAGGAGATCATTTGTGCATTGATACCTTCTACCCATATTGTTAATCATCCAAGTGCTAGTAGATCTAGCAAGCACATGCATTCTAATAGCTGCCATATCCCAACCTTTAGAAAATTCTAGGGATGATCTTGTTGTCAGGTGATGTGGACTAAGTTCCGACCCACCTACTTAAAATAGAAAGACCAGTCCTGAGCCCGCCTACCCATGTTCAGGTCGGAGTCTGCTAGTGTAGCCGCCGTCTCAATTCATCCCCTCAAGGGTCTCCCTCTTCTTTGCTGCCCTTGACTTTACCAAGTATGATGTCCCTTTGGAGGGCCTGGCCGAAGTATGTAAGATGGAGGAAAATTCTGAATGTACTTTTTCTAAGACCTACCTCTTTGCTCATTTGGCAAGTGCATGGTACTTTCGATGTTCTTCGCCAGCACCATAATTCAAATACATAAGTTATATATTTTTTAATATTCCATATTTATCTTGGTCCTAACAACAAGCAAATAAGTGTCTTAAGAGTTTGCATAATACAAAGAAACTGTCCACAGAAGTACTGATGTGACTGTTATTGTCTTGTGTTATGTGAAATAAATTCCATAAGATGTACTATGGGAGGGATAGACCAGGAAGTATATATGAGACTTTTCTTGAAACGACTTCTACAATTAAATAATTCACACGCTAACATTATTACATTAGATCATGCCTCCTAAAACAGTTCTTCTGATGCTGCATGGACACATCATCAGCATTTTGGGGAACACTTTTTTTTAAATGTGTGAAATTTACTTAGCCATTCATCTATTTCATGAAAGTAGAGTCTATTATGAAATCTCCACTATTACTTTGCTGAAGATAGATAGTTCTTAATCCAAACTTCCAGGAGAAGGTTTAGTTTTGTTTTAAGTATGCTAGGTCATGCAATATTATCAGAGACTTTTTCAGGTCAACAAACTTCAAATCACCAACAAAAACTTTCAATATAAAACTCTTCAAATACAGCCACTTCATTAGCTTTGTTATACCCATGTTCTCTGATCAAAATGCACCCCTGGGAAATTTAAGAATGATTAATAATAATAACTTTTATCTACAGGTTCAGAAAAAAAGACAAGTTTTCTAAATGTCCATTAATGTAAAATTTTATAAAATTCCATATCTATCATATTAATTCCATCAGAGACCCATAGGTTTTTTTTGTATGGGGAGAAGCTGTTATACGTAATAAGCTTATGTGCATGGCCTTGTCATTTACAGAGATGTAATGGCCTTGATTTTGGTATCCCGCTAGAAAGTAGCGCTCTGGCATTTTGGGTTAGGTTCACGAGGCTGACGGCATTGTTGGTCCTTTCCTCTGGAGAATGATGAAGCTGACCATTCCTTTAAAATGTTTTGTTCTTGGAAACCCAAGGGTAGCTATGACTAAGAATTGACTCAGTAGCAGTGTGTGTAGTCCTAAAGAGAGGATATCTTCGATTTTTCCTGATCTAAAATTTATCTTCCCTTAATTAAATGACAAGCTATTCTCGGACCAAGTTACTCATAAAGATTGACCTCTCACTAGCAGGCATCCATAAGAAGCAATTACTCTCAAGTGTTTTACGCCTTTTGTCTAGTGAATTATGAAGAGGCCTCTTTGTTCAAGATTGGAGAATCAATTTCACAGCTCTCTGTATAATACGGAACTGTGGAACACAAAAGACAAAAATGTTTAAGTTATTATTCCCTATGAAAGAGAGTTAACAAATAAATCAAGTTATGTATTTCAGTTATTTTTGTACTTCTATTATCACTTTTTACATTAGAAAATATTTTATTTCTGTATACAATGGAGGAAAAGACAATCAAAATAATCAATAGTCAATTTTGTTTAAGCTGTGGTCTTATTAAAGAGTTTTATTTTTCTGACTTTGTTTTAAATAATGAAAATTGCAAAGGGGCTTATGATTAAACAAATACAATTCAATGTATATTCACATAAAAATTTACGTGTATGAGACATATGGAAAAGGTCTTTGCTAGTATTTTAAAAAATGAATGGATCAGAACCTCTGTAGCTTGAAACATAGAGGTATTACTTGTAAACCTTTGTAATACTTTATTCTGGCAGCTTAATCATTCGTTTGAACCCTGAGTGGTACAAATGTTGGTCAAGTGCATTTGGAGGAACCTTGGGCAGCAGGCCTGGTGGTCTACTTCTACAAACCAACCATGAGACATCCTCTGAAGCACAGGTCTGCCATGGCACCTTTGAGACTGGTGCGAATAGAACTTCCCATAATAGCAACTGGTTTCGCTTCCATCGTTGATTTAATTGGGAGCCGGGGAGTGTACCCGTTTGAAAGTGCTCATAATACTCTATCCCAACTTTTAATGTTTATTATTGCATGCAAAGTTATTAAGTACTTAACAAGTTACATTGACTAAAAATGAAGACTAATTATTTTCTTCAAAATATGAACATTCCAGGGAGTAATTAAAATCCATTCACATATCATGGTCCACAAAAGGTTTCTACTGTCTCCCTTTGGCATGTGCTAAATGTCCCCCAGTCTATGCTAGACACTACACAAGCATTTCACTGCATGCTTACAAAGGCCCGAGCCCACATCACTGTGACTTCTCTCTTCATTTCGTCGCTTTAAATATGGGCCTGAAAAAATGAGCAGACACCACGAGACAAAGCCAGATACATTTCTTTTACTGTTTTTTTTTTTTCATTATGTTTCCTACATGTTTGATGTGCTGTGGTAATCCATATTCAGTTTTGGCCTTTCCTTGTGTTTGTACACATATATTCCAGGTATACACACACACACATACCAGGTATACAGATACACACATACCATACACACACAGATATATATATATATATATATATATATATATATATATATATATATATATATATATACATATATATATATATATATGAGGTCACATGTAGATCTTACAAAGATAGGTAGCTTCTAGAATATATAGGTGAAAGTTTTCCCATACATACAATGTTTCAAAGAACCTAGATTCATTTTTTTAAGAAAAAGCCTCGCTGTAATACGGTCAATTCTGACTCATAGTGACTCTGTAGGACAGGCTCACACTCCTCCTACAGGAGGTTTTCCAGCACTCAAACTCTTCGCGGGAGAAACGGCTTCCTCCTCTTTCTCTCTGGAAGCTGCTGGTGACCTAGTGTGGTCCGCAGCCCAGTACGTGACCACCGTACCCCCACAGCTCCAAAGACAGTGGTTGTGGATGTGCAGATGCTCAGGGACTTGGAGCCTAGCTTAAAGGGAATACACTTTAAAACAGAGGTCTTAGAACAAAGGAATCTGACTGCTGAGTGTTTCGTAACTCATGATGCAGAAACTCTTAAGAGCTTAAAACCAAGTCATCGTTAAGTAGAATAGTTTTGGGAAAATAGTATAAGCGGCACAAGTGAATATTATACATTTTAATTAAGGCATCATTTCATTCTGACATAGGGGGAAAAAACACTGAAGCAATTACACCAGGGGCAGAATGCTTGTGGTTTTCTCCCCATACATGTGTGCAAACATCACTGTGTAAAATGAGATTTTAACCTAATGGATTATTTAACTTGCTATCAGAGCAAAATGCATTATTAAACATTTAAAACAATGTGTAAGTACGCCCATCAAAATGCCCTTGCGTTACATTTGGCGTTATAAGGGAGTGGAAAGAGGAGGAGGTGAGCGGTCCCGAGGTGGAGCTGGTGTCTTGCGTTAAAGGACAGCGGCAGATTAAAGCGCTCTGGCGGGGAAGGGCTTAGGGCTGAGTCAAAAGCCAAGAAGTCTCTTTATTTACGCCTACCTCCCAGCCCTTGGCAATCTGACTAATAGCTAACTGAGCTAACAAGAAAGACTAGAAAGGGGGGAAAGAGAAAGCTACTGCAGTTGAGATCCACAACCTAAGAAAATAAGAGTCATCCATCCCAGCTCTGTCGAAGATCGTTCTTATTTACTGTGCACAGCTGCCTGTAAATGGCTAACTATATGCAGACAAGTCAGCATAGCTGGGAAGTATGCCGTGAATTTTAATTGCTAGAAAAATGGACCACTGCTTCAGGATGATCTAGGAGCCCTCTGCTTAAAATACATACTTTCTTAAAGAAATGCCGAGTGTTTAGTCTTTCACTGGAACATTTAACATTAGGGCACTATGGGACCTGTCACAAAGTAGCGTTGAAAGAGAAGTACGCAACTGTGAATATTTTCTTCTTCACTAAAGAAACAGAATTCCTTCCAATATCCATTCCAGCTGTGTGTTCCAGATAACCCCAGAAAGTCTGCTTTACAGGTAAGAAGAAGCTGTGCATGCTTTCTTTAACACACATTTCTTTTTTCTTTTTTGCATTATCGTATAGTGATTGTGTTTGTGTGTTTGTGGTCTATTGTTTGCTTTCATCATTTTGCTTGAGGGTGATCCGATTTTCATCTTGCTCACCGGCACTGCCGCTGCTGCGAAAGATGGCTGTTTTCTCTGAGCAGCGGACATAAAAATGTGCCAGGGTATCTTTTATTGTATGCAGTCGAATATTGGAAATCAAATGTGAGGGCTTTCTGAAGAAAATATTACTTTAAAATGTTGCTGAAATTCGAACATCAGCTAAATTTCCAAAGTTTCTCTGTGTTTGGAGTGCTACTTTTCTGATTTTCAGAGTTACCAATATGCATTTTCTGGGACTGGGTCAAGAGTGAGTTTTTTTGTTCTCTTTTCAATTGAGTTGCTGCTAAAATGATGCCGTTCTTCAAATTAGCATGTGTTTCTGGCAACATTCGAAACCGTTTGATTGGCTGCTGTTGTTTTACAAACCTGGGGCATTTTGGATGGTATAAATATTTAAGTTTTAAAAGCATATGATTTTTAAAAATAGATGAGTGGTAATCATCTGGAACTTATTTACCATTTCCTCAAGATGCTGTGCCTGATGGAATTAATTATACTCTTTCTCGGTACTGCATGAAGAAGTGCTTCTCATTTTGGGGAGGCAATCCACAAGTTGAAAACTTCAACTTGAAACTGCTTCATTCTAAGCCTACCATCCAGAGATATTTAAAGTCAGATGCTTTCCCTGTGGAAATACTAAGCTTGGTAATTTTTCCTGGACAAGGAGGCACTCTCTTGCCCTGTTTCTCTGGTTACCTATTGTGTTTAAGAGACTTACATGATGCATGTTTTCAGTGTTTGTAGAAATATATTTTCATGGATGAAACTTTATTTGCAAGATTATTGACAGAACTCTGGGATATTTTATCTGATTGTGAATTTTAATTAGATAAAGCATTATTGTTCACATTTCATATGAATAAAAAAGGACTTGTCATTACAAAAAGTTTAACAGCCATAAGATCTGATCATTGCTCTTTTAATTTATTTCTCAGAAAGTCAAACCGTAGCATTTAAAAATAAGTGATACAATTGGACACCATTAGAATTTTGTATAGCTATATACACAATTGTGTGTTGTCTGAAAATATGTATATATATATATATATATATATATATTTATTGTATCCCTGCTGACATTTTGAAGTTAGATTAAAAACCAGAAAACAAAAAACATAAGTTGCTTAAACAGCTGAAATATGTAGTGGTGATTTCTGGAGTTAGCCTTTTTTATTCCTCAAATTAGAAACACGTTCAAATATTCCACTACCTTACGGACTGTTTGGAGTTCATTGTTTGAGACTTGAAGCTTTATAATAAAGGAGAGCAACTGCTTAATTATGGGATGATGTTCAGGGCCCCAAAGCATGCTTCAAGACCATATCAGAAAGTGATTTGGTTGAAGTGTGTCTCAGTCATTGTTTTCTATTTCACAATAGTGCAAAACGAAGGTTGAAGATAATATTTTCTCAAGTCTTTATGATTACCTTGATGCATAGTGAAATTATAAAGTAGCAGTAAATATTCTGTCCTATGGAAAATCCATTTAAAGTATGTCATGAGAAATTTAAATGAGCATGCTGAGGCATTTATCTCTGATAATAATTTACATCTATAGACTGATTTAGACAACAAAGTAAACATTTTTATAGCACCCTCCTTTATTACATAGATTTCTTCAAAGATTTTAATAGAAAAATTAAGTATTATTTTACTCAAAATCAAAACAAGTTACAGCCTAGACACTGTTAGTGAGATCTCATGCTAACCAGATAAAATTTAAAGGAAACATATATATATGCATACATATACTTTTATATATACATGTATTTATTATTTTTATATTCCTCACAGTCTTTTGCTTCTTACTGAAGCTTACATATTTTGATTGTATACTACATTTCTTAATCCTTAAATTCATTTATTTTTAAATTTAAAAAATAATCCAAAAATTTATGTATCCAACTTTTCAAAATAACAATATACATTTAAACAGTACCTCTTTCTTTCAAAATGCTATGCGAGTTTTTTATTCCATTTCTGTCCTAATGCTTTCGTTCTATTAAAATCTTATTTGGCAGATATAAACATACATGATATTATTTTAAATTCTCTTTGATGTAAACTTTGCATTTTGAATATGATGCAAGCTAAAGTCGTCCAATCCACGCTCGCCCTAGCATTAGGGGGGTGGAGGGAAAGGAAGAAAGAAAGTATAGATGCAGTAAATATTTGTGTTTTCTTAGTATTGGATATTTTTATTTTCAGAAGAACATTTATTGTGTTTTAAATCTCAGATATATGTTCTTCCTGCTTCCACCCACTAACTTTGTTTGCTACCATATATATTTTGTTTACAGCGTCAAGTCCCATCACATGGCAACATGAAGCCGTGGATCCAGCTCATATATTCAGCATTCTTCGCATGTATGTCTTCACAGACCCCAGCTCCAGTGCCCTCGGCCAGAGGTTCTTGTGACTCTGTTTGCACCTGTGAGGACAAGGATGGTACCATGGTCATCAATTGTGAAGAAAAAGGAATACAGCAGGTATCCCAAGTCAGGGTGCCGCCGTCACGACCTTTCCACCTGAGTTTTTTAAATAATGACGTGACAACGCTTCACAAAAATGACTTTGCTGGGCTTACCAATGCTCTTTCCATACACCTTGGATTTAACAACATCGCAGATATTGAGATTGGTGCGTTTAACGGCCTTGGCCTTCTTAAGCAACTTCATATCAACCACAACTCTTTAGAAATTCTTAAGGAGGACACCTTCCGTGGACTGGAAAACCTGGAATTTCTGCAAGCAGACAACAATTTCATTACAGTGATCGAACCAAGTGCCTTTAGCAAACTCAACAGACTGAAAGTGTTGATTTTAAATGACAATGCTATTGAGAGTCTCCCTTCAAACATTTTCAGATTCGTTCCCTTGACTCATCTAGATCTTCGTGGCAATCAGTTGCAGACATTGCCTTATGTTGGGCTTCTAGAACACATTGGCCGGATATTGGATCTCCAATTGGAGGACAATAAATGGGCATGCAATTGTGACTTACTTCAGCTAAAGATTTGGCTGGAAAACATGCCTCCTCAATCGATCATTGGTGACGTCGTGTGCAACAGCCCTCCCGTCCTCAAAGGAAGCGTTCTCAGCCGACTGAAAAAGGAATCTATGTGCACTACTCCACCAGTTTATGAAGAACAGGAAGATCCTTCGGGATCACTGCAGTTGGCAGTAACATCTCCAGGAAAAGACAGCCGCATTTCAACCAAGACCACGCTTCTGTTCAAAGCACCCACCAAGGCACCAGCTTTGGCGCTCCCTTATGTTACAAAACCCTCCACCCTACCTCCAGGACCCTACTGTCCTATCCCTTGCGTCTGTAAAGTATTATCCCCACCGGGACTTCTAATACATTGTCAAGAGCACAATATTGAAAGTTTATCAGATCTAAAACCTCCTCCACAGAACCCGAGAAAGCTTATTCTCGCAGGAAATATCATACACACGGTAATGAAATCTGATCTAGTGGAGTATTTCAACTTGGAAATGCTTCACTTGGGAAACAACCGTATTGAAATTCTCGAAGAAGGGTCATTTATGAATCTCACCAGGCTGCAAAAACTCTATTTAAATGGTAATCATCTAACTAAATTAAATAGAGGCATGTTCCTTGGGCTCTACAGTCTGGAGTATTTGTACCTTGAATACAATGCTATTAAGGAAATCCTGCCTGGAACCTTTAACCCAATGCTTAAACTTAAAGTTCTTTATTTAAATAACAACCTCTTACAGGTGTTACCACCGCATATCTTTTCCGGCATTCCCCTAACAAGGATCAATCTTAAAGCAAACCAGTTGTCTCATTTACCTGTAAGCCACATCTTGGATGACCTTGATTTCCTAACCCAGATTGAACTTGAGGACAACCCCTGGGACTGCTCCTGCGACTTGGTTGGGTTGCAGCAATGGGTGCAGAAAATGAGCAAAAACACAATCACCGATGACATCGTCTGTACATCCCCAGGGCGTCTCGACAAAAAAGAGCTAAAAGCGCTAAACAGTGAGCTTCTTTGCCCAGGTTTAGCAAATAACCCGGCCCTCCCGAGTCAGCCAAGTTACATCATTGTCACTACGCCCACAACAGCGACACACGCGGGCGATACCATTTTAAGGTCTCTCACAGATGCTGTGCCGCTGTCTGTTTTGATATTAGGCCTGCTGATGGTGTTCATAACGATTGTGTTCTGTGCTGCAGGCTTTGTTGTTCTGGTGCTCCACCGCAGGAGGAAATGCAAAAAGAAACCAGTGAATGAGCAAACGAGAGACAGCAGTCCTGTGCATCTCCAATACAGCATGTACGGGCACAAAACAACGCATCACATGACGGAGAGGCCCAGTGCGTCTCTCTATGAGCAGCACATGGTAAGCCCGGTGGTTCACGTCTACAGAAGTTCATCCTTTGGTCCAAAGCATTTGGAAGAGGAAGAAGAAAGGAACGAAAAGGAGGGAAGTGACGCAAAGCATCTCCAACGAAGTCTTTTGGAACGCGACAAACACGCACAGCTGATGGAGTCAAAGATGAAATATAAAACCACAGACCAATCACCGGACTTTTTGTCCTTGCAGGATGCCAGTTCCTTGTACAGGAACATTTTAGAGAAAGAAAGAGAGCTTCAACAGCTGGGAATCACAGAGTACTTACGGAAAAATATTACTCAGCTGCAGCCTGAGACGGAGGCACATTACCCAGGAGCCCATGAAAAGTTAAAATTAATGGAGACACTGATGTACTCTGGGCCCAGGAAGGTATTAGTGGAACAGACGAAAAATGAGTATTTTGAGCTCAAAGCTAACTTACATGCTGAACCTGACTATTTAGAAGTCCTGGAGCAGCAGACATAGGCAGAGAAAACTTTCACTGAAATGTTGTGAATTTGTCTTCTGCCCAAATCTTGCGAGTAAGTGCCTTACGGGAGTGGGTCGTCAATGAGAACTGGAGCACATCAGGAATCCTATTGGTATAAAAAGAACAAAGAGAAACTCAGGGATCACCGGGAGAAGCCATTACATTATCTTCAGGCAAAGTAATCTGTCCCCAGTAAGCAGTCCTTATAAGTTGATCATCCAAGGAGTGTAGTGATATTTCTTCATGTTCTTAAAAGGATTTAACGAACATCTTCTTGTACATCTAAAGGGGTTTAATATTGAAACAACATTCTTTTTTTCAACATTATTTTCTGAAATCATTTTTATCCATAGAGAAATAAAATTTGATTTCATTAAAAAACATCACTAGATATAGTTATAATATGTAACGTTTGCAATGTTGATGGAGCCATTGTATGTGTACTGCAAAATGCACCTTTCTAATTGCTCTCAACTTGCAACAAATGCAAAGGAACTGGAATGTAATCATTATCAACAGGGACGGTCAAGTAACTATCATGCTCTATGCTCTGAATGGACTAACATGTTGAACATTTTAAAATTAAGCAGATGCCACTCTTAGGCTTTTTAAATGTACAACAAATCATTTTAAAAAGATGAATAATTCAGGTGGCGTAAATAAGCAAGCTTTTTTCCTTCTACACATTTTGTGTGGACAATCCTATTGTCAATGCTGCTGTGAAATAAGGTATGTCATTTGTGCTCAAATGTTAATCCTTATTCTTGTGATAGTTTAAACATGCTACTGAGATTCAACTGTAAATATAAGAGTGCACTTATTAAGTTTGATTTATATCTGACCATTAATCATGTGTAAATCTGAATGACCATGACACAAGTAAGGTTCTTATGGCAAGTAATACATTAGTAGAAAGCAGCTAGAAAAAAATTATTGTATTTTTATTGATGTATTGAAATTTGCCATAAATGTTTGGCAAAAAGGCACTTGTATGGTAAGTGATTTAAGTTGCCTCAAGCGTGGGACAATGTAGCTTGTTTTACAAGGAAGTATTGCTAGATTTCTATAAACTATTTATTCTGTATAGTTTTTTTTATATTTTTGACTCACAAAAGTTATGTCTTAGGTGCCTTTCAAGAAATTAAAAATACGTCTCACAATAATAAAAATATAAAGAAAACTCCTATTTACATGTCCTTTCTTCGTGTAGTCTGGCCTATAATCTATGAAGTTGAGATTAATGCATGGACACACACACACACAAACAAACACAGAAACAATACAACAAAATAAGACTCTGGTGTGGGTTCACTGAAATGCAAGCAAAAACATCTTGCACACGGTGCACAAAAAGGCCATTCAAGTTGTGGATATAATTGACGTGGAGCCAAGCTAAACATTATACCGCTTCTCTTACTGGAGCAAGTAGACTTCCCACTCCTGAGAAATTGAAGTGATTAAAAAAAAAAGTTTCTGTTTATAAAATCATTCAGCAGTTTACACAAGACAAAATATAATTGATCAAGGTAATCTAGGGATTTCGTCTGTCGTCTGTTTTTCTCAACACCTCGAAGACATGTGAGCAGGGTGAAGAAGGAATGTATTTCCTATTTTAAAGTACTTTATTTCATTCATGTAAGACCTTTTAGTAATTTCTGAATATTCTGTTAAATGTTTGGTTTTCACATGGGATGCTGTAGATGACTACACAAAGCTTATCTTCTCTTTAACTTGGAAACGAAGGCCATCCTGTGGAGAAACCGTCAATGTCTACCATGCAGGGTATTGAGACTAAGTATAAGTTGATCAACACCAGGTTTACATTTAATTCATTGTATACACGCATGGAAAATTATGCATTAAAGGAATTACGGGTGACCTATGTCACTTCATTAATTTTCAGAGTTTGGAAAGCATATGTGGGAATTTGGGAGCTTCTTAGGTAAAACAAGCTAAAGGCTACGGTGTTTATATATGGAATACTCCATGTATTTAACCAGTAAAAAAATGTCAGCATTTTTTTTGTAGTAGAGAACCGTCAACATTCCAAAGTATAAGTATGGGGGCTTTTAAAATTCCATTCTAAAGAGAAGAGCTATCCAGAAGCAGAGTTCATTTTATTTCATTTTTCTTAGTCAGTTGAGTATCTGCCAATATTTTCGAATTACAATTTGGTCTTAAAATTTTTGCATCTGAGTCTTAAAGCCTTGTTTCAAACAAAAAGGCATCTAAGGAGATGTCAACTAAGTCCGTATAGAAGGAACACACAACGTCAGTCACCGAAGGATTGTAGATCATATAATATGAAGTTGAAGGAGCGGATAGTATCAGAACCTAAACTCTGAGAATCTGATTTGCAGAAGACTGTGGATGACAGCGGGACCCCAAGACGCATTTGTGGGAACGCCGTAAGAAAGACACCTCTGGTGATTTCCCTCCACGCTTAATAGAGGGATGGGCGGAGACCAGTTACCAAAGAGCGTGCATTGGAAAGATGGCCATAAGAGATCAGAATGATAAACATGACTTGAATGGTTAAAACTATGTCAATTGGCCCAACCCCTTCTTATGCACAGTGGATGTCATCAGGTTTCCAATATTTTCTGTAGTTTTTTTTTCATATTGGGGTTTATCTCAGATATGTTATGTCATTAGGCATGACCCTCTTGAATTTGCATGATGATATGTTGTTCTGTTTTTCAGTATCTGAAACCCAGGATTCGTGAACCTATATAGGGAGAGCAAGTAGAATAAGGGCTTCATGGGGGGGGGGGGGAAGGGTACAGCGGTGGGGAAAAGGGCTGGATAAAAGGGAGCTGATATCAAGGAGTACAGGAAGGAAAATAATGCTTTGAAACTGATGGTGGTAGCAATTGTTCAATATTGCTTGATGTGATTGAACTATGGAATGATAACTTATCTGTATTAACTCCCAATAAAATGATTTTGAAGAAAAAAGTTTTAAGAATTTGCAATACTAGAGGACTCTTGGCATGGATCCATGTTTGGCAGGCGGAGACATGACCTTATTAGCTTGGGGATAGGGAAGGTTTTTTTTAATGTTTATTGATGTTAATTGCCTAAAATAATAATATCTCATGATTAAGAAGGAAGAGAGTTGTTCGTGGAGACACGTAAGTGCATCTGCACAATTAAAGTCCACCCCCTTAGACGAAGGGCCTATGGGAGTTTGGAAATAATTCATATTGTACCTAACCGGCAAACGTCACA
Organism: Tenrec ecaudatus; assembly: GCF_050624435.1. NCBI lineage: Eukaryota > Metazoa > Chordata > Mammalia > Afrosoricida > Tenrecidae > Tenrec > Tenrec ecaudatus. Next base: position 139,336,245 of record NC_134540.1, on the reverse strand, counting down.
TTGCTAATATACTCTTTCTTATGTCTTTAGGTCTTTGAGAAGTAATTGAGAGTTCAGAAGGGGAGTGATGGTTGCTAACTTTCTTCTCTTTCTCTTTGGGTGTGCATGCATTTGATGAAAATACACCTAGCAAAACACGTGCCATCTCTACAATCTACTTGAACAATTAAGTGCCATTGATAATATTCACTTAAAAAATTTCGGCAAATTATCCCACTGCCAGTAAAATAACATCCAAACCCTCTAAGCAAAATTTCACCCTCTCCCATCTCTCTTACCCTGGTAGCCAGTACTGATCTTTAGTTTAAATATATTTGCTGATTTTATGTAAATGAGACCACTCACTATCTGTCCTTTCAAAACTAACATTTAATTTAACGTGATGTTTCCAAAGTCCGGGCAGGTTAAATTATTAACTTTTATCACATTTTTTTGCCCTTTCAGAACCTCTCAGGCTTGTGTTTGCCTTATTTGAATTTCCTATCACTCTTCCCTCCCACAGAAGAAGAAATTTCCATAAATTTATGGCTTGATTATTATTATTTTAAAATCGTTGTATTGGGGGCTCTTACAGCTCTTATAACATTCCATACATCAATGGTATCAAGCGTATTTGTACATATGTTGCCATCATCATTTCCCAAACATTTTCTACTTGAGCCCTTGGTATAAGCGCCCCTCCCTGCCCTCCACCCACACCTTCATGCATCCTTGATCAATTATATATAGTTATTGTTATTTTGTATCGTAAACTGTCCACTGTCTCCACATTTCTGTTATTCGTCCACTTTGGGGCGGGGATATATAGCCAATCTTGTGATGGGTTTCCCTTTTCCCATCCTTGCCCCTCCAGCCCATCCCTCTACCCTGTTGATATTGCTTCTCCAATTACTGTTCCTGAGGGGTTATAGATACAGCTAACTTGGAATTTTCTACAATTAATGGATAAATTCAGAGCTTCAAGTCTAAATCCAATCGCCTCAGATGTATTTACATATGCTAAATTAAAATATTCTAAAAAGTGAGATATTAAATTATGCTAGCGCATTTCTTGATACGCACATAATGTGTGCTCTAATAATTGCAGGTGAGTATAATTTTGATTCATTCAACTTTTAAAACGCTAGTCTGTTAAACATGTGGCATATTAAACCTTATTTAAAATTATTTAGTGAAAATCGTTTTCACTGAATTATCATACACTACCATAGCTTTATTAAATTGTTTTTGAAAATATCCCATTGATCCCCATACTGAGGTGGACATTTTACTGTCTTAGTAAGTAAAGGTTTATATTCATCAGTCATGTCAACCCTCCCTCTAGAGCTAAGAACTCTGATCATTTTGGAAAGACTTCCTTTTTGCTCTAGTATTACATATACTGAAGTACTACCTAAGCTACCTTTATCTTTTGACCAAATTAATTTAAATGTCTTAACTTTTGATATAGTATGATAGAAGGTGACATTAATTTATTTCATCATATCTCCTGTTGCTTTCAAAATAATGGGCTTTATTCTGTGTGGTTACTGATCTATTAAAGCTATATAATATATGAAAGATACAGAGTTTCAATGTACATGCACATTATTTGGTGCCGGTTATACTTTGATAGAAGTTACATAGTCATGCTTGCTGAGAAGCGTACTGCTGATTTGCAGGGTTGTTTGGAAAAAAAATTTTTTTTCAAATAACATAAGTACAAATATAAATTTTCAAAAATAGCTAGATTTTTTGTAGATAAGTCTCTGAAAAGAACGTTGTCTGTATGTTTAAAAATTCTTAGAAAGGGAAGTTTAAATTTCTTGGTTGATATGAAAATGAATTTATAGCGAATTTGAGGTTTACTCTCTGCTTATTTTTCCTGCAGAACACTTTTCAATGACTACCAATTTCTTCTTGAGGAGATCAGGTATCAAACAAAGATAAGCTTGTATTCTAAGACAGCAGACAATACCACTTCTTTCTCAGAGGAATGCTCCTGCATCTGGGCAGTCATATCCAGAATGACATCATGAGCTAAAAATAGACACGAGATTAAAACTGCAGGATCATTTTGCCTTTTCAATGGCACATATTTTGAGCCGTAGACATTTGCCTTAATATTGTTCGAGGTTCATATCCATTGGCAAGCGTCAAATAAAAAACTAGACAGACTTTTTGTTATCAATTACAAGATAATCAATATAGTAAAATCACATTGTTTAGCATCTCTCTCATATACAAAAGTTTGTGGTCCATAAGTATTTTAAGGATATATGTGTGTGAATATACATAAATATTTGCATATTTTGAATCCTTTCAGCATGTGTGCATACATATAGAAGTAAACATTATATATAACGGATAATTATAATTTAATGCATATTTTTATGTAATGTATATACAACCTTCATAAAGTTCATGGAAAATCTAACTGAAAGATAACATAATTTCTCTAAGAAATATGTGAAGGCTTCTTGTATTTTCCAAGAAGTAGACTCCATTTCTTGTTGCTTTGAAAGCAATACCATATGTACTCGAGTATAAGCCAACCCGAATATCAGCCGAGGCACCAAATTAAACCAAAAAAACTGCATTAAAAATGTGCTGAAAAACTCTGTACACGAGTGTATACGGTAATAAAAGAGGGAGAAGTTCCCTTCAGTTAGTGTACGTTTTTCATCTGCTTTGGTCTGGTTTATCTTATGGCAGAGATCGCCACTAAACTTCTGACAAGTACTGGAAGTATTCAGAACCATATGGGAAATGTACATCCTCTTACTGTGCACACTTTATGTCTGTGTTTAGATAAGACATTCTGACTTTTAACAATTTACTACAAGAAGAAGAAAAAACAGATGTTTAACTAACTGGGCTCGTGGCCATATAATAACATATTACCTAAAATAATTTGTCAGCACAATGTTTAAAAATGTTTGAAAATGTGTTAGATGACCATGTATACATGGGACAGAAATTCACTGTGTATTTATTTTAATTTAGGATATTTAATTTGTTTATGACTATCTATATATTTTTAAAATTTTTTAGAAACTTATTGTTTTGTATCTTGTAGAATAATTATGAATAAAATAACATAAACAAAGGCAGCCTCATTATAATATGCAAATATACACATTCCCATTTAAATAGCATGTGACATGAGTATTGTTAGATTTATCATTCATATTGAAGTTATGAGAAAAGAGCCTTTCCTTTTCTCAGTTTTTTAAGTTGTGGATGTGATGCAACCTTCAATTCTAATGGTATTGCTTATAAGTTAAAATGAAGACCGTGGTTGCAATAAATAAATATATACAAATCCAGGAATATGTATATCTAAGCCTAGACTGGCATTTTCATAACTCTTTACTACCTACATCTCTATGTCTTATGTCTACACCAACACCTAAATCTATACCTATATATGTAGAGCAAGAGAAAAATGCCTGTTTTAGAAATCATGTATTTCTTTATTGACAATGCAATTAGTACTACTACTTAACTGCTACTCAATGCATGGCAGAGGGAACAGAACATGCAAGACAGAAAAAAGCCGAATGATAGAGTCCATTTCATCCAGAATTATTTAACGCTACAAAAGGATTCATTGAATGTGGATTTTAAAAAATAAGCGTATCAAGACTCTTCTGATTTAGTCTTGCTTCACATGCAATGGCTCAGATTTAAAGGAGCCCTGGCGGCAACGCCGTTACATTCGGGGCTGCGATCTTGGAGACAACCAATCGCTTTGTGAGAGTTAGAAGGAGTTTCTACTACTGTAAACGCATTGCAGTCTGGGAACTCCTGTTTTACAGGATCGCTGTGAGTTGGCATTGACGCCATGGCCCTGAGTTCTGGGAGTTCACACTGATGAAAAGATAACTAGAATTCAGTGTTTTCCTACAACTGGCTTAATACCTAGTGTCAGGTACTTCGTTACTACTGAAAACAACCTCCAAGGCCTATTATTATCTCCATTTTACCATAAAAACAAAGAGACTCAGGAAATGAAATTGCCCTGAAGACATAGTAGTGTCTGGCTCAGCTTTCCCATCTTGGTAAAAGCATCCTTCTCTTATCACGCCTCCTCTCTGAGGAGAGAGAGGGCATGGACCACCTGTGTGCCAGGTCCTTAGTTTCTTATCCCGGAGTGCTACTGATGCTCAAACATGCCGTCGGCTGTGAGGATGGCGTGGCACCGGCGTTTTGTTCTGTTGTGCTAGGCTTGGTCGCTAGAATCGATCTGAATTCAATGCCGCCTGACAACATTCCTCCTTTCCTTCTTGGCACTTCTTCACCCTTGACTACAGATTCTCACGTCCTTTCTGAAGCCGGAAGCAGGTCAGCGTTCCACAAACATTCCAACCCCTTGGGGTTTATTTATCTTCAATTTCCCCCTCAATTGAATCTGTCTTCCTCTTAGCACTGTCATTATCTCTGAAATGAAACAAACAAATGAAAGAACACAAATAAGCACACGTACAAACCCATACATTTTTTTATTAAAGTCACTCAAGCTGTAGTTTAGGAGCTTATGTTAAAGTTAATTCAAAAACAGCTGGTGGCTATACATCGACCATGATTTTTCAAAGAAGCTAAACAGGATTCGGATGACAATGTGGAATGAGAGATATTGTTGCTGATTTCAGAAAGAACTTGGTCGAAAGCAGAGAGTGCCAGAAATACATATTTCTCTGCATTTTGGACTATGCAAAGGCGCTTGACTGTGTAGATTGTATGACAAGATAAATACTCTTGTGAAGAGTGCGAATTTCAGGACACTTCCTTGTGCTCCGTCAGAAACTGTGCAGGGAGTTACATAAAACCAGAGGTACTGCTTGTTTTAGAATTGGAAAGATGTCAATAAGCCTTCCTCCAACACTGATGCTTCATTCCTCTTGATATAATCCAGCTTCTCTGATTAGTTGCTCAGTATAGTGAATATGTATGATCAGAGGCTACAGCTCTGCCCCACAGTTTTCCTGACTTTAAACCAGGGAATAATCCTTTCCTATATCCTCACACTTGGTTCTTGTTCTATATACAACTTCCACAGGAGCACAATGAAGTGTTCTGAAACTCGCGTTCTTAAACGTATCCACGGTGCTCTGTAATCCACACAGTTGAATGCCTTGGGATAGTCCATGAAATACAAATAACATTTTCCTGGTATTCTCTGCTCTCAGCCAAGAGTCACCTGGCATCATCAATGATAGGCCTTACTTCATATCCACTTCTGAATCTGCCCTGAACCTCTGTCAGCTCCCTGTGGATGTGCTGCTGCAATCATTGTTGGATGATCTTCAAAAATGGGACTTGCATGTGATATAAAAGATAATGTGTATAATTTAAGCATTCTGTTGGGTCACCTTTCTTTGGAAATGCTATAAATATGAATCTTTTCCAGGCAGTTGGTCAAGTAGCTATCTTCCAGATTTCTTGGTATTTCTAAGCAGTCCTTCATCAGTTTGTTGAAACATTTCGTTGGTATTCATCAATTCATGGGCTCTTGTTTGGGGCTAATGCTTTCAGTTCAGCTTGAATTTCTTCCTTCTGCATCATGGATTCTGACTCTTATGCGACCTCCTGACATAGTGGAATGTCATTATTGCCTTTCGATTCAGTGAATCTGTGCATTCTTTTCTTCTTCTTCTGATTTTTCCTGCATCATTCAATATTTTGCCCATAAAAACTTTTGATATTGCAACTCAAGGCTTGAATTTTAAGATTTGCTAAGAGTGTTCTTCTGTTTCATTTTCTAACTCTAGGACTTTACACATCTTGTTATAATGCTTAACTTTGTCTTTTCAAGCTGCTCTTTAAAATTGTCTATTCAGCTTTTATTCATTTTATTTTATTAATTTATTCATTCTATCCCTTTTCTTTCACTACTCTATAGTTAGGAACAAGTTTCGGAGTCTTTTCTCATTCCGCGTTGATCTTTTCTTTCTTTCCTATCATTTAAATGACCTTTTGCTTTCTTCGTGAATGAGGTTCTTGATGTCCTCCCACAGCTCCCCAGTTCTCTCATTACTGTTCAATGCAGCCAATCTATTACTGCGATGCTCTTGATGAACAGGCAGGGTAGGCTCCAGGTTATATTTCTGCTCTTGTGGACTTGTTTTAATTTTCTACAGCTTCAAGCAGAAATTACATATGAGCAATTGAAGGTTTGTTCCACAGACAGTCCTTGGCCTCGAGTTTGCTACCGATTTTTACCTTCTCCTTCCTCTCTTCCCACACATGTAGTGAAATGGAGTTCTGTATATTCCATCTGGAGAAAAATGTTTTTGCTACAAACAACTTATTAGGCTTACAAAACTCTCACCAATCAATCGCCAACTTACTTTCAATCACCAAGTCTATAGTTTCTGACTACTACTCCTTTGTTTCCAGCTTTTGAATTCCAAAAACCAATTATCATCAATGCATCCTGATTGCATGTTGATCAATTTCTAACTAGAGACTTTGGTAGAATTCTTAATTTTTTTATCATTAGCTTTTGTGGTTGGTGGATAGAGTTGAAAAACAGTTTTATTGATTGAGTTTCCTTGAAGGCTGATAGATATCACCCTATTATAGACAGAATTGCACCTTAAGATTGATTCTGAAATGTCCTTTTTGCCAAGGAAAGCAATGCCATTCTGTCTGGTTGCATTATTCCTGACATAGTAAATCATGTGTTTTTATGGCCAAATGGCCAATCCCAGTCCATTTCAGTACACTAATACCTAGGCTATTGATCTTTATGTTTTCCTATTCATTTGTAATAACTTCTAGTTATTCTAGATCCATTGTTTACAAATTCCAAGTTCTGAACATTAACAGATTTTTGCTCTCATTGCTTCTTATGCTTCATCAGAAAATAGAGATCCAGAAGGCTCCATTTCCACAAGGTTTAGCTCTGTCTACGTCACCATGGTCAACTCCCCTCTCACAAAAATGCTCTTCTTGGGCACATTTCAAGTACCCTTGAACCTGAATCGGCCATCTTCTGAAATTATCTCCAACAATGTTTTGCTTCCATTCATTAGTAAACCATCAGAATTTGACAATGTTTTGAAATTAGGCATAAAGTTTTCAGTGGCTACTTTCTCTGAAATCAGCAACAGATTGCTTCTTCCTATAAAGACGATCCATATTTTTACCCATTTCTTTAAAAAAGAGATACAACAGAATACATAAATTATTTAAAAATATATCATTAACAAAGTTTTGCTGAAAAGTATCCAACAATGGTTGCAGCAGTATATAGCCAGGGAACTTCCAGATTCAGAAGCGTATGTGGAACAAGGACTATCATTATTGGTGTCAGATGGATCTTAGATGAAGCAGAGCACACCAGAAAGATGTTTACTTGTGTTTTATTAACTATGCCCAGACCTTCAATTGAGTGTATCCTAACAAGCCCTGGTATTCTCAGTTGCCTCAAATGCATGTAAAAATTGAATATGGAATCAAGAAGACAGAAGAGGAATCTTCGGATTTGAAATGCCAGGCTGGAGATGATGTAGAAAGTACCATGGACTGCTCAAAGGATAGATGCGCTGTCTTGCATCCAGAGGCATGGATGGTGAGACTTCATCTAATACCTTTTGAACATGTTATCAGAGAAAACAATTCCGGGAGAAGGACATCATGCTTGGTAAAGTAGAGGGGATGCAAAAAGGAAGAAGGCTCTCCAGGAGCCAGCTTGACACCTTGGCTGTGATACTGGGCTCAAGCGTAGGGACCTTCCTGATGGTGGTAAGGACCAGGAAGTGTTTCTGTTGTGCATAGAGTCACTATGGGACCAACACCTGGCACCTAACAACAACAATTGTACAATAACTAGGAGGTTTCAGAGTTTCTTCTGAGATTCAATTTGATCTTTACCTTTCTTTCTATATCTTTAATAACCTTCTGCTGTATTCCTGTATGGTGTTCACTTTTAATAATTTTGTTAGCATACTATGCATACTTTATACAATACAACAGTTTAATCATAGCAGGGAAAGTTGTGCAATCAACACCACAGCCAATTGTGGTACATTTTTTTCCTTTATTGTAGTCGTTTTGTTTGCTCCTTATTTCTAAATCATTTAAATTGATTTACTCCTAGTTCTTACAATAACTTACCTACATGATCTATCAATAGTGGCTCACAGGAGCACATTTGATCAAAGCAAATCTCAGTATTTCTGGATATGTTTTTCAATGAAAAAATTTAGCAACAATACCCATGTATAAATATATAAAGACCTGTAAATGTAATCAAAAGTAAAATTTAAAATTATATTAATGCAACACACAGGTCCAAAGTGCCATTACAATCCAGGTATGCAATATTTAGAAAGAGGTAATATCCAAATTCACATCATGTAACATAACTAAATATGATCAGACTTCAAATTTACTACAGGTTATAGTTCACCAAACAATTTTTTTTGTCACTTTTGTTAAAGTTAATACAGCCTTTTCTGTTTTCCTGGATTCTTCTCTCCAATGACTGAGATTAAACAAGCATACAATACTTGAATTCCATCAGCTGCCTTGTTCCCCCTTGCTTATGCCTGAAGAATAGAATTCTGAAGGAGAAAATTATGGGTGACCCTGACCTATTCACTTGAGAACCAAGTTCTCAGATAATCAGCCTTTTTGACTAAAGATCAAGTAAATGTAATAATGTAATGACACATAATTGCTTAATTAGTACTTCAGTCAAAGAGACCATGGGTCTATTTAGGAACTTATAGTTTCACTATGAGATAGTAAATCTTTGAAAAGCATTTATTTGCTACTCGATTCCTGAAAGCCTAAGTCACATATATTTATAACAGTATAACATCAAATAGAATAAAATTTACAAAAAAACATTTAATTGTTGGTACACTTGAAATTTCTTGAAAATTTACTCTTGATGTTTGAGCATAATAAAGATTGTATTACTTAATATGTGAAAACATGAACATAACATTGGTAGATCTAATTTGTAGAATAATTACTGGTCAGAAAAATTAAATAAATATAGAATAGAAGTATCTCTGGGAGGATGATTAAATGTAATTGACAGAAATTTCAGGCTTTTATGGATATTTCATTGGTTAGTCTTTAAGAATATGTACATTTTTTTTCAAATTGGTTCCAACTTAGACCTCCTAAGACAAAATGCAACAGACAACCTGTCTCTGAGGATGTTGTGGGCTATAATATTAAAGGGGGCCGATTGCCATGTCATTTCTCCCACAGAGTAATTGGTGGGTTCGAATTATCAACCTTTCAGTTAACTTGCAAGTGCGTAGCCACTGTGAAACTGGGATTCCTTTATGTTTCAAGAGATGGGAAATTCTAAAATTTTAAAACAGGAAAATAAGTTCGATTGTTCAAATTATTCAGAATGGCTGAGATAAATTAATGTGAATTAGAATTTCCTCAGCTCAATTTCATATATGTTAGAGAATTTTTAGTTATTCATTAAAGCCTTATCACGTTAAGACAATAATTCAATTAGTTTAGTGTTTGAATAGTATAATGTGAGGAGTCTTACATTGATAATTGGCAGGCTAATGAAACAGCTCGTCTTATTTCAACAAGAGGTGACATAATTAAAGTTAAATGAGTGTGTTCCTTCAAACTTAACATTAGTACACAGCATCAAATCAATTTAGCATATAAAATTAAGTGTATTCTGATTCACAGATGCTCTATGTAGGTGTTTTGGCTGTAAATTTCACTGAAGAAGACAGCTAGTAGGTTTGAACCACAAACCTTGTAGTTAGCAGCCTGAGAGGCATTGGCTATCTGACGAAGACGCAGTTTTATCTTCTGATATCACTACCACTGGCTATTTTATTAGTTATCACTCCTTATTTTCTCCTCTTCTCTAGAGTTGAAATGCTATAAATTATCAAAGAAAGTTGGCAATAAAAGAAGTATGGACATAGAAAATTACCCTGTGCATATTTTTAAATAAGTCAACTTTGTCTAAATAGTTTTACCAAGATATCTATTTAGTTTAAGCCAGAGACTTCAAGAAACGCATAGTCGTAACGTGGAAAAAATAAGCACAATGTCCATAAAAACAATTGATAATGTTAAGAGGAATACACTGTAGCTTAAAAAGTCCCAAATCGCTAAGTTACCCTCAATAACTTTGTGTATGTTACCATATTTCATAAGAATAACATCCTAAACACTCAAGGAATATGACTGCCAGGTAACCAACATGGGAAGATCATGCCAACAAACCGAGAGAGAAGTTCTGAGCTCCTAGAAGTCCAGAAACACACGGTGAAAGTTCAGAACACCGAAGTTTCCTGAGGTTGCAGATAGCTGCGACTGCTCACAGCAACTGGCTCCCCTTCATCATTGCCCACTGGTCCATGTCACGTCTCAGCACCCCTTCTCCCCTCTTGTGTTTCCCCTCTTATTCCATCCCACTCAGCCTTACCTCTTACCTTCCCAGTCTCTGAGTCTTGCATGAGGATCCTAGACTTCCGGGCAGCGTAATGCAGACAGCCTCACCAGGCGATGTGGCTGAACGCTCCCAACAATACCTTTCCCCTTGATCCCCCTGTGTTTGCTTCTTCCTTCTCAGATGTGTTTCCACCCAGGCCCTCCCACCCACCACATGCCCCTCTGGGGGAGACACTTATATACACGTATATATACACCAGCACTGCCAGAGGATCAGAAATCCCCACTCAAACGGCAGTTTCATCTTTTAATCTTTTTCTAATTTAGGTGTTTTTCTTTCATTTCATTTTTTCCTTTTACCCCCTTTCATACTCTTCCCACATACCTTTACCCTCCTATGATAGGCACGCCTCCAGCGCAGACACAGGAACACCCACCAATACCAGCACAGCTCCAGACACACCCACCTGTCAGGTGTTATTTTTCCTTTTTCCCTGAAGGCACAGACCCACCTATGTTTATGCTACCACAGTAACAGATCTCTGCATCCAAACAACAAACACACCTCTACCAGTGTGTGTGTGTGTGCACGCGCGTGTGTTCCCGAGGGCGCGCACATCTTTTTCCTTCCCTTCTTTGGCACATTACACTTTTTCCTTCTTAATTTTCTGGCTCCTGTTAGATATCATATGACTCACTCGACAGAGGCAACTGCCACTGCATGACTCCCAGCCCCCACATCACTAACACCACAATACCACAGAAACAGTAGTTAAAAGAGCTCATTAAAAAAAAAAATCAAGATTAAAAAATAAAAACAATTGGGGGAAAACCCAAACCCGGCAGAGTACCCTGAAAAACAGGCTCTAGAATTACTCAGATAGAAGTCCGAAGAATAATGCTTAGGTCCCATCAAGAGATGTGGAGAATGCTCATGAAAATGTAAGTTATTGAAAAGCTAGAAAACCTACATAAAAGTAAATATCAGAAGATAAACAAAAAGATAACTGAAGTAGGCAACATAATAAAAAACTTGAGCAATTAAATGGAAGAAAAACAAATTTGAATTAGTGAACTCTAAAATGGTTATTCTTACTACAACCAACCAGAAAAAAATCGGCCACAAAAGAAAATGAATCTGAAGAAATGATAAGACCAATGTGGGATCCCATCAAAATGTTTACATCTCATTGGGATCTGGAAGCAAGAAGAAGAAGATAAAAAACCTACAGAGAATACAGTATGAGAAATCAAGAAAGAAACTTTCTGCAACATCACAAAGGAAAAGACCCTAACTATGCCAGAAACTGAGAGAACTACCAACAGGATAGATCCCCCAAGAAAAACACTGCAACATATTGTGCCCAAACTCTCCGATTTAAAAAAAGGAAGGTGGGACTGAAAGTAGCACTCGATACACTGAATTAGAGAAGGAACAAAGACCAATAAAACCATGCACATATAAACACACGTTCAAGCACACATGTAGCATAGGGACGGCAGCAAAACCACATCTATCACTAATGACACTAAACATCAATGGGTTAACTGCCCCGTCAAGAATTAGACAGTAAGCGGCTGGATCAGAAAACAAGGTCCATATATATGCTGCCTATTCAGAGACAAATCTTAAAATCAAAGACAGAAAAAAAGACTAAAAATCAGCGTGGAGGTGAATTTACCCAGCCAATGACAACCATAAATCAGGAGGAGTAGTAATATCAATCACTGATCAAATAAACTTCCTGGTAAATAACATAATGAACAGCACTACATAATGATTAAAGGAACATAGGGAAAGAAGACCAAATCATAATAAATATGAGTATGTATGGTCCCAATCAAAGACCCTAAGCATAGACATCTACTAAATTGGGGTGATCATGGACGATGGTATATGGTTGGAGCTATTTGGTCCTTTCCCACATGTCCTAAATGAAAGACTGATCCTAGGTGTGATGGGGCCTCCTCTGAAGAAGTTCTTTTTGAAATGTAGAAATAAGAAGTGATCAATTATTCACAAGCGTTAGACAGATCCAACGCAACTTGGCTTGGGAGGCCAGATTAAATGATTACATGATCTGAGAAGAGACGTGGGTCTTTGTCTTGGTGTTTAATCTTAGAGTACTGGCCTCAAGCAATATTTTCCCTTTTGTGACTGACTGATTTTGCAAAGTATAAAATATCCTGGCATACCCATGCCAATAGGCGCTTAATGGTTATTTCAATATTAGAAAAAAATGATAGATTAATGGATCAATATTAAAAACATGATGCACTGTATTACATTGTGTATATGTGCCAAATCATCTTTATTTGGTCTTCTACTTAGGGGGTTTTGAGCTGTTTAAAACTTTTCCCTATTAGATGGACATTGGGCCTCCATTCAAGTACCCACTCAATTCAGGAATACTCTGTTCTATTAAACTGGCATTCCGTGATGCTCACCTTCCCAAAACGATCGCAGAAGGTCAAGTGGGTGCATAAACAAAACTGGTGAAGAAAGCTGATGATGCCCGGTTAGCAAAAGATATAGCTACTGGGGTCTTAAAGGCTTGGAGGTCATCTAGCTGAGAAGCAACAAAGTCCACATGAAAGAAGCACACCAGTCTGTGTGACCATGAGGTGTCAAGTGGATCAGGTATCATGAATCAACGAACAAAGAATCAAATCACTGTGAATTAGGGGGAGTGCAGATTGCGGACCCAAGAGCCATCTGTAGACAATAGGACATACCCTTACAGAAGGGTCTCGGGGTGGAGACGAGTCAGTCAGTGTGCAGGGTACCAATGATGAAACATACAACTTTCCTCTAGTTCCTAAATGCTTCCTTCCAACCCCCTGCCTCAAACCCCCATGATCATGATCCCAATTTTACCTTACAAATCTGGCTAGACCAGAGGATGTACACTGGTCCAGATAGGACCTGGAAAGACAGGGAATCCAGGACAGATGATCCCTTTAGGACCAGTGCTAAGAGTGGCAATACAGGGAGGATGGAAGGAAGGTGGGGTGTAAAGGAGGAACCAATTACAAGGATCTACGTATAACTTCCTCCCTGGGGAATGGACAACAGAAAAGTGGGTGAAGGGAGATGTCGTACAGTGTAAGATATGACAAAATAATAATAATTTATAAATTATCAAGGGTACATGAGGGAATGTGGAGCAGGCATGGAGAGGGAAAAATGAGGAGCTGATACCAAGGGCTGATGTAGAAAGCAAATGTTTTGAGGATGATGGCAACAAATGTACAAATGTGCTTGACACGGATGGATGGATGGATTATGATAAGAGTTGTATGAGCCCCAAATAAAATGATTAAAAAAACAAACGAAAAATTGTTGCTATTGTGAACAGGGTCACGATGAATATGGAAGTGCATTATATCTGTGTTATGTCTCTTATCTCATTAGGGTATACACCCACAGAGGCATTGTTGAATCATATGGGATTTCTATTCTCAATTGTTTGAGGTAGTGCCTTATCACCTTCAGAATTGGTTGTCTATGTTTACAGACCCACCATGTGGTCGTTACATAATCTCTGGTCAGCTTGAAGGTATTAAGAGTGAAGGGGTGGAGTTTAGCCTGTCAACCTGATCACAGCTTGATGACCCCATGTGGAGGTGTGACAGAGGCATGATAACTCATGGAAGGCAGACACACTCTTTTTCTGCCTTCCCTTTCCTGCAATTGAGACACTCAGAGAGAGGGAGGACCCAAGTGCAGATGTGTGCCTGTGTTGAGATACTTCCTCCATCACTGCACCCAGAAGACTTTCTACTCACCGGCCTATGATCTCCCTGCATTCAACATCATTGTATGTGTTTCATGAGTGTAAAGAGGAATTTAGGGACTAGTTTTGTAACTGTGCTGATATTTTTGGCATAAGGAGATATCTCAGTTTGTTTTGCTTTGCTTCCTTGATGGCTAGTGAGCATAAGTATTTTTTCATGTGTTAGTCATTTGAATATCATTTTTGATGAACAAACTGTTCATGTCTTTGCCCACTTTTGAATTGGATTATTTGTTTGGTTTTTATTCTTATTGGGGACTTCAACTGTTCTATAGATTTTAGTGTTTAGTCCTTTGTCCAGAGTGTCATTGCTAAAGAAATTTTCCCAGTGCATTAGCACTTTTTTAAAAACTCCTTTGATAGTTACATGCGTATTACTTTTTGTAGTTCCAAGTCATCTGTTTTGTTCTGTGTGCTCCTTTTCGTATATTTTAATGTCTCTGGATGCCTTCTTACAGGGTCTTTACGTTTGTCCCTATTTCCTTACTGATGAGCTCATAGCTCTAAGATTGCCATTGGGAATTTGATGCGTTTGGACTTCACTTTCCACATGAGATGAGTAATGGATCCTGTTCCTTTCTCATGCAGATGAGCTCCACGGTTGGCACCACCATTTGGTAAAGAGACTGGACTTTTCCCATTTAATGTTTTGTGGCCATTTGCAAAAGTTCAGTTGCCTATAACTAGATGACTTTATTTCAGGGTTTTATTTTCTGTTCCATTGGTCTATCTATTTACAGCTGTGTCAGTACCAGGTAGATTTGATTACTATTGCTCTGTAATAAGTTTTGAGCTCAGATAGTTTGAGGCCTCCTCTCTGTTCCTCTTCTTCTTCAGGAGTTTCTTGCTCATCCTGCGCCTCTTCCCTTTCTTTTTTTTTCTTTTTTTTTATTTTAACAATTTATTGGGGCTGATACAATTCTTTACACAGTTCATACATATACATACATCCACCGCATAAAGCACATCTGTACAGTCTTTGCCCCAATCATTTTTTTTCTCTTTTCTTCTTTTACATTTTATTAGGGACTCAAACAACTCCCACCACAATCCATACATATACATACATCAACCGTATAAAGCACATCCATACATTCCCTGCCCCAATCATTCTCAAGGCACTTGCTCCCCGCCTCTTCCCTTTCAATGTGAGGTTAGTAATACATTTCCTTCTTTTTTCTTTTAAAGAATGAAGTTGAGATTTGAATCAGAATCATCTTATGCTTACAGATTTAAATCTTTGAAACACGTTTTATGATTCAAACATAACTCTTACAAGAAAACAAGACAAATAAATTAAGAAGAGGGCAAACTACTGACAAAAGTTCAAAGTCGCATGATCTTATCAAATGATACATTAAAAGCATTTGATAAGATCTAACACCCATTCCTGATCAAAGCAGAAATTAAAGCAGTAATAGGAGGAACATCTCTAAACACAGTAAAGCCTGTAAAATCAAAATCTTGCTCAAATAGGAAAAAGATGAAAGCATTCTTGCTTATGGGAATCAGACATGGATGTCTTTATCATCCCTTTTATTATCAATATAGTGCTGAAAATCTTGGCCAGAGCTATTGGAAAACAAAAAAAAAGAAACCAAAGCTATCCACATATGCAAAGAAGCAAAACTTTCTGTACTTGCCTAATGATATTACTCAATATGTAGTCTCGGCCCATAAAAAAAGGGACCATGCGGAATCGGGGGAGGATACTCGAAAGATTGGTCAGTGTGGCAGGATTGGGAATCAACATACAAAATCAATTACTGGCCTGTATACTAAGCTCAGAAAACAGAAACCAAGAAAACAGTACAATTTACAGTAGCCACATAAATGATGAAATATCAAGGAATAAACCTAACAAAAGAATCAAAGATTTTTACAAAGATGGTGATAAAACACTCCTATAAGCAATGAAAATATTGCTACAAAAATGGAAGAAAAATCCTTCTTTATAGAGAGAAAGGCTGGAACTTATGAAAATGGCAATACAATCCAAAGCAAACTACAAATATAGCACACTCTGAATCCAGATCCCCAATCATCGCTTCAAGAAATGGAAAAACTAAATATCGTGGAGAAGGAAATTTTTATTAACTTCTTATGGATAGGAAAGTTGCCCTACTTAAGAGGAAGAACAAAGTAAGAGACGTTTTGCTTCCCAAATTCAAAACCTACTGCAGAGCCACTGTTATCAGAGCCTGGCACAGCAAGGGGTACAAAGATCAGTGCAACACCATAAAGAAGCCAGAATAACTCCAACTACCTACAGACAACTGACCTTTGATGAAGGGCTGGGACTTTGAATAGGGAAGAAGTAGTCTCTTTATCAAAGGGTACTGGCAAAATTAGATATCCATCTGCATATGAATGAAAGAGGACCAATGCACTGGAAGGAACACAGGATATAGTAAAGACCAAACGATAAATGCCAGACCTATACAGACCAAAGAGGACATCTAAATGGTGATAATCATGAAGAAATGCTTACGATCACTCACCATCTGAGAGATGCAAATCAAAGCAATGCTTTACACTGGCATGGACAGTAATGTAAAATTTAAAAAATGTGCTGGAGAGTGTGACAGAGTGGAATCTTGACACACTGCTAAGGGGCTGTAAAAATGTGCAGCTATTGAGGTGCTACCTCAAATACATGGAAATAGATATTCTATACGACCTTTATAGTTCATATACCTTTGCAAGGCATATACCTTAAAGAAATACAAGCCATAAACTTTAAGTGACACTGCACTCCTCCTTTATATCGAAAGCTGATAGAAGCAACCTAAATGCTGTCATTGCAGTCCGTAAAGGATCATTGGTGCATACACACAGTGGAATGCTAAGCTTTGACAAAACAAAAAAGACAAACAGATGGAATCACAAGCCCCTCATGGCAAAGATGAATTTGCAGAATAGTATACTGAAGGAAATCCATCAGTCACAAAGGGACAAATATTATATGAGACCACTGTGACAAAGAAACATTTAAAAACCAAGATTTTCGTGCAAAGGAAACAGAGTTTCATGATTACCAAGTGGGTGGGGAGGCGGGGGTAAAGCAAGGAAGACAAAGCCGACATGCATTAACTCAGAGGAAGGGAAAGGTAGAGTGGTAAGCCAGGTTGACCAGAGAAACAAATCCAGTGACACTCATATGTATAAGAAAGAGCTGTATATCAAAGGGTAATTGTGTATTCAGAAAACATCCCATCCCAGTCCAGATCAGGTCTATAAGTGTGCTATTAGACCATAAGTCTGTTACTAGTCCATAAATCACTCTTCAGACTCACGCAGTCACATGCAATGATGCAGAATGCAGGAAGTTCACAGGCCAGTGGGGGAAAAGACTTGTTGTTCCAATGGCGGTGGACGTATCTCCAGGTCTCTGGCTGCCATCAGCATGGCCTCCATGTGGCTTATTGAAGGGAAGGGGAAGCAGAGAGTGTATGACTTACTTCCTGAGAAAGAGAGAGGAAGTTTCCAGAATCCTCTTCATGAGAAGGTCACACCCACAAAAGGGCATCATCAGGCTGTGACCTGATTGACAGTCTAGACTCCACCTCTTCATGCTTAATACCTTCAAGTTGACATGAGATTATGTAACTATCACAGGAAGTATGTCAGAAGTTGGAGAAAATAAATGGGGTGTGGTGTGGGGGTGGGGGTGGGCAGGTCAGCTATTGGAGGGGATAGAGTAGTTGCTTAAATTGTTGAATAAAAAAGTGATGATTTCCTATGGTTTTCATTACATGAACCCCAGGATGGGTGAATCTATAGAGACAAAGACTAGAATCAGGGTTTTTGGAGGGATGGCGGGGACGGGCAATGGTAAAGGAGGGAAAGAAGGAACAAAATGCTTTGAAACTGTGGTAGATATTGTACAACACTGCTTGAGAGGACTGACCTATTCATGAGTATGATGTCGAGATTATGTCCGAATAAAATGGTTTAAGAAAAAAAAAAGACCTGAAGTGTAAATCCCCACTTAACTCACAACAAAAAAGCGTTTTTAAAAACGTTGCCGCAGGAAGAAGCCTAAGCGTTACTGAGGGCATTAGTGTAAAGCGCGGCAAGGACTCGTCGTCTTGGCCAAGAAATGTTTGAAACAGTTCTCTGGCCCACCAAACGGGAAGAGCTCCATATTTGCACTCATTTCAAAGAAATATGACCCACAGAAAGCAGAAATCATCAAATGAACCCATTTTTATCACATGCGGGTATAATTTTGTTGAAGATCTTCCAACACTGATCGCAGGATCACATTGACAGAGAAGAGGATTTAGACTGAGGGATACCATTCCTGACACAATTGGATCTTGTTTAAAAGCAAATAATACCATAAATATGTTTATTTGCATTTTATTAAGATAAAAAAGCATTCAACTATGCGTATCATAGCAAACTATTTATAGCGTTGACAAGAATGGAAGTTTCAAAACACTAAATTGTTCACATGTGGACAGAACCTTGTGCTTGAACAAAGAGGCAGTAATTTGAATGGCACCAGGCCATATGATCTGGTTTAAAATCAGGATGTCAGTTTCGTGTATTAGGATACACGTAATCTCAAGCATTTGGCTTAGTTATCTATTTAGTATGTACTTATATTTATTGATACAGTGAACATGATGGTGGAATAAAATAAAATCGTGTATATTGTTTTAAAGAGTGCAGTTTCAAAGAGCTGTAAATGAAGGAACATAAAATCAGACTATAGGGATGATAAGAATTAAAAATAATGAGAGAAGAACAGCAGCATATAAAAGTGGTGTTTTATATTTTACTCTATTTTTAAAAAGACAAACACAAATAACAGGGTCATAGACAGACGGCAGTGGACTGAGGACTGCAATCCACTAAGGGACTGTGGATGAGGTTGTAGGCTTTATTGTAATCATTGACTGTAAGGGAAGTTAAGAGGCTCTTTGTTAATGGTAGGTTGGCTATTATTGCTTTCTCTTTCCTTTTTAAAGCTTTATTAGCATATAGAATTCACATATTATACAATTTTTCAGTCATATTAAGAATTATGCAATCATCACTACAATCCACATTTGCTAAAGAAAATCAGAACCTTTTCTTCTCATGCTAAATATTTGTTCACTTCATATTTCTGAACAATACCCCCTCCCATGCTCCCAAAAATTGGCCTGGTTGACCAGATAAACAAATCCAGTGACACTCATTTATGTGTCCAAAAAAAACTTTATATTAAGAAGTAATTTTAGATCAAAGACATCTCATCCCAGTCCAACTCAGGTCCATAATTTCGATACTGGTCCATAAGTCGCTATTAGACTCATGCAGTCGCATGCAATGAAGCTAATGCAAGAAAATCACAGAGCAGGGAATACACCACTCAGGGAGCTCTCCAGGGGGCCAGCAAGCTTGAAGGTGAGGCAGGAGAGAGATGCCTTGGGGCCTTCTTAGGAGAAGGCGATGCATCAGTCTGTGACCTGATTGACAGGTTGGAAACCACCCTACACTTTTATATAGCTTCCAATACATTTTTTAGCTTCTTTCTCTGTTGATCTTTCATAAAAACTGTGAAAAGATTGTGTTACCAAGCAGCATTTGACGAGGTCCACTGATTTAGGTAATCCGTGAGGATTTTTTCATAACAGTTGTTTTGCAGTTGACTGGCGCTCTAAGAGCAGTAGAACACCCATTGGCTGTCAGTAACTGGTCCTGTGTTTTGAGGAAGGTGGGTTGGAAAATAGCCTATAATTAAGTCGACTCAATGTCTCAGAATATATATTTTGCTTAGTAAACATCTCAAAGCAATGTTTACGAGAATGCTCTTTCCCAAGGTTGCCTGGGCCAAATTTGTTTGTGTGCCATTCAATTATGAAACTGAGTTCATTATTCTGGAATCTTGGCGAAAGGCTTTCTGCAACCCTGGCTTTGCTTTTCTTACTCATTCACGCTGTAAAGCAGAGGATCAGCAAACGGCTGTCTACTCATATCGCCTGTTTTGATAAAATGGTATTGTCTGTGGTTGCTTTCACACTGCCATAGAAACCATATAGCCTGTAAGGCATAAGAGGTTGTTTACTTTGTAGCCCTTTACAGAAATGTGTTGCAAACCCAACTTTAAAGTCTAGGCTTTTAGCCTTACAAAAATTACCTAATCTCTCCTCTTGAAAATGGGGCTGCTTACCCCAGAGACTGCTGTGAAGTTCAAGACATGTGAAGGTATCTAACCATCAGCAAAGCCCTCCATGGTAATGAAGTCATGGCTAAAGTCTGTACCCTCTTCTTTCCCACAGAACTCTTACCCTTTAGGGCTCCAGATTGGGTCCTCTTTCTTTGTATAGAATTCTGTTCCCGCTGAGCTGACCTCCACCGGCTCCTCTAATACCCACTGTTCCCCATGTTAGTGACGTGGTATATAAGGCACGTCCAGCAAGCAAGATATTTTTTCATCCAAGGGAGGCCAAATTCTACACTTCCCCTATTAGTTGAAAACAACACTGATTAAATTCTAACTTCTGTTCTTAAAGTATCTTTGGATTTATATTTGGCTCTTTGACTTCATTGTGTCTTCCAGTTGTGCCAGTTACTCTATGAAAATGCAGTACCTACTAAAAATAAAACTTTTATAATCCTAGGATTATATTTGTAATACCCTTTTATCTAAATATGCTCATTAGACAGTGATATATTGACTGCTATTTCCAAGTTCCATTTATGAAGATTTCTTACATATGTAACCTTGAAAGTGTTTCCATCTTCAAAAAGTATACTTACATTTCTAAAAATATGCTTATGAAAGCATGACAAATTTTATTCTTTAGTTGATACTAGTCAGTTCATTTTCAATCAAAAGTAAGTGTAATTTATTTTTCTGGGAAGTATATTTGCTTCCTTGATTTTTGGTTTGTTGGTTTGTTTCACAATTCAAGTACCTTCACCATTAGAAGGAAGGTATGATCTATACAGCCATGGCAATGTTTTCTAGTGCTTCCTAGATAATCTGGTTATAGGCATTTCTCTCATATGCTGTAATTTTATAACTTAAAATTCCCTTTAAAATCGCCCAATTTTAGGAATGTTAAATATATAAACATAAACGTTTTTGAAATCAAACTGTTTTATGATTTGTAATATTCCTAGAATATTAAATATATATTTTCAAATTGCTGGAAAACAAACAATGTCAGTCACTCTTATCTGGCATTATTTTGATCATTTGTTAACAAGTAGACATGTATTTTTGTAACTTGATATTATGTAAGCCCCTATAGTAATGTATTTGGTTCTGGCTATTATTCAGGGCACCTGTGCAGTGCAATCTGAGACGGAACAATAGTAAGAGAATTTCTCAACCAGTCTCATAGTTCAGATCAATTTATCAGAGGATCATACAGGTTTAAGTCATAAAACAAACCTTAAGAATATATGCACAATCCTATATTTAGAGCATCACCTGAAACATTAAAAAGATGCAGACATAATAGTAGAAGGTAAACAATATTGAAATAAAACAAAAATACATGAAAGGAAGGCTTTTAGACTTTCATAAGATTCAAAAGGTTACATGTACCACATCAAGAAGATGAGTGTGCCATGCCACAAAATCAAATAGAGCACACGGAGAAACACAGGTTTTCCATTGTTTAGTAACAAAGCTATTTGATTAAGAACAACTACGTACAGTCACTCACAAGATCTGTGTCTACAAGGTACTTAAAATGATCTTCTGCACACCCCAAGAGCTAAATAATGCACTGGGCCTGGAGCCGGAAAAGTACTGTCTTCTGGCCAGATGCTCAGGCTAAGCAGTCACAGCTGGGGACAGATTCAAAGGAAACCTTAAATCATTACGCAAACAGACTAGTGCGTGTATTCCAAAATACAATAAAAACTGTCTTCACTCTGATCTCCTTTCAGGTTTTTATCATTTTGAGGAAAAAAAGAAAAGGGTAAGAAAATGCAGATGCAACTGTGAAAGTAGCCTAATGAGAGTCCAGTGAAGAAGTACTGGGAGATGTCCCAAACAGCGTAATATTGCAAACATAAAACTGAAATTGGTGCATATCAACCAAAATTCTATAACACTACTTATTTTCTTTATTTTCTCAAAACCATTTTATTGAGAGTTAATATAGATGATATGATATTGCATAGCCCAATCACACCAAGCAGTATTGTACAATTGCTGCCCCAGTCAGTGTCAAAGCATTCTCTTCCTTCCTGAACTTGGTATCAGCTCCCATTCATCCCAGCAATCACCACCACTGGACCCCTGTCCCAAACCCTTATTGTCCCTATAAGCTCATCAATCCTGGGTTTCATATACTGAAAACTATAACAAACATATAACACAAATTCGCGAAGGTGACCCCCAATGACATAGCACATCTGAGATAAACCCCAATATGAGCAAACAAAAAACAATAAAATACAGAAAATGTTGAAAACCACCTCAGGTCTAATGGGCATAAGAAGGGGCATGAGCTGGCATGGATTTACGTATTCAAGTCAGGTCTGTCATTTGGGTCTTCTGTAGTCACCTCTCCAATGCACTTTGTTTAGCAGCCACTTTTGTCCCATTTTTCTATTATGGATACAGGGAGGTCACTGGAGGCTTATTTCCCATGTCATTCCCACAAATGAATCTGGGGCTCCACTGTCATCCATAGTCTCTGCAAACTAGATTCTTACAATTTAGGCTCTGATACTAGTCCCTCCTTCAACTTTGTATTATACGATCTATAATCTTTCGGTGACTGATTTTGTGTGCCTCTTCCATTTGGATTCTGTTAACATCTTACTCAGATGAATTCTTGTTTAGAAACAAGGTTTTAGGATGCTAGGTGCCAATTTATCTGACAACCAGGCACAGATTTCTTGACCACATTTTGCCATGGCACTCATATCTCCTGTGTTTCCTTACTGGGGTAAGTATTGAGCAGGGCCATGATATAAGAATTAAATGTTCTTAAGTTGGAGCTAGGATTTAGTGTGACCCCAAAACCCATTCCTGGATTGATTTTGTTTGATTTTTCTTTTAATCTGCCTTTGACTCCCTTTCAAAACCTCCTTGTTAATTCATGGTAGAGAATATTGTTGATCATCCCCCTGGGGCATACGGATCTTCCATTAATATTGTCTTTGATTAGTCCCTGGTGCTAATTTTTTTTTAAGCTCTGTTGAGAGAGAGAGAGAGGGGGTCAATGTAAGCTAGCGCTACATCACAACATTTGAATTATTCACCTGTTTAGCATCAATCATTTCATGACTGGACACTGTTTACACAACCAATGGGGTTAATTGTCAGGGAAAATTTATAAAAATAACCACTGAGAATGCCAGCCCCAGGTTTGCGGGAATAATATTCATCTTAATGAAACACATAGGGTGTTGAGGTAGCTAGACCATGAGTGTTCGCCTACCCACAGTCGGACAATCTTGGTACAGCTGCCTTCCAAACTTCCTCAGAAGCCAGGTATTTGCCATCTTAAGCCTTCAGTGTGTTTGAGGCAGAGTTCAGTTCATCAAGTGGATTTTCCCCATTGGATCTCATGGATGCAGCCACTGTAGCACGCTATGCACCTTAAAGGTCAGGACTCAATGCCCCAGCATTCCATAGCATCAGGCCTGGGTTCCCCAGGATGCACCCAGAAGACCAGGTCAATGTGGCCCATTTGGTGCATACACCAGGGACATTCCCCACTTTGGGTCCCCAAAAGCATTTTCATTCATTCTTCGCCCCACTGGATGTTGGTCCTTGTGCTTTCCTACCAATAGTGATGCATTTCTGTTGCCCCGACATGTTGGCTCCCTTCCCCTTTCCTGGCTTGACTTTCCCCTCAGCATCCCTCACTCCTCTCACAGGACAGTCTACCTACCACGGGAACCCCATCAGAGCTTGGCATGGTAGCCACTTGACAGACAACATCCTCTTCCCTTCCCTTAACCGTTTGATCCAGTTTATGCCAGGATACCTCCAGCAGAGTGCTCTTCAAAATACTTTCCTAGAACAGATGGTGTGTGGTTCATTGGCACCAGTTAGATTCTATCCCACACTGTCTGGCCCTTGGCCAGCAGGCTGGGTGCCCTACAAGCCTGAATTTGTGCCCATCCTGATGCTTCTTCCTACAGCAGTGAACTCAGACTGAGACTGTATTTGTCCTAACTTCACTCAGCATACTATCTCCCAGGTCCCTCCATTGCTTGAGGTGTTTCATCGCTGTTTCTTAGGGATATATAATAATACTCATTGTATGTGTGCTTTGTTGCTTTTGTTGTTGTTTTCTTTTTCCTAATGAGTAGTGTGAATCAGGTTAATGTAAATGAATTTGATAATAGAATCCTTCTGCAATTTTACAAGATGTTATATTTCAACCTTCTCCCCCTACTCCACATGAGCCCTGGTAGCATCATCAGGTAGGTGTTGGACTAATAACACAAGGTCAGTGGTTCCAACCCACTTGAAACTCTGCAGGAGAAAGATGAGACCATTTTGTCCCCTAAAAATTTACAGCCTTGTAATCAGCATAGAGCAGAGGTGGGCATGTCAGTTCACTGGACACTAAAAGCCCGTGGAATTATTAATAACCACTAACATCTCACACCTCACCAAAGAGAAGCAGTTAAAGCCATCACATTAGGGGTGAGTTAATTAAATATTTGAACAATATGACTCTGAAATGATATTATAACTATATAAATGGCCTTTGTCAGAAAAAAGAAGCTTCCCCACACCTAGAAGAGCATCATTAGTCAGAATCAACTCAATGGCAGTTTTCCCTATCCAAACTTTTAAAATATATACTGTTCTCTTATTTTGTTCCAACATTGGGTTCATTCTCATACTTCTATTTTAAAGAGAATGGGATTGTAGATAAATAGCTTAATTATATAGGGGAACAGTTCAGAAATGAATGGATGCCAGTTCAAGTTCAAGTGTAATTGCTTCCCAAATCACATTCCCAGGCATGCTTCTGTATACACCTTATATCTTTCCTCACCTAATCAGTGTTCACACCAGCCTTATTTTTATGTATTGAAGCTAGGATATTCCCTTGATGTATCACTATATATTAATTTATAATGTATAGTTTTCTACTCTTTTATAAATAAAATTGTACGGTGAAAATTAATATTTGATGAAACAGGTACTCTGAAGAATAAATAAAAAGCTGAAAGGTGAAGTTGCATTCTATTTTGGCTCCTTTCTTCTGTGAAACCGAGCAAGCTAACCACCTTGTGGGAAAAGTGCCCAGATCCACAAAGGGGTTTTTCCATAATCCTCGGTACATAACAGCACCGGGAGCCCTCGGGCTACTCTTTGTGAGATCAGATCCATGGAAGTCACAGAGTGGCAAGATCTCAAACCCACTCACCCCCTGTACAATCTCTGATGGAGCTGGCTACACAAGAACCTCATTAGATAGCTAATTAGTATTTATTGTATTAATTGAATCAAGGTTTATTTATTATCCAATTATCCTGCTTTTTTTAGGACAAATCTGTATATACCTCTTTAAATCCTTACCTAATATCAAATTTATGTGTAGCTTGAGATTTTCACCACCCTCTTTATTACTATGGTTGTTCTAAAGGGTTTAGCATTAGGTTAGAACAATTTTAATTTTTCAGTTGCCTCGAGCAAACTATAATAATGATAGAAAAGTCCCTTGGCCACACCATGCTAAAAAGTTTATTTGCAAAATGAAATGCATATGATATTTGATGAAAGTAAAGCGTGTTTGCTTTCGTTTCCCTATCAACTCAATCATTGAGGCCAACACCTGTGGAAAGAAGGCAGAACCCGTGTTTCGATAAAGTCATAATCTCTCTTTGGATGCTCCCGAGGTTAGACACCACCTGTACGACATCCCCAATTTCTTAAGGTTCACCTAGTAGTCTTTTCTTTTTCGTAAGATTCCATGATTATTATTTCTCATTAGAAGAGAGGGTGAGGTGAAGTCTAGGATCAAGTACAGCAAGCAATGACAATAGGAAAAAAGACAGAATGGACCATTCGTAAAACAAGCTAATCCTGGTTCATTGTAGATATTATATAGGCAAAGGATATTCAAAGTACCCCTTCATCTGTAACATTGTCTTGATCTTATTTTAGAACAATGCCTTATACAGAGGAAATTGTAAAAGGTTTATAATATAATAATTGTTCCATGATTAAGAAAAGAACTAAATTATAGTTCCGAATGAATTGTTACTGTCTTTTTCTACCTATGGCCACATCAGCAAAAATCTAAATTCTAAACATGGTAAACTATTCTATACAATAACAACCAAATAATTTTCATAAAATTATTATAAAACAGAGCCAATTGAAAATAAATCAAATATAAGTCATGTAAATATAATTCACAATAAATTATGAAGAGGCCTAAAATCAACTCACTGATAATAATGAGTAATTTAAGTAAAGGCAGCAGGGCATACAATCCAGAGCTAGGAAACTAACTTGATTAACATGTGTAAATTAAGTTTAGACATTTATTGAGATAAAACAATATGTTGGGTACCAATTGTAATGATTATAAAAAATAATGCAATGACATTATCTGAAATACTGGTGATAGTCTTATAATTAAAATTTCAAGAGATTGGCTGCTTAAAATGGACCAATATCTTCCCATTGTTAAAATATCGTCACTGCAGATTACTAGTAACTCCTATTTTCAAATAGGTACCATCTGCATAAATCTTGAAAATATGTTGTTTAAAGAGTCTGCGTAGTCAATTTTAATGTCTTTAAAAATCTGTAACTTTGAACTTTTCAAATGATAATACATTTTGAACTTTAAATTGTTTGCCAAATTAAAATTGTCACTATTTTATTGCTTTCAACATTTCTGTCATCTGGAAATCATTCTTCTATATTTCCTTATAAGTGCAGTTAGTAGGGTGGCATTAGAGTGGACAATTTACAAAAATGTCTGGATTCAAATTAGGTTTAAAAATCACGACTTTAAGAAACTAAGCCCAGTGAAATGGCTTCCAGCATGCTCAAATAAAGCTATAAAAATAATATTAGAAACTAAATATACTGGCTTCAGATCTTTTTTTTAATCATCTTATTGGGGGCTCGTACGACTCTTGAAAGCACAGCATATTAATCATCTGAAGGTTAGGCTCTGAAAGTGCTGGTGCTAATTAGATCACTGAAGAACAGAAAACAATATGGAGAATATGACTTTCCCTTTCGACTACATTTCTTGTGGGAAGTACTGAGCCTTTATTTCAGAAATGAGCATGGGTTGTTGACCTATCGTAACATGCCCTCCCTCACCTCTTTTGTTTGTTGTTTTACTTAAACCTTGGGGCTCTAATAAACAAAGGGGTTTGATGGCAAAGCAGATGCAGCGCTGAGTTGCTAGCCAAGATCAGCAGCACAAATTTATCAGCAGCTCCTGGACCGAACGATCAAGCTGTCGGGATTACCGTCCCTGAAGCCTTAGCCTTCAATTTTACTGTGTCCTATGAGGTCTTTATGATTGGGAATTGTCTGGATGGCTGTCGGTGGTGTGGTGGTGCTGAATAAACCCATTCCTTACTAATACATTACTGAAGTAATATAGGTAGCAGAATATACACTTACCTATAAAATGATTAAACAATAGACTAAACCTAGGTGATGCAGATATAATCCAATTTCTCTAGCATAGTACTTATAAATAAATTTATACAAACCCTTTAGATCAGTTATAAGTTTACAAATAAAATTTCACAGGAAATAAACTCCCCCCATATGCTCCTTACTCCCTCTCAACCCCAAAACTCAATGTCACTGAGTGAATGCTGATTCACAGTGACCCACTGTGGGTTTCTGAGACTGTAGCTGTTTACGGGAGCACTAAACCCAGATTTTCTCCATCAGAGCTGCTGGTGGTTTCAAACTGACAACCTCACAGATCGCAGTCCAATGTGTAAACACTAGACCACCAGGATTCCTCTCCCTGCTAATTATGACCGTGTTATTTTGGTAGTTGTTACGATTGATGAACCAGTATCTTTGGATTACTACTAAGTAAAATCTAGGACTTACATACTGGTTTACTCTTTATATTGTTCATATCATCTCCTTAAATGTTCTCAGTATATAGTCTATAAAAACTATTTTTCATCATCACGGCCTGGTGGGCCAGGCTGTGCTCCACTCTCTCCTCCTGCCCCTTCATCTGCTCCCGTGTGCTCTGATCAAATATGTCCATCTCCCATAGCTGCAGAGTCAATGTCGTCCTTTGGAACAAATTCTGGCCCACCAGGCCGTGATGATGATGTTCCTGAGTAGAGCAGCCAGTCCACAGAGACAACAACATGGCTGGCCCTACTATGAGACATGATGCCCCTCAGTGACTAAGGGCGATACAGGGGACAGCACCGGAGACACAGTGTGGGAATTGCACCTGACCTGATCCCACCACACCGAGGCAAATCACTGGGGGAGTGCAGCGGAACAGCTAGGGAATGGAGTGGCAAGGTCCCCAGGGAATGCTGAAAGTGGACTTTGGGGCCAGGGCGTGGTGCCCCAACAGACTGGACTGGAAAACACTCCTAAGGGCCAGCAAACGATCACTGAACTAACTACAAGCTTTTCTCTTGTGAAAAAAAACAAACAAACAAACTATTTTTCAGTTTTTCCACAAAATATAAAATTTTATAATTACATGAAGAATAGACAATACTATAATAATTTGCTATGGGAGAAATCTTTGGTGTTATCATTGAGTCTGTGGGCAACAAAAAGAAACACTGCCTGGTCCTGCGCCATCCTTACAATTGTTGTTATGGAGGCTGGGGGTAATTCATTAGGATGAAGGCTGTGTTTGCTAACTGTCATCCAGAGAGCACTGGTTCACAAACACCCTGTGTTAAACAGAATGGAATACTGTCCAACTTGGTGCCATCCTCAAAATTCTGTGGGGGCCCATTGCTGCAGCCATTGCGTCAACCCATCTATTTGAGAGTTTTCCCCTAATTTCACTGACATTGTGCTTTAGCAAGCGTGAGGTCATTTTCCAAAGCACATGAGACTAAACTCATTATCCTGACTTATAAGGAACATTCTAATTGTATGTATTTCTTCTGAGACAGAGTTATTTGCCATCCAAGGTGATTTCAACATTGTTTGCCAACATCACAATTTAAGTGCATCAACTTTTCTCTGGTCTTTCTTATTAATTGTCTGATTTTCACATACATATTCAGCGACTAAAAATTCCATAACTTGGGTCAGGAACAGCTTAGTCCTCAAGGTGGCATTTTTAACCTTTCGCACAGAGAGCGCTCTTGTACGTCCTATTTGTCTAGTTACATTTCTTGTCATTAGTTTCCAAGGGTATGCCAGACTTCCATCTTCCACAGGTTCTAAGCTTAGTGCGCATTTATTGAAAATATGCATCTTTATTGATAAGAGTGAAGCCATGGACGGGAGCATAAAGCATTTTGTTTAACTTTCTTAAGACTAGTTGATGGGTTTCTGGTCCCGGACGATTTGATGGGCCACAGGTTGAGAGGCTAATTTCTCCACCCACCTGGTTGCAGGCCACACAGTACAGAAACTTCCCAGGAGGGAGACTCTCTCCTCTGTGCCTTGTGGTCCTTTGGGGACAGGCTTGCTGAATGATGGTTCAGGTGTCTGTATCTGGGACAAGTTATCACCATTTGACTGCCAGGGCCAGATGGCGGACATATACTCTCCTGGGCCTGAGGGAGGCTGGGAGGGAGAAGTTTGAACACAACTCCAGGAGGCACAGGCCCTGCCCATAGTGATTCTCCCAGGCCTCAACAGAAGCTCTGGAATCAATGCACGTGGGTTTACATCTTCCTTTGGCTAGTTATCATTATGAGATCACAGAGAAGCTACTGGATCACTCTGCCTCGATGCTTTCATTTGTAAAAAGGGATTGTTAAAACCAAGAATAACAATAAAATAGAAATTGGGCTTTATCAAAATTAAAAATCTTTCAGCTTCAAAGGACCCTATCAGAAAGTGAAAAGACAATCTACGGAATGGAAGAAAAGATCTTCAAATGATATTCTGATAAGGGGTTTATATCTTGAATATATGATGTACCCTTATAATTCAATAATAAATATAAAAATAATCTAATATTAAAAAGAAAAAACTAAAACCTGTAATTGCTAAAGTGAAAGATTTGGGGCAAAATATTGCAGGATGCAAGGAGTACCAAAAGGAGGTAAAAAGATACATAGTCAATTACAAAATAAATAAACCCACTGTGCTAGCGGATATTCATGAGCCAAAACCAATGGAGCTGAAGGAAGAAGTCCATGCTGCACCAAAGGGTTTAGCTAAAAACAAGGCTCTAGGAATTGATGAAATACAAAATGGAAAGTTTTAACAAACAGATGAAGCCCTGGAAGCACTCATTCATCTACGGCAAGAAATTTTGGAAACAGCGAGTTAGGCAATTGACCAAAAGAGATTTTTATTTATGCCCATTACGATGAAAGGTGACCAAACAGAATGCACAGTATAGAACAATGAAATTGATAGCACACACAAATAAACATATTGCTAAAGATTATCCCACAAAGGTGGCAGCAGCTCATCGCTAGGGAGCTGCCAGAGGTTCAGGCAGTATTCAGAAAACGATGTGGAAAAAGGGATATCATTGTTAAAGTTGGATAGATCTTTGACTTCAAGGAGAATACCAGAAAGATATTTCCTGGGGTTTTATTGACTATGCCAAGGTATTCAATTGTGTGGATCATAACCATACTTGGATTGCCTTAAAAAGCATGAGAATTTCAGAATATTTCGTCATATTCACGGGGAAATTACACATGGGTCAAAGGGCACTGTGCAAGCAGGACAAGGACATATGGCATGGGATGGAAGGTGCCACCAGGTTGCAGCCCCTTGGCCTAGTTATTCAACTGCAGGCTGAACAAATCATCAGAGAAACCGGATTATATGAAGAAAAACTGTGGCATCCGGATCGGGGGAAGATTTATTAACAACCTTCGCTATGCAAGTGACAAAAGTTTGCTTGCTGAAAGTGACAAGGGTTTGGAAGCACTCGCTGACGAGGACTGAATCTCAATATAATGAAGCAAAAATTCCTAACCATGGGGCCAGAAGGTAAGACCATAGTAACTGAAGAGAAGATTGAGTCGTCAGGGATTTCGCTTTTCTTGGATGTACAAGCATTCCTCACAAAGTGATAGGCAAGAGCTCAAATGAGGCTTAGCATTCAATAAATCTGCTGGACAAGACACCATTGGAGTTCTGAAAAGCAATGATGTTACTCTGTGGCCTAAGGTTTGTCTGCCCCAAGCCCTGGTCTTTTCAATCATCTCATAGACATGTCAACGTTGGAAACTGAATAAGAAAGACTGAAGAAAAAATGATCCATTTGAACCATGGTGTTGACAAAAACTATTAAATATACCATGGACTGCAAAAGGAAAAATTAATCTGTACATCCAGAATCTTCTTAGAGGCTAGGACAGAGAGCCTTAATCTCACGTGCTTTGTACGTGTTGTTAGCAAAGACCATTACCTGGAGGAGGACATCAGGATTGTTAAAATAGAGGGGTAGAGAAAAAGAGGGAATTCTTCCAAAGGATGGTTAGATACCGTGGCTACAATACTGAGCTTAACCATGAGAACAATTTGGAGGCTGGCGAAAGACCAGGTGGTGTTGCATTCTGTGGTCCATGGGTCTGTAGGTCAGAGCTAGCTTGGTGACACCTAGCCCCAAGAGCCAACAGCAATAATTTGCATTTGTGATTGCTTGTGAGATTAGAGATGCAGTAGGATTTTAAGTTTAGAGACGTTAGGAAAGAACATTCTTAACAAGAAGCATCTTAAACAGATACGGGAGAGCTCAAGACAAGATGAATTACCCCTTTCAAATATAGAAACAGTGAAAAATAAGGCGGCAGGGGTCACTATGTCTGCTATGGATTAAATTGTTCATCAATTATCAAAGGTAATCTATCCTCAATTGTTGACAAACATGGTAAGCAAAATAGATAACTATGAATAGACAGTGCTGCAAAAGAAAGATGAAATAATTGTAAAGGAAATGAATCTACTACAAATGTAATCTGCCTGTGAAGGCTTTACGTGAGGCAAGAAGTGGGTCCCAGTTTCCCCATGCTTCTGATAAACCGACTATATTTTCTTCGTACCTCTAAAATACGCATTTCACAGTTCTTGTTCTTGGATTTTCTCTCCTCACATCTTCAGACCCCACCTCATATTCATGCTCAATTGAATATCTGATCTTTGTATTTCGTGAGAAATGTCAAAAAATATTTAAAGGGTCTGAGACCAGAAGCAGCTTGCTGTATTCCAGAAATGAAAAAAATATTTAAATTATGAGTTTGGAGAGTCAGGAGAAAATGGTGCTTGGTATTGGAAGGAAGTTAGAGATTTTCCAAGGACTTCCATTTATTTGTTTTCCATAAGGTATTGACTGATTAGCTCCATAGAAACATGTCTAATTGCAAAATAAACAAATTTTGAAGCGTGCTTCACTCACTGCTAACTTATAGAGACCCTATAAGACAACATGCGCTGCTGCCGCTGTGGGTTTCTGAACGGGAAACTGGATGGGGTTAGGAAGCCTTCTCTTTTTCCCTGGGGGCAGCTGATGGTTTCTAACTGCATATCTGCATGTGGGCGGACCTGCCTGGAAACAGATAGAGGACCTGTGACTCAGTTCCTAAGACTGTGGGAAATAGGTGTTTTCCTATGGTTTCACGCAGCCCCTGTGAAAAGGTCATTCTTCCCCAAAGGGGTCGCGATCCACAGGTTGAGAAGCACTGCAGTAGTGGGTTTTCCGGAGCTAAGGTAATTGGACTTGTTTAAGGACGTGCCATAGAGCTTTCCGTCATGGTCGTACAATTCCACAGTCCCACCCACAATGGATGAACAGTCAAATCTCCACATCTTCTCCAGCATTCATTCTTTTTTAAGATTTTTTTAAAAATTACTAAGAGTGTTAGTATGAGGTTGATTGGTATATCACTGATGTTTTAGTTTGTATTTCTCTTTTTTTAATACTTTTATAGGGAGCTCTTACATCTCTTATCACAATCCATACATTCCTCCAATGTGTTTCTCACTGCTCATAAATGTGACCATTTCTTCATATAGTTCCTGGCCACTTGGATGTCATCTCTAGTAAATTGTCTATTCAATTCTTGTTCTGATTTTATTTGGTTATGTTTATGTTTCTCATGGAAATATTACAATTTTCTATAGATTTTTGAAATTAGTCCTTTGTCTGATGTAGCATTACTAAATATTTTCCCCAACCTTCAGTGTCTCTTCTAACACTCGGTGGAAGTCTTTTGAAGTGTGTAAACATCATATTTTTAGAAGGTCCCAGTCCTTTATTTTGTCTTCTGTAAAGTAACTTTGTTTCATTATTTTCGGTAGTTTATACATGCCTTGTACTAGGGCCCTTAAGTTTATCCCGATTTTTCATTATTGGTCTGTTTGGCTCTGTGGCGTATATTTAGGTCTGTGATCTATTCCAAGCTCATTTTCGCATGTGGTGCGAGGTATGTGTCCCCCTATGCTTTCCTCTAAAGAGAACTCTTGCTGCGCTTCTTCCAAGACACATCACTTGGTTGTTTTAGCAGTTCGTGTTACCTGCCATATTCTTCTCTGGCACTACGATCCAAATACACAGATTCTTCTTGGTCTTTTTTATTCAATGTCCAACTTCCACATGCACATAAGGCAATGGAAACTGTTATGTGTGGGATAGGGCGCATCGTAGTACTCAAAGCAACATCATTGCTTTCCAATACATGTTTGATCTTCACCAGTAAGAGCTTCAAATCCTCCTCACTTTCAGCGAGCAAAGTTGTGTCATCTGCACATGGAATGCTGCTAATCAGCCTTTCTCCATTCTTGACGGCACATTTTTCTGGATGTAATCTAGTTTGTCTGATTATTTTCTCAGCATACAGATTGACTAGGGATGGGGTGAGGATACAACCTCGATGCACACCTCTCATGATTTGAAACATACTTTACATGCCTCTGCATCCATGGATGAGTTCTTCATGAGCACAACGAAGCGCTCTGGGATTTCAATCTTCTCAAGGTGATCCATAGTTTGTTAAGATGGAACTGTGTTGTTATGATATGACTATGCTTGGTGTAGTCAGTGAAACACAAGTAAACATCTCCCTGGTCTTCTC
Source organism: Tenrec ecaudatus (assembly GCF_050624435.1). Taxonomy (NCBI): domain Eukaryota; kingdom Metazoa; phylum Chordata; class Mammalia; order Afrosoricida; family Tenrecidae; genus Tenrec; species Tenrec ecaudatus. Next base: position 139,301,890 of record NC_134540.1, on the reverse strand, counting down.
TGCTTTCAGCCAAGGTTCAGATGACATCAGCACTGGTATCTCTTGCTTCACATCCACCTTAAAATTCTTCCTGAACCTCTGGCAACTTCTTATCAATGTATTATTGCAAATGCTGGATATCATAAACAACATTTTAATTGTGTGTGTTAACAGTTATATTATTCTATAATTTGAGCATCTTATTGGGTCACCTTTCTTTGGAATGTGTAAAACTATGACTCTCTTCCAGTCAGGTGGCCAAGTAGATCTCTTCCAAATTTCCTGGCACAGACCAGTGAGTGCTCCAGGGCTTCTTGAGCTTGTCAAAACATTTCAATTGATACTCCATTGTTTTCTGAAGGCTTTTTCTTGGCTAATATTTTCAGTGAAACCTGAACTTCTTCCTTCCTTACCATTGGCTCTTGCTCATATGCCTCATGAAGTGATAGAATGTCAACTATTTCTTTTGATACAGTGACTCTGTATAGTTGCCATTTCTTTTGATGCTTCCTGCATCATTCAGTGTTTTTCCCATAAAATATTTTAATATTGTAACTCAAGGCTAGAATTTATTCTTCAGTTCTTTCAGTTCAAGATACATTGAATGTATTTTACCTTTTTGGTTTTTTAACTCGAGGTCTTTGTACATCACATTATAATATTTGACTTTGTTTTCTCAAGCTGTCCTTTGATATTTTTTAAATTAATAAATCATTTTATTGGGGTTCTTACAGCTCTTATAATAACCCATGCATCAATCATATTAAACACATTTGTACATATGTTTCCATCATCATTTTCAAAATATTTTATTTCTGCTTGAGCCCTTGCTATTAACTCCTCTTTGTTTGATTTCTTCATTGCTGTCTTTTATGGTAAGTGTATAAATTTCAATAATAGTTATATTGATTGGATTTGGGGGCTGGCGGTTGGGGGCGTCAGGTAGAAATAATCCCAACACGGATCGCATTGTACTTCAACATTGATTTTGAAATTTCTTTTTGACAGTGAGTACAAAGCTTATTTATTGTGTCATTCCAGCATGGTACCTCATATGATTTTCTGATTCAAACTGGCCAATACAAGTCGACTTAAGGTCACTCGTGCCCAGGGAATGGATCTCTATGCATTCAGTTTTATATTGTGATTACTTCCAACTTTCCTAGATTCATACTTTGTACACTCCAAGTTGCAATTATGATTAGATTTTTGCAGCTGTTTCTTCTTACTATGAGTTATGCCCCTTTCTCAGATGAAGATCCATAACGGGTCCAGTCCCACAGACTTCACTACATTCACATAGCTATTGTCTACTCATGTTTACTTTTTAACTTAAAGCAAAATTAAATAAGGAGAAATCTCTCATGTGGAAAGAGCAAATACAAATATACATTTGAAAGGAGAAACAAGAGATACTGAACCTGGTGAAAGGGCCAAGGGTCAACGGTGTGTGCAGCTGTCAGCCTGGCGAATCCACAGTTCAATTCCCTTCCAAAGTGAGACTTTCCAATAACTAATGTCTACACCAGTAGCACATGCCATTTAGACATCATCTCCCTTTCAAGTATCTGGTCTGTATGAAAAGACAAAGAGTGGAAAGACCCAAATACGCAGCAACAAAAGGAGACAAAACCCTGTCAAGAGCCAAACCCAACCCCCACCCCCCCAAACCCTTTTTGCTCTGCAAGAATTGAGGTATACCGGTTCAAGTACAAAATCCCCTTCAAGCCATGGCAGGAAGTTGTCCTCGCACAAGCTTCACAAACATTTCGCTGGCTGAAGATGGAGTGCTGGGGTCACTGTCACCACCTTCCCAGTCTCCAGGCTTCAGTGGATTCAAGGGCGAGGCTGGAGGCCACCCTAGCCAAGCCCATACCTGTGGTCCCACGGGCAGCAGGCATGGATTCAGTGGGGTTCCCAAAGCCTCACGACCGTCTTAGAGGGCATTTGTCTGAGGCCTGTCTCACACTTGGAGAAGCAGCCAGAAGCTGGCTTTTTGACTATTACTATATGATAATCGACACGTAAATTAAAAGAAATACACAATTTAGAGTCAATGCCACAGTTCATTAATGTAAAAATGATTCACTTTGTTTAAATAACAAATAATGTTAACACATTTCACTTTTTTCAAGGTAGCATTTAAGGAGTTTTTATTGTGGATGAGTGAAATCTTACAAGGCACGTGATCTGTTTTACATTTAACAATTTGTATACATTTTGTTTGAGCTTACCCATTGGAATCTCCTCAATGTACCATAAGTTATCCTACTTTCATCCACTCCTTTTTCTTTCCTCACTCTCTGAATCCTCTCCCAGCTAACTTCTGCCCCCTTCATCTCCTGTGTTTCAAAGGAGTATATACCACATCATAATTATTCCTCCCATTATGTCCCTGTCTATTGTTTCACTAGAAACTGAGCCAATGGAGGGAAGATCAGCTGTTGGTTTGGAGGGTCAGTAACATCTATTTGTCTTAGGGGGACGGCCTCTGGTTTCTTCCTGATTAGTAAGCCTGGTCTCTTTTTTAAATGACCTTTTGTTTTCTTCCATGTTTTTCTCCCACATCATACAGGATTTTCTAAAGTGGTCAAATTTGAGTCCTTAGTAGAGGTAGCCCGGTACTTCTGGGCTCAGGGTCAAGAGAACTGATGTTTGTGCAGTTCATCGGTGTATTGTGTTGATTGCTTTCATATGTCTTTTGACTTTTCATGACTTACCTTTCCTCCAGACAGGGGGAGATCACTAATTTGAACTTAGTTGGCTGCTCACCAGCTTTTAAGTTACCAGTTGCTACTCACTGAGTAAGATGATAATTTCCTATATGAATTATGTTATGACTATTGAGCTTGGTGTCCCATGAGTTCATAGTCCTGATTCCCCAGGCTCATTTACTCATTCCCTCAAAGTGTTTGGTTATGTCTAATAACTCTTCATAAATTTTCCCTCTGTATGCTCCACTGCATTCATGGATGTGTTTGCAACAAAGGTAAATGCACATATACAGATGTTATCTTTCAAATTTAAGTAAGTAGCTAGATAGATAGATAGATAGATAGATAGATTTGTGTAAACTCCTTTTCTCCTTCCTATACAGATTCAGCCTGTTCATATGTCTACTCCTAAATCACACTTACTACAAGACTATGACTATAACAATATTTACCTCTGTTATCTCTGAATATTTTTACATGGATTTTTAACTTTTTATTGTTAATTAGATGAAGGTTTGCTGAGAAAATAATCAGTGTTACCTTCAACATTTCATACATATTTTGTTTCAAAACATCCATTGCAGCCCCTTCAATATATTGTCATTTATTCCACTTCCTCTCTGTGTTTCTTGTGACCATTCACCTTTCCTTCCTAATCTTCTACTCTGTCTTTGGATAAGCGATCTGATTTTTATCTTAAATCATTGATGACTCTAACATCATGATAAGATTACTTCCCAAACTGAAAGCTGACTCACGGGCATGGTTTGGGGGGTTACCCACTCATCTGCTCAGTAAGCCTTGAGCCTTTTATGAGTATGCCTCTCCTTCCACATTTTTCTCTCAGCCTCTCCAGAAATGTCTAAGGTGATTCTCTATAGAACAGGTGTTAGGGACAGCTTCTAGGGTTTCTGTTCTCAGGGACATGAAGACTGATATCTTCATGGTCAATTAGTCCATTGGACTCATTGCTTCCATAAGTCTTTATATTTTCTCATTCTTCCTTCTGGGCAGGCAGAGACTGATAGTTTTACTCTCCATGGCTGCTCAAGGTCTTTCAGAAGTTGTATTAGTCTGGGTACTTTAGAGAAACAAATCCACAGAAACTCATATATGTAAGAGAGAGTTTTATATAAAGGATAAGTATACATCAAGAAAGCATCCCAACACAGTGTTTCCCAAGTCCACAAGTCCAACAATAACCCATTAACCCATATGTCCCACATCAATCCACAAAGTCCTCCTCCATCTCACAAAACACACATAAGATGCTGACTACAAGAGGAAAGCCAAATCAGTGAATGTGTAAGCATCTCAGCGCTAGCAGGGCTCGCCACATGGGTGCTCCAGCACCCAGGACTTCATCGGGGTAGATCCATTTGGCTTCTCCTCAGGGATGTCTTGCAGGAAGTGAGCCTTGCCAGCTGAAGCAGGCAACTGGCTAAGGCAGCTGCTCCCTGGTCTGACCATCTAAAAGCAAGAGACCCGAGAACTAAAAAGGTGAGGTTCACTAAGCCGTTTATCTCTCCACCCTTCAATGAACCCCCACATGTGTTTATTGGCCAGGTTGGCACAAAAAACTAACTACCTCAGAAGCCAAGGTGCTATACAGCAAGGTAAGACATAGAATAGTTTCTCTGTGAATTACATTATACCATTTGATCTTGATGTCCCCCGAGACGATGGTCCTAATACCATAGGCCCAGTCATCCATTCCCTTAAGATGTCTGGTTATGTTTAAGCATTCTTAATGTTTCCTTGAATAGCTTTCCTAACTGGTTCCTTTGATTTCTCTTCTCCCTATTTTTGGATTACTCTTTTCTTTTTCATGCAAGTTAATACCTGTCTGTCTTAGCTTTTTTTTTCTTTCTTAATAACAATGATCTCATGCAATCTTTGTCCTTTGGTGATTGAATAATTTCATTAAACATAATGTTCTCTAGGTCAATCCATGCTATGAGATGCTTCATATTTTCATCATTGTTAATTAGTAATACATAATATTCCATTATGTGCATTTAACAAAGTTTCTTTATCCATCCTTCCAATGGTAGACATTTAGGTTGATTCCATTCTCTTGCAATTGTAAACAGTGATGTTTGTGATATATGCATAGTTTTGACTATTGACAAAGGTAACCAGTGTGTTATATTAAGATACAAATGGGTACTAACATAACTACTTCAATGGGAATAAAAAAATAACACAATATCCCCCATGACACTACACCTGACTGGCATTTGAATTTCCAAAACTTTGACAATTTCATATGGCTGCACAATCATGTTGGTCTTATGTTTCAGCTTTACTGAAAATTGAAATAAAATTTAGTACTATTCCAGTGTCTAAGAATATGTTAGATACTGCCCTCAAATTGATGCCAAACTCCACAAGAGCACCCTGTCCTATGGCATATATATATATTTTTTTTTCTCTCCCAGTTTATACCCAAACCAAACCCATTCTTATCAAGCCAATGCTGATTGATGACAATACTATATGGGGCTTCTGAGAACATAATTCTTATGGAAGCAGGCAACTTTATCCCATGAATGTGAACCACCATCCTTGCCATCAGGAGCACAATGATTAACCCATAGTACCACCAAGGACCCTTTCCAATTCATACATTCATGATGCATTAGGAGCAGAATATGTTTAAATCTGTGTTTGCAATTAGTGGATTACTATAGACCAGTTATCTCAGTAATTATCTTCTCTTCTCCTAGATAGCGAGCCTTTTAAGAAGATCCAATCAACAGAGGGGTCTTGGGAGATTTCAATAGGCCAATTCCATTCAAAGGAGAGAAGACACCAGCTGAGAAGATTTTACCAAATATATTATACATTTCCAAAGAGTAATCTCGAGTGATTATCCTCAGAAGACATGCAGGGCAATCACAGGCTCTACTGATGAAGTTTAAAGAAATTAAAAGCAATTTGGATGAGAAGAAAAGATAAGAAAGTTTACCAAGGGTGTTTTCTTGCCATGAAGGCAACCACATACCTGCTATGTCTTTGAAGGTAACAAGATAATTTTTGTATCGTTGTTGAAATCTTACCTGATCCACTCTATAATCTATTCTTATTCTTTCAGACATTGTGTTCTCAAAACTCAAAGAACACAATTTGAGTCTTTCGAGGGTACCAAAACTTCATCTGACGTAGTGAAAATTTAGTTATTTGAGATAGGACAAAACTCACTGCCATCAAGTCAACCCCAAATTATAGAGACTGTGTATGGCCAAAAAAGCCTCCAAAACTTTACAACTTTTATGCGAGAATCTTCAAATTTCTTCCAAGAAGCAAATGGTGGGTTGGGATTGTTGATCTTGTGGTAACAGTGTAATGTTGAAACGACTATGCCCTCATGGAGGGCTGACAGGTGGAAAATACAGGCTACCGAAGTGAATCGACTTAGATAAGAACATGCTGAGAAGCAATAGCTTCGCATTTTGATTTCTTGAATTAGAAATCAAATTCTATAATTTTGAAGCAATACTGACTTACCCTCTTATTAGTAAAGAAAATCTCGAAGGCTAACTGAGAGAGGAATAAAAGTTTTTTCTCAGCAGCAAAAAACAAAAGGAAGTATTAACTTCAAAAAATGCAGTTTAAATTTAGAAAGGACAGAAGGCCAATCATCAGTGAAGTTTTCAGAAGAATTATTTTATTACACTGTATTATGAGATTTTATAATGATGGTCTCCAGTAATCATATAAAGTTTAAATTTTGTTCCTTGGCTGCTGTTAAAGTTAGAAAAGCATCATAAACTCTATTCTTGAAAAATAATCAAAAGAAATTCAGTTTTAAACTGTTCCTTATTGAAAGCCTTAAACTTTTATTAGCTGGAAAATTTGCTATTTCAACACCCTGTGTTGCCAAACATTATCAGAAAAAGAAGTAATAAGTTCAATTGTTCCAGAATACATGGAACTCATTATGTCTCACAATACTGGAATAGAGATTTTCATTTCAAATTCGTTTGAAAGGAACAGCAATTTTCAGTTTTTAGAATTGCCTGCCAAGAATAATACTTGACATTTATAGCATGAGATAATATCAGTGAAAAGGATTTTCATTTTCAGATGTTTCCAAGGGTGAATGTTTTCGGAATTAGTTATTCCATTCTATATGAGGTAAAAAACACTACACATGTTAACTTACTATGTATTAGCAATAAAATGATGATTTATTATTAGTATGAGTATATTTATTATTATTTGTTCTTTTATAACCAGGAATGGATAATACTTGTATATGTCAAAATGCAAATTAAAAGCATAGTGTTTATATCAATAACAAAGCAGTTCAAATTTTCACATTCATTTCTGAATCAATTATATCACATATATGTAGTAGACTGTAATTTTATAGGACCTTATTGTCGCTTTTTTCAATAAACAAAATAAAACTAAATACAAAATTTAAAATTCATTAAATGATTATTTGTTCCCATAAAGCATCATGTTTTCCCTTATTTAGTATTAAAAGTAGAAGGCTAACAAATAAGAGGAAGACATTTAATTAGATTAATTGACACATTCCGTGTAACAATCGCTTCAAACACAGGCACAATTATGAAGATGGGGTCACACCACACAGAAGTTCTTCGTGTTGTACTCAGGGTCTCTTGCAATTGGAACCAACTCCATAGCATCTAACAACAATGGTATTACATTTCAAATAGTCTCTAGAGAATCTATGAACAACTGAGAAAGTTTTCTAGTCTTAATTGGATTGTATTTAAAGAAAACTCTATCTAACTTAAATAACCACTTGGACTACACAAAATATTTTCAATAACATCTTTACATACATATAGCCATTTATTTAATGAATGATTCTGAAGTGCCAAACACATTGGGAAAGTGCAATATATGCATGGAAAAGTTGGACTAGGAATGAGGAAGACAATACGAATAGATGCATTTAATTTATGGTACTGACAAAGGATATGAAAAACACCATGGACAACCAGAAGAATGAGCATGTCTGTCTTGGAAGAAGTATAGTGAGAAGCGTCCTTAGAAGGAAGGATGGTGAGATCTCACTTCATATACTTTGGACATGACATCAGGTGAGACTAGTCCCTGGAAAAGCACATCATGATTGGGGAAGTATGGTGGCAGTGAAAAGGAAGAAGGTCCTCAAAGAGTGGGATTGACAGAGTGGTTGGCTGCACGGACAACAATTGAAAGGATGGCGCAGGGCTGGGCAGTGTATCATTCTGTTGTGTACAGGGTCATATGAGCTAGAGTTGATTTGATGGCACCTAGCAACAACAAAGGTTTCCACAAAGTAACACTGATGATGTGATGAAAGAGAGATTCTACAGAGAGAAATTTGAAAGATGACCCATGTAACTTGATGCAAGACAGCAAGGTTTAATCTTATGTATATATCAATTTGCTTATATATTTATTGCAAATATAATACCATGATTTATGCTGTTGTTTCTTGTGGTATTTCTCAAATAAGTCCAATGGCACAACTGATTTCTTTAAACCATGTATAGAACAGTCTAAAATAGGATATGCACAGCCCACTCTGAGTGTCTGATGATCATAGGACATTGTGTAAGTAGTATAAAGTTTATCATTGCAAAAGAACTTGGGCAGCATGGCACTTGTGATTAAATTATCTGTGAAATACTTGAAAATAAGATAAAAGTAAGGGACTTATGCACTTTCAGTTAATTAAGAGGTGTACATAAGCTGTGCTATGTTAACAGAGCATGAGAACCATGAGAAAATGTGTATATAGGACATTTCTTGAAGATCCTGCTTTCTTGAAGATCCAATGAATGGAGGTTTTATCAGGGAACACGATATTAATAAAAAGATTCTGTGAGAGGTGGTATTCAAATTTTACAGAAGGATGCCTGTTCTAGTAACAAAGTTGAGTGAAGTGTGCATGGTGGAGGGGATTTCCATGGTTATGATACTTAACATATTGATTTGTTTGCCTTTCATTTACTTAGCAACATTTTCCTGAAAATAAGTATTCTTGTTTACACAGAATTCATTCAATATTTTCCAGTTGCTGCCAGGTTATGCTCCAATCATCCAATCTCCTTGTCATCAACTATTTATTGCAACGAGTTAAAAATGGAAGTAAAATTTTACTCATTGGTAGTACTCTCTTGTAAGATACATTTATCTTTGTAGTTTTAACTTACAGACAAGCGCTCAAGACTGGGAATAAAATGAAATAAAATTGAATTTCTAAATCACTGCTAATTTGTGAGAAAAAATTGATGTCTTTGTTATCTGATATACAACAAATGGTGTCACGTGATTTAGCCTTCCTCTTGTAACAGTATTTTTAACGTTAATAATATTAATTAAACAACACATAAATAAGTGGAATGGAAATAAAAACAAAAATGATTAAGGGGAAAAAGCATATCAAAACAAATAAATCAGTAGAAAAATAAAATCAACTTCATGATTATCATGAAAGTATTCTTAGCTTCAATTGACAAAATCAGACATTTCTCTATGATTCTTAGGGTGAGTGGTCATTACCTATATTTTTATTAGCTTTTTTATTTTGAAAATATTTATACTTTGATAAAAAATATTATCTTTCTTTCATTAGAAATGGATAACCTGTGGGAATGAAAGGTAAATGGAGAGATAAGGGTCTTCCAGGATAAGGACACGCTCAAGGAATATGCTGCAAGGCACCCAACCCTGCGGATGATACCGGCTGACTCACGATGGCCAGAGGATCAACCTCCACCAAGCACAAGCAGATCATCATATAGCCCAACTCCATCCAGAAGCCAACGTGAAAACAAAAATAACCAAGATAACAGGGCCTCAGAGGAACAAGACAAGAAAGAAGCCCCCCACACAAACACAGCACACGGAGATGAAGGGAGACAGGAAAACACCCAAATGCAAGACATAATATGACAGCAATGAATCCACAGATTGTGATAATAACTCTGAATTCCAATGCCCTCATTCCCCAACAAACTGTTGCCTGCAAGAGACATAGCTTAAGCACACAGACAAAAAAAAATAAACTAAGAGTAAAAGGCTGGTGGGAAGTATACCAGAAAAATGGCCACTTAAAAAAGCAGGGGTGGCTATCCAAATCTCTGACAAAATTGACCTCAAAGTTCAAACCATAAAAGGAGACTACGCGGGACACTGTACAATTCTCAAAGAATCAGTAAGCCAGGCAATGGTTAGCATATGAAATATTTACTTGCCTCACAATGGAGCAGAGAATTTCTTCAAACTATTAAAAAGATGAAAAAAGAAATTACAGATTTAACAATCATAGTAGGTGACTTTAATACTCTTCTATCAGAGACAATAAATCATGGGGAAAGAAGCCCAGTAGGGACACTATACAGCTAAACAATACAATTAGGCAAATGGACCTGATAGACATTTATAGAGTTTTCCATCCAAACGCAAAATAATTCACATTCTTCTCAAACCCATATGGCTTATTTTTTTTAGAGTAGACCACATGTTGGGACACAAGTCAAACCTGAATAAATTCAAACACATAGAGCTTATTCAGACATTTTTCTTGGATCATCACACCATAAAGCTAGATATTAATAAAGGGATGACCAGAAAAGCAAGGGCAAACAATTGGAGGATGAATAATGATATTCTGTGACATGAATGGGTACAGGCTCATATTAGAGAGGAGGTTAGGAATTTTCTAGAAATTAATGAGAATAAGAATACAATGTATCAAAATTTATGGGATATTTCAAAGGTAGTTATCAGAGGTAGCTTGGTCTCAATAAATGCATATATGAAAAATGCGTTATGACTGTTACATTATCACAAAACCTCCAACAACTTGGACAGAGTCAACAGAACAACCCCTCCAATCGCAAAAGGAAAGCAATAATAAAAATCAAGGCCGATTTAAACCAAGGCCGATTTAAACCGATTTAAAGAACAATGCAAAATATTAATGCAGCAAAAGCTGGTTTTATGAAAAGGTCAACATAATTAACAGACTTTTGGTGTACCTAACCAAGGAAAGGAAGGAACAGTATCAATAGCCCAGATGAGGGGTGAAACGGGGGAAATCACAAAAGGCCCCAATGAGATTAAAAGGATAATAACTAAGTACTATGAAGGTCTGTATTCTAATGCATTCAGAAATGAGGAAGACATGGATAAATACTTGGAAAAACAGTCCCTTCCTAGATTATCCAAGACAGAGGTGAAAACCTCAAAAAACCTATAGTGATAGATAAGGTTATCAAGAAGCTACCAACAAAAAAAAAAGCCCCTGAATCAGACAGCTTCACAGGGGAATTCTACCAAGCATTCATGGAAGAGTTGACAATTATCTTCCATAAATTATTCCAGAGCATAGAAAAGGATGGCAACCCCCCAAACTCATTCTATGAAGCCATTTATAACTTTGATACCCAAACAGGGCAAATATCCCACAGATATAGATAACTGCAGACAGATATCTCTAATGAACACAGATGCAAAAATGATTAACAAAATATTAGCCAAAAGAATACAAAATTATGTGAACATAACATCCAACATGTCCAGGTAGGATTCATTCCTACCAGGGATGCAGGGATAATTTAACAACTGAAAATCCATCGATATTATACACCACATTGATAAGGAAAAGTATAAGAACTGTATGATAATATTGATAGATACAGAAAAGGCATTTGACAACATCTAACACCCATTCCTAATTAAGGCACTCATGACGATAGGACTGGAAGAAAATTCCTCAAGCTAATATAAGTTATCTATGAAAAGTCTACAGTCAACATCATAGTCAATAGAGAAACAATGAAAACAATTGAAAAGGGGGACCAGATAAGGTAGCCATTGCCCCCTCTTCTATTCAATATATTACTGGATGTTCTAGCTAACAACATAAGACAGTGGAAGGACATTAAAGGTATACAACAGGGAGATGAAGAGGTGAAACTATCACTACTTGCAGATGACATGATCCTGTACATTGAAAACCCCAAAAGCTCCACAGCTGGAGTACTTACAGCGATAGAGGAATATGGAAGAGTGGCAGGATACAAGATCAACAAACAGAAGTTGATAAGTTTGCTGTATACACCAGACAGAACCATGGAAGAGCAGATCAAGATGGCAGTGCCCTTCACAATAGCCAGTAACAAATTTAAATACCTAGGAATACATTTAACAAAAAATACTAAAGACCTATACAAGGAAAACTACAAACCCCTACTACAGGAAATCAAAAGTGACCTCCAAAAAGGAAGAATATCCCATGCTCATGGATTGGAAGGTTTAATATAGAAAATATGTCCATCTTACCCAAAGCACTTTATAAGTTTAACACTATTCCAATTCAAATACCAATAACCTTCTTCAAAGAATTGGAAAAAACTGAACACCAATTTCATATAGAGAGGAGAGAAGCCCAGAACTGGCAGAGCATGCGTCAAGAGAATGACAAAGTCAGAGGACTTGCTTTACTGATTTTATCCCCTACTACACAGCCACAGTGGTCAAAATAGTGTGGTACTGGCACAATGACAGATACTTAGACGAATGGAAATGAACAGAAAATCTAGAAGTAAAACCATCAGTATATAGACAACTGATCTTTGATAAGGGCCCCAAAAGCATAAAGTAGGTACTCTTTAACAAGTGGTGCTGAAAACAATGGATATCAACATATAGAAAAATGAAACAAGATGTCTACTTCACCCCATGCACAAGAACAAACTCAAGGTGGGTCACAGACCGAGAAGTAAAATCCCAAACCATCAGGATCATAAAGGAGGTAATCAGGATTAGCCTAAGATCATAGGCCCAGGGAATATATAGGCTCACTGCAATAAGGAAGGGTACATACACCGGTGAACTGGAAATCATTAAATGGAATTTAATTAGAATAAAACACCTGAATGCCTTAAAAGATTTCACCAAGAGGGTGATAAGGCAACCCATAGACTGGTAGAGGATTTTTAGTAATGACACATTGGACAAAGGGCTCATTACTAAAATCTACAATACCCTCCTGGCCTGCAAAAAGAAGACAACAGTTAACTTTCTGAGAGAGTAGGCAAAAGAACCGAAAAGAAATTTCACTACATAGGAGACCCATATGGCCAATAAACACATGAGGAAGTCTTCATGTTCCTTAGTCATAAGAGAAATGCAAATTAAAACAACCATGAGATATCATCTAACACCCCTGAGGCTAGCCCAAATCAGAAAATCAGAGAACAGCAAATGTTGGAGGGGATGTGGTGAAATAGGAATCCTCCTCCACTGCTGGTGGTCGTGTAGATATGTACCGCCACTGTGGAAAGTGATCTGGTGATACCGAAAGAAAATGGAAATCGGTCTCCCTTATGTCCCAGCCATCCCTCTACTGGGCATATACCCAGAAAAGGTAAGAAATAAAACACAGTCAGTCATCTGTGCTCCAGTACACTCCATCTGCACTCCAAGTGCCGTGCAATTCATAATTGCAAAGAGTTGGAAACAACCTAAATTTCCATAGAGAGATGAGTGGGTTGGTAACTTTGGCACATACACACAATGGAGTTCTATGAATCACTAAAATGCATGGACAATCACATGAAACACGTCGTTTCATTGGAAGAGTTGGAAGGAATTATGTTAAATAAGGTCAGGCAATCACAAAGGACAAGTATAACATGAGTCCCTTGAGATAAGTATATTCAGCACAATAGAAATAGAAGGAAAGACACTTAGCTCACAATATACAGATGGAGGCACAGGCAATCGGGTGGAGGTCAGACCAAACCCAGGGTGTGGGAAAGAAGGAGGCAGGGAGGAGGTAGTGGTGAGTGGACGGCATCATGGACAGGGGAACAACAACTAGGAAATCAAAACCAACGACTAGAAGGGTGTAGAGATCCTGTGAGTATTAGAGCAATACCAATCTAGCTAAGTGGAAGTACTACGAGGTGGAAGAAGGGGGAAAGCGATGGTAGGGCAGGAAGAGACAAAAGGAAACAGAGGTAAGCTCTAGGAAGCAAAGGTATAGAGGTGGGTACTTAAGTAAATACATTAATAATCCATAAAAATAGTTATTGACTTATGAACATACCGTATATACTCATGTATAAGCCAACAAAAATGTGCTGAAAAACTGAGGTTCGGCTTATACACTGGTCAGTGGCATGAATGGATGTCATCTGGTCAAGACTGACTAACAAAAGGAGGAAATCTCATGAAGCCTGACATAGTTAATAGCAAAGTGGGTTCGAGATGCATGGGAAGACATTCAAGAAGACATGGTGTGACGTGTCTTCCAGAAACTTAGTATTAGTAATGCTATGGATGGCAGTGAAGACTACTTTGTATGAACATGACAGCAGTGATGGTGATGACGGCGATCTCAGTGAGGACAGCGTCTGTGATGACCTCACACCAGCTGAAACTCTACATTGGGATACGGATGATGCTGTGGAATCCACTTTGGAAGGATTTTAACTCTACATTTTAGCTTGGTTGCTGTTTGAGCTCAGGGAATAGTACTCTTAAGGTATCATTGTTCATACCTTGTTTTTTGTTGTTGAACATATTTTCCACTTACTGTGCTGGTTTACTAATATTAAATGACTTGTCCTTTTATTTATGTTTTTATTTAAAATAAATATTTATATACATTACCCCACTGATGTCTCAATTTTTAGTAATTTTATTTTCATTTGTTTTGATTATTGAAACTCACCAATAGCTTCTTCATTTTCCACCCTAGGCTTATACTCGTGTCAATCAGTTTTTCTGGTTTCCCAGGTAATAATTAGGTGCCTAGGCTTATACTCGGGTCGGCTTATATTTGAGTATATATGGTATACTTATAAGACAATACACTGAGACAGCAAATGGGCCTTGGGCCTCGGTTCAAACCTTCCCTCAATACAAGAACACTTTGTTCTAACAAATTGGCATTCTGTGATGCTCACCCCATCCTCCCTGAAGACCAAGTAGGTGCATAAGCAGAGGTGGTGAAGACAGAGGATGGTGTTCAGTTATTAAAGATGTAGTGTCTGGGGTCTTAAAGGCTTGAAGTTAAACAAGCTGATTCCCAAAGTCAAGCAACAAGCCCACAGGGAAGAAGCACACCAGCTGGTGCAATCATTGGGTGTCATTGAGACCGGACAGCAGGCATCAGAAAATTCATAACAAACAAAAATGCATTGGTGAGAATGGGGAGGATTTGAGTGGAGACCTAAAACCCATTTGTACCTAATGGAACATCCCACCACAGAGGGGTCGCAGGGAGTGGATGAATCAATCAGGGTACAGTAGAGCATTAATGGGTCAAACAATATACCTCTGAGACCTGGAGGCCTCCTCACCCCCACTACCATGACCTCAGTGCTGCTTCCCACTCTGGACCAGAGATGGAAGCATATACATAGGTATAGGCAGGAGATAAAACTCACGACACATGGAAGCCAGGAAGAGGAATGGGAATAGCAATACCAAACACGTAGGGAAAAGAGGCAGAGAGGTGGGGAGGGTGGAGGTTTCAATCGCAACGAGAAGGGATATTGATGGCAACAAATGGCACATAACCACATACCCCAACCCAAGAAAAAGAACAGCAGAGAGCAGAGGGGAAGGGAGGCAGCGGTCGGTGTGATATTTGAAAATAATAACAGTCTAAAATCTATCAATGGGCTATGAGAGTGGGGTGGAGGGGGAGAGGAGGGAAGGGGTGAAAAAGGAGGAGTTGATCCCCAAGGGTTCAATGGAAAGTAAATGTCTAGAAAAGAACGATGTCAATATTTATACAAATATGTCAGATACAATTGATATATGGATTGTAACAAGAGTTTTAAGAGACCTCAATAAATGATTTAATAAAAATAAATATGAAATCTAAAAAATATAATGAAGTGGAATACAATAAAAATTGAGCAAAATTAATGTTCTAACATCAAAGTTAATACCATCTCAGCTTCTGTGCCCAGATTCTACAACTTCCTTTTTGATTCATTGTCTGTTAATTCTTTTCAAAACATGCCTTTTTACATCTGTGTAGTAGGATCCTATCCTTTTTGTATCTGTATAGTATCCTATCTATTTTTGTTAAATAGATCCAGATGTTTCCTTGTCCTGTGCAAGCATTGATTTTTCTCCTTCCCTTGATCCTTGATCAGCTTGACTCAAAGTAAAATCAATGAAAACACGTAGTCATTTCCAACCATTGCTCCTTTTTGACATGTCCCTTTATAACAAAACTATGTTAAAGAACTTTCTATGTTTTAGCTTAAGTGCAAACCACTTAGTGTTTTTGTTCCTTTTAATTCTCAAATTTTACTTATAAAAATTTCAAAGATAAAGTCTATCTTGCAAACTTTCCCTTCTTATCTTTTTTTTTTTAGCTGAACATTTTGGGAACTTGTTTTTTTTTAACATTTTATTAGGGGCTCATACAACTCTTATCACAGTCCATACATCCATCCATTGTGTAAAGCACATTTGTACATCCGTTGCCCTCATCATTCACAAAACGTTTGCTCTCCATCCAAGCCCCTAGCATCAGGTCCTCATTTTTCCCCTCCCTTTCCACTCCCTCCTCCCTTATGAACCCTTGATAATTTATGAATTATTATTTTGTCACATCTTTATCTGTCCCACATTTCCCTTCACCTACTTTTCTGTTGTCTGCCCCCCAGAGAAGAGGTCACATGTAGATCCTTGTAATTGGTGCCCCCTTTCCAAACCACCCTCCCTGTGCCCTCCCAGTATCGCCACTCACACCACTGGTCCTGACGGGATCATCTGCCCTAGACTCCCTGTGTTTCCAGTTCCTATCTGAAGCAGTGTACATCCTCTGGTCTAGCCAGACTTGCAAGGTAGGATTCGGATCATGACAGGGCAGTTGAGGGGGGGGGGGGAGAGGGGGGCGGGGAAGCATTTAGGAACTAGAGGAAAGTTGTATTTTTCATCGTTCTTACATCGCACCCTGACTGGCTCATCTCCTCCCCAAGACCCTTCTGTAAGGGGATGTCCGGTATCTTTTTTAATATCTCAGTGATATATAAAATACTGGAAAACCACATCCATGTTGAATATGTTAAATCAGCCATCAGGATACCTCAGTCTTCTTGCTGTGAATCCAACACAGTAACATTCATATTTATTCACTGCTGCTCCGTCGTCATCTTTCCCAAGATAAACGGTTTGATAACCAAGAATTAATTTTTCCTCCTTTTTCTCTGAATGTATTCACTTTCTCGATGAAATCTAGTCCCATCATCTTAGATGACATGTTTTCAAGTGCACATGTGCTCACCAGAATACCAGGCTGCTCATCACTGCAACTTATATCCAGCTCTTACTAGGTTTCCCAACATGATTGTGGAATACATGTGTCAGGTACAAAGCATTAATTACCCTACTTTTCTTCAGGATGGTCATAAAAGAAAATAGGAGCACCAATTGTGTAGATGCATAGGCATTATCTTTGCATCTTCTCCCTTTTTTGTGCTTCACATAAAATAGGCATGTTTTTTTTCACTAAATAGTATTTCAAATTTACCGAATTTTCTCTCTTCTTATATTTCTTCCTACACAGATTAACTCAAATTACCATTGAGGTGGCTACATGTTATACCAAGTTGATGGTACCTATATGGAGGTAGGGGTGGAATTCAAATTGTCAGTCAGTTTGTCGCCTGGTGATGCTTTCTTTGGGGTTATGACCTATTTATAGTTCAGACAGTGAGAAATTATTTCTCTCCTTGGCCTTTCACCATCTTCATCAGTGGGACTCTGTGTCTGGTTCCAGGGGCACCCTCTTTGGGCTGCCACTCTAGAGATCTGTGGATTCTCTGCCATGTTTCCAATAATATTGGGTATTCAAAACTCTATGATCACCACACTTCCTGCTTTCAGGGTGATTGGCCTTCAACTATGAGAGTTCGAAGTGGGTTCTGAATAGCATTAGACCCATGGACTTGAGTTGGGATGGGCTAGGATGACTTCTTAATGTAAAATTACTTCTAGATATAAAGGTCTTTTTTTCAATTTAAAACTTGTACTTTTTTAAATTAATAAATCTTTTTATTGGGGCTCATACAGCTCTTATCACAATCCATACATACATCAATTGAGCAAAGCACCCTTATACATTCGTTGCACTCGTCATTCTCATAATTCACCTTTCACTTGGGTTCCTGGAATTAGCTCGGTTTCCCTTTTTTCACCCTCCCCTCCCTCCCTGTCCCCCCATTCCCCCTGGTCCCTTGATAGTTTAAATAATTATTATATCCTATCCTACACTCCCCGGCGTCTCCCCTCACCCAGCTCCCCATTGCCCATCTCCCAGAGAGGAGGTTACACATAGATATCCAAGATCAGTTCTCCCTTTCTACACCCCTTTCCCTCCCAGTGTCGCCACTCCTACCGCGGGTGTTGAGGGGTTCATCCGTCCTAGATTCCCTGTGTTTCCAGATCCCTACTGCACCGTTGTACATCCTCTGGTATAACCAGGTCCGCAAGGTAGAATTAGGGTCATGATAATTGGGAGGGGAGGAAGCGTTCAGGAACTAGAGGAAGGTTTTGAGTTTCATTGTTGCTACCCTGAACCCTGAGTGACTCATCTCCTCCCCACTACCGCTCTGGAAGGGATGTCCAGCTGTCTACAGATGGGCATTGGGTCCCCATCACGCACTCCCCCTCTTTCACGGTGATGTGATTCTCACCACCAACACCCCCCGCCCCCCAACACGCCTTTATTGTTATCCTCTGCCCTTCACAATCACCTATGTTGGTGTGCTGCTTCTGTGTGGGCTTTGTTGCTTCTGGGCTAGATGGCCGCTTGTTTGCTTTCAAGCCTTTAAGTCCCCAGATGCTATATCTCTCAATAGCTGGGCTCCATCATCCTTCTTCACCACACTTGCTTATGCACACTTTTGTCTTCAGTGATTATGTGAGGCAGGTGATCACACAATGATTGTTTTTGTTCCTTGGTGTCTGCTACATGGTCCATTCAACACCTTGTATTTGCTTAGACCGTGTGCTTCTTCTCTGTGGGCTTTGTTGCTTCTGAGCTAGATGGCTGCTTGTTTGCCTTCAAGCCTTTAAGACCCCAATGCTATATCTTTTTGACAGCTAGGCACCATCACAAAGGTCTTTCTTAATATACATTTATAAGTGTCCTGATTTTGCTTCTATAGAGAACTGAGCCTAACACAACCAATATAATAGCTTTTAGAACATGACAGTGAATGTCTAAAGTCTCTGTTTTTAAACTACATCCTGTCTCATGCAGAGTTTATATTTTCTGAAGCAACTAGGATGAGGTCTTTTAGCCATAAAATACAGTGTATTTATTGAGCAAAATTTAATAACAGATTTATTTACAGTTAAAACATAACTCAAATTTCCTATCATTGACTTAAAGATCTACATGATCTAACATTTGCCTATCTCTATCAGCAAATTTTTCACCCATACTCATTTATTCTGAATCAGTCAATTCACAACACTAAGCAAATTCTTCCTTACAGTTCTTGAACACATTGCTCTCGCTGACTAAAATATACTTTTCTCCAGGGCATGTTCAAGTCCCTACTCAATAATCTCAGTTATGAAAGGTCTTTCTTAAGCAACTAAAGACTAAAGCTATCTTCTAAAACCTACACAAATGATATCGTCATTTCCCCTATTTTGATTCTCCTTTGTTTTCTTCAGAAATTTTACCATTTATAGAAATCACAGGCTATACATACACAAATGGACAGAGTGATCACATGTTTTTTCTGAGGCCTTCCCCCTAAACATCCCACTTGGTCGTCTTCCATAAAACCAAGAATCAAGCAAAGAAAATATGCTTAGCTATGCCTATCAGGGAAGCAGGTTGGGGACAGAGAACACAATTTTGCACAACTGAGGGAAATTTTTAAAATCATCCAATGTTTTGTAGAACAAACTAATTTTCCAGCAGAACTTGAAGGTGCTATAACAATGCAAATGAATATTATCTAATTACTGATGATGCAACTATGTGATAATAATTCCTCTGATTCATTCTCTAATGCCAACTTTGCAACATATAAACTTCTTATAAGTTTTTCTTATTTATCTATTTAAAAAGCATGTTTTTTTCTGCACATCTCAATTTCACAGTCTATATAGTGTACTTTAATTGGGAAGAACAGATACATCATTAGATTTTACAAGTCAATTAAAATATCATTAACAACTATTTCACATATTTAAAACAAGTTTGTGTAGACAAATTTGCTTGAAGGCAAATTCCATAGTATTATGATCAACCAAATTTATCGTATAGTCTTCATAATTAAAAAAAAATAAGACTCTACAACTTTGCTTCCTTAAGAAAATTTTGAAAATTCTGCATTGCTTATAGAATTTATTCTCCTTGGCTGAACTTTATATTTTTAAAGTTTTCATTTGTTTAATAAAGTAATCTTGAAGTATCAGCATGACCTGCTCCTGTCCTTTCCTTGGTTTTTTATATCTATATCTAGCTATCCCTCTCTATATGTAGCTCCTTATTGTTCTTCAAACAATTTTCAAATAAAATAAAAATGTAGAATTATAATACCATAACAAGAACATTAATAACATTTACAGAAACAAATATAAGAGACCTTACTTTTATTAAGGCTGCAATTTTTGGAGTATATAAATTTTAATATCTCCAGAGTAAAAGGGAATGCTGTCATAATATTATATACTGAATCATTGCATATCAAATTGGAATGAGTAATGTGTGTAAATATGAAAATTAGGAGCAGAAAATAGTACAGTAACAAATAAATGTTAAATGTATTGCAAACCATAGTAAAAGTAATATGTGCCAATAATGCCAATGGATGCTGATTAGTATCTTTCTTTTTAAAAATTATGTTAACTATGTTTACAGACATCATGTGTTGATTAAGTCCCCCACCCCTACCCCGTAGGGGGTGGGTCTTCTGTCTGAATTAAGACACATTGTTTTGGTGTTTGTTTTGTTCATAAAATTAAAATAGACTACACATGTTCAAGTAGATGATAGAAACACTCAATATAATCAGTCATGGAAGGAAAAAACAGATTACAGACCGGACCATCAATTACTCATAGGCAAGTTTATGTTGAAGCTGAAGAGAATTATAGTGTTTGATATAAATTACAACTTACTGAAAAGAAAACAAAAATCATTACAACTGGACCAATAAGCAGTATCATCATACATGGAGAACTTACTGAAGTTGTCTAGGATTTCATTTTCCTGGGCCCACAATCAATGCCCTAGAAATGTAAATCAAGAAACAAAATAGCACATTTTATTGAGAAAGTCTGTAGTAAAAGGCCTCTTTAAGCATTTACATATAGAAATAAATAAAGCAAAGATATCACACTGAGGACTGAGATATCGCCCTGAGAACCGAGGACAAGCCAGGGGATGGTCCAGCGCCTTATATACATGTGCAAACTGGACAATGAATAGGGAAACAAAATGAGTTGATTGTTTGAATTATGATGTCAATGAAGAATATTGAAACCTTCTCCTGCCAGAAAAAGGAAGGCAGACAGGCAGAATGTCCATGTGAAAGAGGGATGGGGAGGCTGCATCTCAAGTCCCTTGGGGATGTTGTCAGAAGGATCAGATCCTGGACAATGACGCCATGCTTGGTAAAACAGAGGATCAGTAATACAGAAGAAACATTCATGGTGATGGATGGACACAGTGGCTTCAGCCTTAGTTTCAAACCTAGCCCTGATTGTGAGGAAGGTACAGGACCAGGTGACATTTTGTTTAGTCGTGGAGGGTTGCTGTGAGTCCATCCAAATGCTAATAGCAATAGCAATTTTATTCTTGTCAAATGTTATATTTTGAAAAACTTGACTGAACATTAATGAGGTAAAAGAAAACAGAAACCATAAGTTTAATCATGTTTAATTGTTCTGTTTCATAAAATCTAGACAGTTATTGCTAAATATACAGACTGATAATGGTATAAAGACCTATTTCATATTTCATAACAACCACAACTTAAAACACAAACTGGTTAAAAGTCTGTTAATTGAGTCAAATTATTTTATTAATTTCAACAATATATAACACTTATTGCTACTGTCATGTAAGACAGACAACATGATAATTGAACCTCTGAGGACATTGCAAGGTAAATAAATTTTAAGTTAAATATGTTTAGTGATACTTGAAAATCCATAAAATTTATGAAAGGTGGTACTTGATCCAAAGCTGTAATTCCAAACCAAGCCAAACTTATAGAGTAAGTAAAACCAAACTTATAGAAATGGTCTTCTGCATTTCTGGGGCTTTAAATCTTGACAGAAATAGGTGCTTCACCTTTCTCCCATAGAGTCTCTGGTAGGTTGAAGTGCCAACTCAGCTCTTTCCCCACCACACAACAGGAACTCCTCCACTAGGGATAATTGTAAATGAAGGATCCGTTTATTTTCAAGGTAAAAATTGTCAAATTTTGTTATATACCCAAACAAAAGAAAAATCAGGGGGGAAATTTTAAAGAACTAGAACATTGACTAATTTGAATATCATAACCAAAAGATTCCTAAACCTGAAAATTGTACAAAGGCACCAGCAATCTGAAGTCCAGATGTTAGAGAAGTAATTCTAATTTATTGAGGGCCAGAGGCACTGTATTAAGGACTTTCTTTTACTGTTTAATCTCTTTGCCATACCAGATGTTGTTACTCTGATTTACAGAGTCATTAACCAAGAACCTGCATTTTAAAATAAGTGTTTCAAAGTGGCATATGGCAGGAGGCAGGATAAGAAGACCTGTCCCTCTCTAAAGCTCAAGTTCTATAAATCCTGAATTCATTTCCTCTGGGTCTTTAGACAGCATTTGGAGGGCTACACACCCTAACACAGTCTCAATATTTACTAATGTTTTTGAAAAGCTAGGCCGTCAATGTGGGTCAGTATAACAGAACTGGAGATTGGCCACACCCTTTTAATTCTTTCACTGTATTACTTGGCATCCTTAAATCTTGTATCTGAACTTTCTTGGGAATGGACTTATTTAGACATGTAATGATAAAAGAAAGAAGGACACGGTCCTATCAGTAAAATCATCTCCTTGCTTACAAATCGTTAAATCTTAATGATAGAAACAAACATACAGTTAATAAAACAAGTGGAAAATAATTTTAATTATTTTTTATTTGAATTCTGCAGACAGAAAGCTAAAGACCAGACTATGATTATAATTCAAACCATCAAGAGCTCTTAACTAAAATACTTGGTGAAGAATTGTTGCAGACGTTTTTATAACTGATACATGTGGGCACATTAAAAAATTGCCAGTAATAATTATGAAACTCTTTGTGATGGACACTATATTATGGGATGGTTAATAAACTAATCTCTGAATTTTCAAGTACAGTTTCCTTCTAACAGTGGTTCGGGTATTATACTTCATTTGTAACACTATGGTGGGTGGGAATTTCATGAAAGAAAGCACACAATTATGAGTTCTTGAGCGTATTCATATTTAATTTTCATTTCAAAGAGTTAATTGAAGCATATGTTGCTGAAACATATTTGACAAGATTCTTTTTGCTTTGGGTGGGGCTTTCTTGGTGTTTATTTGTTTGTTTGTTTTGTTAGTTTTCATCTCTGGATGTCAGATCAAATTGGGGAAAGTACTTAAATTTCCAGCATACATATTGGAGCTACAGTTATTGAAGCTTCTTACTATCAAATTTAAACAGTGTTTATTTCTCAAGTAAGTGGGAACATTAAGACATTCTTACAATGCCAATAACATCCCAGATATGTTATAGAAGAAGCTTGAAACTGTCCTAACCTTTTAAAATTTTTCCAGGCCATATTCCAGTCCTAAATTTCGTAGATGAGTTTATTGAATCTGGAAAGTTGGCTATAAATCCCCCTTCTAATTTTAAATATATTTAAGGATAAGGAGAATTTTACTTTTGCCTTTATTTTTGTTGTTAGATAAAAACAAATATTTTTCATCTATTGTGGGTTTCCAATTTTATGGATTTCATTAATCCTTTAAAAATAAAAATATTGAACTATTTTTGACTTATTGAAGAAGAAAAATGAACGGGAGGGGATGAGAACAGAAATACTTATTTAAGCTCCATAGGTGGCAAATAGCTTAGAGACTCTCTTACTATATATTTTCAAGCATACACACACTCATATATTCATAATTCTAATCTTATAAAAGAAATTGAAATATCACAGATTTTATAAAATAAGTAATGTGGCTTTATTGAATTTATATTCTTCATTTCATACTGACATAGGTGATTGACAGGATAATTATGAATTACTTGTATATAAATCACTGAATAAGAACCTAAAATTCTGATAATTCTACATGATATTTGATAAAATTATTTTCCATATTTGTATGGATTATGTTCTGCCTTGCCTTAAAGTTTTTAATATATATATTTTTGCAAATTACTAACAATCTCATGTACACTAGCAAATTATTATTTTTTAATCATTATATTGGGAACTGTTCCAGATATTATAACAATGCATGATTCAATTAAATCAAGCAAAATTGTACAATTGCTGCCACTCTTTTTGGCATATCTTAAACAATCTAATATATCCCTTCACCTATAATTCTGTTATTCATTCCCCTCAAGTTGGTTTATACAGTCATCATTGCTATCAATTCACCTTCCCATACCCTCAGGGAATCATTACTTCCGTTACTATTTCTGAAAGGTTTATCTATCTTGGCTTTCATGCATCAAATGTTCTTTATTATACAAATGAACATACACAAGTCTATAAGATTAATGAGGTAAAACCAAAACCATAATAGTAAGGAGGAAATAATAGAAGAACTAGAGGATTGTTATGTGTTTCATCAGCAGTGCCCCCTGGAAATATCCCTTCTGTGTGGTCCTTCTGTGAGGGACTGTACAGTTATCTTACAGGTAGGTTTGGGGTCTCCACTTTGTCTTTGCTCCCTCACATAAATTTGATTGCTTGTTTTTGAACTTCTGATACCTATTCCCGTTGGCACCTCATGATCACACAGGCTGGTGTGTTTCTTCCATGTGGGCGTTGTTGCTTCCCTGCTAGATGGCCACTTTTTTAATTTCAATACTTTAAGACTCCATACCCTATATCTTGTAATTTCCAGGCAACATCAGCTTTCTTCACCACATTTGCTTATGTATCCATTTCATCTTCAGCAATTGTATCAGCAAGGTGAGTATCATGCATTGCCACATAATTAGAGCAAACTGTTCTAACGAGGTAAGATTTAAGTAGAGGCCAAAGTCTATCTGCTTCCTTGTAGTAGATAGATAGGTGGATGATAGATAGATGATAGATAGGTAGATATAGACACACACACACAAATACACCAATTTTATATACTTACATATATGTATCTATATTTATACCTATATACATAATTTTTATTTTTTTATTCTTTCCTCTTTTTCTTTTTTTCCCTTATTGCCCAACTACATGTTTACCCATCATCCCCCTCTCAGTAATTCCACTCAGACACATTGTAACTGATCTAACATGTCCAAGAATGCTACTTTCTCCTCACCATCATTTTTAGATTCTTTTTTTAAAAAAAACATTTTATTAGGGGCTCATACAACTCTTATCACAATACATACATACATCAATTGTATAAAGCACATCTGTACATTCATCTCCCTCATCATTTTCAAAGCATTTGCTCTCCACTTAAGCCCTTTGCATCAGGTCCTCTATTTTCCCCCCTTCCTCCCCGCTCCCCCCTCCCTCATAAGCCCTTGATAATTTATAAATTATTATTTTTTCATATCTTGCCCTATCCAACGTCTCCCTTCACCCCCTTTTCTGTTGTCCATCCCCTAGGAAGGAGGTCACATGTAGATCTTTGTAATCGGTTCCCCCTTTCCAACCCACTCTCCCTCTACCCTCCCAGCATCGCCACTCACACCCCTGGTCCTGAAGGTATCATCTGCCCTGGATTCTCTGTACCTCCAGCTCCTATCTGCACTAGTGTACTTCCTCTGGTCTAGCCAGACTTGCAAGGGAGAATTCGGATCATGATAGTGGGGAGAAGAGGGAGGAAGCATTTAGGAACTACAGGAAAGCTGTATTCTTCATCGGTATTACATCGCACCCTGACTGACTCATCTCCTCCCCTAGACCCCTCTGCAAGGGGATCTCCAGTGGCCTACATTGGCTTTGGGTCTCCACTCTGCACTTCCCCCTTCATTCATTATGGTAATATTTTTTGTTCTGATGATGCCTTATCCCTTCAACACCTCGTGATCGCACAGGCTGGTGTGCTTCTTCCATGTGGGCTTTGTTGCTTCTGAGCTAGATGGCTGCTTGTTTTCCTTCAACTTTTAAGACCCCAGACACTGTCTCTTTTGATAGCCAGCACCATCCGCTTTCTTCACCACATTTCCTTATTCATCCGCTTTTTCTTCAGTGGTTGTGTCGGGAGGGTGAGCATCATAGAATGCAAATTTAATAGAAGAAAGTAGTCTTGCATTGAGGGAATACTTGAGTAGAGGCCCAATGTCCTTCCGCCACCTTAATACTAAACCTATAAATATAGGCACATAGATCTACTTCCCCATCCTCATATATAAATATATTTGCATATGTACATGTCTTTGTCTGGACCTCTATAAATGCCCTTTGCCTCCCAGCTCTTTCCTCTATTTCCCTTGACCTTCCTCCTGTCCCACTATCATGCTCCATCCCCACCTGGGTTTCAGCAATATCTCTTCATTACATTACCCTTGATCATGCCCTACCATGCCTTCCACACCCACCTCACCACCAATTTGGATCATTTGTTGTTCCCTTGTCCCTGGGTTTGTTAACATCACTTCCTCACCCCCCACCTCCCCCTATCCCATTTCCCGCAGGAACTGTCGGTCCAGTTGTTTTTCCTCTAGCTTGTTCATCCGGCCTATCTTATTTAGACAGACGTGCGGTGATAATAACATGCACAAAAACAAGACAGAGCAAAACCAAGCTACAATATGTAACAAAACAACAACAACCAACCTCTGACAAAGAACAAAACACAACAAGAAAGAAAAGCTTGTAGTTAGTTCAAGGATCATTTGTTGACCTTTTAGGAGTGTTTTCCAGTCCCGTCTGTTGGGGCACCACGCCCTGAGGGCCCCAAAGTCCACCTTCAGCATTCCCTGGGGACCTTGCTGCTCCATTCCCTTGCTGTTCTACTGCACTCCCCCAGTGCTTTGCCTCGGTGTGGTCGGGTGCAATTCCCATACTGTGTCTCTGGTGCTGTCCCCCGCAGGGCCATGGGTCAGTGAGGGACGTCATATCTCATAGTGGGGCTGGCAATATGGTCCTCTCTATGGACTGACTGCTCTAATTGGGGTCATCGTCCTCAGGGCCTGGTGGGCCAGGATGTGCTCCACTCTCTCCTCCTCCCCCTTCATCTGCTCCCGTGTGCTCTTGAACTCCTATTGAAATGTTATCCACAGTTCATTGGGGTTTTCACAGCTGTGTAAAAACTACAATGAAAATTGTCTATAGTCCATAAAAACACAAAGAAACATCTGTCTATTATTCTTGGTTGCAGCCATAATATTCCTTGTCCTACATCCTCTTCTGAATCTGACTGGGATTTCTGGCAGTTTCCTATTGCTGTACTGCTGCAGTCATTTTCAACAAGAATTTACTTATAGATGCTATGTAATGATATTGTTCAATAATGTCCACATTCTGCTCAGTGACCTTTCTTTGGGATGTGTGCAAATATGGATCTCTTCCAATCTGCTGACCAGTCAGTTAGCTTCCAGATTTCTTAGCAGTGATCATTGAGCGCTTGCAGTGTTGAAGCATTCCAATAGGGTATTCCTTCAATTCCTAGACTATCCACAGGGTGGTAAGCCAGCAATGAGTGGTACAAGAATTCTTATGCCTTGGTAAATTTGCACGATGCAGGTTATTTTCTCTTTCAACCATCTAAATTACTGTGTTTCAATTGCATGTCATATGCAATGATTATTAATGACAATTTTCCCCCATCTATTCAATTGTGCTATAGAACCTCTTTGCTTCTAAGTCAACTGGACAGCAGTGAGTTGGTTTGGTTTTTAAGCAAAACAATTGATATTCATTTGTAAAATGGAGAGTAAGTATTTCTCAAAAGCATAGAAATTAGGACAGCTTTATGAATTGTGTGATATGTAAAATATATATCAATAAAGCTTAAAATAAACATAAAGTACATTTTAATATTAATTTCATGTGTCAGCTATAGTTTCTTGAGCAGTCCTTGTTTATTTATGTCTGGGTATGTGCTGTAGACATTTTGTGGGCTTAAACAGAAGTGTATTTTCTGTGGTGCAGATTCAGAGTGGAAGAAGTTACCTGTGTTTGAGTCTCTAAAACACAAATAACATTTCAAATTTCGAAAGTCATGCAATAATGCTTATTCTGATTTGTGTGGAGATAAAATGATAGAAAAGGACAGTGAGAAAAGTCTGTCGCTTGTCTTTATATGGTTGAGCTATGACCATTTGTGAAGCAATTAAAGGACACCTGGTCATGCAGCGGCCAAGCATTAGGTTTTTAAGCAAAACTATTGGTGTTTTAAGCCTACATGTGTTTCTGTGCACTAGTGGTGGAGTGGGTAAGTGCTGGACTGCTAGCTTCATGGTCTGAAATTCAAAACCAACAGCAGCTCTGCAGGAAAAAGATACTACTGTAAACAGTCACAGCCTGGTCAACCCACTGGGAGTCACTATGAGTCAGCATTGACTCATGGCAGTCAGTTTGGTGTTTGGGTGGTCCTTCGAGAAGAAGATGAGACAGCTGCTTTGCAAAGATTTAAAGACTCAGAAACCCTGTGGTTTAGAATCCTGCTCCTCGAATAAGTTCCCATGTGTTAGAATTGACTAGATAAGATTGGACCTTTATGAAATTAAAGTAAGAAGTTTTAAACTTGCCTCAGATATGTGATTGAAACCTCTACCTGGTATATCTGAGTATTCTTCAAACATAACATCATGCGGTGTTTGCATTCCATTTCTACAAAAATAATATATTAACAGAGATATTAACATGTCATTTGTTCTTGTAGTAATTACCATAAAATATGGACTTAAAGCCTCTGGTCTTTTATAGCCATTAGTAACTTGGATATTTTAAAATTAAAAACGTTTTTCCCCTCTCAAATAAGAGAAGTATATCACTTGAAACCAAGCTCCTCCTAACATTTCTAATGGTACCTTCTTTCCCACAGATTCAGAAATTCAACTATCTTTGCTTTAGATCTTTATATGATACTTTCATGTGTTCTTTGACAAATATTTTTCAGTTGAATATATTTGTCAAATTTCCAGCGTTTTTCCCCATAAACTTTTGATAATAAATTTGTCAAAAACAATATCCATGATGTCGCTATACCCTCAATCTCTATCACCTGCCACTTAATATTTTGCTGTGTTGAATAGCTATAAGTTTTAATTTTCCTGAATCTTTGCACATATTTTCCACTGGCAAATATTATACCTTTCCCAAGGATAATGTTAGATGTCACCTTTTCTACTGTGCATAGTTTTGATTTCCCTAGAGTCTCAGCTCCTGGCTTCCATTAAGTACCCAAAGATTGGCGTTTTCTCTTTACATTTCCAAAAAATATGAATCATCTTTCTATGCTGTCTGTAAAAAAGTGTTTGCATCTGCATAAAATCCCAAATCAAACCATTACTGTCAAGTTGATTCTGACTAATGGTAATGCTTTCTCTTACAGAGTAGAAACTCTCCGTTTAGTTTCTTTGGCTCTATTCTTAACAAAAGCAGACATTCTCCTGTGTCCTGTGTGTCTGGCATGCATTTGAGGTTGATGGTGTTTGGTGTGGTCAAGTTGATCTCTTCTCATAGTTATCCAATATGCAATAGAAGAAGTTTTACTGGATCTTGTTGGAATTCTCACAATTGTTGTTTGTTTGGGTTTTTTTTGTTGTTGTTTTGTTTTGAGCCCATTGTAGCAACTACTGTGTAATATATCTCCTGGAAAATCTTCCTCTTTTTCCCTCACCCTCTAATTTACCAAGCATGATCTGCGTTTCAGGAACCAGTCTCTCCTCATTCCATGTCCAAAGCATGGGAGGCAAATGCTGATCATCTTACCTTCTCTATTTTCTAAATTGTATTCATATTCTTCCTCTCTTTTTCCTTCCTGTACCTTGATAGACCTTCTCAGCAACAACCAAAATCTGCTTCTATACATATGGAAACCATTTTTCTTGACTATTTTCTTTTGTAATAGTGGTTTCACATAGTATATGTCTTTATGGATTTCATGAGCTTTGCTTAGCAGAATGTTTTCTATGTTTATTCACGTCACAGTGTTTGACAGTTTTATCATTGTTATTTAAGGATACACAATATTTCATTGTCTGTAATGGAGTTTATTTCTAGTCCTCCATGGATGGGCACTTTGGTTCTGAGCATGCACACATCTGTCCTTGTTTTGGTCCTTATGTCTTTTTGTTATATATACCGAATAGAGAGATTGATGGGGCACATGGTAGTCTTCTTTGCTTCTAAGAAACATTCTGTCTGTACCTTTTCCAAAACAGATTTGTTTGGTCTTCTGTTGACCATGTACTTTCAATATTCTTTTTTTTCTTCAGTATTCTTCAACAACATTATTCAAACACATTCATTCCACTGAGATCTTGCTTATTCATTGCCCAACCTTCATCTAGTGTGTTAGAAGATTGAAAATACCTTCTGAGTCAGGAGCACCTTAGTTCGCAAGGTGACATCCAGAGTCTTCAAAACTTTAAAGAGCTCCTATGCAGTACATTTTCCCAAGGCAATACATTGTCAAAGTTCTTGATGGCTGCTTCCATAACTATTGATTATGGATCCAAGCAAAATAAAATATCTGAATACTTCAATCTTTTTGCCATTTTCATGATTTTGATTATTTGTTCAGTTGTGTAAGAAGGAAAACACCCCCATTCAAAAACCCAGGGAAGAAATTCCTATCATAGAAGCAGTAAGAGATACTTCTACCCAGAACAAATTCCAGTCACTTCTATAGGGTGGTCAACTGGTCAAGAATTGAGTTTGATTCGGCATAATCAAAATTACAATGGTCTCTGTCTGATAGTAAGATTTCTTGAGACTTTTGCCTGTGGCTAGAATAGCTCTGCCAGTGACTCAGTCTGATGAGATACTTTGAAGATAGGTGTTGGGATCCCACTGTCCCTCCTAGCCTCCCGAAATTGGGTGTTCATATTTTTAGCACTGATGCTTTTCTCCTCACCATATTCCATTTTGTAATTGTCATCTTTGGATCACACAAGCTGGTGTGCTTCTTCTGTGTAGATTTAGTTGACTCCTCACTTATATGGCTGCTTGTATGACTATACACCTTTAACACCCCGGACACTATTCTGATTGATAGCCTAGCGCCATCCGCTTTCTTCACCACACTTTGCTGTAGCACCCTTAACTTCAGTGATAATTGCATGAAGGTGAATATCGAGTAGGGCCATAACACAAGAACTGATTATTCTTAAATTGGAGCTAGGATTTAGTGTGAACCCAAAACTCTTTCCTGAATCTATGCTTTTGTGTGTGTGTGTGTGTGTTTTTAATTTTCTGTGACTTGGTAGTTAACACATATGTCATATCATAACATAGTTCATTGATGCCAAACCTAACTTTAAATTGCTTACAAAATCAGTGTCCAAATATACTTTTCCTTCCTGGACATCTTGACATCATCCCCCTCTTAGTCCCCTCACCCAGCCCTTTATATCCCCCTTCCCCTAAAACCCTTGTCATATTTTTTTTCTTTCCCTATAAATTCTGAAAGCACTTGGGTTTCATTTTCTGGAATACAAAGAAGCAAATAACACAGCTTCAAGAGGGTGATGTCTAATGGTGATGCACCTCTGAGATACCCCTAATATAAACGCCATGTATCAGAATGGCCATCACGGGATTGCCAGAATAAACCTATCTGAATACAGTGTACAGGACATCGATGTAGGAAGACCTTGTTTCTTTGCCAATCAACAGAACACTGCTCTTGTTTCCAGGTGTCTTCTGCTTCCTCAAACACCATGTGCTTTCCAGCTTACATCCTCGGGATACTTGTGTCTGGGAAAGAGTCCAGTGTACCCAATGGGATTCCCCCATGGCATCTCACCAACACAGTTTCCAGAGCATGACTTGGACCCTGAAGATCCAGGATTCAGTGTTCCAGCATTCTAGGGCATCCGACCTGGGTTCCCAGGATACTTTCAGACACCCTAGTCAATTCTGCCCACCGCTGCACATCACTAAAAACTCTGCCACATAATGCTCCCAAGAGCATTCTCAGTCTCTCCTCACCCACCCGACTAGAGGTCAGCCCATCCGCTTCCCATCAACAGACATGCACCCATGTGCCCCCAATCTTGATTGTTCTCTCGCCCCTCTCCTGTGCTGCCACTTCCATTAGTAAGCCTCATCCCTCTTACAGGCCCGCCTCTCCAAGAGACCTCACCCCAGATCCACATGGCAATCCGTCAACAGACAACACCTCCACCCTCTTCCCCAATCATTTCATCCCACCTGTTATGAGGTGCACTCCAGCCAAGTTACCTTCATTATACTTACCTAGAGTAGATGATGTGTGGTAGGCTCAGTGGCCCTGGTCCTGCTCTTTACCATGTTGTCTGGTCCACAGCCAGAAGACTGGATGCCCTGCAAGCTTGAGCTTGTGCCCATTATCCTGCTTGCTCCTACCGCAGTGGACTCTTATGGTATTTGTTCTTTTGTGCTTGACATATTTCAGTCAGCATCTAGACTGCCTTCTAGATCCCTCCACAAGCTGAGGTGTCTCATGGTTTTCTCGCTATTTTTAGAATGTGTCCTATTCCATTGTGTGTGTAACATATTTTTTTTATCCATTCTTATGATGATGGAAGTTTACGGTACGCTGTTTCCAGCCTCTTGCTATTGTGAACTGTGCTGCAATGAACATGGGGGAACAAACATCTGTTCATGATCTGTTTCTTCTTTATTTGGGCTATATGCCCAGTCCTGGTATTGCCAGTTCATATGGTACTTCAATGTTTACCATCTGTTTTAGATATCACCAAATCATGTTCCATAGTGATTGTACGTATTTAAGAGTCAACCAGCAGTGGCTAAGGGTTCCTATCACATCACACCCTCTCCAACATTTGTGGTTCTCAGTTTTTATTAACTCGGGTGACAGTAATGGGTGTTAGATGGTATTTCATGGTTTTTTTGACTTGCATTTCCAAGATGGCTAATGCCCGGGAGCTTTTCCTCATGTGTTTATTAGCTGTTCAAGTGACATCCTTTGTGAATGCTTGGTTCAGCTCCTTTGCCCACCTTCTCAGAGGGCTATTAGTTTTCTTTCTTCCTTGTTGTAAGTTTTTAAAATTGTGCAGATTTTAGTAAACTGCCCTATGTCTGTTACTAAATATATTTTCCCCATCTGTGGGCTTTTTACTCTTTTAATAAGGTATTTGGATGCCCACAAGTGTTTTACTTTTCACAGGTAAAAAGTACACCTCATGCTCGTCTGACTCAAAATGGCCAATGCCAATCCATTTCAGCTGACTAATGTCTAGGAGAGCAATCTTTATGCATTCAGCATCACTTTGGACAATTCCTAATTTGTCGATCTCTGAACTTCATACATTCCACATTCCACAATGGGTGCTTGCAGCTCACTCACCTCCTCTTGAGGAGTGTCCCATCAGCAAATGAAGGCTCTGGGAGGTTTACACCATCCACTTAATGAAAATTGACACTACTCTGAAGAGACAGCATTTAACTTGTCCTAGTTCATTTTCCTTGCCTAGGGGATCCTCTTGCAGTACTACGGATGACCATGTTCTATTGCTAGTCATCCAATTTAGAGTCGCTATGCTTTCTGAATGGATCGTTGATACTTTCTTCACCGTGTTCTTTTTTATTTTTTAAATCATTTTTGGGTGGGCTCAAACCATTTTTATTACAATTCATACATCCATCCATTATGTCAAGCACATCTGTATACATCTGTTGCCATCATCATTCTCAAAATATTTGCTTTCAACTTGAGCCCCTAAGATCAGCTCCTTGTTTCCCCCTCCCTCATGAACCCTCCATAATTCATAAATTATTATTATTTTGTGACAGCATGCTCTTACTCCAGAAGGTGTGCAAAAACCTTCTCACCTTACAGGGTTTTCAATATTAGTTCCTTGTCTCCCAGCACCACAGCAGCGGGCAAGTGTATCGAGCAGCTAAAACTAACA
This sequence comes from Tenrec ecaudatus, assembly GCF_050624435.1. Lineage (NCBI taxonomy): Eukaryota > Metazoa > Chordata > Mammalia > Afrosoricida > Tenrecidae > Tenrec > Tenrec ecaudatus. The sequence continues at coordinate 139,267,919 of NC_134540.1, read as the reverse complement.
GATGGATAGGGAGACATGTACCTGGTGTTCACTAAATCCTAAGTCATTGCTAATGAGTGAGTGACAATGATTGTGCCTTAAGAAGAGCATCAGATCTTTGAATATAATTTTGGGTTTCTAACTCTTTCTAAAACAATAGGGAATAATTACAGTTAATCAGCTATATAATTTAAAAAGTAGGGTCTGTGTTACTTAGCTGGTAATTTAGGTATGATTCTTGAGAGAATAAAGATACACATGAAGTATGGATTTGCTGTTGATATCTATGCAAAAGTTTAAGTGGAATAGGATGAAGACTTGAAATAGTATAGCAGTAAGAGTAAAAAAATAAAGGAATAGAGAACATGTGTCTTTCCAATTCTTTAATCTAGAAATATTGTAATGTACCTGCTTGATAATAATGAATAAGAACTATTACTCTAAGATGAAACATATGAAGGCAGTCTAAAAATTTATCATTATCCATATTATTTCATCCTGGTCTATGTTAGTCTGGAAGCACCACTAACACTTGTCCAATAGAGGTGACCTTGCTGGAATTTGAAATACCAATGGTATAGCTTCAGCATCACAGCAACACCCACGCTCTCACAGTACATACTGTGGCATACTTCAATTATGATGTTGATGAACAATGTTGACTACATGAATTTTTAGAAAAACGAACTAATCTGCCTGATAAAAAGTACCATCAAATGCTCTTTTGAAGTGAGGATGAGGATAATTTGTCTAACAAATGTGGATATATGATTAGGAGGAACCAGTCTAGTCAGTGGAGAATAGTGTTATAGTTAAAATCTTGTGTCAAATTAGCTACTCCCGGATTGTCAGTGGTTTGGTCATTAGCTCTTTCTCATGATGGAGTCTAACATAATCTGCATCACGATGAAATCTATGAGGAACCAATCAATCAAAAAGAAATTTCCTAGGGGTTGTGGCCTAATTTCAATTTATAGAAACACTGAAAAACCTTATTTCCTTTTTGTTCTGTCTGGTTCCTATATCTGGCTAATCCTCTTTCTTTGAACTTGAGCCAGAGGGCTGCCTTATTGCCTGCCTAAATTGGGTTCATCTGCTTCTCAGGCCAGAAGCATACTGATCAAGATTTCTTCAGCCCCTGCTGAATTGCTACACAAATCAGGAGACTCTTCCAGCCTGACATCAGAGCCGAGGAATTGGAATTGTCCTGAATCTATGACAGTGTAATCCACTTCCCTGATTTATATCTCTCTGTATATGAATATGTATGTGGGAGAAAGATGAGGCTCTTCACTCCCATAAGGATTTAGTCTTGGAAACACACAGCAGAGCTTCTGCTCTGTCTTAGAAGTTCATTATGGATCTGTGTCAACTCAATGACAGTTAGTTCATGACATATACATATATCAGCTTCCCTGATTTTGCTTCTTTAGAAAACCTACCTAAAAACAGACATAATACTGTGTAAACTCGAAGGTCAGTGTTCAGAGAAAAATCCTCAATGACAGCCTGACACAGTGGCTGCACTGTGAGGCTAGTGCAGGACCAAACACTGTTTAGCACTATTATACCCAGGGTTCTATGAGGCAGAACTTGCTTAGTGGAACCTAAAACAATGATATGTACTTAGTATTTAATACAATTTTGGCAATAATTTAAATGACTTAGCTTTTCTCACAAAATCTCTAAGCAAATGTATACAATAGGCATCTGTATTCTTATTTCACAAATAAGGAAAATATGGTAAATAAACTTATGACTAGAAATTAAATGTAAATCCTGGTCTGGAGGTGACATATTTTTTTGAATATTTGAGTAGGTTTAATGAAAGCCAATTTGACATTGCTTATGATATGGCGTGATATGCAAAAGACATAGAATGCTGGCTTAATAAAATGTGGTTATTTTACAATGTCTGATTTGAACCATAATTCCATTTATCTCATATGTCTGATGACATTTGAATGTGCTGTTCTCACTTTACTGGGGAATTCCAGCTTATTCAGAGCTACATTTCTTATGTCTGATGAAATAGACTTAAAAATGAAAGCAATAATTGTTAAATGATAATGATGAGCATTCATGGATGGTTGGAATTTTGGAAGGATAAAAACTGTATTGTACATCCATTAGATTTCAAAAAGACATGGATACACTGAACTGATGACCACACTTTAACAAGATGAAAATATAAAGGCAAATCTACCTACAAACGATGACAGCATTCGAAGTAATCGCAATTTATGTGTACATTCATAAACTGACCATATGGTACATGTTAAATAGCCTAAGAAATAATACATGAATGGTTCATTTTCATGCCTATTGTACTGGTACCATAATCAGGTTAATACATTCCCAACATTGTAAATCTTTTTAAAAATAATATTACAAATATTTAGAATATTTTAAATCAAAATGGGTTGAAAAATATCACTTAGATATCCAAGTTCAAGTAAGATTTATTCCTTTCTTTTTTTCCCCCTTTCTATTTCCCTCCGGATATGAAGCATCTAACACTTCTCTTGCAAAGACAGACCTCACAAAGCTTTGATTAAGAGAAGTCCTTGTAGGGTGTGCAGCTGGTGTCGCCTTACTCACCTGGTCTCTGGTGTTTGTGTTGGCAGGAGGCTGTGCTGCTGCTTCAACAAGGCCCTTGCTGCAGACAAGAAGAGGAATGAAGTAAGCGGACCATATCAAATACACTTAGCTATGAAACAATTCAAATTGTATATTTCCATTAGTTTTCAAAAAGAATATGAGTAGGAGTTAGGAAGATATGAAGGAACTATAGATAAGCTGTCTATATAGATGAGTCTGACTTCATTGGTTATGTAATATATATTTATTGTGTGATAGTCAACCATACTAATTTATTTGTAATTTTTATATGTTCAAATGTTTGGTAGCAAGTATTTTAATCACCGTAAGTACAGGTTTGATGAAAAATACCTTTAAATGTCTATTTCTCAAAATCGGTGCCATGTAACTTTCTCATTAGAATATAGTGACGCCTTCAATTCCATGGAAGTCAGGCACTGCCTGACGTTCCTTTAGCATCATTTTCCTAGCAGACTTGAAGACTGTGCAGAAAACAGGTATTTTAAATATGTGCTTGCATTTATATATTGTCATGCAGGGCATGCCTTTTTAAGTAAAATTATTTCACTCTTTTTATTTTTAATTATATATTTGTTTGTCATTTGCTTTCTCTCTGTGTCTGTGCTCAATAAAAGCCTGTCTGTATATATTACTCATAAAATAATTGTAGACATGGCAAAAAAGGACACGTCTAAGTTGCATAAAGTAGGTCTCTACAACTTACCTTGAAATCTATACTTTTATTTATGCTGAATACACATTTTCAATAGAGATGCTAATTGCATAGTTGTCCTTTTATTTATTTATTAATCATTTTATTGGGGCTCTTACACCTCTTGTATCTGACATATACATGCATATATTCCATCATTCTTTTCTAGACATTTACTTTCCATTGAACCCTTGGGATCAGAAACTCCTTTTTTCCCTCCCCCACCCCTCCACCTCTGCAACCCTCGTGGCCCCCTGATAGATTGTAGATTGTTAATTATTTTCAAATCTCATTCCTACCACTGTCTCCCTTTCCCCTCTGGTTTCTGTTGTTCTTCCCCCTGGATGGGGGTATGTGGTCATATGCTATTCATTGTGATTGCTCCCCCCTCCCTCCCCCTTCCCCCTTTCCCTACCCTTTTGGTATCTCTATTCCCATTCCTCTTCTTGGGTTCCATGTGTTGTGAGTTTTATCTCTTGCCTATACTGATGCACATGCTCCAGTCTAGTCTAGATTTGGAGGCTGCACTGAGGTCGTGATAGCAAAGTTTGAGGGGGCCTCCAGGGAACAGAGGTATATTGTGTGACACATTAGTGCTCTACTGCACCCTGGTTGACGCATCCCCTCCCTGAGGCCCCTCTGTGGGGGGATGTTCCATTGGCCATAGATAGGCTTTGGTTCTATGTTCCAACCCCCCTCCATTCTCACCAATGCATTTTTGTTTGTTTGTTTGTTTGTTTGTTTACTGTTTGTCATGAATCTTCTGATGTCTGTTGCCCAGTTTCGATGACACCTCATGATCACACTGGCTTGGTGTGCTTCTTCTATGTGGGCCTGTTTAACTTCAAGCCTTTAAGACCCCAGACACTATATATTTTAATAGCTGGGCACCACCCTCTGTCTTCGCCGTATCTGCTTATACACCCATTTTGTCTTTAGCGATTGTGTAGTGGGGTGGGGTTGGAGGGAGAGAGCATCTCAGAATGCCAATTTGTTAGAACAAAGTGTTCTTCTATTGAGGGAAGGTATGAACCGAGGCCCAAGGCCCATCTGCTGCCTCAGTGGATTTCCTTATAAATATATGAACATAGGCCAATAGCACTATTGTCATGGATTGATGCACTTACATAAGCACACAACTCTATTAACCTTCCTATCTATGTCTTGCTTCCTACAGCTTACTATGTTTCCTTTTGTCTCTTCCTGCCCCACCATCACTTTTCCCCTTCTTCCACCTCTTAGTGCTGCCTCTCCACTCTCTTGGTGTTGCTCTAATACTCATACATAGGATCTCTAACCATTCCTATCTTGATGCTGATTCTGCTTCCCTAGTTGTTCCCCGGTCTATGAAGCCCTCTGCTCCCCTGACCCTTCTCCCCACCACCGTCTTCCCCCTCTACCTTCGGGGCCCATTGGCCCCATTGCCTCCTTTCCCCGAACTTCCCTCACATGGTCCAACCCATATAATTAGGCAAACTATCCATGTCCTAGTCTGAACAATAAGAAAACCTACAGTTGAAGAAAGAAAACAGAACAGAAAAAGATGAGAGAAAAGAAAAGAAAGAAAGAAAAAATAAAACCTACATAAGTCCAGGTCTGTTTGCTGGTCCTCAAGAGATCCTCCCCCACTGGTCCTGAGGGAGATCTGGGGACTGCTCCTCCTCACCCGAAATCCATTCCTGGTGCTCCTCAGGGACCCTGTGCTCAGCTTTACTCCAATTGCTGACCTGTTATGCTCCATTCCCACACCGTCTCCCCACCGTGTGTCCCCTGTCTCTGTATGTTCCAGTTAGGGGACAGTATGTCTTCAGCTGTTGATAGTCCCACAGTCCTCTCTGTGCCCCAGCAGCTCCGTGCAGGAACCTCATCCTCTGGGCTTGGTGTGCCTATATGGAGTCTAGGCCAACCACCCTTTTCTCTTTTTCCTTCTTGGCTTGCTTCCGTGTGGGCGTGGTAAGTCCATCCTTTTCTCCACCTAAAGGTCTAGTGTTGTTCCCCACACTTCCAGGGGCGGGGTCAGACTGGCTCTGATTGGGGCCCGTCCTGTCATCCAGTCTTTTCTTAGATTCCTCCATGTGGTTACGTTGCCCTTCTGGTTTGGTGCGCCATGGTGGGGTCTGTATGCACACTCCAATTCTGTGGAGACATAGCCAATACTCTCCCCCTGGGTGGGTTAATGCCCTGTTCCCCCCATGTCATCATCTCAGTTTCTCCCCACCCCCAGTCTTCCTCCTCCTTCCCCCTTTCCCCGTCTTTATGTTGGATTCACATGAACTTCCCTGGGTTTGGTGTGACCTCCCCCCAACTGCCTGTGCATCTACCCCTGTATTGCGAGATAAGTGTCTTTTCTTCTGTTCCTGCTGTGCTGATGGTGCTTACCTCAGGGGACTCATGTTGTACCTGTCCTTTTGAGATTGGCTTACCTCGCTTAACATGATTCCTTATGTAGTTGTCATTTTAATATGACCTCTTGAAGGTGTTCAAACACAGCTAAAATGTAATTAAATTACAGGCTATATTTTAGTAAATAATTTTCAGTCACATGCTAATTGAATGTGGGCTTCTATTCCTCAGCTAATGACATAATTTAGTAACAAATAACTAGTTAAAGCACACCTAATGGATATTCAGTTATAGTTTATATAAAATTATAAAATCAATTTTTCCATGTTTGAATTACAATGGACAATGTACCTAAATATTTATTAAATATTGCCTACAAAGTACATTTTAAATAAGTAAAACTATTTATGTACTGTGTTAGTCCGGGTAGACTAGAATAACAAATCCATAGAAACTCATATGTGTATAAGAGAGAGGTTTATATAAAGGGTAATTGTATATTGAGAAAGCATGCTAACCTAGTCCAGTCCAAACCCATAAGTCTGACTTAGCCCATATGTCAAACACCGACCTACAAAGTCCTCCTCAAACTCACAAAACACACACAATGACGCAGAATGCAGGGTAATCACAAGCCAGTGACTACAAAGTCTCTGGATCCAGTAGCGTAAGCATCTCAGCGCTGGCAGGGGCCTCTCCGTGGCTGCTCCAGTTCCAGGGCTGCATCAGGGTAGGTCCATGTAGCTTCTCCTCAGAAATGTCTTGCAGGAAGTCAGCACATAGAGAGTGAGTCTTCCACCTCCAAGGAGGAAATCCCAGAGTTTTTCTCAGAAGCCTCAGGGGAAAACCCACAAAGGCCTCTTCAGTTATATCCTGAGTGACAACCTAGACTCCACCCCTACATTTTTAATCCTGGAATTGACACCGGATTATGTAACTACCACATGCACTATGAAACCTCACTATACAAAATACCCAAATTATTTTATCCTCCTTTTCCTGCGTATATATACACATATCTCAATTATATTGATTTGATCATTTAATATTTAGTAGTCAAATTGTTTCATCACTCAGGTATCATTTTGACATTCATTATTCCATGAAAAAATTTTTTAATTATTTTATATTACACAAAACAATACATTTTCAATCACATTTTCAGTATTAAAAATATTAATACAGAGAGCAGGGTAAGTTCTAGGAAAAAGTCATCAACTCAAGATTACATTAATTAGATAGTTTCAATGTGTAGTGATTAGTTTTTTTTCACAAAGTTTGATGGTTGAAAACAGAAATATTTAGGTAACGAATAAAATAAGTACAAATTTAAAATGCATTCTCCATAAAAATTAAAGCATTTTTCCTAGAGCCAATTTTGTTCATTTTGTCTCAGAATGACAAGTCAATTAGACAGAAAATGTGACATTCGTTTTCTCTAACATAGTATTCTATAACTAATGCCATTCATAATGCCACATGATCCATTAACCTTTCAAATATGCAAATACATTTCAAGTTAATGGAAAATGTAAAACTTTGCTAGTCTGTCATTGATTTTTGAGGATAAGTTTCTTAAGCTGAAATATAAATGTTGAGTGTAGCATAAAATGCATGTAAGAATAAAATATTTGCTAAAATATATTATAAATATTCACCAGCTTCTAGCTAAATTTATAATAGGTTAAACTATATATATGCATATACATATACATATATATATGTAATTAATGTCCGCTCATATTGAACAACTTAAAAATTGACTGGGTGATTTGTTTTAGCCAGTGGACATTAAGGTAGGAAATGCCTTACAGGCTCCTTTAAGGCCGGAAATGCCTACAGTCCCCAAAGCAATGTATGAGGGTTCCAATCTCCCCACATCCTTTACACCATTTGCTGTTTTTCTTTTTTCTTCAGAAATGTAGCTGTTAATTCCTAGTGCAAGTATCTCATCAGTGCTTTCGTTTGCATCTCTCAAATGGCTAGTGATCGTCGGGATTTTTTTCATGTTTATCGGTCATTTGGATGTGATTGTTGGTGAGTTGCTGTTCATGTTTTCTGCCCATTTTTAATTGAGATAGCCATGGTCATTTTTATGGAGATGTTGCTGTTTTCTGTAGATTTTATATGAGTCTTTTCTCTCATAAGTTGTGGCCCAATATTTTTGGCCATTCTATGGATTCTCTTTTTATTGTTTTGGTGAAGACTTTTGATGCACATCTGCTGAAGACAAAGACATCATGATGGAAAAGTCAGCAATTCACAATGTTCAGATTAGTAACACCACCACCACCACCCTGATCACCACCATCCCTTCATTGAAAATGATGAATTGCCTCTAACACACAAATTAATATTTTGACATTTTCTTTTCTTCTATTAATCTTCTTAGACACATGCTTTTTAGACAACTTATTCTGTTAATCTTTATATTGATATATACCTCATGTATGCTAAATGCAATGGTTTAAATATATTAAAATCATTACACAATCATCACCATGAGCAATTTTTGTTTATTATTTTTCATTCCTGTGTACATTGTTTTTAATTCCCCATTGCACCAAAAATCTCCTGCCATAAACCTAAGGCTCTATTAATCCAGGTACATCTCTGTAGATGTAACTCTCATTGATTTCATATAAGGAAAATCTTAACAAAAAGCCAGCAAAAACAAAATAGAACACAAATGAACTCCAATCTAAAAGAAAGCAGAAAATAATAAACACTGGAACTAGTTGCAAATGAGCCAAAAAGGAAAAGGAATGGTGTTGTTAGGTGATACACATTCGGCTCAGACCCATAGCAACCCTATGCACAATAGAACAAACCACTGCACGGTCCTGTGCCATCCTCACAATTGTTCCTATCCCTGAGCCCATCGATGCAGCCACTGTGTCCATCTGTCGCATTGAGGGTCCTGCTTTTTTTCACTGCCCTTCCACTTTACCAAACATGATGTCCTTCTCCAGAGTTTAGTCTCTCCTGACAAGATGTCACAAGTATGTAGATGAAGTCCTTTCATCTTTGCCTCTAAGGAACACTCTAGCTTACTTCTTCCATTACAGATCTGTGTCTCCCCTTTGCAGTCCATGGTGCTTTCAAGACTCAAGAAAGTTGCACGGAAATTTCAAGTAAGACACATGAAATTTGACAGACATAGCTTGATAAATATTTCTACTGGATTCGTGTATTTTATTCTGTTCATGTTGCTGTCAGGCACTGTAAAGCTGGGTCCAATTTATAGAGACCCTGGGTACAATAGAATTAACTACTGCCTATTGCCTGGGACACCGTCTCGATGGTTCTTGTATTTGAGTCAACTGTTGCATCCTCTACATTGATCATTTAGGGCCTTCCTCATCCCTCTGCCAATCTGCAAGGTATACTTCTAGAGAGACTGATCTCTCCTGATGACGTGGCCAGAGTTCATGAGAGGGTAGACTTGCCATACTCTCTTCTCAGGAGCATTCTGGCTATACTTCTTCCAGGAAAGAGCCATTGGTTCTTCTGGCAGTTCAATATTCTTTGTCATTGCCATAGTTCAAATGCATTTAATTTTCTTCTACCTTCCTTATTCAATGTCCAACTTTCACATGCTGGGAGGCAACTGAAAATACCCTGACTCGGGTCAGTCCTATCTTAGTTCTCAAATTAACATCCTTACCTTTCAAAACTTTAAAGGGTTCTTGTTCAGCAAATTTACTTAATGCAATATATAATTGATCATTTGACTGCTGCTTCCATGAGCATTGATTGTAGATCAAATCAAGATGAAATCCTTGACAACTTCCACTTTCTCCAATTATTGTGATGTCGCCTATTGGTCCAGTTATAACCATTTTTTTTGCCTGTTCAAGGTTGTCTGTGAACACCTAATTAGGAGGAAATTAAACCTGGCTCACAGGAGTTTTCATGCAATGTGTTTTTGATGCTAGCTGTGCATGGTCTGTCACTGTGGTCCTGTTGCTGGGAAACAAGATCCAGATGGCCTGTTACCATTTCAGCCAAGGACAGAGACCAGGCTGATCCGAGAAATGCTAAGTTGATTCTGAAAAGCAAGACAGAAAGAATGAGTTGGGTTTTCCACCGCCAAACTGCTTTAAAGATTCAATGGAAATAAAATAATATAGCTTCTTAAGGTGGCAAGAAACAGATTTCACAATAATCACAGGAAGCAATTAGCAAGTTTTGTCATGGTCCAAGGACAAAGTTGATACTCTTAACAATGTGACAACAGGCAGAGTTTTCAATGATCATAGGAAATTATCTATACCTATATTTCTCTAGGGGTCAATAACCCAAAGCCTCGTGCACCCTGATTTATCTAAACTGGGGGATGCAACCATGTCTGACTTTACCAGATCACCACATCAGAGGCCTCTAACTAGCAGATGCTTTGTGCCTAACTATATGTTAATGGTCTTGCTAGCCTCCTTTCTGAGATGAAATATCCCTCCTAATTGAGCTTAATTGTTTTTTTAGTTCAAGAGAGAGAGATGCTATATTTTGTATTTTTAACAAACTAAATCTTAAGTTATATTATATTTCTAGTAACACACTGGTACTAGTGTTTTTATTATCAACCAGCTAACTAATTCACCGCTCTATTATTCCTCATTGCTCATCTAAATTACCTCATATCTATGAGACATGTTTAAGATAAAAATATTGTTACTGACATTTGGCATGGCTTACATAACTCTGTGAGTCAAAGGCAGCCAGAGAAAGACTGATGGGACATGGCTCATGACTCTGTGACCCTCAGTATTGTCCTCAGTATGATCACCTTGATTATGAACATACTCTGGAAAATCTCAGAGAAAGACTTCCGTTCTTCAGCCTTGGTGGAAATCAGTAGAGATAACTTACTTTAAAAAAATCATTGTTGGGGGAGCTTGTACAACAATCCATACATCCCCCATTGTGTCAGGCACATTTGTACATTTGTTGCCATCATCATTTTCAACATATCTTCTTACTACTTAAACCCTTGGGATCAGCTCCTAATTTTTCCCCTTACTCCCCCTCCCTTCCCTTCCCTCCTTCCCTCCATCCATCCCTCCCTCCATCATGAACCCTTCATAATTTATAAATTATTATTATTTTTCCATGTCTTTCACTGTACAATATCTCCCTTTACCCCCTTATCTGTTGTGATCTCCCTGAAGGGGAGGCGTTTATTGGTAGGTCATTGTGATCGGTTCCCACTTTCTCCCCGCACCTCTTTTTCTTACCCTTCTGTAATGGCTACTCTCAATATTAGTCCTGAGGGGTTTATCTGTCCTGTATTCCCTGTGTTTCCAGCTCTTTATCTGTATCCATGTACATGACTGGTCTAGGAAAATTTGTAATGTAGAATTGGAGTCATGATAGTGGGGTGAGAAAGCATTAAAGAACTAGAGGAAAGCTGTATGTTTCATCGGTTCTATATGCACCCTGACAGGCCTCTCTTCTTCCACAACCCTTCTGTAAGGGGATGTCCACCAATAAAATGATGTTTTAAAGGCTTATAGATAAACAAACAGCCATCTAGCTGAGAAGCAACAAAGCCCACATGGAATAAGCATACCAGTGTATGTGATCACGAGATGTCAACAGGATCAGGTATCAGGCATTAAAGACCCAGAACAAAATATCATGTCGATGTGAATTGGGGAGGGGTGGGGGAGTGCGGAGTGAAGGCACTCTCTCTGAGGGTGAGATCATCAGAAAGAGTTCAGCGGAGACAATTTAATTAATGACTCTATAAGCAGATTGTGGGCTCCCACTGTCAAAGCCTTTTGCGAATAGAGTGCTCAGAATTTAAACTATAGAATTTAATTTAACTTATAGAATTTAAGGTCCGAATTTAATTATATTATTAATAATCTGTGACCCTATGGACACATGGTGTGATTCTTCAGTGTGGACATAATTAACACTTCATTTAGATGGCTGCTTGTTTGGGGACAAGACTTTAAGATCCTAGGTGCTATTTTTTTTCTGATAGCTGGACACCATCTGACTTCTTCCACACACTTTGCTATGCACCCATCTCTTTAGTGACCAATGCATGAGAGCTAGCATATTAGTGAGGGTACAGTAGAGAAACAAATCCATAGAAACTCTTGTGTAAAAGAGAGTTTTATCCAAAGGCTAATTATACATTAAGAAAGCATACCAATCCCATCCAGTCCAAGCCATAAGTCCAATATTAGCCCTATATGTCAGATAGCAATCTATAAAGTCCTCCTCAGACTCACAAAACACATGCAATGACACCAAATGCAGGAAGATCACAGGCCAGTGGGTTGGACATCTTGTGGATCCAGTGGCATTGTATCATCTCAGCACTGGCAGGGGTCTCCACATGGCTTCTCCGGGTCCTGTGGTCTGGTTGCATCAGGGTAGGTCCTTGTGGCTTCTCCAGCTCCAAGGGTAATGACATGTGTCTTGTCAGTAGAGGGTCTCCAAGAGAGTTTGAGGAGAGAGAGAGGAATGTCTCCCACCTCCAAAGAGGAAAATACAGGAGTTCCAAGAATCCTCAGGAGAAGGCTAGGCTCATACAGAATCCTCATTGGTTCTATCTTGATGGACAGGCCAGACTCCACCCCTTCACTTGGAATCCTCTCAAATTGACACCAGAATACATAACAACCACAGTTAATATTGACAGGGTCATATCATAGGAAATAGTTTTTTCTTAGATTAAGACTCAGATTAAATGTGAGCTCAAAATTCATTCATATCTCTAAGGGTTGCATATGATGTTTTTGGTCCACTTTAGAAGCAGCATTATCAACTTGAAATAATAACATAAATTGCCTTCATGGGACATTTGGCATGTTAAAGCATAATATCAACAATCTAGGGAATGGTATAGTAGTTAAAATACTAGTAAAAAGGATAAAAGACACATGAGGGACTTTTAAAGCTAAAACACGTGGAACAGTCACGTGGAACTTATACTGAACACAAGACATTTTAAAAATACTAAAATGATAGAACATTGTAAGAAAATATAGGGCATTAAGGCAAAACAATTCAAGGGGGCTTTAGGCACTGATTTTTCTTGTCTTGGTATATTTTTAAGATCTAAAGTTTAAAAAAGAGAACATTTGGGGGCATATTATTCACATATGGGTTATTCTAACTTATACAAAGGAAAGAGACAGAACAAATATATTAACATTAATAGACCAAACTAAGTATCATGAAGTATTGTGTGCGTGTGTGTATGTATGTGTGTATATATATATATATATAAAACACAAGTAGCAACCACATTCTATATAAACCGCAGGTTGTATACCTTAGGACAAAGACTTAGGAGAAAATATGTTAGTTTATTTTATAACCCATAACTAATATTTGATTAGCTTCTCTAATCATTATTTTATCAATTTGTAAAAACAGATGAAAAAATTTCAATTTGAGAGTCATGATATTTTAAACACAAATCAGACAGAGAAAGGAGAAAAGTAGTTACTTACATACAGAGAATACATTTTAAATGCCCACTACATACCACCCATAGAGTAAATGGAACCATTTAATAGTTTAGTGGCTAATGTCTCTTTTTGAAAAATTCAGATCAACCATACTTTAAGAACATCATCACCATCCCTAGTTCTAGAAATCTTGATTTAGACTGGTGGGCTCCTACTCAGGATATTATTCCTTTTTAATAAATTCAACAGTACATTTTTCATGCAAAATTATTGTTCAAATATTTTTGCAGGCCAACAAATAAAAGCTTGTCTTTAGATGACAAGACTTGATATGGTCATGGTTAACCAATATATATATTTATATATATTAAAATACTTAGTTAGAAAGTTCCTGAACCAATGCAAAGGCAAACAAGATTAATTAAAATTTAGAAAGAGCATTAAACCATGAAATATTTTTAAAATGCAATGCTCATATATTTTAGAAAAATATTCAAGCTCATACTAACCCTGTCATTTTGTTTTTCAGTTGTATAACAGAAGCTGTTGGAGTAATTAGCTGCAATCTTTTCTTAACGTTACTAACACCGGGCAAATGTACTTAATATGATAATAAGTATTTACTTATTATGTTATTTACTTATTACTTATTATTACTTGAACTGTTGTAGTAGAAAATGTTACAATAATTGATTATTTTTTAAATCATAGAAGGTCTACACTAATTTGAAAATACATTAAGTTAAACAGATAAATCTCAATTAAGTCTATAGAAAATGGATAGATTTAAAACAAATGTCACTAAAAAGTAATAAAAGTGATAATTATGATCATCTTATCACAGATATTATCAAATTTATCTCAGCAGTACTAAAGAATAGTGGAATTGGCTATAAGCTTTCAGGTAAGATGCCAACTCAAGAACCATATCATCTGACCCTGAGCACTATTAGGAAGGATTTCATATATATGTTGAATGAGCCTCTGAACTGAGAGGAAAAGAATAATGTAGAATTAATGCCTTTTCACAATCATCTCTGACCCATTTATGGACAGTATGTAGCCCATCTCTACAACTTCAATCTCTCCTCTGTACAGATGTTTTTAAAGGAAGATTCATTTTCTTCAAGATAATGATAAGAATTCCTTTGAACTTCCACTACTAACTACCCCTGATCACGCTGTACTCTACATGCCTGGAAAGAAGCAGTAAACATAGGAGTTACTACCATGGGAGTGACAAGAATAACTTGACTTCAGAGTCTTGTTGTTTTTACACAGTCAATGAAGTCATGATGCACCTGGAGTGAAGGAGATAGGAGCACACATAAATAAGTGCATACGTGGTAATTGGGCACAATGTGGATAAGCTAAGCCTGACAAAGACTGGAGAGCTACGGTTTCAGACACTTTGAGAATGAAGGGATGGGTCACAACCTAAGTCAAAGTCCTCTGGATCATATGCAGGCAGAAGAGTCTTCTAATGACTGGTAAAGACAAGAGAGTATTATTATCAACCAGCAACTCAGGATCAGCCGCCACGGCAGCAACTGTAGCACACATGTATCATTAACTCTCCTTCATTAATCTTTGTACTGATCAGGGCAGCAACAATCGCCGACAGGTCTCTGTAATGGATGGCATAGTCCAATGGCAGAGAGGATCCACGTGTTACAAAAATGGAAGCTATCAGAAAATTCTTGTACATCACTTTTCATTTCCTCCTTCTCACCTCTTATTCCAGCCACTGATGGGTGAGGGTGTGCAACATGCATAGAAAGCAGACATATACAGCCACAAACTAGACCCACTTTCCCTTTGTCTGAAAGTGTACACCAATTACTTAGTGCTTTTGGCTTCTCTAACACTCAGGTACAGATCTACTGGACACACCTCCTTAAACTAGCAGTGCTTAGGCAACTCAAAAGTGCAAGAAACTTAAAGTTCATAGTGTCGAACGAGATCAATGAAGTTTGAGAGTTCATGAAAGCTTTCAACCATCAGACAGATGATATTGTGAAACATTCTTTAAGGAGGGGAACAGATGTATTGGCATATAATTTACAAATCATGCAATTTAGTCAATTACAATGTCTTTTGTACATCCTCTAATAAGCATTACATGAATTCTTCTTATACAGAGTTTATTTTGTAAATCATTTTATTGGGGGCTTGTACAATTCTTATCACAATGCATACATACATTCATTGTGTCAAAAACGTATGTAATTTTTTTTCAGATGCTGAAATGTAACTGGTAGTTGCACATCAGAGAGACAGAGTTCTACATGAGCCTTGCTATGCAGCCTCTAGTCCCTTGCTGAAAAGTACTAACAAACCAGATCCTGTATCTATCTAGGAACTATGAATGACTATAATTAGACTCCTCTTCAAACTCCAGTCTCAATGCTAAAGATTAAGTCTTGCTCTTGGGAGATCTTAGGTATCACTGAAAGAGTTATGATTCATAGTAGCTCTACATACAATAGAATGAAACCCGGCACTTCCTGTGACCCTCTCACGTTTGTGACCGCCACTGTTTCAGTTCATCTCATCAGTGGTTGTCCTCTATTTCACTGCCCTTTTATTTCATCATGCCTGATGATGCCCTTCTCCAGGAATGGTTTCTCCTGACATCATTTCCAAGGTAGGTGAGAGGAAGTCGTGCCATTCTTGCCTCTAAAGAGCATCCAGGGCATCCTTCCTCCAAGACACCTTTGTTTGCTCTCATTTTTCCAGACTTTTTATTTTTTTTAGGAGGTAATCCAGACCTCATGCCATTCTATACTTCAATCACATCAAGCAGTAATGCACAATTGCTACCCAAAATCAGTAAGACAGCTCTGAGTTGCTTCATTCTTCCTTCTTCCTTCACATTACGTAATAAACCATTTGTGCAGAGAGATTTCCCTGGACGCTGACTCTGGTTTCGGTATGCCAGAGTGTGATAACTCAAGTCGGTAAGGAAAATATTTGAGTCACACAATAAAGAAGCACAAGGAAAACATTAGAAAAAAATTATTTTATGCTATTTTCTACTGAGATATATTGTGCTCAAAAGTGAATTTATCAATTAGCAACTTAATCAACAAATATTGATTGATCAGGTAACACTTCCTAATTTCACAAGTTATTATGGTGAAGAGGAAGTGGCCTCTTAAAAAGAGGTTAGGATAATGAATATAGTAAAAATGCAAATGTAATATAGGCATATAATAAATAATGTGGAGTAGGACAAGGGTGAACAAGAAGATACTAGTGATTTCAATGTTCAAGCAAGCCATGTCCTTGACTTAAAACTAGGATGTTACTGAGAAGCCTACTTTATTTTGCTTCATATTTGCTTTATATGTCTTCAAGAGTGGTCTTATTGTCTATAATTTTAGCTCACAACACTCCCAAAAGAAATGTCCAAAAGGTATTTTTATTTTGCTTTATTTGATGTGCTAACCGAGCAGTCTTCAAAGAAAATCGCAATCACTGGAAAAACTATAAGAAGTAGAAACATGTACTTGAAAATCAGTAGATGAAAAACTCAATTTCTACATAACATTTACCTACTGTATTAAATTAGATGAGTTAGGCAAACAAATTGAGCTTATCCCCCAACTCTGTAAAGTAAGTCAACTTGTGGCTATTAGCTACATTATTTTACATTACATATTCTTTTCATCGTAGTTATTCAACACATTATATTTATGGAAAAGCATGATGATACTTTATGGTCGCAGGAGAAAGTGTTTCTGAAATTACATGACTTAGCTGCTACTGTATACATATTTGAAGAATGCTGATAACAGCCCTTCTCAGACGAGAAACATTTCTTCCCCAGTTACAGTTACCTAGCACCTCTGAATGCAAGTAAATCACATGTTTTAGCTAAGTCCCTACTTACACAGTGCAAGCGAAAGGACCAGTTCAGGTAAACAGTAGTTCTACTTTATAAACAACAACAACAACAACTGTAGTTACATCTGATCTTTAGATGTTTACCCCAGATAGTAATTAAAACGGAAAGAGTGGATCTTTCCTGAGCAAACATATAATAGTGATTTGAGATTTTGGCTTTAACAGTATCATTTTTTTTGTTTTGTTTTTTACTTATGTCAATAATAGAGTCATTATTTGTCCAATGCCAATTTTTAAGTAAAAGTGCCTGCCCTTTTCCATTGGCACTCTTATTTGGTTTCATTTATGTTGCAAAAACAGAATGTGAACATAAAATCTTACTTACAACCATGAGATTCAATACTTTTGTAAATATTTACTTCAGGTTCACAGATTGAAGAAAAACACACCTTTTAGTGGAATGTATTTTAATCCCTTCTGTAAAGATATATATCTCAAAGCTACTGAGTGGGGGAAGGGAGCTGCCATACACATTTTTTTGAATACATTTGCTTTCAATAAACGGATGAAACTTCAACATAGCTACTGAAGGTGCCTATCAAGCTATTACAGATGTATGATTTATAAATGACATTGATTTCATTTTGTTTATAGTTATACAATATTCCCCTACGACCCTACTATAAATATATTTCTTATGCCTTCTTATTCAATGGTGCTAGCTATGCACATTTAGGTCTGCACATTAGACTGGCTCAATTCTTAAGAAATAATTATCACTATATGTTTTATTGTTTATTACTATATAATTATTACTATAATTGTTACTATATAAATAATTACATATATAGTAATAATTTTTTCTCCTCTCTTATTACAATGGGAAAAAGGTCATTCACTTGGAGTAACTTTCAGCACTTTAATAAATCCATTTATGAATAAAGCATTTAACTAAGCTTGATTTTTAAAAGTTATATGACAAGCTGTTTCATTTATGTCTCTGAGAACAAACGATGTATTTGTGACATTCACATAGCCATTGTCCTCTTGAATCTAAGGTAAAGCATATCTATGAAAAGTGGGGTCTGTAACTGAAAAAATGGTTCAGGCAGGCAGGTAAACGTTAAGAAACAAAACCATGAGCATGCTATTCAACTTTGCTTTGTAAAAATATTTAATTTTCTAAGAGCTTCTTGTAGAATGAACATCTAAACATTTTAAAACTATGTTTAAAATCTGATGCTAAAACCCAAGATTCTATTTGTTTAAAAAAAGTGACACTAGACTTCCAGGTGGATTCTCCAGAAGGAAGATTATTTAAAAGCTCTAAGACCTGTGAACGATAGGACAGTAAGTGCTTGGTCTTAGGTGGTTACGTTCAAATGGATATTAAAAGATGAGAATTATAAAGAAAGCTTCAACAGAGTTGTAAACTAAAGGAACATTGATACTAAAGTTGTATGGATAATTTAAATGTACTGCACAGAAAAAAAATATGATACAACTAGCAAAAGTAGAGACATCAGAGCTGATTTTCAAAAGCAGTCCATGGAAATTAGATTAATGAATTTTTATTAGATGTGAAATTATAATATGGCAGGAAATTGAATAAGTTTATTTAGGCCTGATAATATGAGACAATTTGAGCAGATGGCATACTAAATGTCATGGTGCCTCGAAACGAAAAACATCTAGTTCTCAGTTCAGACCTTTACTGAGACATGGTCAATTTAGCTAAAGGATCCTATGAAAGTAACTCTATGTGCCTCAGTGCACAGAACAAGGAAGACTGATTGCAACCAAGAGAATATGATTTACAGCGAGAGTGCATTTGCACAAAGAACCATTAGGTTAGAGAAGAGGAAAGCCAAATCAGGTGTGTTGACACAGAAGTCAGGTTGCCAAAATTATGAAAAGCGCATTGGACGAAAACAAAGACTCCCATAGAAGACAACTGATAAGGGGTCAGCACTCAGTGTGCTCTGTGCAGGTGCAAAGAAAAATGTGGCATTTTCGCTTGTTCGTATGAAAGGCCTCACAGGTGGTGTGCGCATCAAGGAAACTCTGTTATAAACAGGAGACGGAAGGAACTTTAATACAGGGATACGTACTGATCCCAATTTGTGTAGAACCATGTCTAATTGGAGCACACCGCATCCACTGTTCTAGGTTTCCGTCACTGAAACAAATAAGGAACATTTTGGTGTTGTTCATAAATATTCTAGTTACTAGGCTATGGCCTCATATGACCTGGTGGCAAAGTACCGTATCCCACAATCCCTTCATGGGAGAAAGATGAGGTTTCTGCTTCAGTAAACATGTATAGGCCCGAAACCCAAATAGGTGGTCCTGCTCTTCCCTGCAGTGCTGCTATGAGTCAGACATGCCTGTATGGCAATGAATATGAGTATTTTCAATCACCTTGCATGCATGTGAAAGTTAGGCACTGAATAAGGAAGACTACAAAATAATCAATGCATTTAACTCGTGGTGCTGGGGAAGACTGCAGACAGTGTCGTGGACCATCCTGGACGAAGGACAACCAAAACGCTCCTCTGAAGCAAGCATGGTTGGACTTTGTCTTGCAGACTTCGGACACGTTCCCAGGAAAGACTAGCCCCCGGAGAAGGACATCATGCTTGGTAAAGAAGAGGGGCAGGGAAAAAGAGGAAGGCACTCGACAAGATGGATTGGCACAGTGGCTGCATCGATGGGCTGACACATAAGAACAATTGTGAGGCTGGCATGGGACCAGGCAGTGTTCTTTCTATTGTACATAGGTCACTATGAGTTGTAACCAACTTGGTATCACCCGACAGCAGCATGTTTGGCACTGTCATATGAGTCACCGAGGGAACTCATTGACAAGCTGGAAAGAAGTAATTTTGCACACAAAAGCAGAGGCACAGTGAGTCAATTAGGAACATCCTGTCTAGAGAGTAGTTATTGGAGGAACTAGCTGCCTTACCTGTTCAACATAGCATGATGAGTCATAACAATCAAGATGATATCATTATGTACACTCCTGGGTGTTCCTAGTAATAAGAATATGTCTGCCATCCTGGTTCCGATTCATATTTACACTCTGTTCCTCAGATTGAAGTATTGCTCGGTCCTGTGCCAAGCATTGTTATGGTGGGGCTCCTTGAGGCAACCCCTGTGCCAACCCATTTCATTGAGGGACTTCTCTTTACCGAGCATGCTGACCTTCACCAGAGACTGGCATCTCCTGATAACATGCCCAAAGTCTGTGAGGCGTCTCACCAGGCTCCTCAGTTCCAAAGAAGCATTCTGGCTGTTGTCCTTTGTTCCAAGACAGATTTGTTGGTACATCTGCTATCCAAGCACTTTCAATGTTCTTTACCAAGATCATAATTCAAGTGTTTCAACCCTTCTAAGGGCTTTGTTGCATATTATCCAGCTTTGATATGCATATGAGGATATTGAAAATCCCGTGGATGGGATCAGACAGTGTCAGTTCTCAAAGTTTGCCTTACTTGTTCTGCAGCACATTAAGAGATCTCATGCAGGAGATTTTGCCAGGTCAGTAGATCCCCAGAGTTTGTGACTGCTATTCCTTGAGCCTTGATTGTGGATCCAAACAGAATGAACTTGCCAGCTTCAAACTCTTTTTTCTTGTTGTTAATCATGAGGTGGAGTATTGGTTCTCTCGTGAAGATTTTGGTTTTCTTTACATTGAGTTGTAACTCATGCCAAGTGACTCAAGTCTACCTCACTTTCAGTCAGCAAGGTTATGTCATCTGCATATCAAAGGCTGTTAATTTCCTCCAATCCTGATGCTGCATTTTTTTTCATATAGGCCATATAGCTTCTTGGATTATTTGTTCAGCATACAGATTGAGTAAGTGTGGTGAATGGGCTCAACTGAGACACACAACATTCCTGCTTTTAAAACAAGCAATGCCCATTTTTTCTATTAGAATGACTGCCTTTTTGAACCAAGTATAGACTCTATAACAGCTCAATTGAGTGTTCTGGAAGGCCGTTCTTCTCAATGTTATCCATATCTTACTATGAGTCACACAGTTGAACTCCAGTTCACATACAATTAATTACCAATGCCCCTGGAGTTAAGTGCCTCTACTTTCAAATTTTTACCTTAAAATTTGACATGTCCTTTTAATTAATGGAAGTTTCACACAAAAAAGTACATGTTGCATATTTTTTTAACTAATATCTGAATTGGCCAAAAATCAGACAAGTGATAAAAGTTGTTTAAACAAATGAAATTCATGTAAGTTTTGCTCTCTCCCAAACAAGTATTACCAATTTTGAACATTCATGATCCCCGTTGAAGTGGTAGGAGGAAATAGCCTGGCGAGCCTTCACAGATAAAAGTAAATAGGGCAAAATTCTAAAATATCAAGCTATCAAGCCATCTGGGTCTGGGGAATTTCAATGAACTGAACACAGAACAAGTCACCTCAGTAATGATGGTGAGAAAATGCCTGCTGGGATTCACAAGAAGAGGTTTAAGTTACAGATCAGTTCTGCGTAATAACAGTGAATAGCGCTGAGCCTTTGTTAGGAAAAATAGGCTAGTTCCCAGGTTACCCAAGGATGTAACAGATAACTTCACAGGACAGATGGGAATCCTGAAGAAAAAAGGGAACGAAAAAGAGAAAAGGGGGAAAAAAGCTTAGTTTCACGGACATTTGGGTGATACCTTAGATAATATGAATAGAGGCTCATTCAGACAATGGATCGGCTAAGTAATGGAAATTCTAACTATTTTTAATTGTCTTGAAGTGGCAAATTTCCAAAAGCCTCCTTAGCAGGATAAATATTGAAGAGTTCACAGCCTATAAGCATACCTTTCTTCAATAACTTTGAGTATTCTTTAATATAGACATACACACTTCTACACTATTTAATAGTGATGGTATTAGCCTAGAACACAGAAATGTATCTGTCTTCCTCTATTGCCTATACTTTTATGAAAATCAAAAGCTAATTTCTTTCCATCTGACAATATGAACTTCAATAAACATGTATTTAATGGTTAACACACATTTTGTTATATTGTAAATTTTTGTAAGTTGATTTATATTAATTAACTTCTATTAATTTATATTAATTAATTAACAGCATATATGTTAATAATTTCTAGGGCTTATATTTTGTATGTATCATTCATTTAGCAAGTATATAGTAATGGGCTAAGCACTGGACTACTAATCAAAAGATAGGCAGTTTAATCCTATCAGCACTCTGAGGGAAACAGTTGAGTGCATCTTACAAAGTTACAAAGTTTTACAGTCCCAGAACCTCTGTAGATGAAAAGACAGAGCAGCCAGATTGCTTCTGAGAGGCAAACATGGTGAGATTTCATCTCATGTACTTTGGGCATGTTAAGAGGAGAGATCAATTCCTGGAGAGAGACATCATGCTTGATAAAGTAGGAAAACAACAAATTTGTTGCCATTGAGTCAGAGGAATTCTACTCTAGAATTCAAGGTAAAACTGTCCCTGTGAGTTTCCCAGACTACATTTTTAAGGGAGCAGAAAGTAGAGGGTTAGTGAAAATTGGAAGATCCTGGACAACGTGGACTGACTGGCTGCAGCAATGAGCTCAAAGCTAAAAGCGATGGTGAGAATGGTACAGGACCTGGAGGGGTTTTAGTTTGTTGTTCATAAGGTTGCTATGAGTCTCAACTAACTCAAGGGCACCCAACAACTATAACAACAACAACCGAAAAGTGTCAGTAGCAGCCGGGCTTTTTTTTTTTTAATTTACATAGAGAAGGAGCCTGGATGGTGCCACTGAGCAAACGTGAATAACAACAGGTGCAGTAGCTCAAATCACCAGCCGGTTTTTTTTGTTTTGTTTTGTTTATTTTGGAAATCAGCATGATGGCAAACAACTTGTAGCAGGGACACAGTAAGAAACATGTCAACGAAGCTTTAAATATGAAATTAGTGTGGTTCCATGATTTTAAGGTAGAAAATCTAATAATCTTTATATTTATTTTTTAATAGTTATCTATTTTTATTTATTTTCAAATCATTTTGTTGGGGTCTTGTACAACTCTTGGCACAGTCCATACATCAATTGAATCAGGTACGTTTGTACATATGCTGTCCTCATTCTTTTCTAGGCATTTACTTTCTATTGAGACCTTGCTATCAGTTCTTTCCCCCTTCCCTCCGCCTTCCCTATAACCCCATGATAGAGTGTACATTATTATTATTAATATTTTCATCTCTCACACCAACCGCTGTCTCCCTTTCCCCATGTTTTCTGTTGTTCTTCCCCTTGGAGAGGGGTGTATGGCTATGTGTCAATCATCGTGATTGGTTCCCCCTTTCTCCCTTCCTCATCTCCTCTTCCCCCTATCCTTCTGGTCTCACTGTGCCCACTCCTATTCCTGGATTGTGTGTAATGAGCTCCCATCCCTTTCTATACTTGTGTACATGCTCTGGTCTAGTCTGAATTGAGAATCAGCACTGGGGTCATGGTAGTGGTGGTGAGGAAGCCTCAAGGAACCAGAGGAATATAGTGTATTTCATCGATGGTTTACTGCACCCTGGTGACTCATCCCTTCCCTGGGGCCCTTTGTGGGGAGATTGTTGCACTGTCTACAGATGGGCTTTGTATCTCTGATCCAGCCCCCCTCATTCTCAGCAATACATTTTTGTTTGTTATGTGTCTGCTGATGCCTGTTACCCGGTCCCTATGACTCCTCATGATCGCACTGGCGGTGTGCTTCTTCCATGTGGACTTGCTTTATAGTTAGAAATTTGCATGTATGCTTACTTCTACTAGGTTCAGACATTTTATGTGGGTTTGGCTAGGGCCTCCGTGACTGCTAACAAAAAACTTATTCCTTCAAGTTACCCAGAGTCTCCTCTAATTTGTCATTATACTATTATGATTTTTGCCTTACCACCTTAGTATGGTTTTGATTTTTCATTTTTTTTCCGTTGGGGTTCCCAGCTGTGAAGCACAGGAGGAGTGAATACATTGTTAGAATAACTGACACAAGGGGCTATAGGGAACCATTGGGGGGAGTTGATAGGAAGGAAAGGGTTTGGGGAAATAATAAATGAAGTGGAGAGTGGGGAGGGAGCGCTGAAACTGATTGCGATTGCATTATTCCTGTTAAAAAGCGATATATCCAATTGGAGGAGGGGGGATGCTCTAAGGTGATGTAGGTATTGACTGGACCTTGATATGATTGAATGATTGAACTATTGAATTATTGAATTTTATGATACGTAAATTATGTCCCCCCAAAAATGTTGGGGAAAAATAATGTCCCCGTGACATATCAGAAAAATCAGCCATTGAACCTGCTGTGGAGCCACACTGCTTCAACTTCAATGGTGTCATCATGGGTCAAAATCAACTTAATGGCAATTGTTAACATCCGTATGCACACAAACATTTAATGAATGAATGACTACCACCCTCAGTTTATTAGCATAATATGGATCTAAAATGAAGCTTTATGCCTAGAATTTATCTGGCACTCGAATTAGCAACACATTTTTCTATGTTACCTTTTTTCCTTTGACTAAATCATGTATATTAAGTGCCTTGTTCTTTAAGGAAGTGTTCAGTGTTCCGTTTCATTAACTGCCATCTCGGTCATTGGAAAGGACTGCCCGTGGATGGCTGCAAGACATATGCCATTACCGTGATGATGAGATTCCCAGGGAGGGTTTAGGGCTTGAAAAATATACACTGAATGGTAGCAATTGTCTGTTTCTTTCCATTCTTGCCCCTGAATCTCTTAGATTTGTTAGGTTTCTCCAGAGGGAAAGACCTCGGTACTTGGTTTTGCACAAGAAAGAGTTCCCTTGGTATGTAGAGGAACAATCCTGTCTGTGCTCCTGTCTCTAGCTACCTAACAGATTCTTATTAACTTAATTTTTGAGTTAAAAGTATTGGTTGAAGCATGGTTTCCATTGGAGATCTCCTAAATAAAGAAGGCACCCAAAACAAAGAAGACATTGGCTGTGAAACATTCTTTGCTGTTGCTTTTTGGTGGCGGAGGGGGTTTACTTTTTTTGGATTATATTTTCTTTTCAGTGTATGTCAATCATCAATATCAGCTCAATATAAACCTGAAGACGATTACGGTATAACATATATTTTTACTTGGGCCTAAAATGATATCATCCAGGTATTTATACTGTTGAGAGTTTTGACATTGCTTTACTCAAAACAATGTTTTATCCAAACTAATGTTTAGACTGCCTTTCTAGAGGCACAATTAGAACACTAAAAAATGTATTCCAATAGCCACTTGAAGCCTATGAGTGGCTTAGACTTTAAAAATCAATGTTCTCATTGCAAACTTGGATTAGAATTTTATTTGAAAGAGATAGGCGATGATTTCTTTTCATCTCTCAAAATATTTCTGATTTATCCTTTTTCAGTCCTCAGCATTGTTTGTGGAACGGAATCAAGGATGTGTCTGTATTGATGCCATGGCGTGCCTTTGCTGCCAGTCAAAGCCCTTCTCTAGGAAACAGAAAGTTAGGTATCTGAGAGTTATTTTGGATAGGCAGAAACTGGGGTTGTATACGAAATTTTGTTCAATCATCCTTATAATCTTAAGAGAAATTGGCTGAGCTACTTTCCCTTAATGATCTTTCTGAAACGTAAAAAAAATTCATGGAATTTTTATAAAATGTATATTTCATAATACAAAACCTTTATAAAGGTGGGTTTTTAAAAGATGGTTTCATAATGAATAATATTTCTAAAAAACCTTCAATGTTGATAGCTAGAAAGCCTTGAAAGAACATTTAAATAAAGCCAACTCTTTGACACATATGTGATGGGAAAACAGTATGAATTATTGATTTATAGGGATGCTATTAATCTGTAATAAGGTAGCATTCTAGTCTACAATCAATGGAAAGATTCATTTTCCTGTTAGCATTAATAGATCCTTAATGAATCACTCTTTGTATCCTTAAAAGTAATATTTTAAGTGAAACTAATAAATTTGATTTTATTCTATTTAGAAAAAAGACACATTTACATTTTAATAGTGCCTTCCAAATGACCCCTTTTATCACCCGAGAGAGTATTTCCATACAAAGAGTGTATTTCACAATTTTTAAAACTTCTAAAGGATTGCTTCATGTGTCATAAAAGTTTTACTGATACAAATATAGGGTAATATAATTCCTCAATTTCAGAATTCTAATAATAGTCTTACACTCAGAATAATTTATAGCAATATGGTCTCACATGTATTCTTCAGCAACATTAAAACAATTATATAAATTACCAAAACTTTATTTTGACCATAACAAAATAATTTGAATGCATTATAATATTGTAGATCATATTCTACTATGTGGAGTAATTTATTTACAATGCTAAGTTTGAAGTTTAAAAATATTTTAAAATTATGATAAAAACAAATGGTTTTTCTACCTATTCTTACTTTTAAGTTATTGATATATCTGTGAGTTGTGTTCTTCCAGAAAACATGTTGATAGTCCATGCTCAGCCCATGGGAATGTCGTCTGATTTGAAAAATGGCATCTATGCGAATGTAATCACGTGCACATGAGGGAAGTCTCTGTCCGAGTCCTTGGAAAGAATATGACCATTGCCATACATGGATTTATACATTTAGCCTCCAGAATTGTGGCAGAGAACATTTCTGTTGTTTTCAGCCACCTCATTTTTATATTAAGTTACAAAAGCATGAGGATAATAACATAGATGTGTATTATCTATATAAGAAACTATCTCATATTTTTCCAAACCTTTTCTGTCCTCCAATTAATTGTTTTCCTATATGAATACAGCCACATAATTTTAAATAAGCACTAATTTAAATAAACATAAAAATAAGCATTAATAATTTTGCCACGAGTTGTAGGTATGGTCTCTTACTTATAAAACAATTCTGTTAGTTGAGTACAGCATGGCAGCTATGTGAGACTTGTTTTTGTATTTGGGGCCATTGAGGCAGGTTCAACTCATAGTGACCCATGTACAGCAAAAGGAAATACTGTTCAGCCCTGCACCGTACCCCAAAATGTTATGTGTTAGTCAATTGCTGCAACCCCTGTGTCAGTCCATCTTACCCTATATATTCACGTATAAGCCATGTTTTACATGAAGTTTTTGTGTAAAAAATAGATGCTTCGGCTGACATTTGGGTCAGCTTATATTTGAGTATATATGGTATTTAGATTGCTCTCCTTTTTTGCTGACCCTCTAATCTGTCAGTCTAGTCTCTGCTGATAGCATGTCCACAATATGGAAGATGGAATCTTGCCATCCTTGCTTCTAAATAGAATGACGACTATGTATCTTCCCAGTCAGGTTTTTTGTCAGCTGGCAGTCAGTCCACTGTACTTTCAATATTCGTTGACAGCTCCATAATCCAAATACATCCATTGTTTTCCAATTTTCTTAATTATCCAACTTTCACATGCATATAAGGTCATTGAAAACGCCATGGTTTGGGTCAAACACACCAAGTCGTCAAAGCAACATCCTTGCTCTCTAACATTTTATAGAGATCTTGTGCAGCAGCTTTGCAACATATCATTGGATTTCTTGACTGTCGCTTCCACGAGCATTGATTGCGAATCCCAGCTAAATAAAACCCTTGACAACTTTCATCTTTATATATTTATCATGATGCATTTTGTTTCAATTGCAAGATGCTTGTTTTCTTTACACTGAGTCGCAATCCACATTGAACTCTGCAGTCCTTGATTTTCATCACCACCTGCTTCAAGTCCCCCGCTTTGCAACCAGCAAGGTTGTATCATCGATACATCCTAAGTGGTTACTAAGCCTTCCTACAATTCTGATGCCTCGCTCATGTTCTATATAGTTCAACTTCTGGGATTATTTCCTCAGCATTAAAAATTGATAACTATGTTGAAACTATGTTGAAACACACACCTTTCCTGATTTTGAAAACATGCAGTACACCCTTTCTCTACTTGAACAACTTGGAGCTCCTATGAGATTTTCAAGGCTACTCTCCTAGAATTTAGTATTGAAAGTTACTTTAGTCTCTTTAAGAATGTCGGGGAGGTGGTTTCAGATGGATGCCTATGAAGATGGTTTCACATGGGTACCTGGTGGCATCATGGGTACACATGAAGCTGCTAACCCTAACGTCAGAAAAAGCCATGGCTCACTACTCCCATAAAGAGTTACAGTCTCAGAAACTCAGACTGTCTTATTTCTCACCCTCCCAGTGCTATGGAGAACAAAACTCAACATTGGTTCAAGTTTGATAGCTGTAATGCTGTTAGCTTAACAGAACCAGGCAAATAGGAAAATGAAGGTGAAAATGGAAAGAATCCTAAAATAAGAAGAGAGGGGAGGCATCCTTCCTCCTTGCCTCTCCAGCCCAGAGAAGGTAATGAGCAATGAAGACAAATCTCCTTGACAAAAGAGACCAGAGACACTGAAAATGTGTGGGTGGGGAAAGGTAGGATGCTCACACCCCACAATGGTTAAATTGATTCTCTTAAATGTTGCTTTGGTGACAAGAGCTCAGCATGAACTGTGGGATGCAGAGGTGCAGGTGCTGAGAACGGGAAATACATTACAGAAAGCCAGCCAAAAGCCGGTCAATGGCAGATGATGCACCTGAAAGTCAGTCAATAGTGGACAGCCCACCATTCATAGAATACGAAGCCTAACTCTTCATGCTACTAGGACCTCAGACTAGCTGTTGGGGTGGGTGGGTTGGGGTTAGTGGGTGGTCTTTGGCTTCACAGAAGTATCCCCTTCAACCCTGGAAAAATCTCACTCAGTCTGTACATACCTTTTCTCTAACTCTGGTATGAAAGTTGTTTACTTGCCTGACTCTTTCTTGAGAGCAAGACAAAAACTGAGATAGGAGACATTCAAAACCTTGAGTCCCATTCTGGTAGCAAAGTCAAAGTCAGACGTGCTCCAATCTTCTTTCCCCCTTCAGCAATTCTAACACTCACTTCGTCGTTACAGGCCGCGCTTCTGCACTGGTTTCAAAAGTGTATTCCAGAGGCTACAAAGACCTCACAGGTAATTCTCAGAGTTATGGAGCTACCAAGTGAAAGGAAATTACAATTCATGATCAGAAATGATCAAGATGTAGTTCTTCCAGTCAGGAATGTCTCACCTCAACTATGCCCATAGGTACAACTCTCTGTGGCCCTCAATCTCTTTGCCACACAAGGTTTTTTGTATGTGTTTTTTAACCACTGCTAATCAATGCTAAAAGGGCATGCCGCTTCACCATAGATTTAGGCAAAGTGACTGAACACTAGCTGGTGCTAACTAGGTTAGCACTCAGTTAGGTTAGCTCCCCTGGTGAAGAGGCACCATACTCCAAGGGACTCTCTGGCCTGAAAGGACTCGGATTTCCTCACTCAATGGACCAGGGACCCCATCATTCTATCATGCGATCTTGGTGCTCCTGTGTCTGCTACTGCCATTTCTGTGGTTTGGTTTTTTTTTAGATCATTTTATTGGAAGCTCTTACAACTCATGTTACAATTCATTTACATCAATTGTATCTGATATATTTGTGCATGTATTCCATCGGCCTTTTCTAGACATTTACTTTCCATTGAGCCCTTGGGATCAGCTCCTATGCAACCCCCACCCCACAACCCCTGGGGTCCCTTGATAGATTGTAGATTGTTAATTAATTTCACACTGACCACTGTCTCCCTTCTCCTCTGGTTTCTGTTGTTCTTCCCCCTCGATAGGGGTGTGTGGTTAGATGCCATTCATTGCGATCAGTGCCTCCCTCCCTCCCTCCCCACCTCTCCATCACCTTCCTCCTACCCTTTTGGTATCTCTATTCCCATTCCTGTTCCTGGTTTCCATGTGTTGTGAGTTTTATCTTTGCCTATACCTATGTACATGCTCTCTTCTAGTCCAGAGCGGGAAGTAGCAGGGGGGTAATGCTAGTGAGGGCTGATCCATTAGTGCTCTACTGCACCCTGATTGACTCATCCCTCCCTTCAGCCCCTCTGTGTGGGGATGGTCCATTGTCCATAGATGGGCTTTTGGTCTCTGCTTAGACCCCCCTGCATTCTCACCAATTCAATTTTGTTTGTTTACTCTTTGTTGTTAATCTTCTGATGTCCATTGCCCAATCTCCATGACACCTCATGATCACACCAGCTGGTGTGCTTCTTCCATGTGAGCTTGTTGCTTCCCTGTTGGATGGCCACTTGTTTAACTTCAAGCCCTTAAGACCTCAGATATCTAATGAGGAGTTCAATATCGAAAGGATCCTGGAGTTCAAAGGACGTATTTCTCTAGTGACTTTTTTTTTCTTGATGGCAGTTGGAGTCCCCATTATGGCTGCTGAGATGATATATTCTAAACTTAGTGTGAGGACGAAGCCAACCAATTGCTTTCTTAGAGTGCCCTACACCTTATTTGCATGCGCATACCCAGTCATTTGTTGGGAGTTACAAAGATTATGACTTTGAATAGATTTAGACATATATAAAAGTATTTCATTACTTTCCAGACTCACTCTAATATACATGTTTTCTTCAATGAATATTTATACCATCTCATATTTTAAAGTCATAAAGATGACTTAAATATTTAAATATGATTTTTAATTCAGAAATAAATATGACCAATTTGAAAATTCCTAGAATATATAACAAAATACAATAATTTATAAATTATCAAGTGTTCATGAGGGAGGGTGGAGCAGGGAGGGAGTGGAAAAAATGAGAAGCTGATGCCAAGGGCTTAAGTGGAGAGCAAATGCTTTGAAAATGATGAGGGCAATGAATGTACAGATGTGCTTTACACAATGGATGGATGTATGGATTGTGATGAGTTGTATGATCCCCTAATAAAATGATTGAAACAATAATCATTAAAATAATTGAAGAAATAAGAGAAGAAATATATTATTTAACAGCCATTAAAATATGATTCCTTATACTAAATCTGGAGTTAACATCAAAATAATCATGGCAGAAAAGTGCATAAAACAGAAGGAAGATAGAAATCTACAGGAAACAAGACTGGTTTTGTACTGATGACAGTTGAAGCTAGGAAATGGAAATATTAATTAAATGGACATCAGTATTTC
This sequence comes from Tenrec ecaudatus, assembly GCF_050624435.1. Taxonomy (NCBI): domain Eukaryota; kingdom Metazoa; phylum Chordata; class Mammalia; order Afrosoricida; family Tenrecidae; genus Tenrec; species Tenrec ecaudatus. The sequence goes on along the minus strand of NC_134540.1, from coordinate 139,236,927 downwards.
TTGTAATTGAAAGTCCATTCAAGAAAAAGATGAGGCTTTCTACTCCCGTAAAGAGTTACAGTCTCAGAATCCCACAGGAGCAGGCTACACCTGCCCTACATGATCACTGTGAGTCGGAATTTATTCAATGACAGTGAGCTGTATATTTTCTTAAAAGTCTATATACATACATATATATATATATTTAAATAAATCATGACTACCCAGCATATTTAATGACAAAGGAATTTCATAAGGCTTTGTTAAGACGAGGGTATAAATGAAATGTAAGCTCAGTCTTTTTATTTTTGTATCTTTTTCTTGGAGGTAATATACTCAGAAGAAAAGCATGCTCCTTCCGTCATAATATTTTCAGATACATTTTATTACCTTTAAAAAGTTGATCTTTTAAAAATATCCTTCTATTAGTTTCTCTCTTTTTTTGTACACTTTTAATCTGAGTATGAACTCTTGCATTTTAATTAGAAATATCAGAATTCTTAAAAATCAAGTATTGTCATTTAACTTCACAATTATAATAATTAATAGGTAAATAAAATGAATAGCATAGTACATAAATTGACTCAGAGAAACAAATTAAAAGTATGAAAACAATCATTTCATAATACTATTCAAAACAATCAGTTTTCTGAAACTTAAATGATAAGCTAAAATAAATTTTTAAGAGTTTTGTATGTGTTTGTACAAGGTATGATAGCCAAGCTGTAGACTCTAAATAACTTAATCTGTTTTTCTGATAATAAATACAATATTACTACCTTTTAACTTAATCTGTGCACACTTCAAATTTTAGAGAAAATGTCCTTTATATTTTAGACATTTGAGATAAGAATTATATCAGCCCCAGAAGTTATTGAACACATTAAAATATCAAAAAAGCATCTGTTAAAACACGCATAAATTAATGCATGCATTTTAATGATGCGTTTAGTGGATGCATAACCTACAAATAGATTTCAATTGTAATTATACTGAAAATTCTGTAAAAAGTCATAGGTTGAGGGATAAAAGAAACTTATATTGAAATGAACACTTTCTTAATAATATAAACATTAAAAGTATGCACTTATTCCTTCAACCTCAACATAGCCTAGATTCCGCTAAAACTATGCATGAAAATGATAATGGCTGTCAGTGTTTAGCTCAGACAAAACTGATAACTTTTTCTGAGCCTCATAAGGATATTACACTGGGTAGAAACCCATCAGCTAGGAGATTTTTATAGTTATTATTATTTTTTTTGACGTGGATGTGATTTTCATTGTGGCACAAAAAAAGCAAAGTATAGAAAGAGAATCAATATTGTTTAAAAAGCTCTCAGGAAGGGAGAACACTATTCAATTTGTGATATCTTGTTTTAATTAATATCTGGATGAAATGAATGATATTTTAATTATTTATTTTATATATTTATTGGTATAGGAACATCACAAATGTAACCTCCCATTTATAACTTATGTTAGGGTTACCACAAAAATGAAAGCTTCAGGGTACAAATGTTTTTATTAACATTATTTTTATAATAATTGTGCTAGATAATTTTTTTCCAGACTCCTCTTCAGTAATACCATGTATCAATGAATGCATGTACATGACATTAGGTAGTGTTTGAAATTATGTTCCACAGGGTTTCAACAATTGAATGAAGTATCCATCTATTGTTAAGTATAAGCAAGCCAGTTACCATTCAAATGGATAATTTACTCTTTAAAATTCTTAATCTAATTTATTTCGAACAGAGGCATTATAAAATCATTTTTATTCCTTTTCTGAGAAGCAAATTAAACCTAACTTTTTAAAAAACATATCTAGAAAGCAAATTAATGCCATTGTTTATGGAGAAGGTCATATTTTCTTAAAATTAATTAATATGCCTTTTATGGATTGCCTAAATGCCTTCATAAATGAAGATCTTAGAATATATTTCAGTTTAAGGCACTAGAAAAATATAACTCCAAATGTTGATGTAACCAAAATTTCATAGAACAAATTATTTCAGTCTACCCAAATTTGAATTTATTGCCTTTGCTAGAAAATCACTGAGCCCAGAGAGATGGAGTCCTTAGCTCTGCACCAGAATCTGACCTAAAACATTTTTTATTTCCCTTTTATAGGTCAGAGTCCCACACTTAAGAGTAAGCTGCTCAGTAATTCAATTTTCAAGCAAACTTATTTTTAGCTGTGATAGCAAGTGGCCGAACAAACACAATTTCCTGATATCTGAAACTCTGACAATATGAGACAACTAGTAGGAATTTCATGCTCTGCGTGTTATAATAACAGTGAATATGATAATGTTTGGCAGATGCTATTGATTAAAAACATCAAAGTCTCCCTGAATAGAACATTTATAAAACTTCATTCAGACAGCCAGAGTAGAGAAAGACAGCATTAAAAATCACTGCTCCTCATTAACTGTGGAATCTTGTACAAGTAAATAAATCAGTCAACTTTACCTTTGCCAGAAAATCATAAACTTAATTTTTAGACAAAACTTTAGTTGTATTAAAATATCCTAATACAATCTCAGGGACTACGGAAATAGCTATCTTCCTTGGAAGAGTTTTATTGGTTACAGAATATGTATGTTCTTATGTATGTTTCTAAAGAATCGAAGGAGACGAATAGCTATATGAATATCTCCTATATATTACTCACTTCACAATTTTCATCATGGAGAGAAATTTCTTGACGTTCTAAACACAGTAGATGTTAGCCTCTTCTGTGACATGGAACTTTTTAATTTGCACTGTGCAACGCGGTAGGCACTAGCCTCATGTGGCAAGGGACATGTGAATTGTGGCTAGTGCAGCTGAGGGATTGAATAATTAATTTAATATAATGTGAGTTTAAGTAAATTAACTTTACACATCTAGGTGTAATGAATCAACAGCCCAACTCATGACTATGAGAGGATTCAGACTCCTTTCACCTTACCTAGGTTTTCCTGGGCATTGTAAAGCTTTACAGGAACAGGCAACCCATTTCATTTGAATTGTTGACCTTGATCTTAGCTGTGCAGTGCTTACTGGACAGAGGTCCCAGGACTCCTTGCCGTATGTGATAATGGCTAGTTTGGAAAGAAAATGGCCTCAGAGTTTTCACTTTCTTCACATACAGACAGCCGTAAGGAGAGTTGGAATTCCAGAACACTTCATGGTGTTCATGCTGAACCTGGTCATGGCTCAGAGGCAGTTATGTGAAAAGAACCAGGGTGTCAAGGCTGTACACGCACACCATATTTATATACTCTGTAAAATGAGAAAATCGTCAGAAAAATCAGATTATATGAAGAATGCAGTGTCAGGATTGCAGGAAACATATTAATAGCCTGCAATATGCTGACTGAGCAACTTTGTTTGCTTAAGGTGACAGGCCTTGAGGTACTTGCTGAAGAAGATCAAGGATTGCAGTCTTCGGTATAATGGATTTCAACTCAAGGTAGAAAAAAATAATCTTAACAGCTGGACCAAATGGGTAACATCATGATAAACAAAGAAATGATTGAAATGGTCAACGATTTCATCTTCCTTACTATTACGCAGATCCACAATCCATGCTTATCGAGGCACCAGCCAAGAGATAAAACTACCCATTGCAGTGGGTAAATCTACTTCCCAAGCCCTCTTCAATGTGAGGAAAAGCAAGGATGTTGAAAGCAGGAATATTCAAAGAACCGTGAATTGCCAAAAGAACAAACAAATATGTCTCGGAAGAAGGCCAATTAGGAGCAAGAATGGGGAGCCCTGGTCTCATGTGATGTGGACATGTTATCAGGAGTGCACAGTCACAGGAAAGTGACTTTATGCTTGGCAGAGTAGAGGGACAGGAAAAAGAGGAAAACTCGGAAAGATGAATTAACACAGCGCCATAACAATCAGCCCCAATATATAAGCACAGGTGTGGGCATGATGTGTGACTACATGGAGCTTTGTTCTGCTGCTCAAAGAGTTGCTATGAGTTGGAACATACCTGACAGCACCTGGCAGCAACCGCATCAGCACCTTCAGAGCCAGATGGAAGGATCCTGTGTGTTTTCACCTTGTAGGATTCTATGTCCTCATCATTACACACACACACAAACACACACACACAACTATCATCTTTCCAGGGTGACTATAAGGATTCAATGAGTTTCTCAACCATGTAGACACATAATGTACTGCCACCAAGTTGATTCTGACTCAGAGACCCTATAAATCTTTACAGTGACCATATGAATCTTCATAGGAGTAAACAGCCTCATCTTTCTCCTATGGGACAGCTGGTGGGTTTGAATCATTGACCTTTGGGTTAGCAGTTCAACCCCCACCCAACAGCATCTCTAGGGCTCCTTATGTGGACACATATTTACTGATATCAGCAATTCTAACTTATACTGACACTATGGAAGATCGTAGAACTTCAATTATAGGTGCCAAGGATATAAGCAGGGTGGAATATGCCCTTCAATTAACCATTCGTGTTTATCGGCCAGGTTGGCACAATACACATTAACTATCACAATAGTTGACTAACGTTTAAATTGACAATTCTGTGTAGCCCACAAATGATATTATCAATATCCAAATGTTCCTTGGTAGAAAAGTTTCCCCAATCCTCCTGTAAATCTGTAGCAGAGAAGAAAGCCTCAAATTTCTGTAGCTCTCCTGGTAAGTCTGAGCTGCCAGCCTGTGGTTTGCAGCCCAATGGCCATCGGAGCTCCTTATGTGGAGATGTCATGGCCGTCAAGTTGACTCCAACTCAAAGTGACACAGAGTAGAGCTTCCTCTGTTGGTTTTCAGAGCTGTACATCATTCTGAGAGCAGAAAGTCTCATCTCTCTCCCACAGTACCTGGTAGTTTCAATCCCAGTGCACGCCAAATAGAGTCTCTTAGGGAAGACTATGCACCATTATTGTCCTTAATTTTTACAGGAAAATCAATTTAAAGCAAGCAAAGTGATTCCCTACCTCCCCATACATCATAGCCACAAAACCTACAAGTCTGGAAACATGATTCTCATTGCCTGCTGAACATTTTTTCCACATGGCCTAACATGTCTGCAAATATTTATGGATGTTACTCCTCTTGTTATCTTAAGTAGACTCTATTCTTCCTTTTTCTGTGCAACCTGGAGCCCACAGTGCACTGCTGCTGTTGGTTTGGCTGTAGCTTTGTGTTCATTAACAGCAATTATACCCTCGCTGCTTTGGGTGCTCTGAGTTCTTGACAATGGTCTAGTAAAGGTCTACCAAACCAGAGTGCCATTTAGATCCTGATGTTTTGAATAGAATTATAAGACAGCTAGTAGGCTAGATACAGAGCCAGGTGGATAGAGCAGAAAGCACCTTGAGCTGAGAAAGATGTTCTGTTCATGTCAGTTGGAGAAAGAGGCTTGAAAGGAAGGCATAGTGTTTGCTTTCCCTGAAGACCTCTTTACAGAAGGCTATTTAGTGCCCCCGGAAGGGTTGGGGGTTGGGCAGATGCCTATATTATTAATATAAACTCTACCTATATTGAAGCTTATAATAATATTATTTAGCATTATACTTACCAATGTATTAATTCTAAATCTACTTTGAATCCCTCTGTAGCACCACACGTTGGTAGGTGCCATTAAGTTGGTTTCAACACAAAGGGACCCTAAGTAAACAGGTGGCCCAGTTCCTGTGCCATCTTCACATGTGATCTTATATTTTAGTCCATTATTACTGCCCCAGATACTCACACATTACTCCTTAAATACAAACAAACAAACAAAAACCCAGCTTTACAAAATATGGTTGAACAGGGGAAAGTTATGAAAATTTAGCCATCAGCAAACACTTTGAAGGAAGGTGTCACTGGGCCTTTGGGTTTAGGATGGTAATCTCAGGTGATGCCAAGGTCAATTGGCATAAAATATAGTTCACATACACACACACACACACACACACAAATAAAATGTGTTCTCTAACCTTCTTTGGTGAATAACAATAGTGCTCTTAAAAATTTGTCATTGCTTTGAAAATGATGGGGGCAATGAATATACAAATGTGCATTGCTCAATTGATATATGGATGAATTGTGATAAGAGTTATAAAAGCCCCTAATAAAATGATTTTTTTAAAAGAGCTAAAATCTAGGGCTCAAGGAGAATGTCAACATTTAGAAAATAATGATGGCAACATACGTAAAAATATGCTTGACACAATGGATGTATGGATTGTGATAAGACCTCTAAGAGCCCCCAATAAAGTGATCTTAGAAAAATAAATACATAAAATTAAAAACAAAACAACAAAATATGGTTGAAAAGTGAATTTAACAGTGGGATTCCTTGCTACCTCATGCAACAAAAGTCTCTCCTGATAACATGTCCAAAGTATGTGAGACAAAGTCTTACCACCCTCTCTTTTAAAGAACGTTGCGACTGTCCTTCTTCTAAGATAGATTTATGTGTTAGAGCTGTAATATCAGAGAAGGTGGAGCAGCAGAAGAAGAATCAGGGGGCAGAGCATGGAACACAGTGGTGGACTTCCCAACTCTTGGAGCAAGTGAGCTGAGTGCTTTTGTACAGGAGGTTGGCTTGGGGAGTAGGGTGCCTGCCTCTGAGCACTTTATTCAGGGAGCCGGGTTTGCTGACCAAGGCAGTTTAAGCAGAATGCCTTCAGTTTGAGGTTTACTGGAATAAATTCATTTGGGCATTTATTAGCAAGTCTAAAATAACTTTGCAACAGGCCCTAATAAACAATGTAATCCTGAGAATTTCTCACGGGCATTACAAGTGGCTTACTGCCTTACTCATGAATTTTATCTGTGAGTCATTTGTAGTGAACTCTGTAGAGAACTTTGCAATGAATATTAGAACCCAGATAGAGAAAATAGAGAATATTAAGATACTACAGCATTCTTCTTCATATAGTCCAGCTTCTCACATTGTATGCGCAGCATATACATTTAATTAGTATGGTGAAAAGATCCAACCTTTTCCTGATTTGAAAGCATGCAGGAGCCCGGGTAGTATAGTGGTTAGGAGTTGGGCTGCAATCTGCATGGTCATCAGTTCAAAGCCACCAGCAGCTCTGCAGGAGAAAGATCGGGCTTTCTTTCTACCCCTTAAAGAGTTACCATCTCAGACACCCACAGGGGGGTCACTATGAGTCAACATTGAGTCAATGGCAGTGAGTTTGGATCAAATTATTGCCTCTTGTACAGGCTCTGCCGGTTCTGGAATTCTCACACTTCTCTCTTATCGAGTTAATTAACACCTATACAACAGAATGTCCTTTGATATTCATGGTCAACAAAACACAAACAAACAGCTTTATGACATCCTTTGCTCTCAGCCAAGATGCACCGGATGTCAGCACTGACATCTCTTACCACATGTCCTCTTCTAAATCCAGCGTGGGTTACTGGCAGCCCCTGTTGATGTGCTGCTCAAATCACTGCTGAGTGTGTTTTTTTCTGCAACAGTTTACTTACATGTGGTATTCATAGTATTTCTTTATACAATCTTCCGTCTATTGCAACGTCTTTCTTTGAAACCAACTCTCAGAGGATCCCTGGTAGCGTAGTGGGTTGTGAACTGGCCTATTAATGTGAAGTCATCAGTTCAAATCAGCTAGCTGCTCTGCTGTAGAAAGGCTGAGAAATCACATGGGGCAGTTCTGCTCTGTCTTGTAAGATCACTGTGAGTTGGAATTGGCTCGATAATGTTGAGGGTGAGTTTAATCAGTTGTCAAATATACAAAAATTTCATATTAAATGCACACAATACCAAAGATATTTCAAAAGAGAGTTTTTGTTCTTTTTCTCAGGGACTAGACTGATGAATGTTTTATTATCTTGAAATAGAACACCATGAAATGGAAATCAGATTTAGCTATACCAGTGCTTGAAAACAAACAGACAGCATGCAGTTCTTAGGAAAGCATACCTGTTTTTGATCCAGAGGGAAACAAGTAACTTCCCTTCAAAGACCCTTGGATAGAAATAGACATATGACTGTGAACTCACTACAAGGGAGACTGGGAGTTTCCCCATGCTCCTGTACTTCGAAGAAAACCAGATATGGTGAATACCAGTTGTCTCAACCTCACATTTTCATTGTCTTTTTATTTCTCCAACTCAGTCCAATGTTCTGACAAGAGTATCCCGAGTCCCTTGATGAGGAGGTATTACAAGAAAAGTGCATTGTAGAGAAACATATGAGGGGGTGGGTAACACCACTCCTACCCCCCAAAACAAACAAACAAACAAACTGACGTGATCTGAGAGGGATAGCGCATTTGAAGTTCATTCCACCAGGTCAGACTGTTAATCAAGCTTTCTATTTAGAGGTTCTGAGAAGGTTGGGTAACAGCGTGTGACCAAAAAGGCCTGATTTGTGGCAGACTGGGAACTAGTTTTGCCATTACAACAATGCACCTGCTCATGCAGCCATCTCAGTGTGCCAGCTTTTGGTAAAAAAGAAAAACCAGCATTCCTCTACTCACCCATGCACCTTACTCTGTGAACCCGTGACTTCTTTTTGTTTCCATGAATGCATAGGTACATGATAGGACAGCAATTTGATGACATAGAAGAAATGAAGAAAAAAAAAGGGAGGTGCTATCAGCCATCCAAACAGATGCGTTTTTAAAATGTTTCCAAGAATGTAATTGCAGATTTGACAAAGGTAGGTATTAAAGTGTAATGGAGAGTACTCTGGGGGAGATATGGTTGTTTTGTGAAAAAAAAAATTAAATACATAGCTTTAAAAAATCCTTTTTTGTGGGTGGGTACCCCCTCACATAAGTTTAAAGTCATGAGACTACCAAAATAACTCTATGTTTTACTATAAAATAACAGTGTAGAAGTGTTCTAAAATACATTTGAATTAAAGTTTTTGGTCTACTCTCCACAGTAGGGCCATTGTAAAAATCAGGATATCAAATTCATGTTCACAATGAAAATGCATGAAAAATCCACACAGCAGAGATGCATTCAAATATATTTTTATCTGATCAAAACCAGAAACAAAACAAATGTTAGTAATTTCTTTTCTTGACAAAAACTGGTGATCAAAAGAGTTAATATGGCTAAAATACTGTAAAAAGAATGTCTTTCTTTCCATGAACAAACTTTGAAAAACTAGCAACCACTCATTTCATCTTGTTAAAGGATATCAGAGACTTAATTCCAAAAATGACCACACGGAACCACATTTTCATGCAATTATGATAGCCTGATGATGAATGTATATTTCCCTAAATATTGTGTCTATAATATTTTAAGTTTTCCTACTGGATGAAAGTAAAATATCAAAACAAAATAGACAATTAATAAATCAAAAGGTTGGAACTTCACTGAGATCATAGAAGAGATGATGTATTACACATGAAAAAATATTAATGAATTAGCAAATACTAATTCATTTATATTTTTTTAATTTATATTTTTTCAGAAAAAAAGCACACAAAAAATGGTTTGAATTTGCCACTAAGTTATCTTGGAAACAGGTACTGTCTGAAAATCGTTGTCTGAGACAAGGCCATTGTATCAGTATACCCCCTGGTGGGCCTTCCTCTTTTCAGCGGCCCCTCTACTTTGCTGAGCATGATTTCCTTCTCCAAGGACTGGTTTCTCCTGAAAGCATGTTCTTAACATGTAAGACAACAAACCCTTTCCTCTGAGAATCACACTGGTCATACCTCTTCCAAGAATGATCAGGTCATTCTTTTTTAAAAATTTTTGTTTAATAATGACTTCTTTTGGGGGGAATTTTTTTAATTATTATTTTTAAATAATTTTATTGGGGGCTCATACAGTTCTTATCACAATCCATACATATATCCATTGTGTCAAGAGCATATGTACATTTGTTGCCATCATCATTCTCAAAGCATTTGCCTTCTACTTGAGCCCTTAATATCTACTGCTCATTTTCCTCCTCCCTCCTCACTCCCCCCCACCTCGTGAACCCTTCATCATTCATATAGTTATGTTTCATCGTTGCTACCCTGCACCCTGCCTGGTTCATCTCCTCCCAAAAACCCCTCAGCAAGGGGTGTCCGGTTGGCTACCTCTGGGCTTTGAGTCTCCACTCTGCACTCACCCACCTTTTCAATGATATGATTTTATATTCCTTGATACTTAATACCTGATCCCTTCGACAGCTCATGGTCATACAGGCTGCTGTGTTTCTTCCATGTGGGCTGTGTTGCTTGTGAGCTATATGGCCACTTGTTTATCTTCGAGTCTTTAGACCCCAGACGCTATATCTTTTGATAGCTGGGCACCCTCAGCTTACTTCACCACATTTGCTTATGTACACGTTTGGCTTCACTGATAGTATCAGGGAGGAGGGCACCCACTGATATGGTTTTTAGCTGTTTGCTGTCTGATGACTGGTCCCTTCTGCACCTTGTGGTCAGCCAGCTCATTTGCTTCTTCCATGTGGTCTTTGATGCTTCTCAGCTAGATGGCCACTTGTTTATCTTCAAGCTTTTAAGACCCTAGACGCTATGTCTTTTAATAGCCAGGCACCATTAGCTTTCTTCACCACATTTGCTTATGCACACGTTTGTTTTCCGTGGTTGTGTCAGGAAGGTGAGCACCCACTAACATGATTTTTAGCAGGTCATTCTGACTCCTACCTGTGATTCTAGAAGCTCCCTTTAAATTTGCTGCTGCAACATATATTGGATGATCTTAAGAAAAAATTTTGCTTCCATGTGATGCCTGTGCTTTGTTCTATAGTTTGAGCATTCTTGTGGGGGAAGCTATCTTTGGAATGGGTACAAATACATACCTCTTCTACTCATTTGACCACTCTCAATGTTCATGATTTGTTTCTTTTGTGTCCCACTCCTAAGGTACCTGCTGTGTTAGGCTAGGTTGACTAGAGACACAAATCTAGAAACACTCATATCTGTGTAAGAAATAACTTTTTATATCAAGGAGTAATTATATATCAGGAAATCATCCTAGCCAAGTTCAATTCAAGTCCATAAGTCCAACACTAGTGCATACGTCCCTCTTCAAACTCATGCGGCTACATACAATGATTCAGAATGCAGGGAGCTGACAGGCTGATGCGTGTAATTATGTAGATCCAATGGAGTTGGTCATATTACAGGGCTCTGGCCGCAACCAGCATCAGCCAGAAGGAAGGGGAAAGCAGAGAGAGAGCTGGTGAAGGCTCCCAGAGTCTCCCCTATGAGAAGGACACGCCCACAAGGAGGCACCATCAGGCTGTGGCCTGATTGACAGGTTGAATACCACCCCTAGGCTTTTATGTATCTTCAGGTTGACATGAAATTATGTAACTTCCACACTACATTTAAAAACAAATTTCAGAGTGTCTTACAATATCCATTTTAGTCCTGTCTTTCTTTCCTGCCATTTTAATGACCTTTTGCTTTCTTCAAGAATGATGTTCTTGATATTGTGCTACAATTCATCAGTTCTTCTGTTATTAGTGTTCAATGTGTCAAATATTTTCTTGTGATATTCTCCAAATCCAGTTAAGATAGATTCAAGGTTGCATTTTGGCTCTGGTGGACTTATTTTAATTTTCTTTACTTCAACTTATATGTACATGTGAGCATCTAATGGTCTATTTCAAAATCAAATCCTGGCCTAATTTTAGCTACAGATATTGAGCTTATTTATCCCCTTTTTCCATGGATGTAGTTTATTTGATTTCTGTGTATTTCATCCAGAGGCATCCATGTGTTTGCTATGAACAAGTCAGCTTTTTCTCCATCCCCAGGTCTGTGTTATAGACACTAATGAACTAGATGTAAAAATGCTCCTCAAAATCCTACTCAATAGAATTCAATAAAATATCAAAAAAGAATAATTAATTGGAATTCATACCTGATACGCCTGGGTATGTCAACATTAGAAAAAATAACAATGTAACCCACCCAAATAAATAAAACAGCAACAAAGACAAAATAAGAATTACATGATCAATTGATGCAGAAAAGAAATTTGACAAAATCCAACATCCTTTCCTGATTAAAAAAACACAAAAAATTTTTTAATAAAATGATAACTTCTCCACAGAATAAAGGCCATATATGAAAAATTAATATTAAATATCTCACTTCCTGGGTAGAAACCAAAGACATTCCTTCTATGCATGGTAACTAGACAAGGATGTCCTATACCCCGACATATTCATTATGTGCTGGATAGCCTTGTCAGAACTATTAAATAACTAAAAGAAATTAAAGCCATCCTAAATTGACAGGAAGAAATAAAGTCTCTCTATTTACAGATTATATGATTTCTAGACAGAAAATTCCAATGGCATGACAACAACAGCTGGAAATAAATAAATCAGCATCATGGTGCAGCACAAGGGTCAAAATACAAACAAAACAAAACAGAAAATAGGTTATTCCTATGTAAAAAGGAAGATACCTCTGAAAAATAAATCAATACAACAACTCTATTTTTTAACTCTATTTTTAATAATCATACAAATGACTAAATGTTTAGGAATAAGCTTACTCAGAGAAACAAAAGACGTGTACAAAGAAAGTACAAAACATTACCACAAGAAACCAAAAGCAACCTAAAAAATGTAAATTTCTCATGTTGAGATATCGTCAATTACCATGGTTCTTCTACCCATAATTCCTTATGTTGTGTATTATAATTCTGAACTCTCAATGTGTGACAATACCCCCATTCTGGAGGAAATTCTCTAGTATACTAATAGGACAAAAGTGGGGTTAAGTTCTGACCTGAGTAGAGTGTGTGATCAAAGTAATATCATTTGTTTCTTTAGGGATGTCTTTAGATTCCACTTTACTAGTAAGGGTGACTTAAAACACAATTCCTTGGAGCTTTGTTTGGATAAAGGGCAAAACACATCCCAATCAAAACCATTCCTCTATGTATAAAGGTCAGTTCAGACAGAGAGGAAGCCAGCACCATGGAAGAACCTCGTCCAAAATCTTTATCTGAAATGGTAGAGGCCAAGAATTGAAGCACCAGAAATTGTGGCAGCATCAGGATCATCTGGTGCAATCTTCTCATCTGGCCCAAGACCATGACAGTGTGAGACAGAGCCACGGTAGGCTGGCTGCCTTGCCTCCAGTGGCAGCAGCTGGGGGACCACTACATAAGAGGCTGAGGACTAGAGATGGACTTGCCTGCTGGCTGAGGAAAGGTGCAGCTTTAGGTCAATGATGCTATCCTTACTGTGTAATGACTCTGATTTGTGTCAACCAATCAATTTCCTTAATATACCCTCATAATTGTGAGTAGAGTCTGTGAGTCCTGTGTGGTCATTGCCATGAAAGGTAGAACCAGGCAAAGAAGTAGAGTGTCATAGGGGGAATGGTCAGTGTTAAAATATGTATAGAAGCATGGAGAGTGGAGGCATGTCTGACCCCTGCCTTGTGGCAACAGAGAAGCCAGAGGAGGTCAGATATGGCCTACCCCATGCAATGTAATGCACATGTTCCTGGACAGATAGAAAAGCTTAACATTGTGAAAATGTGTGTACTACGCAAAAGAATTTATAAATATAACAATTCTAACCCAGGTCCTAGTTTCATTCTTTAAAGAAATGGAAAACCTACTACCAACTGGGTTGGTTATATGACCTTTGTCAACTCGAAGACATATATAGGGGTGGGATCCAACTTATCAATCGGGTCACAGGTTGATGATGCCTCCTTTGGAGTGAGGCCTTCTTATAACCTGGGGAATCTGGGTATCACCTCTTTCTGCCCCTTGACCTTCCTGCTTGCCAGGACTCTGCCACTGACCTTGAGAGTTGCTGTTGTCTTGCCATATTTCCACCAGCTTGGGATCCAAGCGACTACACCCACTGGTCCGGGAACTTCATGTTTGTCTTCCTGTACATCACCTTTCTGCATCATTATAGGTGGCTACGTAGTCTAAAGAGGGACATGTGGACTGGATTTTTGTACTGAGCTGGGATGGCTTCTTTATATGTAATTATTTATTGGCATAAAGTTATTTTTAAAATAATTTTATTGGGGGCTCATACAACACTTATCACAATCTATATAAACATCAGTTGTCTCAAGCATATTTGTACATGTGTTGCCATCATCGTTTTTGAAGCATTTTCTTTCTACTTGAGCTCTTGGTATCAGTTCTTCTTTTTTTTTTCCCCTTATCTCACCCTCCCTCCTTCACTCATGGCCCCTTGATAATTTACAAATCAATATTATTTTTTCATGTCTTGCACTGTTCGATTTCTCCTCCCAGCTCCTTGTGTGTTGTCCATCCCCCTGGGAGGGTGTTATAGGTAGGTCACTGTGATCGGTTTCCCTGGCATAAAGTTATTTCTTATACATAAAGCAGTGTCACTGGATTTCCTTTTCTAGGTAACTCAGCCTAACATTCCTACTTTATATGAAAAGGCAAGAAACCGAAGATAAGCAAAGCACTACTAACCAAAAAGAACTGAGTGGGAGGTTTCTCCCTAGCTGACTTCAATAACTATTGCATAGCGATAGTGGTCAAAAGAAGGAGTTTCTGGTACAATTATGGATATGTGGATGAATGGAACACAACAGAGAACCCAGAGATAAAGTCATTCACTTATAGGCAACTGACCTTCAAAAAAGAACCAAACTATCTTAAATTGGGAAGTCCTCATCTCTTCAACACCTAGTCTTGCCAAAATTGATTTCCATTTTCAGAAGAATGAAGCCAGATCCATACCTCACCATATATATATATATATATATTTAATTAACTAACTCAAGATGGATTAAAGGCAGTAGTATTTTAGTACTATAAAGATCAGCAAGGCAAAATTCAGGACAAACCTAAGGGTTCTGATAGGGAACATAAAGACAAGACCATATATAATGAAAAATAAACACACAGAACAAGAAAAAAATCGATGACTGGTAAATTCTAAGAATATAATATGTATGTACATTGAGTGACTTCATCAATGGAGTTTAAAAATAATTCACAAATGGGACAATTGTGAACAATGACTAATTTCTGGGGCTCAAGCAGAAAGCGAATGTTTTGAGAATGATGATGGCAACAAATGTAAAAATGTGTTTGACACAATGGATGGATGTATGGATTGTGATAAGAGATGTACGACCCTCCAATAAAGTATTTTTTAAAAGACAGAATAATTTATGAAACCTATGTAAAATTGCAACCCCTCAACAAGAAAATGATGAAGACTCCAAGTTAAAAAGGAGAAGAGGGCACTCACAGCCAGATCCCCAAAGATACATCCAGGCAGGCAAGAAATAAATGAAAAAATTATTGGGATCGCTAGCCACCTGAGAGAAGTACTTCAAAAGAGCAGGCAGATACCATCTCACACTGGAATTGATGGAAAAATCTTAAAAATCAAACATAAAATAACATACTAGAAAGAATATGGATTGTTTGGAACCTCATATACCTCATATACTGCTGGCGGGACTACAAAACTGTGCACCATTGTGGAAAATGATAAGATGATTTTTCAACTGGGAAAATTAATACATACCCAGAAATACCTTTAGCTGGTGCATATCCAAAGAAGTAAGAGCCTTAACACAGAGGTATGCACACTTAGGTTGATCACATTACTATTCGCATTACTATTACCATGGACATACTTTCAGGAGAGACCAGTCCATTGAGAAGGAAGCCGCACTTGGTAAAGCAGAGGCAGTGACAAGGAGGAAGACCCTGAGCGGGCTGGTTTGGTACAGTGGCTTTAACAATGGACTCAAATACAAGGACACTTGTGAGGGTGGCACAGGACTTGGCAGAGTTTCATCCTGCTGTGCAAAGGCTTGCCGGGGGTCAGAACGGACTCAGCGGCACCTAACAACAACAACAACAACAGCATCTCATAAGGAATCCCTGTGCAGTTCTGTTTATGGCAACATCAACAGCAGTTGTTAGGTGTGGTGCATGTAGGTAGACCAACAATTTCCTGAGTTCCACCACAGGTTCTTACCCACATACACCATGCGAAACGTCATGACGTTAACAGTCGATCCTAGACTTTGGCACTCTGATTTGGAGAGTGGGAGTTGGGCCGATACGGTAAAAAAAAGAAGAAGAAAATATTTTACTCTGAAATGTAACCAAAAAGGTATGGAGTGACACAACTCTGACAGCAATAACAAGGAAATAAGTGCCACTACTTGCCATCAGATCACAGAGATTTCAAATTTTAAATAGAAAGCTTTGGGTGGCACCTTAACATACGTGCAGTGGATTCTCAAGGTAACATTTGGATAGACATCAATAACGGATAAGTTGACAAGCTGTCAGAATGTTCGCATTGTCCTGAATATCTTAGATAATTTATTGTTCTATCAGCATTTGAGCTGAGCTATTTCAATTTTTGAAATATTGAGCAATTTAGCATTTGCCAGCTTAACGTATTGTTTCTTTTTTATAATGTTCAGAGGATCCTAGATGTATAAATTAAAACTATGGGTAATGACATGTCTGCCTTCAAGCGATGTGCTAGAATGGAAAATTCCAGAGAAGGAACTGTATTAAAATCATAGGTCATGAGGTTAGGTCAACTCTATTAAAGGATAGTTAAAATGAGGAAATTTAGGTAGAAAGGTAGAAGCTATAATGTGTCTCTACGTGGAAATTTTAAACATCCATCCCAAATACCTTTCTAAGACAATAACATTGGAGCCCCAAATACCAGAGGAAATTGAAAACAGTTTCGATGCTATTTCCTTTGCTTTTATCATGGGTGATCACAGGAAGTCTTTTAAGAAAACGGATGGCTTTACTGTCTATGGATTTACTTCTGTTAAAGGCATCAGCTATTGTTTGTTATTTCATGTGGCTTTTATAAGGTCTTTGGACTTTGTCATTGAACAGTTACTGTGATCAAGGGCAATGATTTTCTTTGAATAGCAAGTATGGTTCTTTTATGATGTAATAAGATTTATATACATTTTACTATCCTAACAGATGTCTTATTTTTTTGTTTTGTTTTTCCTTTGATCACCAGAAGCTTATAGTTAACAATAATGTTTAATGGGAGAAATGAAATTAATCTTCAAGTAAAAAAATATGTTCCTTTTGAATGCTGCTATTTCTAAAAGCTTTGGGTTTTACAGTTTTTAGTTGAAATTCTTATTGTCTCATTTGGAGAAATGAGTAAACACCACCGTGTTATGAAGTATTGACTATAGAATTAGCTTGTTTTAGTCTGCACAATTCCAAGTTGCACTGAGGCTACTTCAGTTGATAGAGATGTATTTTAAGGACACAAAGTAAGTAGGGCACAGCTTCACTCGCCTCATACAGAGACTTAAAAGAAGTCAGGAATTTGGTTGGATACGTACAGTGCAGACCTCAGGCTTCAGCAGCATCTCTCAGTGGTCCAGCTAGGTAATCTGGCCATCTTCTTCCCGCTGGCAACACCTCATATTGGTTTTATTCCAGTAGCTCTTCTATTACTCTATTATCATGTCTCAGAAAACCACTCTCTCCTGTGATTGCGCCTTCGGATGTTGTAAACATCTGCCTACATCACTGCCGTTGCCTCTGTGTGCTTTACTCCTACATGACCTTTCCTTCAGGCCTCGTTCTTATTTAATTGCCAGTTTTAGTGTCCTCCTCTTTGTTTCCCAGTATTTTCTAGTCAATATGATAGTTTTCATATCTCCATGGAGAAGTCACCAGCAGAGACAGTGGTATGGTGTTAGGTAAAGTTCCTGTCCATTATAAGAGGTAAGCCATTGTGTTTGTCTGGGTAAACAACAGAAATGAATCCAGGGAGACTCTGAAGTGTATAAGAAAGAGCTTTATATACAAGAGCAATTGAATATGAAGAAAACATCATACACGCCCAGTCCAGATCAAGTCCATAAGTCCAATATTAGCCCATATGTCTAATAACAATCTACAAAGTCATCTTCAGACTCACAAAACACATACAATGACCCTGAGTACAGGACAATCACAGTCCAGTGGGTGCAAAGTCTTGTGGATCCAGTGGCAGTAGAAGCATCTCAGCACTGGCAGAGATCTCCACATGGCTCCTCCAGCTCCCAGGGCACAAGCTATAGCAGCTTAGTGCCATGTGTCTTGTCAGTGGAGCGTCTCTTAGGCAGTAAGCCTGCACCATGCCTCCAGTGAGCTGCTTATCTTTTTTGCACCTCTAAATGAGATCATGAAGCTACAACCTGATTGACAGGCTAAACTCCACCCCTACACGCTGAATCCTCAAATTGACACCAGATTATGTAACTACCACAGACTATTAAATCTTACAATGGCATCTCAGTGGCTTACAGTGACTTACTCTGCTTGGTCATGTTATTTGGTATAATTGGAACTCAAGGAGTATCTCAAGTTTTCTCTTTTCTTTGAATGTCAAAAAATTCAGATTTAGGTATAATTCTCCATCCTAAAAAAATTATTGGTCCTAAAAGAAGTTGAAAAACATCCTCCTTATCATGGCTTAATTTATTCACTTAAAAATGTTACATATATTCTTTTAATATATTTTAATTTTGTAAGGCATTCTATTCTAGTTAATTTCATTATATGCTAATGTATATATATATTAAGTGTTTACTACAAGGATGATTATAAGTTTTTGGGTGATATAGCTGAAGTTTATTGTGCCACCTTCCCGACACAATCGCTGAAGAAAAATGTTTGCATAGCAAATGTGGTGAAGAAACTCACGGTGCCCGGCTATCAAAATATATAGCATGTAGGGTCATAAAGGCTTAAACATCAACAAGCAGCCATCTAGCTGAGAAGCGTCAAAGCCCACGTGGAAGAAGCACACCAGCCTGTCTGACCATGAGGTGTAGAAGGGACTAGTTATGAGACATTAAAGAACTAAAAATCATGTCGGTGGGTGCCCACCTTCCTGATACAATCACTGAAGACAAACGTGTGCAAAAGCAAATGTGGTGAGGAAAGCTAATGGTCCCTGGCTATCAAAAGATATAGCATCTGGGGTCTTAAAGGCTCAAAGATAAACAAGTGACCATCTAGTTCAGAAGCAACAAAGTCAACATGTAAGAAACATGCCAGACTGTGTGACCAAGATCTGTCAAAGGGCTCAGATATCAAGCATCAAGGAACAAAGAATCTGTCATTGTAAATGTGGGTGAGTACAGAGTGGAAACTCAAAGCCCATTGGTAGCCAACCAGACATCCCCTTACTGAAGGGTTGTGGGGAGGAGATGAGCCAGTCAGGGTGCAGGGTAGCAACGATGAAGCATATAACTTTCCTCTAGTTCTTAAAATGTATCCTCCCCCACAACTCTCATGATCCCAATTCTACCTTACAAATCTGGCTAGACCAGATGATGTACATTGGTACAAATAGCACCTGGAAACACAACGAATCCAGGACAGATGACTCCTTCAGGACCAGTGATGAGAGTGGTGATGCCTGGAGGGTGGAGAGAATGTGGGGTAGAAAAGGGGAACTGATTATAAGAATCTACATATAGCCTCCTCCCTGGGGGGATAGACAGCAGAGAAGAAGGCAGGGGAGACATCAGACAGTGTAACATATGACAAAATAATAATAATTTATGAATGAAGAAGGGTTTATGAGGTAAGGGGGAGTGGGGAGGGAGGGGGGAAATGAGCATCAGATATTAAGGGTTCAAGGAGGAGGCAAATGTTTTGAGAATTATGATGGCAACAAATGCACATATGTTCTTGACACAAGGGATGTATGTATGGATTGTGATAAGAACTGTATGAGCCCCCAATAAAATGAGTAAAAAAAAATGAAGTTTATTGTGCCAACCTGGCCGATAAACACATGTAGGGTTAATTGAAGAGCAGAGAGATAAATGGCTCAGTGAGCCTTGCCTTTCTAGTGCTCCGGTCTCTTGCTTTCTGATGGTTGGAACAGGGTGTAGCACCTTAGCCAGTTCCCTGCTTCAGCTGGCAAGGATTCACTTCCTGCAAGACATCCCTGAGGAAAAGCCACATGGACCTACTGCGATGCAGCCCTGGATCCTGGAGCACCCGTGTGGAGACCCCTGCCAATGCTGAGATGTTTACACATTCACTGATTCAGCTTTCCTCCTGCAGTTGGCGTCATTGAGTCTGTTTTGTGAGATGAAGGAGGACTTTATGTATTGGTGTCGGATTAATGGGCTCATGTTGGACTTGTGGGCTTGGGAAGCACTGGGTTGGGATGTTGTCTTGATGTGCACTTACCCTTTATTTAAAACTCTCTCTTATACATGAGTTTCTGTGGATTTGCTTCTCTAATGTACCCAGACTAAAACAGTGGGGAAATGTAATTAAAAAACAATGGAAAACAAAACAAAAAAAATGACTGCTTTTTAGTCCCTTTATAAAGTCATTTTTATGATAACAAAATGGCTTTTAGGTTTTCAAGTTATAAAATCACTATTGAACTGAAGCTGAATCATTTGCTATTTTAAGAATGAAAACAAATAATAGTGAATAGATGTAGTTTATAATTAGAGTTTGTCAAAAATCTGTGAAGGTATATTTTCTAATTGGTTTTCTCTGTAAGATAAAATAGTACATAATAAAGTTTAAAAGTAATGAATTTTCCAATATTGTAAACAATGACAGATAATCACTCAAAATCTACTTATAAATTAGAAAAGTCAATTATGCATTTAAAAAGTAATTACAATGATAAAATATATGTGTATCTGTATCTCTCCATATATATCTTATCATTATCATTTTCCCCTTGGGTTCATAAGTATACCAGGTGTCATTAAACCAGAAAGACAGATGAATAGTGAAAACATCCCCTGATTTTTCTTCTTCAACATATACTTGTCAATTTCCCTCATCACCTTGATACTACCTTCTCTCCTATCAGGAATTAGGTACTTTGCAAGAAATCATTTCTCAAAGTTGTAACTTATAGCCCCAATTTCAGCCTCATCCCTACCCTAGGTCCTATACTCTCTTGAGAATATCTAAAGGGTGCAATATCAAATTCAGCAGTCTTTATTCTTTGACCTTTAGTAAGGTTAGTAACTTTTCCCACCTTTTCCTTACCTACCATTAAAAATGTGAATTGCTCCCTTGCCCACCAGATTGTAATAATCATCAAGAAGATTCCGTGCATATCTGTAATGATATGATTTTTTTATTCTGACTTGTTTCTGATTCACATGAGTCTTGAAAACTGTCCTAAGACCCATCATTTCAGATGTTACCTAGTGCGTATTATCCCTGTTTATGCATTCTGATTAATCAAAAGAACTCCTGTCAATTACTGCCATATTTCCTTTCTCCAGTGCAATGAGAACTGCGTCCTAATTTTCTCTTCACTTTCTTTGGGCTTTTCCTTTCCCATGACTGAAGATTATTGTGTAGAACCTGTATCTCTTCAACAGGAATTGAACTTTCCAACAATTAAATATATTAAGGATGTTTAGAAGCAAGTGACAAGTAGCATTACATATTCTCTGTTTCATTTTGTTGTGGGTTGTCTAGAGCCTTGCTGGTGTGATGGGCTGCATGTGGGCCTGCTAACTGCAAAGTCAGCAGCGGAAAAGCTCAGGGCTCTCCCGGGAAAAGAGGGGGCTTTCGGCTCCTGTCAAGAGTTGGTGTCTCAGGAACCCACAGGAGCCGCACCTTTCTGTTTGTTTGATGTGACCTCGTTTGTCACTAAAGGCAGCAAGTCCATTTCATTTTTACTTTTCTTCTCCTTCTTCAAAGCCACTCAAACCACACAGCCAGTTCTATTCTGTTCCATACGGTCGCTATGACTCAGAATCAGCCCAGTGGCAGTGGACTGTTGGTTGTATATGGATCAATGAATACATCTATTTTCTTCATAAATTCAAGCATGTTTCTTCTATGTATCCATATGGCAACAAAGGCAATGATATCTTTAACAAAAAGATAAAATTTTGAATTCACTCACTCACTCTCACTAATTCACTCACCCACTCTCTCACTCACTCTCTCACTCACTCACTGTCTTTCTCATTCACTCACTCACTCACTCTCTCACTCACTCACTCACTGTCTTACTCACTCACTCACTCACTCACTCTCTCACTCACTCACTCACTCACTCACTCACTCACAAAAAAAAAGATAAAATTTTATTAGTCTAAGCTAATCATCTCCAGATATAATAATTAGTTTGTTTCTGGACCAACTAAATATGAAGAGATATTTGCTATAAAGAAATGAAATTATGTTGCATGAAAATCTGTGCTAATCACATTTAATATTAGAACCAAAGAAAAGAGAAACTATTTTTCTCTTTTCTGAATCTGATCATTGCTAAATGTACAATCTGCAACCATGAGACTGAAAGTCAGAGAGAAATGTCCAACTCTTGAGAGGGAGAGGCAAAAAGATGAGCGATCCCCATAAGAAGGAGCCGAAGCTAAAGAGAAGTAAAGTAGGTGAGCGATTTAAAGGATAATTCTACAGTTATAACATTAAGAAAACCATGATTGATTAAGTTGTAGAATGCACTTTAGTATTTCTTATTATTTTGTCCATATTTGAAGAATCAAACTAAATTCATAAAGTGTGAAATAATCATGCCCGTTTTTAAAGTACAGTGATCTGAAAAATACCATACTTTGTGATTTCCTACATTATGCTACATTGTTGGGCGGAAGAAAAAATATTCTTGATAAATTCTTATAATAACCAGAAGTGAAGTTTACTGCATTTTTTTATATACAACAGAAATGCTATTGTCTGGTGTGGGATACTAGCACTGAGGGAAATAAAACTGGGACTGATTCCCTGACTCGTAAGGAGGGAATCTGGAAGACTAGTATTCCATGGCAGGAAGACCGCCACTCTGGTAGTTGGAGATATAGTCCATGTACATTTTCTTGTGGTTGTTTATCATTTCCACAGTTTCTCCCCTTAGAGCTGTGCTACCTTAAAGTGAGCACATGGTTGATTCAATCTTCCTATAGAAGCAGACTCTATTGACTCCATTTCTTCCCCCCGTGGCATCCAATCCCTCTCTTACCTTCGTCCAACAGCAGATGTGCACAGGGGGACTGTATCCCCCATGCCTGAATTCAAAATATTTGCAATAAGCCTGAATCTTTGGCTAAATTAATTGGATTACTAAGTTTTGTCTTGACAGCTTTTAATGTATAGAAAATAACCATGTCGCTCATGTGGCTTTTGAATTTTATATATAAAACAAAAGGGGGAATTGTGGGATTGTAAAGAGACTTTCTTCAGCTTTGTCTCCCCCCAAAGACATGGCAAGCATTAGGGGATTTTTGCTAGCATATGGGGGAGGTCAGATGCTTACAGACATCCTCCCTGAAGATAGCCAGTCACTGGACTATGGTAGGCCCCACTCCTTGCTGTTACGGACAATGGGCAACTTCTCTAGAGGCCTTCAGTCACTGATTTGGTTCCTGTAGGTGGAGTTTACACCCTACTGATAATGGTGCCGGGGGGGGGGGGGGGGACAGGTCAAACCAGCTCAGTTAGGCTGCCAACCTGTATCTAGGATCCACCCATCTTGCCACATGTATACCCCAATCCCTCCTCTTGCTATTGCATAGATACCCCTAGATCACCCCCCTCCAATTACTGTATTACCTATAGCACAACCCTTTCGTGTGACGTATGTCTTCACCTGTAATTAGAGGGCTTGCATGTCCCCAGAGAATATAAAAGCCTTGGTTAGCATTAAATATCCCTCTCTCTCCACGTGGACCACCAAGTGAGGCTGAGGTGAGCACTGCTATTGTGTCTGACTCCATGAATTGTGTCTGACTCCATTATTTCAATCTCTCTTCTATCTCTCATGCTCTTTATGATTTAATATAATCCTTATTTATTATCGCCATGCAATTGTGCCTAGCGGACCCGTGATGATGTGTTAGGGCAGGTACCCTGATAGTCTGGAATAATTGGGAATCATCTTTAGTTAGGAGATCACAATCCTTTTTAAAGTGAGAGCTCTCATGAAAGATCCCACAAAAATGCAATGATACTGTAGCCTAAATAAGATAGGCAGTTGGAATTTTTTAACATGTCTTTAATTTAGGCTTATGTCCTGGATTAGGATCCTTGTCTACTTGATGAGGATCTGTATTATTTTGAACTATCTTGTTCACAAGATACACTTTCAATCTTTCTAATGAGCAGTAAGACTTTAAAGCACTTTCTAAGCAAGCAATATGGGGTTGATCTTTCTGGACATGAAATTCTCACATACTCCCCATGCACCCCTTCATTCTATATTGCCTCCAGGTAACAGAAAACATGTGTCGCAGTGCTTGCTGTGTTGAACTTCTTGCCTTACCAACAAATTCCAGATTGGCCACACTTTATTTCCTCTAATAAACAATAAAAAGATGACATCGATATAACAAAGGCTTTATTTCATGTATTTTAAGAGCATACTTGTATGGTGCAATAATTGCGCTGCTGAATCTCTAAGGGGAGACTGGTTAAGAAATATTATAATTAATTACCCACTCCTCACACAATTAAATCCACAACCATTTTAATAAGAATTCTAACAAATTATTAATTAATGTATTTATGCCTTGATTTGTGAGAGAGAAGAAAGTGGAGAACATAAACGCATATTTAAATAATTTTCCAATTGAAGAAGTAGAATCAAATATTTTCCTAATAAATAGAGTACTATTTTAAGTCCCAGGGATAAACAAAACAAAAAAAGCAATGGCATAAAACATAGAACCAAATAGGTAAGAATATTTTTCAATTCCATTAGTCAGTAATTTGATTTTATCATCCACATTAACTAATGAATAGCTTTATAACATAAACAGGAACATATAATTCCAAACAATGCAGATGAGAGTACTCTTCTGTTATGTATAGACTAGACTATATCTCAGTTAATTGTCTTTTACTCTAGTTTCTCACTTGAAGAAAAGTTGTCATTTCAAGCATTTTTTTTTCTCTTTTAAAGAGAGCAAAGCCACTCTGGTGCAGGCTTGAATTCTCACCATTAAATATGATTAAAAGGCTCCTATGGAAAAAGCCAATTTACAAAACAAACAAAAAACAGTTGCCAAGAAGTGTGCTGGTTCATGGCATCCTCCAGCGTCTCAGAGCAGAGCTGTGCTCCATGAAGTTTTCAGCGGCCGGGTTTTCGTAAGTTGTTTCCCGCCTTCTCCTCAGAGATGCTTTTGAAACCTTCAGCTTTCAGGTGAGCAACTTAGCACATAAGCTGTGTATGGTACCCGGGAACTACAGAAAAAGGGCAATTACAGTGATGAAAACAGGGGGCCCTTTGCCTACACATTTAGGAAAGCATATCAACTCCCATTCTCATCTTGAGTTCAGTTACGTTCATCAGAGAAATACAAAAATTTTCTTACAGGGTGAGAATACATTAATAGAAAGCCGTAATACCTGGTAGAAAGAAGCGATACTCATTGGGATATAGATGTAATGGCGCAATGTCAGGTCGAATATATGTTGCTTGACGTATGTTTTGATGTTTAAAAGACATAGTGAAAACTGATGAATGAGCATTACTGTACCTGGTAAAAATAATACCAGTGAGATCACTCAAATTCCAGGGAGATTAATAAAGTGGGGATGGGGAAATTCAAACAAGAATTATGTCTGTAAGCATCTAGGTCCCAAATACTCTTAGGAAAATCTGGAAATGTTGGGATACATTAAGTTCTAATGGCTGCTATAGCAAGTTATCGGAAATGTGATGGATTCATGTATGCATACACACACACACACGCACCATCTGACAGTTTGCGTAGTATTGTGTTCATTCTGATGGATCTAGGGAAGTATTCAGTTCCCTTGCTTGTTGAAGCTTCTATATGCAGTGTACATTTTTTGCTTCATGGTTTGCACCATTGATCTCTGTTCCTCTCCTGATAGCTTCTTGTATTAGTCTGGGCACGTTAGAGAAACAAATCCACAAAAACTCATGTATAAGAGAGAGTTTTATGTAAAGGTTAGGTGTGCATCAAGAAAACCTCCCAACTCAGTGTTGCCCAAGCCCACAAGTCCAACATTAACCCATTAACCCACATGTCCAACACCAATCCACAAAGTCCTCCTCCATCTCACAAAACAGACACAATGATGACAACTGCAGGAGGAAAGTGGAGTCTGTGAATGTGTAAGCATCTCAGCACTGGCAGGGTCTCCACATGGGTGCTCCAGCACCCAGAGCTGCATAGGGGTAGGTCTATGAGGCTTCTCCTTGGGGATGTCTTGTAGGAAGTGAGCCTTGCCAGCTGAAGCAGGGAACTGCTAAGGCAGCTGCACCCTGGTGAGACCATCAGAAAGCAAGAGACCCGAGAACTAGAAAGGTGAGGCTCACTGAGCCATTTATCTCTCCGCCCTTCAAATAACCCCACATGTGTTTATCGGCCAGATTGGTACAATCAGCTAACTACCTCACTCCTCTTCTCTGCTTCCTTTCCTGGGATTCTTGCATTTACATTGGACCCATGTAGACAACTCAGGATATTTCCATCTCATAATCTTTAATTTAATCCTATCGGCACAATCCATATTACCGTATGTTAAACATTTAAAGGTTTAGAAGATTACGTCAGTTTAGAGGATTAGGTCTTGAATAGTTTTGTTCTTATTCTCCATTGGGTTGACTCCAAGTCATTCATAGTGACATATCAAAACACAAAGCAGTCCTTGATCCTTTGTCATCTTTATTGTTGGCTAATGTCAGTCTCATAGAAGGTTTCCCTGACTCTCCAACTCATAGCTATGGAGTCAATACTGACTCATCACTACCCTATGAGACAGGGTAGAATTTCCCCAGGAGCGTCTGAGACTATAACTCTTTATGAAAGTAGAAAATTGGGTCTCCCTCCAAAGAAGTGGCTGTGTTTTAACTGGTAACCTTGCAGTTAGCAGTGCAACACATTACCCTCTTTCATCAGTGAGCCTTGTTCTTATGGTTTCACTGTATACTAACTACTCCACTATTCTACCTATTAGAGATACCTTTTATTGATATATAGGGATAAAATTTTAGTAATCAAGATCTTATGAATATAGTTTTACATGACAGAAAAATATTTTTGTAAAGAAAATCAAATCACTGTAATATTATCTACACAAATCAGCCGCATAATAGATTCATCAAAGTGTTGTGAATAAATGCATATAAATGTAGATTTTTATCATTTAATTCTATTTACCTAATATCAAGAATTAAATATGAACTTTTGAGTTGAGCTGCATTATGGTAGTTACATAATCTGGTGTCAATTTGAGGACTCAAAGTGAAGGGGTGGAGTCTAGACTGTCAATCAGGAAGTAGTTTGATGGCCTCATATGGAGGCGCTAAGGAGATAAATAGCTCGCTGGCGGCGGGACACATGCTCACTCCCTGGGAGACAGAGCAACTGACAAGACACATGGAACTACACTAGTGTCCTGAACTGGAGGAGTCATGTGGAGACTCCTGCCAGTGCTGAAATGCTTACAACGCCACTGAATGCACAAGACTTTCCCCCCAAACTGGCCTGTGATCTTCCCTCATCTGGCATCATTGCATGTGTTTCGTGGGTCTGAAGAGGACTTTATTGATTGGTATCAGACATATGGACTAATATCAGACTTATGGACTTGATTTGGACTGGGCTGGGATGTTTTCTCAGTTCTCCATTGCTCTTGTATATAAAGCTTTTTCCTGTACACATATGAGTGTCTATGTGTTTTGTTTCTCTAGTCTACCCAAACTAACACATGAATGTATGAAACTCTAACCATAAGTTCTGATTAAATTAAGGACCTAAAGCAAGAAAAATTTCCTGCATGCTATTTTTAGCCAGCTGTCTTTATCCAGATCAGTTCATGACTATATAAAGGCATCTTCAAACAAACAAACATAGTTAATTATATCTTCATACTTGCTGAGAAAAATTCACAATGACTAAAAAATAAATCGTTAATAACAGCTTCCCACAATGATTTTTCACAAAGCACATCTTACTTCTCCTTTAAAGGGCTGTTTAAGTCAGCCTATACACCATTAATGAAAGTTATTAAGACCTGGCTTGGATTTCCACAAAACGTTATTGGACCTAATTCTCTATTAGTCTCCTGGTACATGAGAATTCATAGTGGGAACAAAAGCCTGAGAGCTATGGGTTTGGATAAGTGACAATTAATTTTTTTTTATTTAAAAGCATGAACTTGAGGAAATAGTTTACTTGAAGAAGCCTGTTTTGAGAAAGCAAGTGTTGTTTCTTATCCACACATTTAAATAGTTCACAAATAATAAGGTTGATGTTTTCCTTCAACCCAAACTCTCAATCACAAAGCTGAATATATAAATATGTTTAATAACTCCATTAGTGGTGGCCAACCTACCTCTACATATTGCCTCCTCAATGTTAGGCACACATTTTATTAAATCATTTCTAAGTTCCCTGGGGCTCTTAGGACTTTTATCTGAAGCTAATTCATTAAAAAGTGGAAATTGTTTTAGCCTTTGTGTCTATGTCAGTGACCACATATCATGAACCACGGCACATGTTTTTACTTTAAAATTTTCAAACCTCATGGGCAAGGGCATGAAAACATCAGCAATTGTATGTTAGATTGTTTTTATTTTTAACCAACGTTTTACAAATCAATGTTTCAAACTGTTTTGGTGAGCCTTTTAAAAATCTCATTATTCCCAACTTTCTTCTAGTCTCTGGTGAAGATTAGGTTTCAGAGACTCAGTAAACAGTACTCGACTGCCCAACACCTACGATCAACACTGCGCTTCTCATTTCTTGCCTCAACACTATTCTGATGCTGATGTCTACACATATTAAAAACTCACTCAAATCAATGTGTGACATACTAGTTAATTTTGTGAAAGTATGCTTGACCATTGGTGAACAGGAGCGATTGATGGATGCGCCTACCATCCATTCTAGCAGACTATTTTAACACACATTTTACAAAACTCAAAAATCTTTGGAGAGCCAGCATCAGTCACCCTGTTATGTACTCAATTAAATAATAGATCCTTTATGCCTCCATGTAGGACTAGGTAGTGTTCATGGTACTCGATAACACAAAATAAATATACAATCTTGGATATCTGTGATAGTTACAGTTTTGAAAACTTCAGGGATCTAAATATTTTCTTTACAAACTACTATATGCCTTCTCTTATTTTGGGGTATGGCACTGGGACGTATCATCTGAAATGTGGAAATGGAATATTTCATGCTAATGATGCATATGTATTTTTGAGAGTACATCTGGTAATGTTTTGGCAAATATTTATTTCTTCTTTAAGGGTCTCTTACGCATATCTCTTCACAACTTTACAGTCAGTGTCATTACACTTGTAGCTTGGAATTGGTCGTTGTGGGAATGTCAAATATAATAAATCTGGGCTCCATTGTCTTCTCCTACCTCCCCACCAAAACCAGTTTACTAGCACATCATTACATAAACTGGGTTCTATTTAATGTGGGACCTCACATTATTATTTCTCTTTTAGAAAAAAAGCCCTTTTTTAGCTATATCTAAAAAATAAGATTTTAAAATATTAAATTCCTATGGGTATTACAGATTAAAAAATGAAGTTTTCTGAAAACAGAGCTATAGTACTAAATTCTACTTTCAACAATTATAATTTTATATTTATAAGTGTCTTGTAAGTGAACTAACTTTAGAAACAGTATATTTTTAATATGAAAAACTTTTCTAAAACCAGAAACTTTCATTCATGTGTACTGTCATTCACTCATTTAAATAAATGTAAGTGTTTATTATGTAAAAGAAAAAATAAATAACATTTTAAAATTAATATTTAGCTTTTAAGCAAATAAAATATTTAAGGTAAAACAATGTCAAATTCCACCTTATGTCAAAAAAACAACCTAAGATACCACATCTTATCCCCCAGTTGTCAGCTTCTCTAAAGTTACAAGTTATATTAAAACATATTGTTCAAAAGGACATCTTATGGGTAATATGTACTCTATATTTCATTCCAGAGATTATTTATCATTACACCATTCTTAGTTGGATTTAATTCTTGGCCATAATAAATATTTTATGACTTTTAATGATCTAGCTTATTCTAATGTGTAATAAATGTTGCTTACCAAAAAATGTAAAAGGATAGTTTTAAAGCAAACATAATAATATTGCTTTCTGTGAAGATTAATTGTGGGCAAATTTATGTAGATTCTGTACCACACTTATGGCCATGACGTCATTCTCACTGACAGCAACCCTCCAGACTGTTTTCCAGGCTGTAAGTCTTTCAGGAGCAGAAAGCCAAGTCTTGCTCCTACAGAGCAGGTAGGGTGCTTGAACTTAACCCTCTATGCCACCTGGAATGTTATTTATTCTGATAGTTTTATAGCATAACTCAAACACCTACTCTCCACCACACACTCACACACACAATTAGTCCACTAAAATATATGTTGAATATTTTAAGAAAAGGTTGAAAATATTTTTGTGTTAGTCTGGGTTTGCTAGAGAAACAACTTCAAAGACACTCATATATGTATAGGAAAGAGCTCTACGTACAAGAGCAATTGAGTATTGAGAAAACTTCTGAGCCCAGTCCAGGTCAAGTCCATATGTCCAATATTAACCCATATGTCTGATACCAATCTATAAATTACTCTTCAGACTGACACAACACTTGCAATGATACTAAATGCAGGAAGATCACAGGCCAGTAGGTGGAAAGTCTTGTGAATCCAATGGCAGTGGAAGCATCTCAGCTCTGGCAGGGGTCACCACATGGCTCCACGTGGCTCTAGTGGATACCATGTGTCTTGTCCACAGAAATGTCTCACAGGGAGAGAATCAGTGTCTCACCTCCAGTGAGCTATTTTTCTCCTTATCCCCTCCAAATGAGCTCATCAAGCTGCAACCAGATTGTCAGGCTAAACTCCACCCCTTCACTCTTCAGTCTCAAATTGACAGCAGGTTATATAACTACCCCAATATAGGAAATAATATTTCTTAATAGCATATTTTTAGATATTTAAAGTTAAATATTCTATCTCTAAGTTTTTATTGTGAGATAAGTTTTCACTTATGAAAAAGTGATATGTAGCTGTGATTCTAATTTATTTCATATAAAATAAACATAAATAAACTATAATTTACCAAATTATAAAATAAGATGTAAAAGAAATAGTGATATACAAAATTTAAACTGTATTTCTTGGGAGATAAAATTTCTAGCTCTACGGAATTGCTTGCAAAATTTTAGAAGATATATTTGCATATAAAATATTTTATCTTTTTCTAATTGTGTGAGTTGTTTGTTTTCTGTTGTAGACTGGTCAACTTTAACTCAAGATGGTGACTCAATGTGTGACATTTTGGAAGCCAACCAGACTTGTCTTCTGAGTTACACAAACAATGTATACTTATATCATGGAATTATAAAAATCCTATTTATAGCCAGAAATAATTATTTCTTGACAAAACCTCATGATATTTAAAACACTAGAAAATTTATCATGGCAAAAATAATCATCAGAAATACCAGGTGGAGATCCACAAGCAGGCCCGAAGCCCACAAGCAGCCCAGGGATCCAAAGCAAAACTCCTGTCTTCTCCTGGCTGTAGATACTGAGCTAAGTCACTTCCGACAACATCACAGCTGATGACAGCAGACTGACAAACTGCCAGAGCTCACATCCCTTCCAACCCCAAATATCAGAAATACAGCCAGTGTGACCCCAAACAAACAAAAAATTATGTACCAATTGTTTATAATTTCTCTGTACTGAGTCTCAAGGCAACCAATAAAATACCAGTTACCAAAAAAAAAGAAGAAATACGAGGAGAAAGAATATACCGTATATGCTCGTGTATAAGCCTAGCTTTTCAGCACAAAAATTATGCTAAAAAAGTGGGGTTCAGCTTGTGCACAGGTCAGTGGAACCCCAGCGAGGGACAGCGCCTGTTATCTCGCTGGTGATTGCTGTTTCTCTGCTGTTCATTCAAAGCCCCACTGACACTGCAGGACTTTGAATGTTTGTTTACTCACATCTAACCAATCAGAGCCGTAGTAATTCACTTACATCAGCAGCTGAACTAGTAAGGATGTGTCTGTGGCTGCGCTCAATCTCTCCCCTCTGGTCTTTGTGTTAATTCACTTCCTGCATCCCCCTCCCGCACTTACTCCCCCCACTCCTCCCAGCTAACACCTAGTGGTGGTGGTGTGTGGGGAGGGCATTACCGTGAAAGTTCTTTTTCAAAGTCTTGTTTTTTTATCCTATTAGAAATGGATACTCTTGAACCAAAACAAAAATGCCAGTCATATGATTCTGGTTTCAAAATGAAGGTTGTGTCAAGAGCAGACTAGAGCAATAACAGTATTGCAAGTAGGGAATTCTGTGTTGACGAAAAGCAAGTGAGAGAGTGGTGAAAAATGAAGGCTGACTTGGAACAGATTCCAAAAGCTAAAAAAGCTCATCATAGTTTAATGTCTTTTTATGGGGCTCTAGAGAGTGAATTGCATAAATGGGTTATGGAGTGTCGTCAAAATGGTTACTGCGTAACACGCATGGGATTCTGCATATGTGCTCTACAAATGGCTAAGGATGACAAATATAAAGCACCAGGCATTGAAAAATTTGCTGCATCAGCAGGATGGTGTACCCGCTTCATGATAGGTTTGGCTGACTATGTTTGAGACAAAGAACAAAGATTTCCCAGAAATTGCCACAAGACCTTGATGAAAAAATATGTCATTTCAGTCATTTATTATAAAACAAAGAAGGATTTATAAATATGACCTGGAAGATATTGGGAATATGGATGAAATTGCCATGACTTCTGATCTTCCAAGCAACAGAACTGTGGCAAGTTTAGGAGAAAAAAAAAAACATTTTTCTTAAAACCACAGGAAATGAAAAAAAAAAAAACACTTTTGATCATGTGTGGATAATGGAACTAAGCTGCGTCCTGTCATTATTTTTGTAAAAAGACATTGCCTAAAAAGATCAATTTCCCACCAAGAATTACTTGGCGTGCACATGTTAAAGGGTGGGTGGATGAAGATGGAACAAAAAAGTGGCTGGAAGAAATTTGGAACCGACAACCAGGAGCAGCCTTAAAGAAAAAGCTATTGTTACTTGTTTGGGATACGTTAAGAGCCCACCTATCCTATGACATAAAAAATTGGAAAAATCTAGTAAAGTTACTTTAGCTGTTATTCCAGGTGGGCTTTCATCTGTACTGCAGCCTCTGGATGTATCTTTGAATAAGCCTTTTAAAGATCGTGTGCGAAGGATGTAGCATGAATGGATGTCATCTGGTCAGGCCCAACTAACAAAAGGAGGAAATCTCATGAAGTCTGACATAGAGTTAATAGCAAAGTGTGTTCGAGATGCATGGGAAGACATTCCAGAAGACATGGTGCGATGTGCCTTCCAGAAATGTAGTATTAGTAATGCTATGGATGGCAGTGAAGACTGCGCTTTATATGAAAATGACAGCAGTGATGGTGAGGGCGGCAGTCTCAGTGAGGACAGTGTCTATGATGACCTCACACCAGCTGAAGCTCTGCATTGGGACACGGATGATGATGAGGATTGCAGTTTTGAAGGATTTTAACTCTTTACATTGTAGCTTGGTTGCTGATTGAGCTCAGGGAATAGTACTCTTAAGGTATCGTTGTTGATACCTTCTTGTTTTTGTTGAACCTATTTTCCACTTACACCGCTGGTTTACTAATGTTAAATGACTTATTTATGTTTTATATTTAGAATAAATATTTAAATGCATTACCTCACTGATGTCTCAAAGTTTAGTAATTTTATTTTCATTTGTTTTGATTATTGAAACTCACCAATAGCTTCTGCATTTGCCACCCTAGGCTTATACTTGACTCAATCAGTTTTTCTGGTCTCCCAGGTAATAATTAGGTACCTTGGCTTATACTCAGGTCGGCTTATATTCGAGTATATACGGCATATTACAATGATGGCTGTCAGATGTAGAATTGCACTGTGTTGGAACAGAATGATTGTAGTGAGGTTTTGCACTGGAAGTAGTAACCAATCTATGCCAGGAAATTTGGAAGACAGTTACTTGGTCAACTGACTGGAAGATCTTATTTGCTCCCATTCCAAAGATAAGGCACCCAAGAAAATGAGCAAATTTTAGAACAATATGTAAGTAAAGTTTTGCTGAAGAGCACCCAATAACAGTTGCAGAAGTACATCAACAGGGAGCAGCCCGAGGCTCAGTCTTGATTCACGAGAGGATGTGGAATGGTGGTGTCAGATGGCTCTGGGCTGAAGGCAGAGAAGAGCAGAAAGGTGTGTATCATAACCAACTATTAATAGGCTTGAGAAGAATGCAAATTTCGGAACACTTCCTTATGTTCTGGCAGAGCAAGGATCAAGAAGCCATTGTGTGAACAGAACAAAAGCATAGGGTGTGGTTTAAAACAGGGAAGGTGTGCAACAAGCTTGGCTGTAATTTCTCACCATGCTTTTCAATCTATATATTCAGCAAATAGAGAAACTGCTTTATATGAAAAATAATGCACCATCAGATTGTATGAAGGCTATGAACAAGTAAATAATGTGAGAAGCTGATCTATAGAAATAAGAACACTGCGACGTATTAATTAATGTTCTCTATTTTACATCTCGGCTCTAATATCCATGGCTGTGCCTACACAGAGCTCACAAGATTCAATGATAAATTAAGAAGGTTAACAAGTTGTAAGGCCAGTGAGAAATGCTGAGGGTTGAGTTATCAGGGCATGTTACAAAGCTATTTCAGACTGCTAATGAAAGCCCAAAGGCATACCCTTCTACCGTAAGCCTCGACCCAAAGGCATTCAGATCAAGCTTCTTGGGTTAGCAAACCCAGCTCCCTGAATGAAGTGCCCAGAGGAACCTGAGTCTGTAAGGCAGCCTCCTGCACAAATGTACTGAACTATACTTGTGCCAGGGGCTGGGAAGTCCACCACTCTGCTCCATGCTGTTTCCACTGCTCCTGTGATGTCACAGTTAGCTCTCTTCTGGATCCAGGAGGTTCACCGCACAGGAATCCCAGGCCCAACACTCCTCTTGACATGCTCCACTCCTGGTTCCTGCTCGTGGTAAGACTCTTCCTCTTGCTTTCCAGAGGAAAGGATTCATTTTATACACAGTGGAATGTCATTCCAGGGTATCTTGTTCACAATTGCTCACAGGCAAATCCTATCTTCCCATAATCTTACCAAATTCATGCAGGATGAAAAGTCATTTGGTGGGATTTATAGACTTTCTAGTTATGTACACTTTGGATTCATGAGTCACATTAAATTATTCATTATTCCTGCACAATGGTTTGATATGCATTTTTACCATGTTTAACCACCTCATCATTTCTATCAAAACACTGCTATGATAGTCAGGTTGATTTTTTGTGTTGTGTGTGTGTGTTGTTGTTGTTGTTGTTGTTATTTTTGCCAACGTGCACTTGTAAGAAGATATGGGTGACGTTCAGCCTGTCAATTAGGTTGCAACTTGATGACCTCCTTTGAAGGTGCAGCTGAGATACATGGTTCTCTGGAGGATGATCCCTCTTGCTTCTCTGCCTTCACCTTCCGGCCTGCTGACCCTGATGGCTGCCAGAGCCCTGGAGATGTGTCCACCACCATTGGATGCACAAGGCTTTACACCCACCATCCTATGATGTTCCAGTATTCTGCATCATTGCAAGTGGCTTAGTGAGTCTGAAGAGGGACTATTATCAGATGTAAGGACTTGAGCTGGAGTGGGCTGGGAAGTTTTCTTGGTACACAGTTACTTCTTGATATAAAGCTCTTTCTTACACATATATGAGTATCACTGGATTTGTTTTTCTAGTCACACCAGCCTAACACAATTGCCTCACTGAATTATTACACTTTCTTGTACATGATATCCAAATATTATATTTTCTACAGTATGTAAGTGACAGGGCACCTATCAGTCTTGTTTTACATTTGGAACAGAGGAAATGCAAAAAATCAAACCAACATATCTAGATCTATAACTATATTTATCTATAAAGATATATAGGCAAATGCTTTCATGTAGCATTGAAGAATACTTGGTTTGGGGTATGATAGCTATTTTCACCACTGTATAATTATTTTAAGTTTTGAGCAACCTGCTTATTCTTGTCAATACTTTTCATTGCCATAATTAGAGTGTGATAGATACTTTTATGTCAATTATACACACCTGGTTAGGAATGGAGTCAAACCAGTCCATCAAGTTGCAGCCCAATGATTCCTTGATGGCAGAAGAGTGAATGACACTGGGGTGCTGCTTCTACCCTCTTTGCCTTCCTGCCTTCTGTGACTGGGCCAAGAACCATTAAAGCTGATGGAACCTGGCAATATTTCCACTCATTTTGGATCCACATAAACCTGAACCCACTGACCGGTGATCTTCCTACAATCTGTATCATTACATGTGGCTGCATGAGCCTGAAGAAGAATTTATAGACGAGCATTGATTTATGGACCTGAGTGTAACTGGGCAGAGACACTTTCTTGTTATAGAATTACTTCTTGATATAACCTCCTTCTGATACATATGAGTGTCACTAGATTTGTTTCTCTAGTAAACCCAGCCTAACACATGGGAGATAGATACCTATCCAGCAAATAGACACTCAGCAAATGGCAGATTTTATTTGTATGGAAAGAAAGAAATAGTGAGGAGAAGTATGATAAAATCACAGTCGACACTATCCTTTAAATCAGATGAGTGTGTATTTAAACCCTTTCTATTTGCTTACTGTTTCTGAGATCTTAATGTTCTGTGATCAAAGGAGGAGTCATAGATTTAATTAACAGTATTGTTGCAGATCACATCTGATCTCAATTAACTTGTATAGAATCTTTATACCAATTTGTAAGAGAAGTATCACTCCAATATGACAAACAGAACTTTATATGATAACATGCAGAGCACTGTGTGTTAGTCTGGGTAGACTAGAGAAACAAATTCATAAACATTCATATAAGGGAGAGGTTTATATACAAAAGGAACTGAACATTGAGAAAATATCCCAACCCAGTCCAGTCCAAGGTCACAAATCTGATATTAGCCCATGTGTTCGACAGTAATCTATAAAGTCCTCTTGAGACTCACAAAACACAAGAAATGATGCTAAATGTAGAAGATCACAGGCCAGTGGGTAGAAAATCTTTGGTGGTAGAAACATCTCAGCACTGGCAGGGGTGTCTACGTGGCCATTCTTGTTCCCAGGGCTGCATCTGGGTTGGTCCTTGTGGCTTTTCCCCAGGAATGCCTCGCAGGAAGTCAGCCTTGCCAGTAGAGAGTCTCCAAGGGGGTGAACTGTGAGAGATGGTGTCTCCTGACTCCAATAAGGAATTACCAGATTTCCCAGAATTCTCAGGAGAAGACCATGCCCACACAGAAGTCACATTGGCTATCTCCAGATTGACAGCCTAGACTCCACCCCTACAATCTTAACTCTTAAATTGACACCAGATTAGGTGACTAGCACACACTCTATCTGTACTTTATCCACCATGTCCAGATTGTTTTTTATCCTTTCATTACTTTAAGGTTTACTAAAGGACAATAAAAGTCAAAGTCTGTGAACTGGTTAGTTTCAAAATACCGCAGAAATGTGTGTGGCAACTGTTAAAAATGAAGAATCTTTGTTATTCATTGGTTATATTTTCATTTTCTATTTGTTATTGAATCAAAGTAAATCCTAAAACAAGTGTTAATGAAGAATGCTGTGTGTACCCTATAAACAAGCATGGCATAAAGTTTTGCACTTATCTGTAAAAGACATTTGTACTTGACCTCACTCATGGTTACGGGACACTAAGCTTCTTTGCTATCATTTGGGGATAGTGAAACACCATGATGAATACAGTCAACATCACTCAATATGAAAATTGTGAAAATGTCAACCATGTTATTGTACATATACTAACACAATAAAATCGCAATTAAAAATGTCCATAATCCATAAATCAATTTTTATAATCCCTCCCAAATTAAAACAAAACTTACTTGAAATAGATAAGCTCAGGCCACTTCATTTTTTAATTGACCCAAAGGCTAAGCAAAACTGTCCCAAAAGTCCTTCCCTGGGAAGCCATCCTGACCTCTGAAGGCCTTTGTTTCGCCTAAGGCAACCTGTGTTTTTCCATCACAATGGAATGCTGGCCTGTAATTGCCCTTAGGAAAACTCTTGTTTAAATTATTCCTTTGCATTTCATAAGTACCATAAATACTGTATATACTTGAGCAGTAGCCAACCCTAACATAAGCCGAGGCACCTAATTTTATCACAAAGCCTGTGAAACCTTATTGCTTATTGACTCAAGTATAAGCCTAGAGAGGGAAATGCAGCAGCTACTGTTAAATTTCAAAATAAAAAATAGATATCAATAAATTACATTAATTGAGGCATCAGTAGGTGAAATGTTTTTTTGAATATTTATTTCAAAGGAAAACAGTAAACTAGCTCTGTAAGTTGAAAAGAGGTTCAACCAAAACAATATGGTATCAACAATAAGTATACGTGCTATATTACTGCATTACTACATACATTGCCTTACCACATGTACACAATGCAGCTTGTATCGTTTGTGGCCTAGCGCAGGCTGATGATATTCCAGAATGCAATGACATGACTTTTCATAGTGCAGCCTGTGTGAGGGCTCATCATATACCTGGTGTGTTGTGCATGCACTGTGTTACCGCATATGCCGAGTTACTGCATGCGCAGCATTAACACGTATGTATGGGGAGTGCTAACACGATACCTGCAGTAACACAGTTCATACACAACACAGCGTGTGTATGATGAGCCCTAACACAGACTGCTCTGTGCAAGCATAGTCAACTCTGGGTCTAGGCAGGGGTTAATAAGAAAATAAAATAATGAAACGTAGCCGACTAAGTTCTGTAAGTATACATGCTGTATATCCAAGACCAAGATATACCGGTACTTGTATTCAGCAATGCTTGGGCAGATCAAGGGGCGTGACCAAGCACAGGTAAGACTGTAGAGGCTACATCATTGGTCACAGCCCTGGAGAAGAGCGGGAGAAGAAGCGCGGCTGTATCAACATTCATCTGACAAGGATGCGGTGCGCCCCAGGTACCAGCACACAGAAGCGGGCAGGTTTTTGCCCAGTACTGCACGGACAACACAGAGGCTGCTGGTGTGCAGGAGAAAAGAGCGGTGACATCAGCAGTCATCGGACCACTGCAGAGGCTGCAAGCGCCCGCAGATGAGCGGGAGACACAGGAGAACTCCCGCACTGCACCGGAGAACAAGTGAGTGGGACTCTCACTCGAGTACATAAGGTATGTCGTTCTCCCCAGGACAGGAATTTTTATTTTTCCCTTGCCAAGGAGGCTCACTACAGATGAGCTTGAGGGATGGATCATAAAACAAGGCAACTAAGACTTTATCTAAATCTACTTTATTTTTACTTCTGTCAATATCGCCCAATAATGATATATGAATTTTACCTTGTTTTTTTTCTGCTTCCTGTATCCCGCCTGTTTCCTAAATGATATAAAAGACACGGCCAATGGAACATCAGCGCTGCAACAGGGTGGACCGTTGCTTTTAAAACGCCCCTCTGCTTCCGGAGAAACCTGGTAGAATAATGACTTCGCATACGGTGCTTCGACTTGTATTTTGTAGTGATCTTCATTTACACGAACCCACGACACACCCAAAATTTATTTGTAAACAGTAGACCACCTCGGGTTCATAAAAATAAAAAGAATATGCTTAAGTAGAGAGCCATCTAATCTTCTTTTGGTTCACATAGCAAGTAAAACAATGGTGCAATGGATATGAGGCAAAAACCTGTGTGTGATCCATCAAGAAAACAAAAACAAAAACCACAGGTCTCTCTGCTCACAATATGAATGATGAAATAGGTTCATCCAAGGGGCAGGCCCAGAACAAGGAGATCCGTGCAGTCGGCTCAATTAGAGGGGTAGTGACCACACAGTATAGGATCGACCGGGGCTTCAGAGCGTTGTTCTTGCAGCTGCTGTGAGTTGACAGGGTCTCACTGACACCCAACATCAATGAGCTTTTCATTTTCCAAATGTTTATTAAGTTTATGTTGACACTAGTAATAAGTACTGCCACATTTGTTTTCAATTTAAATAAAAACATTTGATGAAGTTATGATTCATTATACAGCAACAATAAAAATGTATTCTCTTATTTTCTACCTTTTTTCAAGTTGAGTGACATTTGTGATAGTGGACAGATAAGCCCAAATCTCATTGAGTCATAAAACAACTCTTTCCCTACTTGCTGGAGGAGCTGCCAGAAGGAAGTTCCCCGAAGGCAACCTTCTTTGGGAGTTGTTTCTGTCAAAGAGAGTCCCCATTCTCAAGGTCAAACTCCCTTCCTGAAGGAGAAACATTCAAGGTAGTGCATTGTAATTGATAGCTACTTGAGGTTTCCAGATGTATACAATGGGATCGAGGGCAGGAAACAGGAAGACGGCTGATGTATTTTGTTAGATAGCTGCAAACATGTGGGAATATATAAAATCTAAGGCATCTTTCAGGTATTAAAATAATAATAATAAACTAAATCACAGGATTATATTTCGATGAGAGAAAAGAGTGACAGGTTGAATACTTTTACTTTTGATACCATCATTTGATGGAATTTAATTCTGTAGAGCTTGCTCAGCAATTCTATGAGTATTCTTATATCTTCTCATTTAATCCATAAAACAACACTATCAAGTGCGCTTTCTTGTAATTACACACTTAAGGAAAGTGAATAAATTAACTCTGTCTTACAGCTAGTAAATATGAGTGCCTAATTTTAACCTTAGTCATTCCAGATGCTGAAGTTTGTATTTTTTTTAACAATCCAGGAGTCTTCAAAAAATTATGAGTTGGGCTACTAACCCCTAGGTCCACAATTCTAACCTACCAGCTGTTCTGTAGGAGAAAGATGAGGCTCTCTGCTCCTCAGATTTACAGTCTAGGAAACCCAAAGAGAGAGTTCTACTCTGTCCTATAACATCATTATGAAAAAAAAAAACATCATTATGGGTCAGAATCATTAGTGGGTTATGTCACTGAAGAAACTGGTATTTCTAGTTATATGTAAATAAGTCATAATTAACTGCCTTTATGCATGAACACTGAATCGTATAAGAAATATTATGCAGGATTTGTAATGAATTATATTTTAATTTTCAGTTCCTTCTTTTCAAGAGTACATTTTACTTACTACTTGATGATAGTTCCATGTGTGTTCAGCAGGGTTCTCTAGAGAAACAGAACCAGGACACTTATGTGCATACATACATAAGAGGTCAGGTTTATACAGTAAGAAAAAAATATAACAGCTAATTAGTCCACACAGCATTTCAGAGAGTTCAATTCAACTCACTTCCAAGAAGCAGTTGATATACTGGAAATTCTTAAACTCACGTGGGCTTCTGGGTCCAAGGTCAAGGAAGCAGACAGCAGAGTCCTCAGGAAAGGCAAGCGAGTCTGCCCGCAGGCAGCAAAGAACAGGGTGGGTCACCAACAGTAACTAGCTCCGGAATTTAGCAAAGGGGGCCAGGCTGGTATATTAAATGCAAGAAATGCAAAGTGACAGGATCTACCAATCTCCAGCTCAAGCAATGTATGCACCAGCAGCGTGGCAAAGCAGTTGTTGTACAAGGCTCAAGCATCAACATCATGATCCACAGGTTGGCTTGGCCCACAGATAGTGTAGCTAACAGGTTGAGGCAGAGAACTAGCTAAAGCAGTAACACGCTCCAGCATGCTCTGATCACCAGAAAGCAAGAGAGAGGGGTGACAGGACTTGTCGAGCCATTTATCTCTTTGGCCTCCAAACTACAACCTGATTAATCCCACATGCTTCTATTGGCTAGGTTGGCACTATAAACCTAACTATCACTCTATATTAATTCCACACATCTGTACTTCCTGAAATCACCAGTTACATTTGCTACAATCTGGACTATCTGCTATTTTACATATAATTGAACTTTTACTACTACAAAAGTAGTTTTCAATATTTGAGGAAAATGTATTTCATTAATAAGTAGCATTATCTGCTCATAGATGATTTAATAAAAACTGAATATCTTTGAAAACCATCCTTCATATGATAAACCATCTCGTAGTGTAATTTTATATTGATTTCCCAGAAATAGTTTATATTGATGACAGATGTTATTCTAAGCTTAATTTATAGAGTATTTTCAATATTTTGAAAAGTAAATATAAGCCTATATACTAATGAGAAAAATGAGGTCCAGAATTCATTTTGTTTGTTTAAGAGCAAATTGGAAATAATTCATCTTTTTTTGTGCATGTATTGATATGTTAGTTCTTTGTGCAAACATTTTTGAGATACCTTAAAGACAAACTTCATTAACTAAAAAGTTAAATATAAATTGAAGTAGTATTTCAGTGGAGAGAGAAATGCTATAGTTTCTGAATTTCACATTGGGCTTTGATCATCTCAGAGGAAAGAGAAAATAAAAAGAGCATCCCATCATTTATGTAGGTATTTTGATCATAAAGCAGGCACCACTCCAGTGTTATAGGAAATATGAAACTTATTTTTTAGAAACAATAAAGTACTGTCAAAAATGCCACAGAGTCCTATATATAGTGAACACTGAAGTAATAAATGATATCTTATAAAACACAGCATCATAGTAACTAAAGTGCCAAATATTGTTATTCTGTATTGCTAAATCCCTTGGTAAATCTGAGAATGATAGAAATATACTACACCTTAATCAAGGTGGAATTGTGAGGAATTAAATTAATGTGGCCTAACTCGTTTCAAAAATAAAATGTAAACATTGTGAGCCTCTTAGGTAATCTTTCCTCTTTCTTAAGTATCAATTCTCTCATTCAGGATGGATAAGAATAGTTTAACCACCCGCGGTTCCAGTTAATGACTGGAGTGTTGGTATTCTGTATGGTTGATAAGTGTAAACACACATGCTTTAGAAACCAGATGAGCACATGGCAAACTTGGCAGGAGGCACTTGCTCAGAATTCTCGACTGAGTGGAAAACTACTCCACTCTCTCTCTCTCTCTCTCAGAGAGTGAAACAAGAATTGTAATTGGAAGACTCTTTTGAAAAGATTTAGGGATCTGCTTTTGAAAGGTGAGCGCCATCAAAATCCAGTGGCACAACAGTGGTGCTCTGCAACCCACAGGGTCCCTGTGAGTGGGAAATGATTCCACAGCAATGGGTGTGGATTTTGTTAGTCACCCACAATGCTTTGTGTCAGGCTGAGTGTTATATAACTGCCAAGCCATTTGTCATGTAAGCTCAAAAAGCACAGAGTTTGTTTTTACTGCTGTATCCCAGGGCCTAGAAGAATGTTTGACATTTATGAATTGGTGAGTAAATATTAATAGAGTGAATGAATAACTTTCTGATCTTCTCATTTTATCTTAGTTTTTGAAAAAAATAAATCAATGTTAGTGGATAACCAATACTTTGTTACCCTTTTGTACACTTATGAAATCTAACGCATACCGTAATTATTAAACAAAATAAGTATTTGCATTTTTGAGTGAAAATTACTATAATGGGTTTATATCTTCAAAGAAATTCACAAGTTAATGTAAGGTAGATGATACACATGAACCCAAATTCAGTAGGCTTTAATTCTAAGCTATATTCATAAAAGTATGACTTCATAAAAGATACTGCAATTTAATGGATGCAAGTTTTGATATAACAATGGAACTTCTAAGAGAGTCAGTTTTCAAGAAAGTTGTTTAGATGATAAGATAAGTATGTAGAATATATTAAATCATTGAGAATCTAGATGAGATATAGCTGCAAGTAACAGAGTAGAATAAAAAGAAAATAAAATTCTTCTAAACTAAAGTATTCCTGTGTAACTAATTGTTTTGTTTATGTGGTCTTTATTTTAAGCTCAAATAATATTAATTCTAATAAATGAAATAAGCTGTAACTAAGTTCTTTTGGAAGAGTACAGACTGGAGAGGAACGGCACATTGGAGTCGGTGAGACAAATGCTTGGGGAAAACAAGAAGTCCAAAATTAAGGCAGTGACAGTGGAAATGGAAAATTAGAGGACATAAATGAAAGACGATTCTAAATAATTGGAATAAGTGATTGGATTGAGTAATGGACAAAGTAGCTAACATTTTCTTCCATGACTAAACTACTGTGGGCTAAGAATCAGCATGCATCCAAGTATAGCCATGAGTCCAATTCTTATCTTCTCTAAGCTCATCACTAACTGCCCCAGAGCAACCTCTTTTTCCCTTCCCTCTCTTTCCCTCCCTTCTCCTTCTCTCCCTTCCCCTCCCCTTTGTGCTTAGGGTTCTCTCTCTCTCTCTCTCTCTCTCTCTCTCTCTCTCTCTCTCTCTCTCTCTCTCTCTCTCTCTCTCTCTCTGTCTGACATTAGTGACCAGAAATGTCAGAACTCACAAGTGGGAAGGTTTCCATTTCGCAGACATGAAAATAATCGCTATCACTTGTTTATCTAAGTGTCTTATAGACTAACACTAATGTGATAGCTTGTGTGTGTGTCAACACGGCTCCCATAGGAACATGTGGGTGGAGTGTAGCCAGTCACTCAGGTTGCAGCTTGATTGGAGAGCAACCAAGATAAATGACTCACTGGAGGTCGCTCCCCTGCTTTCACTTTCCAATAGAGATGCCACAAGGAGCCACTCATAGGCATGCAAGAGCCCTGAGATGCTTCTGCTGCCATTGGACCCACAAGGCTTTTCACACACTGGCCTGTGATATTTTTGCACTGTGCATCAGTGCATGTGCTGTGTGAGACTCCTGAAGGGGGATTTATGAAATAGTATCAGACATATAGAGTAGTATCATACTTGTGGTAGTTCCATAATCTCATGTCAACTTCAGGGTATTAAAGTAAGGGATGGAGTTTAGCCTGTCAATGACGTTGCAGCTACATTGGAGATTAATGGCTTTCTGAGGCCAGCCTCCTTCTCTCTTTCTCCCTGGAGGCAAAC
Source organism: Tenrec ecaudatus (assembly GCF_050624435.1). Taxonomy (NCBI): domain Eukaryota; kingdom Metazoa; phylum Chordata; class Mammalia; order Afrosoricida; family Tenrecidae; genus Tenrec; species Tenrec ecaudatus. Next base: position 139,192,003 of record NC_134540.1, on the reverse strand, counting down.
CACACCCTCTCGCTCTTCTTCACCTTCCTGCTGTTGAGACAATCATAGAGCTGCAGGTGCCATGTGGTACCCATGCCAGAGTTGAGATGCCTCCACTGACATTGGATCTACAAGACTTTTCACCCACTGGCCTGTGATCTTGCCTTCAACATCATTGCTTGTAACTGAGTGAGTCCGAAGAGGGACTTATGGACTAGTATCGAACTTATGGACTTGATTTGGACTGGGCTGGATGTTTTCTTAATATTGAGTTACACCTCGATCTAAAGCCCTTCCTTTCACATATATGTCACTGGATTTCTCTAGTCACTCCGGTCTAACACAGACTTATGGACTTGATCTGGACTGGGCTGGGCTGTTTGCTTAATATATGATTATTACTTGATATAAAACTCTGACACTATGTGACTACCCCTGAATTAGCTTCTCTAGTCAACCCGGACAAACACAACTGATTTTACAATGTTCCCTAAAATGTTTATTCAGTGAGTTCTTAAATTATCTGCCAAGTTAGATATTTAAAAACAAATTTAAAACATACAATTATAGGAAACATGTTTATAGATAGCAATGCCACTCCTTATTTTCCCACCACACTGGCTCATGCTTCAATTTCCCAGTGTTATATCAAAAAAGCTATGTTGTGGAGCCAGAAAGACATATTATTCTTGGATCTGGACAATTGATACCTGTATCTCAGCAGGAAACAAACAAAAATAACATAAAAACATTCCCTGTAGCAACTCCATACTTTCTTATAATTAACGTAATGCAAGGATACCTACTCTGAATGATTGCTGTGGGGATTTTATAAGACATAAATTATGCAGTTAGCATAGTGTCTGCTCTCCAGATGGTTATGCAATATCCACCCTGGTTGCCCTTGCTTTTTCCCCTACTCTTGCTGGCAAATTGGAAAAATGAACTATGCAGAATGCTACCTTACAAAATGCAGCTTCAGGGTTAGCAGCAGAAAGACTGACTGAGAAACTGACCTATGCCATATCCGAATAAATTATGTTTGAATACATCGTGCATCTTCATTAGTGGTTTCTTCTGTGTCAAAGTACAAATACATACATTATATTAAAATAAAGGAAGAGTTGGCACAGCTAACTGTGATACTATTTAAGGACCAATAAAGTTTCCCCTTCATATCAGTCCCCTATGGAGATGAGAAACTTGATTTTGAGATTAAGGGGTAAATAGAAATAACTCAAAAATGTAATGTAAACGTAACGTATTATTGCTGTAAAACAGGCAAAAGAAAGTTTTAATATGTTTATTTTACAAGAAGCCATGTGTTAGGTACACAATCTGTTGTCAATTTGAGACTTAAGAGTAAAGCTGTGGCATTTAGCCTGTCAATCAGGTCACAGCTTGAAGATCTCATTTGGAAGTGCTAAGGAGTTAAATAGCTCCCTGTAGGCAGGAGACAGATCCACTCCCTGCTAGACATGCTTGCTAACAGGACACATGGAGACACACCAGAACCATGGAGCCGAAGGAGCCAGCTGGAGACCCTTGCAAGTGCTGAGATGCCTCTACCGCCACTGGATCCACAAGACTTTGCACCCACTGGCCTGTGAGCTTCCTGCATTCGGTGTCACTGCATGTGTTGCATGAGTCTGAAGAGGAATTTATAGATTGATACTGGACATATGGGCTAATATCGGATGTATGGACTTGGTCTGGACTGGGCTGGGTTGTTTTCTCAATATTCAGTTGCTCTTGTATATAAACCGCTTTCACATACACAAATGAGTGTCTCCCTGGATTTGTTTCTCTAATCTACCCAGACTAACACAGCCTTAAAAGCTGGATGTCAAAGCAAAGCAATAGGGCTAACCAGTCATGATTGTGAAAGTTAGGCTTTGTGTCAACTTGGCTAGGCTAGGATTCTCAGGGGGTTGGCAGTTAAAGCCAGGTAATACACTCTGATGCGTCCTAACATAATTAAAGAGATCAACACAATAATAGGATCTGCGATAAGCAGACAAACAGTTGTAAAAAGTTTCAGGTGGGAGGCAAATCCTCTACTCAGGTTACAGTTTTAAGGAAATTAAAAGGACATTTCCTAGGATGTGTAGCATCCTATAGAAGTGGATACTGGGGAAAATCTGGCTTGCTTTTACTGGTTCTGGATCTGCATCTGGCACTTTGGTTCTTTGATCTTAAAACAACAGCCTGCCATATTGCTTGCCAATCTTGAGACCCATCAGATTCTTGTCATCTGACATGTTTATGTTGTATTTCTTCATCTCTCCAGTCACATGCCTGCCTTGCTGACCCTGAATTCACCTCTCTGTACTGCCACCAGCTTATGTTCTTCCTGACAATCTCAGGTGCAACAGCCCTTGAAGCTACTCAAGGCAGGAGAATCCTCTGACTAAACATTAACCTATCATAACAACATATCACATCATTGTGATATATATAATCACAGATTCTGTAGAGCACCCTTTCTAAGACAGTGGCATATCGCTCAGGACCTTTGCATTCACAGGGTTTGGGTCTTCTACTGGAAACAGTAAACATGAGACAGTGGATTTAAAACACTGAGGATACACTTTATCTGGAGACAGTACCATGTGTAGTTTGCTAACAGAGAATCAGTTTCTCTGTTACACAGGATGGCTCTGGTGCAGTGATGTTTCTTGGTGTGGCTCTTCGATCCACTGTCTTAGTAACTTCCATGGAATGCCTGGAGAAACAAACAAACAAACAAACACAGAATTAAACAACTCACTGCCATTGAGGATGTGAGATCCCAAAGTGTTGAAGACGTAGTTGTATAAGCATGCTTACTTTCAAGTCCCATGAATTTGATGTATGTGCTAAATGAGCAATCATATTTGAGTTTTCTGTAACTACGAGCATGTTATTAAGTGTTATTTCAAACTGAAAAATATATATAATCCATGTGTGATTTAGTATCTAAAAATTGTTTGAGGCAAGACTTATTTTAATTGAAAATAGGTACTATTTTTAATATTACAGTTTTCATATTCTTTTTTATTAATTGGAATTTAATACATATATCATATCCTTCCATAGTTCAATCACATTCTGTAAAATTTCACAATCGCTACCACACTCAGTTTCCAAACGTTCTTTTTCTACCTAGGCTTCTAGACATTGTCTCTGTATATATTCCTAAATAACTCTCTGAAACACATTAATTCATAAAAGTAACAAAATTTACCTTATTAGAAACACATTCTTTAAAAAAAGAAACACATTCTTTAATATTATTTACTTCATAGAAAAAGAAAGTGATTGTAAACTAAAAATGTCTATTATAAAAAATTAATTTGTCAAACTTTGAATAAATAATACATTGACAATGAATATTTATCTTTACAAGTATTCTGAAATGATTATTTGAAGAGCATGAATTTACCAGATACCCAATAAAGAAGTAAAAATTTCATGTTTTAAAAATAGTTATTTGTGCTAATCCAGGCAAGAAATATATTCTTTATTATAATAAGGGAATTATATTAATAAACACAGCTTTAAAACCATAGCAGAAAAGTGTGATGACTTACGGGTACAGCCATGTGTTTGCCAATTATTTAAGACAAAAGAATGAAATTTGTCAATAATTAATGTCATCACTCCAATGGGCAAAACAAAATGTGTTAAATGCTTAAATTCTACTTTGATATGTAAATTAAAGTGTAAGTTCTGTGACTTGCATGATTCAATTCCATGTTCAATTACCTCAAAGTAAAAATGATTTTGTTCTTATGATAGAGGAAAATTGGATGAGCCTGGCCTTGTGACTTCATCTGTTGGCTATAGAAGGTCAAGGTCTATCAAGAAGCATACTAACCACATGTTTAATGTTCAAGTACAAAAACACTCGGAATGTGTTTTTCAAAGGTGAAAATAAATTTAACTTAAATATAAATGAGGTCTAGATGTAAATTTCTAAGTATTTTGATATACACTGTTGAAATTTTATTGTATTTGTGTGTAATAATATATTTTTAGATGAATAGCTTATAAAATGATATGGGACATGTGCACACAAAACAATAAATGTTTCTTCAATAGTGCCTGTATACAAGTGTTTTAATTTTTTTATTTTAGTATATGTGCTTTTTTCATATTTTCTATTGTTGACTAATTGTTATTCATTTAAAGTTTTTTCTGTTCAGGTGAAACCTCATGGTATGAGTCAGTGACTCCATTTTTGATAGATTCAGAATTGAAATTTTTCTGAATGCCTAACTTTATACCAAGTTAAATCTGTATAAAAGATAAATAAACATGTAAAGGTGTTTTCTATAACTATAGTTTGAAAAGTACTTAAGAAAAAACAATTATGAAAATTTGTGGTTTGTTTTTATTTTTGAATATACAAATGCATTGTATTCATATATTGATGTGGGATAACTATATCCAATGTACATAGATAATGGTACACCCATTAATTTTAAATAGCCATTCATTTCCTTCAAGTTCCATATACTTTTCTCATTTCTTCACAAAATTTCAGCATATACTATTCTATCAAGATTCTCACTTGATGATTTCTATTTTTATTTCTTTGGGGGATAGGGTGATCACAATATAAAAGCCATCTAAAAGAATCCCCACAAAGTATCACTGTTACAGTGTGTATACTGTATGTAAATGTATATCCGCATTTCAGATTGCCTTTCCTGCAGGGCTGTCTTTGTTTCCTGTAAAGGTAAACATGCCCATATATTGGTTAGATATATAGCTTCTCTAATTCTCTTGTGCACACCCATAAAGAAATCAATCTTTAAAACACAGTAGGGCAGTTCTACACAGTCCTGTAGGATCACTATGAGTTGTAATCAATACAATGACTGTGAATTTAAGGTCTGAGTCCTCTTGAGGAACCTCGGTGATTTTGTCATTGAGACCTGTATCCTTTGAACTGCTAACCTTGAGGTCAGCAGTTGGAACTCACAAGCTGTTCTGCTAGAGAAAGATGGAGGCTCTCTGCTTTGATAAATATTTACAGCGTCAGAAACCAGAGTCAGTTCTCTGTACTATAGGGTCCTTGTGAGTGGGAACAGATTCAATGTCAGTTGAGTTTGGTTTTTAAGTTTGGATTTCTCTCTAGAACTTGCACGAATTTGCCTTTCTGCCCTGAACAAACAGAAAACAATTTATGAAATGCATCAATGTACTTCACTTTGTTAAACCTATTTTAAAAGAATAATATTAAGCCTATAATATAGATGGAAGTTTATTCATTTATACTTTGCAAATCAAGGTAATATTTTTACTCAGAGCCAAACTAAACTCCCTATCACCAATTCGATTCTGATTCACCTTGACCCTAGAGGAAGTGGAGAACTGCCCCAGTGGGTTTTGGGAAACTACATACTGCCAGGAGTGGGAAGCACCATTGTTCTTTAGAACCCCTGGTGACCTTGAAATGCTGACCTTGTGGGTAGTTGTCCAACAGAGAAAGATTTATTTTTGGAAGACATAGGGAATTTTATTGAGAAGTTCCTAAAAGGAGACAAACAAACAATACCTTCATGGCCAGAACAGCCAGCCTCAGTATTTCTCGCCTCCCCATCCCAGCAAATAACCTAAAGGGATTTTAAAGGGTCCCTGCACTTACAGGAGATTTTCAGAACTTCTGTTGGGGTAGCAAGGGTTTCTGGGAAATGTAGTCCCAAGATGTTATCATGTTCTGGCCAAATCTCCATTTCCTCTCCATTTTCCCCAAGTCTTATTTCCCCTCTGAGGGATTTCGTACACCTACTTGTAATTCTTTATGGGATCAGGGGTAGAAGTCTCTCCTGCTTGAGCTATTTTCTTCTTATATGGTATAGAATATATCATTAACCTGCCTATAGGAGTAGAAATAGTTTCTAATCTGCTGCACATTTAAAGGGAGAAAGCTCTTTCCGGTAGACATGGTTGAGTTATTCCTAAGCATATCCAGTTCATGGTCTGCAATTGAGGTTTCCTCTGGATGCATTGGGTTTGTTGCTTCAGAAAATTCCACTAACAGTCACACTAAAGGTTGTCCTAGGGAAATAAAATTCTCGGTCAAAATGTGACAAAAAAAGAGGGGGGATGAGTGAATTGACTCCCTATCAATATTATGTCTACCCAAGAACAATATAAGACTAAAAACACATATTACTCACGGTTTTCTCCTCCCTCTATTTATCCCTCAAAGATTCTTCATGTAAATATTACTGTAAGAACAGTCAGGAAGTGGTTGGTAAGTCTGACAGGCTAAAATGAAAGGACAAAGAAAGAGAACTCTTCTTTGAATACATTTTTTAGCCCTGAGGACACATTTAGACCACATTTGCTAATTTGAGTGTGTGTGTGTGTGTGTGTGTGTGTTTCTTTAAACACACCATTATCCCCATTTCCTCCCTAGGATTTGTAGCTCAGTGGCTGGAAGTATGTGTGTAGATCCAGTACTGAAGGTGGCATTTGAACTAACCCAAATCGAATGATGATGGCTCCGTGGGTAGCCTGCAGCTTTCCGAAGAACAAGCACTTACACATTTCTTCCTCTTGATTAGAGGTTGAAGGAAGCACTCTGATAATGAACGTGGACTCCCCCTGGACTTAAGGGAGCAATCAAAGCAGGCTCTTTTAAACTCATGGTGCTGGTTTTTCATTAGGTACCATTCATTAGACTGTCTTCATCAGGAGACTTCATAGTGTTGATCAGAGACATGTTCTTCACCTTGGTTCAAGCCTTCTTTCTCCTCTTCTACATGTGAGGCAGCAGGGAAAGATGAGTGGAATGCAGATTATTATCATTATTATCCCTTGTAAAGTTGACCAGGTTCATGTGCCTTTTCCTAATGGTATAGCTATGTGGTTCATTGTCTAATTTTCCATATGACCACTTCTACCTTCCCTGTATTATTTAATTATGTGCCAAAAGAAATGTTGGCTACAGAACAGACTCTAGCTTGCTGGGTTAGTCAACTGAAGTCCAAAGCTGCTGTGCTCCCACCCTTCGGTAACTTTGTCTGCCATCTGTCCCCCGGTCATTGATACATTTCTCAGAGACTGTCCCAATTTAAGTATAACATAATCAAGCATTAAAGTTCTCAAAAAGGACCAGTTCTACTGTGATTGTTGAACGAAGGGGATTCCTTCTAACTCTCTTTTGACAATGTGAGATGCTACAGTGTCAACTAGTTTCTCCTAATTGTCGCAATATCACCTGCCTGAATTGCAAGGAAGGCTTGGTATCTTGCTACAAATGATCTATCTTCCCTGAAAGGCAGATGAGGATATTATTTTAGTAACTAGGTGTCACATAAGAAATTATTTCACTAGACTCCAAGTGAGATATAAGCAAGGTACAAAAGGGTGATAAGCTACTAGAGGTGGGTACATTATTTAACCTTCATGGCATGATGGTAAAAGTTTGTAAAACTTGAAAGTGGGGGTAGAATTAAATGGTAATTTCAAACAGTGGTTCTGGTGGCAAATCTATCGCTGCATTGTTACCAGTACTTGCTATGGCTTTTGACAAACCAACAGAAGCATTCTTAATTCAACCATCTAGCCCCCTAAAACCAAAAGGTAACTGTAGTTAACATATCTGAGATTAAAAGATTTAACTAGTAGGACATCTTGAAATGATTAGTGATTGATTCAGGAGGGCACCAGAATTCCAGATTCAGTTCGCTTTCTAGTGTGAGCACCAGGTCAAGAATTTGGCCATTTATTAGCTGAGAATGATGCATGTAGGATTTTATGCCTAAATAATTTTGCATCATTTTAGAATTTTTGCACATATTCATTAAGGCAAACATAACCTACAGTGCTCAGCAGACAACTATAAGCAAAATTTATAAACAGAGGTGGCAAATGTATGATAGACTGAAGTTGCCAGAGTCCAACAATTGTAGTTATGGAATATCTGTGTTTCTGTCTACATCAGGTCATTTAGCTTTATTTTTTAAAGAGCATTTCAGCCCCCATAATGTACACGGAGCGGATTTACTGATAAACAGGCAGCAGTCTATACAATCCTTTCTTATGGACAGACTACTCCTTGCTGCTTTCTCAAAATGTACGACTCCTGGACCTATCACCAACTCTTGTAATTTATTTTTTATGACTTACCTAGAACTGAGAAGAATAATGGCAGAGGTCTCCCAGGTCCTCTTTTCTTTCCCTTTACACAAGCCTGCCTGGGGAGACAGTCCCCTCTCCCAAACCTGGTTTTGTATTGGGTAGCATCACACACACACACACACACACACACACACACACACACACCACCCCACCACCACCACCACCACCATCGTTCTGGTCAGACCTAACCTGCCCTGGGGAACTTTCTTCAGTGTGCTCCTTGCAATGGGTAGCTTTACCCTAGTCTAGCACAGGAGCTAAGTACTACTAGATTAGTCTGACTGCCAGAATTCCTGAAGCTGCAGGAAGGAAAGAGTCAGAGAGTAGGGTCACAACTGTCCGTGCTTCCTTCATGGCTTCTGGGATTTATAAAATAGGCCAACTCAGTAAAGATGATTGTTAGGGGGATGGCACATTCTGATAAGATGCGCACTGTAAAATTGTACCATCGATCCATCTGTCCCAAGGTTTATGTGAGAAAATGTCCTGGAAGAAACTCCTATGGCTTACAAACACTGTGACCAAGTTGATTCTGACTTGCATCAACGTCAACGGCACATCCTCCTGGGGACACAGAACTTATTTTTCTCCTTTGAAGCTGCTGGTGGCGCTGAACTGGGAACCATAAGCAGTCAAACTCTTCACTTACTGAGCTGCCAGGGCTCCAGGTTGCTGTCTTTAGAAACGGATGCCCAGTGGGTCCATCTGGGGAAAGCAAACAGCTCAGCATCAGAACTGGCTATGGATGAAATTATAACAAACCCTTCATAAGGTTTTAGTTTATAGAGAACATCTTTTAACTGAAAACAACAGCTCACATAGATAATTTAGGGAAATATTTAATCGATTTCATAGTTTCTATTGAACAATTTCTATTTTGACACTCTTGAATAGGCTGTAATAATGAACCCTGTCACCTTTAGCGTCTTAGGAATTTTTATGTAGTCTGCTTTTTCCAAGTTCTGGATATCAGTCCTTTTTATATTAGTCCAAGAAAAGTTTATTTTTGTAGAAAAAATTGGTTAAATGTCAAAGCAGCTCTGAAAATCAAAAGCTATTGTAGGTGACATATTTTGATTTGGCTATGGTTAACTCATAATAAAATATACACATAAATATATGCATATCCAATACACATATATTGAACATATAAACAACTCAGTAAATATAAAAATATATAAATAAAATATAATGATGTATACATAAGGTATGTATATATATAAAACCACATATATGTGACACACATATATTCAATATATCTATATATGTAAGGTATACATCAGGGTCGTATCCTGTGACCATATTTGTTCAATCTGTATGTTGAGCAACTCATCAGAGAAGCTGGATGGTATGCAGAAGAATGTGGCATCAGGATTGGAGGAAAGTTTATTAACAACCTGGGGTATGCAGATGACACAACCATGCTTGCTCAAAGTGAGGAGGACATAAGCCCTTGCTAATGAAAATCAAGGATTGTGGCCTTCAGTATGGATTAAGACTCAATGTAAGGAAGACCAAAATCCTCATGATAAATAAAGAAAAAGTTCAAGTTGTCAAAGATTTTGTGTTACTTGGATCCACAGCCAATGCTTATGGAGGCAGCAGTCAATAGATTAAATGACATTGAATTAGGTAAGTCTTCTGCACAAGATATTTTTAGAGTACTGAAGAGCAAGTGTGTTATTTTGAGGACAAAGGAGCCCCTGAGCCCAGTCATGGCATTCTCCATTGCATCATATACATGCAAGAGCTGGGCATTGAATAAGGCAGACCTTATAATATGCAATAATCGGTGCATTTGAATTGTGGTGGCGAATACTAATACTGAATGTACCATGGGCTGCTCAAAGGGCATTCCAATCTGTCTGGGAGAAGGAATGCCAGCGTGCTCCTTAGAGGCAAGATGGCAAGTCTTCCTTTTACATACTTTGGACAGTATTGTCAGTCAGGAGAGACCAATCCCAGGATAAGAACATAATTTTTGGTAAAGTGAAAGGGCCATGAACAAGAGGAAGGTCCTTAGTCAGATGGATCGACATGGTGGCAGCCTCTATGTTCAGGCACAGAACAACTGGGAGGCAGGCACAGGACCATGTGTTAGGTAGTCAGAATAGGGACTATGGGGGGTTGTCTCCCCAATGCCTGCACAGGGCCACAACCAAGGGCTTGGAAAGAAATGAGGCACACAAATAAAACACCTACGGAAAAATCTAAACTGAGAATGCGTACAGACTAGAATCACCTAAGCACAGGTGAAACTCAAGCAGGGTGCCCAGCCTCGGCACATGACATCACATAGGTGTGGTTAAACAGAGCCAATAAGATTGGACAGTACCCTCAACCCTGCCCACCTCCCCCCAGCCAGTCGGGGTAAAAGCAGTCTGCAGACAGGTCACCCCCTCTTTCAGGCCTGCTTGGCCAGCAGAGAGTGGGAATCTCTCCCACATGCTGGTGCACACTGCCTGGGCCTTAGGCTGTGAGCTCCTTCTCAGGCCTCCCTCTTGTCCCTGGGATTTCCTGGTTCTACCAGTATGGTTTTGTGCTTTTGTTCCTGTATTCTTTCCATGTGTTTGTTTTTTTTTGTTTTGCATTTAGCCGTGAACTCTTGCATGGTTCCCTCACAGCCTTGTGTGCTTTCTTGAAAGAGCAAGAGCGCTGTGTCCTTTTTGAGGCTGTAATAACTGAAACTTCCCTTTTCCTCATAAAAGACACTTGGGTTACAAACGTGCTTCTGCCGCATGTATCCTTTCAGCTCCGAGAAGCAAGAACGAGAAGGTATCCCAAACCAAAGCCCTAACTCATGAAGTGTTCTGTTCTAACTTGAAAAACTTCAGTGCACCATTCACAAACCAAGACAAAACCCAAAAATGTTAAGTAAAGGTCACATGGTATGTTAAATCAAAGAAAACATTTTAAAACAGAAAACTCTATGCTCACTGCTATTTTTGTTGAAAGAATGATCATCCGTAACATCATATGGTGAGAGATTTGGAGGTCGAAGACCATAAATCATAAACTTTGTAATATACCTCAGCTGTGTTCTTCAATAAACAGGTTAGCCAAACTTGGGCTAAAGCTTGAAACTTGCAGATTCAAATGCAGAGAGGAGTTTTCACATGTTAATTAACCTCTGGAATCTGAAACCTTTTGATGTGCAAATTGTAGGAGGTAATCCTGGATCCCAAAGAAAGAGCCTTGAAAACTAGGAGTTTCCCTTTGTAATCCTCCTGGACTGTTAACAATTGTCAGAGAGCAGCCCTGTTTGGAAAACACTCACACGCTTTATGGTGGCTGTGGGAATATTTTCTCGGGCTCAATCTTATAATAAAATCAGTTGTTCATCTTTCTGCTTCACTTGGAGTGATTATTGATTGGGCCCAATCACTCCGTGGCAGGACTCCACATTTTGGAGGTGACAGATTCATCAGCCGTTTCCAATCTCTGAATCCACCTAGCAAAACGGATTTAATGCCATTGACTTTTTAAGCCACTTTGTTAGGTTTCTCGAGTGGGAAATACCTCCGTTCTTGGCTTCTCATGAGAAAGAATTCACGCCAAAGCCTGGTGTGTGATCCAAGAGAATTTTTTTTTTTATAAAGGATGGAAGAAGTTTCAGATCATACAGTAGCTGAACATGGGCAATCCTCGGGGGACTGCACACCCACACGTGGAAGCCTGAAGCCAGAGAGACTAAGGCAGAAGGACTGGCCAGTTGGGGCCTTCAGCTAGGAGGTGTGTTCAGAGGTATTGGTTGACCCCATTGATTGAATTAAGCCCACCTGCCCTAGTTTGGGCCCACCCAGGTGTATCACCCACTTGACTCAGGGCCCTGAATTGGCAAGTGCCCATTAGACACCTCTGGTCCTTGTTCTACTACCTAACAATGTCATTCTTTTAAACAGCTCTTATAATAACACTTTAAAATTAAATATGAAAATGCTATTTCATAGACCTGCACACAGTTATGTGAACTACCAGTTACAGCAAACATTTGTTAAGTCAGCAAACTTTACATCAGTAAATAACTAAGCTCTTGATCCTAAAATTGATTTCTATATGTACTTTGATTTTCCTTATAATTTTATCAGTCTGATTCATAAGCAGATATATGTTGTAAAATTACATTCGAGCTCCTAAAGAAAGAAAACATCCATACACAATTCATCAGTTATTAGAGCTAAGAATTTCATTTTAATTAATATTTTATTTAGAAGGCCTTTTTATATAACCAATTTAAATAGTGTACTCTTCAGAAGGACCGTCTGCAAAACTTTTTGTTAACATAAGAAGGACGAACCTGAAAAATGTTGCTAAAGTCAAAGGCATTTAAATATGGCGGCTTATTTACTCCCGGGAGAAAGTCCATATTGCTTTTGGATGGTTGCTGTCTTGTCACGATTGATTCACGTGTTGCAGCCTGGTGTTGGCGATTTTGGATAAAGGGCAAGATCACATTTTTCAGAATTTAAAGAAATCCCACTCACCCTTTGATTTTCTAACCAGTGAGACAGTCAGCTAACGCACATTTAAAGCGCTCAAACCCCATGCTCTCTTTTCCATTCAGACCCACACCCTTCTCAATCCAGGGCAAAAGAGCAGGTAGTCCTTCACACTTCAGAAGGAAATGTAACCTGGTTTTGAAGGTCATGACAGGGAAACACGGAAGCCAGCCAGCCTCAGACACAGAAAGAACCATTGTATCCTAACTAGATGTTACCAAGGTCTACCAGGGGGATTTCCCATCCGGAAGATGTACCCGCCCACAAACCCTCTGCCCAAATTCAGAGGAATGAAGAAACTTTCTCAAGAAAAACCCTCTTACCTCTACGATTATGTTACGTTTCTGTGATGGTTTTCCCCCATTCTTGCTTGGGGCAACACAGTCCTAGATAGCCCACACAGTCTCTGGATCCCTTGCAGAGCCGCGTGGAGAGCGCGAAAAACCAGATGGGAAAATGGCTGGAAAACGGAGACTGGGGAGCCTGAACCAAAACAGGAGAGGAGCACGGGGAGAGAGGGAGAGAGGAGAGAGGAGAGAGGAGAAAGGAGAGAGAGAGAGAATATTGCCCTCAATCTCTGTTTTTTATCCCCTCCTGCCTCCTCTTGAGGTAGGGGGAGGGGGCATGGTATTGGCTGTTCTTAGTACCTGAGTTCAGGTACATGAATGACAACACGACATAGGTTGCTGGTTTTTAGTATTCATGCCCAGTTTGACCTTCACCTGCCCTTAGGTAACCTTGGTCTGTGGAGACTCAGCTTTGGATTGTCCCCAGGGGTACCTAATGTGCGCCTGATGGCTTTCAAACCTCTTCATTGTGGCATGACCAGCTCTTTTTTGTTTATAGTGGCATTCAGTGGAGATAAACCCCCTTATCCAGTATCTTCCTACCTATCAGTTACAACTTTCAAATATTCACTTGAAGAGAGCATGTCATTCTTAAAGTATAGATTCTATATTTACATACTATTTTAAAAACAGAATATTCAGGAACTCATTATTCAAGTGTATAAACACACACTTCTGTAAGGTTCCCTTTCAAACAACTGTCCTATAAATTGTGTCCATTTCAATTGAAAATTTGTAATCATCTTTATGCATCTGCCTATTTGCTTCTGACTCAAATGTCATCTCCCAAACATTTTGACTGCTTCTTAGGCAAATTATATTCCTGTTTCAGGACACATCCAAATTGTAAATGTTGTTGTTGTTATTAGGTACCATCAAGTCAGCTCCGTCCCATAGCAATCCTATGCACAGCAGAACAAAAACATCATTTGTACCATCCTCAAAATGGTTGTGGCCTTGAGCTCACTATTGTAGCCACTGTGTCAATCCATCTAATTCAGGGCCTTCCTCTTTGAGTCACATCTCCACTTGACCAACACGGTGTCCTTCCCCAGGGACTGGTCCCTCCTGATAACATGCCCAAACTATGTAAGACAAAATCTTTCCATCTGTACCTCTAAAAAGCACTCTGGCCTTAATTCTGTGGGGGAAAAATTGTTTGTACCTTAGGCAAACAGGTCAGGATCACCACCTTTCATGGCTCAATGCTGTGGAAGAATGCTGAGATCTCATCCTGGGGACCTGATTGAAGTGGCTGCTTGCCCTTTGCCTCATGCTCTCTGGCAAAAGATTCACAATGCAGCCACCTGCAACCTTGTCAGTTTCTTCATGTTCCCAACTCAGTCCTTCCCTCCTATCTGTGTATAACGCTACTGAAGTGTTCTTGCTCCTTTGTATACATACATTCAAAGAATTGTAAATTGTCTTTTTCTATAATCCTGGCATAAGATATAGCCTACATGACAGGGAAAGTTTTTAAGCCTGCCCTTGAAAAAGCTCTGGATCCTGGAGTGTCCTACTGCAGGGATCCCTGTGCCCTAACTTTTGTTGGTCTCATTTGTATATAAGTTATTCCCTGCAGATCATACCCTCTTGAACCTGTTCAATTTGTGAAATAAGAACTGGTCTCTACATTGTTCCAGAACAGATTGTTTTTAAATTTTCATCCTCAGTGGCACTTTCAGTATTCTTCTCCAACACTGCAATCGAAATGCATGGTGTGGGTCTGGGTAGACTACAGGGAAAAATTTCAGGGAGACACTCATATGTGTATGAGAAAAATGTTTATATACAAGAGCAATTGAATATTGAGAAAACATCGCATCCCAGTCCAGATCAAGCCCATACATCCAATATTAGCCCATATGTCCGATATCAAACTATGAAGTCCTCCTCAGACTAGTGAAATACATGCAATGACGCCGAATGCAGGAAGATCACAGGCCAGTGGGGACAATGCTGTGATGCTTCTACCATCAAAGACTTTCTACTTTCTACTACTTTCTATACTATAAGACACTCTACTTGGCTCCGAGGCCCTACAGAAACCCACTCACCTCCACTGCCTAAGTTTTCTACCTTTTTCTGTTATTTCTCTAAACATTTGTCCAAAACACTTTTTTTCATTATTCCAAAATAATGTCCAAAATTGTCCAAAATACATTATTCACACTGTTTCAGCCAGTTGGATGTCTTTTTGTTTGTTTGTTTCACTTATCTGGCCAAATTTGGTCCCTAGGGTGGAAAAGTTCTTATCCCGCATATGTAAGTCACATCCTTCCTTATCTTCTTTCATTTTTTTTTAATTCAAATGACACCATTTCAATGTAAAAGACTCAGGGGTACAAAAGGACACTGAGCTGCACATTGAAGGGTTGATACTCTGGAGGCTCTGATCCAGTCCTCTGGTGGGAAATACCTCCATTTTTGACTTGGCTCCAGAAAGCCTGCTTTGTGATCCAAGTGAGTTTTTGTAAAGAATAGGGGGGGGGGGAGGGGAGAGTGTGAGAGAGAGAGGCTACAGCACGGCTGCACAGAAGGCAAAGGAGCAGCAGAGCAAGAGGGCGGTGGTCTCCAGGTTCAGGTTTCTAAGGCCTTCTGCTGGGAAGCATGGTCCACGGTGCTGGTTGGCCCGCATTGGCTGAATTAAGCCCACCTGGCCTAGATTGCGCTAATCCAGGTGTAACGCCCACTTAGGTGTACTGCCCCGGCTGGGGACTTGAATTGACGCATGCTTGGTGGACATCCTGGTCCCTGCTCTGCGACCTCACAGCTCTATGGGAGAAAAATCTTGACATCTTCAACCAAGAAAACCATAATGGCGCACCAGTGCATTCCTGTCTTGTGGGGCCACTGTTAGTCAAAATTGACACGGTACCTGCAGATAGCCTCTTCAATGACGTGTTCCCATCCCCTTTCCTTGCTTCATTGTTCTTCCTAAATGTATAGCATCTTCTATTGTGCCTTAAGTTTTAATTCTATTTGTTTGTGTTTACTGTTACATTCTTAGTAACTAGTACACTAAAATACAAATCAAAAAGAAGTTATAAACTTGTTAGGAGAATTATAATTAAATACAAATAATAGGTAAAGTATTATCAGACCTCAAAAGAGACGAAAACAACACTCTTGAAGCTCATTAGAATGATTTTTCTCCAAACTGATTAGATCCTGCTGTCACATCTCCTTAGGAGTCCTGAATATTTCAGAATGATTAGTCTTATTTTGCACGGTTGAGCTTATTTATCTGTTCAGGTGCAATGTCTAATGAATAGCAGAGTGTGTCTATGACTATTAATATCCTAATCTCTCAAGCCTGAAATGTTCCCTGATGGTAAATGCAATTTCTGTAGAAATTATTATTTTTGGTCAATTACACTATTTTTTCCCTAAAATTATTAATGATATCAATGTTCATTTTCTTTTCTTTTACATATCTGTACTGTGTAATTAAATAATGTCAAAAATGTTTTAATGCAAGTTTTATTTCAGGAAACAAGCTAGTGTAACTGAGATGACTTAACTGGACATAATGAATAGAAAATTAGCAAGGGTGAATTGAAATGTATCGCTATTTGGAGTCCAATTCTTCCATGCATTGGTTAATTCTAAACAAATATGTTTCAACATCATGGGTTTCAACCACCAACCGACTGCACCATCAGGCCTCCTTTGGGTCTCAGTATGAGGCTTTCAGAACAGATCCGGCCAGAACAGGAACTTTTAAGAGATCTTTTGACCTAATTGAATTCAAGACAGAGAGGTCCGAGCTTTGTAAACACTTGATTCAGCGTGGTTATGTAATTCTCACAATTCTGTGAGGTATTTGTTAATAGTCACATTTGATAGAGAAGAGTATTTGGACTTGTAAAGTCAAGCAATTTTTTGAAAATTTAGCAATCATTGAGTGGCATAGTTTGGATACAAACTTTTCCCATGTTATTCCAAATCATTTAGTCCTATTTTCCCAAGAATTATTTGTTTTAGGAAAAATAGTTTATATTTCATAAATAACAAACAGAAGTGTGATGAAAGCAACTTATTGATTTTTTGTCATTGATAGAATTCTAGGTAGAATTTATAAGATTAGGCACAATTATCCTTCCCATTATACAGACATCAGGGATATAGAAATACAGATCTACCCAGTGGAGAGTTATGTAAATCAATATGTTTTTCAACCCTGCCAACCTGGTTTTAAACTGTGGAATTGAGTATGGCACAGCTATCCCTGAAAGCTTTTTACACAAACGTAACTGCAGTACAATTAAAGAAGCATGTAATAAGTCACTGACTTAGGCATCCCAGTATTAAGCAAGTTAAAGTAAGTCAGCTAATTAAATGTTTTCCACCAGAGGAAAATTTAAGCTTCATGAAAGGGGAAAAATAATTCATGGATTTCCTTTGAAAATTTATGTTTGCTTTGAAAGAAAAGTTTTTAATTACTATTCACAAAATGACAGAAACAAAAATTAAAATATGAAATATCCTTGTTGCATTACTAATGCTATTTTGCAAGACCATTCTTATAGTTGTTATTTTAATAAGGAAAACATCATAAAACATTGAATATAAAGTATAAATATTGTTTTAGAATATTAAGAGTGAAGTTAGGGCTCTGAAATACTTTTAGAAATAACAAAATATAAGTGATCTTCAATGAATTATAAATGTCGTTATCTAATTCAAAACTATTTTATAAATTAAATTGCCTTTACTTTTATGCAAATTCTTCCAACCTATTATAATTAAATAAAAATGTGTTCAAAAATTTAAATCTCTTTAAGGGTGATCAAATATGAAGTGAACATCATCTGACTATTGGTTGTCAATACCAAAAACATATTTATCATGCTATTTATATTGTGTCAGAAATGTGTTCAGATAAGATTAAGAACAAAATGTAATCCTTATTTTCTTCATTTCTCTACTACTTTGTATTTAAATCTTTGTTTTGAATTATTTAAAATCAAGTCATTAATTTTACTTTTTTAATGAAAAAAATTCCCCAAATTTTAAAATACCATTAATGAGTCAAGTTTTAAAGGTAGCCTTTTTCTAATAAGTAGTAGAGATATGTATTTGAGTTGAAAATTATTCAACCAGAAATATTCACATCTTTGATATATTTTGTATTATAATTGTGTTTACTCTTCTCTAATATAGTGATATCATATTTCTTCTACCCATTAGTATATAAATCTCAGGGCAACATGACTCCTATCTGAAGAAATCATGTCATTTACTAAAGAGATCTATGTACATTATATATTTTTTAAAATTTAATGTTTCTATACTTGATATAATACCTCCTAGAAAAGCAAATACTTTTCATTATCAGAAATTCCACACAGCGTTTAAAGAACACATTTTGAAAAGTACCATTTTTTCAACAAATATTTATTAAAAACCTTTTTTAAAAAAAAATTCTCTTTTAAGGGCAATAGCTACCAAAAATAAAAAGACAAAACATTATTTTTTTTTAATATTCAAAATGTTGAAAATATAGCAAAAAAAGGAATTATCTGAAATCGAACATCAAAATAGTTGAAGGGAAGTTGGATAAATTATTCTTAAGACCCCAACCCCCAAAATAGTACCTGAGAACAGGGGTAAAGTCATTGTGGAAGTGACATTTGTACTGGGTCTTGAGAGCTCACTATCTTGTAGCATAAGGAGTATTTCACAAAACTGATGAAGGAGAAGTCATTCATCTGTTGCTAATTTTAATAATGAGAGTCATGTAATTCACCCTGGTTTTAGACTGATAGAACAAGAGTAGTGATAGAATATATAAGTTTTTAAAAGACAGTATTTTTATTCTTATAAAGACAATTTCCTAGCAGTATGCGCACAACACACCTTGCATGCGGAAAGGGCTGACTCCCTGCAGCACTTGCTGAAGAAGACCAACAATTGTGGCTCTGTGGATTACCTCTCCTTGCCAGGAAGAGCAAAATCCTCACCACTGGCCCAAGAGGTGCCATGATAAATGGAGACAAGGTTGCTTCTTCACTTAGAATGATGCTGTTTATTAGCTCAATTGTGAGATTTTTTTTTCATGTTCAGATGTAAACCATAAAGAATTCTGTAGTCTTTTACATTTACCCTAAATGTTTCAAGTCATCTTCATTCTTTATATATATAAATAATTTTATTGGGAGCTTTTACAGATTGTCATAATATTTCCTAGTTCAGCCACATCAAACAGTATTGCACACTTGTTACCACTTCTTCTTCTTGACCTCCTTGATATCAGCTCTGCTTTATCCCCTCCCCAACTCCAAAATCTTATTATTTTAAGTATATATATATGATGCATCTTACATTATCTAATATATCCATTAACTTACAATTCTGTTGTTCACTCCCCTTGAGTTAGGTTATATGATAATCATTGCTATCAGCTCTCCCTTATTCCCCCTACCACCCTTTTTCCCATACTCTCAGGAAACCATTACTCATGTTACTTTTTCTGGGAGGATTAGCTCTGCTGGCTTTCGTGCATTGTATGATCTTATTTTTACCAGGGAACATATGATATGCAACAAAGTTAATAAGGTAGACCTGAAACCACTTTAGTAGGATGAGGGATTATTAAAGAACCAAAAGATAGGTGTTTCATCAGTGCTATATCTCACCCTGAATATATCATCCTTTCCCTTTGGCCCATCTTTAAGGAACTGTCCAATTATCTTACAGGTGGGGTTTGGCCTGGGTCTCCACTATGTCTCCTCTCCTTCACATCAATTTGGTTGCTTATTTTTGACCTTCTGATACCTATTCCCGCTGACACCTCATAATCACATAGGATGGTGTACTTCTTCTATGTAGCTTTGTTGCTTCCCTGCTAGATGCCCACTTGTTTTACTACAAGCCTTTAAGACCTCAGGCGTTATATCTTGTGACCGCCAGACACCATCAGCTTTCTTCACCACATCATTTTGTCTTCAGGTCATGTGTCAGGAGTGTGAGTATCCTACAGTGCCACCATGTTAGAACAAACTGTTCTTGTACTGAAGCCAGATTTAAGTTGAGGTCCAAAGACCATCTGCTACCTTGATATATTTATGTACACATACATATATAAACAAATACACATAAATGTATACATCTTTTCCCCTCACCTTGTGATAAATGCCTCACTGCTTAACTCCTCTTGCCTCTTTCCCTCCTATGCCCCCCCCTCAGAAATCAGCCCTGTTGCTGTCTCCTTGGGATTGCTCATCCTGCCTATGTTTTATAGATATACACCAAAGGGGGAAAAAAGAGAAAGAGAGAGAGAAGGACCATATACATAGAACCAAGTCTAACTAGCACCCTGACTTGGAGTAAACAAACACCTCTCTTAAATGCCACGCAGGGCCTGTGATAATCCATCACTACAAGTCCCTTTTCTTTCAGGGTTCCCTATCCCAGCACCCACTTACCTAACAGCAAATGTATACTCTTAGTTTTCAGCATTTGTGTCTGATGGGCAAGCAATATAAATGTCCCCATTGGTCTTCCTGCAGTGCAGTCAGGGATGGTGTGTTCTAATGCTCCCCCTCTCCCCCTCCTCTGTGGAATTTTCAGCCTTTCACTGTGGCCCCCTGGTGAGTAACCCTGACTCAGTTCAGATGAGGTGCCAAGTGCCACGCCCCCCTCCCCCCAGGGTCAAGAGTGTACAATGGGGATTCCTTAGGGACAGAGGCTTTACTTCCATTACTGGTTGGTGACCCTCTCCTGTTGGTTTGCCCCCATGTGGGTGGGTCAGATCAGCCAAGCTCTTCCAAACTGTGTAGGGTCCTCTTTTATAGCACTGTCATCTAGGTAGGGGACACCTGTCTCCAGTTGAGGCCAGCCCTGCAGCCATCTCTGAGAATAAGCTGCTCCAAGCAGGAACATCACTCTCAAGGACGGGCACCCCGGAATGAGGCCTACTCTTGGTCTTCCTTTCCAGTGGAGATATCAACAATACCCACCCCTTCGGTGGACACGGACCCTGGTCCCCCATTGCCGTCATGTTTCTCCCCCTGCCCCGCGCCACTCTGTGGGCCTAAAAGGCATATGAGAGGGGGAGAAAAGATGACTTTCACCACAGATGCAATCTGCATTTTTTTTTGGGAGGGGATGATGATGTATGTGTCATTTGGTTTGGATTGGCTCCTGCCAGAAGATCTGGTCCTCAGCACAAGAACTGTGTGTTATGTGCATTTTTGCTTTGCCCCATCTGTTGTTTGCCCTTACCTCAGTGTACTCAGGCTGTATTTGGCTAACTTCTGTCAGCATACTATCCTCCAACTTTTTCCACAGCATGAGATGTTTCCTATTTTTAATCCCTATTTTTAAGGGATGCATAGTTTTCCCTTTTGTGTATATACCAGGTATTTTTAATTCATCTGTCTGTTGATGGAAATTTAGGCTGTTTCCTATTTTAGGAAATCCTTAACTGTGCCGTGATGGTCATTGGAATCAGATGCCTGATCACGGTCTGCTCCTTTTTAATTCTGGGTATATGCCCAATAATAGAATTGCTGGGTCATAAGACAAGTCAATTTCTATCTGTTTTAGGTATCATCAAATCGCCTTCCACAGTGGCTCTACATATCTACAAGACCACCAGCAGTGAATGAGAGTTCCTATCTCACTGCACCTTCTCCAATATTTGAACTGGGCTAACTTTGGGGGTGCTAGGTGGTATCTCATGGTTGTTTAAATTAGCATTTCCTGGATGGCTAATGATCAGGAACATCATCTCACATGTTTATTGACCATTAGGGTTTCCTCCTCTATGAATCTTTCTGTCAAGTTTTTTCCCACCTCTTCAGTGGGTAACTTGTTTGTTTGTTTTTTCCTTGTTGTGAGCTTCCAGGATTCTGTAAATTTTAGTCATAAGATCTTTGTCTGTTACGTCGTTGCTAAATATCTTGTTCCAGTCTTTGGGGTCTCTTATAACTCTGTTGCTGAAGTCTTTTGGTGTAAATGTTTTATAATTAGTGTGACCCCCCTCCATCTGTTTTATCTTCCTCTGAGTGTGTATTCTCCCTTGTGTGGCTAGCCCATGTATTCCCTGCACTAAAGTTCTTAGCTTTGTCCCAATTTTTTCATTGATCATCTTGATATATTGGGGTTTTACCTGGAGATCTGTGATGCACATTGAATTTGTCCTTGTGTATGGAGTGAGGTAAGGATCTTGCTTAATTCTTCTGCAGGTTGATATCCAGTTTTCCCAGCACCATTTGCTAAACAGGGCATCTGCTTCCCATTTGATCATGTTGGGGTCTCAGAAGTCCTCCCGTCACTGGACCTCATAGTCCTATAGTTTTGTAATTCTGTCTCATGGTTTCCTTGCCTTCCTGACTTCTTTGGTCTGTCCCCAAATCTGGATCCCCTGGTCTGGGCATCAATTCAGATAGAAATCTAGAACGTGCTCTTGTGGTCCGGGGATTTCCCAATGGCTTTGATGTAGGTGTGGATTTTGTCTTTCAGTATACCATACCCACAAGGACACAGGAGTGTGACTTACTTTACACCCCTATAAAGTCATGATTTAATCTTATTTAATTCTAAGTATAGCAGAGAATGTCCTGCAAAATGAGATTATAGTCATGGACATATAATCCTAGATTATAATGTTATAACGCATCACTTAAGGAATTATGACTAGAAGGGCCATAGTAATTACCTGTCTCAGTTGTCAGTGACAATATTGTAGTTCATATGCTTTATTTCTTTTGATGATGGATACAACATATTTTCTCTTCAATTTGAATACAATTGTGTTCATGTAGAACCTTTTCATAGACCAAATGGCAGTCATCCAAACAGAATAAGGAGAAAAGCTTTTCTCATTCAAACAGAGTTTTCTCCTTTTCCAAAGAGTAAAACTTGGAAATCAGCAAAGATGTATGGCAGGGATCTACCTTATCTACAGTATTTATTCAATTTACATGTTAAGCAAATAATTTAAAAGCTGGACTTGATGAAAACAGATCAGCAGGATTGGAGAGAGATGAATGATTAATATTCAATATGCAGGTGATACCTCCTCGCTTATTGAAAGTAAAGTATTGGAGGTCAAAGACTATAGTCTTTAGTATGGATTACACCTCAACATTACATAAAACAAAACAAAACCCACCTCATATATGGATCAATAAGCAACTGTAGAAAATAGCGTGGATCTCCTCTGGCTTTCCGACTACTGTGAAACACAGAGCAAATATTTCTCCATGGGCCACTTTGATTACTCTATAGTGACAATAACCATTCCTTCCATGTCACTCTACTTCTATGCTCTAGTTGATAATTCATTTCATTGGTTCACATAGAAGTCACAGATAGTACTCATAATTATAGTGGTTTAAGATGAGCAGTGCCTCAACAGGCTGATGAAGCACCGAAAGCATTACTTGTCTATGCCAGGAACTCTGGGAAATAATCAGTTGGCCAACTGACTTACAGAGATACATATTTGCACCCATTCCAAAGAAAAGTGACTCAAATAAGGATCAAACTACACAAAAATATTACTGATACCACATGCCAGTATTTTTTTTCTCCTGAAGATCATCCACCACATGTTTCGGCAGTACGTTGACGAGGAGTTGCCAGAAGTCCAGACCAGATTCAAAAGAGGACATGGAACAAGGGCTATCATTGCTGATGTCAGATGGACCTAGGCTGAAAGCAGAGAATACCAGAAAGAGGTTGACTTGCATTTATTGTCTAGGCCAAGCCATTTGACTGTGTAGAACATTACAAACCATGGATACTCTTGAGAAAAATGAGAATTCTGGAATGTTTCATTGTGCTCCTGAGGAAATTCGACAGGGATCAAGAGGCCATTGTGGGAATCTGAGACAATGAGAATGCTGTTGGATTAAACTCAGGAAAGTTGTGCTACTGGTTGTATCCTCTCACTGTACATATTCAATCTGTAGGCCGTGTAAATAATCAGAGAAGCTGGTGTGTTTGGAGAAGACTGGAGCAGCAGAAGTGGAGGGAAGTTTGTTAATAACCTGTGACATAGGATCTGAAGCTCTTGCTGATGAAGATCAAGGTTTATAACCTTCAGCGCGGATTACAACTCAATATAAAGAAGATCAGACTGCTCACAACTGGACCAATAAATGCCATCATTTTCGATGGAGAAAAGGTTGAAGTGGCGAAGGACTTTATCGATTTGACTCAACAATCTCAGCTCCTGGAAGTAGCTGTCAAGAGATCAAAAGGTGAGTTGCATTAGACAAATCTGCTACAGAAGACCTTTTTAGAATATTGAAAAGCAAGGATGTTACTTTGAGGACTAAGATGTGTCTGGTTGGACGTTGAATAAAGGAGACTGAAGAAGAATCGGTGCATTCAAATTGTGGTGCTGGAAAATATTGAGAGTATCATGGACTTACTGAAAGGACAGGCTGATCTATCTTTGAAGAAGAATGGCTAAAGTAGTCTCCAGAAGCAAGGATGGAGAGACTTCTGCTTATATAATTAGGACATGTGGTCAGGAGGGAGCAGCCCCCAGGGAAGGACCTCACGTTAGGAAAATTAGAGAGCCAGGGAAGGAGTCGAAGGGGATGGATTGACAATCTGTTTGCAATAATTGATTCAGGCCTTCGAACAATTGTGAGCTTAGCAGAGGATGGGGCAATGTGTCCTTCTTTTGTGCATAAGGTTGTTATTGCTAGGAACTGACTTGAAGGCACACAACAACAACAACAATATTTGCAGGTCAGATTTATCAGCCATTCAGTGGGAGTAAGATGAGGCTCTCTGTTCCCATCGAGATTTGTAAACTTGGAACCCTTCCAGGCACAGTTCTACTCTGTGATGCAGGGTCACTATTGGTCGACTAGTGGCTATGAGCTTTTTAATCAGAGAAGTTAATAGGTTACTCAAGTCAGAATCAGTACCCAGTAAGGGTAGAGTCATTCGTCCCTAGCAATACCTCCCCTCAGCCAGAAACGAAGTCCCTTAATCTCTGCCTCTGGGGAACAGGGATTTTCTACTGTCTCCCAGTGATACAATGCTGGCATTGATCCTCTGTTCTGTCTCATGGTTTCCTTGCTTTGGTCTCTGGTCTCAGCCAGATCCACAGTCTTATAACTGGTGGAGGCCTCCATCATTTCAGAATGAAGTCTGAAACATGCTCTTCTCCTGATGGTCTGGGGACTTCATACATAAAGGAATGGCTTTGATGGATGTGTCATTTTTGTCTTTTATCAAGTCACACACACAAGGACACAAAGGGTGTGACTATTTTCACACCCTGTACTAGAATCAGGACTTAATCCCACTCTAATCCTCTCCATTAGCATATCAGTGAACACACCTCTAAGTGGAATTATAGCCACAGGCATGTGGTCCAGAATTAGAATACATAAGTAATTATGGCCAGAAATCCATATTAATTGACTACATTTCAATAGCATCATACTTGGAGAAAATATTAATGTTTTCAAAGATTCTGTTTTATTTGGATCCACAGTCAATACCCAAGAAGTAGCAGTCAAGAAATCAAACGACGTATGAAAGCTTATTGCTACAAACTTATAAAAATCTCACTAAACAGAAATATTAAAACGTAAAGCTCTTGTTTCTTCCTCCAGCTGTATCTGTATATGTCAGGGGTGGCTTTTCCATCTTTTAAACAATTCCCCCAAAGAGCTTGGTGCTCTCCAAATAATGCCAAGTTAAAAATGGCAGTTTCAACATATTTGAAGTACTCATATTGTGTTCCTTTTCAATCATTGTTTGAGTTTGGGGAACAAAAATAAGCTGAGGGGACAGGAATCTGGCTGTAGCCTAGGTGGAGCATGATTTTCCAACAAAAATGTGCATAGGCCAGCCCTGGCTACTTGCCCTGGGCGAATGAACAGCAGAGTTGCTGTGGAATTCCTAGGCACAACTTTCCAGGGCTTTTTAATCAGCTGTGCAATTCCCAATTTTCTAAAATCTTCTTCCTAATATAGCTTCATGATCATCCTGTGTCCTTTGAAAAAGTAGATTAAAATTATCCATTGAAATCCCAAGAAACAATTGCAATACCCTTCTAAGCTGCCCATTCTGCTTTGAACTTAACGGGCCAAGCAAATCCACTCAAAAATCACTATTTTTTATTGGACAGGTTTTTGAAGGCACATTAATGAGACAAATATAGTTCTAAGAGAACTTGCCTGAAGCTATCCACTGATCACAGAG
The DNA here is from genome assembly GCF_050624435.1 of Tenrec ecaudatus. NCBI lineage: Eukaryota > Metazoa > Chordata > Mammalia > Afrosoricida > Tenrecidae > Tenrec > Tenrec ecaudatus. Next base: position 139,165,854 of record NC_134540.1, on the reverse strand, counting down.
TATTGTGTTGAATAAACATGTGCATGTATGAAGGGGAACTCTAGTAGTAATGCTTTTTGTTATACCCTCACAATGCCTTGGGCACGTCTGCTTCAAAAGACCTTTGAAAAGTGTTCAAAAGCAAAGATGTCACTAAGAAAATAAAGGTGGGCTTGATCTGAGCCATGCTATTTTCAATCGTGTCGTATGCATGCAAAAGCTGGACAATTAATCAGAAAAACTAAAGAAGAAATAATGCATTTTTTATGTTGTTGGCACAGAATACTGACTATATCTTGGACCTCAAGAACAAACAGCTCTGGGGGGTAATGAGAAAAACACTGGGTAGGGCTGGACAAAAGCAGTTCACCCAAAGAGAGACAAGGAGGCAGGCTGGTTCTCTCCCCAGAGACTTAAAGGGTTAGAAACACTATGGGGCACATCCACTCAGACCTAGAGGCTCCTTCTGCATAGAAGATGACTTGATGGCAGTGGGTTTGGGACAGAACAATGAAAATTTAGGAATCTGTCTTATAGTGAATAAGGCCGGTATGCTTCTTAGAAGTAAGGATGTCAAGATGTCACCTACATTGGCATATTTTCAGGAGGGCTCAATCCCTGGAGAAGAATGCTTTGGAGAGCATCAGCAAAAACTGAGAAGACTCTCACTAAGATGGGCTGGCACTAAGTAAGGGGTCGCAACAATGGTGCAAATACAACATTGCTGTGAGGGTGAGGTAGGGCTGGGCGATGCTTCCTTATGGTATAGATAGAATGGTTATGAGTTTGGATCAACTTGATGGCATCTAACAAATGAAGAAATGATGATTGTGATGTGCCATTATGCCTGGCAAGCATCGAAATTTAGTGTGAGAAGTTATTCAAAGTTTCCAATTCAGGAAAATAAGAAAAACATGCCTTTTAATAAAAGAAAGAAAACATTTCATAAAATTGTGTGTTTTCATATGTTAAATTATTAATGAATATTAATAGTAAATTAAATTTTAAAACCTAGGTAAATTGTGTGTTTAAGTAAAAGAAATAATATTAATGGAAAAAGAAAGTGAGATTATTGGATGTATCTCCCAAAGAACTGCATATGGGGAAGCAAAAGTGATATTCGTAATTTGCACTAATAAAAAAACTTATTTGGAAAGATTTAATCTTTGTAGAGTGAAAGAATTAAAGAATAATTTCTGAGAATTTTATGATTCTCTGAAATTGGACAGAAAAAATGCGTGCGTATTTGTTGTAAGAAAGTACAACTTTGGAGTCAGAGTTGGGATCGAGTGTGGATGACTGTGAGAGCTAAAGTTGGGAAGGTTGAACTGGTGGGAACAGGGCTGAGAGCCAAAAGGAAAGCAAAATATAAGCCAGAGCTGAAGAGAATGGGAAATGAGCCAGGGCTCTTATGAAAATACTAGAATGGGAGTCTCAGAGAGATGGAAAGGGATGAGAGATGGCACCCAAATGCCTCATTAGTGACTATAAAGGTGTGGGAAAAGAACCACTTATAGTTGTTCGGTCCACATGGGCCTCACTTTTTTTCCAGTATGTAAAACTTAAAAGATGCCTATCACAAAGGTTTTATGTTGTTGTTGTTTTTAATCTTAGGACAGGGTTTGTTTTCAACATATAGTTATAAAAGAAAGGCATATAGTTCAAGCACTCATGATAGCTTTATTTTTCTTAATATTATCATGGTTCGATGTCTATATGGTGGGACAATATGGCATGCACTGCTATGCTAACCACAAGGTCGGAAATTCGAACCCACCAGTGACCCCAAAGGAGAAAAACGAGGCTGCCTAGTCTCTTACAGGCTTGAAGTCTCAGAAACCCAACGGAGCACACCTACTCTGTCCTAATAGGGTCACGGTCAGGGTGAATTTACTCAATGGCAATTAATCTGACTTGGAGTTTTTTTCTGTTTCCACATTGGAAAGTTGCTGAAATTTTGTTTTCTATTCAAGTTCTATTTATGATATGAATGAGACACAACAATTTTTCACTGGGGGTGGAGGGGATGTCGCATTCCTTATCACATAAATAAGGAACACTAAGCTTTGCCGTGGGGTTAGGGTGTTTTTATGGTGCTGTTCTACTCCCACTTCTGCCTTTCCGCAGCCAAAGAATTCACCCCGGGACACCTCGCCAGGAGCCGCGGCTGTCTTCCCACTGGTCCTCTTTCTTTACCACACTGTCACTCCTCACACCCGAGTTTTGGGAATAGCGCTGGGCGCCCGGCCGTCTTTCCCGCTCATGATGTCAGACCTCTCTGACTTGGAGTTTTATGTTAATCTTATTTTACCTTTCTGAATAACAACATTGTTTACCAACGTAAATTATATCTCTGAATCACTTAGTTTACGCAAAAAAGAAATGTAACCTATTTGTTAGGTCAAATTTAATATATAATCTCTTTTATAAAAGGCAAAAATATAATATTTAATCCTACTCCTCATCCTTCCTCATATATAGATTATTTGCAGAGGAAATTAAACATGCCTGAAAAACATCAAAGGCTAGACCAGGTGTTAATTTATATCTATATACTTCACTAAGTTTTGCAGAATGTTGGATTTGAACAATTGTAAGGAGTTGGAAACAACCCAAATTTCCATCAACAGACAATTGGATGGAAAAATTTGGGTACACACATACAAAGGAGTACTATGCATCCCTAAAATGCAGTGATGAACCCAAGAAGCATATCACCACATGGGAAGAATTCGAGGAAATCATGCTAAGTGAATTAAGCCAACGGCAAAAGGATAAGTACAACATGAGTCTGCTGAGGTAAGCTTAAAAAAAAACGCAAAAGGGGCAAAGGGGAAAAAAAACCACTGTATATAAACATTCCTGGGCTGAGTTCCAGGTTGTATGGCAGGGGCCAGACCAAATCCAGGGTTACATATGGTAGCCAACTAAAAAGGGAGGGGGGAGAAAAGGGAGGAAACGGGATAGAAAGGTGTAGCGGGGAAACAGGGCATTAACACACTCAAGGGGAGGGTATTGCTTGTGTCTCCACAGGTAAAGAGGGACCAGACTTTAAATCCAGTGTTACAGGATGTAAATGCAGTGTGCAGGCATGGAGAGGGGAGCCAGTGGTGGGGCCTGAGGGCTCGGCCCCCACACCAGCTATGTGGACCACTGCCCTTCCCTCCAGAAGAATTTACTTCACTGAAGCTGCAGCTAGGGGAGAGGGACATGTCTGATCAGAGCATAGGGGAGAAAATGAAGGGGGAGGAAGAGAGAGTGGAGCACATTCTGGCCCACCAGGCCTGGAGGATGATATCCCTGTGCTCAGCGGACCATATTGCTGATGCCACTATGAGACACGATGTCCCTCACTGATCCATGGCCCTCTATGGGGCAACACTGGAGACTCAGTGTCGCAAATGACCTGGTCTGACCCCACCACACTGAGGCAAAACACCAAGGGCTTGTGGAAGAGCAGCAAGGGGAGCAGAGCAGGGAGGTCCTGAGGGAGTACAAAGGATAGACCTGGGGCCAGAGCATGTCACCCCATCGAACTCAACTGGATGACACTGCTATAAGTCAAGAAACAGACCTTGAACTATTTACAGGTGTTTTCAATTTTTAAATTTATTTATGTATTGTTGTTTGGTCATTGATTTTCTTTGTTTTTTGTCATATTTGTGTTATCTTTTGTTGCTTTGTATTTCTATGCCTTGTTTTTGGGTGCATATTATTATCTCTGCAGGTCTATCTAGATAAGATAGGGTGGATGAACAGTCTGGAGGAGAAAACAATGGGACCAATGGTTCATGGGGGTGGTGTTGACCAACCCAGGGACAAGGGAATAACAAGTGATCCAAAATTAGTGGTAAGGAGGGTTTGAGAGGCCTGGTAGGGATTCAGCAAGGGCAATGTAACCGAGAGAAATTATTGAAACCTAAATGAAGACTAAGCATGATAGTGGGACAAGAGGAAAGTATATGGAAATAGAGGAAAGAACTAGGAGGCAAAAGGCATTTATAGAGGTCTAAATACAGGCATGTACATATGTAAATATATTTATATAGGATGATGGGTAAATAGATTTATGTGTATATATTTATAGGTTTAGTATTAAGACAGTAGATGGACATTGGATGTCCATTCAAGTACTTACTCAGTGCAAGAACATTTCGTTCTATTAAATTGGCATTCCATGATGCACACCTTCCTGACACGATTGCTGAAGACAAAGCGGGTGCATAAGCAAATGTGGTGAAGAAAGCTTTTGGAACCTCACTATCAAAGATATAGTGTCTGGGGTCTTAAAAGCTTGAAGGTAAACAAGTAGCCATCTAGTTCAGAAGCAACAAAGCCCACATGGAAGAAGCACACCAGCTTGTGTGACCACGAGGTGTCAAAGAGATCAGGCAGGTATCAGGCATCAAAGAAGACAAAGTCTGGCTAGACCAGAGGATGTACAGTGGTACAGATAGGAACCAGAAACACAGGGAATCCAGGGTGAATGACCCCTTCAGGACCAGTGGTGTGAGTGGCAATACTGGGAACGTAGAGGGAGGGTGTGTTGGAAAGGGCAAACCGATCACAAGGATCTACATGTGACCTCCTCCCTGGGGGACAGACAACAGAAAAGTGGGTGAAAGGAGACATTGGACAGGGCAAGATATGACAAAATAATAATTTGTAAATTATCATACGTTCACGAGGGAGAGGGGAGTGGGGAGGGAGGGGAAAAATGAGGACCTCATGCCAGGGCCTTAAGTGGAGAGCAAATGTTTTGAAAATGATGAAGGCAATGAATGTACAAATGTGTTTTACACAATTGATGTATGTATGAATTGTGATAAGAGTTGTATGAGCCCCTAATAAAATAGGTAAAAAGAAGAAGAAGAAGAAGAAGAAGAAGTCATAGATTTGTAAATGAGGGGGATTGCAGAGTGGAGACCCAAAGCCCATCTGTAGGCAATGGGACACCCCCTTACTGAAGGGTTGTTGGAAGACTAGCCAGTCAGGGTGCAATATAGCAACAACAAAACATATAACTTTCCTCTAATTCTTAAATGCTTCCTCCGCCCGACTATCATGATTCCAATTCTACCTTAAAAATCCGGCTAGACCAGAGGATATACTACACTGGTACAGATAAGAACCAGAAAGACACAGGGAATCCAGGAAAGATGATCCCTTCAGGATCAGTGGTGAGAGTGGTAATACCCAGGGGTGGAGGGAGGGGGTGGAAATGGGGAACAGATTACACGACGGATCTACATATAACTTCGTCCCTGGGGGACGGACAGCAGAAAAGTGGGTGAGCGGAGATGTTGGACAGTATAAGACATGATAAAATAATAATTCATAAATTATCAAGGCTTCATGAAGGAGGGGGAGTGGGGAGGGAGGGGAAAATGAGGAGCAGATACCAAGAGCTTCAGAGGAGAGCAAATATTTTGTGAATGATGAGGGCAACAAATGTTCAAGTATGCTGGACACAATGGATATATGAATAGATTGTGATAAGAAGTGTTTGAGCCCCAATGAAATGATTATAAAAAGATTACTGAATTAAACACAAGGTATAACATTTTTTTTCTTCTTTTTTTTTCCTCCTTCAAAATCTATGGATCTTTCTAATAGTGAACCTATTTGGAAAATCTGGGTAGAAAATCTGTTGATTACATTTGTTCTAAGAGCCCAACAAGTGACATTAGTAAAGAATATGATTGTCTAGTTAAACATGGTTCAAAAAATAGGTTCAGAAACGTTTATTCTCTCAGGAGGGTTAGATGAGATATGGACATAAGAGAAAGAGAAAAGATTAGACATCGCCGCATGTTACAGAACCCTGGGGGCATAGTGGTTGTACATTAGACTCCTCACTGCAAGGCCAGCAGTGTGAAACAGTCAGCTGCCCTATGAGAGAAAGACAAGACTCCCTATTCCTTTAAAGAGTTACAATCTCAGAAAGCCAAAGAAGTGGTTCTATCCTATTCTATTGGGCTGCTATGAATCAGAATTGACTTGATGCCAGTGAGTTTGATATCTTGGTTTGGAGCCATCACTATTAATCAGACTGACTCATTAACTTGATGGCCATGGCTTGGCTTTGCTTTGTGTTTTAATAGCACAGTGGTTAACCCAAAGTTAGTGGTGTGGGCTCACTAGCTGTTCTATAGATTTTCACAGGAAAAGCATATCATTCTCCGATAGGGTTATCAGGAGGCTGAATCTACTTGACAGCAATTGATTTGATTTGCTTTATGTAGAACTTTACCTGATGTAATTAATTACTTCCTTGGATAATATAGACACTAGACTCCCTTGAATAGAATATATATATATGTGTACACACATATATACATATATATACACATATTTTTTTTCTCTGCAAACTTAACTGTTCAAATAAGGTTTTGATGCAAAAAAGGCCAGTGGTAGGATATCTGTGGATAGACTAGTGTATAGTGTATGTAGATTAAGCAGTAGCTTATGATAGAGAAGTTAGGTGAACTATAGAAAGAGAAAGATGACTAGTGAACAGGAATCCAGTCTAGACAAGTGGGGTATATGGGCCATGTGAGTATCAGTCTCCAGGCCCTGAGACCAGAATTAGATAGTGTCCAGCTCTCACCCCAAACTGCTTTGAATGAAACCACATTAGAAGGCCCGGGATAAAGAGGAAGAGATATGGGGAGCACAATTCAAAGTTATAAAACAGACTATGCTTGCTAGTCTAATAAAGACAGCAGGTGCAGTCCTCAAGTCTATGGTTCTTAGACATGTTTAAAGTCTAGAAAGGTGCTCACCCCAGGCCTCGATTTTCTGCTCACAGTTGAAGTATGCATACCCTTGAGTAATGAATCATCTGGGATCAAAAGGGCAGCGGATGAAATTCAAAAGGATTAGGAGAGAAGGCAGAATTGTAACTGCAAACAGAGGGAGGATCTGGTATAAATGATGATACATGGTGGGAATTGCAATCAATGGGATGAACCAGAATGTGTATATATTATTGAAAGGAAAGCTGATCTCTCTAATCCTTCACCCCATTCACAATAAAATATGTTTGCAAAGCCCCCTAAGCTATTAGCAGTAAAAAATGGCATTTTGCTAGATATGTAAAAATAGAAGCAATTTTAACTTCCTTATAATTGAAGATATTATAAAACATATTTTTTTCTGTAAGAATGACTAGAATAAACTGGATATGTGCTTAACTTCTCTAGAAATTATTAGGAGATAAATGTTCTCTATTTCAGAGGGACCGATATCATAGTGGCAGCTGTTTTAATAAAAAGGAAATGATGAGTAGGTGCATACATCAGGAATGGACATTTACTGGATCACTGTTTTGTTTTGTTTTTCTTTAAAGTAAAAGACAAAAAGGAATCTCTTGTAAAAGGTCAACAAAGAGGAAAAGTGACCCAACATGTTTTCATGAGGCAGCAGAAGCCAAACAGAGCCTGGAGAAAAGATTACTAACTTTCACTTTTATTCTGAATACATGGGAAATCCTTTTTTCATTTTAAGTGGGAAAATAATGTGGCCTACAACTTATAATCACCTGACCATATGGCTACTTGCTGCTAAAGAAATTTAGTAAGCTAGGAAACACATTTTAAAAATAATATAGCATTTTTAACCTAGCTTAACTCCACTTGTAGTACCATTAACAACTGCCGTAAATAAATGCCTTCAGCAAAATTTAGGATACACACAAGTAGTGTGTGTTTGCACACACTCATACACACAAACATCATTTATTTGCCGAATATGTTCCGACTCACATATTTGCCTTAGATCTACTTCTTTTTTTTCTTTTTTCCCCTCTTTACTGGGTTTCAGGGACTGGTCTGTAAACTTTATTTCCTGTCCCATCTTTGAACTAACTTTCAATTAAATTCAATCCCTGGGAGGCCTAAGAAGCAGATTGGAGGTAAAAAGGTAGAGGTAGCCAAAGTCCTTTCTCCCTGGTAATCACTACATCCTTGTTCTAAATTCAAGGCCCCTTTTGTGAAGCCCCGCAAAGCTTTGAAATCCATTAGAAGACACAAACCCCTGATTGCTGGAAACATCAGATCTCCCCACTGGATCTAGAGCGCTGTGGGTGTAGTGTCTTAGGTGCTTCCTCATGTCTGATAGGTATCATCATCTTTGCCTATACAGCTGTTCACAAAAGTTGAAGTTTCTAACATTAAAATCTTTCTATTGAATGGTTGAAGGCACCTTGGGTTAAGCAGTGGCTTCTAACTGCAAGGTCAATGGGTTCCATCCAGCAGCTGCAAGATGAGGCTTTCTTACAATGACCTTGAGAGCCGTGAGGGACAAGCATCCCTTTCCTAGGCGTTACTAGGAGTCAGAGTCACCTTCAGGGTGGTGGGTTTCCTATTTTTTATGAAAATATCTGGCGTGGTGTTTGTTGTCTTAAAGTCTTTAAGCAATGTAGAACGTGTCACTCCATTAAGGTTTCATTCCCTGGTTAACGTCATGTGATAGTATATGTTAATTACTTAACTACTATGCCTATATTCAGTATCATGGTAAAGGAAAATCATTTGCTATGGCTCTGCTTCTCAGTCCTTACAAGGTCCACCCAGTGGCCGAGTGGGAGAATGTAAATATGGTATAGAATACTCTAACTCAGAGATTGGTCCGTTTTGTCACTTTGCTGAGCTAAAAAAATAATGCAGGAAACATCAATAAAGTGTTGAAAGAATGCTATTTTAGAGTAAAGAGAATCCAGAGACAGAAGATTCACCAGAAGAGTTCTCCTGAGATGTCTCTGTGAAGTTCAGCACCAGCAGAGACAAAGTAGCACAGCATGAAAGGATGAGCGGGAGCTGTGGGCTTCCCAGGCTGTGGACTAAACAAAACTACTGTGTCTTTTGGAAGGAGATTAGTCTGCTGAGTGGGGTGCCCTTTAGTAATTTATCAGCATTAAAGGGGATTTGTAACACTTGCCCAATCAGGGCAGAGGCCAAGAAGCCATATAACCGAAAGGCTGATGAACACAGAGAGAGAGATGTGTGCAGGCATGGGACATGGCCAAGAAGAGATAATGTGCACAAAAGCTCTGTGAAGTGGTTACATGGTTTTATATCAACTAGACATGCTACACAATGAATGAGAACTCTGCTCTCCACTTCAGAAGAAGAAGCCACTGAAAAGCTTATACATTGTCAGATACTGAAAGTCTACACAAAGGAAGCAGAACATTGTCAGGGATAACTGCCAAAGGATGGACTCCTCAAGTTTAAGGGCCTTGGAAATGTGAGGGAAGAGGACACTATTTCTTGGAGAGGAGACGATGACCACGGTGATGTGGGTCGGGTATGGCCTGTGATAGTGGAGCATTTGGGATCTTCACGTGATGATGGGGCACAATTCAAAATAAAGAGTAACAGCTGCAAAATCTTCTAATGGCCGGAACTTGGAATGTATGAAGTATGAATTTAGGGAAATTAGAATTGGTCACATATGAAGTGGAATGCATGCAGATCAATATCACAGCCACTGGTATGCTCAAATGGACTGATATTAAATCAGAAAATCATATAATCTTTTATGCCAGAAATAACATAATCAGGAGGAATGAATGGGTTGGCATTCATTGTCAAAAAGGATGTTGCAAAATTTATCATGAAGTATAATGCTGTATTTAGTAGTATTATATCTATCCATCTCCAAGGAAATTCAATCAATACAAGTATTATGCAAACTTATGCACGAACCAGAAAAGCTAGAGATAAAGATATTGGGGAATTCTACCAACAACTTGAATCTCAAATGGATCAAATATGCAATCACGATTCAATAACAAGTATGGGATATTCGAATACAAAGATTGGAAACAATTGTTGGAGAATGTGGGCATGATTATAGAAACAAAGCTATGGTAGAATTTTGCAAAAATTAATTTGTTCATAGTAATGAGCTATTTTCTTTCTCTTTTTTTGAGTTTAAATGCATTTTATTTAGAAAACCTACACGACATGTTTTATTTTTCCTTAAAAATAAAAGCCTCCACTCCAAATAAATCAAGGTCAAAAGTAAATAAAGAGCTCACGATGACATCAGTTCCGTTTGTCTAAGTCCTGCTGTCATGTGGATGAACAGCAGCCGGTTAGGATGAGAGGCATCGGTCGTGAGTTGCCCACTGTGTTAACATGTCTCCATCTCTCAGCCATCCTTAAGGAAGATCATATGTGGGGCCACACCATCTTCACGCTAGTCCAGCAGAGCAACCAGGCCATTGGGATTCATGTTCTCACCAATAAAGAACTGGTCGTTTTTGAAATTTTCAGGATGTTCTTGATTTTTTCTGCAGTCCCTGTCATAAAAGGCTTTACTCTTTCTGGTTTCTGTTCTTCAAGTTTGCCTTTGATTGATTTCATGTCATCTTTGATGTACTTCTTGTAGGCTTCTTTTGCGAAGCTGGTTTCCTGCAAGTGATGGTTCATGACAGTATCAACACCAGTGACCACTGTGCTTTCTGTTGCATCACCATCAGGGCCTTCAGCTGAGACGTTACCCCCAATGAGGGAGTCATCGATGTTACCTTCGGTCCTACTGACCATCTTCCCCTCCACTTCCAGACACAGCCCGTCTGTGATCTCCCGGATCTTGTAGATGTCGAAGAACATCATGGCTGATGAGGTCCCAATAGATGATCATGAAGATGGCTAAGGGAGACAGCGGCGGCGCTAGCTTAGCAGGAGCCCGGGGCTCTGAGAGAGCGTGGAAAGGGCGTAAATACCTATTTTCAACCATGCAAAGACAGCTACTATGCACATGGACTTTTCCAGATGGAATACATAGAAATTAAATTGACTACATCTGTGGGTACACATGATGGAGGAACACAATATCAGCAGCTAAAAGCAGACCAGGGACTGTGGAACAGATTATCAACCACTCATGTGCAAGTTTAGAATAAAGTTGCAGAAAATTAAAGCAAGTTCGCCAGAACCGAATCACTACCTTGCATCTATCCTATCTGAATTTTTAGAATATCTCAGGAACATATTTGACTCATTAAAAGTTGTTCAATCTGTAGGCTGAGCAAATCAGAGAAGCTGGCTTCATGTGTTTTCAGGAGTGAACGGAGGCATATTTACAAGCTGAGATTTGCAGATGACATAAGCTTGCTTGCTAAAAGGGAGGGGGACTTGCAGTTCCACCACTGAGAACTGAGGAAGATCAAAGACTACAGCTTTCAGTGTGAATTACAATTCAATGTAAAGAACACCAAAATCCTCACAACTAGGCCAATAGGTAACATGTTGATTAATGGAGAAAACATTGAATGTATCAACGATTTTGTCTTACTTGGATCCAAAATAAATGTCTACTGAAGTAGTAGTCAAGAGATCAAAAGGCATTGCATGAAGTAAATCTGCTGCACAAGACATCTTTAGAATATTGACTAGCAAGGATGTTACTTTGAAGACTAAGCTGAGACTGACCCAAGCCATGGTATTCTCCATTTCCTCATATGCATGTGAAAGTTTGACATTGAATTGTGGTGCCGGGGAAGAGTATTGAAAGTACCATGATCTGCAAAAAGGAAATAACAATTTCTCCTCCAAGATGTGCTCCTTAGAAACAAGGGTGGCGAAACTTCCTCCATCCTTCGGGCATGTTGTCAGGAGACAGCAGTCTCTGGAGAAGGACATCCTGCTTGGTAAATTAGAGGGGCAGCAAAAGAGATGAAGGCCCTCAAGGAGATACAAGTGCACATTGACTTTCTGCAAGCAAAACTGGGCTCAGCCATAGGAACAATTGTGAGGTTGACATTGTGTCTTCTATTGGGCATTGGTCCGCTATGGGTTGGATTGAACTCATTGGCAGCTAACATCAATAACAGACACTCTTGGCTAGGGGTGGAGTCAAAAGTGTTAATCAAGTGGTAGCTTGGTGATACCTCCCTGGCTCTTATCTGAGAATAAGGGGTCCTGGGAACTGCTTCTCTCTCTCTGTAACTCTGTCTTCCTGACTGCTAGGACTCTGCTTACCTTGGTGGCCCTATGTTGGCCATCCACCACCGAGAGCTGTTGGTTCCCTGCAACTTTCCACTGAGTTGGGGTCCTGACACTCTCTACCTATTGGCCTTTGACCTTCAAACTTCCTGGTTCACCATTATGGCTATGAGATTATGAAGGGGTCTTTATGGTCTAACATTGGACTTATGGATTTTAACTGGACTAGGCTGGGGAGCATTCTTGATATATATCTACTTCTTGATACTAAGTTCTTTCTTATACATAGATGAATGTCACTGGATTTGTTTCTCTAGACAAACCAGCCTAACACAGATTGTATCTTTTTAAAAAAATACTTTTATTGGGGGCTCTTTCATCTCATATCACAATCCATACATTCCTCCAGTGTGTCAAGCACATTTGCACATATGCTGCCATCATCATTTTCGAAGCATTCCCTTGCCACTTGAGCCCCTGATATCAGCTACCCACTTCTTGCCCCTCCCTCCCCAACCCACCCTTTTTCAGGAATCCTTGACAAGTGTTAGATTATTATTTCGATATCTTACATCATCCTCCATTGCTCCTCACCCACATTTCTGTTATTCGTCCCCCTGGCTGGGGGTTCTAGATTGATCTTTATGATCGATTCCGCCTTTCTCTCCTCAGCATCCCCTAATCCTACTGGTATCTCTACTCTCATTGTTAGCCCTGAGGAGTTAATCTATCCTGAATTCACTGTGTTGTGGGCTCTTCTCTGTAGCAGTGTGCACGCTCTGGTCTAACACAGACTGTATCTTTAAGATTTTCTGATTCAAACTTGGTAGTAACCTGTTAATGTCCCTTATGTTGTTGTTTTCAGGTGCCCTTGAATCAGTTCCAATGCATCGTGACCTTTTGCAAGGTCATGCACCATCCTCACAATTGTTCCTATGCCTGAGCCCCTTTTTTTGCAGCCACGATGTTAACTGTCTCCTTGAGGGCCTTCTTCTCCTACCCTGTCCCTTTATTTTACCAACATGATGTCCTTTTCCAGGGACTGATGTCTCCCCAAAACATGCTCAAAGAAGGTAAGAGGAAGTTTCACCACCCTTGCTTCCAAGGAGCACTCAGGTTGTACTTGTGGTGCAAGAGAGAGAGATTTTTGTAGTCCCTGGCACCACAATTCACATGCAGCCATTCTCCTTTGGTCATCCTAATTCAATGTCCAACTTTCACCAGGCACTCTAAGCGAGAAAACTAGGGCTGTCTACTACCACAAATATTGGCAGCGGAGCTCTAGTGGCATAGTGTGCTTCGCAGCGGGCAGCTGACAACAAAGGCTGCAGTTTGAAACCACCGGCCGCTTGGCAGGGAAAGTTGAGGCTTTCAGCGTGTGTAAAGATTTAGTATTGGAAACTGCAAGAACAGTTCTACACTGTACTATACCATCACGACAAATCAGAATCAACTAGATGGCAATGAGGTTTTTTTCATCTTATTGGTTCATCTTCCAGCTGCCTAGTTAATTTTCCTGATTCCTATTCCTTAATTTCTGCAGCCAAATGACTCAGGACAAGCCTCCAGCTTAACATCTGAACTATGGATTTGAATTGTTTCTACTGTCTTATACAACTGTGTAAGTTTGTTCTATATCACTGAGTTTGCTTCTTTAGAGGACCCCGCTTACAAAAGTTACAGCATGCTCTTATACATTTAGGGAAAGTACAACTAGTCTTTATTTTAAGAACAAATGTATTTTCTCCACAGATTCCTCAAGAGGAAAAATATTGCTAATAATAATATAGTAATGTCTGACAACTTTCTGAAACTTAACGTATTTGTACTCAGATCTAGACAATATGCCATTAGGGCTACATGAGGTACTCTAGTGCAGTAAATTCTCACAAGCATGAGGAAACTAGATGCAAGACAAACTTGTCACAGGTTCTTTGTACAAAGTAGTAGGCATATGCCGAAAACTCAGGTCTTATTTACTTCAAAAAAAACATTATAGTAGATTGTATTCTCTACAAAAATACCTACTATTTATTTCCAGACAATTGGCATTTACTACTATTCTGGTAGTAAATTTGGAGGACTAATCAATGTCCTCCAAATAAAAGTTTAAGGTAAAATGACAAAGTGTGTTTTTCAGGGATATCTCTTTTTTTCCCCTCGCAAAACTATTTTATTGGGAGCGAATACAGATATCATATCATTTGATAATTCAATAACATCAAGCACTATTGCACAATTATTACCACAATCGGTTTTAAAACGTTCTCTTCCTTCTTGAACTTGACATCAGCTCCCTTTTACCAGCCCCTCCTGTACCCCTCTGCAGTGTACTCCCCAGAGACTCTTATTCTACTTGCTGACTGCAGGTTCATCAATCCTGGGTTTCATGTACTTAAAAACAGAAAAACATATAACAAAAGTTCAAGAGGGTCACACCAATGACAAAATACTTCTGAGATAAATAATAATATGAATAAACGAAAAACACCAAAATGCAGAAAATATTGAAAACCAGAACAGTCCAATGTACATCAGAGAAGTCAGGTTTCTCCTTTTGATCTTCTGTAATCATCTTTTCAATGTTCCAATACTTTGTCCAGCACCCAGACTCTGCCCATCCCTCTATGATAGGTAAAGGAACTCACCTGAGGCTTATTTCCCCTGTAGATCCCACACATATATCTTGGGCTCCCACTGTCTACATAGTCTTCTTATAAATTAGACTCTGATACTGTTCCCTCCTTTGATATCAGATGATATAATTTGCAATCTTCAGTAAGTGATGTTGATGTGTTTCTTCTATGTGGACTTTGTTGACATTTGACTTAGATGGCTGCTTTCTTGCTTGGAAGCAAGACTTTAAGACCCCAGATGCTATCTTAATTGACGGACTGGTTGTCAACTTGTGGGTCTCGACCCCTTTGGGAGTTGAACGACTCTTTCACAGGGGTCACCTAAGACCATTGGAAAACACATATTTCCAATGGTCTTAGAAACCAAGACACCGCTCCTCTAGCAGTCTCCAGGTGGGGCCTCCCACATGCAGATGTGCCCACATATGAGTACCTGGCGTGAAGACTGTTAGCCAGGCTACACAATGCTTCAAGACAAAATTTCATTCATTTGTAATTAGAAATAAATATTTCACAATATATGAGTACATATTGCTCTTTTTGATTAATCACTATGCTTTAATTATTTTTAATGTGTAACAATGATTCATAATAGTGGCAAAATTACAGTGATGAAGTAGCAACAAAAATAATTTTATGGTTGGTGGTGACCATACATGAAGAACTGCATTAAAGGATGGCACCATTAGGAAGGTGGAGAACCACTGATCTAATTCCTTAATAACACTTTGCTACAGTGGCCATATCTTCTGTGCCACCTTCCTAAGGGCAAGGCCCTTGATGTAAGAACTAATTATTCTAGCAGGGCCATGATGCAAGAACTGATTATTCTTAAATTTAAGGTAGGATTTTGTGGGAGCTTAAAACCCATTCCTGGTTCTTTTCAATTATTAATACATTCTGCCTTTGGCTCCCTTTTGAATTCCTCTAGTTAATTTATGGCAGACAGTTTGATTGATCATCTCCCAGGGACATAAAGCTCTTTCATTAATATTGCCATTGATTAGACTCTGGTACTAATTGTTAAAGCACTGTAGGGAGAAGGATATTGGGTCCATGTCGACTACCTCTACATCACAATACCTGAATTATTAACTTGTATAGAATTGATGCTTTCATGTTTGGATGCTATTTACACAGACAATGGGAGTTGGTTGTCAAGGAAACTTTACAATGATAATTACTGAGATTGTCAGCCGCATATTTTCTGGAATTATATATATATATAATTCCACAATTATATAATTCCACCAATGCCCCATATGCTGTATTAATATATATTAATATATTTTATATTATATATATATAATATATTAATATATATTAATACAGCATATGGGGCATTGGTGTAGTAAGTCCTTGTCATGGACCATTAAAATCCTGTTACAGCTGTATTCTCCTTCCTCAGACACCATGAAACTTCAGTCTTAAATTTTCAGGTTACAAGTGTGTCTCAGGTAGAATTAAGTTCACCCAGTAGAGTTTCCCCTTTGGATCTCACTGCTAAAGCCTCTGGAGCATGCAGTGTACCCCCAAGATGCAGGATTCGATGCCCCAGTGCTCCAGAGAATGCAGCCAAATGCCCAGGATGCACCCAGAAACCCAGGCCAATGTAGCCCATTGGGTGGAGAGCACCAAGGATAATACTCCTTAGGGATATTTCTTACTCTTATCCTTCAAACTATTCTAAGAATAGAATTACTCCACTGTTTATTCCTAAAATGTATTATAGGACTGTCGTTCTCGAATTGGATTATTCTAATGGTAATATATATATATTAATGAAGAAGACCATAAAACAAACTCATTGTCATCTAGTTGATTCTGACTCATAGTGACCTTATAGACAGGATAGAATTGCCTCTGTGGGCTTACAAAACTGCAACCTTTACAGGAGTAGAAAGTCTTGTCTTTCTTCCAGGTGGTTTTGAACTGCTGACCTGGCAGCTATTGGCCTAGCATGTAACCCTTAGAAATTGTTTGTGATGTAGCTAAGTATTTAATATGGCCCTTCTAGACATGTGTCTCCATTTTGTGTTGTATAGTAATTCTAGTCTCTAAACTTGTAGTTGCAATTCCTCTTAGGAGTGAGTTATTTGTTGTGCCAATGAGATAGGATAATGGGAAGATACCTTTTGGCTCAAGTCAGCACCTTCTACTTCCCTGGGGTATCATCTGCAGAGACTGATCAACTTTGGTGTCTTCTGGAAAACAACTAGCTGCAGTTATGAGCTGTTCCTTTAATAGGAGAGTGGTTTACTGCCTGTTTAATTGATAAATGCTGGGGGAGGCTGTGGTCACAGAAATTGCTAAGACTAGAGCAGGCACAGCCAAGATGCTCATAATTGTTCAATCTTTTGCTGTCAAAAGCAAAACACAACACCTCCCTCAAATTCCAGGACCCGGCCAAGATGCTCACTTTACGACTTCCCTCTTCCAGACTAAGCATGCCTAGAGGACAATTGCTGGGTTGATCGATTGAAAAACACCAATCTGGCACCAGTTACTTCCTAAGAAAATTGCTGATTCAGGTCATGATAGAGCCCCTTCCCCCTTCCCTTACTCTGGACCCTGACTCTGGCTTTTCCCACTGAGATTCGTTATGGGCATGGGCAGGAGTCCGCCAAAATATTTAAGCCAGTGGCTCTGGGCAGGAAACTAATGGGAAGTAGGAAGTTTAGGCAACGGAAACATATAGAACAAGAGTCAGCAACTTAGCAAATGATCTTTAGGATATTTCAGGATCAGCTCAATGGCGTTGAGTTTGGTTTTGTCTGTCACCTGACTTCTGAGACAACAGACTGGATGAGACTGAGGAAGATCTTTCAGACAGAGATTTGTATTTTGCATTTGAGACTTGTCAGCCTCCACAATCATATGGACCATTTTCCTGAATGGTTCCTGATTTCTGAGAGATTGCAGTAAATTGCAGATCCCTGGGAATGAAGGACTAAACAGAGGAATGGTGATTGATAATTAGGGATACTGAAGTTGTGTAGCATTTTGAAGAAGTTGAACATGAAGCATAGCTTTCATCTCCATGTCACTGGGACCAATCTTGCATTATTCTTTCTTAAAAAATATTTTAGCACTTGGTGTCAGAATGGGGGGACTAGCTGTGATGGCCTAGACTCACTATTTAATTTTCAAAATATGTTTTTTGGGGAAAAGAGCATGCAGGGGAGATGGGGAAATATTTGGCTTCTGGGTGACGTTTTGTTTTCTTTATGTACGATGTTGTTGATTCTTCCACACCTTGTCTAGTCTTTAGTCAAATGTTCAGTGCGTTAAACCTGAATTATTCTCTAAATTTAGTGAAGACCCGATTTTTTGTTTCATGGATTTATTTAATTTTCTTTTACTTCCTTCTGATCTTCCATGTGACCAATGATCTGTTCCACAGTCAACCTGGTCTTATTCTGGCTGATGATATTGCACATCTCTGTAGTTTCTTCTTATAGATGTCATCAATCTGTGTTACATTTTGAAAGATCTATTTGTATACAAACCACTTTTGGTGAAGAAAAATGTATTTTCAACTAATTAGTCATTGGTCTTACAAAATTATATCATGTAATCTTTCCAACTACTGATCCTTTTTGTTTCTAACTTTCATTTTCCTATCACCAGTAATTATCAATATATTATGATTTCATGCTTTGTTAATTTTTGATTGATGAAGTTGATAGAATTCTTCAGTTTATTCATCTTTGATGAACAATTTTGAATAATATCTGTATTCAAATGGCTTCCTTGCAGTCATATACATATTATCTACTCCAAGATAGATATTGAAATGTTCTTTTTGATGATGATCTTGCCTCCATTCTTCTTGAATTTGTCATACCTAGCATAATAATCCAAATGTTTTTTCTGATTCAAAAGAACCAATGCATTTCAGCTGACTAATCCCTACGATATCAATTTTTGGCATTCCATTTTATTTTTGACCGCTTTCAATTTTCTTAGTTTGTATATTTTGTACATGCCAATTTCTGATTGCTTGTGGATATCTTTAGTTACTGTTTCTGATTGTGAGTCATGTCCCCTTAGCAAATGAAGGGCCCCACAGCTTTTTCAATCCATGTCATTAAGATGCACTCTATATTGAGGAGAGGGTTTCCCTCGGTATTACTCTCCATCCAGCCTGAGGGACTCCTGTTCTGGCATTATATCACACAGTGTTCCACTACGAGACACCAGATTGTCAGTGGCGAATCCTTCAGAGTTGGACAACACCTTTCTTCTTCCTGGTTTGTTCTTAGTCTGGACGCTTAGCTGAATCTTGTTTACTAGGGGTGGTCCTGCTGATATTTGGAATGCTGTTGGCAAACTGTCAGCATCACAGTGATACATAAACTATTATATTACAACAAACTAAAAAATGGTAGGGAGTAAACTCCTAATGTAAAGCCTCACTATAATAGAATTGTGATTGTCTGGAGTGTGCATTATGGAGGTTGAATATAGTATCATACGCTAAAACCACTTTTATGTCTTTCTAAGACAAAGACACAAAGTTCAGAAAGTCAATTTAGTCTAGGCCAATAAAACAGAAAAACAAAACAAAACAAAACACCACAAATTCAATGCCATCAAGTAAATGCTGACTTATGCTGACACTGTATTTTAGATGGGATTGGGGTGGGGGGGACAGGGGGAACGAAACACCAAAAATAAATGCATGTTTATTTGAAAAAAATAATTGTATATTTGACTAAATAAATGATCTACAAGTATGTGCCTTTTAGCCTAAATGCAATATATAATATTTATATAATAGTTTGTAAATGTTCTTTAAAGTTTGGTTATCATCCTTGGTGATCTTAGCTATCTTGTAAATATTAGTCACTGAGTTAGTTTATTGTGCCAACCTGTCCCATAAACACAAGTGAAGTTAATTGAAGGGCAGAGGGATAAATGGCTCATTGAGCCTCACCTTTATAGTTGTCAGTTCTCAGGTCTCTTGTTTTGTGATGGTCGCACCAGGGTGCAGCTGCCTTAGCAGCTCCCTGCTTCAGTTGGCAAGGTTCACTTCCTACAAGACATCCCCAAGGAGAAGCCACATGGACCTACTCGAGTGCAGCCCTGGGTGTTTGAACATTAGTGTAGAGACCCCTGCCAGTGCTAAGATACTTGCACATTCACTGATTCGGCTTTCCTCCTGCAGTCAGTGTCACAGTGCATGTTTTGTGAGATGGAGGAGGACTTTGTGAATTAGTGTTGGACACATGGGTTAATGGGTTAATGTTGGACTTGTGGGCTTGGGCAGCACTGGGTTATGATGTTCTCTTGATTTGCACTTAAAATTTATATAAAACTCTCTCTTATACATGAGTTTCTGTGGATTTGTTCCTCTAAAGTACCCAGGCTAATACAGTCACTGAGTATTAATCAGGTTTAGAGTTAAAATGATTTTGTCCATGTACATTCCTCATTTGAACTGGAAGTGTAAATAAAACATCATAAATTACATCTAACATACTCTTAAAATAGATAATATACGGGCTGTCAAAGGAGTTTGTCTTAGCAAGCATCAATATAAAGGGATTTAGTTCTTTAAATGTAATGTTTTCAAATTATTTTAGTTTATCCATTGTTTTGATAATTAAAATTTATATACCTTAAAAATATATTTGAGCCTCAACTTGCTACAGTGGTCCTATAAGCTCTAAGTCAGCTGTTCTCAACCTGCAGGTCATGAACCCTTTTGGGGTCAATGACCTTTTGACAAGGGCCACCCAATTCATAACAGGAGTAAAATTACAGTTATGAAGTAGCAAAAAAATAATTTTATGGTTGGAGGGATCACCACAACATGAGGAACTGTATTAAAGGGTCATAGCATTAGGAAGGTTGAGAACCACTGCTCTAAGATAATTCAATGAGATGTATGTAGAGATGAATTAGTAACTAGTATTATTCAGAATTTTATTTAAAAATAGTTATAAAAACCTATCAAAGTATGAGAATGTTAAATTGAATTAGTAGGTAAAATTTCCCCCATCTTAATGAATTCCTATAAACAGCAAAAAATCAAACTACAGGTACAAATTTTGGCCACAATTATCAAAATTATGGTTTTACTGGAAAGGCAGTCATTTTCCAGCAACTTTCCACCTGAAATTACTTGTTTACATGCCGCATCCTCAGACTGTTCATTATTTCTAAAACTTTGGGAGACTACAGTATAAAAATTACACTCTACAATGTTGAGAATCCTGTAATACTTCAGAAAAGAAATAGGAAGCTAGGAGATTGGCAATATAAAGAAAAAAACAAATAGACCTTCATGTTTTGAAATTGTCCAATAGTCATCAAGTTAATCCACCGGGTTCCCACGTGGTGTATTACTGGCATAGATGAACTTTTCCCTGAAGTATCTTGAATTATCTGGGCCCACAAACAGAGAAATGTTCAGCATATAGTGGAAAATATCCAATTATCTTATTAAACATAATTACAATAGGTAGTAGTTATAATGGATGTTCCTGTTTTATCGTGTGAAAATATGTTTTGCTAATATTTTCTACACAATAATTACTTAGTATGGTTTTCATAAAAACAAAACCAAAATCACTGCCATAGGGCTGATTCCTACTCATAGTGATCCTATATAACTGCCTTTGTAGTTTTCCAAGACTGTAACTCTTTCTGAGTAGAAAGCTTTGTCTTTCTTCTTAGGAGCAGCTGGTGGTTTTGAACTGCTGGACTTGTGGTTAGCAATCCAACATGTAACCTCCTTATTCACCAGGGCTCCTCACACTTGTATGCTTTTATTAATTCATGTGGTCAACATTGATGCTTCAACTCATTTTTTTCATCTTCAATATGAGCCGATTTACTAAAGTCATAATATTCACAAATGATAGAATTTATTTCACTGGCAAATCTCTCCCCTTTTGTTGAAGTTATTTCATCATATTTAATTTTTGAAACCGGTTAGCATTCCAGATCCACACACTTAAATTTATAAATTGTCTGCAGACTATAATCTATTGTCTTCTGGAAAGATAGTTTTAAATAGTAATATTGTTCTAAATGTAGCTCTTATTAGGTACCGCTAAATCGATCCTGACCCATGGTGACCATATGTAGAACAGAATGAAACCCTGCTCAGGCCTGTGCCGTCCTCACAGTGGTTCTGCTGTGTGAGCTCATTGGTAGAGTCACCGTGTCAATCCATCTTCTCCAACACCTCCCTCTTTTTCAACCCTCCTCTACTTTTGATAGGACAATGTCCTGCTCCAGGCTCTGGTCTCTCCTGACAACATGTCCAAAGTACTTGAGACAAATTCTCTCCATCTTTGTCTCTGAGGACATTTTGGCTGGACTGATTCCAAGACAGATTTGTTTGTTCCTTAAGCAGACTATGGACTTTTCAATATTCTTCTCCAACAATGTAATTCAAGTGCAGTGATTCTTCCCTGGTCCCCTTTATTCAGGACCCAACTGGCACATGCATGTGAGGCAATTGAAAATGCCGTGGCTTGGGTTAGGTGCAGCTCAGGCCTCAAAGTAATCTCCTTTCTTTCCAACACTTTAAATAGAACCAGAGAAATATTAGAAAATCTATAAAAAGACAAACAAAACAAAAACCCCAATATTTCTGAAATGTCAATTTTTATTTAACAGAAACCTTCTGTTTTTAATAAAGACTATTTTGTCTTGGTTTTTGAAGCACCTTGACATAGCTGTGTTCTTTTGCCAGGTTTGACTAAAGATCACTGTATACAAGTTAGTGTCCAGTAAAAATAAAGCAAAAACAAAACTCCTTCTTGGCTCAGGATTTCAGTTTTGGATTTTCAAAAGAGACGTGCTTTAGGAACCCTTTGATAAACTTTTATCAATGAGACAAAGGAAGAGCTTTTAAAAAAATTTCACCTGCACTTATTTTTTAGTAGAAGAACTGGCTAAAGCTCCTTGTCATGTCCTATAACAGGCTGCCTTGACATACCCTGACAGCTTGTCACCTAGACAATAACTCATGCTCTTGAGAGGAAGGTTCTGGCAATTAGCAAACAACTAATGATTTCCCTTGGCATCTCACAAAACTGAAATTTCATTTGATATATTGTCTGCATTGTTGCGGGAAATATTGCCCTCACCACTCGTTCGAAGCCTACAGGAGCGGTGCCCTATTCTTAGATAGGATAATGTGTAGGCACACTATTCCACATGTTTCTAAGGATAATACATTTATATCGAGAATGTGATTAATATGACGGGTTTCTTATGGATTCAATGAGTAATATTTATATGTCTCTATATCTATATCCTTCATCTCTCTCTCCACGCCCTTCTCTCTCTATTTAGAATAAGCACATGATTAATTAGAGGAAGAATTTCCCAAGTATAAAGACCTTCAATTGCACAAGCCCTCCCTCGAGTGGTCATTTTATAACCACTGGAATTGTAATATATATAGCCACTGGAATTGTAATATGCATGGGAGCAGTGGAAACCAGGTAGAAATGAGGCTAGAGAGATAACAAATGGCCAGACTATGTAGAAAATTGAAGGTTGGGAATGCATGGTATAAGTCATTCTTATGAGAACCCAGAAAAACCCAGAAGATGATTTTAGTAAAGAAGTGCCATTCATTTATTTATAAATTACTTACTGATAATTCTATTGAGTATCAGCTGTTGTTTTAGAGCTGTATTGAGGATATAATAGTGAACAAAAATAGTGAACAATAAACCCCAATAGTTTAATACAATAAAATAACCCTTTTTTTTAAACTTGAGTTGGTTTTCAGCATACCCCTTATCAACTTGGCACTTGTACACATCTCCTTAAAGCATACATATTTTTTATCACACATAGTCTGCTTGTCTGTCAGTGTGTCATGCAGTGGTGGTTTATGTGTTGCTATGATCACTGATAATTCAAATAACCACAAGGTCACCAAAGGTGAATAATGTAGAGTTTCCAGACTAAGATCAGACTATAAAGAAGGAATAGGGTGTCTACCTTTAAAGAAGTACCCACTGAAAACCTTTGGTCGGATGCTGAAAACTTCATATAAAGCAACAGAGATGGTGCCAGAATGGGCCCCTCAGCTCAGCAGGCATTCAAAATATGACTGAGGAAGAGCTGCCTTCTCAAACTAAATTTGACTGTAATTGTGTGCATAGATGAAAACCTTGGTGAGTAAAACATTCAGGACCTTCATTTACTTTTGGAACATGACTCAAAATGAGAGGAAAAAGTGTCAGACCTATAATAATAATTGGAACTTGAAATGGCATAATTAAAAAAGGACATTCAAGATCTATCTTGAAGTACAATGCTATCTATCTCTGATATGGTAATATCAATATGCATAAAAGAAAATAGTGTCAATACAACCACTATTCAAATTTAAAGCTTTGAAACAGAAATTGAAGAATTTTCACAATGTCTACGGTCTGAAATTGAACAGACATGCATCCATAGCTGTTTGCAAGTGGGATGCAAAATTTGAAAGCAAGAAGGAAGGAGCAGCAGTTGGAAAGTATATCCACGGCGATGGGACAGAAGTGACAGAGTTTTGTGAGACCAAGATCTGGGATCTGACGGTGTTTCCGATTCTGTGCTCAGGGCGTTGGTTGGCTGACCTGCTAAGTGGAAAATGACATCCTTTTGTTTTGTTTGAAATGAACGTGTTTGTCACTAAAGACTGTAAATCCATTTCAGTTTTACCTTTCCTCTTTTAATTTTTTTAACGCACTCAGACCACTGTTTAGGTTTGAGGGAGAAGGAATCAGAAGGTTGCTTTTCTAAATTATTTTTAAAAGAAACCCACTGTGTATATTTAAACAGCCCATCTCAAGGAATGAAATCAACACTATCCTGTTAAACCCTCCATGTAAGTAGTTCTTCTTTCAGCCCACCTCACCCCTCTCCTCCATAGTCTGTTCGGAGCTACCCTGAAACCTGTTCACTTTGGGTGATGCTACCGACATTTGAAATACCAAAGACATAGCTTCTGGCATTATAGAAACACACAAGCCACCACGAATGGTGGAGAGACCAAGTAGAGAATATTAATCAAGACAACCTGGAATTTTCTCCCCATCTGCTTCTGAGATAGCTCTCTTCTACCCAGAAGAGGAATAGCTTTGATGAAGGCTTCGATGAAGGTATAGTTTTGTCTTTCAGATGATAGTACCCCAAAGAAGATAAAGGATGCTGACTTGATTTACACACTCTAGTGAAGTAGAGGCTCAGAATACATTCCACTTTGATTTTGTCCATAGCATAATGGAGAGCTTCCTCCAAAAATGACATAGTAACAATAGTAAGAGAGGCTAGGATTTGCAAGACATCACAAAGGTGATTCTGGATGGAAGAGCTATATAAAAAAATTTCACTTCACCGCAGTTAGAATAACAGCTTCTTGTTCTATGTACAAGTATTATAGCAGTACAATGAAATACCAGAATGCCCCTTCTTCCCGTATAATTGTTATCGTCCATACACTCGAATGACATTGACTAGTTAATTAAACACAGGAAAGCTACTTTCTGATATTCCTTGCTTTCAAGCAAACTCTCTATGACATCAGTAATAATAGTTCTCATTCCACATCCTCGTCTCTGTCTTTACTTTCCGGCAATTTTCTGTCAATGGACTGCAGAAACCACCTCTGATTGTCTTCTCAAAATTGTGCCTCTCTGTGACACTAATTGTTTCATATTTTATTGAACCAATCAATATCACGATCTCTGTTTCAATAGTTAGGATTGACTTGGCTTAGTGGTTTTGACTAAGAATGCTTCATGACATTGTAGTCGAATTGTTGTTAAGTGTTGAGGTCTTAGCTGAAGATACAACTTGGAAATGTCTGTTCACTCAGTTGTGGATGGCAGTTCTCAGTTCCTTGATGAGTTGTTAGCCTGAACTTCATTTCCTGGCATATGAACCTCTTCATTACATAGCATTTTATTTCCCATAAATAAAACAGTGCATTGCAGTGTGTATATCTGCTATACAAGCTATCTTTGAAGTGCTGAAAGTCAAGGATGTTACTTTGAGAATTAAGTGTACTTGATACAAGTCATGGTATTTTTAATCACCCCATATGCATGTGAAAGTAGGACATTGAATAAGGAAGATTGAAGAAGAATCTATGCATTTGTGGTGCTGGTGGAGACTACTGAAAGTACCATAGACAACCCCCAAAAAGCAAACAAATCTATCCTGCAGTAAGTTCAGGCAGAATGTTACTTAGATTGCTCACATGATTTGAACATGCCATCAGGAGAGACCATGCCCTTGTAAAAAACATATGCTTGATAAAGTCAAGGGGCAGAGGAAGAGAGGAACACCTTAGACAACATGGATTGACACAGTGTGGCTGCAATCATTGACTCAAACATAAGAACTTTTTTTTGGAGGGGGGGACATAAGAACTTTTAAAAGCCGGTCCAGGTATTATTTCATTCTGTCCTGGTTAGGGTCAGATGAGTCAGCATGACACCTAAGCACAGCAATAATAGGGTGAGGGAATGAGAGATCACCCAAGACAGAAACTGAAGTGGTTTATATACTAATATTGGAAATGATTGATCAGTACTTATCCTATATTCTATTGATAATACCCACACACTCTTGCATGCTAGGGGATAGAACCAAGCAAAGGTGTGAATGATGGGATTCCTTTTCGAGGGTAGATACTATAGCCTAACGTTTTTGACTTTATGAAATTATGGGACATTTTTAAATTATACTATGGAATGAACAATTGTGTTAGTCTGGGTAGACTAGAGAAACAAATCCATAGAAACTCATATGTGTTTATGAGAGAGTTTTATATGAAGGGTAATTGTACATTAAGAAAGCATCCCAACCCACTCCAGTCCAAGCCCATAAGTGCGATATTAATCCATATGTCCAATACCAATCTATAAAGTCCTCTTCAGACTACAAAACATATGCAAGGATGCTGAATGCATGAAGATCTCAGGCCAGTAGGTGGAAAGTCTTTGGATCCAGTGGTACTGTAAGCATCTCAGTGCTGGCAGGGGTCTCCAGGTGGCTTCTCCAGTTCCCAGGGCACAGGGTCTATCCACATAGTTCCATGTGTCTTGTCAATAGAGTCTCTCCCAGGGAATAAGCATTGTCAGTAGAGAAAATCTTCCTCCTCCATGTAGGAAATACCAGAGTTTCCAGAATTCTCAGGAGAAGGTCATGCCCACTCAGAGGCCTCATTGACTATGACCCAATTGACAGACTAGACTCCACCCCTTCACTCAGAATACTCTCATTTCCCAGATTGACTCCAGATTATGTAACTACGACTATGTTGCAAAAGGAAAAAAAGAAGATTGTGTAATCCTAACCCAGAGAAGCTGTGACTGTGATCTTAGCACATATAGTCTTTGAAATGTTTGCAGTTATGATGATTTCATAACAGAGTAAACAATAAGCACCTTATTTATTTCAACAGAACTTTATCCATGTTGCTTGCTTTGGACCCATTATCAAGAAAGATCTATTACTTGTTGTGATGTGCCATTGAGTTAGTTATGACTCATATCACCAGAGGAGGACATACATGTTGATGTAACAGAGAACCTGTACAGATGAGAAACACCCTTTTTAAAAAACATTTTTTTAATTAATTAATTAATTAATTATTTTTTTTGCATTTTATTAGGGGCTCATACAACTTTATCACAATCCATAATATACATATACATACATCAATTGTATAAAGCACATCCGTACATTCTTTGCCCTAATCATTTTCTTTCTTTTTTTTAAAAAATCTTTTTATTGGGGCTCATAAGGCTCTTATCACAATCTGTGTATACATCAAATGAGCAAAGCACCCTTATACATTCGTTGCACTCATCACTCTCATAATTCACCTTCCACTTGAGTTCCTGGAATCAGCTCGGTTTCCCTTTTTTTTCCCCCCATCCCCCTCCCTCCCCGATCCCACCCCTGGTCCCTTGATAGTTTATAAATAATTATTATATCTTATCTTACACTCCCCGGCATCTCCCCTCACCCGCCTCCCCCTTGACAATCTCCCAGAGAGGAGGTTACACATAGCTCTCCGAGATCGGTTCTCCCTTTCTACATGCCCTTCCCTCCTGTGGCGCCTCTCCCACAGCTGGTGTTGAAGGGTTCGTCTGTCCTAGATTCCCTGTGCCTCCAGATCCCCACTGCACCGCTGTACATCCTCTGGTACAACCAGGTCCGCAAGGCAAGGTAGGATTGGGGTCATGATGATTGGGAGGGGAGGAAGCGTTCAGGAACTAGAGGAAGGTTTTGAGTTTCATTGTTGTTACACTGAACCCTGTGTGGCCCATCTCCTCCTCCCTACCCCTCTGGAAGCACATTAATTAATTAATTTATTTTTTTACATTTTATTAGGGGTTCATACAACTCTTATCACAATCCATACATATACATATACATACATCAATTGTATAAAGCACCTCCGCACATTCCCTGCCCCAATCATTCTCAAAGCATTTGCTCTCCACTTAAGCCCTTTGCATCAGGTCCTCCTCCCCCCCCCACTTCGCCGCTCCCCCTTCCCTCATGTGCCCTTGGTAATTTATACATTGGTATTTTGTCATTTCTTGCCCTATCCGGAATCTCCCTTCCCCCCTTCTCTGCCGTCCATCTCCCAGGGAGGAGGTCACATGTGGATCCTTGTAATCAGTTCCCCCTTTCCAACCCACTCACCCTCAACTCTCCCAGCATCGCCCCTCACACCCTTGGTCCTGAAGGTATCATTCACCCTGGATTCCCTGTGCCTCCAGCCCCCATATGCACCAGTGTACAACCTCTGCCCTATCCAGTCCTGCAAGGTAGAATTCGGATCATGGTAGTTGGGGGGAGGAAGCATCCAGGATCTGGGGGAAAGCTGTGTTCTTCATCGGTACTACCTCGCACCCTGACTGACCCATCTCCTCTCCTAAACCCCTCTATGAGGGGATCTCCAGTGGCCGACACTTGAGCCTTGGGTCTCCACTCTGCTCTTCCCCCTTCATTCAATATGGTACACATATATATACATATACATACACAAACACACATATATATATATCTTTTTTTTTTTTTGCATGATGCCTTATACTTGGTCCCTTTGGCACCTCGTGATCGCACTGGCTGGTGTGCTTCTTCCATGTGGACTTTGTTGCTTCTGAATTAGATGGCCGCTTATTTATCTTCAAGCCTTTAAGACCCCAGTCAATATCTCTATTGATAGCCGGGCACCATCAGCTTTCTTCGCCACATTTGCTTATGCACCCATTTGTCTTCAGCGATCCTATCATGGGGGTGTGCAGCCAATGATATGATTTTTGTTCTTTGATACCTGATAACTGATCCCATCGGGACCACTTGATCACCCAGGCTGGTGTGTTCTTCCATGTGGGCTTTGTTGCTTCTGAGCTAGATGACCGCTTATTTATCTTCAAGCCTTTAAGACCCCAGTCACTATCTCTTTTGATAGCCGGGCACCATCAGCTTTCTTTACCACATGAGAAACACCCTTAATGAGACAGATTGACTTGGAAGCCGCACCATGGGTCAAACAGGATTGCAGGTTTGAAGACTAGGTTTTATGCTGTTGCACAAAGCATTGCCATTAAGTTGAAAAATTAGTAATTGTGATAATATCCAAATACTAGAAATAGAGAAAACTCTCTTGCTCTTAATTTTGACCTTCAATTTTTATCTAAATCAATATTATCATTTTAAATTTCATATTCTTATAGAAGTGATTTGAATGGAAATACCCAACTTAACAATTTCATATTTCCAAAGAAAAGGCAATAATTATGATAAAGAGATTTCTTATCTATACTAATCAAATATGGAATTATTTTCTCTGGTTCATTTTGTCCAAAACAGAATGTTCAAATTATATGAACTTTATTTCAAGCTTTTAAAATAGCTATTGCTTTTGAGAGCTTTGAACAATAAGGAGGAATGGAGAAAAGCATATGAAATAAACCGTAATTACATAAATATTCAAGTTCTGGTAATTGGATAATATAAGATCCTTAACTTTATTATAACTTCCTTCTAGATAATATTTTCACTTTTATTATATAGAAATATTTCATATCAAAGTACTTAAGTCCCAGTGAAATGAGGAACCATAAAGTTCTTTACTGTCAGCTAACTTTCTCCTTAATGTTTTCTTGGGATTCTATTTTCTAACTACACACAGTAAATTGAAACATTCATTTTATGTGTATGTTTTAACAAACATTTTATTTTGTTTGCCAGAGTCCCTTTTTTAAAGATAATGATTTGCAATGAGTCTGAAACAATTGGTTTGAAGTATCAGAGAAAGTATGGGCTTTAGACATCTGTCTGAATTAGACACCATTGGACATGTTAATTCTAGCTGGTTCATTCCTGCTGTTCTTAGAGGTTTCAGAAATACCTACACTTCAGCAACGAAAATAAAAAAAAATATTATTTTATGTGGCAATTTATTTGCTGAGAGAAGCCTGCTTATACTCCACATTTTCTACAAAAAAAAGGGAATCAAAGGACTTTAGGAAGAATAATTATCTGATAGCAGTCATTCATAAAATAGTGTCCTGCTACAGCAGAATGGTGTGACTGCCAACCCTACTGCTTTTCTCTGAAGGGTGCAAAGAACAGGTGCGGGGGCTTTAGAAAGTTTCTGAAAAGATTCCACTGTCTTCCAATTCCATTTCCCCATCAACTTTCTGAAGGCCTTTGCATTGTAGTTTATTGCTCTCCTCTATATTGTCGAATGCTACATTTAAACATTAGGTATTACACATGAATTAAAAATAACCTTCTTATGTGCATTTTATTGAAACATTTTCTCTAGCATGGAACATTATAGAATAATATAACTTTTTTAAAAGTTAGGCAAGAAATATAGAGATGACGTTCACAAGGTAAAATACAACATGCTAAGTAGAGTCAATTTCCTTGGCACATTTTGTTTGTAGATGATGTTTGTGAATTGTCTGGGCATACAAGTACTTGATAATTTAAACCATGGTTTTAAGATGCACTCTACTTTCTTATTACAATTAGGAAGAAATTAGCTCAAAGACAATGAAAGCAGCCATTGCTTCTTAAAAGAGGATATTTACAGTATTCATTTTCATTCTTGCAGAGGCATTGTTTGTTTGATGTCAACTTTCTTTAAGCTCATGAGGCTTTAATGAATTGGTATAAGTCTCCTCCATGAGAACTAATCACACATCAGACTTATCAAGGAAAATATCTCAGTACATCTGCAAGCATGGCATGGGGTCCCCATCTGACCTCCTCTGGCTACACAAGAGAAAGCAAGAATTCATCTCCACACGAATCCAAGACCAATTGCCACAATGCAGATGCCAGTCATGCTTCCAGTCTCCATCTTTCTTTACCTATTCTATACCAACCATACTTCCTATGACATTTTTTTCTCCCCTGCGGGGTTCAGTAACCTGGCACAATGGCCACACACAACTCATAGAAAATATTCACACATAAGGGTGTTTATTAGGGAAAATGTCGTGTAATCACAAACCAGGATCAGAAAATATTAAGGCTCTAGTATTTTATGCACAGCATGGCCGTTCATCAGCCATAAACCAAGTCTCTCTCACTGGTCCTCAGGCTCTGGGCCATGTGGTTCCTTGACCTCTGGCCCATGGGTCAGGAAGCCTGTCGGCTGATCGGCCTCACAGCTTCATAGTCACAGCCTGTTCCTGGGCTCTACTTCATGATCCTTGCATTGGCCCCTGGTCTTGGCATGGCTCCCTTATACAGCCCCAAGGTCTCTCCATGTTGCCGTCTTTGATGGCTCTGGCCTAGGCAGGGACTTCCAGTGTGACCCACTGGTGACTCTTCTTTCTTGACTGTCCAGGACACCTGTTTGTCCTTCTGGCTTAGCTGACATGTACACAGGAAAGTGGAAACTACTAAAGCACACCAATCCCTTCTATTAATGTTCTGCACGCCTTATTTGGGTGTGAGCTCACCCAAAGCATTTGGTGGTAGTCACAGAGACATGGAGTCATATGAAAAAATTTCACTTCGCCACAAGAGCCAAACCAAACCCACTGCCATTAAGTTGAGTCTAACTCATAAGGGTTCTGTATAGGATTTCTGGGACAATAAATATTCCCAATGCAGGCAGCTTCTCTTTTCTCCTGCCTAGTAGCTGTGGGTTTGAAGCACCCAACTTGCTGCAATTTATCCAGGAAATGACCGGGGCTTAGTCACAATAAATAATATAGTTGTCTGTTAGACAGGGTTGTGTGGGGAAACAAAAGCAGTCACACTCACCTATGTAGAGGAAAGAGCTTTGTATCAAGAAGGTATCTCAGCCCAATCCATACAACCAATGCTATAGCGGGACCCTCTTCAGACTCAGGCAACGGCCGGCGATGATGCAGAAAGGGGAAACGGGACACAGAGTGGTGGGTGCGCAGCAGCGTAGATCCAGGGTTGTAGGACACAGAGGGTCAACAACAGCTCTCAGGTGAAGTGACCCACATGGGGTGGCCACTGGAGGCAAGCAGAGTCCTAGCAAGCAGGAAGACAGTGGTGGAAAGAGAAAGAGGGACCTTCTCAGTTGCTCTCGCAAGCTAAGGAGGCATCACCATGCTGTGAGGAGACTGACAAGGAGGATACTATTTGTACACTTTCATATACCTTCAAGTTGACATAAAATCTAACTATCACAGTTTATAAACTTTTAAAAAATTTTGTTTTTTTAATCATTTTCTTGGGGACTTGTACAGCTCTTATGATAATCCATACATACATCCATTGTGTCAAGCACATTTGTACATTTGTTGCCATCATCATTCTCAAAACATTTTCTTTCTACTTGAGCCTTTGATATCAGCTCTTCAATTTTTCCCTCCCGGCCCAACCCTCTCTTCCTCATGAAACCTTGATACTTTATAAATTATTATTATTTTTTCATGCCGCACACTGACCAATATTCTTAAATTAATATCTACTTATTTTTGGTTTATTCTAGTCACCTGCCCAAATATTGCTTACAATGCTATGTTTCTTCATTACGCTTCTGTTTTCACTTCTTCTGCTGAACTTGAGAATATAAATAGACATTTTTTTCTAATATCTTGTCTAAATTCTAACAAAAGCTCACAATAATCTTGGTTTTTGTTTTCAAGGCTGTAGGAAACCAATAACTTCCCATTGGTAAACCAATTTTATTAGTCAAATTCTTAACACTTTTCATTTGACTATTTGATAACTTGTCATACTCAGCCATCCTTTGGGGAACTTCAGTTGTAAAATCATAAAGACACGGAAAAGACATCCCTGGAGAAATAAAACTAATTAATTATTTCTAAGCTTATTTCTACTATCCAAATTCTCTAGTAAGAGACCAAGTTGTTTGTTTCATTAGCTTTAATGGATAATTGTCAAAGATTATTAAAAAGAGATGCAATGTTGATGCATTAATTAGGGGTGTCACTGCTTTAGAGGGAAATAGAAAGAGAGAGAGACTTTGAGTTAATTCTGACTAGTAATAACTCTATGGGACACGGTAGAAGGCCTTATCTTTATAAGTTGACCTTAAATGGTAAAGTATTTAGCATTCCTTTGTGATTCTTTCTCCTATGAGGATGTGGGCATGTCTCTAGGGAGCCCTGCAAATATAACATCATCAGATGTTGTTATTGTTAGGTGCCATTGAGTTGATTCTGACTTACAGTGGCCATATGTATAACAGAGCTCAACACTGTCTGGTTACGTGCCATTCTTAATACCGTTCTTCTGGTTGAGCCTGTTATGGCAGTCACTGTGTCTTTCCTTCCTGCAGAGGGAAGGCCTTGCTCTTTTTCACTGCCCTTCCATTTATCAAGTATGATGTCTTCTCCAGGGTTGTTTTTAATCTTAGAAAGTTTTGTATGTTTCACATTTATACAAGGGAAAAATGATAAGCACTTAGTGAAAGAGAGGCTTAACATAATTTCCATAAAATCTATAATTTCTGTAAAATCTAACATAATTTCATAACGTCTATAAATTATTTTCTTAAGGATATGATTATAAGCTTTCCTTTGATTTGGAAAAAATACAAAGGCATTATTAAAACAATAATTGAACTATTAAGACACATGAAATTTGTTTTATCAGTGGTTATTACGGGTCATTTCCTTATTCACTCTAGAACATGTGAACATGTGTTAAAATTGCAGCTCATGGAAACCTGCCCTTTAATGTCAATGAAATATTTGTAGTTAAATGCAATCCTGATATTAGCTGTCTAACTGGATGTACAGCCCTAAATCTTGGAAAACGCACACACGCATGTGTGCGCTGAATGAAATAACTGAGAGTGTTTGAAATAATCCAAGGACAAATACAAAACAAAAACAAATGACAGATACATTTAATACCATTGGGCCTATGTACAGAATTATTATTAATAAAATTATAAGACTATAGAATTATAAAAGAGCAGAGAAGAGTAACTCTTATTTTACTATAGTATTGCACAGCTAAATTAATCATGACTTTAAGCTTAAGGTTGAGGTTTGAATTTAGACAATAATCCCCCATTTCAAGTATATTAATAAAAATATTCTGTTAGAAGCAGCACCTTCAAAGTGAAAAACTAATCTTTGTAAAATGTTGTGTACCAAGACAGTGGCCAGTAGAAACAGGTAGTCATTTATTTCAATGGGTCAATATCCATATAATTAATGGCCACCATGTTGGATATGCACATATAAGACATTTCCTTTATCCTTTATTGGCCGTGCAGATATAAGACATTTCCTTTAAGACTTTATCTTAGCATAGCACCTGGACTATAGAGAGGTTTGTCCAGAAGTGGCTGAGAAGGAGGTAAACATTTGAAACACTAACTCGCGGGCTGCCAGGGAGCTCAAAATTCCTGTGACTTCAAGATTATAGTGATACCATGAGAATTTTTGTTTCTACTTTCTTAGTTGTCTCAAGATCCATACCAGAGACACTGACAAGCTCTCTGTGTCATTTCTAACCATTTTTGAAATCAACCAGAGAAAGAGAGATGGGAAAGCAAAATAAAGGTTTCCTAACACCCTACAGAAAGTCTTAATAATAAACTTTAAAAAAATAACAACCACACCAAAATGTTGATTGAGAGTCAAATCAACCCTAAAGAATGTAATTTCTCCATGGAGTTTCCAGGACTATAAATCTTTACAGAAGTTGGCGGCCACATTTTCCTCCCATCAAACAGCTAGTGGGTTCAAATCACTGATATTTTTGTGTGTGCACAATCAGCGTTCCTAATGCAGCATTAGTACACATGTTACAGAATGTTTGTAAAATTTGAGCATGTTCTTGGAAGACAGTGTTATGGCCCTTCTCAAAAAAAAAAGAATCATCAATGAAAGCAATTAGAAGCACTCATTGAGCAGTATAATAATTAATATACACAAAGCAATGTAGAAAGGAACGCTAACTGAAAAATATAGGATGCGTTATACTATTGCAAAATGATTCTTCCACGGTCCTTGCTCTTTCACACCAGCCTACACGGATTCTCCTGCGCATTAGGAAATCAGTCATTTGCTGATTTCAAAACCAAAATCGCAGATCTCCTAAGTAAATTTTTCATGATGTCACCCTTAATCTTGACACACACAGGACTCCAGTTGCCCTACATTTATCTACTCCAATATCACCAGCCAACACAGGACTCTCCTGTGCACTAGGATGAGCCTCAATATCTGTCTCTAAAATGCGTAGCCATGATCTCAGAGGTGAACTGTGCAGAATAAACAGGCGTCTTCTCCTCCCAGAATGGTAGACGGAAGATAGCAGTCTCAGCTCCAGATGGCCCGTGCCTGGCCTATGTGCATGGATAGCACCTAATCTCTGGCTCTGAAATTGCTAAGGGACAATCCAGGAAATATATTCTGAAGGTGGTCAGAAAGGCAAATGGTAAGGTCAGAACCTTCAAAGAACAAGGAGGGCCATAAATTAGAGGACTTATTAACCGGAGGCAGGTTGAATTCAATTATTTTTATTTCACTAAAATAGAATTATGCATTCATTTATGTCCATTTATCTAAATGTGTAATTATTTGAATATATTTTATGGTATAAAAGAATAGTTGCATTAATTATTAACTTTAGTTTTATGTGTTATTGTGATAAATATTTATTGGGTTCCTGGTAATATAGTGGTTTTGCCTTGGGCTGCTAAACATAAGGTCAACAGTTCAAACCTACCAGTTACTTCACCTGAGGTAGATGGACTGTTGACTTACTCCCCTAAAGAATGACAGTCTGGTAAACCCCCAGTGGCAGCTCTACTCTGCCCTGTAGGGTCAGGAGCAATGTAGTTGCACTGAGTGACTTAGTGACTTTTATTAGGCATTCTTCTAGGTTCTATAGGTAAAAGAAAGAACAAACTGACAAAATTCACCAACTCACAGACTTTACAGTCTAGTCAAACAATAGGGAAGATAAACATATAGCATTCATATGTTTATGTTAAATGCTAGCAAGAACATTTTTTTAAAAAATAAACAGAGAAGGCGATAGATTTCAGTGTCTGGGTGGCATCAGTTACTGTGAGGCTTTACTCTATCTGAAAAAAAAAAAGTAGCAAGTTTTCCTGCTCCAGTTTCATGGATTCAGGCAGAAGACATGAGTTTCCTGTTAAAAAAAAAAAAAAGAAGAACTTTTTCATGACCAGTATCATAACTCGAATGTAGTGCTAATTTCATAAATTTCATCTCCCAGAGATAATGGGGAAAAGGTCTGTTGATATTTGCACATGCAAAGGGCAGCCTTAAAATTATCTCCAGGTTATAGAACACAGTCTTTTATAAAAACTTAGAAGTAAGGTTGCTCCTTGCTACCAATGACTGATGATAACTCTTTTCTTTTCTCCAAAATCTGCTCATTGCTCAGGAGGAAGGCACAATCTCTGCCTAGATGTTCACTGCAGGAACACCTTTCAGATGCAATCTGGAACAGGCACGTCAGTGCATCTGCTGCATCTGCTGGGTCAGCATTAGAAAAGTAGTGAGAATTTTCACTCGTAGGAGGTCAGGTAAAGGCATTGTAGGTAGTGTGGGAGGGGCAAGTTTAATTGAGAAGGAGGCGTGGGAACAGGTCTGTTGAAAGTGGAAGGAGGAGGTCTGAACTATCTAGGGCAGATGAAGATGCAGGCCATAGATGGTATTCATTTTGGAGTGGGCTTGGTACAATTGCAGCACAGGAAGGAGGCTAAGCGTGACTGAAAGGAACACGTGAAGAAAAGATATAAGACATAAAACACAAAATGATTAGGGTGACTACTTTTGTTAAGTATTTCCAAATGTTTGCTTATGTCTCCACAAATATTGCAATCCTTAGATCTAATCCTCCTGGTATCTCTACTCTCATTGTTGGCCTTGAGGGTTTATCTATCCTGGATTCCTGGTGTTGTAGACTCTTATCTGCAGCAGTGTGCATGCTCTGGTCTAATCCTATTTATGAGGTAGAATTGAGGTCATGGTAGTTAGGGGAAGGAATCACCCAAGAGCTACAGGACAGTTGTGTGTTTCACAAGCTATTTTCTTAAAGCAATTGTATCTCATTTGAACTTTTAATAAATCCTATCATTTTAAGAATATGATATGAGGTAACACTCTTAGGCTGTTAAAGTTTATCTACTTAAAGTTTAACAAAAAATGAAGTTGAAAAACAAGAATGGTAAACAAACAATAAAACATCTGCATACTATTTTTTGCTAAATTTTTGTACTGCTCATCCCAGTAAGTCCATAAGAAAAGGAAAGCATTAAAAGCTGCAAACATTAAAAAATATATTATATATTAGAAAAACTAATGCCTTTGACTTATAGTTGTTAAAATATATTTTGAGGGAATGTTAAGTGTCTTCAATGCTAAATATAACAGCAAAGTAAACAAACAAAACACTCATTCTGTGAAATCCATTTTTACTCATAGCAACCCTAAAACACTGAGTAGAAACTCTTGTGTAAGTTTCCAAGACTGTAACTCTTTATGACAGAGAAAGCCTTATCTTTGTCCTATGAAATGGTTGCTGGTTTCAAACTGCTGACCTTTCAGTGAGCAGCACAATTTGTAACCACAACACTACCAGGGCTACATACATATGATACATAGGTACACAGATACCTATAGTCATATTAGCTACTTGTATATGTATGTATGCATGCATGTATGTATCTCTATACCTTCTATCTATGGACTAAGATATAAAACACAAAATGATTAGGGTGACTACTTTTGTTAGGGATTTCCAAGTGTTTTCTACCTGATTTACTTATGTCTCCACAAATACTACAATCCTATTTCACACTCTGACCTTTTCACTTCACATGCTACTTTCTCTGCCATGCGTAGGAGATTTTTCACCTTACAATTTGTGCATGTTATTTCAAGACCCAAATGATTATACTTATTACTTTCTTGTTGTTGTTTTGTTTTTATGATTTCTCTCACTGATAACTACCAAAATAAAAGTTATTTTGCAAAGCCTATTTCAGATGATTTTACTGGGAACTACTTTGACCCTTTCCTCAATAGAATACATTTTCTGTGCATTGGCTGTTCAGAGCAGGGATATTGTCCTTCAATTCTTTGATGACTATGCACAGAGTGGACCATATGGCTGACCCCACTATGAGACACGGTATCCCTCACTGACCCATGGCCCTACGGGGACAACACTGGAGACTCAGTCTGGGATTGGCCAGGACTGTTCCTGCAACACCGAAGCGAAACACTAAAGGAGTGCAGCAGAGCAACGGGTGGGAGGGCGGTGGGGGGAGAAGCAGAGCAGAGAGCTCCGAGGGAGTGCAAAGGATAGACTCTGGGCCCAGAGCATAGTACCCCATCAGACATGATGGGAGGACATGCCTAGAGGTAAAATAGCAGACTTTGATCTATTTGCAGGTTTTTCTTTCTTTTTCAAATGAAAAAAAAATCTATTTTTAAAAATTAATTTATTCTTTTATGGGTCATTGGTTTTCTTTTCTGTTGTCATTGTTGTGTTCTCTCTTGTTGCTTTGTCTTGGTATGCCTTGTTTTTGTTGCATATTATTAGCTCTGTAGCTCTATCTAGATCAGATAGGCAGGATGGAAAGTCTGGAGGAGAAAACAACGGTACTGCTGGTTACAGTGGGACATGGGAGAGGGGGAAGCAGGGGAAATGAGGTGGTGCTGACTAACACAGGGACAAGAGAGCAAAAGTGATCCAAAATTCGAGGCAAGGAGGGTGTGAGAGCTCTGTTAGGGATTCAGGAAGAGCAATGTAACTGAGAGAAATTACTGAAACTCAAATGAAGGGCGAGCATGATAGTGGGACAAGAGGAAAGTAAAAGGAAATAGAGGAAAGAACTAAGAGAAAAAGGGTATTTTTAGAGGTCTAAATACAGGCATGCACATATTTAAATATACTTATATAGAATGGTGGGGAAATAGATCTACGTGCATATATTTATAGGTTTAGTATTAAGGAAGCAGATGGACATTGGACCTCCACTCAAGTACCTACTCAATGCAAGAACACTTTTTTTTCTATTAAATTGGCATTCCACGATGCACAGGTTCCTGGCACAATCACTGAAGACAAATGTTTGCATAAGCAAATGTGATGAAGAAAGCTGATGGTGCCAGGCTATCAAAAGATATAGCAACTGGGGTCTTAAAGGCTTGAAGATAAACAACCAGCCATCTGGCTCAAAATCAACAAAGCTCACATGGAAAACACACACCAACCTGTCTGACCACAAGGTGTAGAAGGGACCAGGTATCAGACTCAAACAACAAAATGTCATATCAGTGGGTGTCCACCTTCCTGATAAGATCAATGAAGAGAAACGTGTGCATACGCAAATGTGGTGAAGAAAACTGAAGGTGCCCAGCTATCAAAAGATATAGCATCTGGGGCCTTAAAGGCTTGAAGATAAACAAGCAACCATCTGGCTCAGAAGCAACAAAGCCCACAAGGAAGAAGCACACTAGCCTGTGTGACCACGAAGTGTCAAAGGGATCAGGTATAAAGCATCAAAGAACAAAAACTCATATCATTGTAAATGTGGGTGAGTGCAGACTGGAGACTCAAAGCCCAGCTGTAGGCACCTGGACACCCCCTTACTAAAGGGTTGTGGGGAGGAGATGAGCCAGTAAGGGTGCAGGGTAGCAACAATGAAACATACAGTTTTCCTCTAGTTCTTAAATGCTTTCTCCCCCCACTATCATGATCCCAATTCTGCCTTAAAATCTGGCTAGAACAGAAGATGTACACTGGTATAGACGGAACTGGAAACAGGGAATCCAGTCCCGATGAACCCTTCAGGACCAGTGGTGAGTGTGGCAATACATGGAGGGTGCAGGGAAGGTGGGTTAAAAAGGGGGAACAGATTACAGGGATCTACATAAAAGCTCCTCCCTGGGGGATGGACAATAGAAAAGTGGGTGAAGGGAAACGTTAGACAATGTAAGATATGACAAAATAATAATAATTTATAAATTATCAAGGGTTTATGAGGGAGAGGGTGAGGAGAGAGAGGGGTAAAATGAGGAGCTTATATTAAGGGCTCAAGTACAAAGCAAATATTTTGAGAATGATGATAGTAACAAATGTACAAATGTACTTGACACAATGGATGTATGTATGGATTGTGATAAGAATAGGAAGAGCCCCAATAAAATGATTTAAACAAAGAGAAAAGAATACAATTTCCTTTGAGGATTGTTTTCAAGTTATGCCCTAATGAGCCCCCGCTGGGGTTTCCTGTCCCTGATTCTCCTTTGTTCCAGTCTTGCAATTCTGTCAGAATTCAGGACATGTGGACAAACCTTTCCTGTTTTCCATTAGAAGTTAGAGATTAACCCACCGCCATCTGAAGGGCACCCAACAATCCTATGGGACAAGGATAGAACTGCCCCTGTGAGTTTATGAGACTGCACCTCTTTACAGGAGTAGTGAGGTTGTTAAGGTTCATTGTGCCAAACTGGCTGATAAACTCATGTGAGATTAATTGACAGATGGAGGGATAAATGGCTCGGTGAGCTGCGCATTTCTAGCTCTCAGGTCTCTTGCTCTCTGATGCTGCTGCCTTAGCCAGCTCCCTGCTTCAGCTGGCAAGGCTCACTTCCTTCAGGACATCCCTGAGGAGAAGCCACATGGATCAACCATGATGCAGCACTGGGTGCTGGAGCAGGCACATTGAGCCCCAGCCAGAGCTGAGACGCTTACAAGCTCACAGATTCGGTTTTCCTGCTGCAGTTGGAGTCATTGTGGGTGTTCTGAGAGTTTGAAGAGGACTTTGTAAATTAGTGTCTGACATATGTGCTAATGTGGGACTTATGGGCTTAGACAGCACTGGGTTTGGATGCTTTCTTTTAAAAAAATAATTTTATTGGGGGCTCATACAATTCTTATCACAATCCATACATACATCCATTGTGTTGATCACATATGTACATTTGTTTCCATCATTGTTCTCAAAACATTTGCCTTCTGCTTGTGCCCTTAATATTGCCTGCTCATTTCCCCCTCCCTCCCTCATGAATCCTTCATAGTTCATAAATTATTATTATTTTGTCATATGTTACACAGTCTGATGTCTCTCCCCAGCCCTCTTCTCTGCTGTCCATCCTCCAGGGAGGAGGCTATACATAGATTCTTGTAGTCGGTTCCCCCTTTCTACCACACATTCTCTCCACCCTCCAGGCATCACCACTCTCACCATTGGTCCTGAAGGAGCCAACTATCCCGGATTCCCTGTTTTTCCAGTTGCTCTCTGTACCAATGTACATTCTCTGATCTAGCCATATTTGTAAGGTAGAATTGGGATCATGATAGTGTGGAGGGAGGAAGCATTTAAGAACTAGAGGAAAGTTGTATGCTTCTCCGTTGCTACTCTGCAAACTGACTGGCTCATCTCCTCCCCACAACCCTTCAGTAAAGGGTGTCCAGTTGCCTAGCAATGGGCTTTGAGTCTCCACTCTGCACTCATCCACATTTACAATGATATTAGTTTTTGTTCTTTGATGCTTTATACCTGATCCCTTCGACAGCTCATGGTCACACAGACTGGTATACTTCCTTGTGGGCTTTGTTGTTTCTGAAGTAGATGGCCACTTGTTTATCTTCAAGCCTTTAAGACCCCAGATGCTATATCTTTTGATAGCTGGGCACCATCAGCTTTCTTCACCACATTTGCATTTGCACACGTTTGTCTTCAGTGATTGTATCAGGGGGGTGGGCTTCCACTGATATGATTTTTAGTTTTTTGATATCTGATAACTGGTCCCTTCTATACCTTGTGGTCAGACAGGCTGGAGTGCTTCTTCCATGTGGGCTTTGATGTTTCTCAGCTTGATGACCATTTGTTTATCTTCAAGCCTTTAAGACCCCAGATGCTATATCTTTTGATAGCTGGGCACCATCAGCTTTCTTCACCACATTTGCTTATTGTTTGTCTTCAGGGATCATGTCAGGAAGGTGGGCACCCTTGGGATGTTTTCTTAATATACACTTATCCTTTATATAAAACTTCTCTTATATATATATAAAAAGAGAATACATTTTCTTTTAATATTTATGACAAGTTTGTTTGTTTCTAATAATCCCTTAAATATGTGATTATAAATCACATGTATGCTTTGCTTTTGTCACCAATTTCAAATGCATTGAGGAATTAGATAGATGGATATATTTAAAGGAAATTTTTTCCCAAAATCTGCTAAAATTGGTTGTCAAAGATTCTGCACTAACTGGGTTCTCAAATAGGCTTCTGTTTTCCCCAGTTCTAATATTTGAATTGATATTTCCATATGGTCATAATGTAGAGCATTTACAGGTCTACCTGAAATATATTGGCTGTCAACTTTCATAAAATCAGAGAAAAAAATTCTTGCATTACAAACATAGACAGAAAAATCCTCAAAAGTAGAAAGAACATGAAAAGGGTATCAAAAGAACTCAACCTGTTGTTTTCTTATGAAGAGATATGTTTGAAAGATGCTATGAGCTCCAGAGTTGAAAGGGATGGTCATGGCTCCAATAAATTGCATTAGATTATTTATATGGGGATTGCTTCTTCTTTTTCTTTTCATGTTCTAAAACCCTGAGCGAACCAAAAATTGCCATTCTCTTTTAGAATTCTACCAACATGCAATATTGTACTCAGTTCATTGTGTAGGGCATGAACTTAGTAAATTTTGAATGCATGTATAAATTCTATTTTCTTATTTTTAAAATTCAGAACTACATGGTTTCCTTTTGTTTGGCTTGTACAACTTACTCTTTATAAAGCTAAAGTAGCTTGTCTTAAACATATTTGAATCATTAAAATACTATTCAATTCATCTGGAGTCCATTTAAATTTGGCTCTTTTTTCACAACATCTAGTCTTAATTTTAATTTGGAACATATATATCAGTGGAATTTTCAAACTTAAAATTAGATTTAGTTTAAATGTTATGTACAAGAATTTGTCTTAATTTTCATCTTGCTTACATTTTAGCCTTAACTTTACAGCTTAAGATGTCATGATAACATGTAAGCTGTTTGAAAATTTTTCAGTTCATACATGATTGCTTGTTAATTTGATAAAATGATATCATTAAATTTATATACGTTTTGTAGTTATCTTCAGGTCGATGATAAAATGTGTTCTACAAAAATTCAAATATGCATAGTTTTATGATTGAATTTGTTTAAGATATATATCAAGACTTGTCTTGCTTTTCATTACAAGAATGATACAACAATGTTTAAGAATAGGGCAATAAAATTAATAAATAATCTCATAATAAACAATTTGACAGTAGTTGATAATAGTTGTTAACAATGGGTAGAATACAAGTTTAGAGGCCAGGAGATTTTCTGAAAAATAACTCATTATAAATAATCATTAAAATTCACCAGCCAGTGAATATATTGAATGCTCAAAGGTAGGAAATTAAAACAATTTTAATAAAAACAATATGATCATAGTTAATGTATTTATATTATATTATTTTTCTAGATATAGATAGGATAAACAAATATTGAAATTAACATTCAATTATGCATTCTATAATACTAAAGTAATCTTACATTAGTTATGAATTACAGAGAATTGTTCATAATGAGTTATTTTCATTCATGAAATTTATATTCAGCAGTGGTTATTAATAGAACTTTGTGAAAATCATCTTGCATATGAGATATGAAACCCATAATTATGTTGCAGGCATATTTATGAAGATGGCATAAAAGTTAAAAGTAATAAAACAGAATTCTAATAATTATGACAGTTATAAACTTTTAATATACATCATTAACAGTGCCATTAAATATAGTATGTTTACCAGGATTATTGAATGAGCACATGCATGTCTAATGTGAGAAGGATTTTTTTTTGTGTTTCCTAATATACCTCCAACAATTATCTCTAATATCGCTAATACAACATTCAAGTAAAATAAATGTCTGAAAGGTAAATGAAAAATAGTAATGATATGGGCAAGTGTAAAGAGTTGCAAACTTTCTATAGACAATAGGAAAATCTCTATTGCTCTTTGCAGCCTTTAAATTCAATATATCCATTGTTATTACTGGCAGTAGCCATTGAGTCATTTGTGAATCATGGTGACTGAGGTGTGCACCTTTGGTCTTCAACACTTTAAAGAGCCTTGTGCAGATTTACAAGCAAGATGAATATTTAGTCACGAGCTAAAGAAGACCCTGCTACAACAATCAAGACCCCTTGGAAACATTATGACAACTTAAAAACTAAGTAGACCAAGATATTCATGGCACAAGATATTCATAACACAAAGACTGTGGGAGCTGGCACAACCGGAGAAGGAGCAAAGTGGTACACGAGGCCCAATGTGGCTCTCTTCCAGAGGCCTGTTGATGCTCCTGCATACTTCTCTATCAGGAGCTGTTGCTACTTCCATGTTAACCTTCCCCAACCATGGACTGCCAGTCAAAGCTATTGCTGCACCATCTCCATCCCCTAAAGTCAGTCAACAGT
Source organism: Tenrec ecaudatus (assembly GCF_050624435.1). NCBI lineage: Eukaryota > Metazoa > Chordata > Mammalia > Afrosoricida > Tenrecidae > Tenrec > Tenrec ecaudatus. The sequence continues at coordinate 139,121,293 of NC_134540.1, read as the reverse complement.
GATTAATTCTGACAAAGGGCATGGGCACTGCTATGCTCTGACCCCACAACAGGCTGATACTGCCATTGCTGCTGCTGTAAATGCCCCTGCCCCTGCCCCTGCTGCCATGCACACAGCTGGTCTGCCAGCTCAGTTACCGTGTGCTGCCCAGACTCTTCCTCCCAGAGTCTGCCAGCTCAGTTACCATGCCAACCCCAGCAACCTGTCCCAAAGCCTACAATGACTGCCCTGTCCTGGGCCAAGGGAAGATCCCGATCAAGCAGTACTTTCCCCTCCTCTTTTAATACACTTATATTATTTCTATTAATTTGTAGTGCTTTAAAAATAAATATTCCTTTATTCATAGTACCTTTTTTTTCTTTTCTTCCCCTTTCCTTTCTTCTCTTTTCTTCTTTCTTCATCTTCTTGTTTTGTGGTTTCTATTAATCCTCTTTTTCACCAACTAGCACCACATGATCCAGCCTCCATCATACTCTAACAGCTGTATCACAATGTTGTTGAGATAGCATACATATCAGTGCACATGAAAAAGAAAGAAAGAAAGAAATAGAGGCAACCAAGTGCATAATACCCACAAACACATGAATTTTGTGAAGAACTACACATCCTGCAATTACCAGAAAAACAATTCACAATAAAGATGTTCAGATATTTCCAATAATTGGAGGAAGAAATCTATAGAGCTACAAAAAAGACAAGAAAATTAGAAGCTTTAAATTATTTAGAAGATTAATTATGAAGATAACATGATTATACAAATAATTTAAAAGAGCAGGCTAATAGAATCCAAGAACTCAAAGACTGAATTAATACACTTGAAGACACATCCCTTGACAACACGGATGAAAGAAACAATCAATAAAAAGAACACAACGTAATTCAAAGAAAGTGTAAGAATCTTGTGAAACAATACAAAGTGAAACAACTTCTGTCTCATTGGGATTAGGCAGCAGGAAGAAACAAAAATAATTACAGAAACAAATAGTACAAAAATTATGGAATAAAAATTTCCTAAGAGAAAAAATAATTATTTAAGATTCTGAATGCATCAGAAATAGAACAGAATCCAAGATGAAATCATAGTGAGGTATCATAGTCAAACTCTCCCATATCAAAGACAAGGAAAGAACACTGGGAACAGCTTGAGAGAAAAAATCAAAAGACCACCAATAATAATGTGCGTGTACTTTACAGCAGAGTTATGCAAGCAAGAAGACAAGAGAATGACATATATAAAAATCTGAAGAACAAAAGAAAACTGCCATCCAAAATTCTTATCAACAGGAAAACTACCCATCAAATATGAGGGAGAAATAATGGTATTTCAAGACAAGGAGAAATTCAAGGCATCTGTGTCAACAAGACCAACATTACAAAAAATACTAAAGGTTATGCTTCCACTGAAAATCAATTACAGACAAACTTTGGATCAACAAACAAAAAACAACTTCACTGAAGGCATTGGTTAAAAAATAACAAACAGGGATTCAGGAATTGATTGAAATGTTTCAATAAGCTGATGAAGCACTTGGAAGCACTCGCCTGTCTATGCCAGCCACTTGGTCAACTGCCTGGAAGAGATTATATTTGTACCCATTCAAAGAAATGTGACAAACCTTGGGTCCACATGACTGCCACAGTGGGCCTGTGATCATGCGCAAAGACAATTGTTTTAATTTTCCCTTAAACCATTTTCAAATCGCGCATCCACTTTACCTTGTGTTCTTTGCCACGGTCTTTTCTTCTAAGCGTCTTCTATATCTGCTCGACGGGGACCAGGTGGCAGAGTTGGTTTTGTCACTGAGCTGCCTGCTCTATTTCAGTTCTTTCTTTCTATTGAAACTTCACCCACTTTGAATTTCTTGGTGGCTGATTCATCGCTCTTGTGCTGTAGCTGAAACGTTCTCTTCCTGTGAGTTGTCTGCCAGCGAGGGGGATGTGTACCTTGCCGTCTTATCCCCAGGTGCTTGTTCCCCGAAGCGCTTCACCTCCTTCTTGCTGGTGTGCCTGCACTTTTCTCAAAGTTCTTGGACGGGATCCACCATTGGGAGCAGTTCTTCTCTGGGCGGTCTCTGAGGAACCAGGACCACTGATATTATGAAATCTACTTTTTACTTGAAATATCTTTGTACCTTAACTTGTACATTTCTTCCTCCCTTTGATTTCCATCATAGCAAACCTCACATGTGAGTCTGAACCTCACACAATCCACCCTGTGAAACCACTACTTATGCTTCCTATGGAAGAGTTTTAATGATGGTGTCTATTCCGGGGGGAGGGGGGTGTTTTTCTTTTTATAGATCTTTTGAAGCTTCCTACATTGTTCTTTTAGATAGTTACTGTTTATTGTGCCAACATGGCCAATGGACACATGTGTGGCTAATTGAAGGGCGGAGAGATAAATGACTTGGTGAGCCTCTCCTTTCTTGTCTCTTGCACTTTGATAATTAGACCAGTGTGTGGCTGCCTTAGCTTGCTCTCTGCCTCCATTTGTAAGCTACACTACCTGTGGAACACCTAACCCATGGACTGTGTTGCTGTAATTTGAGGTTACTTCAAGACCTGCTTCGCCACACCATTGGAATTTATATCTCTTGAGCTGGGGACTGTCAGACCCTGTCATCTGGCTGACTGTTGCTGACCTGCCTTGCTGTTTGCTGCCTGTGCCCAGATAGACTGAATTCCTCTACAGAGGACTACCCGGTGGCCCTCAAGACTTGGAGGACTGCCAGTGTCTCACAACTGTCTCACAGAAGTGAGTTGCACTGAGCCATTTGTACTGTTTTATAGATTAATTGTTTATTTCTTATGTTATATGTCTATCTATCTATCTATCTAAATATATATAAAATTATTAGCATTCTGGTTTTGTTTCTCTAGAGAACTCTGTCTAATGTATTATTGTTAGGGGTCATTGATTTACTTCCACCCCAGAGTGAACTTAGATGTGAAAGAATGAAGCACTGCCAGGTCCTGCTGCAGCCACTGTACCAATTCATTTATTTGAGAGCTGATATAGTTAGTTTATTGTGCCATCCTGGCCGATGAACCCGTGGGGTGAATTGAAGGGCGGAGAGATAAATGGCTCAGCGAGCCTCACTTTCTTGTCTCTTGCTCTTTGATCATTGGACCAGCTGTGTTGCTTGTTCTGTGCCTCAATGTGCAAGCTACACTACCTGTAAACTGTGTCGCTATAATTTGAGGTCCCTTTAAGACCTCCTTCGCCATACAATTGGAATTTGCATCTCTTGAGCCAGGGATTGACTGTTGGTGACCTGGCTGACAGTTACTGCCTGTGCTGGGAAAGCCTAGCTCTCTCTACAGAGGACTACCTGGCATCCCTCAAGACTTGAAGGACTACCAGTGTCTCACAACTCTCTCACGGGAGTGAATTGCACTGAGCCATTTGTACTGCTTTCTAATTTAACTGTTAGTTTCTTATATTATATATCTATCTGTAGATAATTTAATAGTTCATTTCTTGTGTTATCTATCTATCTAATTGTTAACAATCTGAATTTTTCTCTCTAGAGAACCCTGTCTAACACAAGGGCCTTCCTCTTTGTCACTGCCCATCTACTGTACCAAATATGATGTCCATCTCTAGGGACTGGTTTCTCCTGACATGTCCAAAATATGTAAGATGAAGTCTCACCACCCTTGCCTTAACTATCATGGAGTACAGCTACAATTCCCAATATTCATTTCTAGGACACTATAGCAGTACATAGGAAGAATCGATATGATACTAGTATGTAATGCTCTGGAGAATGCAGTTCCTATTGTTTGTCACTTTGTTTTTCTAGAAACTACTTCTGGTTCCAGATTGTGTCAGAGTGCATTTTCCAGTTAAAGTAAGGAACATACACAGGAATAAACTTAAAGGCCCTCTTGCGGGAATAGACATGCTATCATATAGAATGAAGGAATCACACACAGTAGAAGAAAAATTAGTTGATTGGGACCTACTAAAAAGAATATGCTTATTTATGTACATCAAAAGAATAAAAAGTTGATTCACAGTGGGGAAAAATTGGAAATGACACAACACACAATGGATTAGTCTTCCAAATCTATAGAAACATCAAAATTTCAATAACTATACAAATACCCCAATTAAAAATAGACAAAGGACATTAGCAGACAGTTTACCAATAGTGACATCTAAATGACTAATAAAAATGTGAAGAAATGCTTAGGATACCTGGAAATAGAAGCAACAATGTAAGTAAATCACCTTTCACTGACAATCCCATCCAAATTAAAACAAACCAACAACAATGAAAATTCACACAAACCAAAAAACAAAAAATGCTGGAGCTAGTACAGAGAGATTGGAAGCCTCATATACTGCAGGTGGATATGAAACCATTGTGGAAAGCCATATGGAACTACGTCATATACCTGGGAATAGAAGGTGCATACTATTAGACAATACCTCTGTGGGATATACACCCTAAAAAATTAAGAGTCATAGCACAAACAGACATATACACACTCATACTCATTACAGCATTTTTTTACAATAGTAAGATGTAAGCAACCTAACTGCCCATCCGGACATAAAGTTTTGTTCATATGCATAATGGCCTATTATACATAGCTAAAAGAACAGTGATGAAGCCATGAAGCAGCTCACAGCATGGATGAACATTTGCTGAGTGAAATTAGACAATAACAAAAGGACAGATATTGCATGAGGCCATAAGTATGAAGAAGGTAAAACAATGTAAAAACTTCCATAGCAAAAGAAGCAAGTTCCACAAGGGAAGAGATATTTATACCAAAAGAAACAGGTTACCAAGGAGGTCGAGCAAGGACAGGAAGAAGAAGCAATAGGTTCGTGAACTAAAAGACGCTAACTTGTGTGAAGGTGAACATAGTCACAAGAGGAAGAAAATAAATCAAATTAGGAGGTCAGGGTAATCTTTTAGGGAGGTTTTAAGTAGTTTTAACTGTTATGTAAAAATTAATTATTTGGAATGTGAAATCTCCACCTTATTCACAATTTTTAAAAATGTTGTAAAAACAAAGGTGGAGTCAAATTTCTCTAAATGCTAATTAATTAATTACAATTCATTGAGTTTGCTTCAGGTAACTCATTATATGCCAACCTTGAATCACACTTCTTCAAGATTCTAAGCTTTGATTCAAGAACTTACTATTCTCTCCATATGAAACTGGAGAGCAGGATGTGTCATTTTTATAATTTGTAAAATTAATTTTATAATTACATATCAGGTTGTGAACGTATGAAAACAAAATTTTATATTTGTAAAAAAATGATGTGCAGTCAATTTCCACAATGTACACATTGTGTGATAGGACTTCTGTTGCCTTCATGACTAATAATCATGCATGTAAAGAAGAAAAATTCTTGATATCAATATTTTCTCCATTTATAATGAGTTTCTCTATTAGTCCAGTGAGAATTTTTGCTATCTTTTCTTTTCTTTCTTTACATTTTTAAATCATTTTATGGGGGACTCATACAGCTCATATCACAATCCGAGTTATAATCCATATTGAGGGATATATTCTTTTATCTTTATCAAGAAGTGCTTGAAGTGTTCTTGGCTTTCAGAAAGCAAGATTGTCTCATCTGCACATTGCAAGTTGTTAGTGAGCCTTCTTCCGTCCTTGTATTAGTTACATAATATATGGTAAGAGCTAAATTAAGAGGTAAATTTTAAGTGGGTTTGAATTTCCCAGGATAATTAATCTAGGTAAAGCTACCTTATCTGGGAAAATTTTTTCTATACAACAGGACCTTTCAAATTAATACAAATGTGCATTTTCATTACTTAAGGGACTTCTCTGCAGTGTAATCCCGAGTGTGGTTTGGCGATCCCACTTCTGACAGTTAACATTTACCCTGAGCCACACTCGGGATTACCGCCAGGGAGGTTAATCAAATAGGGAAAACCGTAAGAGGTATGATGAGATTGGGAAAGCTTTTACCTAATTATCCTGAGTTGCTGCTAAAAATGTTGGCACCTAGTATATTAATTCTAAAATATAATAGCAATGACATTTAAAAAGTCAATTTATGAACTTTTCCAAAAGTATGAGCAACCTATTGACTTATTTTCCATCTCTTTCTTAGAATATGTGTAGGTAACATATAACCTCATGGTTAACATTAGGAAACAGTATAATGGGATTTAACTTGATGCTTCAAGTGTTAATGAGGAACAGGATTTTTGCAAAGAACACTATTTCCTCTAAGTAATAACTTTTCAAAAAATATATAAACAAAATGTATAATCCTGACTACCACCTCAAACTAATATTTAAAATACTGTTTTTAATTGTATTTCCAATCCATAATATTTAGTGATGAAGTGTACTTTGTGACTATTAAATATATCATTGTAGTATCATATACCTGGCCAAACCCATCAAATTGTTTTTATCATAGAAATTTTATATTGGTTTCAAAATAGGAAACATTATCTGATAACTATAATATCAGCAAAACATTAATGATCATATGTATAATTTTTTATAAGAGAAAATACCAGTTGGTTGAGATGATATAAATGTTTAAAAGCATCATCTATTCAAAATGTAGCCTGGTAAAGTGACATTTATTTTTCTTTGGAGCTCAAGGTTGAGAAAATGTGTCTGTATGTGTGACATTTGGGCTTGTAATACAGGAACGATTTAAAAAATGTGAGATGATAAATAGACTGTATTGTTGAATTGATGAAAAGCTGCAAAATTCAGGGGAGTGTCCAAAACTTCCAGCTGAAAGAGCTCTGGAGGATATTAACAGTCTGCATTCAGAAAGAATCCTGATGTGTTGATGTAATGGCCTGATAAAGAAATGATTTGCCTGCCTCTACGTACAAAGAACTCTTTGAATCTGTGAAGCGAGATGCTTTGGAGATCACATAAACATGGCCTGGAATAAAAATTGTGCCTCTAAACTATTTTATTTGACTTCATAAACATTAATTCAAATCAATCAATCAGCACATATTGTGTATTAAAATAAACAGAATTGAATATTGGTTAATATTTCCTAGTGGCTATATATTCAAAATCAAGTAGCTCTTTCATACATTCTTTGGGAAAAAGACAATAACTCAGACTGAATAACAAATCCGTCTAGACTCAAGTACATGAATTCTCATGCAATGTTATGAATAGATAATGGAGTACTTGTTAAAAGTGTATGATAGACACATCAGAGCAAACTGTGAGAATTGGACAGTGTAGAAATAGTTGCTTAAATGTTTTGGAGGTTCTGTTCAATCATGAACAGGAAATGGAGAGGTAAAGAGACAAAATTTAAAATGAGAGGCATTAGAAAATTATTAAGATTGAATTATAGAATGTTAGTTAGTCTCAATATCTCAATATCAAATATGGGATATATGTTATTAAGTATCTGCCATTGCAATTTCACCTTCGTCATTTCCTAGCTATGTATGTTCCTATAATATTTCAATACTTACACATTATACTTATACATCTAATTATTGAATGCTTATGTCAGATAATGAAACTGGGGATCTCGTGGTGAACAAGAGCATAATATAATTGAGTTTATATATAGCTTCATTTCTGTGGAAAGGCACAAAGAACTAATGAAATGTATCAGAAAGTGAGAAATGCTATTAAGACAACAAAACAGAAATGAGATAGATCAGGGGTGGATTAAGAGAGTTTATTATCTGAATAACTTCAGACACTGTCAAACATTAATTCCAGGTTCATTTTTAGGAGTTTGTCAGTAGCAATAAAGGGTGTGTGTGTGCCCGGGTATCTCTCAAGGGATTGCTTTTTTTCAAATGTGCATCCCAGACATGAAAAAGTTAATGAATATTAATAAAATATGACTAATTGATAATCCATATACTTTCCAGTTAAATTCACCTATAATCATTGAAATAATTTAAAATAACCTCAGAATTTTAATGGTATTAATATAGGTAGTAGAAACATTTTTAGGAATGTCAAGAACTCCAAATTTCTCTGTGGGATTTTCACATCGCAGAGAGCTGTAATCCTGTTGCAGCTGAGAAGCAACTAAGTGCTAACTTTGTGACACTTTTTAAAAAGTAAAGTTTTAGATATAAGAGGGAACTAGAACAAATATTATTTAACAATTACAACATATATATAATCTTGCTAGGATGAAATTTCATAATGAAAATTAGTTTCCCATTTTGATGAGTTATCCTCATTTTGTTTTGTGACATTTGTTACAATCCCTTCAAGGTAACAGTAACCCTCTTCCCACCTCACCCTTGAGTTCACCATTTCCAGTTGCCGCTCTTTATTGAACTTTCCCACCACGTAAACTTTGGTTTGGGCAAATGCTGCCCTGTGGCCTCCTGTAATTGTTTGCTCAAAGGAATGCATCGTCATGGATTCATTTTGTATTTCTCCTTTGTTTGACAGAAAGATGCTCTGTAAGGATGGTGTCCGTTCCATGTCTGAAGGATGTTCAAGAGCCACAATCTCAGGGATCTAGAAATGTTGATCAAACCAGTCAGTCTGGTCTTTTTGTGCATGTGAATTTTGTTTTACATTTTTATTGCACTCTGTTCAGTACCTTCTGTAGTGATCTCCATCAGAGCAGTCCATAGTGGGACCAAAGATAACTCAAGTCTTTGGGTCTCGAGTTAGTGTAGGCTGTAGTCTGCATGATCCATTCTTTTGACTATATGCTTCATTGAATCTTTGCTTTTCTTCATTTTTTGCCCTGGGATAGACTAACAGCTGCGCCTTAGATGACAACTCATAAGATTTAAGACCCTGGGGGCTACTCATGAGAGGGGGTTACAGAACATTTTTTTTCTGGCTTCTGTTATGCCAGTTGACCTCGATGTTCCCTGAAATGAGGACCTCCTAGTGCCGGGTCCAGGCCTCAGCCCTGCCAGCTTTACATGATGGCTAAGAAGATTTCATAATTTACCCCTGTTTTTTCTATGACATTCATGGACCTGCTTGCAATACTTATGAGTTTAAAAACATGTGTAGAATTACCTCTGCCAAAATTATAAAGTGCACTTCAAAAAGTTTATGGGAAAGGGTATTAAAAGATAATGGAATTTTTACATGAACTTTGAATTCCCTTTTATATTATTTCAGTGTATTCTCATAAGCCTCCCACATCTAATCAGCTACAATAGCTTCTTGTGTGTGCATTTCGAAATCATTGTTAGTTATTGCTGTTATTGCGGGAATCCGCGTGTGATGGTATTAGTGCTGTCTTTTATTGTGTGTACGCCCCAGTGTCTTCTTTGCCTCTGTCTTTTTACGATGACCTCTTCTTTATTGCCTATACCTTCGATCAAATTAATACATATCTAATTTGTAGTTAGTGGCTTCCTTCCCTTTCCCATCCACCCCTCTTAACTATCAAAATTATTTGATTTCATGTGAAAATAGTTTTGGCATTTTATAAGTCAATCACAAAAGACTAAATATTTGACTCGTGCAATATTTATCCTTTTGCAATTGACTTGTTTCATTTGGCCTAATGTAGTCCAGATTCATCTATTCTATGCTTCATGGGTAGATTGCTGTTCTTTAATGTTGTGCATTACATTATCAAAATGTACAATATTTTGTCCATTCTTCCATCGATCAGCACTCAGGTTGTTTCCATAATGTTGCTGTTGTGAATAATGGCATTATGAACTTGGATGTGAATATATCTATTTGTATCATGGTTTTCTTTTGCTAGGCTAAATGTCTAACAATGGAATTGCATGACCATGTGGTATTTTTATTTCTAACTCCCCCAATCCATTTTATTGGGAGCTGATACAGATCTATCATTTCATAGTTCTATCACATTAAGCAGTACTGTACAATTGCTACCACAATCACTTTCAAAACATGTTTCCTCGATATCAGCTCCCCTCCACTTCCTCTCCCCAACTATACCCCCCCACCCCCACCCAGGATTCCTTATTCGTCTTGCTGTCTCAATGGGTTCATCCATCCTGGGTTTCATGTACCAAAAAATGTATAACAAGAATTCAAGAGGGTTACCACCAATTTTTTAAAGTACATCTATGATACACCCCAATATGGAAAACACACAGAGAAAATGTTGGAAACCAGATCAGTCCCGGCTGGTTTCCGATAGGTGATCAACTGGCAAGGCTTTAACCATTCAAGTCAGGTTTATCATTTTGATTCCCTGTAGTCACCTCGCCAATGCTCTCTATTGGGTAGCCACTTTCTTCCCAACCCTCTATGGTGAATAGAGGGAAATCACCAAAGGCTTGTTTACTGCATGGATCTTACAAAAGGAAGCACATTTTCATTTTCCACCGGGATTGTGACAGCGTGGGTGATGCACTGGTCTGGTTGCACCTACCAACCCACATTTGGTGCCTCAAATGTTTGATTTGTTACTGGGTATGTTTGACCCCTCCCGATTCCAAGAATGACCCAAGTTTTCTCCCATCAGCTCTAATATTTGAGATACAGAACATATTTCCAGGGAGCACTCTGCCCTCTGCTCACCCATAAAGATTCACGAGGTTTTAATGCAGTTAGTTATCCTTAGATAGAGGAAGTGCATGATGGATTTACTTAAAATAGCCTTTTTGTACTTAATATTTAAGTCAAGTTATATTTTACCTGGTCCCATTTTATTCAAAGAGATATTAGAAAAGTGCAAATCACATGAACATGGCATTTCCCCCAAGTAGCACTTCATCTTTATTAGGAACTGAATAAGAGGCAGTCCTAATTTGTCGTCATAAAAGGGGGCCATGAATAAGAGTTACTGTACAATAAATGACAAGCACCGTGGCTTATGTGTCTCAGGGCTAACCAAAAAGTCAACTACTCAAGCCCCCAGCCACTCTGCAGAAGATGAGACTGTCTGGCCCCATAAAGATTTATAGGCTCAGAAACACACAAGACAAGTTCATTCTGTCCTGCATGGTGTTTTTAAGTCATAATCAACTGACTAGTTGAATTTGGTAGAATAAACGGAGATTCAAGTGTTCTGAATCCCCAAATGTGTCTGTCAAATTTAAAATTTCTTTATTAAAAATCAATCATTCCAGTCTTGTTATAAGATGCCACAACATCTCTACCTGTATTCAGAAGCTCTTTAAAGAAAAACTGGAATTTTTCTCTTATTTTTAGCATTTTTATTACTTTCATTTTTTCAGTTTTATTGACACATAATACACATCCTTTAATTCAATTGTTCAATCATGTCAAGAAGAAAATTGTACAATCATGACCACAGTCAATTTTGAGAACATTTTCTTTTCCCCCCTCATGACTAAACTACCATTAAAATGAGCTATGTGATCACATTCAGTTCCAGAGCTCTTCCTCACCCGCCTGTGCTGTTTCCTTCTGAAATCTCCTCACCCTGCCCACCACACCCCCCAATATGTCCCCTACAAATCCCTGCATCAGGCATTATCTCTATATATCCACTCCTTCTGTGAATGTTTTTAATAAAGAAGTTTGGAGTCAACCTTACCTCTGAAACATTTAACATGAATAACCCATTGCTCTTTAAACATTAAAAATATATTCTGGACTGTTTACTGTATGATTTGAAGAATAATATTTATATTTTAAAATATTTATGAAAATTACAATGAAGTCAGGTTTTTAATTTCATTTTTTTATAGACTAACTTCATTCATCATAATGATTTCTAGGTCTTTCCATATCATGAGGTATTTAATGGTCTCATCGTTGTTTTTTAGGGATGTCTAGCATTCTTCTACTGATGGGCAAAGCTTCTTGCTATTGGGAGCTATGCTACAAAGGACGTGGAAGGACACACATCTGTTCCTGTTCTCTCTCTTATTTCTTTGGGGTAGATTTCCAACAAAGACATTGCTGGGTCATATGATATTTCCATCTTTTCCCCAAATGTTATACACATTGGAAAATAAGTAAAGCATCCACTGTGTTTGTAAAAAGTAAGAGTGGGATATAGTGCAACAAACACCATTTTCAATAGCTCCTCTTTAGGTACAATATCTCATAATATAAAATTTTTTTACTTTACCAGAAAAATAATATTTTCAACTCCACTGAAACATATAACAGTGTATACTCTCCATTATTTTCTCTCTTCTCATGAAAATAAATCAAAAGTGCGATCAAAGTTTGTTATTATTGCAAAAATAATTTGCAAATGCTTATAACCTTGGGTTAAAAGATGAGCAAGGGAAATCAGATAGTGAACCTGAGGCGAAGAAAAAGATTATCTGGATGAAATGTGCACAAACATGAACATTTGAACCTGTAATGTTTCAATGGAAACATAAGTTTAGTAATATTTTAAAATCAGAACTTTTGCAATGGAGCAGTTACTATCAAATGTCTGCTGTATAAATTATAGTGCCTTTCAAACACATTTTATACAAACACACACATATATATTTAATATCTGCAGTTTATTTCAAATTGTACAAGTGGCTATCATATAAATGGTGAAAATATGTTTCCTTTACATGAATAGCTTGGAATATACAACAGCCTCTCATGGATAAGGCAACTATTTTAAAATTGAGTCACATTAATGACATTAATAATAATCCCAAGTATTTCTTAGCAAGTGTGTACAGAAGTTAAAATCCAACATATAAAACCATGAATTTATCAACTTGGTTAGGTGCCAACGTGTGGGCCCTGGCTCACAGAGTCCCTTTTGTATAAGAGAACGAAGCCGTGCCCAGTCTGGTGGTCATTACTCTCCTCAGGACATCCTTTTAGGCACTCTATCCATCCCTCTGTGGAGAGGCTTCCCATGGTTGCTGACCAGGGCCTGACCCCTCCTGATAATACACAAAAAGTACTTGAGACAATTCTCACTCCCACTGTATTTCTTCCAACACATATTTGTGCCTTTCCCTGGAAGCCCATGGCATAGTCAATATTCTCTGTCAACACCATAATTCAAGGGCATCAATTCTTCTTGGATACTTGTTCATCATTGTTCAGTTTTTCTGTGCAATTGAAAATGCTATGGTACAGATCTGGGCAGTGTTTTGTTCTGTTGTGCATAGAGTCACTATGAATTTAAAGTGAGTCAAGTATCACTTAACAAGATCAACGCAACTTCGTCATCAGAGTTATAGTTTTTGTCTTTGAACATTTTAAAGAGTTTATTTGTAGTAGATTTGTCCCATGCTATAATCGGTTTGACTTCTTGATGCTGCTTCCACCAATTTGAAACGTGGAATCAAGTACAATGAAATCCCTGAAATAATTTGAATTGTTTCTTCATTTGTCGTGATATTGTTTATTGATCTAGCGGTGAAACATTTTGCTTTCTTTATGTAATTGAGTCCATACTGAAAGATTGATCTTCAGCAAGCAACGCTGTGGCATCTACATATTGTATGTTTGTTAGTGGTGTTTATTCTGTCCTGATGCTGTGTTCTTCTTCATTAAGTCCAACTTCATGGATTATGTGCTCAGCACATAGGTTACATAAAATTATGGAATCCAGTTTTGATCCTTCACCAACATACTCTATGCGCAACCACCATAACTCTCGGGGAATGCTTGTCTGTTTGTCCGATGCTACACAGGTTTCTGCAAACTTACCAGACCAAAAAGTATCAAAAGGAATGGTCCGACACTCTTGATTCTAAAAATCAGCCAAAGAAAACGTTATGGATAACAATAGGTCCCTTATCGTCCACTTGTGAGGATTGTGCAGGACCATGTCAGTGTTTCAGTTTCTTGTGTGGTGTCACCATGACGCAACAGAAGCTTACAATAACAACAAGTTGCTTATTTTGTAATTTCATGAAACAAAGAGTCTGTTGCCTTACATAGCAGCCACTTGAACGATGGTGATCATATTACAACCTTAAATTAGGGAGAGTATTCCAATGTGTTTCTGTAAAGATTTCATACTAAAAAAAATACTATTGGACATTCTAGTCTGGCCTGTAGGATCATTATGAACAGGAGTCAGCCAGATGGCACACTACAGTGACAACATCCCAAATAATTTGAATGAGTTCAATATGATCCCCAAGACAAACAGAGCCTACTTCTATTGAACCAGTTCTGACTCAGTGCAACCTTATCAGACAAAACAGAATGGCATGTAGAAGCTGGAAAGGCAAATAAATTAATATTTCCCTGACCTTCCTGAAAAGAATATACTCATCTTTGGCAAAATCTTGCTGTTATTCTTTGACACCCATATTGGACTGCTGACTTCCCTAGCTTTAAGACATTAAATCTATGATATTGTGAGACTTGAACTGTGGAAAGTTTTAAATAGCAGTCATAGCACATGAATACCAATTTTTGCATACTACAGTTTGCTGGTTTACAACTCTTAACAAGACAAGTATCATTTAACAATGTCGACCACCATTTCACAATCTAGGTCCCATGAATATTATAATGATTGTTTCTATTAATTTATTATCTTCTATGTATCACCTACCCCCTTAGGCATATTCCACGGTGCTCATGGCAAATTAAATAATACATGTTTGTAAATTAAATGATATCTTCCAGACTTTACACTCTATCCATTTTCTAATATTAGGTGCACTGAGTACTGCCAATGAGTCTGTTCTAAGTCATTGTGACTTTCTAGGACAGAGCAGAACTCTTACTGTGGGTGGTAGTCTAATTCAAAACAAAACCAAACTACAACAAAAAGCAATGTCATCTTTGTAGATTTATATGTAACTTTAGCATATTAACTACTATTCAAACAGTAAATAAAGCTCCACTCTGGTAAGTGAAATACTAAAAATAGAAGTCATCTTGAATCTATCAATAACAAATATGGTAAAAAACCATTTACCCCATTAACAACTTTTGTTTATAAACAAGATATGACATACTCTTAGGCCAGATATCAAAGCTATACATCTATAAAATACCCAAGACAGACTACCGAGACAGACTCAGTCTCATAGTGAAGCCAAAGAAAAATTGACACTACTGGATGCTTGTAGAAGATGATTGGCTGCATCTGTGGACTGTTTAACTTGCAGGCCAAGTTGTTTAACTTATTGGGTTGACTAAGGGTATAGTTTACAGCGAAACAGCTTGAGATCTGGCGCCAGGGCATGCGACATGCAAGAGCACTTTGACATTCCTTGGATTTCACAATGAAAGTGATTATCCGCAGTGTGGTAAACACAGAGTATGAAATCATGTTTAACTGGCCTACATAATAATATCGCTGTCAATTTTGAAAGTATAAATCCAAAGCAAGACATTTTCTGTTGCAGCTTTTCAAAAGTGGATAAAAGCGAGTTTGTATGATGCTATTGAAAAGCACTTACTAGTCTATATTCCCTTACATAGCTCCTTTTTCTCATTTGATACTAGTTTGAAACTATGTTGGCAGTTATAATGTAAGAGAAAAGCTCACTGTCATATTTACTTCACTTTTTGGAAACTTTTATTTATTTCTCATTGTTGCATGGTAATCACTTATTCCTTATTTCGCTCACCATATGTTTCTTATTTAAATTATGTTCTTCTTAAGAACATTGCATGGATAGTCTCAGATGCAGTAAAAATGTAGGTAATGACGTGATGATAAAATGTAGAGCAGTGATTTTCAGCTTTGAGTGGATGACAGAATCAATTATTGAAATGTTCTATGGCTATACTCAAGAGCTATTGAATAAGCGTCTTGGTTTTGGAGCCAAGTGTACACTTGCAAAAGTGCTATAGACGATAATAATTTGTACCAAAGGTTAGGGGTTTCTTAGCAAAAAAAAAAAAAGATAAGCTTAAGAACATTATTACTCCTCAAAATTAATCAATGTAAGTTGGTGATGTTATGTGGATCAGCAAATGAAACTGTAAGATAACAACCAGAAAAGAGAAAATATTAGAGTGGAATCCTATACAAATTATCAAGTCAAAAGCTTCAAGAATTGAAAGGGATAACATATATATACATATATTCTGTCAAAATACATATGTATATATATATATAATACCCTTTTTTATTCCTGAAACTTTTGACATGCATTACATAATGAATTGCATAAAACAAACCTACTGTACAAGACCTCTCTAAATTATTGAAAAGCAAAGATGTTACTTTGAGAAATAAGATGTGCCTGACCCAAGTCTTGGTATTTTCCATTGACTGAAGTTGGACATTAAATAAGGATTATCAAAGATGAATCAATGTATTTGAATTGTGATACTGGAGAAGAATATTGAAAGTACCATGAACCGTTAAAAGGCCAAGCCAATCTGCCTTGGAAGAAGTAATGGCTGAGTGCTCCTTAGAGGCAAGAATGGCAGGATCTCATGGTACATGCTTTGGAGAAGTTGTCAGGAGATACCAGTCCCTTTGCAGGGCATTCTGATTGGTGAAGTAGAGGGCCAGGGAAAAGCAGGAAGGCCTTCTGTGAAATGGATTGACACTGCAGCTGTAATAATGGCTTGAGGTCAGGAAGAAGGATGGAGCAGCATCAGGGAGTGTTTTGTTCTGTTGTAGGTAAAATCGCTATGGGTCTGAACCATTCAATTACACCAAACAGTAACAGTACAACATCCAATAACTTGTAGAAAATCCAAGCAATGTCTAAGGGGAATTTTTAGATTTTGAGGTAAAGGATGAAAATTTTCAATGAATTTGTTAGGGGAAAGTTTGGTGTAATGAAAACATTAATGATTTGGAACCATATTGGGAATACATGGCTGTAGGTTTTATCTTGATATTTACTTTTATAAATTCCAAAAGGAAATCTCATATAAATTCACAACTGAGAATCTCAATGTGTTCTATGAGATTTTATTCAAACTACCACACATTTTGTAGATATAAATGTATCTCCTAACAAAGATATATTAAAATTGTATCTTACATGTCTGTACATTTATGAATGTGAATTTATATGGAAATAAGATCTTTACAGTTAAGATCATCAAGTTAAGTTGAGGTCAGATTCTATTGGTGTGGGCCCAGAATTGGGACTGATTTATTTATAGCATGGAATACTATATTTGAAAGGAAAAAAGAAAGAAAGGAAGAAAATATTTGGACATACAGAGAGGAAACAAAACATGAAGACAAAGACAGAGATGAGCGATATGTCTAGAAATCAAAGATTGCAAAAGAGTGTCAACAAGCCTGTAAACTAGGAGAAAAGCAGGATAACAATTCTCTCTACGACGCTGAAGAAGGAACCTGCCCTGCTGAAAGCTTGATCTTAACTGCTAGAAAGTAATGAGAGAGATGATGGTTTTGTGCTTGCTGCTATTTGAATCTCCACCAGATACACTGATATTTTAATCGTCGTTCAAAGAAACGAATACAATGCTAAAGCAGAATTAAAGTTAAACTAGTCACATATTTCACAGAATTACTTTCATGGACAATGAACACAATCTTTTTAAAAAATCATTTTATTAGGGGCTCATACCATTCTTATCATAATCCAACATAATCTTGTTAATATTTATTAAGGGTTTACTGCATGCCAAATACTGAATTAGACTATTATATATGTGAAAATAATCTGCTGGCTTATAGAAGGCGTTAAGTAGTTTATCCAAGAAAACAATCCAAGTCCATGTCTGCTGATTATATTAGCCTTGTCTAGACCTTTAAACAAAGAGCCTTGGTTGCGCCGTGGGTTTAACGTGGGCTGCTAAACAAAATGTCAGTAGTTTGAAACCACCGGACACTCCAGGGAACAAAGCTGAGGCTTTGTCCTCTTGTGAAGACTGACAGTCTCAGAGACCCACCGTTCTGCTTTGTCCTAGAGGGTTCCCATGCATGGGAGTTGACTCAATCACAGGAAGTTTGACTGACTTTGTGATTTTAAACATTACTCTAGATTCATTTCTCGCTACTGAAAGTCAAAGATAGCTTTAAATCCAGCTCTCTCTCTCTCTCTCTCTCTCTCTCTCTCTCTCTCTCTCTCATGTGTGTTTGTGTAATCCTAGGTAAAATAGACCCTGTGCTGTGTGCGTGTATATATATATATATATATATATATATATATATATATATATATATATATATATATATATATATATATATATATGATATATATGGTAGTAATGTGTGTGATCCGAGTTAAAATTGAATATAGATAGATAGATATAGATATAGATACAGATACAGATATAGCTATCTCACACTCACATAACTGGCCATAGAAGAACACTGCAATGAAGTATTTTTAAAAATTGTGCTGGCATTAAGAATTGTCTTCAGCTTTAAATTTGTCTTAAAATTAAGATCCTTTGATTCTGTCATCTTTCTCTATTTCTTTTGTTAATGGCTAAACAATTAGTTGATAGATTTTGTAGCAAACATTGTTAATATATTGACTTTTATCTCTATCACTCTCATTTGATAAGTCACAATTCTAATTCAGGATGGAGGCAACCTGATGGCATGATGTTTTAAGTATTGGGCTATGAATCACAATGTCAACAGTTCAAAATCTGCAGGCCCTCTTAGGAAGAAAGAAGAGACTTTCTATTCCCATAAAGAGTTACAGTCTCAAAAACCCCAGAGGAGTTCTACCCTATCATATCAGATAGAGTTCTATTCCATAGAGTCACTGTGAGATGAAATCAACTCAATGGCAGTGAGTTTGGTTTCTGATTTATTAAGCATATATATATATATATATATATATATATATATATATATATATATACTCACTGTCATTGAGCAGATTTTGACTGACTGGGGCCTTAGAGGACAAAATTGAAATGCCCCACAGGGTTTCTAAGGCTATTAATCATTATATAAGTAGTTGATTCATCGTTCTGACATGGAAAGGCTGCTAGATTTAAATCCAGCACCATAGTATCCCCGGGTTTTAACCACTGCACCACCAGCTCTCACTTTCTCTAAAGACTGAGAATCATTGGCGATATATTGGTTTGCTGTAGAAATATAGAGAACCAAATATCAGATTGTGCATTTAGTTCACTGGGTCAGGGAAGGGGTGTGTGTGTGTGTGTGTGTGTGTGTGTGTGTGTGTGTGTTAATTTGAAGCATAATGTAGGTTATGAGAAAGCCAGCCAAATACAGCAGTAAGCAATTCAAATGTCAGATTTTCTGTCTGATAAACTATAATCAAATAGTTTAAGACAGCCATTTGCTTGTTCTTTTAACACTGTTATGCTCTGTGTTCAAATGTGTCCTCCCAGGGACTATAAATTTTTATTTTAGCTGATTGTCATTTTTCACTGAATGAATGCCCTCCATGACATGCTACAAAAAAACCCCAAACACTTTAATTTGTGATTTGGTCTCTCACAAGGTTTCATTCCCTCATTCTGTCATTCTGACATTTTTAGTCTTGACAATCTAATCATCAGACTGTAATTTCAGGGCTTATGCAGAAATGCAATGACAATAGTAGTCAGTGTTTATTACATGTGCACTTCAAAAACATGAAATTTCATGAGTGATAGTTCTTCGCCAGAAGTATTAGATTTCCAAAATTCCATTCTATAAGGAATAACTTCTAACTTTCCTGACAATAGAAATGCATTTTAGCAAAAAGTGCAAACTGAACAAACAGGATTTTTAATTTTTTCCCAAAAGCTGAAATTATGTAACACCAAAGTTTGTATGTATCCATTCACTTAAACAGAATTCTGTAAGGGTTTTAGAAACAAACTTTTTGGCATTCTAAACACATATACACATCAAAGAATTTGTGGAAACATAGAATTGCAAGATAATGGAATTTTCCTATGAACGTTAGGAAGCCATTTTATACATATTTCAATGATGCTAATAATTATAAAACAAAATGAGAAGGAGTAAAGCAGTGTTTTAATTTCTTTGATTTATATTGGTGTTATATTTAATAACAGACACCATCTAAAATACCTCATAATAAACTGCATATATATGTGAGGGAAACCCCCACCACAAGACTTTTTTTTTTCAAAGCTATTTATTTAAATTGTTTTAGAAAATAACCTTATCACCTTCAAAGTACTCTCTATTGCACTTAATACATGTATCAAATCTGAGATGGCTGCATGAGCAGGTGCATTGCTCTGGTGGCAAAACCAGCCACCAATCCACCAAGATCCAGCCTTTTTTGTTGCACACTCCAAATAGAAAGCTTGATTAACAATCTGACCTGGTGGAATGAATGTCAAATGCATTACAGATTGACATTTTCATCTATTATGGAAGTTGGCCAACGTCCAGAATGAGGTTACTCATCAATCAACATTTCACCTTTTCTGTAACAAGAAAACCACTCATACACTTGAATTTTTTCCCATAGTGCTGGCCTTGTAAGTTGTGTTCAACATCACAATCATTCCCATGGGATTTTTCCCTAGCAGGAAACAAAATTTTGTAGCCACATACTGTTCTCTTAAATGAGCCATCACAAAAAATTTGGCTTCAAGCAAACTACTTTAACAAAAAAAAAAAAAAGGATTGTGACCAGAGAGAACCTTCCCAGGTGATGACACTGGGTGCGCTAACTCAGAGTGAATTGCTTGATGTTCATATTGTGGGGAAAATGCATATTGGGAAGGATCCTCTTCACTCAGAACAATTCTAATTTCTTGAAGGTACCCCTCATATGTAATTTTCGTTATTACCTCTAATACTTGTATCTTCTTCGTATATAGGTACTCACACTATCACAGTAACTGAAAAGTAGTAGTCATTTAATTATGATCATAGGATTTAAAAATCAATAGATATGTGTAAAATTATGTTCTAGTGATGATGGACTGTAGTAGATAAAAGAGAAATCATGATTTAATCATTGGTTTTTAAATGAGAAAAATATTGGAAACTAACCTAGTTTGAGATACGAGACAGTTAGTGAAACCAGATACCTCAACTCGAGGAATAGTTTGAATGTGACTGTTTCACCTTCCTAATAGTTGTTGCTGTTGTATTGGTAGGTGCCAATGAGTCCATTCTGACCCATAGCGATACTATGCACAGCAGCATCAAAGAATATGACGATGGCCCTGTACCATCCTCACAATTGTTCATATTACAGCCACTGTGTCCAACCACATCATTGAGAATCTGCCTCTGTCTCTGCCCTTCTGCTTTACCAAGCATGATATCCTTTTCCAGGGACTGGTCTCTCCTGACAACATGCTCAAAGTATATGTGAAATCTTGCCTTCTTTGCCTCGAAGGAACACTCTGACCATACTTATTCCAAGACAAATTGGTTTATCTTTAGCAGTCAATGGTACTTTCAATGTTTTTCCCCAGCACCACAATTCAAATACATCAATTCTTCCTTGGCCTTCCTTATCGAATGTCCAAAATTCCCATGAATATGAGGCAATGACAAATACCATGGCTTATATCAGGGACAGCTTGCGCAGCAGAGTAACATCCTTTCAATACTCTATAGAGGTCTTGTGCAGCAGATTTACCTAATGCAACTCAGCGTTTGATCTCTGGAGTGCTGCTTCCATGAACATGGATTGTAGATCTAAGCAAGACACATTCCTCGAAAATTTCAACCTTTTATTCCGCATGAGGATTTGTGTCTTCTTTACATTGAGTCGAAATCCATACCGAAGGTACTGCAATCCTTGATCTTCATCATCAAGTTTTTCAAGCTGTCTTTTCTTTTAGCAAGCAACAGAATGATTAAAGTATAGAACATTATTTAAAAATATGGAATGGGGGAGAGAGTAAAGATGGTGTCCAGGTAGAATTACCCACTCAGCACTCTCATTGCTAGACCAGAAAAATAAGAGGTAAAGAGGCCAATACTGGGAGACTGAGTTCTAAAACTAGATTCAGTGTACTAGGGTCCGGTTCAGACCTCCCCCTTTTGATTTTCACCAATGAAGCAATTCAAGAACTTGCTGAAACACTCTAAGTTCTCAGCTTCTTCTGCAGGCTCCATTAACTCCTGCCAGGTCCAGCAGAAAGGTATCTTCCACCCCTTCCTGTGCCCTAGTCCTACAGGGACCAGTAATTTCCCCAGACAGCTGTCTAAAAATTGCCATAATACTATACTTGCAGAGAGCCTCCAAGAGCTAGCCACATGAGCTCAGACCAGTGTTTCCCTTGCTATCTGTCCTATGTCCACAGTCCAGGACTTGGAAACTCCTCTCCTGAGCCAAGAACAGAGTGTCTACATTGGCCATTCCCTTCCCACCTCAACCCAGCTCCACACCTGTCAGCAAGGGTAATGATAGGTCATTACACAATAATTTTCAGCAATTGAAGAATCAGTGGGATATTTACCTGTGATAGAACACACTTCCATAGAGCACAACCAGCAGTGATAATGGTATAGATAATGGTATAATCCTCTACCCTGTCAAACTATCTATTAAGATAGACTGTGAGGTAAGACTTTTCCAGCACAAGTAAAAATTCAAAGAATATGCCATAAGACATCAAATCCTGAGGAAAATCCTTGCCGATGTACTATGGTCAAAAGATTAACATCCACCAAGCACAAGTAGGAGACTACCATATAGCCCCACTCCATCCAAAAGCCAGCATGCCAATAACAATTACCAAGATAACATGATTTCAGAGGGAAATAAAGACAAGAATGAAGTCCCCACACAAACACAGCACGCTGATATGAAGGGAGATAGGAAAACTCCCAACACAAAAGGTATGTGATGACAACAATAAATCCACAGACGTGATAACAACTCTGAATGTCAGGAGCCTCACTTATCCATTAGACCACAAAGGCTAGCAGACTGGCTCAGACAACATAACCCATCAATCTGTTGCCTGCAAGAGACACATCTTAAGCTTGCAGACAAAGCGAGACTAAGAATAAAAGGGTGACAGAAAATATTCCAGACAAACTGCAACTTAAAAAAACAACAGGGGTTGTAACCCTTATCTCCAAAACAATTGACCTCAAGGTACAAACCATAAGAAGAGACAAGGAGAGGCACTGTATAATGCTCAAAGGGTCAGTAGATCAGTGAGCATAATACATATATACGCGCCTAATGAGGGACCCACAAATTACTTCAAACTACGCAAAGGATGAAAAAAGAAATCATAGAATAAACCCCAGGGGTTAATGAACAATCATAGTAGGTGGCTTTAATAAACTGCCATCAAAGGAAGATAGATCACTGGGAAAGAAGCTTAGCAAGGAGGCTACAGAGATAAACACTGTAATTAGGTAATTGGGCCTGTAGATATTTACAGAGCTTTCCATACAAATGCAAAAACATCACATTCTTTTTAAGAGCAGATGGCTCATTTTTGAAAATAGACCACATGTTGGGGCACAAGTCAAACCTGAGTAAATTGAAACAAATAGAGGTCATTCAGATGTCCCTCTCAGATCACCTGATCAGAAAGCTGGAGATAAATAAAAGGACAACCAGAAAACAAGGACAAACACCTAGAGGATGAATAATCATCTTCTGGTACATGAATGGGTACTGGCAGAGATTAGAGAGGAGTCCAGGAAGTTTCTAGAAACTCATGAGAAAGAGAGTAAAACCTATAAAAACTTATGGATACAGCAAAAGCAGTTATCAGTGGTAGCTTGATAGCAATAAGTGATTATATAAAAAAAAGGAAGAGAGACTTATGGCTGATTCACTATCATAAAACCTCAAGCAATTAGATCAGAGTTAACAGAACAACCCCTTCAAGAACAAGAGAAAGAAATAAAGGTCAGGAGAGTTAAATGAGTGGGAAGAAAAGAGAACAATGCAAAAAAATGCAGAAAATTTATGTTTCTTTGAAAGGATCAGCAAAATCGACAGGCCACTCACTCACATGCCATCTATCCAAGGAAAGAAAGGAGCAAGTATCAATAGTCAGAATGAGGATGAAACAGGATAATCACAATGGATCCCAATGATTAAAGGATAATCACATTGGACCTCCACTCAAGTACTTATTCAATGCAGGAACACTTTGTTGTATTAAATTGGCATTCCATGATGCACACCTTCCCAACAGAATCACTGAAGACAAATGTGTGCCTAAGCAAATGTGGTGAAGAAAGCTGATTGTGCCCGGCTATCAAAAGATATAGCATCTGGGGTATTAAAAGCTTGTAGGTAAACAAGCAGCTCAGAAGCAACAAAGTTCACATAGAAGAAATACACCAGTCTGTGTGACCATGAGCTATCAAAGGTATCAGGTATCAGGCATAAGGATGAGTGCAGAGTGGAAACCCAAAGCCCATCTTTAGGTAACTGGACACCCCCTAACAGAAGGATAGCAGGGAGGAAATGAGCCAGTCAGGGTGCAAGTTAGCAATGATGAAACAGACAACTTTCCTCTAGTTCTTAAATGCTTCCTCCCCCCACTATTATGATCCCAATTCTACCTTACCAATTTGGCTAGTCCAGAGGATATTCACTGGTACAGGTAGGAACTGGAAACAAAGGAAATCCAGGACAAATGATCCCTTCAGGACCATTGGTGAGAGTGGCGATACCAGAGGGTGGAGGAAAGGTGGGGTAGAAAGGGTGAACCTATTACAAGGATCTACATATAGCCTCCTCCCTGGGGATGGCCCACAAAAAAAGTCAGTGAAGGGAAATATCGGACAGTGTAAGATATGACAAAATAATAATTTATAAATTATCAAGGGTTTGTGATGGCGGGGGGAGTGGGAAGGGAGGGGGAAAATAAGGAGCCGATATCAAGGGCTCAAGTAGGAAGCAAATGTTTTGAGAATTATGATGGCAACAAATGTAAAAAAAAGTACTTGACACAGTGGATGGATGTATGGCTAGTGATAGGTTCTATGAGCCCCCAGTAAAATGTTTTTTTAAAAAGGATAATCAGAAGTATTATGGAAGTCTGCACTCCAATGAATTCAACAATGAGGAAAACATAGACAAACTTGGAAAAACAACTTATCCCTAGACTATAGCAGATAGATGTCAAGAACTTCAACAGACCCATAGCAAAAGAAGAAATAGAAATGGCTATTAAGAAACTACCAACAAAATAATCTCCTGAACCAGATGGCTTCACAGGAGAATTCTATGAAACATTAAGGGAAGGGCTGACACTAATCCTCAACAAATTATTCCAGAGCATATATAAAGATGGGAAACACCCAAACTCATTCTATGAAGCCACTATGACTTTGATAACCAAACAGGGAAAGGATCCAACAGGACTGGAGAACTGCTGACTGATATCTGTAATGAACATAGATGCAAAAGTCCTTAATAAAATATTGGCCAATAGAATTCAAATGTATTTAGTACATATCACTCCCCATGATCTGGTGGAATTCATTCCAGGGATACAGGAATGGTTTAACATCCAAAAATTCTTCAATATTATACACCACATTGATAAGAAAAATTATAAGATTCACATGATAACAAGTAGATGTAGAAAAAGTATTTGACAACATAGAACACCCATTTCTACTTAAGACATTCAAGAAGATAGGGATGGAAGGATAATTCCTCAAGTTCATACAACTTATCTATGAAGCCAACAGTCAACATCATAGCCAATGGAGAAAGGGCAGAAACAATGTAACTGAAAAAGGGGTTCACTTCTATTCAACATTTTACTGAAGGTCCTACCTAACAAGGTAGCGGAAGGACATTAAAGGTATCCAAACTGGGAGAAGAGGAGGTGAAACTATAGCTATTTGCAGATGACATGATTCTATATGTTGAAAGTCCCTAAATCTACACAACAGGAATACTGATAGTGATAGAAGAATAAGAGTGGCAGAATACAAAATCAACAAACAGAAGTCTATTGGTTTGTTATATACATTGGACAAGACCTGGAAGAGGAAATCAATAGCCAATAGCCAAGAACAAATTGATATATCTACTGATATATTTAACCAAAAATACAAACGACCCATACAAGGAAAACTACTATTACAGGAAACCAAAAGCGATCTCCACAAGTGGAAGAATATCCCACAATCCTGGATCAGAAGACTCAATATAGTAAAGATGTCAATCTTACCCAAGACACTATATAAGTTTAATAGTATCCCAATTCAAATCCCAACAACTCCTTCAAAGAATTGGAAAAACTGATCACCAATTTCATATGGAGAGCGAAGCCCAGAATTAGCAAAGAACTCCTCAAGGACAAAGTCAGAGGGCTTGCTTTAGCTGCATTTAACACCTACTACGTAGCCACAGTGGTCAAAACAGCATTTTACTGGTATAATCACAGATAATCAGACCAATAGAAAAGAATAGAAAACCCAGAAATAAAACCATCAACATATACACAACTGATCTTCAACAAGAACCCAAAAGCATTAAGTGGGAGGTGGATGCCCTCATAAACAAGTGGTGCTGGATACAATGGATATCCACCTGTAGAAAAATGAAGCAATATGCGTACCTCACCCCGTGCACAAGAACAAATTCAAGGTGGATCATAGGCTTAGTAGTAAAACCCCTAAACTATCAGATCATGAACAAAGGAATCGGGACAAACCTAAGAACCTTGGCTAAGGGAATAAATAGGCTAGCTGCAATGGGAAAGGGCACACACCCAGGTGAGCCTGAAATTAACAAGTAGGATATACTAAGGGTAAAGCACCTCTGTGCATCAAAAGACTTCACCAAGAGATTAACGAGAGAATCCACAGATTGGGAGAGGTATTTCAGCAATGGTACAAAAGACAAAGTGCTTATTAGCAAAATCAACAATACCTCCTAGCCTGCACAAAGAGGAAAACTATTAACCCCCTGAAGAAGTGGCAAAATATTTGAACAGAAATTTCACAAGGGAAGAGACCTGAATGGCCAATAAACATATGACAAAATGTTCTTGATCATGAGCCATCAGAGGAATGCAAATTAAAACAAGCGTGAGATACCATCTAACACCCATGAGGCTAGCCCAAATCAGAACATCAGCAGCAAATGTTGGAGGGGATGTGGTGATTTAGGAACTCTCCTCCACTGCTGGTGGTAATATAGATACGTACAGCCTTTGTTGAAAATGATCTGGTGAGATATAAAGCAAATGGAAATTGAGTTACCTTATGACCCATCTATCCCTCTACTGGGCATATACCCAGAAGAGGTAAGAAACAAACCATGGCCAGTAGTCTGCACTCCAACATTTATTGCGGCACAATTCACAATTGCAAAGAATTGGAAACAACTTAAATTTCCATCGATAGATGAGTGGATACAAAACTGGCTCATACACACAGTGGAGTACTATGTATCACTAAAAAACACTGATGATCAATCACCATTTCATGGGAAGAGTTGGAGGGAATTAAGCTAAGCAAAGGTAGTCAATCACAAAAGGACAAGTACAACTTGAATCCCCTGAGGTAATTCTAATCAGCACAATAGGTATAGAAGTAAAGCCACTTATCTCAAACTATATGAGTTGAGGTACAAGCAGTCAGGTGGAGGTTAGACGGAACCTAAGGAGGTACATGTTATGCCAACAAAAAGAAAGGGGAAGGATGGAGGATTAAGGGATAAAAGGATGGTGGAGAGATGATGGCACAGGGGAGCAGTGTACTAACCCACACGGGGGAGAGTATTGGGTATGTCTCCACAGAATTTAGAGTGTGCATGCAGACCTCACCACATGCACCCAACCTTGAGGGCCACATAAACACATGAAACACAGTGTGAAAAGAGAATGAAATACAGCATGAAAAGAGTGGGCTACGGGTTCAGCCCCCGTCAGAGCCAAACTGGCCCCCTTCCTAGAAGCATGTGCTACAGAGGACAACACTAAAGCTGTAAGTTGGGAGAGGGGCCAGCATGCCCCACCCACAAGGCAACAAACAAAGAAGGAAATAGAGAGGACAGTCTAGACCCCATCTGGGCACACCAAGCCCAAAGGATGATGTTCTGCATGGAGCTGCTAAGGCGCAGAGAGGTAGGCATACACTGTTCTGGGTTGTAAAAGAACAGTACAGAAAACCGAGAAATAAATCCATTCATTTACAGTCAACTGCTATTCAACTATGGGCTAAAAAAAAGCATTAATTAAGAAAGAGATCGTCCCTTCAGAGATTGGTGCTAGAGAATGTGCTTTTCATCTGTAGAAAAATAAAACAAGACCTACACTTCGCGCGCACAGGAAATCGTGATGTGATGGAGTAAAGTCTATGGGAGTACAGCCTTAAGGGTCTTGATTTGATGATGGGACACAACCGAAAAAGAAAAGATACATACAAAAACATCTGTTAATAATTGGGACTTGGAATTTACAAAGTATGAATGTAGGACAATTAGAAGTTGTCAAAAATGCAATTGAACGCATAAAGATAGATAGCCTTGGTGCTACTGAACTGAAAAACACTGGCATTGCCAACTGGAATCAGGAAGTCGTGTGATTGACTACACTGGAGTGACAGATGAAGATGAATGGTGTATTCATTGTCAAAAACATCTATCTTCAGGAGGAATGCTGTCTGAGATATGATAGTAGCTGTCAGCATGAAAGCCATTCCAATTAGGTAATACAAGTATTATTCAACTTTCCGCACCAAATGAAGCTTTTGGTGAAGAGATTGAAGAACAGTATTGCCTTCTGTCTGAAATGGATCAAACATGCAATCAAGATGCATCGATAATTATTGGCAACTAGAATTAGAAAGTTGGACATCAAAAGGAGGGAGAAGTAGTTAAAATATGTCATTGGCGATAGAAATGAAGCTGGAGATATAATGGTTGAATTTTGCAAGGCCAATGATTTCTTCATCAACAATACCTTTTTCAACAACACAAAAGGGAACTCTACATGTGGATGTCTCCATATGGCATGCACAGACAGAATCATAACTGACTACATCTGTGGGAAGAGATGGTGGAGAAGTTGCTCAATATCAGCCGCGTAAATGAAGCTATGTGCTGACAGTTTAATAGAGCATCCATTCCTTACGTGGAAGTTTAGGTTAAGATGGAAAAAATTAAAACAGATCCCACAAATGCTAAAATATATCCTTGAATATATTCCATTTGCATTTCAAGAATGTCTCAATAAATTTTGGGCCCATTTAACACTTACACCAGAAGACCTGTTGCGCTCTCGAATGTCCTCTTCTGAATCTGGTCTGAACTCCTGGCAGCTCTCTATCAATGTACTACTGCCATCATTGCTAGGTCACATTCAGCAAAATTTTACTTGTGTCTAAGAACAATTATTTTTTTTCTATAATTGAAACATTTGAATGGATCACCTTTCTTTGGAATAGGTACAAAAATGAATCTTTTCCAGTCAGGTGTCCAGTTATCTGTCTTCCAAAAGTGTTGTGTAGAGAAATGTGCTTCATCAGTTTGTTGAAACATTTCAAATCAATTCTTGGAGCATTACTTTTGGCTTATGATTTCATTATAACTTGTACTTTTTCCTTCAATGCCATTGGTTCTTGGTCGCATGCTACCGATTGAAATGATTGAATGTCAAGTAGTTCTTTTTGGTACAATGGCGACATTATTTCCATCTTCTTTTGATGTTTCCCTGAACTGCTGGGCAATTTTCAGCAAAATATTGCTTTCATGTAGTATCAATGGTATTGTTCTACAAATTGAGCACTCTGTTGGCTTACCTTTTTTTGTAAGGGGTAGAAATACGGATCTCTTTCCATTAGTTGCTCTGGTAGCTGTCTTCAAAAGTTCCTGGCACAGATGAGCGAGTGATTCCAGCACTTCATTAGCTTGTTGAAACATTTTAGTTGGTATTTCACCAGTTCCTGAAAACGTGTTTTTGGCTAATGCTTTCAGTAAAGTTTGACCTTCTTCCTTCAGGTCATTGGTTATCGCACATATGCTACCTCCTATTTCTTTTGGGGACCGTGATTCTTTTTATTTTTATTCATCTTCTTTGAAAGCTTCCTGCATCTGTCAACATTTGTCCATAAAATATTTCAATATTTCAACTTGTGGTTAGTATTTTTTTATTTACTACTTTCAGTTTAAGATATGCTAGGCATGTTTGTGTGTGTGGGGGGGTGGGTGGGTGTGTTTTCCAACTCTAGGTCACTGCATATTATATTATAATATTTTACTTACTCTTCATGGGCTGAACTTTGACATTTTCTCTTTAGCTCTTTGACTTCCACTGACTTAAGTACTGTATCATTTAAAACACACTTTAGAGTCTCTTTTGACATTGACTTTGATTATTCCTCCCGTCTTTCTAAGAACTGATTACTTTTTTCATGGATGATATTCTTTTGGTCAACCCACAAATCATCAGGTCTTCTCTAATTCAGTGCAGCAAATCTGTTCTTGAGATATTCTGGAAATTCATGGGGATAGGCTGAAGATCATATTGTGGCTCTTGTAAACTTATTTTAATTTTTTCTCTCACCTTCAACCTGAATGTGTACATGAGAAATTGTTGGTTTGTTTCCCTCTCAGGCCCTGGTCTAGTTTTAGCACTGCTATTGAGTTTCTACCCCCTTCTCCTCCCACAGATGTAGTCAATTTGATTTCTGGGTATTCCAACTGTAAATGTCCATCGGTATAATTGTCTCTTGTACTGTTGGAATTTATTCCAACAATACTTGTAATGAAGAATCAATGGTCTTTCCAAATTCTAACATGTGATCTCTTGCTATCTCTAGGACCATATTCTGCAACTGCTGATCTTCTTCATTATTTCCAACTTTTGTATTCCAATTGCCAAAATTATCAATGCATCTTGATTGTATTTTTTAATCAACTTTAGACTAAAGATGTTAGTATAATTATTCAATTTCCATATCACTAACTTTAGTGATTAGTAAATATATTTGAATAATAACTGTATTGATTGGGTTTCCTTGTGTGCACACAGATATTATCCTAATACAGACAGCATTATACTTGAACATAAATCTTGAAATGTCCTTTTTGAAGATGAATGCAACAGCATTCCTCTTGAACCTGTAATTCACACCACATAGTAAACCATATGATTTTCTGATTCAAATGGCCCAAATCATTTCAGCTCACTAACTAACCCTAGAATATGAAACTTTCTGCATTTTATTTTCAACAATTTCTAATTTCCTACATTCATACTCAGTAAATAATAATAATTATTATTAATTGACTATATTTTCCCTCATTTTTGGTTGTGCCCAATCAGCAAATAAAATTACCAGAGGCTCTTTTTATCCACAGGCTTTATTCTATCCATGTTATTTTGATAGACTCTACTTTGGCGAAGCAGTTTTTCCTAAGTCATATTTTGAATTCCTTCTGACCAGAGAAGGTAATCTTCTGGCACTGTTTCCAACAATGTTCCACTTCCGTTCATTAGGTTTTTCAGTACCAACACCACTTGGTAGGTCTCCATGGCATTTTCAGGGGCTAATTCCTTGGAAATTGACAGCTCATTCCTACTTCACATTTTGTTCTTAGTCTGTGCGCTCTACTAAAACCAGTTCAATTTGGTGAAGTTGCTGTTATTTGAAATACTAGTGAGATAGCTTCCAGCATCATAGCAACACACAAGCCATTGCAGCACAATAAACTGACAAATAACAACAAATAATAACTGACAAATAAAAACAACAAAAACTCCCAAAACATAATAGTACCCATAATATTCTGAGTTGATTTGCATACCTTGAATTAATTTTTGAATACTTTTAACCTTCCTTAAAACTCTTGATTAATCAAAAATCTACTGTTTTAGATGGATACTATTCCTGAAAATGTGTCAAAGTTTCAATTTTGGAAAATGTCTACTTAAATTTTGTCAACAGTTTTATATTGGTCCTGACCTCAATTTTTTTCATATCATAAAGTATTCTTGATGTTTGTTTATTTCTATAAGGCACTCTGATGAGATTAAAATAAGTATAATACTGAGAGAGAGAAAAAAAACCTTGTTTGAAGCTATCCATTGGTTAGAGAGATAGACTTAAACCTATTTGGTTTGGAATATGGAAGCTTGAAAAGGAGCCTGGTGGTGTACCATGTGCTGTGTTACAGTCTGTGAACAGCACAGCCAATCATCCCAACCCACCATTCACTTTATTGGAGAACGACGCTGACAGGAGTTAGAGTTGCCTCCGTGGCAGTGACTGGTTTTGTTTCGGAATAAATCCATGCCCGTATGAACTGGAACTCTAGCAGTTATATATACTGACTCATCCTCTAACATATTTAACCTTTTTTGTTGTTTTAATCTTCTTTCTTCCTCCAATTGATTACACACTTTTTGAGAGAAAGGGAACTATATTGTGGTTGGTCACAATCCACTTGGCTCAGACTTCAAGCAGCCCGTGTGCAACAGAATGAACCACTACTTTTTCCTATACCATCCAAACAAGTGCTGCATGTTGGAGCCCACGGCTACAGCCATTGTTGAGCTCGCTCCTCTTCTGTCCTGACCTCTTACTGTACCAAGCATGGTGCTCTTCTCCACAAGCCTATTTTTCAAGATAACACATCTGAAGAATGCAATACCAACTATCTCCATTCTCACTTCCAAGGAGTATTCCGGCTGTACTTTGTGATAATAGTTATTGTTCTGGTAGTCCCTTTTACTGGAAAAACTGTCCACCAGCACGATAATTCAAATGTATCAATTCTCCAGTGTTCCTTTTTTTTTTAGTGAGAGTGAGTGAGTGAGTGAGTGTGAGAGAGTGAGAGAGTGAGTGAATGTGAGAGAAAGTGAGTGAGACAGTCTCTCCAGTGTTCCTTATTCATTGTCCAGATTGCACACTTATAGATCATTCATATCTGTATAAAAAGTGCCATGACTGACTCAGTCCTTAAAGGGATATCTTTGCTTTTTAACACTTCAAGGAAGCTTTCTACATGAGATATGCTCGATGCAATAAGTTCCTTGAGTGCTTGAGCGCTGCTCCACGAACGCTGATTGGGGATCCGAGTGAAACGAGTTCTTGACAACTGTCGCCTTTTGTGGTTGTCCCCTAATCTGGTGTCAATTTAAGGGTTAAGAGTGTAGGGATGGAGTCTAGGCTGTTAGTCTGGAGCTAGCCAATGAGACTTCTGTGTGGGCATGGCCTTCTCCTGGGAAATCTGGTACTTCCTCCTTGGAGGCGGAAGACACTGCTCTCTCTCTCTCTGTCACTTCCTGGGAGACATTGCAGAAGACAAGCCACATGGACGCAAGCAGACTTCAGAAGCCAGAGAAGCCAGAGAGACTCCTGCCAGCACTGAGATACCTCCAACGCCACTGGACCCAAAGACTTTCTACTCACTGGCTTGTGATCATCCTGCATTTGGCTTCATTGCATGTGTTTCATGAGTCTGAAGAGAACTTTATAAATTTGTATCGGATATATGGGCTAATATCAGACTTCTGGACTTGATCTGGACTGGGAAGGGATCTTTAATCAATATCCAACTGCTCTTGTATATAAAGCTCTTTCTTATACACATATGAGTTTCTATGGATTTGTTTCTCTAGTCAACCCAGACTAACACATCTTTCTTACCTTTTAACATGATGTCATCTCTTCCAGTTGCTAGGATTTCTTTTACTTTACATTGAGTCACAACCCAAACCAAAAGCTGTACACGTTCATCAGCATCAGCAAGTGCCTCACATTCTCTTTGCTTTCAAAAAGCAAGGGTGTGCAATTGGTATGTGGTTGTTAATTGACCTTCATATAGTCACGAGTTTTGGATTATTTTCTCGAAATATAGTTTGAAAGAATACTTAATTTGGGGTGATTTTGTCTGAAAGTGAGAAAATTGAGACCTACAGATAAATAGTAACTTGAATAAATTTTACAAGTAATAAATGTTGGAACTAGTATTTCAACCAAGTAATTGGATTCCAAAGTCTACATTGAAGCATTATAATTTCCTGTTAATAATTATTTATTTATGAACTCTTGAATTTGTGATTAGGGAAGCACAAAAGACAGTGCACTGTGGTTTATTTCCAGTAGACGTTCTTTTGCTGCTGATCTGACATTTCGGGCAGAACCAAGGAAAAACACGAGAAAATTATTTCAGATCATATCTTAAATTTTCTCTTTTCTCATCATCAAATGTGTGGGAAGAAAGGGCAGACACAATATGCATTTTCTTATTGCATATTCAGATATTTCCACACTTACACAATCACTTTATATTGAAATATATTGCATAACTCAAGTTTCATATATAGTTCGCTTCCTGAAGTTTATTATGCACAAATTGATTTTTGGAATGATAAAATGCAAGTTTATTTTATAGATATTTTATGTATTGTGTTTGTTTGAAGTAAATTTATAACCTATCTTCACAATTATTTTTCAAATATAACTTCTTTTCTTTCTAAATTTTTTTGGTATGAATTTCCCCCAAAAATGTTTCAAAATGTTAGGAACAACCAAAATACCCATCAATTTATGAATAGATAATCAAAATTCAGTATATAGATACTAAGAAATGAAGATAAATAAAGCCTTAATGCATGTTACAAAATGAATGAACCTAGAGGACATTTTGATGAGTGAAATTCTTCAGACACAAAAGGAAAAATATGATTATATCACTTGTGTACAAAAAGGAGATGCATTCATAATTAATGATTGCCAGAGCAGGATAGAAAGGGAAAGGGGTTTTTCCTGAAGTGCATTGTAGGCCCACCATTATTGAGTTAGTTCCAGTTCACAGTGAACCAATCTATAGTGCATCTGAGGCTGTGAATCTTTACAGGAACTGACAGCCCCATTTTTCTCCCTCCAAATGGCTGTTTTGAATCAGCAACCTTGAGATTAGCGTAGGTGGACAGTATGTCCATTTGGATCAAGAGAATGAGAACGGGTGCATCGTTTGAAGAATGTAACCAGTGTCACTGATTGGCACATGTGGGGACTGATAAACCATAGGAAATTTTGCCAAGCATCTCTCAGAATTTTAAAAAATTGTAAATTTACCCTATTTCTGAGAAAAATAGCTCCTTTCCTCTCTCTTTATTCCACCTACACATTGGATTATTCTGAATATGTTATCATTGCATAAATGTTATCTTCAAAGACCTTATGAACATGAATAACACTTCATAATACTGCAAGGTAGGTAATCAATTTATTCAGTATTTTAAATTTTAACACCCTATGTCCTTCTAGTACACTGATGTTACTTCCTGCACACCATGGTCACCATTGGAATCTTCCCCTGTGGGACTTGTTGCAGTGGTAGATTTCTGACCTGGCTCCTTTTCAAGACTATCTGTATTCAACAGGATGTACCATTTTTCTGTAGTTTAAAAGCAAAACCTTCCATCAAGCTGATTCAAAGTGACCTTATTAAGTTTTCCAAGGCTATAGATCTATTGAGAGCAGATAGCAACTTTCTCATTCCAGCAGGTTAGTGGGTTCAAACTACTAACCTTGTGATTAGTAGTCCAATGCTTACTTGGCAGTGCTAAAAATGTTTTTGGTTTGTTTGTGTGTTTTCCCTTTTAACTACAAATTAACAGAGCACACTTACTTAGGTTAGGTTTGTGGAGTGGCTTATTTCGGTTTTTGTTTCTCAACGCTGAACACATTTATGGGGCAGAAGCACATTTGTAAATCCAAGTGACTTTTATGAGGGAAAGGAAAGTTTCAGGTATTAATTACAGTCTCAAAAAGTACACGCTATCCCTGGAAAGCATGCAGGGCCACATGGGAAAGTTCACAACTGCAAAAGGCCATTAAATGGAAGCGTAGAAAACCAGGTGGGAGAAATACTGGAGCCAAGAGCTGAAACCAAGAATAGGAAATCCCAGGAGAGTGAGGGGGACCTCGAGTGGGCACGCAGGCATGTGCACGCCCGCTGGCCCATGGCATCGCACCCTCTGCTGGCAGAGTCACAGGCACGAGATAAAGAAAAGCGCCCGCAGCTGTTTTTATCCCCTGCAGTCGGGGAGGGGGTGGAAGGGATTGGCAGACCTTCCTGTGCAGCTTAGGCGCACCTGTGTGATTTCATAGTCCTGGTGCCTCAGGGGGATGTGCCAGGTTGGCTCCCACCTGGGCCTAGAGGGCTTGGGTCTGAGCATGCTCAGTTCTGGATTTCCCCATAGGTGTCTAATTAGTGTGTCCGATTTCTTTCTACCCCCTTTATTGTGGCACCATTGCTAATTTAGGGAAGCATTAGGGAAGATAGCTGATGGTGTCCAGCTATCAAAAGAGATAGCGTCTGGGGTCTTAAAGGCTTGAAGGTAAACAAGCATCCATCTAGCTGAGAAGCAACAAAGCCCACATGGAAGAAGCACACCAGCCTGCATGATCATGAGGTGTCAAAGGAATTAGGTATTAGGCATCATCAGA
Organism: Tenrec ecaudatus; assembly: GCF_050624435.1. Taxonomy (NCBI): domain Eukaryota; kingdom Metazoa; phylum Chordata; class Mammalia; order Afrosoricida; family Tenrecidae; genus Tenrec; species Tenrec ecaudatus. The sequence continues at coordinate 139,085,160 of NC_134540.1, read as the reverse complement.
ACAAAATATCTTATCATATGAATGAGGGGAGGAGTGCGGAGAGGAGACCCAAAGCCCATTTGTAGGTCACTGGACATCCTCTTACAGAAGGGTCTCAGGGAGAAGTTGAGCCAGTCAGGGTACGATCTAGCAATGATGAAACATACAGCTTTCCTCTAGTTCCTAGTTCCTAAGTGCTTCCTCCTCCCCCACTATCATGATCCCAATCCTACCCTACAAATCTGGCTAGACTAGAGGATGTACACTGGTACAGATAGGAACTGGAAACACAGGGAATCCAGGGTGGATGATACCTTCAGGACCGGTGGTGTGAATGGCGATACTGGGAGGGGGGAGGGAAGGTGGGTTGGAAAGGGGAAACCGATTATAAGGATCTACATGTTACCTCTCTGGGGGACAGACAACAGGAAAGTGGGTGAAGGGAGACGTCAGAGAGGGCAATATATGACAAAATAATAATTTATAAATTATCAAGAGTTCAGGAGGGAGGGGGTAGCGGGGAGGCAGGGGCAAAAATGAGGAGCTGATGCCAGGAGCTTAGGTGAAGAGCAAATGTTTTGAGAATGATGAGGGCAATAAAGATACAAATGTGCTTTACATAACTGATACTTGTATGGATTGTGATAAGAGTTGTATGAGCCGCTAATAAAACGATTAAAAAAACCAAACCAATGGTAAATTCTATTAAATAATAAATGTTCAGCAAAGTATATATAAAAAAAAAGAACCAGAGGAATATTGTGGGGTTTGTTGTTACTAAACTGACCCTGGATGAATCATCCCTTCCATGTGACCCTTCTATGAGGTTGTCCAATTGTCTACAGAGGGGCTTTGAGTCTCTGCTCTAACCCCTCTCCTTCACATGGATATGATTGTTCATTTTTTATCTTCTGATACTTTATCCTGTTAACACCTCATGATCACACAGGCTGGTGTGATTTGTCCATGTGGGCTTTGTTACTTCCATGCTAGATCGCTGCTTGTTTAAATTCAATTCCTCAAGACTCCAGGCTCAATAATAAGCAAGATAAAAGGAGAATTTAATTATTTTTATTTTTTTCAGTGTAGTCTGAAAAACATTAACTTGATCTGTGATGTATTTTTATACACATTTTTTCAATCTAGCAAATACAAACAAAGTATATACACACTACATTCACTAAGCAGAAGGTTGAGAAATTTAGTATGTTTCTCAGAGCTACTTTCTTTATGTCTCACAGTATTTTAATATAATGCCAAATTAGACTCAATGTCAAATTTTGTATTTATTTAAACTAATATGTATGTGGTGTTAGTCATTTATTACAAAATCCACTCTTTTCCAGAGGTCTGAAAGCATCTGATCCATTTAGTTAAATCATTTTTCTCCTCAATTCAGAAAATAAATAATTAGAGCTACTGGATTGAGATAATTAAGTACTTTTTTCAAGATAGAATCATTAAAATGTGTATCAACTTTTCTAAAAAGTAACAAACTCCATCTTATTGCCACAGTGTTGTGATTAGTACTAACACAATTATATGGTAAAATCTTTGTCCAAAATTGATAACATGGTAGAAACGGACCTTTGCTTTCATATCTTCCCTAAGTAAAGTCTTTTTTTTAAAGACTGCACGTGTTTATTTAGCTGACAGTCCAAAATGTTCCCTTCTCAATAATCAGCTCACACACCTAGTAGAGGTCATACATTTTCTCATATATTTTGTCATACCTATTTCTCACTTCACTGGCTTCCCTACCCAATCAAGTTTTGGCATTATTACTCATATTGGTGTTATAACTAAATATAACATTTGCCTTTCCAATAATGCCTCAGTGCATAAATAAAGCATCAATGCATGAGTGGTACAGGAAAGGAGGATGTTAGAAGGGATCCATCACTTAGCAGAAGACAACGAGGTCCTCGTCTCAAGGATTAAGAGAAGAAGATTTATTCCTTAGCACAGGATTGAAGTTCAATGGAAAAATTATGTCTTCATGGAGCAATGAACCAGTGGAAGGGATTGTTTTCAAAGGTTTTTTTTTTAGTATTGAAGAAATAATATGTAATGATAATAAATTTTATTATAAAATTAATGATACATGACATATGTTTGGCACTGGCATAATCTGATGCTAACTTGAAGAAAGGGGTGGAGTCTAGCCTGTCAATCGAGTCATGGCCAATGAGGCCTCTGTGTGGGCATGGCCTTCTCTTGAGGATTCTGGGAACTCTTGTCTTCCTTCCTGGAGGCAGGACACATTATCTAGTTGACATTCCTGTTGATGAGTCATATGGAGATACGCTTATGTAAACAGAGCCCTAGAGGTGGAGGAGTCATGTAGAGACCCACACCAGCGCTGAGATGCTTCCACTGCCACTGGATCTATAAGACTTTCCATCCAGTGGCCTGTGATCTTCCTGAATTCAGCATCAGTGCAAGTGCTGCATGAGTTTGAAGAGGAATTTATGGAGTAGTATCAACATATGGGGTAATATTTGACTTATGGATTTGATTTGGATGGGCTGGGATGTTTTTATAATATACAATTACTCTTTATATAAAGCTCTTTCTCACACACTTATGTATGTCTATGAATTTGTTTCTCTAAACCAACCCAGTCAACACAATATAGATTAAACAAAGCTAGGTAAGATTGGTAAACAATTTATCTTTCATAGCTGCGTATATGTTGTGTTCTCACTAGATCACTATAAGTAAATGAGGAGAAGATCCTGGAAAGTAATATGAGATGAAACATCCTTAGAGGTCTCTGTATATATGCATGAAGAAGAAGTTGGAAGTCTGAATGCACTGAGATATGCCTTGAAAAAATGTCTGCCAATTAATTTTTTAAATGATTGGAAAACCTATAGGGTTCTATTCTGACACAAATGGAATTTTCGTGTGTAAGAACCGACTGAAGGACAACTTTGTAGAGGTGATAAAAGTGATTCCTTTTATTTCTCAACCTGTTGTCACTTTTCTGATGGAAAAAATTCATTTTAAACACACCAAGAATTACCTATTTTGTCGATAGAAGACTTGTACACTATTCTTATATTCAGTTTCAGTAAATTTTTACATATTGTGGGTCTATAAAATGCTGTGCACATGAGTTGTTATACATACTTTATGACATGGCAATTATGGACAAATAAAAGGACCAAGGTTGGAGAAGAATTGATGCATTTGAATTATGGTATTGACAAAAAACATTGAAATTATCATGGGCTGTAAAATGGCAAACAAATTTATTTTGAAAGAAGTACAGCCAGAATGCTCTTAAAAATAAGAAGATCGAGAGTTTGTTTCATTTATTTGGACATGTGATCAGATGAGATCAGGCCCCGGGTAAGGACATCATACTTGGTAAGGGCAGGTTCAGTAAAAGAAGACTCTCAATGAGATGGATTTACTCAGTGGCTACAACAATGGGCTCAGAGATAACAGCAGTGGTGAGGATAGTACAGAACTTGGCAATGTTTTATTCTGTTGTACAGAGGATCATGATGGATTTGAACCAACTCAAGGACCTATAACAACAACATTATGTGAAAGAATCATGTTGTATATATTTCCTACTCTTCCTCCCATGGTGCATTGTCCGTTTGGGCTTCACTTCCAAAACAAAAGTTCAAAGACAAATTGCTAAGAATTTCAAAGTGTGAAAGGCTGAAAGGATGCAGGGTGCCACAACATGGGTGACCACTTATGACTGATCTGGGTATTTCTGCCTCAGAAAATTTGATTTGTCAACAACTTAGACTGACTCTCTACCTCTGGAAGAGACAAAGCAGGTGCCTTTCCAGAGAGCTTCAAATAACATCATTATCAAAAAAACTTACTGAATTGTCAAAGTGCGGCATCCAAACAGGAAAACAAATGACCAGTTAAGAATGTGTCAGGATAGCAAGCTATCATGGGATTCAATGTCTTTCATCTATTGATTTCCGTCTTTCAGGACATAGCATACACACTGAATGGGAGCGTTTCATTCAATAAAGAGCATCACGCCATTTATTAAAAGAACATAGGAGTTTGGGGAACAGAAGGTAGGAACTGAAGTTGCTCAATTATCAGCAGTTATATGGACCCCACTAAAGAGCGTTTTGCTTTCTCTTACTGCAGCTATTATATGCCGGAGGCACAGTGAGACTTTCTTTGACTTAAAAGCTAAGGCATGACTGGTTATTTGTGTTCCTTGTGCACAGTGGCCAGTAAGAGAGGACAAGAGTCACCATCTCCATAGGAGTCGTTGACCATATCAACTGTAAGTAATGAGGCTGGCGGTACACAGTGGGGCTACAGAGGCTGATGTATACAACTCAGATGCACAACTATATTCTCTCTTGATGTTTACTGTCCAAAGCAATGTGTCTGTAAATGAGCAAGTACAGGAACCCAATCTTGAGAATGAATACCGGTGATTCTCAAATACAGGACTTGAGACTATGTCATCAAGTAAATTCCAGAGATTAGCAAAAGCAGTGAGAAATGAGACAAATTTAAGGTATACACTCTAGAACTGATAGTTATGAGCAAGCTACTGAATTCCAATTATGGCCCAGAGGTAAGTTGCAGAGTTACAATGAATGATTCCCTGCATTAACTCCTCCCTGTAAGTTTACCCCCAAACACTGGAAAGGTTATCATATACACTGGTAAGGAGTTCAACTGAACCACACAATGGCAGAGCTCTGACAGACATGGAGAGGATCAGTTCAAACCATCCTTTCAGCAATGATCTGAATGCCCAATTTCAAGAAAAATAATTACGGTACCTATGATCTCAATCAGAAGCCACTTCAATGTAATGTAAGCCAAAGTTTCAAAGGCTCTTTCTGCAGCCTCCAGCCTATAATGGATCAAGGATGTAGAACAAGAGCCCAAATATTTACAGTTGATTTTGGATGCCTCTTTGGACAACCTTGTTCTAGACATCCCTTTATCTGACAAGACTTGGTAAGCTTGCACTGCAGTGTGAAGCAACAATCCCTGCCCAGTCATGTTTCCTTTTTTTCCTCTTCCAGATATTATTCCTGATACATCCGTTATAATGTCATCCTCTGTTTCCTACCTAACAGACATAAACTCTTTGGTAATTCAAAGGCTAGTGGAGACCCTCCCACCCACCCCCCTTTAAGCACAGTCTAACCAGATAGGAGTGGAGATTGTATCACTACCTGTAAGATCTTGCACAGCAAAGACTATAAAATACTGCTGATTATATCCTCCCATTGAGAAGTTTCATAATTATAGACAAAATGTTCTGTGCTTATTTACATATCTGTTTAGATGAATGGAAAACGATGCATCTCTTCAGTTGGGAGAGAACATTCCTGTGGTCGTATCCAAATATTGAGCAATAGAACGCACAAGGAGAAGAATAGCATACTATCCCACTTGGATCTGTAGATATCTCTCTTTGCTTTGATCGTAAATTATACTTGATCAAAAATCTAATGTTAACAAAACTGCAATGCAGTATGGTGATATGAGTAATGTACAAAGGATATTAGCAGACTAATAAAACCCACATTATATTATGAGTTAAAGCCAGTCTAGTGACAGGGGCTATGCATCCTCAAGCTTTGCTCCCCATTTTTCTAAACTATTATATAACTGTAACTCCTGAAAAACAACCTATGATGTTCTAGGTTAGAAGGGTGGCAGAGAACAAAATATTTAGCAAGTTTTTCTGTTTCCCCTCGCTTCACTCTGCTCTCTCTCCTTTGGCTGTTACCAAAGATGCTAGATCGTCTTGTTTTCTTTTTCTTCCTGGTAATAAACGCACAGGAGGTTCAACCAAACTGTGTTCATGACCGTCACTTAAAATTCATCCTGTTGGCATGCAGAAAATTCAGAAGGCAGCTGGAGTTTAGTAACATTAAAATGTGAACACATAAGACATTATAAGGCAATTTAAATTTTCCGTAACTAATTTTAGAATTGATTATAATTAATCCTGGGGAAAGGAAAAGGACTTGCTTCCCCGGAAAGAGCATATGTGGCCTGACATGGGGACACAAGCTGTAGAAATGGAAGAAAATCCATGAAAATGACTTCTTAAAAATTAGCACTCTTAATTACGTTACAAATGGCTCGACTTTCATATTGATGTTTCAAAGGTTTGTTGAATCTTCTCTGCACATGGGCCCAGATACGTCATTTCAAGTCATTAAAGGAATCTGATCTCACTGAGCAAAATTAAAGACCATTAGATGCATATACTCTCCACATGTATGCATGATCCAGAATAACAAAGAGAAATTCTCTTATTTATTAAGATAATTCAGCTACTTAGTCAAGCGAGTTGGTCACTGGTACTTGAAAGATTGGAACCTTAAATCTAGACTTGATAGGGCATTGAGTTATGTGCTGAAAATGCCTGGAAATTTTGTTATATCTGTTAACTACTGTGAACTAAAACACATAGAACAATAGCAGAAAACTTGTCAAGTCTTCGCCAGTGTTCAGTAGTAAGCAATCGGTACTCATTGACAATTTTCAGAAACATGTGTTTAGGTCCTTTGTTTTTATAGTCTTACCTGATCATGAACGTATGCTAAACTATATCCATCATGAGTGGTGCTTCTGGAACTTGAGATACAGGAAGTGCGGCTATTGACGTCATAGCCTCACTGAAGCCACTGGTGAACAATAAACGAGCAGGAGGATAGTGGTATTTTATGACAATTCAGCATCCCAGTCTCTCAAGTAAATTCACATCATACTTTTGGAAAACATTCAAAGTGAAAAATTGCTGTAGATGTTTCCTTGAGGAAGAGTGTTGAAATCCAAGAATGAGGCCAATGGATGCATAAACAAGGTAGTGATGGTGAAGAAAAATGGCTTCGAAATGAACATTGCACCAGTAAATATTACTATATGTTAAAAGAAACATAACTGGTTTGTCTCTTTGCCTCCTGTGCCTCAAGGCTTTAAACTTTCTTATCAATGGCTAATAGATGACATTAGGACACTCCCTAGTCACTATGGTAACAGAATATCTTCCAACTGAATTTTGCTTTTGCATATTGTTGGCACAAATCTTCCAGTTACTTCCAAATAGTAATGATACTATATAATAAAGGTGGATTGGATAGCATAGACATGACACATTCCTATGGGACAACAGTCAACTCTGCCCCAGGGATGGATTAGGGAGCTGGGAATTTACTCACATCCTTTCCATTCTGGCTCGAGATAGTTCAGCTAATCAAATTTGCTTTTCCACTGGGTCAATCATTCCCACAATCAAAGCTGCAGTTCTATTTTGGATTAAAAAAAATAAGTACAGAGATAATGAAACTTGATTTCATAGATTTAACAAAATGAATGTTCATTGAGTCATGATAAATTACACGTGTATATAGAAAAATTAGTAGTAGTTATTGATTTAATTGGAGATTCAAGAGTTAAGTTGTGTCTCTAGTTCTATGATAATAGTCAAATGGGAAAATCTGACTAGCAACGAGGATTATTAGAATAAATTATGTAAAATAGCACAAGAACTCGGCAATTTCTGCTAATCAATATATGTTTTTACCAAATTTAATTCAAAAATCTGAAATCATTTTAATATTTGAAAAATTGATCTTTTATGATGTCAACTGGCTTATCATAAGTGTACTCTTCCGAGAGCAGAGAATAATTGGGTTACTCAAATATCTAAATGGGTGTGTGTTTAGGTAAGCCCATTTAACAGTATTGTCAATATCAGTGTGGAAGCTAAAAAGCCACGAGATGCCAACCTATTGGCTGGAGAAAATCAGTTCCGCTCAGGAGAGGAACTTTTGAATAAGAGTCAACTGATGTTTGAAGCACCAATATTCATTTTGGGATAATGTTTGGAGAAAATTTTAATCAGTATCTAATTAAAGGAAAATGTATCTGGCAATATGTTTAATGTTAGATGAGAGAGCCACCATCCATTTTGAAACTAAATCCATTTTTCTCTGAATAACCACAATAAGCAAGCAACAGTAGACAATTGAAAACATGTCTCCATGGTGCAGCAGTGACTTGCCCATACGTGGGCTCCTTGGGCATTTGTCATTGTTTAGCTGAGTTTGTTATTTCACTAGCTATCTGCTGTTGCCAAGCCAAATGAGCCACAGATAATGTTTTAATTGTGCCTTGAAAGATGAGCAAGAACAGTTGTTGTCATTGCCGTTTCAGATTCTTGAAAACAACAAGGATATAGTAATTATAATAAAATATAATAACTATAATATAATAATAAAATAACAATAATATAATTATACTAGAATAGTAAATAACAATGATAATATAATATAATGATATATTATATGTAATATGTAATAATATAGTGCAATATAATATAATGTATAAATACACTAATAAATATTCTATTGAAAATGTAAAGGTAAGTCCTCATTGCCACTTGTGTGAATTTTCAATGCTATGGTGTCCCATCTTGGTGGTTGGTATTCCTTATGAAGAAGCGCAGCTGCCTGTCATTTACAAATGTGTGTAGGACTGTTGACAACTACTTTACAAAATATTTGACCCAACTTTTCCCAATCAATTAAAAACTTAGAGACTAGATGACACTTGGAAAATCTTGCCTCACAGCTAATATCTTTTTAAGCTACTTTTCATCCGAATAGCTTTTCTTTGTCTTGGAGGATATCTTTTCATTGTTTTGGAAAGTATTATTAGTGGGGGGAAAACCTTACAGAGAAGCTTAGGACAGTCTCTTCTCGTGGAAGGGGCGATACACAGGTGAGGGCAGTTTCTTTCCAAGTTTTAAACTTATAGTTACATCTCTCATCTCTTAACAACTCTCACTTAAGTGGGAGACTAAAACAAACACTCGTATTTAGGCATGACTGTCACAGTCAACCCTGGCATAGTTAAAGATAGACCTTACTGCTCCTGAAGAATCACATAAGAGGACTCTTTGTGCCTGACTCTTAAAAGCAAGCAAGCAATTCTTCTATTGTGAGGCTTATGTTAGGCTGCATTTTCTAGAGAAGGTCAACTAGTGACACTTACATGTATATAAAGTACCCTGTAAAGAAATTCATATTTTAAAAGTGGCTAAAACAGTTGTAGAAGTGGGTAAATCCAGTCTAGTTCAAGGCTATGGGTCGGATGTTGAGTCGAAGACATTTCCTGAATTCCCTGGCCAGGAAGCAGCAAGATGAGCCAGGAGGACCTTGGCTGACGAATGCCAACAGAGATGCATCAGCAGGTGAGATGGAACGCTCTGGTAGTTCCCAAGAGTCAGCAGGCAATATCATGGTCATAGCTAAAGGGCAGGAGGTCGATGAACCGGCTGCCGGATGCAGAACAACAAGATATGAAGAGGTTCTCAACAGCATCTAGTTTTATATGAAATAGGCCACACCCCCAATGAAACATCATTATGCCTGTAACCTGAGTAGGGAGTTGTACTTCACTCTCGTCTCACATGGTTTAAAATGTGAACCCATTCTTAGTTTACTGGTGCAAAAAACGGCTCGCAGCTGTCTAGGTGTGACTGCGGAGCTGTCGTTGGATGATTCCTGATCCCAAAACAGGACAAAATGTCTTTCTCTTGAATTGAGCAAACTTCATGAGCATATTGTACTAAGAACATAATCCAGTTATCATTGTAATTGGGAAAGAAAAAAGCATAGAAGATTTTTTTACAGTAAAAGCATTTGCTATATTTTGGGGCTAAGACTCTCACCGATTGAAATAGCTTCTTATAAGACCTACAGACTTTGTTGTATTATTAAGTTTCCATTTTATTATTTTTATCATTTACTTTTATGCGCAAAACAACTTGAAAGTCATAATTCACACACAGCACTGTGTGAATTATGCCACTCTTAAAAATTGATAAATAAATGAAAACAGAAAATGATAATCAAATTTAACCAAATATCTTGAATAAAATAAATGTGGTCATATGAACACTTGCTCTACTAATTTCACTTGTATATTTTCTGTACACTTAAAATTACCTTAAATTAAAAAATTAAATATAATATTGTTAAAAATGACTACTTTTTTTCATGCTTACTTATTTCTATCCAGTCATTAGACCCCTGCCAGTTACGGAACTGAATATCCACCCTTTTTTTTTTTATGCCACACCTTACTCAAGTTACAATGAATTTCTGCAATTATCTTCCATCTGTCCTTTTTATCTTCACTTTCTCCCTTTGGAAATGATATGATACATTAGACTAATGTTCTATATATAATGCATGCTTATTAAAATGGTCTTCTTGACTCCCTACAGCTTCAACAATTGGACACGTTACCAGGAGACACCAGTCTCTGGAAAAAGACATCATGCTTGATAAAGTAAAGTGTCTTCAGAACAAAGAAACACTCTCAAATGAGATGGCTTGGTGCCATGGCTGTAACATAGCAATAATAATTGTGTGAATGGTGCAGGCCTTGTGTCCCATTCTATTTTGCACAGGGTCACCATGAGTTGGAACCTACTAGAGGACGCTTGATAAGAACAATAAATCTTCAACCTCTCTGCTCTTCATTATCAGCTCATGGGTCTATCAATATCATGTTTCATTTCTTCTCGCATGACCTTCTGTGTTAGTTTGGGTAGACTAGAGAAACAAATTCAGAGACACTCATATGTGTATAACAACAGGATTTACACAGAAGAGCAATTGTATACTGAAAAAACACCCCAGCCCAGTTCAGATCAAGTCCATAAGTCTGACATTAGCCCATATGTCTGATACTAGCCCATAAAATCCTCTTTAGACTCACGTAGCACATGCAATGATGCTGAGTGCAGGAAGATCACATGCCAGTGGGTAGAAAGTCTTGTGAATCCAGTGGCAGTAGAAGCATGTTTACACTGGCAGGGGTCTCCACATGTCTCCTCCAGCTCGCTGAGTGTTTCAACAGCAGTAAATCCAATATTTGAGCAATATGTTGTTTAAAGGCTTCATGAAGAAAAACTCATTTCCCTTAACTCATCTAATTTAATTAGCTTGCTTCTAGGACTGGGCAGAAAATTATTTGATAAGTTCATATCGCAAAAAAGAATTATAGGATAAATATAGAATTATGATTGGAAACACAAATATTTTGGTTTTATTTATACATGAAAAATTACCCCTAGTAAAAATATTACATTTTTGTATATCAGGGGTTCACTTGAACTTTCCCTCTCCTATTATATGTTAATATTTAAAACAGTTTTATTTTTATTTTATCGATTTTCTCTAAGATTTAATTTATTATTTTAAAAATTATTATCTTAATTTAATAAATAAAACCTAAGTTTTTAATTTGGCTGAATCTGTGAAACAGAGTTTTTAATATTCAAAGAGTAAACTAGAAAATTCTACTCTTCATTTCGCTTGTTGTTAAAAGGAAAAAAATCCAATGATTAAATGCAAGGAAACAGATTGATCAATATTCAACAACAACCTTTTTACTTCTACAAAAGTGGCTCACAAGATTTCTATAAAATGGGAGGAAATGTAGTAATTAATATGCCCATACACATATAATCTAATAATAAATAGAAAATGTCACTTGTTATATCAATAATTGTAGAAAGTTAGATCATGAGGCCTGTTTTCTTTTTGAGAATTAGTCATGTCCTATGATTAAGTTCTTGAATTTCAAATTATATAACATACCTATATTTAAAAATGCACATTGTACTGTATAACATTATGCAATATCAATTAAATCTCAAATACTAATTTATAGAATTTTTTATACAGAAAAAATGTCATAATTTCCACTCGTTTGCACCACCACCAACCAACCAACCCCTTTGACTGGAATGTAATGGGATTCATAATAAACAATCCCAAATCCTGCTGTCGATACTAATAACCTTCCAGCTTTCAAAGTTTTGGATAGTGTCCTGCTGCATTATGTTCATTCTTCCCCTTAGGGTAGCTTTCCGACAATCCTGCTCTCCGCTGAGAAACAGGCTTCCACTAGTTTGAGTTGACTCCTGCAGCCAGGAACTTCCTCTCTTGTCCATTCTTGTTTCGGTGTCTCGTTTTGTGTTTAAGAATTTGATGGCTCTAGTTTCCTGTTTTATAATCTTCTGACTCACCAGGAGGAGGGAAATAAATATCAAACCTCATGTCTGGAAAGTTTCCTCTGTAAATGTTAAAAAGAATTTAAAAGCTTAAAAAAAACTTGAGATTTAAATCTGTAATTTTTAAAACCTGTTGATTTCTTAGGTAAAGCAATAAATTGCCTTATGGAAGACTTGGTTAACAACAACAACAGCAACAACCCCCCCCCCAAAATGTCGAAGTCTAAAAGAAACCTATTCAAGATGAAAGTTTTACTTAGACAGAACTTACTAGAGAATCTACACAAATAATTCCACATACGGGAAGCACAATCACCTTGCCTGATTTTCACTCTGCCAATCTCTCCTTTCTAATTTGATTGTATTGCTTACTGATATGTGCTTTCCTCCTCTAGCCTCTTAAAGGTAGACATTGCCGTAAGGGAAAATTACCTCAATTACAATGAAAAAAGGTGATTTTCTTGAGCATGTGCAACAAAGAGGAACCAAGGTGGGAAACAGATAGACATGCTGTCAGCATAATAATGTCTGCCCACATTTAAAAACAATACGAAACAAGCAAGGTGTATATATATATATACCTTGATGACTATATATATGTATATATATATATATATATACACATACCAAAAACAAGTAAAACCTTCACCTTTCGCTACAGATTTGCTAAATCTATGAATCACCGTGACAGGTCTCCATTGACCCAGCAGACTCAAAAGGACAAGGGAAGGAAGAATTGCCCTTTACCTAAATGCCTTTGTTGTCACATGTACCCTGGTGCTGTTGTCCTGTAAGTCTTGGACAACCAAGTCCAAGGTGGAAAACTGAATCCCATGAGCCACTCTGTGGGAGGGAGTTGAGACTGTCTGCTCCCTTACAGATATTGAAAACCCTATCGAGGGTTAATGTGACTTGGATTTCACTGATGACAATGGCCTATGTTGTTTTTGGTTTATGATTTAAGTAAGAAAAAGATTTCAGTTCTAAATAAGCATCTCTTCCTTTCAACTGAGCTATCTAAACTTGAAAGTCATGATTTGTAGGGCGTTTGATGGTTTTAGTCACTATAAAAGATAATCAATGATTTTCCCTGTTGCATATGATTATTTTGACAGAAAAAGGCAATTTGAGACAAATTTTTCAATCTGCTTTCAGAGAAATGAAAGTTCCCACCAGAGTACACCCGCAATGTTTAGCTTTTATTCTCTAAAATCTGTTCTATTTCACCTTCTTGACTCCTTAGCGCCCATTTATTCACCTATAAATCTATAGATGTACCAGACTGAGATGTTTTTGTACTCCAGCAAAGCACTATTTATTTTTGCTTATGCTCTTGAGTCATTTAGCATTTGATTCAAGCACCTTAAACAGATAAGGTAAAATAATTCAAGAGAAGCAAATGTATCACAAGCTGAAAGATTTAAAGCAAATTTTCATGTCCTTCTCCAAACTACTACATTATTAACACTGCTATCAATAGTAGACTATGAAAATATCTAAATATGCATGGTATCCCTCTTTCCTGAATATCCAAAATTATATACATATATATGTATATATTTGATTTATTTTTGAAACATAATTGCCAGTATTTCTCCCATTAAAAAACAAAACTTAGAAAAACTTCCTTTTATATTTCTGATCAGAAATACATTAGACAAAACTTTTTTTTTATTTTTAGGGAAATCAGACATACCCTTTGACAGTTAAGACTACATTTCTACTTCCGGTCCCTGGCGTTCCGGGAACTGCAGGCGTCGGTGCAGACATGGCCAAATCCAAGAACCACACCACGCACAACCAATCCCGGAAATGGCACAGAAACGGCATCAAAAATCCCCGGTCACAACGATACGAATCTCTTAAGGGGGTGGACTCCAAGTTCCTGAGGAACATGCGCTTCGCCAAGAAGCACAACAAGAAGGGCCTGAAGAAAATGCAGGCCAACAACGCCAAGGCTGGGGCTGCTCGCGCTGAGGCCATCAAGGATCTTGTGAAGCCCACAGAGGTCAAGGCCAAGATCCCAATGGGCGTCAACCGCAAGCTCAGCCGACTGACCTACATTGCCCACCCCAAGCTTGGCAAGCAGGCTCGGGCACGTATTGCCAAGGGTCTGAGGCTCTGCCGGCCCAAGGCCAAGGCACAAAGCAAGGCTGATGCTCCAGCCAAGGCCACGACTCCAGCAAAAGCTCCCAAAGGCGCCCAGGCTCCCACAAAGTAGAGTTCTCTGTGAGGGCGAGAGGGACTGGTGTGAGCCCTGGGCTGCTGCCTGCATGGCGCTGGTGTCTTCTTGTGCTGTTTGTTGTACAAATAAACCCACGTGGCACTGTAAAAAAAAAAAAAAAAAAAAAGACTACATTTCTGACTGTACTTGAAGCAAAGCAGTTTCAAAGGATGAAACTTGGTGCTCTGTGCTTACATTTTGTTATTACTTTCCATATAGATTTGGAAAAATATTTTTTTTTTACTTTGCAACTTAGGAAAATATGTTTATTAGGTTTCTGGGGTGGTTTAACTTGGTTTTTGCTTCTCGATGTTGAAAGAATTCACGCGGCAGACGCACTTTTGTAATCAAGTAATTTTATGAGGGAAAGGGAAGTTTCGGGTACCATAGTCTTAGACAGTACACACTATCCTTGGAAAGTGCGCCAGGCCACATGGTGGGGGCTGTGGGAAAGTTCATTACAGAAAAGGGCCGTTTCAGGAGAGCACAGAAAACCAGGTGCAAGGAATAGCAGAGCATGGAAATGTGAGCCAAGAGCAGGAAATCCCCTCAGATCAAGAGAATGCTGCTGAGAGGGCCTGCAGGTATTTAAGCACCATTCACACAGGAGAGATTTCCAAACTGCACTTCCAGATCACACCTAAAAGAGAGAGCCTGTTATTTATCCCCTCCTATCCACACTGGCTGGGGAGGCGTGGTTGAAGCTATTGGCTGATCTTATTGGCTGGGTCTAGGTGCACCTGTGTGATGTCATTTCACTGATGCCAATCTGTGCATCTAGGTGACTTGGGCCTGAGCATGCTCAGCTATGAATGTGCCTGATTTGTTTCCAACTCCATTAGTGTGGCATGCATAGCTAATTTTCACTAGGCAAGCATTTGGGGAAGACAATTTCCCCTTATACATAATCTTGCTACCTATCATGTTTAGCTATTATGAAACAAAGTTTGTACATGTCTTAAGGAGTTCCTATATGGAGTGGAGGATAACACTAATGGAAAGTTTCCAGGATGGAAATTTCATGTTAATAATCATAAAAAAAACCGACCATGCTATGGCTCCAGGAAAAGTTTGATAAACAAGTTTAAAAGTGACTCAAGTTTAAATTTAATCTACTCATCATTTCAAAAATAATTTATTCAAAAATTATTTACTCAGTCTCTGAACAGTAAATGCTCCATTAGATCCCATGACACGAATATTCTAAGTAAATGGTGAAGCACAATATTTAAAACTATTCCAAATAATTCAATATAATGTAACACAGAGCAGAACCATCTCACGGGTTCTCTTAGGCTGTAAACTTTAAAAAGCACCCTGCTAGGTCTTTAGAACTTTTTCCCCACAGAATCACTGGTGGGTTCTAAACACCAACCTTTTGGTTAGCGGTGATAGTCTTAAACACTGTATCACCTTGACCCCTTCTACTCTATCTTAGCTATGCTATATTAATTAAGCTGTTAAATATTTAATTTATTAAATGAATATAATGGCCTTCAGCAATATTCCATTTTTTTCATGAATATTTTGACGCCCATGCATGCTTACAAGTATACCCATGCCATTATTTTATTACTAGGGCTTCAGGAGTGACCAAAAGAAAACTGAAAATTAGATCTTGCTGTTGCTGATGTTCATTCGAATAGAAGCCAACGAAAAGCATAATGGATAAACCATCAGAAGAAAATACCAATGAGTACCATATCTATTTTGTTAGATAATAATCAGTTCGAAAGGGCATGGAGTAGGACTAAAATAGGAAAGGAAAATGTGAAATGGAATAATTAAATAAAGTTGTAATACTCACCAGTCATCCCCCAGCTTCCCCCAGCCCCTTCATCTATTTCTGGTATTAGGTAGGACTGCTATCTATGACAGCATAAGACTGTTATTTTCCCTAACACTGCTCTCAGCAAATAGGATTGCTCAAATGTCATAATATCAAGAGTCTTAGAGATTTTTGATAACATCTCTATAATGACTGACAAATAATGAGATAAATGTCTCTTGGCAGATAATCTTCTATAATTTCATTAAAAGTCCAGAGCTCTTTGTGTGACTAAATTGTGACTAGATTTCTCCAAACAGCCCATATTTACAAATATCCCCTGCTGCCCTATCCTACTTCCTCCATTTACAGGTAGTTTTTTTTTTCTGATTGTATTTTCAAATAAGTCCCTTACATATTAATTAATATCTTATCTAAATTTAATGCTATCAAGTCAATTCTGCCTCATAAAACTCTATAGGAAAGGCTAGAATTACCCATATGGGTTTCGGAAACTGCAAGCCTCTGTGGGACTAGTAAGCCTCATCTTTCTCCCTAAGATCAGCTGGTGGTTTTAAGCTGCTGACCTAGAAGTTAGCAGGTCAATGTACACCCACTACTTCACTGAGGTTCCTTTAATGTCTATCTAGTTCTTTGAAATTTGACCTAAGACAGTTAGAATGGGAATGTATCACTGAGATGTTGCAATGATACAGAGAAAAAAATATCTGTAATTGTGAAAAACTCGCACCTGTTGATGAGTTTCTTGACCTCTCTCTGGGATAATCTAGGGAGGGATTGCTTTTCCCAGCATTTGTCCATGTCTTCCACATTGTTGAATTCATTAGAATATAGACTTTTATAGTACTTTGTGTTTATCTTTTTAATCTCATTGGAATCCATTGTGATTTCCCCTATTTCATTTCTCATCCTAACTATTGAGGTTTGCTCATGCCTTTCCTTGGTTAGGTTTGCCAAAGGACTGTTGATTCTGTTGATCCTTTCAAAGAACCAGGCTTTTAGTACATTGAATTTTTGCATTGTTCTCTTGTCTTCCCACTCATTTAAATCTGCTCTGGTTTTTATCATTTCTTTTCTTTTGCTTTTGTAGGGGTTGTTCTGGTGAGTCTGTTCTAGTTGCATGAATCGCTATGAAGCGTCATATGATAACTGCTTTTGCTGTTTCCCATAGGTTTGGTACACTATATGTTCATTCTCATGAGTTTCTAGAAACGGCACAGTATCTGCTCTACTCTGGGCCACTACCCATTCGTGTCACAGAAGATTGTTATTCATCCTCTAATTGTTTGCCCTTGTTTTTCTAGTTGTCCTTTTGGTGACCACCAGCATATTTATGGTATGGTGGTCTGAGGTGTACATCTGTTTGATCTCTATATGTTTGAATTTACTCAGGCTCAACTTGTGTCCCAGCATGTAATTAATCTTTGAACATGAGCCATGCACATTTAAAAAGAACGTGAATTATTTTGCATTTTGTTGGTGACCTTTATAAATGTCTATCAGGTCCAGTCACCTAATTGTAATGTTTTCTCTGTTGCCTTCTTGTTGAGCTTTTTTCCCATTAATCTGTCTTTCTCTGATAGCTGTGTATTAAAGTGACCTTATATGATTGTTGACTCTGTGATTTCTTTTTTCCCCTTTTCAATTGTTTAAATAATTTTGTGACTCTCTAGTTAGACATATATGTATTTATTTGCTTACTGGTTCCTGGTCTACTAATCCTTTGAGTATTATATAGAACCCATTCTTGTCTCTTGTTATGGTTTGCACCTTGATTTCAGTTATGTCAGCTATTAGGATGACAACCCCTGCTTTCTGTAAGTTGCTATTTTCCTGGTATATTTTCTGCCAATCTTTTATTCCTAGTCTATTTTTGTCTGTAAGTTTAAGGTGAATTTCTTGTAGGCAACAGATTGATGGGTTATGTTTTCTGAACCAGTCTGCTAACCTTTGTCTTTTAATGGAAAAATTCAGGTCTTTGATATTCAGAGTTATTACCACCATCTGGGGATTCATTGCTGTTATCTCATACCTTTCTTGTTAGGGGGGTTTCCTACCTCCCTTCATTTAGTGTGCTGTGTTTACGTGGGACGCTTCATTCTTGCCTTCTTTTCCCTCTAAGGTAATATTATCTTGGAAAATATTTCGGTGTGTTGAATTCTGGATGGAGTTGAGCTATATGGTGCTCTCCTGCTTGTGCTTGGTGGATGTGGGTCTTCTGAACACAGGAAGCCCTCACGGAATTTTTGCAGGGTTGGGTGACTTATGGCGTATTCCTTGAGTTTTCGTTGCCGATGGAGTCTCTTACTTCACAGTCTATCTTTCTAGATAATGATAGGGTATGTGATTCTTGGGTTGGCAGGGTTTTTTTCTTTCAGCTTTATAAGCTGCTACTCCACTAACTCCTCCTTTTCATGGATTTTTTTTCCTATCTGAGCATGTTCCCACCTGAGCACCATTGTATGTGAATGCCTTTTATTTTTCTCCTACTGCTTTTAAAACGTTCCTTTTCCCTGAAGTTCGATAATTTAGTCATTATGTGCCTTGGTGAGTTCTTCCTGGGGTTTAGTCAAAATAGTGTCCTCTCTGCTTACTGTATGAATGTCTAATTCTCGTTCATTAAGGTGGGGAAATTTGCTTCCATGAATTCCCTCCTTAATTTAGTTATAGACTTCTTAGTTGTGTCTTGTTCTGGAACACCAATTATTTGACTGTTTTTCCTCTTCATAACATCTGTTATTGTCTCGGGTTTTCTTCTGCCTCTTTGATTATCTTGTTTAACTCTCTTTCCTGTTTGTTGAAGTCTGCCTGAGTGTCCTGGAGAATGCTGGTAAGATTTGTTAGGTAGCTAGCATAGGGATTGGATGTCCATTGACGCATGCCCAGGAGAGCCAGCATAGGACAAAGCTGGATTTTCCCACCGGTGGGTATGGATGGGCGTTAAAACCTGGATCAGCCCATCTGGGCCAGGTGATTGCAATTCAGTCAATGGTGCCGACCTGGGGTCATTCACCACGCCTCCCCCGGAATCCTTGAAAAGGCAGGAACGGAGAGGGGTCGTCTTTGTCAGAGGAAACTTAGGAGCGAGATGTTTGCGTGACCCCGAGCAGTCTCTGCCAGGTCGCATGGTCAAAAGGAATCCTATGGGTGCTGTGTAAAACCTGAAGCTTCTTTTAACTCTCATTAAACTTACTTGGATCACGAGCCAGTCTTCGGCGTGAATTCTTTCTCGTGCGGAGCCAAGGACCGAGGTGTAAATCTAGCCCAGAGAGACCTTACAGATTCTCTGCCTTTTCTAGTTTGTTGATGAGGTGCTTTGCTTCTGTTATCTTGTGTTTTGCTCCTGTTACCTAACCCATTAGTTCTTGTATTTCTCTCTCATGCAAGGGCTTCATTCCCTCTACTGTGGCTTTCCTCTCTTCTATCATTGCATCCTTATTCTGCATTGCTTCCCTCATGCCTGTATTACTCAAAGCATTATTCTGAAGATTTCTTTTGTTGCACATCAACACCTGTTTATTCTATGAGCATCATTAGGTTTAGGATTTATTCCACTGTTTTATTTTGTTTTTTCTGTTTTCTTGTGGATGGTGTTGAGGTATGTTGCTGTCTATATGCCATATTGGAAGAAAATGCCACCATGTTCCTGGGAGAATATGGGGTCCCATCTCTTTCTCTGTGTGATTGGTGGATTCGGGGACCACCTTTAACCTGCTGTGGTGGTGGGGATGGCTGTTATGCAGGCAAAGTGCCATGGTGACTTAGTGACCAGATGCATTGTGGGGCCTCGGAGGGTGTCCAGAGGCCATCTATGCCACTGGACTGAGTTGGCATGGGACTGCAGCATGGGTATGGTTCTGGTCTGGACTGTCTGGACACAGTTTGCAGTCTTTAAAGGGTCTGTGGAGCCCAAAACTGTTAAGAGTCAATTTTGGTTTTGGGCTGTAGCTTTTAGTCCCTGGAATTTCCTGTTTTATTATGTTAAAATCCTAGGCTGTGTTCTGGGAATTAGAATTCTGCCTGTATTGTTATGCTAATATCATAATAGACCAGGGCCAGGTTTCTGGTGGCTTACTTTCAAAGTTATGCAAAGGAACACAGCCTGAAATTGTAAGCATTAAATTTTTTTTTGCTACTTATAATGGGTGTGTGGCATGCCTTGGTATTGGGGCAATGCTGGGCTGTTCCCTGAGGAAGGGGGACACAAGATTATCCATGGTTTGGGGACCGACTGGATCTGAATTCTCCTCTGTGCCACTTTTGGCTCTCCTGCACAGCTTCATCACAGGTAAATATCTCCGGGACTCTTCAATTGCTGAAAATTAGTGACTAATTATTTATCATTACCCATGCTGGCAGGAGCAGTGCTGGGGAGAGGGGGAAAAGGGATTCTGATGAAGTCCCTTAGTTCCTGGCTGTAGAGGGAGAATGCAAGATTGGGCTGGATAGTAGAGAGGGAGAGTCTGGTGTGCGGTCTTGTGGCTAGTTCTAGGTACTCTCTGCCAGCCAGAGATTATGACCACCTCTATAGAGCAGCTGGGGAAATTACTGCACGCTGCAAGTCTCGTATCTTGGGCTTAGGAAATGGTGGTGGACGCCATCCCTCTGAATCTGGTGAGGAATTAGTGGAACCCACCGGCAAACAAAGTAAATTCAGAGCATTTCAGTGAGTTCTCGATTTCCTCCATGAACAAAGATTGCAGGGGGATGTCTGAAACAGACCTTAGTACCTTAACCTCCCAATCTCAGCATCTTTACCTCTTAATTTTCTGATCTAACAGCAGGAGCACTGGACAGGTAATTATAGTTTGCTTTGTCTACTTTTATAAGATAGGCATAGGAAGCAAGTTCTAGAAGAAATCAATGGGAGGGACCTGTGATCGGAGGAGGGAGGTTGGAGTAAGGAGTGGTGAGCAAATAACACCATAGATAGAGGAAAAGCTAGGGAATTAAAAGCAACAGTGATGAGGACCCAGAGATCCTGATGGTGTTGGACCAACAGCAATCTAGCTGAAAGGAGTTACTAAGAGGCACATAAAGGGTGGACATGATGGTGTAGCAGGAGGAAGGTAAAGGGAAACAGAGGAAAGATCCAGGACACAAAGCTATGGATAGAGGTATAAATATAGGTGTGCACTTATGTTATATATATTAACTCATAAAAATAGAGGGATTGGCCTATGTGCATATATTTATATGGCACTGCATTGAGGAATTGGATAGACTTTAGATATAAACAAATATGGTGAATAAAGCTGATGCTTCCCAGTTATTAAGATATACCATCTGGGACCTGGTCTTAAAGGCTTGAAGTTAAACATGTGGCCATCTAGCAGAGAAGCTACAAGCCCACATGGGAGAAGTACACCGGCCTGTGAGATCATGAGGTATCAATGAAATCAGGTAACTGGAACCAGAAGAACCAAAATGAAACAAAATATAAATTTGGGAATGGGGGGGGGGGTTGGAGCAGAGACCCCAAACCCATCTGTAGACAATAGGACATCCCCTCACAGAAGGGTCACCAGGAAATGATGAGGCAAGTAAAGTGCAGTATAGAATTGGTGAAATACGTAATGTTCCTCTGGCGTTTTGAGGCGTCCTCACCTCCCACTATCATGACCCCAGTCCTACCTTTCAGTTTTGGCTAGCCCAGAACATGTACACTGGTTCAGAGAAGAGCTCACGACACACGGAATCCAGGTCCGATAAACCCCTCAGGGACAGAAATGGGAGTAGGCATACCAGGAGGGTAGGGGGAAGATAGAGGGAGAAGGGGAGGAAGAGGGAACCGATTGGCAATGATTGACACATAAGCCTCCTCTCCCCCATGAGGATGAACAACATAAATGTGGGTGAAGGGAGACAGAGGTCAGTGTATAATATGAAGACAATAATAATTTATAATTTATCAAGAGTCACAAGGGTGGGAGTGGGGGACTGAGGAAAAAAGGGGGGGTGATAACAAGGGCTAAAGTAGTAACTAAATGCTTAGAAAATGATGATGGCCACATATGCTTGATACAATTGATATATGGAATGTTATAGGAGCTTGAAGAGCCCCCAATAAAATTATTTTTAAAAGAAAAGGAGGAAAATTAAAAAAGGAAAGAAAAAATCTGCTGAAGTATTTTGGATTAAAATAAGACAACCTTTGCACAAGAATGTAGACATATAGATGATGATAACAATTTTTATTGCTATTGTGACTTACTCTAGGAAAGATAGCATCCTTAAATGATTTGGCTACTAACATTGTTTAATTACATAGAAATTGTTCATGAGATATTTTTAAAATAGGTTTTCATGTTCCCTAGAAATAATTTTTAGGAAATTTTCACTTCAATATTTAAATTATATCTGCATAGTTTATTAAGGTATAGAGTTCATAATAATAAATTATTCAAACATATTATATATAGCAGCATACTTACTGTGTTAGTCTGGGTTAACCAGAGAAACAAATGCATAGGCATGTATATGTGTATAAGAAAGAGCTTTATATATAAGAACAATGGGATATTGAGAAAACATCCCAGCCCAGTCTAGATCAAGTCCATTAGCCCATATATCTGATACCAATCTATAAAGTCCTATTCAGACACACAAAACACATACAATGACGTCAAATGCATGAAGATCACAGGCCAGTGGGTGGAATGTCTTGTCAATCCAGTAGTGGTGTGAGCAACCAGTGCTGGCAGGGGTCTCCAGGTGACTCCTCCGGCTCCAGATAGCTAGCATGTTTCCATGTCTTTTGTCAAAGGACATGTCTCTCAGGGAGTGAACCTGTGTCCTGCCTCCAGCAAACTATCCATCTCCTTAGCACCTGAAAATGAAGTCATCAAGCAGCGACTTGACTGACAGGCTAAAAACTCTACCCTTTCACTGTTAATCCTCTCAAACTGATGACAGATTATATAACTACCACACATACTATAGAAGTGGTCCCTAATTTTTTTGTTTTTATTCCAATATAGAATTTCAAATGATCATACATGGATATTTCCTGAGTGCAACGGTTTATTTGCTCTGTTAAGGATTCTAGTTATGAAGTCAACAATAAATTTTCAGAAATTTTTATAATAATAGCATGTATACAGCTAGTATTCAGAAATATAAAGTGGCTAAAACTAGCATGCATTAAATTAAGACATGGTCTTTACACATGGAAAAAGCAGAAAAATCATACTTTGCAAATGAGATGAGATAAACTTGCTTTTTAATATTCTGTAATGACAACATAAATAATATGGACAAAATAAACATCATGAGAAATTCTAATACGTATATGGAAACCTATACTGATATATTTATTTTTAAAGCATGACTTACGTTATATTTATGTTAGTATTACAAATATTTGTATTTTGTAAGTGTTTTTTTCTTTAATGAACCAGATGTTCATATTTGGGGAGCAGATCTGTCTCTACTTTCATTGTGTGCTACTTCCTATTTCTCAAAAATTGTGCAAAATATTATTGTTAACTCAATTTGTTTTATTGCATTAAGGATTTTATTTTTTAAAACTAAAACATGTGCTTACAGTAAAAATGGCCTATTTTCTTCAGAGATGTGTTTAATATTTTTATAGTCATTCTCTAGAGCATTGTCTGGGTGGTGAAATTATATTAAAAGGTAACTTAATTTCTCATGACTTTAAGAAAAATCATTTTTGTGGTGCACAAGAAGTATTCATTTATGAATGTGCAACTGAAATGATTATTTTTAGTATGTCCCTTAATGGAATATATGTATTTTAAAAATGTGGATTCTTTCCTTATTTCTGTTTGGGCTGCTTGCTTGGGGTGGGGAGTAGCGGCTAGGAAATGCAACATTGTAAAGAGACTATTTTGGCCACGGCGCGAGATTAGCTGAATAGGTCAAAGGGAAACCAGAAGGCTCCGACCATTGACAGTTGCAAAGGCTAGAAATTCAAAAGACTAACAATCCTAGGACTGAAGTAAAAGTTCTATGTTTGAGAATTTTGCAAGGATCGCCATCAGTGAAAACCGACGGGGAGATAGGTAACATAAATGAAAAGCAGGAATAACCCCAGGTTTCAATGATGGCAACTGACCTTGGACTTCTCTGACCACAAAAGATAACGAGGAAAATTCAATTCCTTATCTGTCCAAGCATGATGTCTGAAAAGCAGATGTTAGATGTGTTATTCGGGGTACTTCAGAGAAACAAATCCACAGAAACTCATATGTATAAGAGAGAGTTTTATATAAAGGTTAAGTATGCATCAAGAAAACATCCCAACCCAGTGCTGTCCAAGCCCACAAGTCCAACAATAACCCATTAACCCATATGTCCAATGCCAATCCACAAAGTCCTCCTCCATCTCACAAAACAGACGCAATGATGCCAACAGTAGGAGGAAAGCCGAGTCTGTGACTGTGTAAGCATCTCATCACTGGCAGGGATCTCCACATGGCTGTTCCAGCACCCAGGGCTGCATCTGGGTAGGTCCTTGTGGTTTCTCCTCAGGGATGTCTTGCAGGAAGTAAGCCTTGCAAGTGGAAGCAGGGAACTAGCTAAGGCAGCTACACCCTGGTCCCAGGATCAGAAAGTCAGACCTGAGAACTAGAAAGGCAAGGCTCACCGAGCCATTTATCCCTCCACCCTTCAATTAACCCCACATGCATTCATAGGCCAGGTTGGCACAATAAACTAACTACCTCATTAGACAAGCTTCTCCTATCCAAGCTTTTTAACCTTAGTCTGACACCAATAATCCCTCCTGTGACACTCTCATTTCTTTTTTTTTTCCAATTAAAAAAATCATTTTATTGGAGGTTCATCCAACTCTTATCACAATCTATCCGAACATCCATGTGACAAGCACATTTGTACATATATAGTCATCATCATTCTCAAAACATTTTCTTTCTACTTGAGCCCTTGGTATCAGCTCCTCATTTTCCCCTCCTTCCAACCACCTCCTCCCTCATGAACCCTTGATAATTTTTTTTTACCATTTTATTCGGAGCTCATACAATTCTTATCACAATCCATACATATATCAATTGTGTAAAGCACATTTGTACATTCGTTGCCCTCATCAGTCTCAAAACATTTGCTCTCCACCCAAGTCCCTGGCATCACCTCCTTATTTTCCTCATGAACCCTTGATAATTTATGAATTATTATTTTGTCATATCTTGCTCTGTCCAACGTCTCCTTTCACCCACTTTTCTGTGGTGCATCCTCCAGGGAGGAGGTCACATGTAGGTCCTAGAAATCGGTTCCCCCTTTCCAATCTACCCTCCCTACCCCCTCTCAGTATCGCCACTCACACCACTGGTCCTGAGGGGATCATCCACCCTGGATTCCCTGTGTTTCCAGTTCTTACTGACTTTGATAACCCGTGGTGATAGCTATGCACAACTCGCAGATAGCAGAATATCCATGGTATGGAAGGTTAATTGAGCAAATTAACAGATTATAAATAAGAATAAATAATGCTAAGGATACAGTTATTGTGTACCCAGAGCTTCTTCTCGGCCATTATAGCAAGTGTGCCTTTTTCTCTGGTCCTTTGGGCTCTGCAATTCATGGGAGTGGTACAAAGCTCCTTTAGCACTGGGAGATATTCCCACTTCAACCCACTCTTCAAGTTGGCGTCCTGCTCAAAGATAGTCAACTTTACATTTCTTATGGATCAGGAAGCCTCTCTTTCTCTCTCTCTCTCTCTCTCTCTCTCTCTCTCTCTCTCTCTCTCTCTCTCTCTCTCTCTCTCAGGCACTGTTGCTTGCTGCCTCTGAAGCTTTTGCAACTTACCTATGCAAAGATCTCAAATATGCTCTGCTTCCAACTCTTCTCTTTTGGTAGTGGTAACATTCTCGGTTCCTGTTTGGGAGATGGAAAAACTGACCAATCCCCTCATATTAGGCTCATCCATCTTATTTGCATGCTCCCATGGTTCCATTTGGAGGGAGTTACAAAGACAATGGATATAAGAAAGACACACCAAATAATTTAACTTCATCTTGGTGATGCTAAAAGTTAAGATAGAATGAGTGCCTCTAGGCAACAGGAGAATGATTAAAGCTATTGTGTTGATCTTGAGGTCTCTCAGAGATATATAGATGCTTGTGCTAAATAGACACTTGGACATAAAATATGGACTTCATAAAAGTCTGTGTTGAAGTTATAATGTAGTTGTTATTTAACATATTTATAATTATTAAAATGGGAAAAATGAGGCAATTTGAAGAGGAGATGAAATAATAAGAGACTCAAAGATTCAGTGACAAATAGAGAGATGCCATAAGGAACCCAGTGAGCTGAGAGAATGTATGACAAATGGAAAAAGCTCAATGCTGAGACATATAGCTTCCTAATTAAAGAATACCTAAAGACAACAGGGAGGAGGCAAGCATATAAATAATGAAAAACTCATTGCCATCAAGTCAATTTTGACTCACAGTGACCTTGTAGGACACAGTAGAACTGCTCACGAGACGGTGACTCTTTATGGTAGTCGAAATCCCAATATTTCTCCCAGTAAGAAGTTTGAGCAGACTTCAGTCCTTCAAAATCCTTTTATTTTCATTTCTACCATCCAATTGCCAGATAATATATGTTCTGGATTATCCCACTAATTGTGTTCTCAGCTTCCACTGGTGGTTTGTGTCATGAGCTTGAGCTCCTTCGAGGAGACCTGCTTCGCCTTGCTGCTGCTGCATAAATCACTTGAGCTTGAAGCTGGTGGATCCTGTCACCATGTATCACTTGAGTTTGAAATCCCCATGGGGACTGCTTTGCTAAGCTCCCATGCTATGGACTGTTGCTGACCCACCCTGCTGTTCTACCTGTCTTGCCTGAGAGAAGACTCCACTGTCTGCTTCCTTGACCTTGGACCAGCAGCCCATGTGAGTTGAAGGACTTTCAGTATATTAACGGTTCCACAAAAGTGAGTTTAACTGAGCCCTCTGTACTTATGTGTGGTCTAATTAGCTATTACATTTCATATATATGTATTCATATATGTGTGTGTCTACATTTCATATATATATTCACTCATTCATTGGTGTCCTGGTATTGTTTTTTCAAAAGAACCCAGCCTAACTCAGAGGTAAAGGCAAAATAGAGTCATTAAGGGTGTCAAGCATAATACTAACCATTTTGATCTGTTAAGTAGGTTTGAATAAGGACTTCTTGGCAGTCTAATTTTATGGGAAATGACACTGCACAAAGAGTTGGGTGCCTTCTTATTTGTGGCTATGTTTTATGATGTTTAAAAATCAGAAAGGAAATAAAAAGAAACCATGCCCCCAAATAGCATGTTCCCAGAGGTTAAATAAAACAAAAATTCAAATTAAGGTTTTATAGCTAAGGATTGGGTAGGTAGCAAAAGACAAATGTGAAGAGAGAGTGAAGCGCATCCTGGCTCACCAAGCCTTGAGGATGATATCACTGCTCATAGAAGCCAATGCACAGAGAGGATCATATGGCCAGCCCCACTATGTGACACAACATCCCTCAGTGACCCATAGCCCTACAGGGGAAAACACTGAAGACACAGTGTGGGAAATGCACCCGATCTGATCCCACCACAACGAGGCAAAACGCTAAGGGCATTCAACAGAAAGGTAAGGGGAACAGAGCAAGGAAGTCCTGAGGGAATACCAAAATTAGACTTTGGAGCCAGGGTATGGGACTCCATCAGACTCAATCAGAAAACATTCCTAAAGGTCAACAAACAAACCTTGAACTATTTACAGGCTTTTTCTTCAGTCATTGATTTGTTGTTGTTGTTTTGGTTTTCTCTGTCTTGTTTTTGTGCATATTATTATCTCTGCAGGTCTATCCAGATAAGATGGGCAGAATAAACAATCTGGAGGAGAAAACAAAGGTCCTGACAGTTCCAGAAGGACATGGAAGAGGGGAAGGTGGGGAAAGGAAGTGGTGTCCACAAACCCCGGGACAAGGGAACAACAAGTGATCCAAAATCTGTGGCTAGGAGGGTGTAAGAGGCCTGGTAGGGCTTGATCAAGGGCAATGTAACCAAGAGGAATTACTGAAACCCAAATGAAGGCTGAACATGATAGTGGGACAAGAGGAAAGTAAAAGGAGATAGAGGAAAGAACTAGAAGCCAAAGGGCATTTAGAGAGGTCTAAATACAGGCATGTACATATGTAAATATATTTATATATGATGGTGGGGAAATAGATCTATGTGCATATATTTATAGGTTTAGTATTAGGGTAGCAGATGGAATTGGGCCTCCACTCAAGTATTCCCTCAATGTAAGAACACTTTGTTCTATTAAACTGACATTCCATGATGCTTACCTTCCTGACACAATAGTTGAAGACAAAGAGGGTGCATAAGCAAATGTGGTAAAGAAAGCTGATGCAGCCTGTCTATCAAAAAAACTTGAAGATAAACAAGCGGCCATCTAGTTCAGAAGCAACAAAGCCCACATGACAGAAGCATACCAGCCTGTGTGATCAGGAGGTGCTGAAGGGATCAGCTATCAGGTATCAAAGAACAACACAATGACACAAAAAACCATATCATTGTGAATGAGGGGGAGTACAGATTAGGGACACAAAGTCCCTCTGTAGGCAACTGGACTTCCCCTCACAGAAGGTTCGTGAGGAGCAGGCGAGCCAGTCAGGGTATAGTGTAGCAACAATGAAACATGCAACTTTCTTCCAGTTCCTAAATGCTTTCCTCCCCACCCCCAACTATCATGATCCCAAATCTACCTTACAAATCCAGCTAGACGAGAAGATGTATGCTGCTACAGACAGGAACTGGAGACACAGGGAATCCAGGACAGACGAACCCCTCAGGACCAGTGGTGAGAGTGGTGATACCGGGAGGGGGAGGGAAGGTTGGTAGAAAGGTGGAATTGATTCCAAGAATCTATCTATAAGCCCTTCCATGGGGAACGGACAACAGGAAAGTGGGTTAAGGGAGACATCAGACAGTCTAAAACATTACAAAATAAAAATAATTTATAATTTATAAAGCATTCATGATGGATAGGGTTGGGGATGGAGGGGAAAATGAGGAACTGATACCAAGGGCTCAAATAGAAAGCAAATATTTATGAGAATGATGATGGCAACATATGTACAAGGGTGCTGACACAATGGATGGATGGATGGATGGATTCTGATAAGAGTCGTAAGAGCCCCCAATAAAATGATTTAAAAAAAAAAGAGTTACAATCCCAAGGGCTCAAATAGAAAGTAGATGTTTAGAAAATGTTGATGGCAACATTTGTACAAATGTGCTTGATCCAAAAAAGACAAATGTGGAGCTCACCTAGGATAGACTGTGGTATCAGGAAAACAAAGATGGAGGAAATAAAGAACATATAAAGAGATTGTCCTGGCTTTCTGCTACTGCTGTAATAAATTGTAACAGCTTAAATTACACACATTTATGACATTTAGTTTTACAGGTCAGAAGACTGGTGGGTCTTCATTGATTATAATCAAGGTATTGGTATTGCTGAATTCCTTTCTGGAGGTGCTAGGGAAGAGTGGGCTTCCTGAACTACACCCTCCACTATCTATCTCTCGGAATATTTTTCTTGATTCATATATTACTCTCTCAACACTCTGTTTCTTTTACTTTTATGTACCCTTGTGATGACAATTGTCCCACCTAGATAATCCATAGTAATTCTTTCATCTCATTAATTTAACCGCAATGACAAAATCCTTTTGATGAACAGATTTACTGATTCCCAGAGCCAGAATGCAGGTGTTGATATCAGGTGACTATCATTCAGCAACCACACTCTCAAAATCACAGAATATGAGGGAGGAGATGCAAAACAAAACAAAACACAGATGTTTTTTCCCAAAGCTATGTATTTAATTGTTTTTTACAAAACAATCTTATCACCTTCAAATCACTCTCCATTACACTTTAATACACTTGTCAAATCTGCTACTCCATTTTTTGAAAAATATTTCAAAGTCATCTGTTTAGATGGCTGACAACATCTCCCTCATTTATTACTTTTTTTTTCACCACTTCTGTGTTGTCAAATCGCTGTCCTTTAATGTCCCTCTGCATTTGCAGAAACAAAAAAAAAGTCACACGGAACGAGTTCAGGTGAGAGAGGTGCATTGGGGTATAGGGGCATGCTGATTGCTTGCCAAAATCTGGTGCACTGAAGTGGCTGGGTGAGCAGGTCCACTGTTGTGGTGGCAAAGACAGTCCTCCATCTGCCACAAACAAGGCCTTTTTCGTTATGTAACATTTCAGAATTTCTAAGTAAAAGACTTGATTAGCTGCCTGACCTGGTGGAATGCCATTTTCAACCATTTGGGAAGGTGAGGGACATCCAGCATGAGCTTTGTCTTTAATCGGCATTTCATCTTTTTTGAAATGAGAAAAACAGTTGTACACTGGATTTTCCTACCATAGTACTTACCTTGTAAGCTGTGTCCAACATTACAACACTTTCTGCGTCTTTTTTCCTGATCAGGAGACAAACTTTCACAGCTGCACATTATCCTCTTAAATTGACCATCACAAAAGGTGAGGTTAGAGTGAAACTGCTTTTACCAAAACAAAACAAAAATCACTGTGACCAGAGAGAACCTTCCCAGGTGACACCACTGGGTGCACTAACTCAGAGTGAACTGTTTGATGCTCACCTAGCGAGAAAAATGCAAACCATGAAATCTTGCAAGTGGAGCTTTATTCTGTTGTTGTAGTCTGTTTTTGTTGTTATTGTTGTGTTTTGGG
This sequence comes from Tenrec ecaudatus, assembly GCF_050624435.1. Lineage (NCBI taxonomy): Eukaryota > Metazoa > Chordata > Mammalia > Afrosoricida > Tenrecidae > Tenrec > Tenrec ecaudatus. The sequence goes on along the minus strand of NC_134540.1, from coordinate 139,054,376 downwards.
AGATTGGGGGATCCCTTTATGTATAGTATAGGTGGGCATCAAGAAATCCCTGGGTAAATGGTATTGAAAGAAATTAGAATGTCTCCAGGAACAGTGTGAAGTCCCTAAATACATGTGAAATTGTTTATAAAAGATAAAATTTTATGCAAACATATCTTTAGATTAATTATTTATTAAATTTCCAGAAAAATATTTTAGAACTTTAAAAGCTCACTTAACTGAAACTATTGTTCTATATTTTATATTTTACATGAAAAGTATTTCCTTAAATCCCCTATTGTCACTTCCCAGTATCAGCTTTCTATCATTAAGTTCATTAAAAAGAAAATTAAAAAGCAATACATTAAAGTAAAAGGTAAATTAATAAACAGGCAAAAATATGAGGTACAGATTTAAAGGAATATATAAAATATGCATGAGTGAATTATTAAGAGACTGAAGGATAGTACTGTAGCAGAAAAAAAAGGGACACATTTTCCCATTAAGAAAATTCAGGAACTAAATACTTGGTGTCAAGAGAGAGATCCTGAAATAGAGATATTTTTAATAAAAGAAGAAAATATTTTAAAGCCGAATCAATTTACAAAACAGAAAACTTACATGGTGATCCTCAGTAAGATGAAAAGAGATAAATTGAAAAAAATACCACCCATCCATTTGCTAACCATATGAAAATATGGACTAGAAAATTCTTTATACTCTCTTCTGAATCTAAATTAGGCAATAGCATAATGAGGTCATTTCTACTGAAATAACAAATGTTGTTGCTTACTTTCTTTTTCTACATAACAAGGGGATTCAGGCAAGTGAATGCTAATATAAATTAAGGAAGTCCATGACTGCTTTTGTGTGTGTGTCTGCACCTTGTGTATGTGGAATAGTTTTAATAATGATTTTTAATGATTGAACACTGTCATCTAGACTATGTTTTTTGTCATCAACAAACCACTAAGTTGCAGCTCTCTCCAGCATCGCAGACTTGATTACTCACATGTGAAGAACAGAACTCTCTTCCCATCCAGAGTGCCAGAGGTAGCTTTAGCTTTTAATATTTCTCACATGAGAAAACCATGTCCACCAACATGTGCAAGACAAGCATCAAGGAATCATCTTTTATTCTTCTCTTTTACCACCCACATTTAACCCATAGACTCCAGTTACATAACCTTAGAATATTCCTTAATTCTTTCTAGTTTTCTGTATCTTCACTTATAGCATCACTTTCCAGCTAATGTTTGTTCTAGATTATTTCAGTAGCTGCATACTTGACTTCTCACCTTTCATTTTTGCCCTTTAAAACAGAGTACTCAGAAGAAAAAAGGTAACTTCTAAAGTAAAAAGTGATTTTTGTGTGAATCAAATCACATTGTCTACCCCTTGGTATCCTGTACCATCTTTGTGTTTGTGACACATAAAGTACTACACGAGAGGTTCCCACACATATTTGATTTACCACTCATCTTTCAGGGGGGAAAAAAACAAATGAAACCCAAACAAAAGAAAAGCTTCACATTGCCGCAGAATCTTTAAGGAAACAGAAAATGTAGTAACACATTTTTGATCTTTTAGTACATATATTTCTACCTATGTCCTCAAAGAACCCAAACCCAAACCTACTGCCATCAAGTGGATAGGGCTCTCCAGGACAGAACAGAATTACCTCTGTGAGTTTCTGAGAAGGCAATTCTTTACTGGGGTAGAAAGCCCCATCTTTCTCCCCAAAGCAGCTGCTGGTTTCAAAGAGCTGAAGTTGGGGTAAGTAGCCTGTGTCAACAGGGCTCCTCACCCATGTCCTGCCGCAAATAAAAGAAAGACGTAAACAGGACACTTTCAAGTTTGGAATTATAAAGTTTTTTTATCAATTATAATAGCATTTGAATTATGCACACAAAATTAAGATAATGAAAGATGAGATAAAATTAAATCAGGTGGGATAAAGGAAGGGAGGGTACCAACCCATGGACAAGGGAACAGCAAGTGAACTAAAATCAATGGAAAGAAGGACATAGAATGTCTAGTGGGGCTTAATCAAGGCCAATGTAGCAGTGAGGAATTGCTAAACCTGAATGAAGGCGAAACATGAAGGTGGTACAAGAGGAAATTAAAAGGAAATAGAAAAAGGAACCATGAGGCAAAGGACATTTAGAGAGGTCTGAATACAGGAACCCGTGGACGCAAGTGCACACACACACACACACACATAATGAGAGGGGAATAGAACTATGTACTCATATCTATATGTTAAGAATTAAGGATGCAGATGGACATTGGGCCTCCACTCAAGTACTCCCTCAGCACAAGAACACTTTGTTGTAACAATCCAGCATTCTGTGATGCTCACCTTCCCGACACAATCGCTGAAGACAAAATGGGTGCGTAAGCAAATGTGGTGAGGATAGCTGATGGTGTGTGGGTATCAAAAGATATAGCATCTGCCGTCTAAAAGGCTAGAAGATAAACAAGCTGCCATCTAGCTCAGAAGCAACAAAGCCCACATGGAAGAAGCACAGCAGCCTGTGCAATCATGCGGTGTCAATGTGATCATGTATCAGGCATCTAAGACCCAGAACAAAACCATACCCAATATGAATGGGGTGGGGAGGGAGGGGCATGGAGTGGAGGCCCAATGCCCATCTGTAGACAATTGGACATTCCCTCACAGAGGGGTCACAGGGAAGAGATGAGCCAGTCAGGGTGCAGTATAGCACCGATGAAGCACACCACTTTTCTGTAACACTGGTGCTTCCTTCCCCCGACTATCCTGACCTCAATTCTACTTTACAATTCAGATTAGACCAGAACATGCACACTGCTACAGAGAAGAGCCCACAACACAGGGAATCCAGGAGAGATAAGCCAACAATGAGAGTAGAGATACCAGGAGGATTAGGGGAGGGTTGGGAGAGAGAGGGGGAATCATCACAAGGATCAACATATAACCCCTCTCAGGGGGATGAATAATGGAGAAATGGATGAGAGGCGATGGGGGATGATGTAAGGTATGAAAATAATAATCTATAACTTATCAACGGTTCATGACAGAGGGTGGGGAGGAGGGAAATAAATGAGGAGCTGATATCAGGGGCTCAAGAGGAAGAGAATACTTGGAAAATGATGATGGCTGAATTTGGACAAATGTGCTTGACACAGTGGATGAATGTATGGATTATGGTAAGAGCCACCAATTAGAGCCCCAAAGCCCATTTGTAGGCCACTGGACATCCCCATACAGAAAGGTCTTGGGGAGGAGATGAGACAGTTAGGGTGCGATGTAGCAACGATGAAAAATACAACTTTCCTCTAGTTCCTAAATGCTCCCCCACCCCTCCCACTGTCATGATCCGAATCCTACCTTGCAAGTCTGACTAGACCAGAGGATGTACACTGGTACAGATGGGAACTGGAAACACAGGGGATCCAGGGAGGATGATCCCCTCAGGACCAGTGGGAGAACAGAGGGAGGGTGGGTTGGAAAGGGGGAATCGATTATAAGGATCTACATGTGATCTCCTCCCTGGGGGATGGACAACAGAAAAGTGGGGGAAGGGAGACGTGGGACAGAGCAAGATATGACAAAATAATAATTTATAAATTATCAAGGGTTCATGAGGGAGGGGGGAAGGGGGAATTAGGGGAAAAAATGAGGACCTGATGCCAGGGGCTTGGGTGGAGAGCAAAAGTTTTGAAAATGATGAGGGCAATGAAAGTACAGATGTGCTTTATACAATTGATGTATGTATGGATTGTGACAGGAGTTGTATGAGCCCCTAATAAAATGATTTTTTTTTAAATGAGGAGCTGATGCCAGGGACTTAAGTGGAGAGCAAATGTTTTGAGAATGAAGAGGGCAATGAATGTACAAATGTGGTTTACACAACTGATGTATGTATGGATTGTGATAAGAATTGTATGAGCCCCCTAATAAAAAGATTTTTTAAAGTAATAAAAACTAAAAATTAAAATAAAATCGAGAATAATATCAAAATGAATGCCCATGAGTAGGACGAACCCAGTTCACTGCTATCATTTTAATATCTGGCTCTAATTTTAACATCAGCATTTTTTATTGCTACAAAGTAACAGAATGTAATGCTATTGCTTCTTGACACATCATCCATCTAGGTCTATACACTTATTATTACTATTATTATTTTAATCATTTTATTGGGGCTCATACAATTCATCACACTCCATACAAACATGAATTGTATAAAGCACATTTGTACTTTCGTTACCTTCATCACTCTCAAAATATTTGCACTCCATGGAAGCCCCTGGCATCAGCTCTTCGTGTTTCCCCTCCCCCTTTTTTCCCCCCTCCCTCATGAACCCTTGATAATTTATAAATTAATATTATCATGATCCTAATTCTACCTTACAAATCTGGCTAGACCAGAGGATGCACGTGGGTACAGACAGGAACTGGAAACACAGGGAATCCAGGGCAGATGATCCCTTCAGGGCCAATGATGAGAGTGGTGATACTGGGAGAGTGGAGGGAGGGTGGGGTGGAAAGGTGGAACCAATTACAAGGATCTTCATATAACCTCCTCCCTGGGGGACAGACAACAGAAAAGTGGGTGAAGGGAGATGTTGAACAGTGTAAGATGACACATTATTTTTAATGATTTTTAAAATTGTGAGTTAGATGGAGGTTTTACATTCCAGATCTCTAATTTTGGATTCACAAGGTAAACCACTTATCAAACCCCTAATATCATACCCTGTGCACCATCCTTAGATTTGTCTTCTCCGTTTTGTGATTGCTATCTTCCCTCTATTAGAGGGAAACCCTCTATTCGATGTCTCACCGTCCCTCCCTTGTCCCATCCACTTTGGGAACCTCCAAAGTGTGTTCTCTTTGCTTTAATTGTCTTTGCTTTTGTTTTTCCTCCAAAAAAGTGGCTTCATACATAATTTCCCCTTTTGGAATTGACTAATTTTAATCAGTGTAATGGTTAATCGAGGTGCTTCCTGGTTCCAATATGAATTTTCGGTGAATGATATTCCATTGTGTGCATGTACCTGAGTTTCTTCATCTATTCATTTCAGGTTGGGTATTTACGTTCCTTCTACATTCTAGCTATTGTGAACAAGGCTGTCATGAGTAACACATCCATGTTATGACTCATTTCTTTATAATAGCGGTTCTCAACCTGTGGGTCACGACCCCTTTGGGGGGTTGAATTACCCTTTCACAGGGGTCGCCCAATTCGTAACAGTAGCAAAATTTGTAAAGAAGTAGCAATGAAAGTAATTTTATGGTTGGGGGGTTCACCACAACACGTGGAACTGTTAAAGGGTTGCGGCATTAGGATGGTTGAGATTCATTGATTTAGAATATATACATAATAGAGGGATCCTGGATTGTATGGAATTTCTATTGTTAGACATTTAATCATCTTACATAATTAAAGATCCAACAGCAGTGTATGAAAGTTCCAATCTCTCCCCACCCTCTCCAGCATTTGTTCTTCTGGGTATTTTTCTTTGTTTTATTTTAATTTTAATTGGACTGTCATTGCCTCTAGAAAAGGTGGTATCTCATTATTATTTTAATTTGCCATCTCCCAGATGATTAATAGTCCTGAGCATTTCATTATGCTTTTAAACATTTAGATGTCATCTTTGATGAATTGTCAGTTCATGTCCTTTACCATTTTAAAATTCTGTTATTCATCTTTTCCTTAATGAGATGTTACAATTTTCTATAGATTTTAGAACGAGATTTCTTGTCCATTGTGTCATTAAAAAAAAGTTCCTACCAAGTGGACTATCTTTTTATTATCCTATGACACCTTTAGGTGCATATAGAGGAGCGCTGGTGGCAAAGGGGTCATGTCCTGGGCTGTGAACTGAAAGGCCAGAAAATTGAAACCACCAGTCATGTCTTGGGGTAAAGGTGGGGCTGTCTACTCTTGTTAACAGTTAGTCTTGGAAACTCATGGGAGCAGTACTACCCTCTCCTGTAGAGTAGCTATGAGAGTGGGCATTGACTCAAAAGCAGTGAGTTTGTCTGTTTTGATGCATATACGTGTCTTATATTGAGTATGTCTCAGTCATCTATATTATCTTCTACTTTATGCTTTTCCATCATTATATTTGATAGTATGCCTCTGCCCTGCAATTGGGTAATAATGTGTCTCCCTAATTCACCACTAATGATCTTTATGGCTCTGAAACGGACATTTAGGTCTTTCACCTTTCTTGAGCCTGTTTCCTTGGCCTCATTCTTTTACACTGGATAAGGTATGGGTAGTATTTCATTCTTCTGCAAATGGAGATCCAATTTTGATAGTACAGTTTGGTGAAAAAATTCTCCCTTCCTCATCTTATATTTCCTAACCCTTTCTCAAAGATCAGTTGTCTGTAGGTGGATGAATTCATTCTTGGGTTTTCTATTCTGTTCCCTTGGTCTATGCACATATGATTTTACCAGTATCTTCACTGCAATCAATTCTGAAACATTTTCTTCTTTTTTGTACTTAATAATATCCCCCTCTCGACCAACCTCTTCCTCTATAACTATATGTTAGTTCAGGTTAACTAGAGAAACAAATCCAGAGACACTCATATATGTGTAAGAGAGAACTTCATATCAAACGTAATCATACATCAATAAAACATCCCAGCCCAGTCCAGATCAGGTCCATAGTTCTATTTTAGCCCATAAATATGATATCAGCCCATGAATTTCCCCTCAGACTCACACAGCGCGTGCAAAGATGCCTAATGTAGGCAGCTCACAGGCCGGTGGATGGAAAGTCAAGTGGTCCAGAGATGGCATCTCCAAGGTTCTGGCTGCCATCAACATGGCTTCATGTGGTTTTTCAACAGGATGGTGAAGCAGAGAGACAGTGTGTCCTGCCTTCAGGGAAAAAGAGAGGGAAACTCCCAGAATCCTCATGAAAAAAACCCACAAGGAGGCATCAATCAGGCTGTGACCTGACTGACAGGCTAGACTCCACCCCTATAACCTATTTATCAAGTTGATGTGAAATTATGTAAGCATCACAAACAGTGAGAAATCATTATTAAAATTATTGTCTCTGTAGATTTATCTATCCTAGATTTCATATAAAGAAAAGTATATAAAAAAACCCTCAAACATAAAAAAAACCATCACCAACAAAAAATATTAACAAATTGACCACCAAAGATTATTACTTGAAAGGATAACATCCTGTAATTTTCTTTGCCTGATTTGGGTATAACAGTTTTGCTCAGTTAATAAAATTAGTGGGTAGTTTTCCATCCTTTCTATATTCAGGTACATGGAGGAAACAATAATCAATGAGAGAACCAAATGTGTACAAATGTTTGACTGTAAAGCTGATGATAGACTCTGTAAACCTTCAACCCATTTACAATAAACTTTTTAAATACATAAAAAAGATTATAGCCTTAGAAATCTTATTTTATATTTTCACTCTGTTTTGTAGGGTAGCTATAAATTCACTCCACGGCTATGAACTTGATTTGATTTTGCTGTATATTCTTTGTGCGTGCTTATGTATGGCCTAGAGGTCTACTGTCCCTGCAGCTATATCTTGATCTTGTGCAAAGGAAATAGGATCCTTTACCTCCATCACAAAAAGGGTAAGTGTTGTCCACCTCTGGTATAGGCTACACAGTATGTCTAAGGAAAGCAAATACCCACTATTTAAGCTGATCTCAGTCTGCATCTCTTTTCTGTTGTAGGTGCAGCTTCCATAGACTTTTTATCCCACGTCTATGAGTTATTTCTTTGGGAAACCCCCAACAAATATTGAAATCCTGAAATTGTTGCTTATAGCCATGAATCATTAAATTTTTGATATTTTAATTGAATTCGGGCCTGACAGCTAGGAAAGAAACTACAAGCTATTTAAATTCAAGATAAAATCTATCTAATTTTAACTCATTATATATTGCCATTATTCCTTTTACAACTGCATTTATTTGTTTGACTGCTTTCCACTGAATGTTTACTTGAGCATTCCTTTCTGTTTTTCATTTGAATATTTTATATTGTTTTGGCATGTAAGTGTTTCTCAAAGTAAGTAAATCCATACTAAATTTAGCCCAGAAGTCAAGATTAGTGACCACAGTGAGTTTGAATGGGGTTGATGATTTAGAGTGGGCTCCTAGTAATATATCCTGAAAATTTTTTCTTTACTTTTCTTATATATAAGCCAGAAAACCTGACTCAGTGCCATAGAGTTGATTCTGACTTACAACAAATCAAAAACAAAAATAGAATTGTCCTTATGAGTTTCTGAGAACATAGCTCTTTATAGGAGTAGAAAGCCTTGTCTTTTACCCCATTGATTATAGTTGGTGGTTTTTAAACTGCTGACCTTGTGGTTCGCACCCAAAGCATAAATACTATGCCACTTGTCTATTTCAAAACGGTCTTATAAAACTTTAAGACAAATATGAAATATTGATTCCACAGATATAAGTAAATGACAATAGTTAACAGTATTTATGATTTCACTCTCCTGTTTTTGTTAATATTATAATAAAATATGACAAACATATTGACTGTATACTTCAAATGTTGTTATACCACAAATCTGCTACAATTTCATCATGAGTAATCACTAGAAGACATAAAAAACATATGTTACATAAGAATTTATATATGCATAAAACACAGGAATGTAATATGCGTTTATTGAAATAATAATGCAGTTTTCTTTATAAGCAATCTGTAATCCATAAAGTTCCAAGTTACCAAATATGAATTGTATTATAAAAATTCCTATTTTACTGTGTTAGACAGGGTTCTCTAAAGAAACAAAACCAGGACACTTATGATTATATATATATAGACAGATAGATAGTTAGATACAAAATAGGAAATAAACAGCTAATTTGTCCAGAGAGCAGTACAAATGGCTCAGTTCAACGCATTTCTGTGAGACAGTTAATATACTGGCAGTCCTTCAACTCATGAGGGCTGCTGGGTGCAAGTCAAGAAAGTGGACAATTGAGTCTTCTGTGGAGCAATTCAGGCTATCTGGGCACAGGCAGCAAACAGCAGGGCAGGTCACCAACAGTGAGCCAGATGACAGGATCCGACAGTCCCCAGCTCAAGTGATGTATACACCAGCAGTGAGGGGAAGCAGGTCTCAAAGGAACCTCAAACTATAGAGACACAGTCCATGGGTTGGCTGTCCCATAGGTAGTGTAGCTTGTAGTTGAGGCAGAGAACTAGCTAAGGTAGCCACACACTGGTCCAATCATCACAAGTGCATGCTCTGGTCTAGCTGGCTCTGGAAGGTAGAATTGGGGTCATGATAGTGTTGGGGAGGAAACATTAAAGAACTAGAGGAATGTTGTATGTTTCAGGGGCAGGAGTTGCCCCAGTCACTTGTAGGGCCTTGGGGTATAGTCTGGAATTCCCCCAAGTGTTTGAAGGGGAGATTCTCTAACTGTTTTGGGTGCAGTTGAGGGCAGGTGTGATTTCCCCAGCTGATTGTAAAGCCCACACGTGTGTGGGGGGGGGCAGCTCCCCTCAATCGGCAGTCAGAGCTGTCCTAAATTGTGGGGATGTCCTGGAGGCTGGTAGTGGTTTTTGAAAGGAAAGAGAGGGTGAAGAGAAGAAAAAGAGAGAAAGGAGAAAACAAAGACAAGACCCAACAACAACAACAAAAAACTAACATGCACACACAAAAAACAAAGACCAAACAAACAAAATAAACCAAGGAAGGAGAAAAGAAAAAACAGAGCCTGGTGAGACTGTGACAGGCGAGAAGAGACAGAAAAAGAGGGGAAAAAAAGGGAAAGAAGGGGGGTGGACAGATAAAGAGATAGCTGAGCCCCAAGCCATTCCATGTGCAGCATTGCCTCGTGTAGTGTGCAACACTGCCACAGGGGGCGGGCTGGAGCTCTGCCCACTGGCTGTGTGAAGTTGCCCTAGTGAGAGGGTAGGGGGCTGGAAGCCCGCAGTGGCATGTGGAAGGAAAGAGAGGGAGAGGAGAGAAAAAGAAAAGAAAGAGAGAGAAGAAATAATGAAAGACAAAGAAAAGGAAGAGAAAGATAAAAAACACAGTCAGTGCTTGCTGAGACTGATTGTGGTGGGGAAGAGAGAAGAAAACAATAGAGACAAGAGGTAGGTGATCCCTGATTGCCTGAAGATGGGGCTGGTGAGGTTGCCCCAGGATGGGTGTAGGTGTGCCCTTTTGGTGCAGGGTCCCACGGGTGCTGGGGGGGAATTGCCCTAGTCGGCAAGATCACAGAGGAGAGCAGGCAGAGGTTTCCTGCGCAGCATGGAGGTCTGGCGAGGGCTGTTGCAGTTGCTTTGTCCGGTGTGCAGCACTCCCAGTGAGGGCAGGCTGTGGTTTCCCCTGCTGTGTGGATGGAGGTGCCCTAAGTGGAAGGTAGTGGCCGGGAAGCCAGCAGTGGTGTTTGAAAGAAAAGAGAGGGAGAGAAGAAAAAAAAAAATGGCCTGCTGACACTGACTGCGGTTGGCAAGATAGAAGGGAGAAAGAATAAAGAAGGGAGAAGAAGTAGAGTAGTAAGTAAGGAGATAACTGAGGCTTGATCACCTGACCGTGGGGCTGCAGGAGTTCCAAACCTGCCTCAGGGTGGCGGGTGGTGTGCCCTCTTGGTCTAGGGTCCCACAGATGCTGAGTGGAATCACCCTCTTAGGCCAGATCACAGCGGAGGCCAGGCAGCGGTTCCCACAGCAGGGTGGAGTGCTGGGGATGACTGGTATAGCTGCCTTGTGTCTTATACAGCACTCCAGCAGGTGGGGGGAAGTTCCCTCAGTCAGGTATAGGGCTCCAGGACAGACAGGGGATGCCCCCGCCTTGCAAGGACAGGCAGGGACCTCCCCAGCTGGGTGTGAGACCACTAAGGACAGACAGTAACTCCCCCACTCCTACCATTGAGCTTGTGGAGTGGCCCTAGCTTATGCCAAGAACCCTGATGCCCCAATAGCTCAGATAATTCCCCCCCCCCCCTTCCCTCGGTCAACTGAAATGGAACAGAACTCCTTAATATTGATATAATCCACTGTCGTTGATTCCATTCCTATTCATTGGGACTGTTCATATAGTTGCCAAGGCTGTAATTCTTTAGGAAAGCAGATAATCTCAGTCCAAAATTTACCAGAGAGCACATTAAGGACTCCTTGATTTTGATATAGGACAAGAAAATAAGCTACAAAGCCAGTACAAAGTACTGATGAACAGAAAATAATAATATACTTCTAAAAACAAAGCATCTCTGGTGGTGCAGTGGTTCAAATGTTGGGCTACCAATGGATACATCAGTAATTTAAATCTACTAGCCACTTTGTCAGATAAAGATATGTCAAACTATGTCCTTACCCTACAAAGTTACTGCCCCAGAAGCCATAGGGAATGGTTCTTCTGCATCCTATAAGGCTGCTATGAATTTCAATCAACTGCACAGCACTGGGTAGAAGCATATATGGATAAGAAACTTCATGATTTATTGCTGACATTGCCTACCGCTATCAAGTGGTTCAGATTCATAGTGACCCTGTAAAGGATTCTCCAGGCTGTACATCTTTTCCAGGAGCAGCTAGTGGGTTTGAAGCACCAATCTTGTTTACCCTACAGTGACACTAGGATTTCACTTAGTTTCTGAGTTGTATTTAGAAAAAAAAAATTACAACTGAGAACACGAATGGAGAAAGGATAATAGATCATTGTTATGCAATATAAATCATTTTGTGTTTTTTGTTTCATTTGATACTGTGTATTATATTAATACATTTTATTGTGTAACATTCTATCAAAATTAAGTATTCATTTTTTTTATTTCAACCAGTAAGTAAGTGACCACTCTATTGTGTGATTTACTGTAATCATGTTTTATTAAAACAAAATTCTGAGGTGATATATAGATAAAGATGATAGAGGTAGAGATAGAAATAGATATAGATTTTTTTTTTGCCAGTCACTAATGGCAACCTATAGTATCGTCTAACTTCTGGAGTTAGTATTCAAACATCAATAGGAAGCAGCAAGCCTACTCCCTCCCTTCCTCACCCAAAGGGTATCTATTTATTTTTCCAATATTTTCTCCCCAGAATATACAGTAGAAGCTGCCAATTAATCTGGATCTTCAACTCCTGAAAGTCTAAAATCACAGAAGAAAAAATAACAATAACCACTTTTTTTTTCTCCTAAAGAAAGTCTTCATAATAATCTATCTGCTTATTTCTCTGGGTTCTATATTTTGTTCAAGAAAATCACACAACTACCTTTTACATTTTCAATAGTTTGCCACAGAAAATTTTTTATAGTCAAGCAGATATGCTGAGAAACATAAAAAAAAATGCCTTTTAATCTTTTTCAATGTGGGTAACCTCAAGGGGAAAAAAAGTATGAAAACATCAAACTCTAATTACTTGTGCTTCCTGGTGATTAGCTACTATCATGTGTCTTCTGGGAACTTTGTAAGTCAGAAGTTTAGGAAAGACCACAAACCTTAAACACTGTCGTCGCTTCTGCACAGTAGCTCAAACCCAAACACTGGCATTTATTTCATTTTCTCCAGCCAGATAGCCTCATTCCAACAACCTGATCTGTTTTCTCCTTGTATTTCAGGAAAAAAAATGTGTCTTTATCCTACGTTAATCTTAATGTACCCCAGGCTTTTAACATAGTGGGTATTTTTCCCTGAGTAAATGTAGATTGAATTATTTTCCATTAGTTCAACTCAGAAGAATATTCTCTGTATTTTTCTCAGTAACAGAGAACTCGTCCGTACTAGATCTATTGAATGCTTTCTTAGTTAACCCTAAAAACTAGAAGTACAAAATCTTGAAAGTGTGTTTTCTTTTCCTTTGTTGATCTGTCACAGATTTTCAGAGACTTTAGGAGATTTAAAAAGTATTTCATTTTGATACAGTATGGTGAAAAATGTTTTTCAAATTTATTTACAAGTAATTTGTAAATATGTATGTGCAATTTAGATATTCTCTTTCTCGTGTGTGTGTGTGTTTGTGTTTGATTGTGTAAAGAAACTCAGAAGCCCTTTGCCCTAATAATTTTTTTTCTCCTCTTTGCTTTTTTTACATTTATTAGGGACTCATACAACTCACTGTACAGATGTGCTTTATAAAATTGATGTATGTATATGTATGAACTGTGATAAGAATTGTATGAGCCCCTAATAAATTGTTAAAATTAAAAAAAAAAGAAACTCAGAAGCCTCCAAGAGTTTAAGAACCAGGTGAATCAAATATAGATTTGGGAAGAAATAATGTATATACCATTATTTATCATAGCTAAGGCATCTTCTACTAATTATCATTTATATTACACTAAGGAAAAAACAGTAACAATAATATAATGCTTACCTAATATATAGAACACCTATTAACATTTACTTAGATCATATTTCAACATCTTTAAATGGAATATCTTGCTCATATGTGAAAAAGGTGCAACTAAAATTAAAGGCATATCAAATACAGCAGGTTAGTCAGGACCTTTGCCTTAATCTTGTCTTCACTTTCAAGTTGTCCGGTTTACAGTTTCATCCATCATCTTTTTCGATGTGCTGTCTGTCATTTACACAGGTAATTGAACTTTTCCTAAAAACAATGCAATACACTGGTCTCTCAGAGTATTATCCAAGGCATTGTCTCTACTCCTACAAATCTCGCTGCCATCACATTCTTGAATTTCCTAAAGGCATAATCAACTTTTCACATATTTTCTGTCCTCAAATGACACAAAATAGTTTTGCTGATGGAAACATTAAGTTGTACAATTTTGGTCAAGACGCCTGGAATTCCTCCCGATCTTCGCTTTCATAGGCAATGGAAGTCAGATCAAAATGGTTGCTAACTTTGGAATGATGGCAACAGTTTTAGTTCCATTACATTTTGGAGAGACCACAACATGACCAAATGCCATTCTAGAATCCTATGAAAGTAGTTTAGAGTAGCATTGTTTGTTGAAATTTTGATTATGTTTGTAGAACCTCCATCTATGTATATTCAGGGACATTATTATTAGTTTTAGTTTTTTTAAGATTATGTCAAAATATATATGAATGCACACAATAGACCTCAGATTAAAAAAACCCAACTAATTAGAACATCATTGTAAGTGGGGAAAAATAACATAATTTGGCATTTGCAATATATACTTTGTAAGTTGATTATCTCTATGTAATCATTTTATAATACTAAAAGCCTCTAAAAAGATAAAATAATTTCACCAAATTCCACATAATTTTACCACATACATAACTTAATTTAAAAACATAATCACCAAAACTAAATTTGCTAATACTCTTAAATTAATTTCCCATATAGTTATAGATTTGAAGTGTATTTAGTATAAATCAGTGGATTAGAATTAAGTACTATTGCTGTATAACATAAACTAAGACCAAAAAAAACCACTAAAAGAAAAACTAAGCAAAACACTTGAACACTTGTGATAAGTTAAATTTGACTCATAAAGGACCTGTAAGACGGGGTCAAACCACACTATGAGATTTCAGGGATGTAATCTTTATGGAAGCTGACTGCTGCATCCCTCTCCCATGGAGACATTGGTGTATTCAAAGTACCGACCTTGACTTGATTAACACCTACGGGTTTAACCAGTGTGCCCCAGGACTCCTGTCTATACAACATGCAACCACCTTCTATCCAGTCTACTATCTCAGGAGGACTCTATATCGGGTTTACCAGGTTGTCAATCTTTATAGGAACTCGTAGCCTCATCGTTTTCCTGAGTAGTGGCTACTGAGTTTGAAACATTGACCTGTTGTCCGCAGCCCCACTCTTTTTTTTAATTATTGAAAGATAATCTTATTGGGGGCTCTTACAACTCTTGTAACAATCCATACCTCAATTGTATCAGACATAGTTGTACATATATTGCCACCATTCTTTTCTAAACATTTATGTTCTAGTAAACCCTTGAGATCAGCTCCTCTTTTCTTCCCCCCAACCTCCAACTCATTCACTTTTACTTTTAAAAGTTTTCTTCTCCTTGAGTAGGGTTCGACTGTTTTGTTTTTTACTCATTTTATTGGGGGCTCATACAGCTCTTATCAGAATCCATACATCCATCCTTTGTGTCAAGCACATTTGTTGCCATTATCACTCTCAAATTATTTGCTTTCTGCTTGAGTCCTTAGGATCAGCTGCTCATCCCCCTCCCTCCGTGCCGGCTCCCCCCTCCCTCATGAACCCTTGATAATGTACCAAGGGTTCGAAGTCCCACTCTTATTGGGCACCATCTCGACTCCGGGAGTACCAGCAGAGCTCGTTCTTGACATCAAAACCAAGCAAAGGGAAAGCTTCCTTGTCAGTGAGTCAATTCTGACTTACTCCTGACTCATTGCAAGCCAGTAGGAAACAGCTGCAACTGTGGGTTTCTGAGATGGAAGCTCTTCGAGGGAGTAGACAGTTCCGTCTCTCTCTGATGGAGTGGCTGGTGATGTAGAACTGCTGGCCTGGATCCCTGCACAAAGCAGCAGGTGGGCGACAGACAGAAGCAGCGGGTTCCCAGGTCAGGGAATGGGTAAAAGTGGATGCCTTATGGCAGGAGGAGGATAGCATTCAGAGGGAGGGTCTTGGTAACATTTGTTAGAGCAGGGCTGAGACCAAGGACCCTCTTACACTAGAGGCTAAAGTTTAGTGTCTAAATGTACTACGTTCCTTATCTCAAACCACCTGTGATTAATACTATAACGGGGAGCTCTGTAAGTGCCGGCAGAGACCATGCTTGACCGGGTGCGGAGGTCGTATGTGGTCTTCGAGGTGCTCTGCGTGTTGAGGGATGGTTCTCGGAGAGACCTTCTCTGTTTGCTTTAACGTTTTGCACTTAAATCCCCTGTGGGCAATAACTGCATTGTGACTATTTGCAAAGCCGTCCGAACCTTTTTATTTGGTGCAGCTGCTAAGCCGTCCCTGACTGGTTTTGCCAAGTATTCAATAGGTAGACTGCGTCCTCACTTCTTGAGTATTGGTGACCCAGATTGGTCAAAAATCAATTGCAGGGATGGTTTGTGGGGAAACAATAAAGCCCACATGGAAGAAGCACATCAGCCTGTGGGATCACATGGCATAGGAGGGATCAGGTATCAGGGCATCAAAGACAAAAAAACATCATAGCATTGTGAATGAGGGGGAGTGCGGAGTGGAGACCCTGGGCCCATCTGTCGGCAATTGGACATCCCTTTGCAGGAGGGTCGCAGGGAGATGAGCCAGTCAGTGAATGAATGATGAATGATGGAACATACAACTTTTCTCTAGTTCTTGAATGCTTCCCACCCGCCCAACTATCATGATCCAAATTCTACCTTACAAATCCCGTTGAACAGGAGGATGTACACTGGTACAGATAGGAACTGGAAACACAGGGAATCCAGGACAGATGAACCCCTCAGGACCAGTAGTGAGAGTGGCAATACCTGGAGGGTAGAGGGTAGGTGAGGGAGAAAGAGGGAACAGATTACAAGGATCTACATATAATCTTCTCCCTGTGGAACGGATAGGGGAGAACTGGGTGAAGGGAGATGTCAGCTAGTATAAGATATGACAAAATAATAATAATTTATAAATTATCAAGGGCTCATAGGAGAAGGGGGTGGTGTGGGAGGGGGAAAATGAGGAGCTGATACCAAGGGCTCAAGTTGAAAGCAAATGTTTTGAGAATGATGTTGGCAACATATATACAAATGTGCTTGACACAATGGATGTATGTATGGATTTTGATAAGTGTTGTATGAACCCCCAATAAAATGATTGAAAAGAAAAAGAAAAAAGGCAATTCTACGTACAGATTGAAAATAAAAGAAGACTGTAAGTGGATGAATTGAATGTTTCTGGCTTAAGGTTTTCGAGTTTATTGGTCTGCCTGCTTCTGTGTGCAGGAATTGATGTTTCTGTTCCTAGCCGTTCTTTCTCACTGGTCATAATATTCTCCATTTTCACTTCTGAGATGGATTGTTTTATACACAGCGGAATGGCAAAACCGATGAACTCTTTCATTTTCATCCCATGTCCCCACTCAATCATTTTGTGGGATTTACAAAGATAGAAATGCCATGCCAACCAATTTCACTTTACCACAACCCAACTCAAAAAAAGAAGTTAGAATCATTCTCTAACTTAGTCTGGGGGGAAATGACTGTATCAGCTGGTTCTAAGACACAGTTCACATAGTACTGGCTCTATCCATAAGGTTGGTGCCTAAACATCAGAGGCTAACTGCTTCACAATCTGCCAGCTATCAGTCCTCAACTCAGATAACACAAGAAAGAGTCCAAGAGATCTGAGGAAATGGTGTGGGGTCCAAACATGCTCCAGCTGCAGCAGAGAAAAAAACTGCCCGAGGATGATTCCTAAGAGGTAGATGTCAGGCATGTCTCCATTTCCCAACTTTCTTTCTCTTTTTCTGGTACCAGCTGTTCCTCTCTTGGGACACAACTTAGCCTCTGCTAAGTTCCATGATCATGCTGGTGCACACAGCTCCGCCTAGCCCTCTCACCTGCCTCTCTCCTGCCACAAGACACCTAGCTTGATGTGTTTCCTGAGCTAGGAAACCCACTGCTCTCTCTTGTGGTTCACGTGCTTCATTAGATGGGGATTTGGGGTGTGCTCTGTGTCTTCTTGCCTGGTGGTCATGAGATTCTCCCTTCCAATTTCTCAGATGGCTTATTTTATACACAGAAAAGTGGTAAAATGGATGAATTCTTCCATATCAGTCTCATGTCTTCACCCAGTCATTTTGTGGGAGTTACAAAGACAGTAATATCATAACAAATAATTTGACTTCACAGCACGACGAAAACAGAAGTCAGAATCATTTTATAACTTAGGCTGAGAAAAATATGACTCCGAATCATTTCTGCCGACACCAAATAGTGGGAACCATTAGGGCCAACTTAGAGACTGCCTATTGCAAATAGATCTGCATAATTCTTTTTGAAAATATGAATGTCTACAGTCCATGAAGGAACTGTGAGTAGAGCAACTCTAAGTGTTTTCCTTTAATCTGGATTGAGTGGACACCCAAATAAATAGCAACTAGAAATCTAAAGACAAATAAAAATTGAGCAAATCTGCTTCCGAATATCTGCAGACGTGGCATGGAGCCACATAAGATCTCCTCCAGCTCCCCAGAATGATTACTTTAAGGCAGAGGTCAGATGTGGTGTACCTTCCAACTTTCCTACCAATTCTGATATCAACCCCTCCCCCATACCCTGACCCACCCCCACAGGTCTCACTATTTCCTCTGATTCACTAATCCATTGCAATGGCCCCACCGAAGTCACACGCAATGCTCACCCTCATGGGATTTATTAGAAAGTCCACAGGCAACAATTCAGATAAGAAATGAGAGCAAATATGCTTTACACAATTGATTTATGTATGAATTATGATAAGAGTTGTATGAGCCCCTAATAAAATGACTTTATTTTTAAAAGAGGAGCTGATACCAAGGGCTCAAGTAGAAAGAAAATGTTTTGGAAATGATGATGGCAAAAAAAAAAAAAAGAATCACCAACTCTTTCTTTTTTTAAGAATCCCCAACTCTTATTGCCATCATTTTACCATTAAAAAGCAAAAAGGTAGTGGAGAAATAATCTTAGACTAAAATAAAGTCCTTTCAGATAAACTCTCAGGAACACTAACGGGAGTATTGATACCATGAAGTTAGGGGGAAAGTGGGGGAACAATGAGTAGAAAGGGAGAACCCATCACAATGATCAATGTGTAAACCCCACGCCCCCAGGGGAATGAACAACAGAAACATATGTGAAGGGTGACAACGGCTGGTGTAGGATATGAAAAATAATAATAATTTATAGTTTATTAAGGGTTGACAAGGGTGGGAGAGGGAGAGGGAAAAAGGAGCTAATAACAGGGCTCAAGGAGAAAGAAAATGTTTTAGAAATGATGAGGGCAACATCTGTACAAATGTGCTCAATACAATGGACGTTTAGATTGTTATAAGACCTGTAAGAGCCCCCAATAAAATGACTTATAAAAAAGAAATGCTCTGGGTATAGTTGTGTAGTCAGGACAGTTTCTTCTCTGCCATATTTACAAGTAGGCTTCTCTCTAGCCCTCGGGCTCTTGGCCTGGCCTCTTCCACGTGTGGCCAATATTATAAAGCTCTTTCAGACTCACCAATATATGCTCAAAATGCAGGCCATTGCTTTATAAGCCTCACACCACCAGGACTCAGCTTCAGCCATAGCTTCATGGGATAGAAAACTCAGCTCTCCCAATCAAGTACTTCATTCTCTGTCTCCAGACCCAGAGCACTCAGTTTTACTTGCTCTGTGGGCTGGAAAACCCGCCACTCGGTCACATGCGCTGGCTCCTAGTTCGGCTGCCGCTGCGCCTCCGCTGCTCCTGTAGTCAAGGCTGTCCATTGGAAAGCTGTCTCCTGGAACAAGCAGTTTCAATGCATACACTTCTGAGATCCAAAGAACACATTGAACTGCTTGTACTTCCCTTTTTATCGTGGCAGTATCCCCCTTTCGGCCTCTGAGGGGATTCATTTTATCTGCTCCAGGATAGCAATCACAACCTTGTTAATTATCACAGATGATAACCCAGTTAATATTGTGCCCACACTTTTTATCCAGGCCCAGCATGAAAATAAATGGTGTTTGGTGGACGTAATAAAGATCATGACTAGTAGAGTCATACGAAGTAACTCAGTGCATTGCAAGCTCTCTTTCCAGTGTAACAGGGGAGAAATGTAGCTTTAAGCAATAAGAGTACCTAACCAAGCCATGACATTTTCAATCATTCATTTGTACACCGACAAATGACAATGAATAAGGAAGACTACAGAGTTTAAATCTTTGGATTGGTGAAAAATATTGTATATATACTATGGATGGCCCAGACGAGTGAGCAAATCTGTGTTGCTAGAAGTACCAGCCAGCTTGTGCCCTTGAAGTGAGGGTGGCAAGCCTGTCTCAAGCAATTTAGGCTTGTCATCTGAGGATATAGCCCGCAGAGATGGATCTCATGCTTAGTAAAGTGCGGCGTCAGTGAGCAAAAGGAATGAGGAATGTTCTGAATTAGATAGACTGACAAAGTGGCCCTAACAATGCACTCAGTGGACAATTGTGAGAAGGGTGCAGGATCAGACAGCCTTTGTTCGGTTGTCCATGTGATTATCTGGGTTAGAGCAAAGGCCACGGCCCCTACAATATTCTGAAAATGTAACACTTGCTTAGCATACTTGGATAAGCACGTGGTTGTCACCGGCCAAGTTGTCTGTCTTGAAAACCATCAAGACACACCAAGGAGAGACACATCCAAAATGTCACAGTAATTGCAAACCACATGGGGCAAAGTCCCATTCTGACATGATTCAGAAGCGTGATACCTTTTTAGTATTTTACTGCAGAGAAAGAATCA